>NC_060128.1:64474343-65871695 GCF_021461395.2 Schistocerca americana | reverse complement strand
CCGTAATAACGGCCTTGATACGCCTGGGCATTGAGTCAAACAGAGCTTGGATGGCGTGTACAGCTGCCCGTGCAGCTTCAACACGATACCACAGTTCATCAAGAGTAGTGACTGGCATATTGTGACGGGCAAGTTGCTCGGCCACCATTGACCAGATGTTTTCTGTTGGTGAGAGATCTGGAGAATGTGCTGGCCAGGGCAGGAGTCGAACATTTCTGTATCCAGAAAGGCCCGTACAGGACCTGCAACATGCGGTCGTGCATTATCCTGCTGAAATGTAGGGTTTCGCAGGGATCGAATGTAGAGCCACGGGTCGTAATACATATGAAATGTACCGTCCATTGTTCAAAGTGCCGTCAGTGCGAACAAGAGGTGACCGAGACGTGTAAGCAATGGCAGCCCATAACATCACGCCGGGATTACGCCAGTCTGGCGATGACGAATACACGCTTCCCATGTGCGTTCACCGCGATGTCGTCGAACACGGATGCGACCATTGTGATGCTGTAAACAGAACCTGGATTCATGCGAAAAAATGACGTTTTGCCATTCGTGCTCCCAGGTTCGTCGTCGAGTACACCATCGCAGGCGTTCCTGACTGTGATGCAGCGTCAAGGGTAACAGCAGCCATGGTCTCCGAGCTGATAGTCCATGACGCTGCATACGTCGTCGACCTGTTCGTACACATGGTTGTTGTCTTGCAAACGTCCCCACCTGTTGACTCAGGGATCGAGATGTGACTGCACGATCCGTTACAGCCATGCGGATAAGATGCCTGTCATCTCGACTGCTAGTGATGCGAGGCCGTTGGAATGCAGCACGGCGTTTCGTATTACCCTCCTGAACCCACCGATTCCATATTCTGCTAACAGTCATTGGATCTCGACCAACGCGAGCAGCAATATCACGATAGGATGAACTGCAACCGCGGTAGGCTACAATCCGACCTTTATCAAAGTCGGAAACGTGATGGTACGCATTTCTCCTCCTTACACGAGGCATCACAACAACATTTCGCCAGGCAGCACCGGTCAACGGCTGTTTGTGTATGAGAAATCGGTTCGAAACTTTCGTCATGTCAGCACGTTGTAGGTGTCGCCACCGGCGCCAGCCTCGTGTGAATGCTCTGAAAAGCTAATCATTTGCATGCCACAGCATTTTCGTCCTGTCGGTTAAGTTTCGCGTCTGTAGCACGTCATCTTCGTGGTGTAGCAATTTTAATGGTCAGTAGTGTAAATCATAACTGACGTTAGTTCTGTTGTACAAATGCTTAGGACAATGTACATAGTGTTGTTATAGAACGACTATGTACACTATCTGATCAAAGCTATTTGGACACTCCTATGTTATGCTCAACTGATCACCAGAAGTCACAAAAGACGGACAGGCTTACGTAAAAGGAGTCGGCGAGTATTGTATTGTCGGTAGAGAAGCAGCAGTCTCTCCACAGAAACCGTGCCTGTAGATGTGCAGACAGCAAGGCATGCATGGGGAGTGGTGGGGGTTACGGGTAGGTATCACAGGGGAAATGCCGTTCTACACTCATAGTTTTTGTAAATATTAAGTGTGTCGCCTCCACGCCCACGCTTGCACGGTGACCATTCCAAATAGTCTGTCACCTCTGCTCTGGATAGCACCTAAAAAGAGTTCCTCCGAAAGCGCAGCGACTTATTTTCGCCTCTGTTATTAACTATTTGCAACTTTCAAAGAAGAGTCATGAGGGGCGAATTGTGAGTAAAATCTACACATTCCTCTTGTTGCCGTGTTTAAATTTGCCGAAACACAGCGGAGTTCACGCAGTCTCGCCTTAGTATCATGTTGTGCAGACACAATGGTGACAGAATTCTGAAACTGTGATTTATTAAGTTTATTGAGCGAGGAACTGAGGAAAAGTGAGGTCAGTGTCATCTGATAAAGCACATTTTCCAGCACTGTCTGCTGCACACAGTAGAGGAACAGTTTGGAGCTATTTTTTTTTTGTACCACCGGGCCGGAGCACACTGTTTTAAGGTATTATCTGTGCCACAACAGTTTGCAGACACTAACATTCCCGAAATGAATTGGTCTGCCCAAAGTCCCAACACGAATCTAATGGAACACCTTTCGGATGAGTCAGAGCACAGATTACATTCCAGACACCAGTGTCAAAAACTACTACCTTCCATGATTTCGGCACCTGAGGAAGAACGGACCGCATTTCATCCACAGACACCTCGCTGATACTGTCCCTGGCAGAGGTGAGGGGTAGGCACATCCTGTATTAATGTCCACTAATTGATGTTTGGAAACTTCAGATCAGCTAATGTACATATCACATTCACTTACTTACGAGGGAACCTCCCCATCGCAACCCCCTCAGATTTAGTTATAAGTTCGCACAGTGGATAGGCCTTGATAAACTGAACACAGATCAATTGAGAAAACAGGAAGAAGTTGTGTGGAACTGTGAAAAAATAAGCAAAATATACAAACTGAGTAGTCCACGAGACGCATAGGCAACATCATGGACAAAGTGAGCTCAGGAGCGTCGTGGTCCCGTGGTAGCGTGAGCAGCTGCTGAACGAGAGGTCCTTGGTTCAAGTCTTCCCTCGAGTGAAAATTTTTTTTTTTTATTTTTGCATAGTTATTATCTGTCCGTTCATTGACGTCTTTGTTCACTGTAATAAGTTTAGTGTCTGTGTTTTGCGACCGCATCGCAAAACCGTGCGATTAGTAGACGAAAGGACGTGCCTCTCCAATGGGAACCGAAAGCATTTGATCGCAAGGTCATCGGTCAACCGATTCCTCCACAGGAAGACACATCTGATATATTCTAATACGACACTGGTGACGGCATGTGCGTCACATGACAGGAATATGTTGTCGACCCACCTAACTTGTACACTTGGCGAAGGGGTAAAAAAGATTCTTCTACCTTGCCCGATTTAGGTTTTCTTGTGGATGTGATAATCACTCCCAAAAAAGTAATGAAAACATAAGATTTTGTCACATTAACTGAAAATAAAAATTTAAACCTTTCACGCGATGGAAGATTTGAAGCAAGGACCTTTCGTTCCGCAGCTGCTCACGTTACCACGAGACCACGGCACTCCTGCGTTCCCAGTGTCCTTGACGTTGCCTATCTTCCCATGAGCTACTCAGTTTGTATATTTTGCTTATTTTTTCACAGTTCCACACAACTTCTTGTTTTCTCAATTGTTTTTCAAGGCCTATCCACTGTGCCAACTTATAACTAAATCTGAGGGGGGTGCGATGTGGAGGTTCCCTTGTTAGATGTACGGCAGTATAAAAAACAAAAAAGGCAATATTTAGTGGTGGTAAATACTTCTCACATTTTAGAAGTAAATAAACAGTGTAATTTTGACAGCGATTAAAGTAATTCATACAATGCTCTCATTTTTCTCATTTAAATACAGACAGTCAAAATTATTTCCATCGTAGGAAATAATTCAATAGTTTTGAAAGTACACAACTCTAAATGGCTTTGACAATTACGGAAATTATGCACAATTCACTCAGATCTTTTCCTATAAAACAGTGCCCTCCAGACGTTAATACAGAGACGTATTGCATTATTTCCTCCAGAAAGCATGGACTACAGTTCTCATAAGTCATAAGTGAAGTCAGTTCTGTCACACAAATATTTGGGGAAACATATGGAGATATGAGGAGGAGAAGGAGATAGGTGTTGAACGACTGGTCGACAATGAGGTCATTATAGATGGAGGACAAGCTCGGATTAGGAAGATTAAAGAAGGAAAGCAGGTGTGTCCCTTTCAACGGAACCATCCTGGCATTTGTCTTAAGCAAATTTAGGGAAATCATGGACAACCTAAATCACGATGGCCGGATGTTGGTTTTAGCCAAATGGAAAGACCAGTGTGCTACCCACTGCGCTTCTGTGCACGGTTTAAAATATGATGTGCAACAATTATATACTCTACCTGCGAAAAAAAAAATTATACAAAGAAGGGGAGGAAGAGGGATCGAAATGAAACTTCTCGAGTTGAGAAGGTATGTGACGTTATAGGATGAGTCCGCTAATCAGTATGACATTGCACCTCCTTCTTCCTTGACTCATTTCTCTGATTCAGTTGGGAAGGGTCGTTAAGCTTTTGTGTCCTCTGATAACTAAGCTGGCCCACATCTGCTGTAACTGGTCCTTCATATCATGGATACTGGGATGGAATTGTATCCAAGCTGGTCGCACACATGTTCTATTTGGGGACACATCTAGGATCCAATGGCACACAGGAGTCCCTCAGCATCAAGCAGAGAGTTCGTGGACACATGTGTCAAGAGTCAACGAGTATTGTTACGTTGAAAAATGGCACCATGACCTGATCACATAAGAGCAGAATTCCCTCAGTCACTACCAGCTGTGACCTGGTCAAACTTGATGGCTCACCCCACCCTGATGACAGAAGTAATTCCGTCGTCTCTTTCCAAAACATTGGAAGAATGGGACCCCTCCCCATGTCTACAGCATACAAGTCACCAGCAGGCATTTGGAGATAATGCACAACCATGATTCTTTGGTGAACACAATGCGACACCAATCACCAGCAGTCTGTGATCCGACATCACAACATTAATTCAAATGCAGACATTTGTGCTGTGTTAATGGCAGATTATGCACTGAGTGGTAAGTCTGTAGTCCAGCTGCTTCTAGCCTCCCATTAATGTTGTGGGACGCCATAGAATGTTGAAGGAAGCACATTACTTGTTCTTAGATGTGGCGAAGATGAGGAGCCATTGTGATGTGCACGGTGGACAATGCAGTGATCCCCCAGTTGTGATGGTCATATGTGGTCGGCCACAACCTTGATGAATATGACTGTCCTCGCATTCCTGTGCAGTACACCAATGGGCCACTGTCATATCACTGTTGTTGTTGTTGTGGTCTTCAGTCCTGGAACAGGTTTGATGCAGCTCTCCATGCTACTCTATCCTGTGCAACCTTCTTCATCTCCCAGTGCCTACTGCAATCTACATCCTTCTGAATCTGCTTGGTGTATTCATCTTTTGATCTCCCTCTACGATTTTTACCCTCCACGCTGCCCTAACTTCTCTTCTCCACAATCCTATTCAATACTTCCTCATTAGTTACGCGTTCTACCCACCTAATCTTCAACATTATTCTGTAGCACCACATTTTAAAAACTTCTATTCTCTTCTTGTCCAAACTATTTATCGTCCATGTTTCACTTCCATACATGGCTACACTCCATACAAATACTTTCAGAAATGACTTCCTGACAAATCTATACTCGATGTTAGTCACATATGTGGTATCACGTGCTCATGTCACCCCACAGGCGTCAACGTTAACAACGGAGTTGCAGGTTTTCTTCACACGCTGACAGTGGACATGCGTAATCCGGCGGACCCAATGGAACACACCCACTGAGCCACATCTCCGGTAGCTCTGTACTATGATGGCACCTGCCATCACAATGAAGGACAGCCGGTGGCAGCCTGATTATACCCTCCCACTCGTAGCCTCTTCGCTATGACATGCTACACAGACAATGCCTAAATTGCTGCTCTGACACCATCTTTGGAGCTTAGTTCAGAGAGTCTCTTCCTTGTTGACATTGGGAACTGGATTCTATTTCTTGCTGAACGTTTATAATGAGTCTGTGTTTCCTTGGAGAAATAAAAGTCAAATAAATCTCTTATTAGTTATCTTAACTTGTTTGCTAATCATTTATCCTCCTGTCGAGCTTTGCTGTGATGGCAGTTGCCGTATCTCCTTACCACTGCGTACAAAGTCGTAGTCACTAATCAGTACCTTCGTGTGACATCTCCCTGTTTCCTGCTACAACATGTAAGTTAGATTGCATGCGAATAAAGCAGTCTTGGGTGCAAGAGACAGAAATGATACAATGTGTTGTCCTCGATGGTGAGTGTTCATCGGAGGCGAGGGTATCATCTGGAGTGCCCCAGGGAAGTGTGGTAGGTCCGCTGTTGTTTTCTGTCTACATAAATGATCTTTTGGATAGGGTGGATAGCAATGTGCGGCTGTTTGCTGATGATGCTGTGGCGTACGGGAAGGTGTCGTCGTTGAATGACTGTAGGAGGATCCAAGATGACTTGGAGAGGAGTTTTGATTGGTGTAAAGAATGGCACCTAACTCTAAATATGGATAAATGTAAATTAATGCAGATGAATAGGAAAAATATTCCCGTAATGTTTGAATACTCCATTCGTAGTGTAGCGCTTGACACAGTCACGTCGATTAAATATTTGGGCGTAGCGTCGCAGAGCGATATGAAGTGGGACAAGCATGTATTGGCAGTTGTGGGGAAGGCGGATAGTCGTCTTCGGTTCATTGGTAGAATTTTGGGAAGATGTGGTTCATCTGTAAAGGAGACCGCTTATAAAACACTAATACGACCTATTCTCGAGTACTGCTCGAGCGTTTGGGATCCCTATCGGGTCGGATTGAGGGAGGACATAGAAGCAATTCAGAGGCGGGCTGCTAGTGGTAAGTTTGATCATCACGCGAGTGTTACGGAAATGCTTCAGGAAATCGGGTGGGAGTCTCTAGAGGAAAGGAGGCGTTCTTTTCGTGAATCGCTACACAGGAAATTTAGAGAACCAGCATTTGAGGCTGACTGCAGTACAATTTTACTGCCGCCAATTTATATTTCGCGGAAAGACCACAAAGATAAGATAAGAGAGATCAGGGCTCGTACAGAGGCATGCATATAGGCAGTCATTTTTCCCTCGTTCTGTTTGGGAGTGGAACAGGGAGAGAAGATGCTAGTTGTGGTACGAGGTACCCTCCGCCATGCACCGTATGATGGATTGCGGAGTATGTATGTAGCTGTAGAACAAGAATTCCCACACGATACCGTATTCTTAAGTCTCGCTGTAGCTCGTCAGGTTCTCCCGTCTTCCTGTGCGTTAAAGTCACAAACCTTCCAGGCTGCCTACCACCACCTTCTCTTTCAATTAAAAGACAGAGACCAAGAAAAAAAAAGTCGGTACAATGGTCAGAACGTGACGCTCGGGAAGAGCTCGCAATTGCCGGCAGAGCTGGCAGCACCGGGGCGAGCGCAGAGTCGCCTGTGAAAATGAAAACCTTTTTTTTAATCCATGAGCGGCATTGTGGGAGAAGATCACGATTCAGCTAAGGACAACGGGAAGGAGGAAGGAGGGGCTAGGGAGGAGAAGTCCTGAGGGAGCGGGAGGCACTGTGCAGGGGAGCTCTTAATTACGGGGGCTTTGCGTCGAATCTCGGGGCGGTTAAGCGTGTCTCGTATAATGAGCCAGGTGGCGGAGAAAAGAATTACGGAAGCAGAGCTGGCGAAAGGAGGGAGATCCGCAGATAACGCGGGGAACTACCGCAAAAGGGGCCCGCTTGTTAAGCAGCCGCTAATTGGTCCGCGCGGAGTCGTTGTCATTCGGTTTCCGAATTATGCACGGGCACGGGCAAGACCGAGAACACACACACACACACACACACACACACACACACAGGCACACACGTTCAGGGGCACAAGTTCGGCTCACGAAAAGCTGACGAACAAGGTTCCACATTACTCTGCCAATTCAGCCTTGTGTGTTCCTCAGGGTTCAGTTCTAGGCCCACCTCTTTTCCTATAGGAAATCAAAACCAGACACACAGCAAAAAATTGGCCAGATGCGAGTAGGAGTCGCACACTGTGGCTTCTCCACTAACTTAATCATGCATATAGAGAGTTCTTCCATTACATTGCTTGTAATCGACATTTTCTTATTGGCAAGATATCGGTCCCTGCGATTCTAAGATTTTCGAGAATGTTTCAATTTCAATAATGATGATGCTGTTAAAATTATCCCGCTCCCCCTTCGAATGCGAATGCTACATTTCGACTTCTGAAATAGAGTGATAAACAGCTACAATAATGGGCAGTTTTACGCAATGATCTATTGTTAGCATTCTTCCATCAGCATTTCAGCTTATTTCATCAGTGAAGTTAGACGTTTCTCTTTTCGGTCTGCAAAACGACTTTCTCCACAGAAGTAAGAACTGAAATTGTGGAAGCATATGTGAAAACAGATTCGATTTAGGAAACTCGTGAATTTTTAGGGTCAAATATCCCTATATAGGACTACCATCAAAGAGAGCGTCATGTGAAGTCGCAGAACACGAGGTGCTGGCCAACAGAGAACCCTAACATTGTGTGTCAGCAGCAACTCTATGATGAAAAAATAGGTGTTTGGTGCCGTGTAACAGGAACGCGCATCACTGTACCGATATTTTTTGATCTGCAGCTGAAGTGATATGGGACTCCTCATACGTCTAGATAACACTCTGACAGGAGACGTAAGCATCCTTTCTGATCACCTGCATTCATTTATGTCCATTGTGCATTCCGACGGACTTGAACAAATCCAGCAAGACAATGTGACACCCCACACGTCCAGAATTGCTAGAGAGTGGCTCTTGAAACACTCTTCTGAATTTAAATAGTTTCGCTGGGCACCATACTCCCCAGACACGAACATTATTGAGCATATCTGGGATGCCTCGCAACGTGCTGTTCAGAAGAGATCAGCACGCCCACGTACTCTTACGGATCTATGGACAGCCCTGCAGGATTCATGGTGTCATGAACTACTTCAGACCTTAGTCGAGTGCATCCCACGTCGTGTTGCGGCACTTCTGCCTACTTGCGGGGACCCTACACGATATTAAGCAGGCGTACCAGCTTCTTTGACTTTTCAGTATGATAACAAATTAACAATATTCAAATTTTATTCCTTTACATATGTTCATACGTGTGTGAAATCTTATGGGACTTAACTGCTAAGATCATCAGTCCCTAACCTTACACACTGCTTAACCTAAATTATTCTAAGGACAAACACACACACCCACGCCCGAGGGAGGACTCGAACCTCCGCCGGGACCAGCTGCACTCCTTTACATGTACAGCGAGACCTTGCTTCCACGCAAAGTTCCTGATTCCATGTCAACAGGAAGATTGGCTCTGAGCACTATGCGACTTAACTTCTGTGGTCTTCAGTCGCCTAGAACTTAGAACTAATTAAACCTAACTAACCTAAGGACATCACACACATCCATGCCCGAGGCAGGATTCGAACCTACGACAGTACTGGTCGCTCGGTTCCAGACTGTAGCGCCTAGAACCGCACGGCCACTCCGGACGGCTCAACGGGAAGAACCCTACTGATTTTGATGAGTGAGTTTGCGAGTGTCAAAATAAGTCACCTAAATGGCCGTACCTTTTGATTGGATTGACTTAGAAGCTAATGTTTATTACACCTCCAAGTGACATCAGACCGTAGTATGTGAATTAAATGTCAACTTGATACCTCTACCCACTCGTGACAAACAGGATTTTTAACAGTCGGACAGAAAGATAGACAGTCAGAAAGAGGGACAAACAACAAAGAGATCCTACAAGGAACCATAAAAATTAATTAAACTTTTTGTTGTTTCAAAAGTAGTCGCTGTGATTGTTAATACGTTTATCCCACTGCGACAAGACGGGTAATGTCGTCATGGAAAAATGTTTGTGGTTGCCTACGGAACGATGATTCTACCCAGATGTTGACAAGCTTGTTTCGGGTATACTACAGAAGTTTCGCCGGTAAGCCCTTACGCATCCCCCATACAGTTCCAACCTCTGTTCATGCGATTTCCATATTTTTGGAGCGCTTGAAAAAAAAAAAAAAAAAAAAAAAACATTCGTGGCCGTTGATTTACTTCGGGGGAAGAGGTGCAGTCGTCGGTATCATCACTGATTCTTAGTGTAGTCTCCCCCTTCCTTCCTTCTTCCACCTATCGTCCAGATTGGGCAATGTCCAGTCCCAGTAATTAATAAGTAAAGTCTTTTATGAAGATTTGAGAGGAACGAAGTTTGCAATAAACTTTCAAGTTTACTTAGCTTGTCATGCTGAGATGGCTCCTGTTCTTCTTGCCTAGGGGTCTCATTCTTGAAACTGTAAATGTAACATCAGGTCCTCACGGTTGGTTTGAACTAAATACTCGTAAATTGGAAAATTGTTGTTACAGAACTTTTTACGCAACTATATTTTCCAATGATTTTCTCACATTTTAATATATCACACAGTCTTTTGATTTTTATTAACAAAGCCGAAATTACATTGTTCGCACCTATTACACAAAACCACGTCCCATCACATCACAGGCAAGCTTACGACTCCCTCGCACTGCGGAAGAAACAATATTCCAAAGGGTTTACAATTTTTCTTAACAAATGAATTCCTACTAGTTTTCGTTACATCATTAATTTCGATTATCATTTCATAAACGAGTCCAGAAATAAACATAGTAAACTGTATAGGATTACGTAATTAACAATAGAATTATAAGTGTGCAAATAATTCGTAATTTCAAATGTTTCTAAAAAAAATTTTAACTGTACATTCATAACTAGTACTTATCGATTGTAACATCGAGACTTAAATATTTTATAAAGTAATTCCTTTTCATAAATTTTAGCTTGAATTACAACATAGTTCATAAAATTATATGAAAGTTTTCAGAAAACCAACTGAAATAATACTGGCCAGTCCAAAATTCGGAAAATAATGCTCGTATCGACAACTACTGTTGAGGAAAAGTAATGCTATAGGAGGACGTCGCGTTGCAGAAGGTAACCCCAAATATTTCATCATGAAAGGACTGATTGCCTTGTCTCACAGTGAGATTAATGTTACAACAGTCATGGCGATTGCTTTTGAGATAATACACAGTTCGGTTACTTTTATTCCATCTGTCTCATTTTCATGTGACTGCCCCTTATTTCATTCGTCAATGACTAATAAATATTTTTTTAGAACTTGGCTGTACAGCCTATATAAAATTAGTAAGACACATCACTTTCTTCCACTTTTGCTGTTGTTGTTGTGGCAAAGCATACGTATCTTTCAAGACACGCTAATTCTGGACTCTACAGTCATTCTCAGGTAATGCAGAAAAGTGTAATACAGCCAACATTACAAGTCCATCTGTACATAATTGATAAATGTATTAGCTGCCCGCACATACATTGAACTTAACTTAGCAGTAAACAGCGTACATCGGCAGTCGACCTCTGAGATGCACCAATGTTGTGATTGCACCGCTGTCTTAATGTGATTCTTATATTAAAACAATTAACGATGAAAGGATACATTGCATCAGATTCGCTGACGACATCGTAATATTATAGACTTCGAAAAAGACAGAAATATGCTGAAGAGCCAAAGAAAGTCGTACGCCTGCCTAATATCATGTAGGGTCCCCGGAAACACGCAGAAGTGCCGCAACACGACGTGGCATGAACGCAGCTAATGTCTGGAGTAATGCTGGAGGGAATTGATACCATGAATCTTGCAGGGCTGTCCATAAATTCGTAAGAGTACGAGGGGGTCGAGATCTCTTCTGAACAGCACATTGCAAGGCATCCCAGGTATGCTGAATAATATTCGTGTCTGGGGAGTTTGGTGGCCAGCGGAATTGTTTAAACTGAGAAGACTGTTCCTGCACTGCGTAGTAATTCTGGGCGTGTGGAATGTGGTATTGTCCTGCTGGAATTGCCCGGCGGAATGCACAATGGACATGAATGGATGCAGGTGATCAGACAGGATGCTTTCGTACGTGTCACATGTCAGAGTCGTATCTAGACGTATCACAGGTCCCAAATGTACACGCTCCACATAATTACAGAGCCTCCATCAGCTTGAACAGTCCTCTGCTGACATGCAGGGTCCATGGATTCATGAGGTTGTCTCCAGACCTTTACACGTCTATCCTCTCGATACAATTTGAAACGAGACTCGTCCGACCAGGCAACATGTTTCCAGTCACCAACAGTCCAATATCGGCGTTGACGCGCCAGGCGAGGCGTAAAGCTTTGTGTCGTGCAGTCGAAAAGCCCATATCGAGGATGTTTCCTTGAATGGTTCGCACGCTGAAACCTGTTGATGGCCAAGCATTAAAATCTACACCAGTTTGGGGAAGGGTTGTACTTCTGTCACGTTGATCTGTTCTCTTGAGTCGTCGTTGGTCCCTTTTCTTGCAGGATCTTTTTTCTGCCGCAGCGATGTCGGAGTTTTCATGTTTTGTAGGATTCCTGATATTCACTACACACTTGTGAAATGGTCGTACAGGAAAATCCCCACTTCATCGCTACCTCGGAGATGCTGTGTCCCATCGCTCGTGCGCCGATTATAACACCACTTTCAAACTCACTTAAATCTTAATAACCTGCCATTGTAGCATCTACCAACTGCGTCAGACACTTGTTGTCTTGCATATGCATTGAGGACCGCAGCGCGTATTCTGCCTGTTTACATATCTGCGTATTTGAATTCTCACGCCTATACCAGTTTCATTGGCGCTTCGGTGTAGGCGACAGTGGGAGAGATACACATATAGACAGTGGAAGTGAAAGCGAGCAGGGAGAGACTGGGTAAAAGGATTTAGAATGTTCTGTGTTACAAAAGCGCGAATGCGTTTGCATGCCAAAATTTTTGATGTGGATGGCGTAATGACGATTGAGACAGCAGGTTCACCACTTTTCCGTCAGAATACTTTAAAGAGGAGCATATTCGTCTATTTTTTATGATCCGACAGGAGCATTTTTTCCGTTGGTTTAAGGAAATACACTGCACTGAAAGACTTAAAGATAAGGTAAATATTGTAACATAGCATATTACCTACTCGGTCAAATGAGTGAAAGTACAGGATCATGTTCCCAGGGGTCTTCCAGTCGTGCACAGAATGCTGAACGTCATACAGCGTGTGATCAGCGGGACTATGGCTCCAAATGGGACTGGTCTCCAAACACGAGGCAGTTGAAGGAATAGGGAAAGACTGTGTGTGGCAATCAACGAGCAATTTCGGTGCACCATTTGTTTGCCATTGCAGGACAGCCGAAGAGAGCATCCGGGTGAGTTGACACGGTGATGAATCGTAGGGAAAGTGCAAGAAGGACGGAGTGTGACGAGTGTAAGCCACAAGTTTGGTGTCGCCAACAGCACTGTTTCATATGGATGAGGAGCGATCTGAACCACAAGTACTGATGCCCGAAAGAGTGGATGTGGTCCACCACAGCAGCAAGTGACCTTCACGTTGCGCATCAGCCAAGAACGGACCCACGTCAAACATCCAGTGCGTTTGCAATCACATTTAACAGGACCATAAGTCGCACAGTCTCCCGCACCACGTGTCACGGTGACGGCATGGCGGTAATCTGTTTGACGGAAGACCAGTACTTTGTGAGAAAATGAAAAACCTACTGCCGCCTTTATGATGACATTTATTGTGTAGCTAATAGTTTCGGCGCTTCAGTGCACCATCTTCAGGCCTTACTTGATGTTGAAACGGTTGTTGTTGTGGTCTTCAGTCCAGAGACTGGTTTGATGCAGCTCTCCACGCTACTCTATCCTGTGCAAGCTTCTTCATCTACCAGTACTTACAGCGACCTGCATCCTTCTGAATCTGCTTAGTGTATTCATCTCTTGGTCTCCCTCTGCGATTTTTACCCTCCACGCTGTCCTCCAATACTAAATTGGTGATCCCTTGATGCCTCAGGATATGCCCTACCAAGCGATCCCTTCTTCTAGTCAAGTTGTGCCACAAATTTCTCTTCTCTCCAATTCTATCCAGAACCTCCTCATTAGTTATGTGATCTACCCATCTAATCTTCAGCATTCTTCTGTAGCACCACATTTCGAAAGCTTCTATTCTCTTCTTGTCCAAACTATTTATCGTCCATGTTTCACTTCCATACTAATACTTTCAGAAACGACTTCCTGACACTTAAATCTATACTCGATGATAACAAACTTCTCTTCTTCAGAAATGCTTCCTTGCCATTGCCAGTCTACATTTTATATCATCTCTATTTCGACCATCATCAGTTATTTTGCTCCCCAAATAGCAATACTCATTTACTACTTTAAGCGTCTCATTTCCTAATGTAATTACCGCAGCATCACCTGATATAATTCGACGGTTATCACCAACCATATATACGATGCATCAGTGTCCAACATCACTGGTTACGCAGACAACCTGGAACAGCGATTTTCTTACAACAGTGAACGGCCGTAGTGCCCCAGATCTCCAGTCAAAACGATGGACACACAAAAACAGTACTCTGTTTTCCGTTGACAATCGCACATTAACTCCAATGTCTGCTACGGTGCCGAGAACATCGGAACTGGTCCTAGAAGGAGCGGAGTCGATTGATCGTCTAGGACGCCGATGGATTTGGTGTCAGTAATGAATCTGGACATACCCTGCTATGAGGATTGGTAGATGCACGTAATGCATCGAGACACGTTGCTGAACACGATACACTGAATCGCCAAAGAAACTGGTGTAGGCATGTATATTCAAATGTGAAGATGCGTAATCAGGCAGAATACGTCACTGCGGTCCACAACGCCTATATATGACAACAAATGTTTGGCGCATTCGTTAGATCGGTTACTGCTGCTACAATGGCAGGTAATCAAGATTTAAGTGAGTTTAAACGTGGTGCAGTAGTTGGCGCACGAGAGATGGGATAAAGCATCACCGAGGTGGCGATGAGGTTGGGAATTTGCTGTACGATCATTTCACGAGTGTACCGTCAATATTGAGCAAACAGTAAAGGAAACAAAAGAAAAGTTCGGAGTACGCATTAAAATCCATGGAGAAGAAATGAATACTTTGAGGTTTGCCGATGACATTGTAATTCTGTCAGAAAAAATGGCTCTGAGCACTATGGGACTGAACTGCTGTGGTCATCAGTCCCCTAGAACTTAGAACTACTTAAACCTAACTAACCTAAGGACATCACACACATCCATGCCCGAGGCAGGATTCGAACCTGCGACCGTGGCAGTCGCACGGTTCCGGACTGCGCGCCTAGAACCGCGAGACCACCGCGGCCAGCTAATTCTGTCAGAGACAGCAAAGGAGGGTATAAGATGAACATCAACAAAAGCAAAACGGGGATAATGGAATGCAGTCGAATGAAGTTGGATGATGCTGAGGGAATTAGATTAGGAAATGAGACACTAGGAGTAAAGGAGTTTTGCTATTCGGGGAGCAAAATAACTGATGATGGTCGAAGTAGAGAGAATATAAAATGTAGACTGGCAATTGCAAGGAAAGAGTTTCTGAAGAAGAGAAATTTGTTAACATCGAGTATTGATTTAAGCGTCAGGAAGTCGTTTCTGAAAGTATTTGTATGGAGTGTAGCCATGTATGGAAGTGAAACATGGACGATAAATAGTTTGGACAAGAAGAGAATAGAAGCTTTCTAAATGTGGTGCTACAGAAGAATGCTGAAGATTAGATGGGTAGATCACATAACTAATGAGGAGGTATTGAATAGAATTGGGGAGAAGAGGAGTTTATGGCACAACTTGAATAGAAGAAGGGATCGGTTAGTAAGACATGTTCTCAGGCATCAAGGGATCACAAATTTAGTATTGGAGGGCAGCGTGGAGGGTAAAAATCGTAGAGGGAGACCAAGAGATGAATACACTAAGCAGATTCAGAAGGATGTAGGCTGCAGTAGGTACTGGGAGATGAAGAAGCTTGCACAGGATAGAGTAGCATGGAGAGCTGCGTCAAACCAGTCTCAGGACTGAAGACCACAACAACAACCGTCAATATCATGTATCCGGTAAATTTCAAATCTCCGACATCGCTGCGACCTGAAAAAGATCCTGCAAGAGCTGAGAGACTGAAGAGATCGTTCAACGTGACAGCAGTCCAACCCTTTCCTAAACTGCTGCATATTTCAACGCTGGGCCATCAACAAGTGTCAGCGTGCGAACCATTAAACGAAATGTCACCGATATGAGCTTTCGCAGGCCCACTAGTGTACCCTAGATGATTGCACGACACAAAGGTTTACTCCTCGACTGGACAAAGGACTTTTGATGACTGCAAGTGTGGTGCCTGGTCGGACGGCTCTCGTTTCAGATTATTTCGAGCGGATGGACGTGTCTGGTATGGAGACAACCACATGAATCCATGGACTCTGCACGTCAGCAGGGGACTGTTCAAGTTGGGGGAAGCTCTGTGATGGTGAGGGGCGTGTGCAGTTGGAGTGACACGGGACCCGAGATACGTCTAGACACGTCTCTGAAGGGTGACACGCAAGGAAGCATCCTGTCTGATCACCTGCATCCATTCGTGTCCATCGTGCATTCCGATGGACTTGCGCAATTCCAGAAGGACAATGCGACACTCCACACGTCCACAGTTGCTACAGAGTGGCTCCAGGGCCACTCTTCTGAATTTAGATGCTTCCGCTGGGCACGAAACTCCCCAGACATGAACATTATTAAGCAAGCTTCCTTGGCTCTTCAACGTTCGAAGTTTCAACGAGCTATGTTACATGTCGGTGATACATCATGCGAAAGTTACTTTCGCTCTTACGTTTTGTACACAAGTACATGTCAAATTTCTGTTACACAGATGGCTATAGGAAATTTCAGGCCGGCCGGTGTGGCCCAGCGGTTCTAGGCGCTACAGTCTGCAACCGCGCGACCGCTAAGGTCGCAGGTTCGAATCCTGCCTCTGGCATGGATGTGTGTGATGTCCTTAGGTTAGCTAGGTTTAAGTAGTTCTAAGTCTAGGGGACTGATGACCTCAGATGTTAAGTCCCATAGTGCTCATAGCCATTTTCACCATTTGAAAGTTGAGAAATTGTAGCAGGTTACAACTCTCTGTCCTAATCTACATATCCTACAGGCATGGAATGCCAGTTTGGTAGCGTCCACATAAAGTGTAACACTTTCCATTCCCGCCGGGTCGTCACATTGTGTACCGTGATTCTCACTCCACACAACTTTTTCCCACTTTTCAATCGTCCAATGTTTACGCTCCTTACACCAAGCGAGGCGTCGTTTGGCATTTACCGTCATGATGTGTGGATTATGCGCAGCCGCTCGACTATGAAATCCGAGTTTTCTCACCTCCCGCCTAACTGTCGTAGCACTTGCAGTGGATCCTGATGCAGTTTGGAATTCCTGTGTGATGGTCTGCATAGATGTCTGCCTATTACATATTACAACCCTCTTCAACTGTCGGCGATATGTCAGTCAACAGACGAGGTCGGCCTGTACGCTTTTCTGCTGTACGTCTCCCTTCACGTTTCCACTTCACTATCACATCGGAAACAGTGGACCTACGGATGCAGGAGTGTGGAAATCTCGCGTACAGGGCTATGCTACAAGTGACACCCAATCACCTGACCGCGTTCGAAGTCCGTGAGTTCCGCTGCGCGCCCCATTCTGCTCTCTCACGTTGTCTAATGACTAGTGAGGTCTCTGATATGGAGCACCTGGCAGTAGGTGGCAGCACAATGCACATAATATGAAAAACGTATGTTTTTGATCACATAGTGTACATTGAGCAAGCAGTAAAGGAAACAAAAGAAAAATTCGGAGTAGGTATTAAAATCCATGGAGAGGAAATAAAAACTTTGAGGTTCACCGATGACATTGTTATTCTGTCAAAGACAGCAAAGGACGTGGAAGAACAGTTGAACGGAATGGATAGTGTCTTGAAAGCAGGATATAAGATGAACATCAACAAAGGCAAAACGAGGATAATGGAATGAAGTCGAATTAAGTCGGGTGATGCTGAGGGAATTACACTCCTGGAAATGGAAAAAAGAACATATTGACACCGGTGTGTCAGACCCACCATACTTGCTCCGGACACTGCGAGTGGGCTTTACAAGCAATGATCACACGCACGGCACAGCGGACACACCAGGAACCGCGGTGTTGGCCGTCGAATGGCGCTAGCTGCGCAGCATTTGTGCACCGCCGCCGTCAGTGTCAGCCAGTTTGCCGTGGCATACGGAGCTCCATCGCAGTGTTTAACACTGGTAGCATGCCGCGACAGCGTGGACGTGAACCGTATGTGCAGTTGACGGACTTTGAGCGAGGGCGTATAGTGGGCATGCGGGAGGCCGGGTGGACGTACCGCCGAATTGCTCAACACGTGGGGCGTGAGGTCTCCACAGTACATCGATGTTGTTGCCAGTGGTCGGCGGAAGGTGCACGTGCCCGTCGACCTGGGACCGGACCGCAGCGACGCACGGATGCACGCCAAGACCGTAGGATCCTACGCAGTGCCGTAGGGGACCGCATCTCCACTTCCCAGCAAATTAGGGACACTGTTGCTCCTGGGGTATCGGAGAGGACCATTCGCAACCGTCTCCATGAAGCTGGGCTACGGTCCCGCACACCGTTAGGCCGTCTTCCGCTCACGCCCCGACATCGTGCAGCCCGCCTCCAGTGGTGTCGCGACAGGCGTGAATGGAGGGACGAATGGAGACGTGTCGTCTTCAGCGATTAGAGTCGCTTCTGCCTTGGTGCCAATGATGGTCGTATGCGTGTTTGGCGCCGTGCAGGTGAGCGCCACAATCAGGACTGCATACGACCGAGGCACACAGGGCCAACTCCCGGCATCATGGTGTGGGGAGCGATCTCCTACACTGGCCGTACACCACTGGTGATCGTCGAGGGGACACTGAATAGTGCACGGTACATCCAAACCGTATCGAACCCATCGTTCTACCATTCCTAGACCGGCAAGGGAACTTGCTGTTCCAACAGGACAATGCACGTCCGCATGTATCCCGTGCCACCCAACGTGCTCTAGAAGGTGTAAGTCAACTACCCTGGCCAGCAAGATCTCCGGATCTGTCCCCCATTGAGCATGTTTGGGACTGGATGAAGCGTCGTCTCACGCGGTCTGCACGTCCAGCACGAACGCTGGTCCAACTGAGGCGCCAGGTGGAAATGGCATGGCAAGCCGTTCCACAGGACTACATCCAGCATCTCTACGATCGTCTCCATGGGAGAATAGCAGCCTGCATTGCTGCGAAAGGTGGATATACACTGTACTAGTGCCGACATTGTGCATGCTCTGTTGCCTGTGTCTATGTGCCTGTGGTTCTGTCAGTGTGATCATGTGATGTATCTGACCTCAGGAATGTGTCAATAAAGTTTCCCCTTCCTGGGACAATGAATTCACGGTGTTCTTATTTCAATTTCCAGGAGTGTAGATTAGGAAATGAGACACTTGAAGTAGTAAAGGAGTTTTGCTATTTGGAGAGCAAAATAACTGATGATTCTCGAAGTAGAGAGGATATAAAATGTCGACTGGCAATGGCGAGGAAAGCGTTTCTGAAGAGGAGAAATTTGTTAACATCGAGTATTGATTTAAGTGTCAGGAAGTCGTTTCTGAAAGACTTGTATGGAGTGTAGCCATGCATGGACGTGAAACATGGACGATAAAGAGTTTGGACAAGAAGAGAATGGAAGCTTTCGAAATCTGGTGCTACAGAAGAATGCTGAAGATTAGATAGGTAGATCACATAACTAATGAAGAGGTATTCAATAGGATTGGGGAGAAGAGGAGTTTGTGGCACAACTTGAATAGAAGAAGGGATCGGTTGGTAGGACATGTTCTCAGGCATCAAGGGATCACAAATTTAGTATTGGAGGGCAGCGTGGAGGGTAAAGATCGTAGAGGGAGACCAAGAGATGAATACACTAAGCAGATTCAGAAGGATGTAGGTTGCAGTAGGTACTGGGAGATGAAGAGGCTTGCACAGGATAAAGTAGCATGGAGAGCTGCATCAAACCAGTCTCAGGACTGAAGACCACAACAACAAGTGATGCCCCGAAGCCAACGTCATCTTCGGGAAGCATGTACCAGCACTAAGAGATCATCCAGGTTTCTCCGTCAACTCTGTATGAGGTTCAAATGGCTCTGAGCACTATGGGACTTAACATCTGTATGAGGTGGTACATCCAAGAGACCAAGACATTTTCTCCCTGGTTGTGCTGGTCGCGTAAGAGCTGCATCTCCTCAGCTGAGCGCTCCTGAGTCCTTGGTGTACCGTTGCGGCACTGCAGCTACATCTTGCGTAACTCCATTGTAGACTAGGCGGCTGCTAACCGAATACTCCCGCCGTGCAAACAGCAATCGCTCAGCGAGGACAGCTCGGCCATAATCCACTCACAGGATGGCCGCAGGAGCCAGACAGAGATGAACGCATCTGCCCGACTCTACCATCCATCAAGTGCGCACGTCCCGGTACCTAATAACCCCGCGCAAGCCTTTCACTACCAACATCAGTACTCGGGTCTTTCTGTACTAACCCCGATTAGCTGCTCTATCGCACGTATTTATCTTATTATTATTTCACTGAGGGGAATCAAATTACCTCGTCATTAGAGGAAGCATATATTACAACCTCGGATACAGACCGACTGCGGTGACTACACAAGAAAACAGAAGTTGCCCTTGGCAGAGAGTCTGGGGTTTTGTCACTGGAAGGTCACACAGTTGGTGTCTCTTCTGGAAGATTACGTCAGCGTGGGGTCCCGTCGGAGAGGAGGACTCTGCGGTATTATTAGGATTTGGCGAGTTGTCTCCACACCCACTCGGGCACACGAATGACACGTAAAACGCCTGCCTGCGAATAAAGCAAACACGACTGTACCTCAAATAAAAGTAATGGGACAGAATGGTCGGACGCCTACCCGGAACCTGCCCACACCAAGCACTTCTCCACAAAGTGAGAATAAAGCGATTTGGATCTGCCTGTTGGCGTACAACAACTACTTGAAAATTTCAAGAGCTTATCTATATTGGATTTCACTTACTTTGCGTAAATTTCGCGAATTAATCAGCATGTTCCAACAACATTGGAAAATGAACCATTCCGACTTTCCAGTAGCGTATTTTAAATTATCAAAAACTGCTTATCTTCTTATCTTCCCTAATAATTAACATAAAAGACCACAAGCGGACTCGTTTCCCATCGCATTTTTTTAAAATAATTTCTGTTAGATTCTTGCCTTTGACTGCATACTTTTGTCACTTTATTTTTTTCTCTGCATAATTACATACACACTAATGAATAATTTCATTTGCAATATAGTGGTCATTCATACAAACAAGGCGATTCACGTTGTGTGAAGATAATATTTATTTACACTGATCTGATGATTTGTGTGTGTCTTAGAGACAATGTGAGTGAATAAGACTCACTATGGACTAGTAAAGATAATATTGGCAGTACTTGTACTACCGTTGCTGCTGCTACTAATAATGATAATAATAATCATAAGGAGAAGAAGAAGAAGAAAAGAAGAATGACCACAATAACAATTTGATAGTGGAAGATACAAATAGAGTTTACGGGTGTACAAAATAAATGTTTTTGTATGTAGTGGGTTCTGGGGAAAGGCAAATTAAGGAGACTGTACCAGCTGACTTAATTCCATGTAGCTTTTCTAAATTTCTGACTAATGACGTTTTACGTAATTCAAAATCACAGAAGTTCTTCTACTGCATCTGAAACTGTAAACTCCAACGTTGCCTAATTTTAAAGCATTTTGTAGTTTTCAGAACAGTTTTTTCTTACACCAGCCTTTATAAGACCATCTCAGTCTTGTACTTCATCTGAAACAGTAAACTCCAATGTTACCTAATTTTAAATCACTATGTAGTTTTTAAAATGGCAGTTGGTTCCTACTCGAGTCTTTGTGAACCCGTCTGTCATGAAATAATCAGTCTGTGGTTTGCAAGTACACGAGTAAGATCTGTGTCGGACGCGCTTTTGTCGTTGACTCACACCTCAAACACGCACATTATGTACGCGAAAATACGCGCACCGATAACCACGATACTCTAGAACATTAAGGTTTAGTTATTTTCAAGTGATCTCTGTAACCTAAACTAATTCACGTTTTAAATGAATCATGCTACCGACCTTGCCGCAGTGGTAACACCGGTTCCCGACAGATCACCGAAGTTAAACGCTGTCGGGCTGGGTTAGCACTTGGATGGGTGACCATTCCGTCTGCCGAGCGCTGTTGGCAAGCGGGGTGCACTCAGCCCTTGTGAGCCAAACTGAGGAGCTACTTGACTGAGAAGTAGCGGCTCCGGTCTCGGAAACTGACATACGGCCGGGAGAGCGGTGTGCTGGCCACATGCTCCTCCACATCCGCATCCAGTGAAGCCTGTGGATGAGGATGACACGGCGGCCGGTCGGTACCGTTCGACCTTTCAAGGCTTGTTCGGACGGAGTTTAGCTTTTTTTAATGCAGTATGTAGAGATGAACAAGTACTCTGGAACGTCTATCATCGGAGTAAAGAATTGATGTTTTCGGTGGTTACAGACTGATTTAATTAATTGCCGAAGTATAAATGTCTCTAATAAAATTATTAATGCAGGACAATGATAAGTAAGAACTGTGACATTTTTCTTGTACTCACGAACGTTCTGTTGCGCCACAACTGAAATCCGACATCGCCACTATGTCTTCTAAGTGTTGTCGGCTCTGCCCTGGGTGGTTGCACTAATAATTTTTCGTATTGTATAAACTGCTCACCGTTCCTACTATTCAAACTGGGCAAGAAATAAAATGTGTGTGTTACGTCATCTAAAATGTGGTGTTGTGCACATCATTGAGGAAATACCATCTCGCACTGATTTTAACTTTCAGTTTCGAAATGGTTAAAGAGTGATACTACCGAGCACGAGACTACTAAATACAGGTCGATTCCTCCTCAGCTTCACGAACCTCTATAGTCCACACACATACTCTGCGAACCAGAACGAAGTGCATGGCGGAGGGCACTTAGCACAGTTTCTTCACCATCGTCATCATCTTCACCTACAGGGATTAGGCTAGCTGCCTGTTCCGACTATAAAGGTTACTGTTCAACCCATTAAATTTTGTGCCACCCAAAGCTTCTTTTTCCTCTCGAACTGTACGTCCGCAGTTCTTTGGTTAGCCTCCCTTCTGGCATTAAGCTCACACGCTCTTCCCACCTGTTTCTGTGTTTCTCAGTTGTGTTGTTTATCCCCTGAACATTGAGTTCTCCTCAAATTTATTCGCTCCTAATCCGGCCTTAGGCGTACGCAACCTTTCAGTGTTCATAGAAACCTCACCTGCCGGTACTTTGGTCTTATCCCTCTTTGTCACAACGCTAGTTTGAGTCGCTTACAGCAGAGGCGTCGCTGGCATACTTTTATAAAACATTGTTTCTTTTCTAACTCCGCTATTTACACTACTATTAACATGTCACATGAAACTGAAACTGATGAAGGTTGTAGCGTGTATCTCTATTATGCTGCTTATTTGCCGTTCAATTTTCATATGGAGATCGGGAAGAATGATTCCTTAACCCTTCCGCGACCAATTCTTCTCCACGGTGGAAGACGTTAATTTATGATTATTTTAATTAATGATGCTGTCAGAAGTAGCAAAATGACAAACACGTTTTCCAAAGTGGGATGCGATGGTACAGACTTGTGTGTCCAATTGGTATTTTGACGTGCGACTACAAGTCGGAAATATAATGATATGCTTGATCATCCCGTATTTTCATGTATAATATAAACAGTGTTTCCGCAGGAACGGCCAATTTTCAGGGACAAGACAGGGACGATCGTTCAAAGCAAAAAACTTCATGTGGACGCCTGCCCTATTCCGAATGGTCTGCGAGATAGAAACCATTTAATGTACGCTATTATTTAGTTTCTGTATCATTCAACACATATTGAGGTTTACACTTGTAGATATGTGCAATACTTAACGAACACTGCAACATGCGTACTACAATCAATTGAAAAATACGTACACTATTGACCATTAAAATTGCTACACGAACAAGAAATGCAGATGATAAACGGGTATTCATTGGACAAATATATTATACTAGAACTGACATGTGATTACATTTTCACGCAATTTGGGTGCATAGATCCTGAGAAATCAATACCGAGAACAACCACCTCTGGCCGTAATAAGGGCCTTGATACGCCTGGGCATTGAGTCAAACAGATCTTGGATTGCGTGTACAGGTACAGCTGCCCATGCAGCTTCAACACGATACCACAGTTCATCAAGAGTAGTGACTGGCGTATTGTGACGAGCCAGTTGCTCGGCCACCATTGACCAGACGTTTTCAATTGGTGAGAGATCTGGAGAATGTGCTGGCCAGGGCAGCAGTCGAACATTTTCTGTATCCAGAAAGGCCCTTACAGCACCTGCAACATGCGGTCGTGCATTATCCTGCTGAAATGTAGGATTTCGCAGGGATCGAATGAAGGGTAGAGCCACGAGTCGTAACACATCTGAAATGTAACGTCCACTGTTCAAAGTGCAGTCAATGCGAACAAGAGGTGACCGAGACGTGTAACCAATGGCACCCCATACCATCACGCCGGGTTTACGCCAGTATGGCGATGACGAATACATGCTTCCAATGTGCGTTCACCGCGATGTCGCCAAACACGGATGCGACCATCGTGATGATCTAAACAGAACCTAGATTCAGCCGAAAAAATGACGTTTTGCCATTCGTGCACCCAGGTTCGTCGTCGAGTACACCATCGCAGGCGCTCCTGTCTGTGATGCAGCGTCAAGGGTAACCGCAGCCACAGTCTCCGAGCTGATAGTCCATGCTGCTGCAAACGTCGTCGAACTGTTCGTGCAGATGGTTGTTGTCTTGCAAACGTCCCCATCTGTTGACTCAGGGATCGAGACGTGGCTGCACGATCCGTTACAGGCGTGCGGATAAGATGCCTGTGATCTCGACTGCTAGTGATACGAGGCCGTTGGGATCCAGCACGGCGTTCCGTATTACCCTCCTGAACCCACCGATTCCATATGCTGCTAACAGTCATTGGATCTCGACCAACGCGAGCAGCAATGTCGCGATACGATAAACCAATATCGCGATAGGTTACAATTCGACCTTTATCAAAGTCGGAAACGTGATGGTACGCATTTCTCCTCCTTACACGAGGCATCACAACAACGTTTCACCAGGCAACGCCGGTCAACTGCTGTTTGTGTATGAGAAATCGGGTGGAAACTTTCCTTATGTCAGCACGTTGTAGGTGTCGCGAACCTTGTGTGAATGCTCTGAAAAGCTAATCATTTGCATATCACGGCATCTTCATGTCGGTTAAATTTCGCGTCTGTAGCACGTCATCTTCGTGGTGTAGCAATTTTAATGGCCAGTAGTGTATTTTTAACACATTCACCACTAAGCATCATAGTAGATGTCACATCACAGCTGTTGCGCAATAAATGTTCGAGTATGTCCATCTCTTGGGAGACACGTTGCATTGCTTGTTTGAGTGCCTCTGTACGTATCTTAACGAGGGCATCAGCGTGCGTACTGCAGCCAGGCACCTCATCTCGCGTTGTTTGTTCACCTCGGACAGCATGCAGCCCCACGAACAAACATCTAATGACGTAAGGTCTGGCGTCCTTTGTGGCCAGTTAATTGCACTACCACGATCAGCTGAGCGATTAGGATAAGTACGGTTGCGATGTTCCGTCGCACGTCTGGTAAAATGTGAACATGCTGCATTACCCTCAAAGTACACTGTAGTCTTCAAGGTGTTGAACAAAACGAATTTTCCATTTGGGATCAAATGAATCTTCAAAGCGGATGTGTCGGTAAGTAACATACTGGCGCGCCCCTAGCCCAGAAACAACGTACATTAAAAGTGTTCGTCTTGGAAAGTATTCGGAAA
Organism: Schistocerca americana; assembly: GCF_021461395.2. NCBI lineage: Eukaryota > Metazoa > Arthropoda > Insecta > Orthoptera > Acrididae > Schistocerca > Schistocerca americana. Next base: position 65,846,133 of record NC_060128.1, on the reverse strand, counting down.
AGGGCATATGTTTATGTGAAGCTTTTTGCTTCAGATGAGCGTTCCTGTCACATCCAAATTTACTGATCACTCCACCTGGGGGAAACTATGTACTGAAGGCCGAATTCTGCATCACTACAAGATGTGATTACAGACAGACACATACTGACTGAATCCAAAAATAATGGCATGAATATCTGTATCTGCGAGCTTCCATTAAAAATTAAGCAAAAAAGACTGACAATCACAAATCACTTATCAGAACATATCATTCTACCAACACAGTTCACGTGATATCCTGCGAAGCATGGATGAAGAGTATCAGACGGATGCCATATTCCTTGACTTCCGGAAAGCGTTTGACTCGGTGGCCCACTGCAGACTCCTAACTAAGGTACGAGCAATGGGATTGGTTCCCAAGTATGCGAGTGGCTCGAAGACTTCTTAAGTAATAGAACCCAGTACGTTGTCCTCGGCGGTGAGTGTTCATCGGAGGTGAGCGTATAATCTGGAGTGCCCCAGGGAAGTGTGGTAGGTCCGCTGTTGTTTTCTATCTACATAAATGATCTTTCGGATAGGGTGTGCGGCTGTTTGCTGATGATGCTGTGGTGTACGGGAAGGTGTCGTCGTTGAGTGACTGTAGGAGGATACAAGATGACTAGGACAGGAGTTGTGATAGGTGTAAAGAATGGCAGGTAACTCTAAATATAGATAAATGTTAATTAATGCAGATGAATAGGAAAATGAATCCCGTAATGTTTGAATACTCCATTAGTATTGTAGCGCTTGACGCAGTCACGTCGATTAAATATTTGGGCGGAACATTGCAGAGCGATATGAAGTGGGACAAGCATGTAATGGCAGTTGTGGGGAAGGCGGATAGTCGTCTTCGGTTCATTGGTAGAATTTTGGGAAGATGTGGTTCATCTGTAAAGGAGACCGCTTATAAAACACTAATACGACCTATTCTTGAGTACTGCTCGAGCGTTTGGGATCCCTATCAGGTCGGATTGAGGGAGGACATGGAAGCAATTCAGAGGCGGGCTGCTAGATTTGTTACTGGTAGGTTTGATAATCACGCGAGTGTCACGGAAATGCTTCAGGAAATCGGGTGGGAGTCTCTAGAGGAAAGGAGGCGTTCTTTTCGTTAATCGCTACAGAGGAAATTTTGAGATCTAGCATTTGAGGCTGACTGCAGTACAATTTTACTGCCGCCAACTTACATTTCGCGGAAAGACCACAAAGATAAGATATGAGAGATCAGGGCTCGTACAGAAGCATATAGGCAGTCGTTTTTCCCTCGCTCTGTTTGAGAGTGGAACAGGGAGAGAAGATGCTAGTTGTGGTACGAGGTACCCTCCGCCACGCACATTATGGATGGATTGCGGAGTACGTATGTAGATGTAGATGTGGAATTCTGCATCACTACAACATGTGATTACACACAGACAAATACTGACTGAATCCAAAAATAAAGACACGAGTATTATTATCTGTGCACTTCCATTGAAAATTAAGCAAAAAAGACTGACAATCACAAATCACTTAGCAGAACATATCATTCTACGAACACAGTTTCATTTAAAACATACTTGAGTGCACCTGATAGTGTGCTCCAACTGAGAATGTCAAATTTCATGGGGATCACTCAAAGTTGGAATGAAAGACCAACTACAGCGAGGTAACACAAGTCGTGGGATACCTCCTAGTATCGCGCGGGACATCTCTGTGTCCGACAGGGTAGAGCACCTCGACGTGACATGTCAAAAAGCCGCTCGAAGTCCCCCGCAGAACTACTGACCCATGCTTCTTCTAAAGCCGTCCATAATTGCGAAAATGTTGCCGCTGCAGGATATTGTGGTCGAATTGACCTCTCAGTTACGTTTCATATTTGTTCGGTGCGATTCATGACGGGGGATCTGGGTGGGGAAATCATTCGCTCGAATTCTCCAGAGTGTTCTTCAGATCAGTCACGAACAACTGTGGCCCAGCGACATGGAGTATTATCATCCACAAAAATTGCATCGTTGTTTGGTTGCAGATGGTCTCCAGGTAGCCCAACACAAACATTCCCAGTCGATAATCGGGGTTCAACTGGACCAGAGAAGCCAGTAGCCTGCATGTAAACACAGCCACCACACCATTAAGGGGGAGGGGGGGGGGGGGTAGGACGTCAGCGGGCCGTCTTGGAGCAGGAGAGACACCACGGGACATTTTAATTTCCACTGTCTACACTTTTACGAATAAATTCATAACACTTTGTCACCATGACCAGGAAGGATTCAGGATTCACAATCGTAGCAGTGGAAGTTCAAAAAAATAGCAAAATAATTTTTTTTTACATGTGGAAGTTCATCATTTTTTCACTTCTACTGGCTGTGTTTGTTGCTATAGGCACACGTTTCTTCATAAGTAAGAGAAATTCCTCGATGAATTTTGCACAGCATACAAACCATACTTACAGGTGAATGAAAGTCTGGAAATTATTTATAAAATGAATGCGCTGTTACATTTTAAACTTCATGTTTAGAAAAAACTCAAATTTCATAGTTAATTATCTCAATTTTTACCACAGTTTTTAATTTGGAAAATTCTAGATTTTCATAAATCTGTAAGTATGGTTTGTATGCTGTGCAAAATTCATCGAAGAATCTCCCTTGCTTATGAAGAAAAGTGTACCTATAGCAACAAATGCAGCCAATGGTAAGTGAAAAAAAAATGAAATACAAATGTAAAAAAAATAAATTATTTTCTTATATTTTTGAACTTCCATCACTGTAAGTGTAAATCCTGAATCCTTTCTGGTCGTTCTGACAAAGTTTCAAAATGGTTCAAATGGCTCTGAGCACTATGGGACTTAACATTTGAGGTCATTAGTCCCCTAGAACTTAGAACTACTTTAACCTACCCAACCTAAGGACATCACACCCATCCACGTCCGAGGCAGGATTCGAACCTGCGACCGTAGTGGTCGTGCGGTTCCGGACTGAAGCGCCTAGAACCGCTCGGCCACCGTCGCCGGCTGACGAAGTTTTATGAATTTATTTGTAAAAGTAGTGGAAATTAAAAATGTCCTGTGGTGTCTCTGCTGCTCCAAGTCGCCCCGTTTGACGTCCTACCCCCCCTTAAGGAGTCTCGAGCAGCTTGCACTGTGCCTTGATGACAATTCGAATCCATTTCTTCGTGGGGAGTGCGCCGCACTCGAACCCTACCGTCAGCCCTTACCAACTGAAATCCGGACTCACCTAACCGGGCCAAGGTTTTTAAGTCGTCTAGGGTCCAACCGATGTGGTCACGAGTCCAGCAGAGGCGGTGCAGGCGACGTCGTGCTGTCAGCAAAGGCACTAGCGTCGGTCGCCTGCCGGCAAAGCCCGTCAACGCCAAATTTCGCCACACTGTCCTAGTGGACAGGTTCGTCGTGCATCCCACATTGATTTCCATGATTATTTGAACCAGTGTTGGTTGCTGTTAGCACTGACAACTCTACGCAAACGGCTCTGGTCTCGGTGGTCAAGTTAAGGCCGTCGGCCAATGCGTTGTCCGTGGTGAGAGGTAACGCCAGAAATTTGATGTTCTCGGGGCTTTCTTGACACTGTGGCTCTTAGAACACTCAATTCCGTACCGATTTCCGAATTGTCCCGTGTGTCCAGTTCCAAATACCATTCAGCATTCAAAGTCTTTTAATTGCTGTCGTGTGGCCACAATCACGTCGGAAAACTTTTCACGTGAATCACCTGATTAGAAATGACAGTTCCGTCAATACACCGCCGTTTTATACCTCGTCAACGCGATACTACAGCCATCTGTACATGACCATACCGCTATCCCATGACTTAAGTCGCGTTAGTATAATTAATGACGCTTCGTCTCATACTCATAGTCCACTATTTCAGCAACTGGAAACGAAATACAAAGTTGCAGTAAGCAGGACTGTTTGATTCTTGTGGGCCAATCGTCTAAATTTCGCACAGATTCGCTGTGAAAGTATGGCGTTATGCGATCCAGCCGTAGTTAAATGGCAGTTACAGTCTGAACGAGGCGCGCGGGATTAGCCGAGCGGTCTCAGGCGCTGCAGTCGCGGACTGTGTGGCTGGTCCCGGCGGAGGTTCGAGTCCTCCCACGGGCATGGCTGTGTGTGTGTGTTTTTTTCCTTAGGATAATTTAGGTTAAGTAGTGTGTAAGCTTAGGGACTAATGACCTTAGCAGTTAAGTACCATCAGATTTTACACACATTACACATTATAGCTTGTCCGGGGCGACACAGGCGTGGACGGTGTTTATCCGCCGTATATGTAAGCATGTAAAGCACAAATTACAGAACAGTCCGTGAAATATTGCAAATTATTGTATATTCTTACATTCATCAACGCTTTTTATCTGTTACTTTATATTCTACTTTATTGCTATTTTTATGCGATATGAATCAAGTGTAGAACTGTTAATACTTCAGTTCTGTTGTCTTATTATAACAGGTGTATTTAATGGCAGGTATGGATTCGGTCAAAACTGTCATATTTGACTATAAAGTTCTTTGACTTGTACTGCTGTACATCACATGTCGTTCTTTTGTCAATATGCCATCCAATTTTAATCTTGGAACAATTCCACATTTTTCTTGGCAATTATGGTTTTCTGTGGTAACATCTGTGACATAATTGTCGTGAGTATTTCGATCAATTTTACGGTTTCTTCCTATTTTTTCACATTTATTTTGGCAGTGTCACAGTGTTCTCTTTTGTATGTTGTACAGCTGCCGTTGATGGTGTTTCAGAACCGAAATAAGATTATCACAGAGAGCACAATTGTATACATTTTGTAAAATTTTTACACGCTGTTAATCATCGCCTATGGAAGATGTCATGTATCTATTAAAGTCTAGTGCAGCTTTCAATACAAGTTACCTAGCCTACGACAATAATGTGTGACTTGAAACTTCGTGGCAGATTAAAAAAAATGGATCAAATGGTTCTGAGCACTATGCGACTTCTGAGGTCATCAGTCGCCTACAACTTAGAACTAATTAAACCTAACTAAGCTAAGGTCATCACACACATTCATGCCCGAGCCAGGATTCGAACCTGCGACCGTAGCGGTCACGCGGTTCCAGACTGAAGCGTCTAAACCGCACGGCCACACCGGCCGGCGGCAGATTAAAACTGTGTGCCGGACCGAGACTCGAACTCGAGACCGGTCCCGAGTTCGAGTCTCGGTCCGGCACACAGTTTTTATCTGCCACGAAGTTTCATATCAGCGCACACTCCGCTGCAGAGTGAAAATATCATTCTGGATGATCATGATCCCGTGCTGCAACTAACAGCGCCACGCTACACAAGGACCTTTAAAACTGGAATCAAGAACCAACTGACGACAAGGTGACACAGCAATACAATTTTTGTAATTCTATTGTGTTCACGGTATGTGATGTTCAGATCTCAAAAATGAATTCCACTCTGAAAACTTCTTGAGAAGGTCGACTTTGAAGTTTTTCCAAGCGGCTTCAGTCCCCTAAATTGAGACTAGTTTTTCGACATGTCAATCGGTGCTGCAGTAGAGTATTTGCCCGCCACGTGCGAAACTCGGTTTCGATTCCTGGCAGTGGAAAACTTATTAATACAAATGCATGTTCAACAAGCATTTCCGTGAAGAGTAAAACACATTGAGATGGAAAAATATTTTGTAATGTTTTTTTTTTACTTGAAATAAGCTCTATTAACAATGTATATATGCAGTCTAAAGTGATGAGTCAAGATTTGTACCGTGGCGGGATTCGAACCCGTGTCTCCTGCTCACTAGGCAGATGTGCTGACAACTACGCCACCCTGGCGCAGTGGCTTTGCACGACGGTACTGGCTCATTCACCCCGCAGCCCGCTTGCTATTCCTCTTAAACTCGGACAGTACTGCTGAGTATCTCCAGCTGTACTGGATAGCGCCTCAGTCCACTCAGGCGTCAGTGGGAATCTGGGCCGACGCGTAAATGGGAATTCGGATCGAGGAGGCAGGCGTGCTAGAGTAGTCCGCGCAGTCGTGCAAAGCCACTGCGCCCACGGTGGCGTATTGGTCAGCGCATCTGCCTAGTGAACAGGGGACACGGGTTCGAATCCCGACCTTGGTACAAATTTTCATACGTCGCTTCAGTCTGAATATACAGAATTTTTCCGTAAGAGCGTGAAAAAATGTAACAGGACATAGAGAATGCTCCACTGAACCATTTGACCTAGGAAACCTTGGGTCGGAGAAGCTAGCTTAAGGAGATACTGCTACTACTACTACTACTACTAGGTGATCAGGCCCTGTGGACCGCACGCATCTACAAGTTTCCTCCTCCACTGTAGTCTAAAAAATGGCTCTGGCTCTGAGCACTATGGGACTCAACTGCTGAGGTCACTAGTCCCCTAGAACTTAGAACTAGTTAAACCTAACTAACCTAAGGACATCACAAACATCCATGCCCGATGCAGGATTCGAACCTGCGACCGTAGCGGTCTTGCGGTTCCAGACTGCAGCGCCTTTAACCGCACGGCCACTTCGGCCGGCCACTGTAGTCTGTCCATTGCTGCTATCCGCCATCCGTTCACATCTATTGACACTTGGTTTAAATCTTCATGGAGCTCTTTCCTGTAGGTGTGAAATCCAGGAGCTTCCGAGGCCATCTGTGATCCTCCATCCGGGCCACATAGCCAGCCCACTGCATTCGTTTGGCTTTGACAGTTCCTGCTATGTTGGGATGCTGGTATAGTTCCTCCAGATCATGGTTGTATCTGTCCTCCATTCTGCTGTATCTGCATCCAGAACCGGACCGAAGATGTTCCGAAGCACTTTTCTCTCAAAAACAGGGAGCTTATGGAAGTCCGGATACTCCATGACTCACAGCCAACAGGCTGGATCAGGGTTTTGTACAGTCGAATCCTGAACTGTCTGGAGAGGTATCTGGCCCGAAGCAGTTGTGCTACACTGTGGTAAGATCGGTCTCCTGCTTGTATTCTGGCATTGACCTCTGCTTCACATGACGAGTTCTCAGTGAAAAGTGCCGCTAGGTATTTGAATTCTTGCACTCTCTTGTAGGAATGGTCCCCAACCTGCAGTGATAACGAGGTACTCTGTCTTGGCTTCGTTTATGTTTAGCCCAAATTTGCTGGCAGCCTCCTTTAGTGCTTTGGTCATTTGCTTAAGGAGATATGGAAGTAAACGTGTCCACCGCTCTGTCTAGCATTACTGTTCTCCAGCTTATTTACAACTAACAAGCATACAAGTTTAGAGGTACTGTGCTGCTTATTTACATGTAAATTCTTCATTTGCTGCAAGAAAACGAGGAGGACAATCCTGATAACAAGGAAGTCATGATACAGGTTTCGTTTACTTTACTTCTCCGTAAGGCGGTTCTGTTGTATCGTATTTACAATGTCCCATGACAGAAAGTTCTACGCCTCAACGACAGACCCATTCATTGTTCCGTCCTTTCCGGAGACGTACAGTTCAATACGATGGAGCAGTGCCGGTACAGTATTTCCTGGTCGCTGGATCCTATTCCATGGTCTGCGAGGTCACCTCACCTCAATCCCCTTGACTATTTCGTACGGAAATATCTAAAGCCACTTGTGTTCGAGACCGCAGTGGATACGGAGATGGAATTAGCAGCCAGAATTGCAGCTGCCTGCGATGTGATTTGAAACACAACAGGGCTATTTGTCAGGGTGCGTCAGAATCTTGTTACCCGATGTCATGCTTGCATTGAGGTTGATGGCCGTCAGTTTCAACACATTTTGTAAGATGCAGAACAAATGGTAGTTCATTGTGTCAATGACGGTCTTTGCAGTTAACTAATATAAATAAAAAAGTACACCGTAATGTGATTTTATTTCTGTTATCTCCTACAGCTGGGTTCTCTGACTCTCAGGTTCCCTACCTCACTTTGTTCAGTGGAGCATCCTCTAGGTCCTGTTACATTTTTGAGCGCCCTTACGGAAGCACCCTGTCTGCATCATAGATGTTCAAGAGCTGGAGAGATTAAATTTCCTTATTTTGAGAAGACAGAAGCAGCGATCAGTTTTCCTTGCTAAAAACGGTCAGTAGCCTAAATCGGATAAATATTTCTTTATTTAAGACAACCGGTTTCGGCGGATTTAGCTGCCATCTAGAGGCGTTAAAAATCTGAAGGGTGTTCATTACACACACTTTACATTGGACCTCACACCAAGATGTCATGTGGATAAAAATCGGCAAACTATAAAAGATGGCCATTCAAATTTCTACACCACGAAGATGGCCATTAAAATTGCTACAGACGCCAAATTTAACCGACAGGAAGAAGATGCTGTGATATGCAAATGATTAGCTTTTCAGAGCATTCACACTAGGTTGGCACCGGTGGCGACACCTACAACGTGCTGACATCAGGAAAGTTTCCAACCGATTTCTCATACACACACAGCAGTTGACCAGCGTTGCCTGGTGAAACGTTGTTGTGATGCCTCGTGTAAGGAGGAGAAATGCGCACCGTTTCCGACTTTGATAAAGGTCGGATTGTAGCCTATCGCGATTGCGGTTTAACGTATCGCGACATTGCTGCTCGCGTTGGTCGAGATCCAATGACTGTTAGCAGAATATGTAATCGGTGGGTTCAGGAGGGTAATACGAAACGCCGTGCTGGATCCCAACGGCCTCGTATCACTAGCAGTCGAGATGACAGGCATCTTATCCGCATGGCTGTAACGGATCGTGCAGCCACGTCTCGATCCCTGAGTCAACATATGGGGACGTTTGCAAGACGACAACCATCTGCACGAACAATTCGACGATGTTTCCAGCAGCACGGACTATCAGCTCGGAGACCGTGGCTGCGGTTACCCTTGACGCTGCATAACAAACAGGAGCGCCTGCAATGGTGTACTAAACGACGAACCTGGGTGTACGAATGGCAAAACATCATTTTTTCGGATGAATCCAGGTTCTGTTTACAGCATCATGATGGTCGCGTCCGTGTTTGGCGACATCGCCGTAAACGCACATTGGAAGCCTGTATTCGTCATCGCCATACTGGAGTATCACCCGGCGAGATGGTATGGGGTGCCATTGGTTACACGTCTCGGTCACCTCTTTTTCGCATTGACGGCACTTTGAGCAGTGGACGTTACATTTCAGATGTGTTACGACCCGTGGCTCTACCCTTCATTCGATCCCTGCGAAACCCTACATTTCAGCAGGATAATGCACGACCGCATGTTGCAGGTCCTGTACGGGCCTTTCTGGATACAGAAAATGTTCGACTGCTGCCCTGGCCAGCACATTCTCCAGATCTCTCACCAATTGAAAACGCCTAGTCAGTGGTGGCTCGTCACAATACGCCAGTCACTACTCGTGATGAACTGTGGTATCGTGTTGAAGCTGCATTGGCAGCTGTACCTGTACACGCCATCCAAGCTCTGTTTGACTCAACGCCCAGGCGTATCAAGGCCGATATTACGGGCAGAGGTGGTTGTTCTGGGTAGTGTGTGTGTGTGTGTGTGTGTGTGTAACTGACAGATCCTTGTTCATCACAAAAACAACAGTACACAGCAGCATATCTGTTTGCATAAGCTGGGCATACTAATACGTGCTGCTCCGTACTGTTTTTTTGTGACATAACAAGCATCTGCGATGCCCACTTGCACGAGGTGCTTTATTTTTTGAATATTTTACTTATGCCAAACCTTTTTTAATGTGCCGATTTTTATTCACATGACAACTAGGCGTGAGGTCCAATGTAAAATGAACATCTTTCACAACCAGAAGAATTTTAAGACCTTAAGATGACAGCGAAGTCTGGTGAAACCGGTTATTCTAAATAAAGGAATAGCTATGCGATAAACGCTATTGAATGTTTTTGGAAACGTTTCTTGTTCATTTAGTTTCATTTGATTTTATTAACAATCTTTTACAGAAGTCCTGTAACTAAGAATTTATGTTTGCAGTGAAAACTGGATCTCTGCGAGTGATATACTATTAGAAATAACACGACGTGCATTCTTAATAAAAAACAATTAGATATGTGTTAATTAGCATTTACTTGACGGATTTTGTATTTAAACTAGAATGAAAGAAACTAAAAGCGAATGAAATAATTACCGAAATGGGACTCGAACCAGCAATTACAAATCTCGAGCACTAACAAGTTTTTCGATCTTTATGTATTGTATGCTTCACAGAAATGTTTGAAGAACATGCACCTTAGTTAAAAATTTGAATTAGCTGTGAATGTGTCGCAAACATCTCATCTGTCAGACTATCATTTTGCCAGAAAGCCACCGCTCGAGCGTAGACGGGGGGAGTTTTGTTTTTTGAGTCGTAATTGACGAAAAGGTTACACCACTGAACTAATATATCGAAGCTTAACGAATTACATATATTAAAAGCTCTTGTGCAGTAAGAATTAATGGTTTCCAGGATTTACTATCGTGCCAGTACATTAAATCCAGTTATTTGACTCACTAAAAACACGAAATTTCAAATGACATGTGTAGTACGAGTACGTTGTGATGAAGCAGAGGGGTAAATAAGCCACGAATCTGCTTGTTTTTGCTGGAGTTTTGTACGAGGGATGGTCAGGAGGCAGAGGGCTAACAATCGAAAGGCACACGCAAACTCCCAGAGCAAAAAGTATATCCTAAGCTGTTGTCTGAGAGCATTGATCCACGTGAATTTCTATTGCTTGAGGAAATTTACAAGCAGAAAAATTGATGTAGCTGTCGAAGAGCTTTGATATCGAATATCTGACCAACCTGACATGAAAATAACAGGATTCCCTGGAAAAAGTCTCATTGAAAAAAAAAAAAGGACATGATGTGGTAGCTCCATCCCCGGAAATCGACGTTCAGTCTTTGAAAACAGAACTTGTACACTTCCATCTACGATAGAAGGTAAAATACCTAAAAGACGCAAAGGATGTATTGGTTTCTTGAAAAATTAAGTTGGAGAATTATTTGCTAATGTTTAAGCTTTGGTAGCTGTGAGGCAGAGCGAAATTTTGGTGCTCCGCGACGACCGAAGAACCGTCTTCGCTCGACAGTTTGCAGTGTGCACAAGTTGTTGTTGGATCAGATAGACTTGAGAAAGGTTGGTAGAATATTTACACCCAATTTTCACAAAAAAGTATAACCGTATTTGGATCACTTTTTAAGATTATTTTATCCTATGCTCTTGACATTGTATTTAATTATCGTTTCCGACTTTTTAACTATGTACATTTTCATTCCGACTTTTCACAGTTTTCTACTTGTTTTTAATGTATTTTTAATGTTCGAATAATAAAGTAAATAATATCGTATATACAGTACCATATTTATTCATATTTCAAATAAAAATGATGCAGAATTTAACTTCAAAGACTATTCGGTTTGAAATACTTTCAACAGTTAGTTAAGACATAATACACAATAATCATACACACATTGTCGATGAATTTAAATCTCCATATGGCTTTTTTATAATCGGTAATCGTAAAATGTGATGAAATCCATTCTTAAATCGACACGCTTTAGGACTTTTAAGTGCCACTCAAATATACTCGTATGATACGGGGCATCCAGAATGCTCCAAAAATAGTTTTAAGCACAATTTTTTCAAAGTGTCTCCCTCTTACACGCCCTTCTCGTCAATACCCTATCTATTGAGTCCCCCACACCCCTGCGCACCATAATTTACTGCTCGTTATGTCAGTTACTTAAGACACTCGGATAACTTCAAAATCGATCTTCTCGAGAATTGTTGAGAGTTGCATGTAACAGCTTTGACTGACTGGTGGTTGAGTTCTGAACTGCGTGTGTCAAAAATATTAAAAAATTACAAAGTCCGACTGCCCTGTAAGTAAGTGTGTTCCACCTCAGGTTCACATGCCAGTATTTCCATGCCTATGTGATAACACACTTGATCCTGTTTGCCACTTGATCCTTCAATTCCAAAAGGTATCTGTCGCTACTAGACTTACAAAACTACTGTAGGCTATCGTAGGTTATCTTAAGTCAACATACACTACGGTAGATTTTCTACTAGTTTTGATCAGTCAATATTTATTATGCCTTATTTGCGTATGCGATCTGCTCTCTTACCATGTTCCCCTAGAAACTCACACTTAAGAGCCGTTTAGAAACAGGGTGAGGATATATAGGGTGAGTCACCTAACGTTACCGCTGGATATATTTCGTAAACCACATCAAATACTGACGAATCGATTCCACAGACCGAACGTGAGGAGAGGGGCTAGTGTAACTGGTTAATACAAACCATAAAAAAATGCACGGAAGTATGTTTTTTAACACAAACCTACTTTTTTTTAAAAATGGAACCCCGCTAGTTTTGTTAGCACATCTGAGCATACAAATAAATACGTAATCAGTGCCGTTTGTTGCATTGTAAAATGTTAATTACATCCGGAGATATTGTAACCTAAAGTTAACGCTCGAGTACCACTCCTCCGCTGTTCGATCGTGTGTATCGGTGAGCACCGAATTACGTAGGGGATCCAAAGGGAACGGTGATGGACCTTAGGTACAGAAGAGACTGCAACAGCGCATTACGTCCACATGCTAACACCTTTTTATTGGTCTTTTTCACTGACGCACATGTACATTACCATGAGGGGTGAGGTACACGTTCGACGGGCGTTTCACAGGACGTGGAGGACGCATAAATTGGCCAGCCCGTTCTCCTGATCTTACACCTCTGGACTTCTTTCTGTGGGGTACGTTAAAGGAGAATGTGTACCGTGATCTGCCTACAACCCCAGAGGATATGAAACAACGTATTGTGGCAGCCTGCGGCGACATTACACCAGATGTACTGCGGCGTGTACGACATTCATTACGCCAGAGATTGCAATTGTGTGCAGCAAATGGTGGCCACCACATTAAACATCTATTGGCCTGACTTGTCGGGATACACTCTATTCCACTCCGTAATTGAAAACGGAAACCACGTGTGTACGTGTACCTCACCCCTCATGGAAATGTATATGTACGTCAGTGAAAAAGACCAATAAAAAGGTGTTAGCATGTGGACGTAATGTGCTGTTCCAGTCTCTTCTGTACTTAAGGTCCATCACCGTTCCCTTTGGATCCCCTAAGTAATTCGGTGCTCTCCGATACACACGATCGAACAGCGGAGGAGTGGTACTCGAGCGTCAGCTTTAGGTTACAATATCTCCGGATGTAATTAACATTTTACAATGCAACAAACGGCACTGATTACGTATTTGTTTGTATGCTCAGATGTGCTAACAAAACTAGCGGGGTTCCATTTAAAAACGTAGGTTTGTGTTAAAAAACATACTTCCGTGCATTTTTTTTATGGTTTGTATTAACCAATTACACTAGCCCCTCTCCTCACGTTCGGTCTGTGGAATCGATTCGTCAGTATTTGATGTGGTTTACGAAATATATCCAGCGGTAACGTTAGGTGACTCACCCTGTATAAAGGGCCCTGTAATCTCCAGAACATTTTTCTTCTACGAAGTTACCCTTCTATCTTTTACTTAAAAATAAACAGTATTAATAGCAAAATCGATACTGTCAATGTTTAATTCCGCTTTTTATTTGAAAACTGTTCGTTTTTAACGTGGAACAGAGGATACTGTAGAAAAAATAAATTAAAAAATACAATACAGATAGAAATAGAAAATCCAGGGGGGGAGGGGGATAAGAAAAACGGAAAATGAAAACATACCTAACATCGCTTCCACTCTTTCGAGCTTATACAAAACATGTTTCTGTTATTCATAAACAACTTTCACATTTATCAACAATAACAGGAAACCATTGCCCTTGACCATCATGAAGAACGTTCTACTGAGTACAAAATAACAACAATAATTACACAGATTCTTTTATGTTTGTGCATGTGATCTATACTTGCAACAGAAGTAATTGCTTCGGTTACATAAAAACGCAGAAGTTTAGCGTCAACTAATTTTATTACCTATAAAATGCAGTTTTTATATTTTAAGGATATAAATTATTCAGCAGACTAACACTGAAAGACTCGCGGTTCTAATTATGCGCAAAACGAACGAACAGACAAAAAACAAAGAGAAGTCGTCGGTTCCGAGTTTCTCTCCCACACATTCGTTTATGTTTCTTTCCCTACCGATGCTGTAATCTTAACTGCGTCATTTATACTGTGCCAAAGCAACCGAACCGTAGTTTTGGTAGCAGCCCCGACTTTAATTGCTTATGAATATGGCGTTTATTACACTGTAATTATGTGGCCTCCATAAACATGCTACATCCTCAAGTATTAGCATTAACTTTCATTCTGCTTGGTGACCTGACACGTGCAATTTATTTGTTTACAGGTAAGCAGACGGAGATAAATCAACTGGAGCTACCGGGAGCAAAGCACACGGTAACTGCAGACGTTTTTCACATTTTGCATTGTAATTTGCTTCAGCACAGCTAAAGAGAATCGTTAAAATGTGCTTTGGACAACGAAAACCATTCCTTTAGGGACCAATATGAATGTCTGCATTCTTGTGAAAACCAGTACGTTCCCCTCGGCCATGAGATCTAGTCAGCATCAAACAACTGTCCCTGGTGTCATGACGTTTCCTCGACTTGTAGAAGGCTGCAGTATAGTGAATAAAATACTGGATTACACACAATTGTAGAAGCTTCGCAAAGAAATTCGTCCTTAACTGGGTTAAATCGTCCGAATGGAAAGGAATTTCTGATGTACCTCAAGAGAGTTTAAGGTGCCGATTCTGTTTACATTATACGTGCACTACGTGATCAAAAGTATCCGGACACCACCAAAAACATACGGTTTACATATTAGGTGCGTTGTGGTGCCGGCTACTGCCAGGTACTCCATATCAGCGACGTCAGTAGTCATTAGACATCGTGAGAGAGCAGAATGGGGCGCTCCGCGGAACTCACGAACTTCAAACGTTGTCATGTGACTGGGTGCCACTTGTGTCATAAGTCTGTACGAAAGATTTCCACGCTCCTAAACATTCCTAGGTCCTCTGTTTCCGATGTGATAGTGAAGTGGAAACGTGAACGAACACTTACAGCACAAAAGCGTACAGGCCGACCTCGTCTGTTGACTGACAGAGACCGCCGACAGTTGAAGAGGGTTGTAATGTGTAATAG
Organism: Schistocerca americana; assembly: GCF_021461395.2. Classification (NCBI taxonomy): domain Eukaryota; kingdom Metazoa; phylum Arthropoda; class Insecta; order Orthoptera; family Acrididae; genus Schistocerca; species Schistocerca americana. Next base: position 65,831,036 of record NC_060128.1, on the reverse strand, counting down.
GCAGACATCTATCCAGGCCATCACACAGGAATTCCAAACTGTATCAGCATCCACTGTAAGTACTATGACAATTAGGTGGGATTTCACGCTGGAGCGGCTGCTCATAAGCCACACATCACGCTGATAAATGCCAAACGACGCCTCGCTTGTTGTAAGGAGCGTAAACATTGGACGATTGAACAGTGGAAAAACGTTGTGTGGAGTGACGAATCACGGTACACAATGTGGCGATCCGATGTCAGGGTGTGGGTATGGCGAATGCCCGGTGAACGTCATCTGCCAGCGTGTGTAGTGCCAACAGTGATATTCGGAGGCGGTGGTGTTATGGTGTGGTCGTGTTTTTCGTGGAGAGGGCTTGCACCCCTTGTTATTTTGCATGGAACTATCACAGCTCAGGCCTACATTTATGTTTTATGCACATTCTTGCTTCCCACTGTTGAAGAGCAATTCGGGGATGGCGATTGCATATTTCAACACGATCGAGCACCTATTCATAATGTACGAGCTGTGGCGGAGTGGTTACACGACAATAACATCCCTGTAATGGGCTGATATACACAGTGTCCTGACCTGAATCCTACAAGACACCTCAGGGATGTTTTGAAACGCCGACTTCGTGCCAGGCCTCAGCGACCAACATCGATACCTCTCCTCAGTGCAGCACTGCGTGAAGAATGGGCTGCCATTCCCCAAGGAACCTTCGAGCACCTGACTGAACGTATGGCTGCGGATTTGGAACCCTTCAACAAGGCTAAAGATGGGCTAACACAATACTGAATTCCAGCATTACCTATGGAGGGTGCCACGAACTTGTAAGTCGTTTTCAGCCAGGTGTCCGGATACTTTTGATCACATAGTGTATCTTAAGGGAACGCTCTGCTTAGAGTATTGTGTTAGGGGCAATTGTGCATAAAGTAAATGCATAGTGAAAAATGTAAGTCACTTCAGATTAATTAAAGATTTATTTATTATTCAAACCTCGAATAGTTGAAATTCGTACTTCGAAATGAATTATTTTAGAGCTATCCCACCGAACGAAACTGCCCACGCCCAGACGGAGGAGCGGAAACGATTAGTTGGCGTTAGGCGGGCTTGATGTATCAGTAGTTAACTAGATTAATTGTGAGTGTGGTGTGAATGAATTCTTGTACGTGTATTATCTTGCCTTGTCCCGCTGAACGCTTTGTAGAAAATTCTGTCTCACTGAAACACGTGTTTCCATCGTATTCTGTAGCGTATCAGAGTCTGATACCATTCATTAAACTGGCGTGTGATTTGATTTGACTAAACTGCTTTCCTCATGCTTAACTAACCGCACCCAATTTTCATGTCTTTCGTGCCAGTTCCCTGGGGGCGCTCGATCAAATAGTAGCCACGTGGTGTGCAGACTTATTGAGACTTTTTTTTTTTTTGTGGTTTTAGGGCGCACAACTTCAACGGTCATTAGCGCCCAGACTTACTTATTGAGACTAAAGAGAGCCACCATGACTTGCGCTCATGATTATGTACTAAATTGTAGTAATTGTCCTCTTGGATTAATGTGTGTGTACGTGTCCTAATTTCCGTTCCTTTATCCCAACTGGACTTCAATAAATGTTAGTTGCGGTTCACACTAGCAGTGAGCAGACGCCAGCGAGTAACCCGTACATGTACTCCCCATTAACGTACGAACGTAGAAGTAAACCATGTCAATTGTAATCGTTCGTCTCCAACCTATGTGTTATCACCAGTTCAATTTATGCTGTATTTCATCTTTCTTAAGTTCATTAATTGATCTTGCATGGAGAATGTTTCAAGTACTCAATCAACAGTCAGATTAGCTGACTAACTCCAGTTCGCTCTAGAAAATCTAGTGGCGACCCTGTTACTTCTTGTTGAGCTTTGCAATCTCAGCTGGCTTAACCACGCTCATAAAATGTTCTGTGAGCTGGGACAGGGTACGAGACGTAATACTTACCAGTTCAGGGCTAAGTAAAGGTGTTTACACGAACTGGGGTTTTACACCTCGTCATAGAAGGCAGCCGCCTGTGCCTTCCGCCAATTCTCTATGCTTGGTATGCAAGTCGTTGTCTGTGCCAAAATGTTTTCTTCAAAGCCAGCGGTTCATGCGAGCAGAGATGAAACTCAGAGTGGGCAAACTACGAGCTGTATTATGGGTGATCAAATACTTCCCAATCGAAAACGCGGCAGGAGCACCTTTGTTGCCCCTGCAGAGTGTGGGCGGGAATTGTCGCCAAGAATGAAATGCATGAGAGTTGTGCTGTGAGGGCTGCATGAAATCAGGCGAAATCTGTCACCAGGCCCTCAATGCTTGGCGTTCAGCCCCTGTAAGAGCGACGTAAGGCGATCGTCGGCAACTAGGGACACTGCCCAACACATCTGAGCAAAGCTTCATCGGACGTACAATGTGGTTCCCATTTCGCGCCCGACCGGTAGTTACTTTCCGAAAAGGCCACGTATTAGGCTCTGGTGAGAGATTTCTCTCGATGTAATTATGTGTAGTAACTGTCAAGCGTTTCCTTCTTCGTGACAATTCTCGACCGCACTCCACAAAGGCAACGCAGATGCTCCTGCAGCGTTTTCTGTGGGAGGCCTCTGACCACCCACCATACAGCCAATAATTGGCTCCCGCTGTGTTTCGTCTCTCCTCACATGAAGACAAGATTTTGAGCCAGACAACGAGCTGTAGAGAACAGGCGGAAAGCACACATGGCTGCCTTCTATGACGAGGGTATTGGAAAGTTGGCACAACGCTACGACAGATGTCTGACGCGGAGCGGTAACTGTGTAGAGAAGTAACTGGAACGTGTAGCTAACTGTTGAAAATTAAACAATTTCATTTTTTCAGGGGCTTACAGTTCACGACCGATCGGAACTTACTTTCGAAATAGCCCATGTATTTAATCGACGCTAATGCTGTTTTCGAACATTACCGTCTTGTTTTTCGTACTTATCTGCATTAACTTACATTTTTCTACACGTAGAACGAACAGCCGTTCGTGCTGCCACGTACCATACGAAAAGAGGCTTTCCTGCGATGTTTTCAGCAGCGGCAGCAGCGTTGTGCCGAAGATCAAGGGCACTACTTTGAAGGTGACGAGTGTCAAACAATTGTATCGGCAAGAAGATTGACTACATGTATAAAACTTGGATACTTTTTCAACATCCCTCTTCAGTGTGACTCCTCTGAAGGATAGTGGTGGATGAATGCGGCCTTGGGATTGTATACATGAGGTTATGCTGAGAATTGCACAAAATATTTCTCGATACGTAATATCGTTATATAGCTGCGAACTTGTCGAGCTACACTGAAAAAGGAATTTCCTTCCATTAGTGAATGAGTATGAGCAAAACAGCAGTAGCGGTTACAAGCAATGTACGGCAGCTTCCGCTCTCTTTACACGGTGTATTTGATTCGTTCACCAAGGGTTTCCTAGGCGAGCTGGAATTCCAAAACCACTTGTCACCGAATCAAATACTCGTAACAGAAAACGATGTGCCGAAGTCATAAAACGTGGCGGTGTAGGTCAATGCAACAAAGTCATTTGATTGGACGACTCTTATTTCGCACTGTTTCCAACTTCTGGCCGAGTTTACGTCCCAAGAGTGAAACATGGCGGCGTTCGGTGACGGTTTGGGCCACCATTACGTGGCCTACGACTTATCTTAGAAGAAAGATTAAGGAAAGGCAAACCTACGTTTCTAGCATTTGTAGACTTAGAGAAAGCTTTTGACAATGTTGACTGGAATATTCTCTTTCAAATTCTGAAGGCGGCAGGGGTAAAATACAGGGAGCGAAAGACTATTTACAATTTGTACAGAAACCAGATGGCAGTTATAAGAGTCGAGGCACATGAAAGGGAAGCAGTGGTTGGGAAGGGAATGAGACAGGGTTGTAGCCTCTCCCCTGTATATTCAGCAAGCAGTGAAGGAAACAAAAGAAAAATTCGGAGTAGGTATTAAAATCCATGGAGAAGAAATAAAAACTTTGAGGTTCGCCGATAACATTGTAATTCTGTCAGAGACAGTAAAGGACCTGGAAGAGCAGTTGAACGGAATGGACAGTGTCTTGAAAGGAGGATATAAGATGAACATCAACAATAGCAAAACGAGGATAATGGAATGTAGTCGAATTAAATCGGGTCATGCTGCGGGAATTAGATTAGGAAATGAGACGCTTAAAGTAGTAAGGGAGTTTTGCTATTTGGGGAGAAAAATAACTGATGATGGTCGAAGTAGGGAGGATATGAAATGTACACTGCCAATGACAAGGAGAGCGTTTCTGAAGAAGAGAAATTTGTTAACATCGATTATTGATTTAAGTGTCAGGAAGTCGTTTCTGAAAGTATTTGTATGGTGCGTACCCATATATCGAAGTGAAACGTGGACGATAAATAGTTTGGACAAGAAGAGAATAGAAGCTTTCGAAATGTGGTGCTACAGAAGAATGCTGAAGATTAGATGGGTAGATCACATAACTAATGAGGAGGTATTGAATGGAACTGGAGAGAAGAGGAGTTTGTGGCACAACTTGACAAGAAGAAGGGACCGGTTGGTAGGACATCAAGTGATCACCAATTTAGTATTGGAGGGCAGCGTGGAGGGTAAAAATCGTAGATGGAGACCAAGAGATGAATACACTAAGCAGATTCAGAAGGATGTAGGCTGCAATACGTACTGGGAGATGAAGAAGATTGCACAGGATAGAGTAGCATGGAGAGCTGCATCAAACCAGTCTCAGGACTGAAGACCACAACGACAACAACGTGACATTCCGTGGGCCCCGTGGCTACTCTGCAAGGTCTCATTACTGGCTAGGTTAATGTGACCGTTTAGGCCGATGAGGTCCATTCCATTGTACGGTGTTGGTTCCCCGATGATGATGCTGTGTTCCGAGATGATAGGAAACCTGTTCAGACAGCTCGCATCGTGCAGGACTGGTCCTGTGAGCACCAGGATGAATTTAGCCATCTCCTGGGGCCACTACAGTCACCAGGTCTCAATATTATTGAGCCGCTGTGATCAATTTTGCGGAGAAAGGTGCGTCTTCACGCTCGATCTCCATCACCGTTCTCTGAACTTGCAGCTGTTTTGCAATGAGAATCGTATAAGACTCCCTTGAAAATCTAACGGGGCCGGTCATACCATACGCTTGTCCAGTCCGTGTACTTTTAAGTGAAGAACATCGGATCAGCGATAGTAGCGTCATGTTCTACGTAATTTGAGCTGAAACCTAGTATTCTGATCTTCGCTACGAAAGGGTATTTTCGATTACAAGCAAGGCACAAGCATGCTCCTTACATTTACATCCCCTTCGAGGTGTAATTTAAGATATTCTTAAGAGATCACGTCATAGCTTCTGTAATAGTGAATTTGTGCACTAGTAACTAATAAATAAATTCAAATGCCCTGTTAACCGTCGTGCTAAGTAAGTTTACCTGTATTAAAACTACTCCTGAGTAGGACTGTTACTGAGCAGAAAAGGCAGAGAGTTTTACAAGGCACAGGCATCTTACAGAAAATCTTCACACAGGCACTGCAACATATTTTTTTAAGTTTTGAACATGGCTACGCTCCAGCAGTAGTTAAGAGATCAGTACATGAATCAGAAGCAGCCAACCAGTTGCAACAAAGGTTGGTTTTATTCAACCTTCGACCACAGTTTCCACGGATGTAAACCCGTCTTCTTCAGAAATGATGTAACTAAAATTTGACATCGTAAAAACACAAAATAATAGAGCGATGTGACTTTTGTCCAATGAATGTATGCTGTCAGCGCATATCATTGTTTACATTATTACACTACTGCCCATTAAATTTCTACACCAAGAAGAAGTGCAGATAACAAACGGGTAATTATTGGACAAATATACTAGACCTGACATGTGATTATATTTTCACGCAATTTGGGTGCATAGATCCTGAGAAATCAGTACCCAGAACAACGGCCTCTGGCCGTAATAACGGCCTTGACGCGCCTGGGCATTGAGTCAAACAGAGCTTGGATGGCGTGTACAGGTACAGCTGCCCATGCAGCTTCAACACAATATCACAGTTCATCAAGAGTAGTGACTGGCGTGTTGTGACGAGCCAGTTGCTCGGCCACCATTGACCAGACGTTTTCAATTGGTGAGAGAGCTGGACAATGTGCTGGCCAGCGCAGCAGTCGAACATTTTCTGTATCCAGAAAGGCCCGTACAGCACCTGCAACATGCGGTCGTGAATTATCCTGCTGAAAAGAAGGGTTTCGCAGGGACCGAATGAAGGGTACAACCACAGGTCGTAACACATCTGAAATGTAACGTCCACTATTCAAAGTGCTGTCAATGTGAAGAAGAGGTGACCGAGACGTGTAACCAATGGCACGCCATACCATCACGCCGGCTGATACGCCAGTATGGGGATGACGAATACACGCTTCCAATGTGCGTTCACCGCGATGTCGCCAAACACGGATGCGACCATCGTGATGTTGTAAACAGAACCTGGATGCATCCGAAAGAATGACGTTTCGCCATTGGTGCACCCAGGTTCGTCGTCGAGTACACCATCGCAGGCGCTCCTGTCTGTGATGCAGCGTCAAGGGTAACCGCAGCCACAGTCTCCGAGCTGATAGCCCGTGCTGCTGCAAACGTCGTCGAACTGTTCGTGCAGATGTTATTGTCTTGCAAACGTCCCCATCTGTTGACTCAGGGATCGAGACGTGGCTGCACGATCCGTTACAGCCACGCGGATAAGATGCCTGTCATCTCGACTGCTAGTGATACGAGGCCGTTGGGATCCAGCACGGCGTTTCGTATTACCCTCCTGAACCCACCGATTACATATTCTGCTAACAGTCATTGGATCTCGACCAACGCGAGCAGCAATGTCGCGATACGTTAAACCGCAATCGCGATAGGCTACAATCCGACCTTTATCAAAGTCGGAAACGGTGCGCATTTCTCCTCCTTACACGAGGCATCACAACAACGTTTCACCAGGCAACGCCGGTCAACTGCTGTTTGTGTAAGAGAAATGGGTTGGAAACTTTCCTAATGTCAGCACGTTGTAGGTGTCGCCACCGGCGCCAACTTGTGTGAATGCTTTGGAAAGCTAATCATTTGCATATCACAGCATCTTCTTCCTGTCGGTTAAATTTCGCGTCTGTACCACGTCATCTTCGTGGTGTAGCAATTTTAATGGCCAGTAGTGTAAATATGCTGTCCGCTATGGTCAGGTCTTGTCAAACTAGAACAGTTAAAATCCAGAAAACGACCCTGGAGCATGACGAGGTTTGTAGCGAGCACAGCCGCATGACGCCTGGACGTGGTAGGCGCCTGCACAAGGGGACACTGAGCAGTATCACGTGCTAGCAGCAAGAAGCGACGCGTTAGCCTCAGTACGGTCACGAATGAAACAGCCTACACGAAATGTTCCAGAAGGGTGGTGTCGAGTGCAACCACCCCTGATAAATAGGTGACCCGTCGACTGGAGGGGGAGCGCAGATGTATAGACATCAGGGACGTGTCGGTCGGGATCAGGAGCCGTACGTCATAACCTGCAGCAGAAAGTGCTTTGTAAAACTCCACTCGCCTCCGCGCAGCAGGCGGAATGTTAAAGTTTCATACTTATGATACTTGTACATAGTAACGTGTACATAGTAACGTGCCAGGGGATACTTTCACGGAAAGTAACTACTTGTCTACGACTAGATGACATGCATCCTCTAACCGACCAGCTTCCTACCCTCTACACTAATTTAAGTAGTGTACCTTTCAGCTGAGGTCGGGGCTACAGTAGGCGGCTCACGAGCAGCGCCTCATCGGAATCGCCGACTCAGATAAGTTTCTGTGTCTCGTGCAGCGTGTGTCGGTCTTACTCTCTCTCAGAACACGACAACGAATATAATAAAATGTGGGGTCATGTTACGAGCTGCACGCCCATTCATTGGACAAACGTCAATTGCTTCATTATTTGATGATTTTCCGATGCGAAATTTTACTCGCATGTATTTCTGAAGAAGATGGGTTTACATCCGTCGAAACCTTGGTCAAAGGTTGAATAACACCACCTTTTGTTGCAACCGACTGGCTACTTTGGTTTCACTTACTTATATTGCAACATACCGGGTGATCAAAGAGTCAGTATAAATTTGAAAACTGAATAAATCACGGAATAATGTAGAATGAGAGGTACAAATTGACACTCATGCTTGGAATGACATGGGGTTTTATTAGAACCAAAAAAATACAAAAGTTCAAAATATGTCCGACAGATGGCGCTTCATCTGATCAGAATAGCAGTAATTAGCATAACAAAGTAAGACAAAGCAAAGATGATGTTCTTTACAGCAAATGCTCAATGTGTCCACCATCATTCCTCAACAATAGCTGTAGTCGAGGAATAATGTTGTGAACAGCACTGTAAAGCATGTCCGGAGTTATGGTGAGGCATTGGCGTCGGATGTTGTCTTTCAGCATCCCTAGAGATGTCGGTCGATCACGATACACTTGCGACTTCAGGTAACCCCAAAGCCAATAATCGCACGGACTGAGGTCTGGGGACTTGCGAGGCCAAGGATGACGAAAGTGGCGGCTGAGCATACCATCATCTCTGGAGCCGAGCGACCGCTACGGTCTCAGGTTCGAATCCTGCCTCGGGCATGGATGTGTGTGATGTCCATAGGTTAGTTAGGTTTAATTAGTTCTAAGTTCTAGGCGACCGATGACCTCAGAAGTTAAGTCGCATGTGCTCAGAGCCATTTGAACCATTTGAACCACACGATTATCACCAAACGACGCGGGCAAGAGATCTTTCACGCGTCTAGCAATATGGGGTGGAGTGCCATCCTGCATAAACATCGTACGTTCCAGCAGGTGTTTATCAGCCAGGCTGGGAATGATGCGATTCTGTAACATGGTTCAAATTGTTCAAATGGCTCTGAGCACTATGGGACTCAACTGCTGAGGTCATTAGTCCCCTAGAACTTAGAACTAGTTAAACCTAACCAACCTACGGACATCACAAACATCCATGCCCGAGGCAGGATTCGAACCTGCGACCGTAGCGGTCTTGCGGTTCCAGACTGCAGCGCCTTTAACCGCACGGCCACTTCGGCCGGCTGATTCTGTAACATATCGGTGTACCTCTCACCCGTCACGGTAGCAGTTACGAAACCAGAATCACGCATTTCCTCGAAGAAAAAAGGCCTGATAACGGTAGATGTGGTAAATCAAACCCATACCTTGACTTTCTCGTCGTCCAATGGAGTTTGCACGACAGCTCTAGGATTTTCGGTAGCCCAAATTCTGCAGTTGTGGGCGTTGACAGACCCTCGGAGCGTGAAATGAGCTTCGTCGGTCCACAACACGTTACTCAAACAATCGTCATCTTCCGCCATCTTTTGAAACGCCCACGCTGCAAATGCCCTCCGCTTCACTAAATCACTTTTATACACGATTGTCATGCGCAGTCACTGACGTTTTGCTGTCCAGCGCCATCTGTCGGATATTTTGTGAACCTTGTTACTTTTTGGTTCCAATAAAACCCCATGTCATTCCAAGCATTTGTGACAATTTTTACCTCTGTATCTACATTATTCCGTGAAGTTTTCAAAATATACTGACTTTTTGATCACCTGGTACTTTGCTTTGAACTTGCTTGCGGTATTCATCCCTTGGTCCTTCTGGATGATTATATAAAACATTATTGATGACGAAACGATTTCCTTGTGTCAGCAGTTGCATCACTGGCTCGACCTTTGTACCACATGCATTTGTTCAGCGATAGTTACGGCTGTGTGGTTGGGATCCTCATTTATGCACAGGCAGGAGCAACACGTGGATTCTGTAAGCAGGGCCATCTATCTCAGGTGCCACGCTGGGTACTCCTCGCTACCGTACATCGGAGAAACGAACGCGTGGCGACCCTGACAGGATACGAGGGTCACAAACCAGGGTCACGGCTGCCATTTAACACCACATAAGCAGTCGTTTATGGCTATTTCGTAGTTTATTAAGGGTCTGCTGCGTTTACGTTGTCCTTTCCGTTGTCTTCGAGTCGAGTGTACATCTGTGCGTTCTAAACTTACTCGATTGCACTAGCAAAGGAAGACCGCCCAAGGTCGACAAACAGTCCTTCTGAGCCTACACCTGTACCCTGCAGGCCACGCCACTGTGTGTGGCGGTGAGTGCTACCGATCCCACAATCTTCCCTCCACCCCCCCCCCTCCTCTTGTCACATTCACGAAAGGTTCGGTGGAAGAATGACTGTCGGTGAAGCTCCATACGTGATCTAATTTTCCAGATGTTATCGCAGACGTATGTGGGACAAGATATACGAGGGTCAGTCCAAAAGAAATGCACACTATTTTTGTAAAAATACAGTTTTCATTCTGCATGTGTGAAAGTTTTACAGTGTGTAGATAAATCCTTCCCGCCTGTTTTCAAACTCAGTTCAACCTGGTCCTGTGAGTGGCGCCGTCACAGCATGTCTTCAAGATGGCTGCTACATTTGACGTTCGTCAGAAGCAACGTGCTGTCATAGAATTCCTGTACTGTGAAAACGAGACAGTTGGAAACATTCACAAGAGGTTAAAAAGGTGTACGGAGATGCTGCTGTCGATCGCAGTACAGCTAGTCGGTGGGCAAGCAGGTTACGTGATGAAAGCGGGCACGGCAATGTTGAGGATTGTCCTCGCAGCGGCAGGCCTCGTACTGCACACACTCCAGACAGTGTGCAGAGAGTTAACGAATTGGTGACTGCTGACAGACGCATCACAGTGAACGAATTGTCAAAAAGTGTTGTCGTTAAAAAAGGTTTGTGCCAGGTGGCTTCCCAGGATGTTGACAGTGGCTCACAAAGAAATAAGAAAAACGGTATGCAGCGAACTTTTGAAACAATACGAGAATGGTGGAGACGAATTTCTTGGATGAATTGTGACAGGTGATGAAACATGGCTCCATCATTTTTCACCAGAGACGAAGAGGTAGTCAATGGAGTGGCACCATGCAAATTCACCCAAGAAATTAAAATTCAAAACCACACCTTATGCTGTATAAGTTATGGCTACGGTTTTTTTTCGATTCCGAAGGACTCTTGCTTGTGGACATCATGCCAAGTGGAACCACCATAAATTCTGATGTATATGTGACGACACTGAAGAAACTTCAAGCTCGACTGAGTCGTGTTCAACCACATCGGCAAAAGCAGGATGTTTTGCTGTTGCACGACAATGCACGGTCACATGTCAGTCAAAAAACCATGGAAGCGATGACAAATCTCGGATGGACAACACTGAAACACCCACCTTACAGTCCTGACCTGGCTCCATGGGACTATCATCTCTTTCCGAAACTGAAAGACTCTCTTCGTGGAACAAGGTTTGAAGATGATGACTCCCTTGTGCACGCTGCCAAACAGTGGCTCCAACACGCTCCGGAATTTTACCGTACGGGTATAAGCCAGTTGAGAGGGATGGAAATTACGTGGTGAAATAAAAATATTTTTCCTAAAGGATGTATCTACACATTGCAAAGCTTTCAAACATGTAGAATAAACGATGGATTTAAAAATAATAGTGTGCATTTCTTTTGGAGTGACCCACGTATGTTTCATGACTCTTCTCGAAAGGAGCACTCTCAATATTTGAACAGTAGACCCCTCCGTGACGCCCAATGCGTCTGTTGCAGAACCTGCAGTAAGTGTTAGTTGGGCATCTCTGTAACCCCCTCGCGCCGACTAAATGATCCCGTTTCGAAACTCGCCGCTACTCGATGGAGTCAGTCCCACCTGGTAAAGGACCCAGACTGACGAACGATAGTCAAGAATGGGTCGAACAAACGCCTTGAAAGCCACAGCCACATCTTTCATGGATTCTTCCTATCAATTTCAGTCTGGCGTCTGATTTCGCCACTCTTTGTTTTGTGTCGTCATTCCGCTTAGGTTGCTCTGAATAGTTCCTCCTAGATACACTGAAGCGCCAAAGAAACTATTATATGCATGCGTATTCAAATAAAGAGACATGTAAACAGGCAGAATATGGAGCTGTCGTGAATAGGAAAGTGTCTGGCGCAGTTGTTAGATCGGTTACTGCTGCTACAATGACAGGTTATCAAGATTTAAGTGAGCTTGAACGTGGTGCTATAGTCGGCGCACGAGCGATGGGACACAGCATCACCGAGGCAGCGGTGAAGTGGGGATTTTCCCGTACGACCGTTTCACGAGTGTACCTTGAATATCAGGAATCCGGTAAAACATCAAATCTCCGATATCGCTGCAGTCGGAAAAACATCCTGCACCGACGACGAGTGAAGATAATCGTTCAACGTGACAGAAGTGAGACTCTTCCTCATATTGGTGCAGATTTCAATGCTGGACCATCAGCAAGTGCCAGTGTGCGAACCATTCAACGAAACATCATCGATATGTGCTTTTGGAGCCAAAGACTCATTCGTGCACCCTTGATGACTGCACGTCACAAAGCTTTACGCCACGCCTGGTCCCGTCAACACCGTCATTGGACTGTTGATGACTGGAAACCTGTTGCCTGGTAGGACGAGTCTCGTTTCAAATTGTATCGACAGGATGGACGTGTCCGGGTATGAATCCATGGACCCTCCTACATGACGGCAGGAGTGTGTGATATCGGACTCTCACAGGTGATACGTACGTATCACCGTCTGATCACCTACATCCATTAACGTCCATTGCGCACCACAACGGACTTGAGCAGTTCCAGCAGGACAATGCGACACCCTACACGGCCAGAGTTGCTGCAGGGTGACTCCACGAACACTCTTCTGAGTTTAAACACTTCCGCTCGGCACCAAGCTCCCCAGACACGAACATTATTGAGCATATCTGGGGTGTCTTGCAACGTGGTGTACAGAAGAGATCTCGACACCCCCCCCCCCCCCCCCTCCTCCCGTACTCTTACGGATTTGTGGACAGCCCTGCAGAATTCATGGTGTCAGTTTCCTCCACCAATACTTCATACATTAGTCGAGTCCATGCTATTTCGTGTTGCGGCACTTCTGCGTGCTCGTGGATCCCTACACGACATTAGGCAGGTGTACGAGTTTCTTTGGCTATTCAATGTATTTTACAGTAGATATTTATTCCAGCAGTTTGTCATCAGTAGTGTAGCTGTTCTGTAGTGGATTTCTTTTCCTACGTATGCGCAAGATGTTAGATTTATTTACGTTCAGGGTCAATTGCCAGAGATTGTAGCATTCATCAACCTTCTGTAAGTTATTCTGCAACCTGACAGTGTCTGCTGGTCTGGCTACTTTCTTATAGAGTACCGCATGATCCGTTAACGGCCTTAAATACCTCCCGACCCATTCTACTAGATCATTCATTCACATACGTTATAATCGGTAACGCTCCTCTCACACTTCCTTGGTGTTATCCGGAAATTACCTTTGCGTATGTCGACTTTGTTCCTTTAAGAGCAGAGTTCTGTCTGCAAGTAATTCTTGAAATGAGATCCGATACTGGGTAAGCCCGTATTTTCATCATTAAACGGCAGTGCGGGGCTGTGTCAAGTGCCTCCCAGCAATCAAGGAGCACGGCATTAACCTGAGTGCCGACGTCTGCAACGCTGTGGATCTCACTGAGGAACAGAACGAGCTGAGTTTTGCAAGGTCTCTCTTTGGGTAATCCTTGTCGATTTTTATCCACGAGATTTACGTTCTTCAAAGCGTGGTGAAGGTGGTGTGGAAGGAGAACAGAATTCCTGAGGATTGGAAGAAAAGAATTATAGTCCCGATCTTCAAGAAAGGGGATAAAAGGAGATGTGAGAACTACAGAGGAATCACCCTGCTATGCCACTGTGGAAAAATCTATGAAAAGATCCTGGAGAAGAGAATAAGAAGCAGTATTGAAAGTAGACTGCAAGAGGAGCAGTATGGTTTCAGACCGGGAAGATCAACAACGGACCTCATATTTGCGGTAAGGCAACTGCAGGAAAGGCGCTATGAGTACGGGAAGGACTTAATCATGGCCTTTTTAGATATTGAGAAGGCGTATGACAGTATCTGTAGGGCCAAGCTCTGGGATGTGCTGAAAGCAAAAGGAATAGATGAAGAGATAACACGAAAAGTCAGAAAAATGTATGAGGGAAGTGAGAGTTGTGTGAAAGTGGGGAGGGAACGTACTGCATGGTTCAAGCTGGAAAATGGGCTGCGACAGGGAAGTGCACTTTCGCCTTTATTGTTTATTATTGTTATGGATGAAATCCTACAGCAAGTATCAGATGCAATTGGAGATCATAAAATGAAAGCAGTGCTTTTTGCCGATGACCTGATGTTATCGGGAAATTGCGAGAAGGATGTGCAAGAGCAGTTAGATGTATGGGAGGCAACGGCAGCACAATATGTAATGCATTTCTCTGCAAAGAAAAGTGAAATAATTGTCACAACAAGGAAGAAGAATAGGCCAAATGTGGATATAACTTGTGGAGGGGAAAAACTACAAGTGGTAGAGAACTTCAAGTACCTGGGAAGCATGATTGAAAGTAAGGGGGGAAACGCAATGGAAATAAATGAAAGGTGCAGAAAAGCAGGGCAGTTCTACAAATGCATTAGGGGGCTTATTTGGAGCAAGGAGGTGCCACAGAAATCCAAGGGAATTATATACCGAACCTACTTTGTCCCCATATTGGCATACGGAAGTGAGACATGGGTAATGCACAAAAGCGACAAAAGTAGAATACAGGCTAGTGAAATGAATTCCAGAGGAGCAGGTTGAGTGTAACAAGACGAGACAGATTGCGAAATGTGTATGTGATGGAAAGACTAAAGGAGGAACCAGTACAGGACAGGATAGAAAAATCAAGACTGCAGTGGTATGGACACATGAAGAGAATGGATGAGGGAAGAATCCCAAAGAGGATGTTTGATCTGCAACTGGAGGGGAAGAGGCCCAGAGGAAGACCAAGAGATAGATGGGTGAAGGGAGTGAAGGAATGTGTGACGAGAAGAGGAGAGAACTGGACGAAGGTGGAAGAGGGGAATGGTGGAAAGACAGAACACGATGGAGAGGCTTGTGTTCCCGACAGACCCAGCCAGTGGCTGGAAACTGTCCAAGATGATGATGATGAAAGCGTCATAATAAATATGAACATTAAAGTGACTGACGTCTACGATATACGCCAGCAATTATGTGCATTTCTCTTACGACCCTTCCTGAAAACAGGAATGTCCTGCGCTTTTCTCCCAGTCGCTACGTAACCTTCGTTTCTCCGGCAGCGTACAATAAACTGCTGCTACAAGTCCTTTCGGATAATCTCCGTACAATTTTATACGTATATCATCTGGTCCTGGTGCCTATCCACTACAAAGCGACTGTTTTTCTTTCTCTACTCCGTGGTCAGCCGTGTCGATATCTACCATTTATAAGGCTCAAAATGATCGAAAAAAGGGACCGTGTTGTAGTCTTCTGCGGTAAAACAATTTCGGAAGACCGAATTCAGTATTTTTGTCTTCCCTCCGTTACCTTCCGTTTGGTGTCAACATGGCTACTGAGTGAACGAATAGAGGATTTCGAACCGCTGAGTTATTTTACGTAAGATCAAAATCTCAGTGTTTTTAGTCAGGTGGGCTGACAAAATTTTACTTTCAGACATTCTACACTTCCATCATTGCTCTCCTTACGCCAGTTTTTCCTTCACTCAGCTTCTGCTTGTCAGCTAGATTTTGAATTCTGTTGAATCTGTCAGAAAGCCCTTTTTGTTTACGTGACAGTTTCAAATAACACGGCTATTAAACCACTGTGGGTCTTTCCCATCCTTTAATATCTTGCATGGAACTGATTTGTATAAGGCACATTGAATGATACTTTTGAATTTTTTTTTCATTTCCGCGCCACATCTTCTCCCCCGCACTGAATATTTGATGCTGACTACTCAGATACTCTGCAATTTGCATCCTGTCACTCTTGCTAATTAACATTCCTAGTAATACCTGTAGTCGTAGATGTTCTCACAACCTTATGATCACTGACACCCTCTTCTGTGTTCACTGATGGGAGAAGTTCAGGTATGTTTGTTGCTACGAGGTCGAAGACGTTACCTTCACGAGCTGCTTCTCTAACCTTCTGCTCGAAGTAATTTTCGGACAAGACATTCAGCATAACGTCACACAAATCCCAGTCCCTGGCATCAGGTTTGATAGGATGACTCTCCCAATCTCTACCTGGCAATATCAGAAAACCTATTCACCGGATTCTGCAAGTTCTCTCTGAAGCAGCTCCTGACGCAGGGGGCCTAATAAGCATCCGATTACCATTTTTTACCCACTTTTGGTGATTAACGTTATCCATATTAATTCAATTCGCAATCCGTGATACTGTAGCTAGATATTATCGAACTGCCTAATGTACGTCACCATCACTGGCGTCTGAACTATCGTTACGATAAAATTAGTAAATGTGTGGCTAGCGCCTCCCGTCGGGTAGACCGTTCGCCTGGTGCAAGTCTTTCGAGTTGACGCCACTTCGGCGACTTGCGTGTCGATGGGAACGAAATGATGATGATAAGGACCACATAACACCCAGTCCCTGAGTGGAGAAAATCTGCGACCCAGTCGGGAATCGAAGCCAGGCCCCTTAGCATGGCATTCCGTCGTGCTGACCACTCAGCTTTCGAGGCGGACAGTTACGATAAATATTCCAATCTCAGTTTAGGATTTTTGTTGCTATTTACTTAGGGGTTCGACCAAATTTTTGTTTCTAATAGTATCTGAGTATTATGACCTTTATTGTACGATACTAATTCTGGGACCTTACCATAGATGCTCCTACAGTTTCCTGAAGTCGTATTAGCCTTTTCTATTTCCTATTTGCAGGGACGAGCATTCTATGAGAATAATGTGGCTGACGTACCTTCGATTTTGGCTGGCATTTAATCTCCGATCCGAAGGGGCGTTCCTATAACTTAAAAAAAAGAAGCCATGTGCACGCCACATGTACTCCGCTACCCTAGTAACCGCTTCCAGCTTGTTCAAAAATGGTTCAAATGGCTCTGAGCACTATGGGAGTTAACTGCTGAGGTCATCAGTCCCCTAGAACTTAGAACTACTTAAACCTAGCTAACCTAACGACATCACACACATCCATGCCCGAGGGAGGATTCGAACCTGCGACCGTAGCGGTCGCGCAGTTCCAGACTGCAGCGCCCAGAACCGCTCGGCCACCCCGGCCGGATTTCCTGCTTGTAGTGCACCTCCGATCTATTAAGGGGAACCTTGTAACTCTCAGCCCGATAGCGGACGACGACAAATTCGCATCTGATACCGTCGCAGAATCGTCCGAGCCTCAGGTTTAGACATTCCACTGTGCTCCAAAGCAGAGGACCGCGATCGACCCTGGGTACAATGCTATAAATAGTGAGCTTATACTGAACCTCATGTTCAGTTCTAGTCGCCTTCATCAAATCAGCCATCCAAGTGTAGGAACTGAGGGTGGTTTTAGAACCTAAGCGGCAGCCATCATTCGTGCCGATATGAGCCAGTATTTTCGGTTGGTTGCATCCAGTGCATTTGACAGCCACCGTAGGAGCCTTTATGTCTTGGATGACACCCCTGGCACACATACTGAGTGCTCACTGGCATTCTTTCCCACCCTGCCTGCTATTTCCCTGACGTGCTCCATTACCAGCGTAACGTTGGAACTCCCCAATGACTAGCATACCCGCCTTCTGCACTTGCCCAGACTGGGCAGAAAAATCGGCCACTGGCCCAACAGGACAAGTATCCAGTAATGGGTCGGAGGTGCTGTCAACATTCCTACCAAGTGATAAGGAGTAAGGAGTCAGCCATGTGGATAGTCCCTGCCCTCACCTTCCAGTTATAGACATGTGGACCCATTATTGCCCGCCACTACTCATGAGTGAAGACAGGCCCGTCAAAAGTTGCTTACCGGAAGTGGCAGCGACAACCAGCTCACTAGATGATTCTAACAGACGCACCAAAGGTTTTGCTGGTCTCGCCTCTGCTGCTCCGATGTCAGCGCAGCCTGGAGTATTAGCCAGAAGTGTGTCGACCGTTGCCAACACAGCTTCCAGTAGATTACGGACAGTGATCAGTTCGCTTTGCATCCACGAACAACAAGCGTACTGTGTAAAAGACTATGTGAAATCTCAAAAAATACAAAACAAAAGTAACTGAGAAAGTACAAGCAGACCCTTCCTCCCGCAATATCAGACAACACGAGTGCTAATGGCGGAATGAAGTAATGAGGAAAACTGAGCTTTCACAAAAGCTTATGCAAGGAATAATTACGTGGGCCCCTACATTTAAATAACACCTCACAATCACACAATAACACAGATAATGTCCACTGCTCGTCTGAAGCTCGTTTAAAAATAAGACACTGAACTAAAGAAAAAGTTGTGCGGTAACACGAACTGCTCGTGCGACCGCTGGATATTAAATAAAGTCCCATGCCTCTTGACAGAGCGTCGTGGAACGATGCGGGATACCCGCACCGCCATACTTGGCAAGGTCCTAAAGGAGGTGCTTGCCGTTGCCTTCCTCTGACCGTAATGGGAATGAATGATGATGATGAAGATGACATAACAGCATCCAGTCATCTCGGGGTAAGTGAAAATCCCTGACCCCGCCGGGAATCGAACCCAGGACCCCGTGCTCGGTAAGCAACAGCGATACCGCGAGACCACGAGGTGTGGACGTCTTACACACTATGTGATCAAAAGTATCCGGACACCCCCAAAAACATATGTTTTTCATATTTAGGTGCATTGTCACATGCAGCCAGGTACTCCTTATTCGTGACCTCGGTTGTCATTAGACATCTTGAGAGAGCAGAATGGGGCGCTCCGAAGAACTCACAGACTTCGAACGTGGTCAGGTGATTGGGTGCCGTACGTCTGTACGCGAGATTTCCACACTATTAAACATTCCTAGGTCCACTGCTTCCGACGTGATAGTGAAGTGGAAACGTGAAGGGGCACGTACAGCTCAAGCGTACAGGCTGACCTCGTCTGTTGACTGAAAGAGACCGCCGACAGTTCAAAACTGGTTCAAATGGCTCCGAGGACTATGCGACTTAACTTCTGAGGTCATCAGTCCCCTGGAACTTAGAACTACGTAAACCTAACTAACCCTAGGACATCACACACACCCACGCCCCAAGCAGGATTCTAACCTGCGACCATAGTGGTCGCGCGGTTCCAGGCCGTAGCGTCTAGAACCACTCGGCCACCACGGCCGGCCCGCCGACAGTTGGAGAGTGCTGTAATGTGCAATAGGCAGACATGTATCCAGGCCATCAAACAGGAATTCCAAACTGCATCAGCATCCACTGCAAGTACTATGACAGTTAGGCGGGAGGTAAGAAAACTTGGATCTCATGGTCGAGCTGCTGCTCATAAGCCACACATCACGCTGGTAAATGCCAAATGACGCCTCGCTTGGTGTAAAGAGCGCAAATATTGGACAATTGAACAGTGCAAAAACGTTGTGTGACGGATCACGGTACACAATGTGGCGATCCGATGGCACCGTGTGGGTATGGTGAATGCTCGTTGAACGTCATGTGTCAGTGTGTTTAGTGCCAACAGTAAAATTCGGAGGCGGTGGTGTTATGGTGTGGTTGTGTTTTTCATGGAGAGGGTTTGCACACCTTGCTGTTTTGCGTAGCACAGGCCTAAATTGATGTTTTAAGCACCTTCTTGGTTCCCACTGTGCAAGAGCAATTCGGAGATAGCGATTGCATCTTTCAAAACGATCGAACACCTATTCATAATGTACGACCTGTGGCGGAGTGGTTACACGACAATAACATCCCTGTAATGGACTAGCCTGCACAGAGTCCTGACCTGAATGCTACAGAACACCTTTGGGATGTTTTGAAACGCCGGCTTCGTGCCAGGCCTCAGCAACTAACATCGATACCTCTCCTCAGTGCAGCACTCCGTGAAGAATCAGCTGCCATTCCCCAAGAAACGTTCCAGCACCTGACTGAACGTATGCCTGCGGAAGTGGAAGCCTTCATCAGGGCTTAAGATGGGCTAACACCATATTGAATTCCAGCATTACCGATGGAGGGCGCCACGAACTTGTAAGTCATTTTCAGCGAGGTGTTAAGATACTTTTATCACATAGTGTACATACTATGACGAGACGGAAACATTATGACCACTACCACCGCGAGACTAAGTGCTGCCTGGCGGCTTGGAGGGAACACGAAGCGGCAGTGAAAGTATTTAAGGAGAGAGAAGGCGAATGGGGCATGATTCTAGCGAAGATACTGCCCAATGTGCGTTGACATAAGGGACATTCACAAAGCGTATACTCTCACGGCCTTTCACCTCGGAAAAAACATCTCAGAAAGGCCGAAGGAGGGTCGGGTGTTCGAGTGCTGCCGTCGTGAGCATCTATGGGAAGTGGATGAGGGACAGTGAAACCAAGAGTAGGTGGCAAGGTTTTGCAGGTCAACACCTCGTTACTGGCTGTCAGTCAGAGACTTGGTTGCTCTGTGAAGCAGGATCTGCGACAGATCTGACGGCAGGATGTAGTGTTGGTGCGGGCACAAGTATTTCGGACCACACCATTCAGCACATATTGCTGAAAGTGGGGCTCCACGAACCCTGTGAGTCACCATGCTGACCTGACGATATCGTTAGTTTCGTTTGCAGTGTGCCGTAGATCAACGGAATGAATCACGTTTCTTGTTTCAGCGGGTCCTTGGTCGTTTCGCAATACATCGTCATCCTGGCGATTGGCAGAACGAAACTTGCAATGCACCACAGTCGGAGGCTAGTGGGGTTTTATGAGGCATTATGCTATGTGGGACATTCCCTGGTCTTCCATGGAATCTGCGGTAGTAATCTGAAGCGCCATGACAGCTGAGGACTAAGTGAATATTATAACAGACTACTTGCACCCCTTCATCAGTGCTCTCTTAGCTGACGGTGTTGGCATCTTCCAGCAGGATGAAGTTCCATACCTCAAGGTCAGAATCGTGCTACAGTCATTTGAGGAGCGTGGCAGTAAACTCACGTAGATGTGCAGTGCCTGGCGGAGGGTGTAAAGTACGAGTGTTATCGATTTTCTGCTCCACTTGAACCTCTTTTGTTTATTTCTCAGCATCGCAATGCGAGGTACACGCAAGTGCCGGCACAATGAGACATTCGTCTTGGAAAAGAAATTCTCTAAATTTACCCAAGGTGTTTCCGTGAAAGCGATTCCGACGTCCAAAGATTCCCATTTACATCCGCCGAGCACTTCTGTTCCACGTTCCTACGCACTACACCGACCTGTTCTGATCGAATTTGTACGATATCTGTTGTTGTGCTTGGTTCATTAGCTCTCCAAGCGGCAGAACAATGCATTAGATTTGGTCGCACTAGCCTCTCGTAGGCGACTTTTTTTCTCAAAGATCCGTTCTACTTCCCCAGAAAATTTACAACAGTTCTATGCCTTCGATTTTCATTCCCTCCCTATTGCTGATTTCTCTTCAGCATTCCATTTCAGCAAACTCTGCACCAGTCTGCATGACATAACACTATTGAAACTAAATTCTCACATGAACAACAGATTTGCATTGGTACTTTATTTCGAAATTCATGACAAAGAAAAACAAAAATTGGCTCTGAACCATGCATGTACATTCATTTAATTTGTGTCCAGATCACCAAAGCACATTTCCGTAGCGACAGAGTCGTCTGTTTGACATGGAGGGTTTTCAGCAACACTTCTGAGCAGCTTCAACACGTGGTGCGGCGTCCCCTTGCTCCGATCCAGGCTTGAATTCGTCGTGGCACACCATCGATGAGATCATCAAGGCAGCCATGATCCAAACTGTGCTACTCCTCAATGGCAGTTCTACGTTAGTCTCTCAGAGCAGGTGATCGTTTCAATCGATCCCACATACTTTCGACTGGATTCGTATTTGGTGGAACAGGCAGGCCGCTCCATTCTGGTGAAGCTGAAGGAACTTGCCCCCCTTCTAACAGCCGTGTACCGCAAGTCTCTAGAGGAACGGAGGGTTCCAAATGATTGGAAAAGAGCACAGGTAGTCCCAGTCTTCAAGAAGGGTCGTCAAGCAGATGCGCAAAACTATAGACCTATATCTCTGACGTCGATCTGTTGTAGAATTTTAGAACATGTTATTTGCTCGCGTATAATGTCGTTTTTGGAAACTTCATACATACAGTCTTAGTAATCAAGTTGAATTTAAATGGCTTGTTACTGATTCATTCGCTTAGAAAAACGGCTTAAGATTCGTTTCACTTCAGAAACAATGGCTCCTTATCTAGGCAAACGTGGAAAGGAAGAGACGCCAAAATCAGGTTATGTGAGCAAGAGAAGACAATCCTATTCCACTGATGACTGACAACACTTTAAAAGCTTTTGGAAGAAAAATGGTTAACCTACAAAGCTGGTAAACAGTTCTGATTTCGATGGAGTTCTTTAAAAGACTATGTACACCGCAGTCATGGTGGAAATCGCAATGTGACCACTGGTAAAACTGGTAGGCCGTTTGCCCTTACGACTGAACTCGAAGTTAAGTTAGCTAACTTCTTAATAAAAATGCATGAAACAGGGTTCGTCCTGAACGTTAATTCAATAATACACTAACCACTGTACCACAATGAAATTCGTGTCTGAGGGAAAATGAAAATTAAAGGCGAGAACAAATGATGACATACACGCGACTTCTAAAGAGATGGCTCCATGACAATTATCAGTCCACCGATTCACCATGCGCTACTGTATTTATGTGTAATGCTTGTGCAAATGTTAGTAAGAGTGACACAGATGTTGAAAATTAATGAAAAGTGCATTAAGTGAACTTCAACAACGCAAAAGAAAATTACTATGGAATTAAGCACATTATGACGAAGTGCGTAGTGTCTCACTAGTACGTATCCTATAACGAAATTTGGCAGTATGCCGACTTCATGTACTACGTTTTAAAACTTCAAGATTTTTTTCATTTCTTAAATGTTCTTTATGATGAGTTAGCAAAGCAATGTGTCTTACACGTGAAATATAAAATTTCTAGACTGAATATTTGTATTGCTTTTCCATTTACAATCCTTAATATCACATACACTACTGGCCATTAAAATTGCTACACCAAGAAGAAATGTAGATGATGAACGGATATTCATTGGACAGATATATTATACTAGAACTGACATGTGATTACACTTTCACGCAATTTGGGTGCATAGATTCTGAGAAATCAGTACCCAGAACAACCACCTCTGGCTGTAATAACAGCCTTGATACGCCTGGACATTGAGTCAAACAGAGCTTGGATGGCGTGTACACGTACAGCTGCCCATGCAGCTTCAACACGTTACCACAGTCGAACATTTTTTGTATCCAGAAAGGCCCGTACAGGACCTGCAACATGCGGTCGTGCATTATCCAGCTGAAATGTAGGGATTCGCAGGGATCTAATGAAGCGGGTCGTAACACATCTGAAATGTAACATCCACTGTTCAAAGTGCATCAGTGCGAACAAGAGGTGACCGAGACGTGTAACCAATGGCAGCCCATACCATCACGCCGGGTGATAAGCCAGTATGGCGACGACGAATACACGCTTCCAATGTGCGTTCACCGCCATTTCGCCAAACACGGATGCGACCATCATGATGCTGTAAACAGAACCTGGATTCAGCCGAAAAAATGACGTTTTGCCATTCGTGGACGCAGGTTCGTCGTTGAGTATACCATCGCAGGCGCTCCTGTCTGTTATGCAGCGTCAAGGGTAACCGCAGCCACGGTCTCCGAGCTGATAGTCCACGCTGCTGCGAACGTCGTCGGACTGTTCGTGCAGATGGTAGTTGTCTTGCAAACGTCCCCATCTGTTGACTCAGGGATCGAGACGTGGCTGCACGATCCGTTTCAGCTATGCGGATAAGATGCGTATCATCTCGGCTGCTAGTGATACGAGGCCGTTGTGATCCATTACGGCGTTCCGTATTACCCTCCTGAACCCACCGATTCCATATGCTGCTAACAGTCATTGGATCTCGACCAACGCGAGTAGCAATGTCGCGATACGATAAACCGCATCGCGATAGGCTACAATCCGACCTTTATCAAAGTCGGAACCGTGATGGTACGCATTTCTCCTCCTTACACCTGGCATCACAACAACGTTTCACTAGGCAAGGCCGGTCAACTGCTGTGTGTGTATGAGAAGTCGGTGGAAAGTTTCGTCATGTCAGCACGTTGAAGGTGTCGCCACCGGCGCCAACATTGTGTGAATACTCTGAAAAGCTAATCATTTGCATATCACAGCACCTTCTTCCTGTCGGTTAGATTTCGCGTCTGTAGCGCTTCATCTTCGTGGTGTAGCAGTTTTAACGTCCAGTAGTGTGGTTAGGTAGGTTTACGCTATGTCGACCCCGCTGCGCCCCTGTCGAAAGTGGGAGGCCTGTGCAGTGTAAGTCGTCAACACTGCGTGTCAAGTGGAGCGGTTTCCATGTCTGCCGCACATCATATTGAGTTCGGTGCACACGTCGACCATATTCCCTGGTTGACATGCGTGAAGTGATGATAAGGACCTGATCATTGGTCGGGACTGTTCTTCGTGGCATGACGGATGTTGACTCTAGTGTTCCACAGACGTCCGTAATGCGTCCCTACTGGTGCTCTGCTGTCAACTGAAACGTTGCAATCCATTGCAGTGCAGCTTTCTACCCGTAGGCAGCGCTCATGGTAACAGTGTGTATGTGATCCTCAGATCGGCACAAGAACTGCCACAATAGCAAGGTTCAAATGGTTCAAATGGCTCTGAGCGCTATGGGACTTAACATCTATGGTCATCACTCCCTTAGAACTTAGAAGTACTTAAACCTAACTAACCTAAGGACATCACACACACCCATGCCCGAGGCAGAATTCGAACCTACGACCGTAGCAGCAGCGCGGTTCCGGACTGAAGCGCCTAGAACCGCTCGTCCACAGCGGCCGGCGAACACAAATGGGTGTTTCCGTAAGAGCGTGCAAAGATGTAACAGGACGTAGAGAATGCTCCACTCAACCTTGGGTCGGTGAAGCCAGCATAATGAGAGAGGGAAGTAAACTTGTCTACCGCTTTGTCTATAATTACTGTTTTCCAGGTTGTTTACAACTGACATGTGAACAAGTTTACACGTACTGTGTTGTTTATTTAGACGTACGTTCTCTATTTCCTGGAAGGAAACAAGGAGGACGAGTCATATCTTCTACGTGGCCGTCTGAATGGCCACCTGTGTTCGAGGTTCGTGCAAAGAGTTATTCGCGAGTTATTGAAGAACGTATCCTTGGCTGTTCGTGAGGGGATGTGGATACAACATGACGGTGCACCGCCTCGCTTCAGCGTGGATGTCTGCAGCCATCTCAGTGAACTATTTCCTGGTCGCCGGATTGGAAGGGGAGGTCCTATTCCATGGCCTGCGAGGTCACCTGAACTGAAGCCCCTTGATTATTTCCTCTCGGGATATTTAAAGTCGTTTGTGTGTGAGACCCCAGTGGATACGGAGAGGGAATTAGCTGCCAGAAGTGTAGCTGCCTGTGATGTGATTCGAAACACACCAGGGATATTTGTCAGGGTGCGTCAGGATGTTGCTCGCCGATGCCATGACTGCACTGAGGCTGATCACCGTCAGTTTCGGCACACTTTGTAAGATACAGTGCGTATGGTACGTTCGTTGTGTCAGTGATGGTGTTTGCAATTAAGTGGAAATAATGCAAATAAAAAAGTACACAGTAATATAATTTTATTCCTACTATCTCCCTAAGCTGGCTTCTGCGACCCCGGGTTCCCTACCCCAAAATATTCAGTGGAGCATCTTCTATGTCCTGTTCAATTTTTGCACGCACTTACGGAAACACACTGTATACATCTTGCTGTTCAAGTAGCTATACAGAATTCAACGTATATGCATCAGATAGTGCGGAAGTATGGATTAAACACATCAAAGATTATATTAGCATTTATTAATTACTCTGAATCTTACAATGTAGCATATATTAATTAGCATATATTAACCAATAAAAGAATTTTTCACTTATGTGATAAAAATCAAAACTCACAGAATAAATAAAGTTTTGAAAAAATAAATATTTTTACCTAATTCGCGCCGGCCGGAGTGGCCGAGCGGTTCTAGGTGCTTCAGTCTGGTACCGCGCGACCGCTACGGCCGCAGGTTCGAATCCTGCCTCGGGCATGGATGTGTGTGATGTCCTAAGGTTAGTTAGGTTTAAGTAGTTCTAAGTTCTAGGGGACTGATGACCACAGCAGTTAAGTCCAATAGTGCTAAGAGCCATTTGAACCATTTGAACCTAATTCGCGTAATATTCTTCAGATCAATAAGTATGTTGTAATACACAGTTAAAAGAGGCTATCTTCTTCCTCAGTTATCAAGCTTTCTCGTCTCCAAATTTCCTCGAAATCGGATCAGCTAATCTGTCATGAAAGCGCAACAGGTAGAGGTACTTTCGAATTTATAATCCTGATATAATACTAGTATGAATTTATAATACTAATTAGGACGAAATTTATGCTATGAATTCCTCAGGTATCAAGCTTTCTCCTTTCCAAATTTCATCGAAATCGGTTCAGCTAATCTGTCATGAAAGCGCAACTGATAGAGGTACTTTCGAATTTATAATCCTGATATAATACTAGTATGAATTTATAATACTAATAAGGACGAAATTTATGCTATGAATTCCTCAGGTATCAAGCTTTCTCCTTTCTAAATTTCATCGAAATCGGTTCAGCTAATCTGTCATGAAAGCGCAACAGATAGAGGTACTTTCGAATTTAAAATCCTGATATAATACTAGTATGAATTTATAATACTAATAAGGACGAAATTTATGCTATGAATTCCTCAGGTATCAAGCTTTATCCTTTCCAAATTTCATCGAAATCGGTTCACATAATCTGTCATGAAAGCGCAACAGATAGAGGTACTTTCGGATTTATAATCCTGATATAATACTAGTATGAATTTATAATACTAATAAGGACGAAATTTATGCTATGAATTCCTCACGTATCAGGCTTTCTCCTTTCCAAATTTCATCGACATCGGTTCAGCTAATCTGTCATGAAAGCGCAACAGATAGAGGTACTTTCGAATTTATAATCCTGATATAATACTAGTATGAATTTATAATACTAATAAGGACGAAATTTATGCTATAAATTCCTCAGGTATCAAGCTTCCTCCTTTCCAAATTTCATCGAAATCGGTCCAGCTAATCTGTCATGAAAGCGCAACAGATAGAGGTACTTTCGAATTTATAATCCTGATATAATACTAGTATGAATTTATAATACTAATAAGGACGAAATTTATGCTATGAATTCCTCAGGTATCAAGCTTTCTCCTTTCCAAAATTCATCGAAATCGGTTCAGCTAATCTGTCATGAAAGCGGAACAGATAGAGGTACTTTCGAATTTATAATGCTGATATAATACTAGTATGAATTATAATACTAATAAGGACGAAATTTATGCTATGAATTCCTCAGGTATCAAGCTTTCTCCTTTCCAAATTTCATCGAAATCGGTTCAGCTAATCTGTCATGAAAGCGCAACAGATAGAGGTACTTTCGAATTTATAATCCTGATATAATACCAGTATGAATTTATAATACTAATAAGGACGTAATTTATGCTACGAATACCTCAGGTATCAAGCTTTCTCCTTTCCAAATTTCATTGAAATCGGATCAGCTAATCTGTCATGAAAACCCAACAGATAGAGGTACTTTCGAATTTATAATCCTGATATAAAACTAGTATGAATTTATAATACTAATAAGGACGAAATTTATGCTATGAATTCCTCAGGTATCAAGCTTTCTCCTTTCCAAATTTCATCGAAATCGGTTCTGCTAATCTGTCATGAAAGCGCAACAGATAGAGGTACTTTCGAATTTATAATCCTGATATAATACTAGTATGAATTTATAATACTAATAAGGACGAAATTTATGCTATGAATTCCTCAGGTATCAAGCTTTCTCCTTTCCAAATTTCATCGAAATCGGTTCAGCTAATCTGTCATGAAAACGCAACAGATGGAGGTACTTTCGAATTTATAACCCTGATATAATACTAGTATGAATTTATAATACTAATAAGGACGAAATTTATGCTATGAATTCCTCAGGTATCAA
Organism: Schistocerca americana; assembly: GCF_021461395.2. Taxonomy (NCBI): domain Eukaryota; kingdom Metazoa; phylum Arthropoda; class Insecta; order Orthoptera; family Acrididae; genus Schistocerca; species Schistocerca americana. The sequence goes on along the minus strand of NC_060128.1, from coordinate 65,802,890 downwards.
GCTTTCTCCTTTCCAAAATTCATCGAAATCGGTTCAGCTAATCTGTCATGAAAGCGCAACAGATAGAGGTACTTTCGAATTTATAATCCTGATATATCACTAGCATGAATTTATAATACTAGTAAGGACGAAATTTATGCTAGAAATCCTCAGGTATCAAGCTTTCTCCTTTCCAAATTTCATCGAAATCGGTTCAGCTAATCTGTCACGAAAGCGCAACAGGTAGAGGTACTTTCGAATTTATAATCCTGATATAATACTAGTATGAATTTATAATACTAATAAGGACGAAATTTATGCTATGAATTCCTCAGGTATCAAGCTTTCTCCTATCCAAATTTCATCGAAATCGGTTCAGCTAATCTGTCATGAAAGCGCAACAGATAGAGGTACTTTCGAATTTATAATCCTGATATAATACTAGTATAAATTTATAATACTAATTAGGACGAAATTTATGCTATGAATTCCTCAGGTATCAAGCTTTCTCCTTTCCAAATTTCATCAAAATCGGTTCAGCTAACCTGTCATGAAGGCGCAACAGATAGAGGTACTTTAGAATTTATAATCCTGATTTAATACTAGTATGAATTTATAATACTAATAAGGACGAAATTTATGCTATGAAATCCACAGGTATCAAGCTTTCTCCTTCCAAATTTCATCGAAATCGGTTCAGCTAATCTGTCATGAAAGCGCAACAGATAGAGGTAGTTTCGAATTTATAACCCTGATATAATACTAGTATGAATTTATAATACTAGTAAGGACGAAATTTATGCTATGAATTCCTCAGGTATCAAGCTTTCTCCTTTCCAAATTTCATTGAAATCGGTTCAGCTAATCTGTCATGAAAGCGCAACAGATAGAGGTACTTTCGAATTTATAATCCTGATATAATACTAGTATGAATTTATAATACTAATAAGTACGAAATTTATGCTATGAACTCCTCAGGTATCAAGCTTTCTCCTTTCCATATTTCATCGAAATCGGTTCAGCTATTCTGTCATGAAAGCGCAACAGGTAGAGGTACTTTCGAATTTATAATCCTGATATAATACTAGTATGAATTTATAATACTAATAAGGACGAAATTTATGCTATGAATTCCTCAGGTATCAAGCTTTCTCCTTTCCAAATTTCATCGAAAGCGGTTCAGCTAATCTGTCATGAAAGCGCAACAGATAGAGGTACTTTCGAATTTATAATCCTGATATAATACTAGTATGAATTTATAATACTAATAAGGACGAAATTTATGCTGTGAATTCCTCAGGTATCAAGCTTTATCCTTTCCAAATTTCATCGAAATCGGTTCAGCTAATCTGTCATGATAGCGCAACAGATAGAGCTACTTTCGAATTTATAATCCTGATATAATACTAGTATGAATTTATAATACTAATAAGGACGAAATTTATGCTATGAATTCCTCAGGTATCAAGCTTTCTCCTTTACAATTTTCATTTAAATCGGTTCAGCTAATCTGTCATGAAAACGCAACAGATAGAGGTACTTTCGAATTTATAATCCTGATATAATACTAGTATGAATTTATAATACTAATAAGGACGAAATTTATGCTATGAATTCCTCAGGTATCAAGCTTTCTCCTTTCCAAATTTAATCGAAATCGGTTCAGCTAATCTGTCATGAAAGCGCAACAGATAGAGGTACTTTCGAATTTATAATCCTGATATAATACTAGTATGAATTTATAATACTAATAAGGACGAAATTTATGCTATGAATTCCTCAGGTATCAAGCATTCTCCTTTCCAAATTTCATCGAAATCGGTTCAGCTAATCTGTCATGAAAGCGCAACAGATAGAGGTACTTTCGAATTTATAATCCTGATATAATACTAGTATGTATTATAATACTAATAAGGACGAAATTTATGCTATGAATTCCTCAGGTATCAAGCTTTCTCCTTTCCAAATTTCATCGAAATCGGTTCAGCTAATCTGTCATGAAAGCGCAACAGATAGAGGTACTTTCGAATTTATAGTCCTGATATAATACCAGTATGAATTTATAATACTAATAAGGACGTAATTTATGCTATGAATGCCTCAGGTGTCAAGCTTTCTCCTTTCCAAATTTCATCGAAATCGGATCAGCTAATCTGTCATGAAAACCCAACAAATAGATTTACTTTCGAATTTATAATCCTGATATAAAACTAGCATGAATTTATAATACTAATAAGGACGAAATTTATGCTATGAATTCCTCAGGTATCAAGCTTTCTCCTTTCCAAATTTCATCGAAATCGGTTCAGCTAATCTGTCATGAAAGCGCAACAGATAGAGGTACTTTCGAATTTATAATCCTGATATAATACTAGTATGAACTTATAACACTAATAAGGACGACATTTATGCTATGAATTCCTCAGGTATCAAGTTTTCTACTTTCCAATTTTCATCGAAATCGGTTCAGCTAATCTGTCATGAAAGCGCAACAGATAGAGGTACTTTCGAATTTATAATCCTGATATAATACTAGTATGAATTTATAATACTAATAAGGACGAAATTTATGCTATGAATTCCTCAGGTATCAAGCTTTCTCCTTTCCAAATTTCATCGAAAACGGTTCAGCTAATCTGTCATGAAAACGCAACAGATAGGGGTACTTTCGAATTTATAACCCTGATATAATACTAGTATGAATTTATAATACTAATAAGGACGAAATCTATGCTATGAATTCCTCAGGTATCAAGCCTTTTCCTTACCAAATTTCATCGAAATCGGTTCAGCTAATCTGTCATGAAAACGCAACAGATAGAGGTACTTTCGAATTTATAATCCTGATATAATACTAGTATGAATTTATAATACTAATAAGGACGAAATTTATGCTATGAATTCCTCACGTATCAGGCTTTCTCCTTTCCAAATTTCATCGACATCGGTTCAGCTAATCTGTCATGAAAGCGCAACAGATAGAGGTACTTTCGAATTTATAATCCTGATATAATACTAGTATGAATTTATAATACTAATAAGGACGAAATTTATGCTATGAATTCCTCAGGTATCAAGCTTCCTCCTTTCCAAATTTCATCGAAATCGGTTCAGCTAATCTGTCATGAAAGCGCAACAGATAGAGGTACTTTCGAATTTATAATCCTGATATAATACTAGTATGAATTTATAATACTAATATGGACGAAATTTATGCTATGAATTCCTCAGGTATCAAGCTTTCTCCTTTCCAAAATTCATCGAAATCGGTTCAGCTAATCTGTCATGAAAGGGGAACAGATAGAGGTACTTTCGAATTTATAATCCTGATATAATACTAGTATGAATTATAATACTAATAAGGACGAAATTTATGCTATGAATTCCTCAGGTATCAAGCTTGCTCCTTTCCAAATTTCATTGAAATCGGTTCAGCTAATCTGTCATGAAAGCGCAACAGATAGAGGTACTTTCGAATTTATAATCCTGATATAATACCAGTAAGAATTTATAATACTAATAAGGACGTAATTTATGCTACGAATACCTCAGGTATCAAGCTTTCTCCTTTCCAAATTTCATTGAAATCGAATCAGCTATTCTGTCATGAAAACCCAACAGATAGAGGTACTTTCGAATTTATAATCCTGATATAATACTAGTATGAATTTATAATACTAATAAGGACGAAATTTATGCTATGAATTCCTCAGGTATCAAGCTTTCTCCTTTCCAAATTTCATCGAAATCGGTTCTGCTAATCTGTCATGAAAGCGCAACAGATAGAGGTACTTTCGAATTTATAATCCTGATATAATACTAGTATGAATTTATAATACTAATAAGGACGAAATTTAGGCTATGAATTCCTCAGGTATCAAGCTTTCTCCTTTCCCAATTTCATCGAAATCGGTTCAGCAAATCTGTCATGAAAACGCAACAGATGGAGGTACTTTCGAATTTATAACCCTGCTATAATACTAGTATGAATTTATAATACTAATAAGGACGAAATTTATGCTATGAATTCCTCAGGTATCAAGCTTTCTCCTTTCCAAAATTCATCGAAATCGGTTCAGCTAATCTGTCATGAAAGCGCAACAGATAGAGGTACTTTCGAATTTATAATCCTGATATATCACTAGTATGAATTTATAATACTAGTAAGGACGAAATTTATGCTAGAAATCCTCAGGTATCAAGCTTTCTCCTTTCCAAATTTCATCGAAATCGGTTCAGCTAATCTGTCATGAAAGCGCAACAGGTAGAGGTACTTTCGAATTTATAATCCTGATATAATACTAGTATGAATTTATAATACTAATAAGGACGAAATTTATGCTATGAATTCCTCAGGTATCAAGCTTTCTCCTTTCCAAATTTCATCGAAATCGGTTCAGCTAATCTGTCATGAAAGCGCAACAGATAGAGGTACTTTCGAATCTATAATCCTGATATAATACTAGTATGAATTTATAATACTAATAAGGACGAAATTTATGCTATGAATTCCTCAGGTATCAAGCTTTCTCCTTTCCAAATTTCATCAAAATCGGTTCAGCTAATCTGTCATGAAGGCGCAACAGATAGAAGTACATTAGAATTTATAATCCTGATTCAATACTAGTATGAATTTATAATACTAATAAGGACGAAATTTATGCTATGAATTCCTCAGGTATCAAGCTTTCTCCTTCCAAATTTCATCGAAATCGGTTCAGCTAATCTGTCATGAAAGCGCAACAGATAGAGGTAGTTTCGAATTTATAACCCTGATATAATACTAGTATGAATTTATAATACTAGTAAGGACGAAATTTATGCTATGAATTCCTCAGGTATCAAGCTTTCTCCTTTCCAAATTTCATTGAAATCGGTTCAGCTAATCTGTCATGAAAGCGCAACAGATAGAGGTACTTTCGAATTTATAATCCTGATATAATACTAGTATGAATTTATAATACTAATAAGGACGAAATTTATGCTATGAATTCCTCAGGTATCAAGCTTTCTCCTTTCCAAATTTCATCGAAATCGGTTCAGCTAATCTGTCATGAAAACGCAACAGATAGAGGTACTTTCGAATTTATAATCCTGATATAATACTAGTATGAATTTATAATACTAATAAGGACGAAATTTATGCTATGAATTCCTCAGGTATCAAGCTTTCTCCTTTCCAAATTTAATCGAAATCGGTTCAGCTAATCTGTCATGAAAGGGCAACAGATAGAGGTACTTTCGAATTTATAATCCTGATATAATACTAGTATGAATTTATAATACTAATAAGGACGAAATTTATGCTATGAATTGATCAGGTATCAAGCATTCTCCTTTCCAAATTTCATCGAAATCGGTTCAGCTAATCTGTCATGAAAGCGCAACAGATAGAGGTACTTTCGAATTTATAATCCTGATATAATACTAGTATGAATTATAATACTAATAAGGACGAAATTTATGCTATGAATTCCTCAGGTATCAAGCTTTCTCCTTTCCAAATTTCATCGAAATCGGTTCAGCTAATCTGTCATGTAAGCGCAACAGATAGAGGTACTTCCGAATTTATAATCCTGATATAATACCAGTATGAATTTATAATACTAATAAGGACGTAATTTATGCTATGAATGCCTCAGGTGTCAAGCTTTCTCCTTTCCAAATTTCATCGAAATCGGATCAGCTAATCTGTCATGAAAACCCAACAGATAGATTTACTTTCGAATTTATAATCCTGATATAATACTAGCATGAATTTATAATACTAATAAGGACGAAATTTATGCTATGAATTCCTCAGGTATCAAGCTTTCTCCTTTCCAAATTTCATCGAAATCGGTTCAGCTAATCTGTCATGAAAGCGCAACAGATAGAGGTACTTTCGAATTTATAATCCTGATATAATAGTAGTATGAATTTATAATACTAATAAGGACGAAATTTATGCTATGAATTCCTCAGGTATCAAGCTTTCTCCTTTCCAAATTTCATCGAAATCGGTTCAGCTAATCTGTCATGAAAACGCAACAGATGGAGGTACTTTCGAATTTATAACCCTGATATAATACTAGTATGAATTTATAATACTAATAAGGACGAAATCTATGCTATGAATTCCTCAGGTATCAAGCCTTTTCCTTACCAAATTTCAACGAAATCGGTTCAGCTAATCTGTCATGAAAGCGCAACAGATAGAGGTACTTTCGAATTTATAACCCTGATATAATACTACTATGAATTTATAATACTAATAAGGATGAAATTTGTGCTATGAATTCCTCAGGTATCAAGCTTCCTCCTTTCCAAAATTCATCGAAATCGGTTCAGCTAATCTGTCATGAAACCGCAACAGATAGAGGTACTTTCGAATTTATAATCCTGATATATCACTAGTATGAATTTATAATACTAGTAAGGACGATATTTATGCTAGAATTCCTCAGGTATCAAGCTTTCTCCTTTCCAAATTTCATCGAAATCGGTTCAGCTAATTGGTCATGAAAGCGCAACAGGTAGAGGTACTTTCGAATTTATAATCCTGATATAATACTAGTATGAATTTATAATACTAGTAAGGACGAAATTTATGCAATGAATTCCTCAGGTATCAAGCTTTCTCCTTTCCAAATTTCATCGAAATCGGTTCAGCTAATTGGTCATGAAAGCGCAACAGGTAGAGGTACTTTCGAATTTATAATCCTGATATAATACTAGTATGAATTTGTAATACTAATAAGGACGAAATTTATGCAATGAATTCCTCAGGTATCAAGCTTTCTCCTTTCCAAATTTCATCGAAATCGGTTCAGCTAATCTGTCATGAAAGCGCAACAGATAGAGGTACTTTCGAATTTATAATCCTGATATAATACTAGTATGAGTTTATAATACTAATAAGGACGAAATTTATGCTATGAATTCCTCAGGTATCAAGCTTTCTCCTTTGCAAATTTCATCGAAATCGGTACTGCTAATCTGTCATGAATGCGCAACAGATAGAGGTACTTTCGAATTTATAATCCTGATATAAAACTAGTATGAATTATAATACTAATAAGGACGAAATTTATGCTATGAATTCCTCAGGTATCAAGCTTTCTCCTTTCCAAACTTCATCGAAATCGGTTCAGCTAATCTGTCAGAAAGCGCAACAGATAGAGGTACTTTCGAATTTATAATCCTGATATAATACTAGTATGAGTTTATAATACTAATAAGGACGAAATTTATGCTATGAATTCCTCAGGTATCAAACTTTCTCCTATCCAAATTTCATCGAAATCGGTTCAGCTAATCTGTCATGAAAGCGCAACAGATAGAGATACTTTCGAATTTATAATCCTGATATAATACTAGTATGAATTTATAATACTAATAAGGACGAAATTTATGCTATGAATTCCTAAGGTATCAAGCTTTCTCCTTTGCAAATTTCATCGAAATCGGTACTGCTAATCTGTCATGAAAGCGCAACAGATAGAGGTACTTTCGAATTTATAATCCTGATATAATACTAGTATGAATTTATAATACTAATAAGGACGAAATTTATGCTATGAATTCCTCAGGTATCAAGCTTTCTCCTTTCCAAATTTCATCGAAATCGGTTCAGCTAATCTGTCATGAAAGCACAACAGATAGAGGTACTTTCGAATTTATAATCCTGATATAATACTAGTATGAATTATAAAACTAATAAGGACGAAATTTATGCTATGTATTCATCAGGTATCAAGCTTTCTCCCTTCCAAATTTAATCGAAATCGGTTCAGCTAATCTGTCATGAAAGCGCCACAGATAGGGGTACTTTCGAATTTATAATCCTGATATAATACTAGTATGAGTATATAATACTAATAAGGACGAAATTTATGCTATGAATACCTCAGGTATCAAACTTTCTCCTTTCGAAATTTCATCGAAATAGGTTCAGCTAATCTGTCATGAAAGCGCAACAGATAGAGGTACTTTCGAATTTATAATCCTGATATAATACTAGTATGAATTTATAATACTAATAAGGACGAAATTTATGCTATGAATTCCTCAGGTATCAAGCTTTCTCCTTTGCAAATTTCATCGAAATCGGTACAGCTAATCTGTCATGAAGGCACAACAGATAGGGGTACTTTCGAATTTATAATCCTGATATAATACTAGTATGAATTTATAATACTAATAAGGACGAAATTTATGCTATGAATTCCTCAGGTATCAAGCTTTCTCCTTTCCAAATTTCTTCGAAATCGGTTCAGCTAACCTGTCATGAAAGCGCAACAGGTAGAGGTACTTTCGAATTTGTAATCCTGATATAATACTAGTATGAATTTATAATACTAATAAGGACGAAATTTATGCTATGAATTTCTCAGGTATCAAGCTTTCTTCTTTCCAAATTTCATCGAAATCGGTTCAGCTAATCTGTCATAATAAAGCAACAGATAGAGGTACTTTCGAATTTATAATTCTGATTTAATACTAGTATGAATTTATAATACTAATAAGGACGAAATTTATGCTATGAATTCCTCAGGTATCAAGCTTTCTCCTTTCCAAATTTCATCGAAATCGGTTCAGCTAATCTGTCATGAAAACGCAACAGATAGAAGTACTTTCGAATTTATAATCCTGATATAATACTAGTATGAATTTATACTACTAATAAGGACGAAATTTATGCTATGAATTCCTCAGGTATCAAGCTTTCTCCTTTCCAAATTTCATCGAAATCGGTTCAGCTAATCTGTCACGAAAGCGCAACAGGTAGAGGTACTTTCGAATTTATAATCCTGATATAATACTAGTATGAATTTATAATACTAATAAGGACGAAATTTATGCTATGAATTCCTCAGGTATCAAGCTTTCTCCTATCCAAATTTCATCGAAATCGGTTCAGCTAATCTGTCATGAAAGCGCAACAGATAGAGGTACTTTCGAATTTATAATCCTGATATAATACTAGTATAAATTTATAATACTAATTAGGACGAAATTTATGCTATGAATTCCTCAGGTATCAAGCTTTCTCCTTTCCAAATTTCATCAAAATCGGTTCAGCTAACCTGTCATGAAGGCGCAACAGATAGAGGTACTTTAGAATTTATAATCCTGATTTAATACTAGTATGAATTTATAATACTAATAAGGACGAAATTTATGCTATGAATTCCTCAGGTATCAAGCTTTCTCCTTTACAATTTCCATTTAAATCGGTTCAGCTAATCTGTCATGAAAACGCAACAGATAGAGGTACTTTCGAATTTATAATCCTGATATAATACTAGTATGAATTTATAATACTAATAAGGACGAAATTTATGCTATGAATTCCTCAGGTATCAAGCTTTCTCCTTTCCAAATTTAATCGAAATCGGTTCAGCTAATCTGTCATGAAAGCGCAACAGATAGAGGTACTTTCGAATTTATAATCCTGATATAATACTAGTATGAATTTATAATACTAATAAGGACGAAATTTATGCTATGAATTCCTCAGGTATCAAGCATTCTCCTTTCCAAATTTCATCGAAATCGGTTCAGCTAATCTGTCATGAAAGCGCAACAGATAGAGGTACTTTCGAATTTATAATCCTGATAAAATACTAGTATGAATTATAATACTAATAAGGACGAAATTTATGCTATGAATTCCTCAGGTATCAAGCTTTCTCCTTTCCAAATTTCATCGTAATCGGTTCAGCTAATCTGTCATGAAAGCGCAACAGATAGAGGTACTTTCGAATTTATAGTCCTGATATAATACCAGTATGAATTTATAATACTAATAAGGACGTAATTTATGCTATGAATGCCTCAGGTGTCAAGCTTTCTCCTTTCCAAATTTCATCGAAATCGGATCAGCTAATCTGTCATGAAAACCCAACAAATAGATTTACTTTCGAATTTATAATCCTGATATAAAACTAGCATGAATTTATAATACTAATAAGGACGAAATTTATGCTATGAATTCCTCAGGTATCAAGCTTTCTCCTTTCCAAATTTCATCGAAATCGGTTCAGCTAATCTGTCATGAAAGCGCAACAGATAGAGGTACTTTCGAATTTATAATCCTGATATAATACTAGTATGAACTTATAACACTAATAAGGACGACATTTATGCTATGAATTCCTCAGGTATCAAGTTTTCTACTTTCCAATTTTCATCGAAATCGGTTCAGCTAATCTGTCATGAAAGCGCAACAGATAGAGGTACTTTCGAATTTATAATCCTGATATAATACTAGTATGAATTTATAATACTAATAAGGACGAAATTTATGCTATGAATTCCTCAGGTATCAAGCTTTCTCCTTTCCAAATTTCATCGAAAACGGTTCAGCTAATCTGTCATGAAAATGCAACAGATAGGGGTACTTTCGAATTTATAACCCTGATATAATACTAGTATGAATTTATAATACTAATAAGGACGAAATCTATGCTATGAATTCCTCAGGTATCAAGCCTTTTCCTTACCAAATTTCATCGAAATCGGTTCAGCTAATCTGTCATGAAAACGCAACAGATAGAGGTACTTTCGAATTTATAATCCTGATATAATACTAGTATGAATTTATAATACTAATAAGGACGAAATTTATGCTATGAATTCCTCACGTATCAGGCTTTCTCCTTTCCAAATTTCATCGACATCGGTTCAGCTAATCTGTCATGAAAGCGCAACAGATAGAGGTACTTTCGAATTTATAATCCTGATATAATACTAGTATGAATTTATAGTACTAATAAGGACGAAATTTATGCTATGAATTCCTCAGGTATCAAGCTTCCTCCTTTCCAAATTTCATCGAAATCGGTTCAGCTAATCTGTCATGAAAGCGCAACAGATAGAGGTACTTTCGAATTTATAATCCTGATATAATACTAGTATGAATTTATAATACTAATATGGACGAAATTTATGCTATGAATTCCTCAGGTATCAAGCTTTCTCCTTTCCAAAATTCATCGAAATCGGTTCAGCTAATCTGTCATGAAAGGGGAACAGATAGAGGTACTTTCGAATTTATAATCCTGATATAATACTAGTATGAATTATAATACTAATAAGGACGAAATTTATGCTATGAATTCCTCAGGTATCAAGCTTGCTCCTTTCCAAATTTCATTGAAATCGGTTCAGCTAATCTGTCATGAAAGCGCAACAGATAGAGGTACTTTCGAATTTATAATCCTGATATAATACCAGTAAGAATTTATAATACTAATAAGGACGTAATTTATGCTACGAATACCTCAGGTATCAAGCTTTCTCCTTTCCAAATTTCATTGAAATCGAATCAGCTATTCTGTCATGAAAACCCAACAGATAGAGGTACTTTCGAATTTATAATCCTGATATAATACTAGTATGAATTTATAATACTAATAAGGACGAAATTTATGCTATGAATTCCTCAGGTATCAAGCTTTCTCCTTTCCAAATTTCATCGAAATCGGTTCTGCTAATCTGTCACGAAAGCGCAACAGATTAAGGTACTTTCGAATTTATAATCCTGATATAATACTAGTATGAATTTATAATACTAATAAGGACGAAATTTAGGCTATGAATTCCTCAGGTATCAAGCTTTCTCCTTTCCCAATTTCATCGAAATCGGTTCAGCAAATCTGTCATGAAAACGCAACAGATGGAGGTACTTTCGAATTTATAACCCTGCTATAATACTAGTATGAATTTATAATACTAATAAGGACGAAATTTATGCTATGAATTCCTCAGGTATCAAGCTTTCTCCTTTCCAAAATTCATCGAAATCGGTTCAGCTAATCTGTCATGAAAGCGCAACAGATAGAGGTACTTTCGAATTTATAATCCTGATATATCACTAGTATGAATTTATAATACTAGTAAGGACGAAATTTATGCTAGAAATCCTCAGGTATCAAGCTTTCTCCTTTCCAAATTTCATCGAAATCGGTTCAGCTAATCTGTCATGAAAGCGCAACAGGTAGAGGTACTTTCGAATTTATAATCCTGATATAATACTAGTATGAATTTATAATACTAATAAGGACGAAATTTATGCTATGAATTCCTCAGGTATCAAGCTTTCTCCTTTCCAAATTTCATCGAAATCGGTTCAGCTAATCTGTCATGAAAGCGCAACAGATAGAGGTACTTTCGAATTTATAATCCTGATATAATACTAGTATGAATTTATAATACTAATAAGGACGAAATTTATGCTATGAATTCCTCAGGTATCAAGCTTTCTCCTTTCCAAATTTCATCAAAATCGGTTCAGCTAATCTGTCATGAAGGCGCAACAGATAGAAGTACATTAGAATTTATAATCCTGATTTAATACTAGTATGAATTTATAATACTAATAAGGACGAAATTTATGCTATGAATTCCTCAGGTATCAAGCTTTCTCCTTCCAAATTTCATCGAAATCGGTTCAGCTAATCTGTCATGAAAGCGCAACAGATAGAGGTAGTTTCGAATTTATAACCCTGATATAATACTAGTATGAATTTATAATACTAGTAAGGACGAAATTTATGCTATGAATTCCTCAGGTATCAAGCTTTCTCCTTTCCAAATTTCATTGAAATCGGTTCAGCTAATCTGTCATGAAAGCGCAACAGATAGAGGTACTTTCGAATTTATAATCCTGATATAATACTAGTATGAATTTATAATACTAATAAGGACGAAATTTATGCTATGAATTCCTCAGGTATCAAGCTTTCTCCTTTCCAAATTTCATCGAAATCGGTTCAGCTAATCTGTCATGAAAACGCAACAGATAGAGGTACTTTCGAATTTATAATCCTGATATAATACTAGTATGAATTTATAATACTAATAAGGACGAAATTTATGCTATGAATTCCTCAGGTATCAAGCTTTCTCCTTTCCAAATTTAATCGAAATCGGTTCAGCTAATCTGTCATGAAAGCGCAACAGATAGAGGTACTTTCGAATTTATAATCCTGATATAATACTAGTATGAATTTATAATACTAATAAGGACGAAATTTATGCTATGAATTGATCAGGTATCAAGCATTCTCCTTTCCAAATTTCATCGAAATCGGTTCAGCTAATCTGTCATGAAAGCGCAACAGATAGAGGTACTTTCGAATTTATAATCCTGATATAATACTAGTATGAATTATAATACTAATAAGGACGAAATTTATGCTATGAATTCCTCAGGTATCAAGCTTTCTCCTTTCCAAATTTCATCGAAATCGGTTCAGCTAATCTGTCATGTAAGCGCAACAGATAGAGGTACTTTCGAATTTATAATCCTGATATAATACCAGTATGAATTTATAATACTAATAAGGACGTAATTTATGCTATGAATGCCTCAGGTGTCAAGCTTTCTCCTTTCCAAATTTCATCGAAATCGGATCAGCTAATCTGTCATGAAAACCCAACAGATAGATTTACTTTCGAATTTATAATCCTGATATAATACTAGCATGAATTTATAATACTAATATAGACGAAATTTATGCTATGAATTCCTCAGGTATCAAGCTTTCTCCTTTCCAAATTTCATCGAAATCGGTTCAGCTAATCTGTCATGAAAGCGCAACAGATAGAGGTACTTTCGAATTTATAATCCTGATATAATACTAGTATGAATTTATAATACTAATAAGGACGAAATTTATGCTATGAATTCCTCAGGTATCAAGCTTTCTCCTTTCCAAATTTCATCGAAATCGGTTCAGCTAATCTGTCATGAAAACGCAACAGATGGAGGTACTTTCGAATTTATAACCCTGATATAATAATAGTATGAATTTATAATACTAATAAGGACGAAATCTATGCTATGAATTCCTCAGGTATCAAGCCTTTTCCTTACCAAATTTCAACGAAATCGGTTCAGCTAATCTGTCATGAAAGCGCAACAGATAGAGGTACTTTCGAATTTATAACCCTGATATAATACTACTATGAATTTATAATACTAATAAGGATGAAATTTGTGCTATGAATTCCTCAGGTATCAAGCTTCCTCCTTTCCAAAATTCATCGAAATCGGTTCAGCTAATCTGTCATGAAACCGCAACAGATAGAGGTACTTTCGAATTTATAATCCTGATATAATACTAGTATGAATTTATAATACTAATAAGGACGAAATTTAGGCTATGAATTCCTCAGGTATCAAGCTTTCTCCTTTCCCAATTTCATCGAAATCGGTTCAGCAAATCTGTCATGAAAACGCAACAGATGGAGGTACTTTCGAATTTATAACCCTGCTATAATACTAGTATGAATTTATAATACTAATAAGGACGAAATTTATGCTATGAATTCCTCAGGTATCAAGCTTTCTCCTTTCCAAAATTCATCGAAATCGGTTCAGCTAATCTGTCATGAAAGCGCAACAGATAGAGGTACTTTCGAATTTATAATCCTGATATATCACTAGTATGAATTTATAATACTAGTAAGGACGAAATTTATGCTAGAAATCCTCAGGTATCAAGCTTTCTCCTTTCCAAATTTCATCGAAATCGGTTCAGCTAATCTGTCATGAAAGCGCAACAGGTAGAGGTACTTTCGAATTTATAATCCTGATATAATACTAGTATGAATTTATAATACTAATAAGGACGAAATTTATGCTATGAATTCCTCAGGTATCAAGCTTTCTCCTTTCCAAATTTCATCGAAATCGGTTCAGCTAATCTGTCATGAAAGCGCAACAGATAGAGGTACTTTCGAATTTATAATCCTGATATAATACTAGTATGAATTTATAATACTAATAAGGACGAAATTTATGCTATGAATTCCTCAGGTATCAAGCTTTCTCCTTTCCAAATTTCATCAAAATCGGTTCAGCTAATCTGTCATGAAGGCGCAACAGATAGAAGTACATTAGAATTTATAATCCTGATTTAATACTAGTATGAATTTATAATACTAATAAGGACGAAATTTATGCTATGAATTCCTCAGGTATCAAGCTTTCTCCTTCCAAATTTCATCGAAATCGGTTCAGCTAATCTGTCATGAAAGCGCAACAGATAGAGGTAGTTTCGAATTTATAACCCTGATATAACACTAGTGTGAGTTTATAATACTAGTAAGGACGAAATTTATGCTATGAATTCCTCAGGTATCAAGCTTTCTCCTTTCCAAATTTCATTGAAATCGGTTCAGCTAATCTGTCATGAAAGCGCAACAGATAGAGGTACTTTCGAATTTATAATCCTGATATAATACTAGTATGAATTTATAATACTAATAAGGACGAAATTTATGCTATGAATTCCTCAGGTATCAAGCTTTCTCCTTTCCAAATTTCATCGAAATCGGTTCAGCTAATCTGTCATGAAAACGCAACAGATAGAGGTACTTTCGAATTTATAATCCTGATATAATACTAGTATGAATTTATAATACTAATAAGGACGAAATTTATGCTATGAATTCCTCAGGTATCAAGCTTTCTCCTTTCCAAATTTAATCGAAATCGGTTCAGCTAATCTGTCATGAAAGCGCAACAGATAGAGGTACTTTCGAATTTATAATCCTGATATAATACTAGTATGAATTTATAATACTAATAAGGACGAAATTTATGCTATGAATTGATCAGGTATCAAGCATTCTCCTTTCCAAATTTCATCGAAATCGGTTCAGCTAATCTGTCATGAAAGCGCAACAGATAGAGGTACTTTCGAATTTATAATCCTGATATAATACTAGTATGAATTATAATACTAATAAGGACGAAATTTATGCTATGAATTCCTCAGGTATCAAGCTTTCTCCTTTCCAAATTTCATCGAAATCGGTTCAGCTAATCTGTCATGTAAGCGCAACAGATAGAGGTACTTTCGAATTTATAATCCTGATATAATACCAGTATGAATTTATAATACTAATAAGGACGTAATTTATGCTATGAATGCCTCAGGTGTCAAGCTTTCTCCTTTCCAAATTTCATCGAAATCGGATCAGCTAATCTGTCATGAAAACCCAACAGATAGATTTACTTTCGAATTTATAATCCTGATATAATACTAGCATGAATTTATAATACTAATATAGACGAAATTTATGCTATGAATTCCTCAGGTATCAAGCTTTCTCCTTTCCAAATTTCATCGAAATCGGTTCAGCTAATCTGTCATGAAAGCGCAACAGATAGAGGTACTTTCGAATTTATAATCCTGATATAATACTAGTATGAATTTATAATACTAATAAGGACGAAATTTATGCTATGAATTCCTCAGGTATCAAGCTTTCTCCTTTCCAAATTTCATCGAAATCGGTTCAGCTAATCTGTCATGAAAACGCAACAGATGGAGGTACTTTCGAATTTATAACCCTGATATAATAATAGTATGAATTTATAATACTAATAAGGACGAAATCTATGCTATGAATTCCTCAGGTATCAAGCCTTTTCCTTACCAAATTTCAACGAAATCGGTTCAGCTAATCTGTCATGAAAGCGCAACAGATAGAGGTACTTTCGAATTTATAACCCTGATATAATACTACTATGAATTTATAATACTAATAAGGATGAAATTTGTGCTATGAATTCCTCAGGTATCAAGCTTCCTCCTTTCCAAAATTCATCGAAATCGGTTCAGCTAATCTGTCATGAAACCGCAACAGATAGAGGTACTTTCGAATTTATAATCCTGATATATCACTAGTATGAATTTATAATACTAGTAAGGACGATATTTATGCTAGAATTCCTCAGGTATCAAGCTTTCTCCTTTCCAAATTTCATCGAAATCGGTTCAGCTAATTGGTCATGAAAGCGCAACAGGTAGAGGTACTTTCGAATTTATAATCCTGATATAATACTAGTATGAATTTGTAATACTAATAAGGACGAAATTTATGCAATGAATTCCTCAGGTATCAAGCTTTCTCCTTTCCAAATTTCATCGAAATCGGTTCAGCTAATCTGTCATGAAAGCGCAACAGATAGAGGTACTTTCGAATTTATAATCCTGATATAATACTAGTATGAGTTTATAATACTAATAAGGACGAAATTTATGCTATGAATTCCTCAGGTATCAAGCTTTCTCCTTTGCAAATTTCATCGAAATCGGTACTGCTAATCTGTCATGAATGCGCAACAGATAGAGGTACTTTCGAATTTATAATCCTGATATAATACTAGTATGAATTATAATACTAATAAGGACGAAATTTATGCTATGAATTCCTCAGGTATCAAGCTTTCTCCTTTCCAAACTTCATCGAAATCGGTTCAGCTAATCTGTCAGAAAGCGCAACAGATAGAGGTACTTTCGAATTTATAATCCTGATATAATACTAGTATGAGTTTATAATACTAATAAGGACGAAATTTATGCTATGAATTCCTCAGGTATCAAACTTTCTCCTATCCAAATTTCATCGAAATCGGTTCAGCTAATCTGTCATGAATGCGCAACAGATAGAGATACTTTCGAATTTATAATCCTGATATAATACTAGTATGAATTTATAATACTAATAAGGACGAAATTTATGCTATGAAATCCTCAGGTATCAAGCTTTCTCCTTTGCAAATTTCATCGAAATCGGTACTGCTAATCTGTCATGAAAGCGCAACAGATAGAGGTACTTTCGAATTTATAATCCTGATATAATACTAGTATGAATTTATAATACTAATAAGGACGAAATTTATGCTATGAATTCCTCAGGTATCAAGCTTTCTCCTTTCCAAATTTCATCGAAATCGGTTCAGCTAATCTGTCATGAAAGCACAACAGATAGAGGTACTTTCGAATTTATAATCCTGATATAATACTAGTATGAATTATAAAACTAATAAGGACGAAATTTATGCTATGTATTCATCAGGTATCAAGCTTTCTCCCTTCCAAATTTCATCGAAATCGGTTCACCTAATCTGTCATGAAAGCGCCACAGATAGGGGTACTTTCGAATTTATAATCCTGATATAATACTAGTATGAGTATATAATACTAATAAGGACGAAATTTATGCTATGAATTCCTCAGGTATCAAACTTTCTCCTTTCGAAATTTCATCGAAATAGGTTCAGCTAATCTGTCATGAAAGCGCAACAGATAGAGGTACTTTCGAATTTATAATCCTGATATAATACTAGTATGAATTTATAATACTAATAAGGACGAAATTTATGCTATGAATTCCTCAGGTATCAAGCTTTCTCCTTTGCAAATTTCATCGAAATCGGTACAGCTAATCTGTCATGAAGGCACAACAGATAGGGGTACTTTCGAATTTATAATCCTGATATAATACTAGTATGAATTTATAATACTAATAAGGACGAAATTTATGCTATGAATTCCTCAGGTATCAAGCTTTCTCCTTTCCAAATTTCTTCGAAATCGGTTCAGCTAACCTGTCATGAAAGCGCAACAGGTAGAGGTACTTTCGAATTTGTAATCCGGATATAATACTAGTATGAACTTATAATACTAATAAGGACGAAATTTATGCTATGAATTTCTCAGGTATCAAGCTTTCTTCTTTCCAAATTTCATCGAAATCGGTTCAGCTAATCTGTCATAATAAAGCAACAGATAGAGGTACTTTCGAATTTATAATACTGATTTAATACTAGTATGAATTTATAATACTAATAAGGACGAAATTTATGCTATGAATTCCTCAGGTATCAAGCTTTCTCCTTTCCAAATTTCATCGAAATCGGTTCAGCTAATCTGTCATGAAAACGCAACAGATAGAAGTACTTTCGAATTTATAATCCTGATATAATACTAGTATGAATTTATACTACTAATAAGGACGAAATTTATGCTATGAATTCCTCAGGTATCAAGCTTTCTCCTTTCCAAATTTCATCGAAATCGGTTCAGCTAATCTGTCATGAAAGCGCAACAGATAGAGGTACTCTCGAATTTGTAATCCTGACATAATACTAGTATAACTTTATAATTCTAAAAAGGACGAAATTTGTGCTATGAATTCCTCAGGTATCAAGCTTTCTCCTTTCCAAATTTCATCGAAATCGGTTCAGCTAATCTGTCATGAAAGCGCAACAGATAGAGGTACTTTCGAATTTATAATCCTGATATAATACTAGTATGAATTATAATACTAATAGGGACGAAATTTATGCTATGAATTCCTCAGGTATCAAGCTTTCTCCTTTCCAAATTTCATCGAAATCGGTTCAGCTAATCTGTCAGAAAGCGCCACAGATAGAGGTACTTTCGAATTTATAATCCTGATATAATACTAGTATGAATTTATAATACTAATAAGGACGAAATTTATGCTATGAATTCCTCAGGTATCGAGCTTTCTCCTTTCCAAATTTCATCGAAATCGGTTCAGCTAATCTGTCATGAAAGCGCAACAGATAGAGGTACTTTCGAATTTATAATCCTGATATAATACTAGTATGAATTATAAAACTAATAAGGACGAAATATATGCTATGTATTCCTCAGGTATCAAGCTTTCTCCTTTCCGAATTTCATCGAAATCGGTTCAGCTAATCTGTCATGAAAGCGCCACAGATAGAGGTACTTTCGAATTTATAATCCTGATATAATACTAGTATGAATTTATAATACTAATAAGGACGAAATTTATGCTATGAATTCCTCAGGTACCAAGCTTTCTCCTTTCCAAATTTCATCGAAATCGGTTCAGCTAATCTGTCATGAAAGCGCAACAGATAGAGGTACTTTCGAATTTATAATCCTGATATAATACTAGTATGAATTTATAATACTAATAAGGACGAAATTTTTGCTATGAATTCCTCAGGTATCAAGTTTTCTCCTTTCCAAATTTAATCGAAATCGGTTCAGCTAATCTGTCATGAAAGCGCAACAGATAGAGGTACTTTCGAATTTATAATCCTGATATAATACTAGTATGAATTTATAATACTAATAAGGACGAAAATTATGCTATGAATTCCTCAGGTATCAAGCTTTCTCCTTTCAAAATTTCATCGAAATCGGTTCAGCTAAGCTGTCATGAAAGCGCAACAGATAGAGGTACTCTCGAATTTATAATCCTGATGTAACACTAGTATGAATTTATAATACTAATAAGGACGAAATTTATGCTAAGAATTCCTCAGGTATCATGCTTTGTTCTTTCCAAATTTTATCGAAATCGGTTCAGCTAATCTGTCATGAAAACCCAACAGATAGAGGTACTTTCGAACTTATAATCATGATATAATACTGGTATGAATTTATAATACTAATAAGGACGAAATTTATGCTATGAATTCCTCAGGTATCAAGCTTTCTCCTTTCCAAATTTCATCGAAATCGGTTCAGCTAATCTGTCATGAAAGCGCAACAGATAGAGGTACTTTCGAATTTATAATCCTGATATAATACTGGTATGAATTTATAATACTAATAAGGACGAAATTTACGCTATGAATTCCTCAGGTATCAAGCTTTCTCCTTTCCAAATTTCATCGAAATCGGTTCAGCTAATCTGTCATGAAAGCGCAACAGATAGAGGTACTTTCGAATTTATAATCGTGATATAATACAAGTATGAATTTATAATACTAATAAGAACGAAATTTATGCTACGAATTGCACAGGTATCAAGCTTTCTCCATTCCAAATCTCATCGAAATCGGTTCAGCTAATCTGTCATGAAAGCGCAACTGATAGAGGTACTTTCGAATTTATAATCCTGATATAATACTAGTATGAATTTATGATACTAATAAGGACGAAATTTATGCTATGAATTCCTCAGGTATCAAGCTTTCTCCTTTCCAAATTTCATCGATATCGGTTCGGCTAATCTGTCATGAAAGCGCAACAGATAGAGGTACTTTCGAATTTATAATCCTGATATAATACTAGTATGAATTTATAATACTAATAAGGACGAAATTTATGCTATGAATTCCTCAGGTATCAAGCTCTCTCCTTTCCAAATTTCATCGAAATCGGTTCAGCTAATCTGTCATGAAATCGCAACAGATAGAGGTACTTTCAAATTTAAATCCTGATATAATACTAGTATGAAATTATAATACTAATAAGTACGAAATTTATGCTATGAAATCCTCAGGTATCAAACTTTCTCCTTTCCAAATTTCATCGAAATCGGTTCAGCTAATCTGTCATGAAAGCGCAACAGATAGAGGTACTTTCGAATTTATAATCCTGATATAATACTAGTATGAATTTATAATACTAATAAGGACGAAATTTATGCTATGAATTCCTCAGGTATCAAGCTTTCTCCTTTCCAAATTTCATCGAAATCGGTTCAGCTAATCTGTCATGAAAGCGCAACAGATAGAATTACTTTCGAATTTATAATCCTGATATAATACTAGTATGAATGTATAATACTAATAAGGACGAAATTTATGCTATGAATTCCTCAGGTATCAAGCTTTCTCCTTTCCAAATTTCATCGAAATCGGTCCAGCTAATCTGTCGTGAAAACGCAACAGATAGAGGTACTTTCGATTTATAATCCTGATATAATACTAGTATGAATTTATAATCCTAATAAGGACGAAATTTATGCTATGAATTCCTCAGGTATCAAGCTTTCTCCTTTCCAAATTTCATCGAAATCGGTTCAGCTAATCTGTCATGAAAACGCAACAGATAGAGGTACTTTCGAATTTATAATCCTGATATAATACTAGTATGAATTTATAATACTAATAAGGACGAAATTTATGCTATGAATTCCTCAGGTATCAAGCTTTCTCCTTTCCAAATATCATCGAAATCGGTTCAGCTAAACTGTAATGAAAGCGCAACAGATAGAGGTACTTTCGAATTTATAATCCTGATATAATACTAGTATGAATTTATAATTCTAATAAGGACGAAATTTGTGTTATGAATTCCTCAGGTATCAAGCTTTCTCCTTTCCAAATTTCATCGAAATCGGTTTTGCTAATCTGTCATGAAAACGCAACAGATAGAGGTACTTTCTAATTTATAATCCTGATATAATACTAGTATGAATTTATAATACTAATAAGGACGAAATTTATGCTATGAATTCCTCAGGTATCAAGCTTTCTCTTTTCCAAATATCATAGAAATCGGTTCAGCTAATCTGTCATGAAAGCGCAACAGATAGAGGTACTTTCGAATTTATAATCCTGATATAATACTAGTATGAATTTATAATTCTAATAAGGACGAAATTTGTGCTATGAATTCCTCAGGTATCAAGCTTTCTCTTCATCGAAATCGGTTCAGCTAATCTGTCATGAAAACGCAACAGATAGAGGTACTTTCGAATTTATAATCCTGATATAACACTAGTATGAATTTATAATACTAATAAGGACGAAATTTATGCTATGAATTCCTCAGGTATCAAGCTTTCTCCTTTCCAAATTTCATCGAAATCGGTTCAGCTAATCTGTCATGAAAGCGCAACAGATAGAGGTACTTTCGAATTTATAATCCTGATATAATACTAGTATGAATTTATAATACTATTAAGGACGAAATTTATGCTATGAATTCCTCAGGTATCAGCTTTCTCCTTTCCAAATTTCATCGAAATCGGTTCAGCTAATCTGTCATGAAAGCGCAACAGATAGAGGTACTTTCGAATTTATAATCCTGATATAATACTAGTATGAATTTATAATACTAATAAGGACCAAATTAATGCTATGAATTCCTCAGGTATCAAGCTTTCTCCTTTCCAGATTTCATCGAAATCGGTTCAGCTAATATGTCATGAAAGCGAAACAGATAGAGATGCTTTCGAATTTATAATCCTGATATAATACTAGTATGAATTTATAATACTAATAAGGACGAAATTTATGCTATGAATTCCTCAGGTATCAAGCTTTCTCCTTTCCAAATTTCATCGAAATCGGTTCAGCTAATCTGTCATGAAAGCGCAACAGATAGAGGGACTTTCGAATTTATAATCCTGATATAATACTAGTATGTATTTTTAACACTAATAAGGACGAAATTTATGCTATGAATTCCTCAGGTATCAAGCTTTCTCCTTTCCAAATTTCATCGAAATCGGTTCAGCTAATCTGTCATGAAAACGAAACAGATAGAGGTACTTTCGAATTTATAATGGTGATATAATACTAGTATGAATTTATAATACTAATAACTACGAAAAATATGCTATGAATTCCTCAGGTATCAAGCTTTCTCCTTTCCTAATCTCATCGAAATCGGTTCAGCTAATCTGTCATGAAAGCGCAACAGATAGAGGTACTTTCGAATTTATAATCCTGATATAATACTAGTATGAATTTATGATACTAATAAGGACGAAATTTATGCTATGAATTCCTCAGGTATCAAGCTTTCTCCTTTCCATATTTCATCGAAATCGGTTCAGCTAATCTGTCATGAAAGCGCAACAGATAGAGGTACTTTCGAATTTATAATCCTGATATAATACTAGTATGAATGTATAATACTAATAAGGACGAAATTTATGCTATGAATTCCTCAGGTATCAAGCTTTATCCTTTCCAAATTTCATTGAAATCGGTTCAGCTAATCTGTCATGAAAACGCAACAGATAGAGGTACTTTCGAATTTATAATCCTGATATAATACTAGTATGAATGTATAATACTAATAAGGACGAAATTTATGCTATGAATTCCTCAGGTATCAAGCTTTATCCTTTCCAAATTTCATTGAAATCGGTTCAGCTAATCTGTCATGAAAACGCAACAGATAGAGGTACTTTCGAATTTATAATCCTGATATAATACTAGTATGAATTTATAATACTAATAAGGACGAAATTTATGCTATGAATTCCTCAGGTATCAAGCTTTCTCCTTTCCAAATTCCATCGAAATCGGTTCAGCTAATCTGTCATGAAAGCGCAACAGATAGAGGTACTTTAGAATTTATAATCCTGATATAATACTAGTATGAATTTATGATACTAATAAGGACGAAATTTATGCTATGAATTCCTCAGGTATCAAGCTTTCTCCTTTCCATATTTCATCGAAATCGATTCTGCTAATCTGTCCTGAAAGCGCAACAGATAGAGGTACTTTCGAATTTATAATCCTGATATAATACTAGTATGAATTTATAATACTAATAAGGACGAAATTTATGCTATAGATTCCTCAGGTATCCAGCTTTCTCCTTTCCAAATCTCATCGAAATCGGTTCAGCTAATCTGTCATGTAAGCGCAACAGATAGAGGTACTTTCGAAATTATAATCCTGATATAATACTAGTATGAATTTATAATACTAATAAGGACGAAATTTATGCTATGAATTCCTCAGGTATCAAGCTTTCTCCTTTCCAAATTTCATCGAAATCGGTTCAGCTAATCTGTCACGAAAGCGCAACAGATAGAGGTACTTTCGAATTTATAATCCTGATATAATACTAGTATGAATTTATAATACTAATGAGGACAAAATTTATGCTATGATTTTCTCAGGTATGAAGCTTTCTCCTCTCCAGAATTCATCGAAATCGGTTCAGCGAATTAGTCGTGAAAACGTGACAGACATAGTTACTTTCGAATTTATAATATTAGAAAATTTTCAGTTACGATAATTTTTTTGTTGTCCGATTTTGATGAATTAAGGACTATACGGTGCCCCAAACTATACTAAAGCTACCTTAAAAAAAGAAAAAAAAACATTAAAGAGATTGGCGCGTTCAAGTAGAGGAAGACACAGATACAGCGGTTCTGTATAAAACTTTAAACCGCGTCACCTTTATTTTCATGACCCGGTTTGATGAAATAAAGTCTATACGATGGCCCAAGCTATGCTGCGAGAACCCATGAAAACGCGTATAGCAGTTTTGGGGAGGCATGTCTAAAGCCAGGCACAACAGTTTTGCAAATTTATTATTAGTGTGGAAGATTACTGCTTCCGTTGATTAAATCTTTACAGTATGACAGTTTATTAAGTGAGAAATGCAAACGCCGTCGAAGTGGATGTAAGTTTCAGAAACAGCTTCAGTAACAAATTGTAGATCACGTATGTTGATGCCGGCCGCAGTGGTCTCGCGGTTCTAGGCGCTCAGTCAGGAACCGCGCGACTGCTACGGTCGCAGGTTCGAATCCTGCCTCGGGCATGGATGTGTGTGATGTCCTTAGGTTAGTTAGGTTTAAGTAGCTCTAAGTTCTAGGGGACTGATGACCACAGATGTTAAGTCCCATAGTGCTCAGAGCCATTTGAACCATTTTTGAACGTATGTTGATAAATCAACTGACAACCAATCTGAAAATGCAGGAGTCACGAGTTACTTGTGATACACAGGTAACGAAATGACTAGTAGTGCTAGGAACGTCTTTCACCGTACGGTGTATTGCAGATGATGTACGTGTGCGTGTAGGCGTCCCTTGCACCGGCGATACGTGGGCTGTTTTGAGGTTGCCGAGACCTGGCTTGATCGCACCGCGCGAACCTCCTAATACTCAGGACTTACACACTGGGCAGGCGATGCAGAGCTGTTTCATTGGCGAAGTCGTTACAGATAACAGAGCGATAGCGGCGCTAAAACGTTTCCACCTCGTATATCTGTTGATGGTGGCGGCAAGCAAAACAGAGCAGTTAGCGGCCGCGTACACACACCACACCACACCACAGCACAGCACAGCACAGCACGCTGTCAATATTCCTCCACTCCACGTTTTCCGCCTCAACAGATTCCCGTCTAGTTCGTAGTTCTGTCTGTAACCTTACAGGTAAAAGAATACGCACACCTATACACACTTTTTGTTTTAGCCATCGGTATTCTGGCTGGTTGGGTGCGACCAGTCAGGAATTGCTACTCTGTAGCAGCCTCTTCATCTCAGAGCAGCACTTGCAACCTACGTCCTCGATTATTTACCGGACGTATTTTAATTTCTGCTTCCCCTACAGGTCCCTCTACTATCTCGGAAGTTATTCTCTAATTTTTAAATTGGAAGGAACACATAGAAAACGTCTTGGGGAAGGTTAACCAAAGACTGCGTTTTATTGGCAGGAGACTTGGAAAATGTAACAGACCTACTAAGGAGACTGCGTACACTACGCTTGTCCGTCCTCTTTTAGAATACTGCTGCGCGGTATGGGATCCTTACCAGATAGGATTGACGGTGTACATCGAAAAAGTTGAAAGAAAGGCGGCACGTTTCGTATTGTCGCAAAATATGGGAGGGAGTGTCACAGAAATGATACAGGATTTCGGCTGTATATCATTAAAAGAAAGGCGTTTTTCGTTGCGATGGAAACTTCTCACGAAATTTCAATCACCAACTTTCTCCTTCGAATGTGAAAATATTTTTGTGACACCGACCTACATAGGGAGAAACGATCACCACGATAAAATAAGGGAAATCAGAGCTCGTACGGAAAGATATAGGCGTTTGTCCTTTCCCCGTGCTATACGAGATTGGAATAATAGAGAATTTTGGAGGTGGTTCGATAAACTCTCTGTCAGGCACTTAAATGTGATTTGCAGGGTATCAATGTAGTTGTAGATGTTCTCTCATCCTGTCCCTTATCCTTGTCGTTGTTTTTCATAAGTTACTTTCTTCCAAGACTGTGTAGACAACCTCCTCGTCCCGTATCTTATCACTCCATCTAATTTTTAACATTCTTCTTTACCACGAAATCTCAAATTCTTCGATTCTCCTCTGATCCGTTTGTCACAAAGTCCATGTTTCACTACCACCCTATGCGGTTTGAAATGTACATTCCCCGAAATTCCTTCCTCAAATTAAGTCTTATGTTTGATGCTCGAAGACTTCTCTTGGTCAGGAATGTCCTCTTTGTCAGTGGTAATCTCCTTTTTATGTCCTCCTTGGTTCGTATGTTATGGATTGCTTGCGATGTAGCATAATTCCTTAACTTCATCTGCATCGTCACCATCAATCATGATCTCGTAAGTTTTACGCTATTCTCATTTCTAATACTTCTCATTACTTTCGTCTTTCTTCAGTTTACTGCCAATCCATATTCTATACTCATTTACTGTTCATTCCATTCGACAAATTCTTTCATTCTTCTTCATCTTCACTCAGTATGACAATGTATCCAACGAATCTCATCACTGATATCCTTTCACCTTGAATTTTTATTCCACTCTTGAACCTTCCTTTTATTTCCGTCATTGCTTCTTCGATGTATAGACTGGACAGTAGGGACGAAAGACTACATCCTTGTCTTATACCGTTTTTAATCCGAGCACTTGGTTCTCGTTATTCCCTCTTGGTTGTTGCAGATATTATATATTACCCGTCTCTCCCTATCGCTTACTGCTATCATTCTCAGAATTTCTAACATCTTGCACCATTTGACAGCGTCGAACGCTTTTTCCAAGACAACAAATCCCATGTACGTGTCT
This sequence comes from Schistocerca americana, assembly GCF_021461395.2. Classification (NCBI taxonomy): domain Eukaryota; kingdom Metazoa; phylum Arthropoda; class Insecta; order Orthoptera; family Acrididae; genus Schistocerca; species Schistocerca americana. The sequence continues at coordinate 65,775,561 of NC_060128.1, read as the reverse complement.
TGAATTTAGTTCAGTCATGCTTCCATTTTCAACCCCAGTGGCGGTGCCTTTGCCTTTCCTAAAGCCAAACTGATCTTAATCTAATAGGCCCTCAATTTTATTTTTCGTTCTTCTGTATATTATTCTTATCAGTAACTTGGATGCATGATATGTTAAGCTGGTTGTGCCGTAATTCTCGCACTTGTCGGCTCTTGATATCTTTCGAATTGGGTGGATGATGCTTTTCGGAAACTCAGATGGTACGTCGCCAGACTCATAAAATTCTACACGCGGACGTGAATAGTCGTTTTGTTGTCACTTCCCGCCAATGATTTCAGAAATTCAGATTTAATGTAATCGATGCCTTCTGCTTTATCTGAAATCAGGTCTTCCAAAGCTAATTTAAATTCTGTCTCTAATACTGGATCCCCTGTTTCTTCTTTGTCGACTCCAGTTCCCTAGCCGCCACGTTCTCCCGGTTTAACCTGCGTGGATTTTTTCTTGTGGGGTCATACGAAAAGCCTGAGTACCGTCACATCTGAAGAAGACCCACTGTGGTCTTGACCTGAGTTTCTCCTGGCGTACACAACTTTCAAATAACTTCCGGGAATTCAGCCTGGTGACACTTTCAGCGACCGCCGATATTTCGGCGGGAGAACACCCCGCCATTTTCAAGGCAAACTGCAACGGACAGGCGGCGTACGTGCAATTTTAAAACCTCGGTTCTCGGACTGAAGCAGGAAAGATAACACACACACACTGAACACTAGTGCCACCAAAGTCAGAGCTATCGATAGTGAGACTACGAATTCTCAGGTGAGGTAGCACTGACTCTATCCCTCTGTTTTTTGACAAGGGAGAGAGCCGGATTCCAAACAAAGTTTAAACAGAAACCTCCATCCCTGTTAACGGGGTTGCTCGCTAATTTAATCTCAACTGCCTCCCGAATCACACTGTCCCAATAGCTGGACGTGCATGCCAATATCTCGGTGTTGTTATATAACATGGGGTGACCAGTATCCAAGCAATGTTCGGCAATAGCAGATCTACTTGGCTGCTGTAATCGTGTGTGCCGTTTATGGTTCAAAATGGCTCTGAGCACTTGGGACTCAACTGCTGAGGTCATAAGTCCCCTAGAACTTAGAATTACTTAAACCTAACTAACCTGAGGACAACACACACATCCATGCCCGAGGCAGGATTCGAACCTGCGACCGTAGCGGTCGCGCGGTTCCAGACTGTAGCGCCAGAACCGCTCGGCCACCAGCGGCTGGCTGCCGTTTATGCTCAGTAGATCGGTCCTCCGCGGTCCTGATGGTTTGACCAATATATGCCATGCCGCAGCTACAAGGAATACGATATACACCCGCCTTACGCAGTCCAAGACCATCCTTAACGGGACTCAAAAGTGCTCTAATTTTAGATGGAGGTCGGAAAACACATTTCACATCGTATTTCCGTAAAATACGACCGATCTTGTTGGACTATAGCTTCAAGATGGGACAGTTCAGCAGACGAAGTCTCAGCGTCAGAAACGACGTGTGCCCTGTGTACCAAGGTACGAAGTACCCCTTCACGCTGAGCCGGATGGTGACAACTATTAGCTTGTAAGTACAAGTCGGTGTGAGTACGTTTCCTGTAGACTGCATGTCCCAATGATCCATCATCCTTCCTCCTAACCAACACGTCAAGAAAGGGAAGGCAACCATCCTCTTCCACCTCCATCGTAAAACGAATGTTCGGGTGGATCGAGTTCAGATGATCTAGAAAGACATTCAAATTCTCCCTACCGTGAGGCCAAACAACAAAGGTATCGTCAACGTATATAAAGAAACAGGCGGGTTTCAAAGGCGCCGACTCCAATGCACGTTCCTCGAAGTCTTCCATAAACAAATTTGCGATCACATGAGACAACGGACTACCCATCGCAACTCCATCTGTCTGCTCGTAATACTGGTCATTAAATAAAAAGTAAGTGGATGTCGACACATGCCGAAAGAGATTAGTTAATTCAGCACCAAACCTGGCCTCAATTAACCGCAACGAATCAGACAGAGGAACACGAGTGAAGAGAGAGACCACATCGAAACTCACTAAAATATCAGAGTCATTCAACCTCAGTCCCTCCAAACGACGTAAAAAATCAATCCTGATATGACGTCCACACCGACCTACTTGTGGACTTAACAGAGAAGCAAGATGCTTGGATACAATATATGTCGATGTTACTCACTATAGGACGGAAAGGAACCCCTTCCTTGTGAACCTTCGGAAGTCCATATAACCTAGGGGGAACAGCACTATAGGTGTTAAGACTCTTGATAGTGTCCTGCGACAAACCACTTTTCTTCAGGAGGCTGTTGGTCTCTCTCTCAACACTTTTTGTGGGGTTAGCATCGATTCTGCGATACGCTGAATCAGATAGTAAACGTTGCACTGTGGTCGCCCTCGTGCCTGTCGCTGCTCGACACGTGGGGGACATGCCTGGCGTCTTTTCTGATGTAGTCGATCCATGTGCCGTCGCTGTGAATCGTGTATCGCTGTTGGAGGCCGCTCTTTCGAACACCAGTTCTAAACTATTAATAAATTTCTGATGCCATTTGCCTTTACATGCTGTACAAGGTAGCGCTGTAACGTGTCATTACCGCACACACATTCCTATACGAAATCTGCTTATTCCCCCCCCCCCCCCCTCTTCACTACCACCCTTTACATTTTTGACACTTAGTTTAGGACCACGCTGTATATTAAGGGAGTGTGTTGTACCTTGGAACACCTTTCAGACTTTCGCCTGGAGCCACACTGTAATAGAAGCTCATTGTTATGCTAATTCGATCTGTAAACGATGGCACTCAGTTTTTGCGTTAGTGGACTTTTTGTGAAATTACAAATATTACTGCGAAAATGTAGCTTTTTTTTCGAAATGTGATGAATTATTCCGACGTACATCATGGTCTTATACCTAGGATCAAATACTGTAATTAAATCAAAAACGCTGCAATCGAGAACAAGTTCTCAATACCATATTTAACAGTCTATCTGTTACATTCTACATAGCAACAATCGGTAAGCGAAACGAATTAAGTAGAAGCATTGCAAGTACATTTTGAAATAGAGGCTACTGGAAACTGACACAGCTTTTCATTTTAATGGTAAGTAAGATTGTTAGGAAATCAGACTTATTTGATTTACAAATGCAACATGTTGCGCGGTAAAAGACAGAATTCAGTTTGAAGGTAGAAGGTGGTGCACGGCCGACAAAGTATGGTTTAACCGTCCGCATGTTATACAACTAGTTTTAAAAATATATACGATTTTACGTGTCATAAAATTCTGCAAATAAAAAATTAATAGACGACTTATCTTAGAAGACAGATTAAGGAAAGGCAAACCTACGTTTCTACCATTTGTAGACTTAGAGAAAGCTTTTGACAATGTTGACTGGAATACTCTTTTTCAAATTCTGAAGGTGGCAGGGATAAAATACATTTTCTTACAGAAACCAGATGGCAATTATAAGAGTCGAAGGGCATGGAAGGGAAGCAGTGGTTGGGAAGGGAGTGAGACAGGTTTGTAGCCTATTCCTGATGTTTTCAGTCTGTATACTGAGCAAGCAGTAAAGAAAATAAAAGAAAAGAAAAATTCGGGGTAGGGATTAAAACCTACGGAGAAGAAATAAAAACTTTGAGGTTCGCCGATGATATTGCAATTCTGTCAGAGACAGCAAAGTACGTGGAAGAACAGTTGAATGGAATGGACAGTGTCTTGAAAGGAGGATATAAGATGAACATCAACAAAAGCAAAACGAGGATAATGGAATGTAGTAAAATTAAATCGGGTGATGCTGAGGGAATTAGATTAGGAAATCAGACACTTAAGGTAGTAAAGGAGTTTTGCTATTTGGGGAGCAAAATAACTGACGATGGCCGAAGTCGATAGGATATAAAATGTACATTGGCAATGGCAAGGAAGGCGTTACTGAAGAAGTGAAATTTGTTAACATCGAGCATAGATTTCTGGAAGTATCCATGTACGCAAGTGAAACGTGGAGGATAAATAGTTTAGACAAGAAGAGAATAGAAGCTTTGGAAATGTGGTGCTACAGAAGAATGCTGAAGATTAGGTCGGTAGATCACATAACTAATGAGGACGTACTGAATAGAATTAGGGAGAAGAGGAGTTTGTGGCACAACTTGACAAGAAGAAGGGATCGGTTGGTAGGACATGTTCTGAGGCATCAAGGGATCATCAATTTAGTATTGGACGGTAGCGTGAAGGGTAAAAATCGTAGAGGGAGGCCAAGAGATGAATACACTAAACAGATTCAGAAGGATGTAGGCTCCAATACGTACTGGGAGATGAAGAAGATTGCACAGGATAGAGTAGCATGGAGAGCTGCATCAAACCAGTCTCTGGACTGAAGACCACAACAACAACAGTATTTCCATATACTATTAATTCACTGTACGCTGCACATAACTCAAACTTACGTCTCACAGCAACAAAAACAGAAGAAACTGCCGGAAACTGTCTGCGGCGGCCTCTGTTTCTTTACATGGTCGAAAATCAGCCGCTAGACTGAAATACCGAACAGAAACATGGTATTACGCATTCTTCCCTCCATATAAAACACTATCCTCTGCAACGACTTTTCATGGTTGAATGGTGTCGTTTTGTAAATGCATCGAAACTGTGGACCACTCTATGCAGGAAATATCAACGATTTTCTGTCCCATCCCTTTGGCGCACTGAGTAGGGGAAAAATGACTGTTAACAGCATTGTGCCCGCAAACAGGTGTGTCGTATATTACTTTCATGATCGCCATATCGAATGGAGACTCATCGCCAGAGCTACAGGTGTGCCCCAGGGAAGTGTGTTGCGACCCCTGCTGTTCATGTTGTATATTAATGACCTGGCACACAATACTAATAGTGACCTCAAACTTTTCACTGATGATGCAGTTATCTATGAAGAAGTACTGTCAGTAAGAAGTTGTGCAAATGTTCAGTCAGACCTCGATACGATTTTAAGTTGAGCAACTTGCTTGAAACGTCGAAAAACGTAAAATTGTGCACTTCACAAAACGAAAAAAGGTAATAGCCTATGAGTATAATATCAGTGAGTTACATCTGGAATCTGTAAACTCACACATATACTTGGTTGGAACGCATAGCAGGGACATGTATGGAACAATCACATAGGCTCTTTCGTGATTAAAGCAGGTAGCATAGTTCGGTTTGTTGTTACAATACTAGGGAAATGCAGTCAGCCTTCAAAAGAGATTGCTCACAAAACGCTCATGTGCCCCATCTCGGAATATTGCTGAAGTGTGTGGGACCTGTACCACGGAGGACTAATAGGGCGTACTGAACGTATACAGAGAAGGGAAGCACGAATGGTCACAGGTTTGTTCGACTAACGAGAGAGTGTCACATAGACGTGGAAAGGTCTCTGTTGGATTCCTTTCATGTTAATTGCTTAAAACTGTTGTCATTTACAGCATACATTCCACTTCTAAATTTACTGTGGTGTTTCTGACTATCTGGGAGGAGACTGAGCAGTGGAACGTGTTACTTTTACACATAAACAAGAACGATCTGTCACACTACTACACTTTAAAACACAGTTTATATGTAATTCATGTCACACAGTCTCATACGGAACCTACATCCGCTTTCTTTTATATACTGTATATGATAAGATACTGTCATCCCCCTTCCCTTCTGTGTGAAACGGTGAATGATCAAATGTATTTCTAGTTGCATGTTTGATGGTAGCAGACAAGCCTCTCTGCTAGAGAACAATAGGACCAACGTCGGAACAGGTAGCTGAGTTTTCTAAAAGCAGAGAGGTTTCTATTCTTGGTATGGTCCTGTCCGTCCCTTGTCATGTTGGTATAGGAAGCTGCCCCTCTGGCCACTTCCGTTTGTATCTGTGAAGCACCCTCGGTAGGGGCCCACGCCAGGCTGTCCGCAGCGAGAGTCTGAAGTGGTAAGATCTCCAGCTAAGCGCGTCTCTGCTAAGTCCGTAGGACAATGGATTTCGTAAGTTCAGCCTAACTGAAAATATAATCACCTTTATTTCAAGTTTAGATCTAAAATATCTTATGTTATCTTAAATTGCAATGCAGTGTAATTCAGAATATCTTCCAGTAGTTGCTTTGTCACTACTTTGTGAGTAAAGTGGAACCACGTGTTAATGATCCGTAACTCTAACTAAGATCATCAATCTTAAATGCGAATGTGCGTGAGATTATAATGTCTCGTCTTGACAATATTTTTCAATACAGCAACTTTTCTTTATGTTCAACCCACGTGGGGTGTACGTTGTGAGACCAGTACCACGTGCTTATATAATTGTTTGACCCATCAGGTTAATAGTATGACGAAAGTAACCAGTTTGAGGTTTTTCTTTTGTGAATTGTGTTTCGATGTAATTTATTTTAATTATCAAAATGATTGTGGAGTTACACTCTTTGTGTAAACCAAGTTGACCACGTGAAGGATGTGGTGTAATCATCAAAGTAGACCTCAGCTATTCTTTTCGGGAAGATTTCGCAGAGAGTTAGCATGAATTTAGTATACCAGTGTGTGGTAATTACATGACGGATAAGATTGTGCTACGAACGTAACTTCTTTGGGTGAAAATTGAATCGGTTGGTTGTGGTTAATTTCCTCTTGCATATGTTTCAACATTCTTCGTGTGTTATTTTATGAATGCAGTGTTGTATGCAGTCTCCCAATCTTGGCTCCATATTTGATGAGTTCTGTAAGATTACAAACTCACATTTTCACAATCCTAAATAAGGCACCAGTCTCGTTATGAATCAAGTTTAATATGCTGAAATTGTAACGGAACAATGATCAATGTTAAAATAAATGTCCAAATATAAACTGAGTTATTTCTTTTTATTTAAATTCTCTTTATATATATATATATACATATAAAATCACCCGTTGTCGTAAGATGGCTATTAAAAGATTATAATTAATGTTATTCTGGTTGAATTTGGTAAGCTAGACTGGATATCTGGTGAAACAGTTGCTCAGTAATGCAAGGTTAATTTCCCCAGATAGCTCACAGCTTTTAACCCGGTTTCATTGTCTTGAATATCAGCACCGCTTTCAGAACAACTTAATGCATCAACATTACAATGTTGCTAGAACTCAAATGGTAGACTCTTGACAGACACAAACTATCCCGAAAAAGTCTTCTAAAAAGTTTCAAGAAGCAGCTTCAAATCATGACTGTAAGTATCGTAATACAACCCTCTACATATCGCTCCGATAGGAATCGTGAGGAGAACATGAGATTAGTTACAGCATTCACAAAGGGTTTTAAATAACAAATTTGCATGCGCTTCTAACGTGAATGGAACAGTAAAAAGCCATAATAATGAGTACAGCTCTTCACAGTTGTTCGCAAAGTATGGATGTAGAGGTGATAGCAAAATAATGTGGACAGTGGTAGTAATGGGATGGCTGCGTTTGACGGCCACCAACGCAGGTAAGGCACGTGTCGCGCTGGACTGTGCGTGTTCAGTACGGACCAGGCGTCAGCGCGGGGTGTTTACGAGTAGCGCACGCTTCGTATCTGCATTCAGAGGCCGAGCTCGACGTGCAATGAAAGACCCAACACAGTTCCAATGAGGGCAAGTGGTGGGGGACCGATTAGCTGGAGCATCAGTAACCAAGGCAGCCAGCTTATTGAATGTTTCAAGAGCAACTGTTTCAACACTCACGACAGCCTACACGAAACATGGAAAGACATCATCGTGTAAACATAACACTGCCCGCAAATCAAAACTATATGACAGAGATCGTCGTACGCTAACACGAATTGTGCCAAAACAACACAAAACTACGGCGTCTGAAGTGACTGCAGAGCTGAACAGTCATCCTCGAGACCCCGTATCTATCGACACTGTCCGCCGAGAACTCCATAAAGCAAATATTCGTGGACAAGCTGCTATACCAAAACCATTACAGACGACAACCAACGCAAAGAAGCGTGAAACACGGTGTCAAGGGCATAAATCCTGGACGGCTGGTCAGTGGAAACACGTCATATGGTCTTACGAGTCAACGTTTTCCTTATTCCAGACATCGGGCCGGGTTTACGTGTGGAAAACGCCAAGTCTACAATTCTGATTGCTTGATTCCAACAGTTAAGCGTGGGGGAGGAAGTGTGATGGTGTGGTATTCTGCTGGTGCCGTGTTAGAGGGAACGATTATGTGAACATTTTAGGTGATGAGGCGCGCCCCGTGATTCAAATGTTGTTCCCCAACAATGATGCCATATTTCAGCACGATAATGCAGCCATTCACACAGCCAGGACAGCACAACCGTGGTATTAGAAGCCAGCACAGTCCCCGGACTTGAACATTATCGAACCCTCGTGGGCGGTACTGGAACACAGACTCCGGAGCAGATTTCCGCCTCGCTCGTCACTACAGGAGTTAGAAGAGGTTGTGATGGAATGGCGGCATAACATTCCACTGGAGACTATACAATCATTATATGCTATTATTCCAAGAAGAATCGCAGCTGTATTACGGGCAAATGGGGGGGGCACCCCCTTATTAATAAATCATAGCCAACTAAGCACAGGTGTTGACATTATTTTCCCTATCCCATGTAGACTCTGGCCTGGCAACGGAAGACAGCAGAACGAAAGCCGAAATTTTAAATTTAGCATTTGAGAAATCTTTCACGCAGGAGGATCGTACAAACATATCACCGTTTGAGTCTCGTACGGATTCCCGTATGGAGGACATAGACATCCCTGGGGTTGTGAAGCAGCTGAATGGGTTGAAAATAAATAAATCGCCAGGTCCTGATGGGATTCCAATTCGGTTTTACAGAGAGTACTCTACTGCATTGGCTCCTTACTTAGCTTGCATTTATCACGAATCCCTTGCCCAACGTAAAGTCCCGAGAGACTGGGAAAAAGCGCAGGTGACGCCTGTATATACGAAGGGTAGAAGGACGGATCCTCAAAATTACAGACCAATATCCTTAACATCGGTTTGTTGCAGGATTCTCGAACATATTCTCAGTTCGAATATAATGAATTTCCTTGAGACAGAGAAATTGCTGTCCATGCATCACCACGGCTTTAGAAAGCATCGCTCCTGCGAAACGCAACTTGCACTTTTTTCACATGATATCTTGCGAACCGTGGATGAAGGGTATCAGACGGATACCATATTCCTTGACTTCCGGAAAGCGTTTGACTCGGTGCCCCACTGCAGACTCCTAACTAAGGTACGATCATATGGGATTGGTTCCCAAATATGTTAGTGGCTCAAAGACTTCTTAAGTAACAGAACCCAGGAGGTTGTCCTCGATGGTGAGTGTTCATCGGAGGTGAGGGTATAATCTGGAGTGCCCCAGGGAAGTGTGGTAGGTCCGCTGTTGTTTTCTATCTACATAAATGATCTTTTGGATAGGGTGCATAGCAATGTGCGGCTGTTTGCTGATGATGCTGCGGTGTACGGGAAGGTGTCGTCGTTGAGTGACTGTAGGAGGATACAAGATGACTTGGACAGGGTTTGTGACTGGTGTAAAGAATGGCAGCTAACTCTAAATATAGATAAATGTAAATTAATGCAGATGAATAGGAAAAATATTCCCGTAATGTTTGAATGCTCCATTAGTAGCGTAGCGCTTGACACAGTCACGTCGATTATATATTTGGGCGTAACATTGCAGAGCGATATGAAGTGGGACAAGCATGTAATGGCAGTTGTGGGGTAGGCGGATAGTCGTCTTCGGTTCATTGGTAGAATTTTGGGAAGATGTGGTTCATCTGTAAAGGAGACCGCTTATAAAACACTAATACGACCTATTCTCGAGTACTGCTCGAGCGTTTGGGATCCCTATCGGGTCGGATTGAGGGAGGACATAGAAGCAATTCAGAGGCTGGCTGCTAGATTTGTTACTGGTAGGTTTGATCATCACGCGAGTGTTACGGAAACGCTTCAAGAACTCGGGTTGGAGTCTCTGGAGGAAAGGAGGCGTTCTTTTCGTGAATCGCTACTGAGGGAATTTAGAGAACCAGCATTTGCGACTGACTGCAGTACAATTTTACTGGCGCCAACTTATATTTCGCGGAAAGACCACAGAGATAAGATAAGAGAGATTAGGGCTGGTACAGAGGCATATAGGCAGTCATTTTTCCCTCGTTCTGTTTGGGAGTGGAACAGGGAGAGAAGATGCTAGTTGTGGTACGAGGTACCCTCCGCCACGCACCGTATGGTGGATTGCGGAGTATATATGTAGATGCAGATGTAGAAACAGATGTAGATACGGCCACTTGTGAATTACTCCAAACGCTGGAGTAACACTCTAGACTTGGCCACAGACTGTAATCGAATCAGTGTAAGAAGATCCGCGACAGTTCCAATGGGCAATCCCGCAGTCTTGCCAGACAGCTAGAGACGGCTATTGCTTCCCCTCGCAGCCGTCTGCACTGCAACAGTGGTACCAGCTGTCAGGGATCCTGCGACGCGACTGTGTGATTTATTTTCAGGTTCGGTCCACCCTGAATTATTGCAACCAATTTGTCACTCATCTGCCTTCCCTATTACTGACTTTACATTTTCATCCAATTTCATGCTAACACACCAGTCACAATAATGTGACCACCTATACTTGATGTGAACGAGCAATAACCACTCACAGACGCCAGGTGGCAGCACTAGCAGTGGAGGGTACATAAAGTGTGTTGGGGAATGCAGAAAACTGTGCAGTCGTCGTCATAATGTCGAAACAGAGCAACTTATCCGACGTGATCATTGGCTTTCAGCGCAAGAGTTGATGTGTATTCCAGACAGCTATGTTTGTACATTGTTCATGTCCCGGCTTGTTTAAGGGGGGTAGGACGTCAAACGGGCCGACTTGGAGCAGGAGAGGCATCACACGACATTTTAATTTCCACTGTCTATACATTTAGAAATAAGTTCACATAACTTTGTCAGCATCACCAGGAAGGATTCAGGATTCACACTCATTGCAGTGGAAGTTAGAAAACATAACAAAATAAATTTTTTTTACGTGCGAAGTTTCATCATTTTTTTCACTTACTAATGGCTGCATTTGTTGCTATAGGTACACTTTTCTTCCTAAGTAAGAGAGATTCTTCGATGAATTTTGCACAGCAAACATACCATACTTGCAGGTGTATGAAACTCTAGAATTTATTTAATTTATGAAAAAACGAATGATCTGTTGTATTTTAAACTTCATGTTTAGAAAAAACACAATTTTTGTAGTTAATTACGTCAATTTTTGACCACAGTTTTTAATAGATTTGGAAAATTCTAGTTTCAAACACCTTTAAGTATGGTTTGTATGCTGTGCAAAATTCATCGAAGAATCTCTCTTACTTATGAAGAAAAGTGTACCTATAGCAACAAATACTGACCTTAGTAAGTGAAAAAAATGATGAAATTTCACATGTAACAAAAATCATTTCGTTATGTTTTCAAACTTCCACTGCTATGAGTGTGAATTATGAATGCTTCCTGGTCATGCTGAGAAAGTTTTATGAATTTATTTGTAAAAGAATAGACAGTGGAAATTAAAATGTCCTGTGGTGCCTCTCCTGCTCCAAGTCGGCCCGTTTGACGTCCTACCCCCCTTAAAGTACGCCGTGAATTCATAACCGTGTTATCTAAAACCGGCGCCAAGGGAACTGTGCCCCACCAGGGACTGTAGATGACAGGGGTAAACAAAGGCTGTACGGGAGAATAAATGTGCTACTGTTGAGCTGCTGACCGCTTAGAAGAACCAGCGTCTCCTCAAAGATCATTCTGTACGTTTCTGTTGTGGGCATCCTCAGCAGGCAACTGCTTCACGCACCCGTGCTGACTCCTGTTCATCGGCCATGAAGGCTTCAATTTACACACCAATACCGGAACTGGAAGACAAGTGAGTGGCGACTATTGGGCTTTTCATATCAATCACGTTTTACACTCCATCGGACAGATGGTCATTGGCGAGTACGAAGAAAAGGGTCCAGGTCGAAGGAGGGACGATTATTGTCTGGGGGACGTTTTCGTGGCATTCCTTGGGTGATCTAGTCATTGTGGATGGCACAATGAATCAACATAGGTATGCGTTTATCCTTGGGAATCATGTGAGCCCGTACATCTACATCTACAAGATTACTCTGCAATTCACATTTAAATGCTTGGCAGAGGGTTCATCGAACCACAATCTCTCTACCATTCCACTCCCGAACAGCGCGCGGGAAAAACGAACACCTAAACCTTTCTGTTAGAGCTCTGATTTCTCTTATTTCGCTTTGATGATCATTCCTACCTATGTAGGTTGGGCTCAACAAAATATTTTATCATTCGGAAGGGAAATTTGGTGACTGAAATTTCGTAAATGGATCTCGCCGCGACGAAAAACGTCTTTGCTTTAATGACTTCCATCCCAACTCGCGTATCATATCTGCCACACTCTCTCCCCTATTACGTGATAATACAAAACGAGCTGCCCTTTCTTGCACCCTTTCGATATCCTCCGTCAATCCCACCTGGTAAGGATCCCACACCGCGCAGCAATATTCTAACAGAGGACGAACGAGTGTAGTGTAAGCTGTCTCTTTAGTGGACTTGTTGCATCTTCTAAGTATCCTGGCAAAGAAACGCAACCTTTGGCTCGCCTTCCCCACAATATTATCTAAGTGGTCTTTCCAACTGAAGTTGTTCGTAATTTTAATACCCAGGTACTTAGTTGAATTGACAGCCTTGAGAATTGTACTATTTACCGACCAATCGAATTCCAACGGATTTCTTTTGGAACTCATGTGGATCACCTCACACTTATCGTTATTTAGCGTCAACTGCCACCTGCCACACCATACAGCAATCTTTTCTAAATCGCTTTGCAACTGATACTGGTCTTCGGATGACCTTACTAGACGGTAAATTACAGCATCATCTGCGAACAACCTAAGAGAACTGCTCAGATTGTCACCCAGGTCATTTATATAGATCAGGAACAGGAGAGGTCCCAGGACGCTTCCCTGGGGAACACCTGATATCACTTCAATTTTACTCGACGATTTTCCGTCTATTATGACGAACTGCGACCTTCCTGACAGGACATCACGAATCCAGTCGCACAACTGAGACGATACCGCATAGGCCCGCAGCTTGATTAGAAGTCGCTTGTGAGGAACGGTGTCAAAAGCTTTCCGGAAATCTAGAAATACGGAATCAACTTGAGATCCCCTGTTGATAGCGGCCATTACTTCGTGCGAATAAAGAGCTAGCTGCGTTGCACAAGAACGATGTTTTCTGAAACCGTGCAGATTAGCGATCAATAGATCGTTCCCTTCGAGGTGATTCATAATGTTTGAATACAGTATATGCTCCAAAACCCTACTGCAAACCGACGTCAATGCTATAGGTCTGTAGTTCGATGGATTACTCCTACTACCCTTCTTAAACACTGGTGCAACCTGCACAATTTTCCAATCTGTAGGTACAGATCTATCGGTGAGCGAGCGGTTGTATATGATTGCTAAGTAGGGAGCTATTGTATCAGTATGCTGTTTGTTTTCCTCAGCACAGTGGCATCTTCCAGCAGGACAATGCAACGCGTCGCACAGACCGCAGTGTACGTGCGTGATTCTAAGAACACCAGGATGAGTTTACCATTCTCCTCTGGCCACCAGGCTCCCCAGATTTAAACCCAGCCGAGAATCTGGGACCAACTCGGTCGGGCTGTCTACGCCATCGATTCTCAACCCAGAAACTTAGCCCAGCTGGCCTCGGCGCTAGAGTCAGCCCTGTCAGTAGCTTCCAGAACCTCACTGACGCTCTTCCTACATGGCTTGCAGTGTTCCGTGCTGCAAAAGGGGGTTACTGAGGAGTGTGGACCCAGCGAGGTGGCGCAGTGCTAAGCACAGTGGACTCGTATTCGGGAGGACGACCGTTCAAACCCGTGTCCGGCCATCCTGATTTAGGTTTTCCGTGAAAAATATCGGTATGGTTCCTTTGAAAGGGCACGGTGGACTTTCTTCTCTAATCAGATGGGATTGATGATCCCGCTGATTGGTCCCCTCCCCCAAATCAACCAATCAACCAGGATTTTGATATGGGTGTTCTGGCGTAACCACAAGCGCCGGAACGAAGGTGAAAAACGTAAGAGAGGAGACGGCGGTGGGGCGACGTCGGCCACTGGCGCACTGACCAGGACGTCACCACGGTAGGAGCGCCATCTAGCCGAAGATAATACACTACCGGCCATTAAAATCGCTACACCAAGAAGATGACGTGGTAGAGACGCGAAATTTAACCGACATGTGATATGCAAATGATTAGCTTTTCAGAGCATTCACACAAGGTTGGCGCCGGTGGCGACACCTACAACGGGTTGACATGAGGAAAGTTTTCTATCGATTTCTCATACACAAACAGCAGTTGAACGGTGTTGCCTGGTGAAACGTTGTTCTGATGCCTCGTGTAAGGAGGAGAAATGCGTACCACCACGTTTCCGACTTTGATAATGGACGGATTGTAGCCTATCGCGATTGCGGTTTATCGTATCGCGACATTGCTGCTCGCGTTGGTCGAGATCCAATGACTGTTAGCAGAATATGGAATCGGTGGGTTCAGGAGGGTCATACGGAACGCCGTGCTGAATCCCAACGGGCTCGTATCAGTAGCAGTCGAGATGACAGGAATCTTATCCGCACGGCTGTAACGGATCGTGCAGCCACGTCTCGATCCCTGAGTCAGCAGATGGGGACGTCTGCAAGACAACAACCATCTGTACGAACAGTTCGACAACGTTTGCAGCAGCACGGCCTATCAGCTCGGAGACCGTGGCTGCGGCTACCCTTGACGCTGCATCACAGACAGGAGCGCCTGCGATGGTGCACTGAACGACAGACCTGGGTGCACGAATGGCAAAACGTCATTTTTTCGCATGAATCCAGGTTATGTTTACAGCATCGTGATGGTCGCACCCGTGTTTGGCGACATCGCGCTGAACCCACATTCGAAGCGTGTATTCGTAATGGCCATACTGGCGTATCACCCGGCGTGATGGTATGGGGTGCCATTGGTTACACGTCTCGGTCACCTCTTGTTCGCATTGACGGCACTTTGAACAGTGGACGTTACATTGCAGATGTGTTACGACCTGTGGCTCTACCCATCATTCGATCCCTGCGAAACCCTACATTTCAGCAGGATAATGCACGACCGCATGTTGCAGGTCCTGTACAGGCCTTTCTGGATACAGAAAATGTTCGACGCTGCCCTGGCCAGCACATTCTCCAAATATCTCAATAATTGAAAACGTCTGGTCAATGGTGGCCGAACAGCTGGCTCGTCACAATACGCCAGTCACTACTCTTGATGAACTGTGGTATCGTGCTGAAGCTGCATGGGCAGCTGTAGCTGTACACGCCGTCCAAGCTCTGTTTGACTCAATGCCCAGGTGTATCCAGGTCGTTATTACGCCCAGAGGTGGTTGTTCTGGGTACTGATTTCTCAGGATCTATGCACCCAAACTGCGTGAAAATGTAATCACCTCTCAGTTCTAGTATAACATATTTGTCCAATGAATACACGATTATCATCTGCATTTCTTCTTGGTGTAGCAATTTTAATGGCCAGTTGTGTATAAGCGCCGCTCGTGCCCGCCTCGGCCGCTCACTGTCAGTAATCGCTCAGTATATGCAGAGTATCAGCACGGCTTGGCAGAGAGAGCTACGATAGCACTTACTAGTGATCCACATAGTGTGTGTTAAATTTCCTTGAACATTATACATAGCAAAGGACTCAGATTTATGTTGCATTTCGCCCATCCCTTGCGACACCATTGTTATTTCAAAGTTAATCATTCTCAATCTGCTTTATTGAAATAACACTACTAATCTTCACTTAAAACTTCCGGGCTGATAGGCCGTGGTCGAAGTACAAAACTGTCTCCTGACGTTTCGCCTCCGACTGCGGGAGCCATCCTCGGAGGTAAAGCGGCGAACCGCGAAGAGAACTCGAGGCAGCGCTGATTATATAGGCAGTGCAGAGGGCGCCACTGTCTATCACTTGGCGTCTGCTATGAGATTGTCAATGGCGCCATCTGTACTGCCTATATAATCAGTGCTTCCTCGAGTTCTCTTCGCGGTTCGCCGCTTTACCTCCGAGGATGGCTCCCGCAGTCGGAGACGAAACGTCAGAAGAGAGTTTTATACTTCGACCCCGGCCTATCAGCCCGGAAGTTTTAAGTGAAGACAATACCGGGCCTGAAAGCTTACATTGTATGATCAAAACTATTACTGTTTTTTGCTTGAATTGCTGTATAGCATTCCGAGAACGCAGCATCCTTTAGGCACCCTTTACGAGACGAGTCGGCAGGACCCCACAAGGCTGTCACATTAATCTGACTGGACCGTGTACTACTTAGTATTACCCATCAATACTTGCGCGATGTGAGGTGCTCTGGAACTTCGGCACTTGAGACGAAATTTTGCTAGTGTGTTTATTCTTACATTTGTTTCTCTTTTTTCCGTTAGTAAACATTTTCTATGTTATTTAAAATACGTTATATTCTATCGTAAATTGAAGAACAAACCGCCTCCAGTCACAAGTTGCGTTTATTTACTGCACTTACAATTTTTTGAACAAGTTTCTTTTCTCCTTTGGAGAACTTATTGGTTCAAATGGCTCTGAGCACTATGGGACTCAACTGCTGAGGTCATTAGTCCCCTAGAACTTAGAACTATTTAAACCTAACTAACCTAAGGACATCACAAACATCCATGCCCGAGGCAGGATTCGAACCTGCGACCGTAGCGCTCTGGCGGTTCCAGACTGCAGCGCCTTTAACCGCACGGCTACTTCGGCCGGCAGAAGAACTTATTCTCTATGTGGTTGATGAAAATGTCAGCTAGGAAACTTGACATACAGTTACCCATAGCTAAGCCTTCTTTCTGTTGATAGATTATTAAATGAAAGGTAGTTGTGGGACAGTACTAATTCAAGTAGATCTACCAACTCTGTTACCTCTGGTATGGTTAGTTTTTTGTGTGTGATGAGGTTTTTTCTAATAATTTCAATTGTCCCTTTAACAGGTATATTTGTGAACAGGTTGATAATGTCAAATGAGGCAAATCTAGCTTCTCCGGGGATTTTTACATCTTTAATGAGTGTTGTTAACTCATGTGCATTTTTTATTGTGTATGTGGGATAAAAAGTGTAAAATTCTCTGAGGATATTATTTAACAACTGTGAAAGTTTATATGCAGGTGTGTTCTTGGAGTTAACAATTGGTCTAATTGGAGAGTTCTGTTTATGGATCTTTGGCTGTGCTCTGAGTTTGGGGGCAGTGGGATTCATTAATGTGCAACTTTTTATTTGTTTATCAGATAGGAGGAAGTTACATTGGTTAAGCATTTTCTTCAGTTTTTTCTGAAACTTAGTGGTTGGATCACGGTTCAGTTCAGTAATGTTATTTTCTGCGAAAAAATTAAGAGTTTTAGTAATGTAATCATTTTTATAAAGGATGAGCGTGGAATTTCCTTTATCTGATTTCACAACAAGCGCATCATGTTCATAGAGTTTGTGTTTCAGTTGTTTCAACACTTTGTTTTCTTCGAAAGATGAGTTGGAGTGTTGTTTTGCTTTCTTCTCTTCTTTCTGGATAATTTCCTTAACATTATGTGCCAAGACAATCTGTTCATTGTGATTCAGGTTGGCCATATCTGCAGCTTTCTTTGTATCAACTATGAGGTTTTTTAAATTACGATGATTAAATTTTGGTTTAATATTGTCTTTAAGACCTTTGTTCTGTAAAGCTTGTTCTGTGTTTGTGAAGCTAATGTTGGTTTCGTTGATAACTCTTTCATAGAAAGTCTGTGTTTTAGAAGTTACATTATTATGGGCACTGTCATATTTTTCTGTAAGGGATTCAAGTTTTTTTGTATGTTTATCAGTTATAGTACTTCTAATTTTTGTGCACAAGGTTATAACATATTCGTCTACATAATACATTTTTAATAGATGTAATATGCTGGTTAACTCTAGATGTAGGTGGTAAAGATATCTATTAAGTTATTTACTGTGCAGTAAATAAACGCAACATGTGACTGAATTTTACGAAAGTAAAACAGTCGCGGACGAAACACTGAAACACAATGGATAAAATTGTTTTCTATGTCTGTAACTGATATTCAAGTTTCTTTTCTGTTGTACGGCTATGCACGGAGACGTTAACAATGGTATAAAATCAAAGCAACTGACAGGTGAAACAAGATGGAAGAAGATAGAAACGAATGAGGGTTAGCATAAGATTTTGAGGACATCGAATGTTTGAAAATGGGCATCTGAACTGAGAAATATGTATGAAAATGGAGTAAAGAAGGTGCGTTTCGAAGTGATTAACGTTATTCATTTTGTGCAAGCGGTGTACGAGAACAGAGAACCTGACGTGTGAGCTCAAAATGATGTGAAAATGTGGGTTTTTACTGAATTACGCTGAGGAATGACTGATTAGTAAACAATGCTTTCGTGAAGACATGACAAATCCAACTGATCTGTGCGTCTTTCTTAATTAATCGCGTCTTCCCAATTACGTATTGGACGTTGCGAACAAATATTGAAAATATGCGCTTCCTGCTAAATTAAAGATGTGTGATATTTAATTAAAAATGTTAGTCGCACCTGGATACTCCTCCATATGCTACTTCAACTTTATTTTTACTTTTTAGTAAAGCTGTTTATTTAAGCCAGTTTGTCACCCAACAACGTCAATACTCATTCAGTGTAATTTCGCGTAGAAAGGCGTGGCGCCATCATAAGAAAATTAGCGAAGGCAGACTGCATCGTCACTTGCCATCACGCCACTTCACAAAGTAGAAGACACTACTTCTGGCATCTTTAGGCATGGAAAATGATTAACAGCGAAAGTGAACAACATAAACAGAGGCATGTGAACTTAACAAGCACCAACACTATGTGTAACAAGACTGTGTCGAAGAAATGATGTATTCATTTAGAAGCGAACACGTAGATGAAATTCACTGGACAAATGATTCATTTGTTTCGTTTTTGTAGAGCACGGACGTTGGAAAAGTGACATTCAATGTCAGTAACTGCCTAAATACCTTATACAAGTGATCCCTTAAAATATTTTGGTACCAGTAATAAACTATTTACTAATTAAAAGCATGTAATGTTACAATTATAGTTTGCTTAATCTATCATTTACAGCAAAATTCCACAGGTGTCAGTGTCATGTATTTGAGTATTTACGTATGCTGCGAATGTAATTTGCCACCCAAGTAAAGATTTGTAGCAGAAGAACATTAGTAAGGACCTAAAAAAGGGTGACAGAGTTGTGGACTAACCTCGTAATCGGACACAAGCTGGTCCTTGCTGGCAACTCTCGACACCTGATCGACAATAGTTGTTATTTGTTCTCGGTTCTCTGGAGTGCACTCGTTTGGGTCGGTTTCCAGCTACTTGTTGCTCTGGGAATTCTTGCAAAGGCTTTCAGTTGTTCATCCCGCACGTTCCGCGTTCTGGTCTACATGGGACCATGCGGGACCGACCGACCGCCGCGTCACCCTCTGCAAAGTCGTCACTGGATGCGGTATGGAGAACGATGGACTCAGCACCTGGTCGTTGTCGGAACACAGAGGTGCACAATAGTTCATCTGGTATACGAAAAAGAATGTTTCCGCTGAATATTATTTAAAAAATATTGAATCATGCAGACTTACTAAAAGCATGAGAATGACTCCGTAGCAAAGCGGGCTTGTTAAAATGAAAACAGTGTTCTCTTACATTTATGCTAAAAGTTATTAGAAAAAACATTATCTTTAGAAATGTGTGTAGCGTTGGTTCTTTGGCGACGTGCATTAACTATGAAAAAGATTTTCTTTACAATTTGGACCCCTCCTTGCCCCATTGGCGAGATTTGCTCCACCCCCCACCCCCGCGTGAGGTTTATCTCTGATCGGGTAAAAATACGTAAAAATTAATTTGCTCATTTCTTATAAACATTGATTAAAACACTTCAATAAAATCATGTTTTATTTAGAAACTGTATTAAACAGTATTTTTAACACTATTAAAACACTATCCTTAACATGCCAATCCTGAGTAATATTCTGACTGACAGACAAAAACTCTCCACGAAAATAGTACTAATGATTTTGACAGATCCACAAAAAATTGAACTTTTATCGATATACACTGAAGCGCTAGAGAAACAGCTATAGGCATGTGTATTTAAATACAGAGAGATATGTAAATAGCCGGAATACAGCGCTGCGCTCGGAAACACCTATATAACACAACAAGCGTTTGACGCATATGTTGAAACGTCCCCTTTGAACAATTATACAGGACTGTGCTTAAACTGACACACAATGTTTTGTTAGCGCAACGCAATCTGACTTTCAAAATTCCCTACAAAAGAATGGCCCTGACTAACATTAAACTATACCTTTCACAAATCACTTACCTCACAAAAATCTTCGCTGCTCAAGCTACTGCAATACAGCGAGCGCCACTACTGCCAGCTAAATAAAAGATTCAAACTATGGAAGGCACTAACTACTGATAGGGATAGTTAGCAAATGAAAGATATTAATAGAGAACAAACAATGTATTTACCTTGATATCATCATATATAAATATAGCAGTTCATGACAAATTTCAAAACTCCGCCATCTCTCTCTCCACATCCACCACTGCTGGCGGCTCACCTCCAACTGCGCAACGCTACGCGCTGTTCACAGCCAGCTGCCTAACACTACAATGGCGAGTATTACAACAATGGAAAGCAGCCACAGACTGCACACAGCACAGCCAGTGATTTTCATACAGAGGTGGCGTTACCAATAAAAAAACCTAAACAGCCTACTTACATAGAGAAAACATAAACAGCCTACTTACAATGTTAGATCGATTACTGCTGCTACGACGGCAAGTGATCTAGATTTAAGTGGCTTTGAACGTGGGGTTATAGTCAGCGCACAAGCGATCGGACGCAGCATCTCCGAGGTAGCGATGAGGCAGAGATTTTCTCGTAGGGCCATTTCACGAGTGTGCCGCGAATATGAGGAATCCGGCAAAACACCAAACCTCTGGCATCGCTGCGGCCGGGAAAAGACCCTGCAAGAACGAGACCACGACAACTGAAGATAATCGTTCACCGTGGCAGAAGTTCAACCCTTCCGCAAATTGCTGCAGATTTCAACGCTGGGCCATCAACAACTGTCAGCGTGTGAACCCATCAACGAAACATCATCGATATGTCCCGATATGTCCTTTCAGAGTTGAATGCCCACTCGTGTATTCTTGATGACTGCACGACACAGCCGGCCGGTGTGGCCGAGGGGTTCTAGGCGCTTCAGTCTGCAACCGCGCGACCGCTACGGTCGCATGTTCGAATCCTGCCTCGGGCATGGGTGTGTGTGATGTTCCTAGGTAAGTTAGGTTTAAGTAGTTCTAAGTTCTAGGGGACTGATGACTTCAGATGTTAAGTCCCATAGTGCTTAGAGCCATTTGAATCATTTTTTTTTTTTTGCACGACACACAGCTTTACGCCGCGCCTGGGACTGTCACTGGACTGTTGACGACTGCAAACATGTTCCGTGGTTGGACCACTCTCAATTGTATCTAGCGCATGGACGTGTACGGGTACGGAGAGAATCTCTTGAATCCCTGGACCCTGCACGTGAGCAGGGGATTGTTCAAGCTAGTGGAGGCTCTGTAGTGGTGTGGGGCGCGCGCAGTCAGAGTGATATGGGACCCCTGATACCTCTAGATACGACTCTGACAGGTGACACGTGTGTAAGCATCCCGTCTGGTCACCTGCATTCATTTATGTCCATTGTGCATTACGACGGGCAATTCCAGCAGGACAATGAGACACCTCACACGTCCAGAATTGCTACAGAGGGACACCAGGAACACTCTCCTGAGTTTAAACTCCTCCACTGGCTACCAAATTCTCCGGACATGAACATTATTGAGCATACCTGGGATGCCTTGCAACGTGCTGTTCGGAAGAGATTGTCACCACCTCGCACCCTTACGGATTTGTGAACAATCCTGCAGGATTCATGGTGTCAGTTGCCTCCAGCACAGCTTCAGACATTAGTCAAGTCCATTACGTCGTGTTGCGGCACTTCTGCGTGTTCGTGAGAGTCCTACACGATGTTAGCGGATGTACCGATTTCTTTGGCTCTTCAGTGTATTATATACATCAAATGTCATAGAACCTTCACTTACTTTGTAAATGAAAAAATAGTATTGTTTGTACCGGTCTCTGAATCGTATGATTATGGAGGTTTTTAATCTGTTGATTTATATGATCACTAAGGGAATTCTTGGCTGTTATCCTCAGCTTAGTTTCCTTCCACGAAACATTACCTTCTTCCTCGCTCATGTGTTTCGACTTTTCCGCATTACGAATAACATACGCATTGTAAAAGATGTGATACAAACTCCTGCTGATGACAGTAGCATGTGCTTTGTGTGTTTTGCAGGATATCACAACTGACTCACTGACTAACACGTAGTGATGTCGACTGGTGCGGCAGAGAACTTGCTTGATATCGGGCAATCCCGGGCATGCACACGTGTTAAGCAAAAAAATGTTCAAATGTATGTGAAATCTTATGGGACTTAACTGCTAAGGTCATCAGTCCCTAAGCTTACACACTACTTAACCTAAATTATCCTAAGGACAAACACACACACACCCATGCGCGAGGGAGGACTCGAACCTCCGGCGGGATCAGCTGCACAGTCCATGACTGCAACGCCTTAGACCGCTCGGCTAATCCCACGCGGCACGTGTTAAGCATTCAGTTCAGTTCCGTTCAGAGCTCGTACAGGTACATGGAGACCTTAATACTGTCCGTTACATAATCCATATCCCCTAAATTAAAAAACTGATTGGGATTTTCATTGCCCCCCTCCCCTTAAATGAGATCAGGTTAGATGTAACTGGGCCCCTCTACCCTTACCCCATTTAAGCTCATATAATTAACGGACAGCCCCTTAGAGGTATAGCAGACACAATAAATCGCCGCCGGCCGAAGTGGCCGTGCGGTTCTAGGCGCTGCAGTCTGGAACCGCGCGACCGCTACGGTCGCAGGTTCGAATCCCGCCTCGGGCATGGATGTGTGCGCTGTCCTTAGGTTAGTTAGGTTTAACTAGTTCTAAGTTCTAGGGGACTAATGACCTCAGAAGTTGAGTCCCATAGCTCTCAGAGCCATTTGAACCAATAAATCGCCCAGTATAGACGTAGGTACGCTAGACATAAATTCGAAAACGGAGAACTTTATGAGTTCAGGAGCTTGTCTGAAGCGTACTGTTCTCATTGCAAGTAGGCTGTACGAGCGGAAGTTGTTAGTTATCGACTATGGTTGAGCGTAACTTGGGACAGTGAGTAAGTGATGAGTGAGAGCAGAAGGATCCGGAACGGCGGCAGCCCAGACGTCTGTCACGCGACCTTGGAGCTAATAGCAGCACGAGGCGGCGGGTGGACGCCTCGCTAAGTGGCTGCAGCTATCTCTGCCGATCTCCCCAGCCTCTTGCCTGTCACATAAAGAAGGGAAAGAGTGATTCACGAAGGCAGAGCGACTCACGAAGAGAGAAAGACACGAAAATCGGGAGGCAGGGAGAGGAAGTGGTTGAGAGTCAAGGAGGGATAAAAGTGAGTACAAGTGTGTGGGGTAGACAGCGAGAGAGCAAAAAGAGAGAGACAGAAATAATTGACAGAGACACAGAGAAGTAGGGAGGGAAGAAGGGAGACAGAGAGAGCGTGTGTATGTGGGGTGGAGGGGGGGGGGGGACAGGAAAAGGGAAGATGAGAGAGAATGAGCGCAAAATTAGAGAGAAATGGAGGGAGACAGAGAAGGCGAAGGAGCTCTCTCTCTCTCTCTCTCTCTCTCTCTCTCTCTGTCTCTCTCTCTCTCTCTCTCACACACACACACACACACAGGACAGAAAGAGAGTTACAAGATGAATGGAAAGATGGAAAGACAGAAATGGGATAATGGAAAGAGGATAACGAAGAGGAAGACAAATTGAGTGATTCATTTTAATTTTTTTTTTTTTTTTGTGGTTTTAGGGCGCACAATTACAATGGTCATTAGCGCCCAGACTAAGTTAAGGATGCACTGCGAGGCACAAGGTTAAAACAGCAACTAAAAGGGACAACACTATAAAAGACATATTAACAGGCATAGGATTAAAAAAACAGCATAATCAAATCTCCTTAGACAGGTTTGTCAAGTGGATAAAACGAGGAACGCGCGCAGCTGCGCCTGAGTCATCCGCTAAAATGGCATCGAGAGTACATGGCAGGCCAAGATCAATGCACAGTGTATTAAAATTCGGACAGGACGTTAAAATGTGGCGGACCGTCAGCACTTGCCCACACGGGCAGGACGGCGCCGGCGCAGCCGTCAGCAGATGGCGATGGCTGAACCGGCAGTGTCCAATCCGTAACCGGGCCATACGACCTCCTCCCGCCGAGAAGGGCGTGAAGAGGTCGTCCGAGCCGTGGGGAGAGGTTTCGAGGCCCAAAACTTGTTGTCCGTAAGTGTAGCCCAATCGGCACGCCACAGTGATAAAATGTGCTGACAAATGACCCTGCTAAAATCAGATGAAAGCACACAACAAGAAGCTGTCCGAGGCTGGAGAGAAGGAGATAGTGAACAACGAGTGAAAGACTAAAAGAAAGTGAGAAACACAACAATAGAGAGAGAGAGAAACCAACAGGAGAGAAATTGAGAGGGAGGAACACAGACAGAGAGAGTGACGGAAAGAGATGAACTAAAAAATGGAGAATGAGGAAACTGGAAGTCACAACGAGAGAAAGAGAGAGAGAGAGAGAGAGAGAGAGAGAGAGAAGGCGAGGGACACAGCACACAGTGGATTAGAAAGTCGAAGAAGTAGAGTGGACGAAGAGAGTGAAACAACAAAAAAAGACAGAGGGTGGGACTCGAGAGGGTCAGATACAGAGAAAGAGAGAGAAGAGGGGGGGGGGAGGGAGGAAGGGAGAGAGAATGACATAGGGTAACTTGTGACTGAGGGACAGAAAGAGAGAGAGGGAGAAAGCGTCAGAGAAAAGTGAGAGAAGACAGAGACTGTGGAGGGCGTTAGACATACACAGCTACAAAGCTCAGGACTGATTCATCGTATTGTACATACACTTCACCATTATATTCAAGGTGTAAACTGATGTACAACATTAACAGACTAATATCTTTACTCTGCTACCAATTTTTGGTATATGGCACAAAGTACTTTTGGAGTCCCCACTTATCTGCTCTTTCATGGGAATAATGGATGTCGGTAATCCTCCACTCGAGCTCTAATTCCTTTGATTTTCCGTCGGATTGACTTTGCCAAATGAACTTTTGAGAACGTAACCTGTAGTCTAACTCTTCTTGAACTGTAAGCTCTCGGAATTGCAACAGTAAGCTATGTAGTGATTCACAATGGCTCTCGTCTACGCCACTGGAGTTGGTCGAGCTACTCAGAGACTCACTCGCGTTAGCTAAATGAAACTTAAACGAAACTCTCCACTCTTCTTCGGATCTTCCCCATTCACCTTATGACGCCAACTAGACGTCAGAGACGACCAGTACTGAATAATATATCGAACTAGTGTTTTGTAAGCTATGAATCTTGTGAATGAATTGTATTTCCTTACAATTTTTCTAATATTTCACATCGGTTAACAATGTTGTTAGAAACATTATAGACTTGAAATGAAGAAAAACCGTAGATTCCTCCATACTTGGGCAGATGAAGTTTCGAGTATTACCTCCCAGCGGATGGGTGGCTAAAAAAGGTGCTCTCGCAATGCATGAAAAAAAATAAAGAAATAAATAAATACTGAAAGAGAATACAACAGTGGAGAAGTAACAGCACAAAGGAGACATGTAGAGGCGAACAAATTATTTGTCGTAGTGTATACTGCATCAGAGCTAAACAAAGGAGGTGAAGCCCCTACGTTATTCAGTCTGTGTACTGAGCAAGCAGTAAAATAAACATATTAGTAATTTATAAAGAGAACTAAAATTCAAAGACAAGAAATAAAAACTTCATGAGTAATGCCTGACACTGACTTGCAACAAGCTTTATACATAATATCAAATCCTTAAAAAAAATCCTCTCGTGGATAACTCCCATAAAATTAAAGGAAAAAAATATCGCAAACTATATTTTCGATTTTCATGCAGTAACAATGCCGCATGAGCCATGACATTTTAATTTATTGCTTCTTTACTACAACTGTATTCGGGGCATATTTTTCAGACAGTATTCGCATATACCACTGAATGTACCTGTAAAATAAAATTATTCTAAGACGTGTAATTCAGGAGATATGCCTGAATAATTTCCACGTCATGCACAACATTTAAATTTACTACCTATTTGCTACTAATTCAATTTGCAACAAATTTAATATACAATGCTCACATATGACGCTGAATCTATCTAAAAAATTATATAGTTTAGGAAAAACTTATAGTTTAGGAAAAACTTTCATGTCATATGTGGCCTTTAAACGTATTACTTCCTTGCTACTAACTCTACTCGGAACACATTACGCAGACGGTATCTACGTATGCTGCTGAATTTACCTACAAAATTATGTCAGTGTATGATATATATTCAGGAGATATGATGTCACGAACATTGAGTTTCGTGAAAACGAAACTGTAGGACGAAATTCGCTAGAGATACAGGTAAAATATGTGTAGAAAATTGTACGAAATATATATAATATATATTTTAAATATCTGTGATATGTAAGTATGCATGCAAAACAATGGGTAAGAATTTCTTTCTAACCCCTGGATCGATTTCCATCAAAGAAATACTGTGGATGTAAGAACCAGCAACCTCCTATTGGTGTGAGGGTGATACTGTAAAGAGACCAAAATAGTTGTCTTTGTCAAGACGCCTGACCTACACGATCACTCTTGCGAGGCTCAGAGAAACGAACATATGGAACGGCAGGCAGCGCGTATGAACACGCATTTAAACAGAATCACAATGCAATAATAAAAGTTAACGTAGGTACAGGTGTGCGTCAAGAACTTTTTCAATGACTTTAATGCAACACTCGCAGAATTCCTTGATTCCTTTATTTTTTACTGTGTTCTTCTGTCTTCTGTGCTGAAACATCTTTTTCTTCAAATCTCATGCAGATATATACTACTAACGTTACCTTCATGCATTTTTTTTTTTTTTTTTTTGGACTCTGCAGCTGTTAGTGTAAATATTCTACGATATTCTGTACTTTATGTAATGGGCATTTCTCAAAAAAATGTGTGTTAAATCTTATGGGACTTAACTGCTAAGATCATCAGTCCCTAAGCTTACACACTACTTAACCTAAATTATCCTAAGGACAAACACACACACCCATACCCGAGGGAGGACTCGAACCTCCGCCGGGACCAGCCGCACAGAATGGGCGTTTCTGTAAAGCCTAATAGATGGCTTTTAGTTGTACTGCACCTCGTTTACTTAAATTTTGTACTTTCAAAAAGACATTAAGCTCTCAACCTTTGAATTTTGTTTTTATAATAAACTGTTGTTTGATTAGATTATTTCTGTTATAATGTCTCAAAAGGAGATGCATCACCGTCCGCGCCCGATAGGTGGCGCAGCTTGTGTATTCTTTTCAGAGCAGCAATGTAAGCCACTGGGGTCATCATTCTGCTATTGTTCATTGCAAGGTGTACGTTCCAAAGGCAGGGGCATTTTTAGTTTTTAATTTTTGACCTCACCATGTCTCCTCAAAATTTTATCTATTCCCTTCTAGCAATGTAATTTTTGCATAAATGAGCTATCTACGTTACGAAATTTTTCATCTTCGTTATTGCTTCTGTCAGACTAATTTTTCTACGTAGTATTTTGTAGGATTGATAAAATTTCATGCTCATGAAGAGACTTAAAGTTACGGAAACCTAGGCTAACGTTTTCAAAAATTATTCGCAAACGGTTGGCTGAGCTATTTCTCCGTTGATGCCTCCACACAGTCAGTGCGTTAGCTGGACTAGTGGTGGCGCTTTGGAGGCCACGACTGGTCTGTTACGCTGGTTGCACGAGATTCCTTTACATCCTCCCTCTGTAACGCTCGGCGGTCCCTGCCCACTAGAACATGATGCCTGTCTGGTCCCACTTCAGCTCTGGTTCCTCCTTCGCCTTACCGCTTCTCTGTCACAACAATAGAGTTGGGCGGATACAGAAGAGTTGAAATGGATTATTCAGGTAACGACTGATGCCCAGTTCACATTCGAAGTCACCGAGCTCTAAAAATGGTTCAAATGGCTGTGAGCACTATGGGACTTAACATCGGAGGTCATCAGTCCCCTAGAACTTAGAACTACTTAATAGGTTTAAGTAGTTCTAAGTTCTAGGGGACTGATGACCTCCGATGTTAAGTCCCATAGTGCTCACAGGCAACCTAAGAACATCACACACATCCACGCCCGAGGCAGGATTCGGACCAACGACCGTAACGGTCGCGCGGTTCCAGACTGTTGCGCCTAGAACCGCTCGGCCACCGAGCCCTCACGACTGACTCCTCCTTTACTGACAAATCAGTAGTCCCCACCAACCTTTACCTCTCGGGACATCTAGTGGTCGATAGCGTATTACACTGACCAGAGCACCTACCCAATATCCGGTATGTTGAGCTATGGCACAGAGAACAGCGGCGACCTGTCATGGCGTGGAACCAATGAGGCTTTAGTAGAAGGTGCTGGCACCACATCTACACACACATGGCGCGTAATTCTCATAAATACCAGCTGTACCGGTATGAAATGAGCGTTAAGATACAAATGTGTCGATACGGAACATTTGCTGTGAACGAGCCTCAATTTTTTTTTTGTTTCGTTGGTGTTATATATGTCAAAGATATTTAGTATACATCAAGTCGTGGAACAAACAACATTATATGTTTTCAACGTGTTATCCATGTCGAATTTTGTGCCAGAGAGTGATGATTTGCGGAAAACACAAATTTTTTGATTTCATTTGAAAAAAAGTGCTGCAGAGTCGCATCGAATGCTTGTCGAGACATATGGTGATCATGCTCTATCAGAAGCAACATGCGAAACATGGTTTCAACGGTTCAGATATAATGATTTTGATGTAAGAAATGAAGAACGTGGAAGACCGCCAAAAAAGTTCGAAGACGCCTAATTGCAAGCAGTATTGGTTGAAGATGATACTTTGAGTCAGAAGCAAATGGCAGCAATGCTAAATGTTGCGCAACAAACAATTTCTGACAGTTTAAAACCCATGGGAAAGATCCAAAAGTGTGCAAAATCGGTGCCACATGAACTGAATGAAAGACAGATGGAAAATCGAAAAACGATTTGTCAAATTTTACTTCAAACACATGAAAGAAAATCAATTTTGCTGAGAATTGTTACTGGCGATGAAAAATGGATTTATTTTAAGAATCCTAAACGGGAAAAATCATGGGTTTATCCGGGACAACCATCAACATCGACTGCAAAACCAGATCGATTCGACAAGAAGGCAATGCTCTGTGTTTGGTGGGATCAGAAAGGTGTGATGTATCATGAGCTTCTAAGACCCGGTCAAATTGTGAATACTAATCGCTACAGACAACAAATGATCAATTTTAACTATGCATTGATCGAAAAAAGACCAGAATGGGCCAGAAGACATGTCAAAGTAATTTTTTACACGACAATGCACCTGCACACAAAGCAAAACTGGTTCAGGATACAATCAAAACTCTTGGCTGGGAGCTGCTACCCCACCCGCCGTATTCACCAGACTTGGCCCCTTCCGACTACCATTTGTTTTCATCAATGGGACACGCATTGGCTGAGGAACACTTCGATTCCTACGAAGAAGTCGAAAATTGGGTGTCTGATTGGTTTGCTTCAAAAGACGACCATTTCTATTGGCGTGGTGTCAACAAATTGCCAGAAAGGTGGTCAAAATGTATAGAAAGCAATGGTCAGTACTCTGACTAAAATGTGTTTACTTTTCAATTCAAAATTAGTGTTTGATTGTCACAAAAAAACGCTCATTTCATACCGGTACACCCGGTACTGGGGAGGGGGCGACAAGCTCTGACGCCATGTTCAATTACATCCTAGAAGCTTTCAATCGAGTTCAGATCTAGTGAGTTTGGGGGCCAGCACATCAACTGGAAGTCGCCTCTATGTTCCCTGAACCACTCCATCAAACTCCTGGCATTGTGACCTGGTGCGTGCCACTGCCTCAGCAAACATGATCGTCATGAAAGGGCCTATGTGGTCTGCTAACAGTGTAAGATACTCCTTGGGGCCGTGATGGTGCCTTGAACGAACTCCACTGAAGCCAAGGACGCCACTTGAAAGTTCTCAAGAGCATAATCCAGCCGCCTCCAGCTCGTCTTCGTCCCACAGTACGGGTGTCAAGCAACTTTCCCCTGAAAGCTGACGAATTCGCGCCCTCCCATCGGCATGATGAAGAAGGTATCGAGATTCATAAGACCGTGCAACGCTCTGCCACTGCGCCAATGATTAGTGCCAATGGTCATGTGCCCATTTCAGTCGTAATTGCTGATGTGGTGTTGGTACACGCATATGTCGTTGGCTGTGGAGGCCCATCGTTGGGAGTTTTCAGGGCACTGTGTGTTCACACACACCTGTACTCTGCCCAGCATTAAAAGTCTGATGTTAGTTCCGCCACAGTTCGCCAGCTGTCCTGTTTCACCAGCCTACGACGTCCAACATCTCCAATGTGGGGTGGCCGCCCCATGCCACGTCATCTGGACGTTGTTTCACGTTCTATTATATGTATTGTACGTTAACTGGGGGCCTAGAAACGACGGAGAGGCTCCGTCCCCGCCGCAGCCGTAGTGGTCCACAACCCCACGACGACTACCGCAGTCCACTTCACCCCTCCGCCGCCCCACACCGAACCCATGGTTATTGTGCGGTTCGG
Source organism: Schistocerca americana (assembly GCF_021461395.2). Lineage (NCBI taxonomy): Eukaryota > Metazoa > Arthropoda > Insecta > Orthoptera > Acrididae > Schistocerca > Schistocerca americana. The sequence continues at coordinate 65,744,589 of NC_060128.1, read as the reverse complement.
CCCCCCGGTGGACCCCCCAGGGAACGTCTCACACCACAGTGTAACCCCTATGTTTGCATGGTAGTGTAATGGTGGTGTACGCGTACGTGTACGTGGAGAACTTGTATGCGCAGCAATCGCCGACACAGTGTAGCTGATGCGGAATAAGGGGAACCAGCCCGCATTCGCCGAGGCAGATGGAAAACCGCCTAAAAACCATCCACAGACTGGCCGGTTCACCGGACCTCGACACAAATCCGCCGGGCGGATTGGTGCCGGGGACCAGGCGCTCCTTCCCGCCCGGAATGGTTTCATCTTACTGAAGACACTCACCATAGCACTCCTCGATCACCCAACAACTCGTGCGGTTCCCGAAATCCTCGTGCCGAGCCTCCGGGCCACAACAACCTGACCTCGGTCAAGCTCACATAGGTCGCGCGCCTTCCCCATAGTACACACGGTCAGCAAGATGGACTGGCTATGGGTTCCAGTATATCTGGAACCATAGCAGACATGCACGGTGCGCGTCTCTGACTAGCGGTCATTCCTCGCCACGTGACGCTCCTATCGGCTGGACGGGCTTATATCGATTGTAGGTCCTGGCTGATCTGTGTACATAGGGGGCTCCAGGTAGTTTTGATTGGGTAGTGTACGTTCTGCTGACTGTGGCGTGGAAACAGTCCAAATGAGTGTGATGGGCACGCAGTCCCGAGCTTCATGATCATCTTTGCCACCAGACGATTCTAAAGTCCGAATCTGCCTATGTTCATTATTTTTCTTTTAACAATAAATTTTATATGAAAAAAGATGGACTGGCTATGGGTTCCAGTATATCTGGAACCATAGCAGACATCTTTATAAATCTTTTGTAAAAACGACTCCTCGTTAACCCGCAACATCCCGTGGATAAAATTGTATATTACAATCGCTATGTAGATGATACGCTGCTTCTTATTGATGGACAAGAAAAAGAAATTGCAAAAATAGTAAATAAATTTAACGAGTTACACGGTAAATTTAAATTCACTGTGGAAGATGAGAAAAATGGTGAACTGCAATTTCTCGACCTAAGTATTAGGAAACAATATGGTAGGCATGTTTTTAAAGTATTTAGGAAACCAACCACAACTCATGTGTTGATACAAAATAATTCCTGCCACCCCAATAGCCAGAAACTTTCTGCTTTTAGATCTTTGATAGATAGAGCCTTTAGAGTCCCTATGAATGAAGAAGACAGAAAGACTGAGCTGAAGCAACTAGCCAGAGCTAAAGGATGCTACCAAAACGATGTCAATAAATTAATACGACAGAAACAGCGCGCTAATGCAAGGAAGAGTACCGCAAATAATATTACGAGAGTCACACTACCATACTTCGGTGATATTTCGCAAAAAGTGGCTAACATTTTCAAACCTTTTAAAGTTGATACCGCTTTTCAGACCAATAATACGTTGCGATTTAAACTAAGAGGAGGAGACGGAGCGCAAGCTCGGGCGAGGGAAGGATGGGGAAGGAAATGGTTCAAACGGCTCTGAGCACTATGGGACTTAACAGCTATAGTCATCAGTCCCCTAGAACTTAGAACTACTTAAACCTAACTAACCTAAGGACAGCACACAACACCCAGCCATCACGAGGCAGAGAAAATCCCTGACCCCGCCGGGAATCGAACCCGGGAACCCGGGCGTGGGAAGCGAGAACGCTACCGCACGACCACGAGATGCGAAGGAAATCGGCCGTGCCCTTTCAAAGGAACCATCCCGGCATTTGCCTGAAGCGATTTAGGGAAATCACGGAAAATCAGGATGGCCGGAGACGGGATTGAACCGTCGTCCTCCAGAATGCGTCCTCCAGCATGTGCTAACCACTGCGCCACCTCGCTCGGTTTTAAACTAAGAAATAATTTACAGCAGGAAAGCGATAAATATGAGAGAGCTGGGGTCTATAAAATTCAGTGTAACACGTGCAAGGCAAGCTATGTAGGCCAAACAGGTAGGTCCTTTAAAGTACGTTACAAAGAACATAGCGATGCTTTCCGGCTTAATAATTTCGAAAAGTCAGCTGTAGCCACGCATATTTGGGAAACGGGACACCCCATGTTGGGAATAGATCGGGATCTCGTTATTTTACACAGACAAGGGCAAAGGCAAAAAGCTGGATCTACTAGAACAGCTGGAAATTACGATACATAGAGGGATAATCAGAACACACTGAATGAACAGCTAACTGGTGATACAAATAACTTTTTCAAACATTTCACTGGTTTCTTTTAGTAACTACATTTTTAGCAATTGCCAGGATACCATCATTTCATGAGGTCCTTGGAACATGTATGCGTTATCTGTTTGTATGGAGGCCGGCCGTTTTGGCCAAGCGGTTCTAGGCGCTACAGTCTGGAGCCGCGCGACCACTACGGTCGCAGGTTAGAATCCTGCCTCAGGCATGGATGTGTGTGATGCGCTTAGGTTAGAGTTAGGTTTTAGTAGTTCTAAGTCTAGGGGACTGATGACCTCAGATGTTAAGTCCCATAGTGCTCAGAGCCATTTGAACCAATTTTTTTGTTTGTATGGACATCTCTGTGACTTCCTTGTTTACCTGCGCGCGAGGTCACTCGCGTTTCAGTGTCGTGTTTGGCTACGCGGTGTGTGGTATCAACGACGATAGAAGAGAGAGCCATGTGGTTAGATATTGAACACCATAGACGACACCATGTTAGAGTTTTTTATATTTTGACGACTATGTGGAGATGCACCTTGGAAGACACAGCTGCAACAAGGGAAGTAGCCACGATGTTTTAAATTTATTATCAATTTTATTGTGCCTGGTGCATGTTCCATTTTAGCGAGTTTTAACAGGTTTTTCTCACTTTTTATTATTCTGATGATGGAAGCTTGACTTCCGAAACGCGTCAATCTTAGTGTTTTACACCATAAAGAAGTGGTTGAGCCGATATATTTTTTAACACTGGCATTCACAACCACGACCTCTGATCCAGTATGGATAAAGTGGGTCGCACAGAGGAAGGGGTGCCCAGAGGGATCCACGGGGATTCACGGGGACCCGGGGCTGGCGACGCGTCAGAGGGGCGCGCTAGGACGAGCCGGCACCAGCACCGCCGAGCCACCTAACGACCCCAGCGGCTAATGGCGTGGCGTAGCACGTAGCTGGCTGCAAATGGCGGCCTTCCGGGTTCGTAGAACTCGGCCGCCGGCGCTCGCGCTACTGCTTCTGTTTGTGTTTGCGTTCTGTAGCTGCTGCTGCGGGGCATCACTGCTGCAGATCGCTTCTGGGAACGCATCGCCCGCCGTCCGATATGGTCAATGTTTTCCTCCCATCCTAACGATCCCTGGAGCACGCGTATCGTTACCTCTGCAGACCACAGCACGCAGCTGATGCATCTGCACATATGTGCTGCGCCCGAGGTCTCAGCTCTCCGACTTTACTTCACGTCTATGGTCCCAAATTTTGTATTATCACACTGCCGGTTTCGGTCTATAATGACCATCTTCAGATCTGTTTTATAAAGACATGGCCTAATACACTGCAGCCATATTTTTATAATACAGATCTAAAGATGGTCATTGCAGACCGAAACCGGTAGTCGGATGACAAAAAATTTGTGACGATAGACGCGAAGTCAAGGAAATTGATTCTATATTCGGGTCACTGTTGAGTTCGTGAGCATGTAGCAGCTTGTGAAACGAAGTAATCAACCAAAAATCTGAAACTTCTACACCTACATCTTGCCTTCGCAAGCAGTCTTGCGGTGTGTGGCGGAGGGTAGTTTCTGTACCATATTTCCCCCTTTTCCTGTAATTGGCAGTAAGCCTCCGCATAGGCTCCAGTCCGTCTCTGATTCTACCTCTCTGGTCTTTCCCCGAGATATACGTAGGAGGAGACAATATATTACCTGACTCTCCTAGGAGCGTAAGCTCTCTGAGCTATAACATTAGACCGTACCGTGATGCAGAACGCCTCCGTTGCAGTGTCTGCTACTTGAGTTGGTTGATCGTCTCTGTAAGGCTTTAGCGCTTACTCAATCAACACGTAACGAAACATGCTGCTCTTCTTTGGATCTTCTCCATTTCCTCTTTCAATCTCGTCTGGTACGGATCCCTGACTGAAGAGCAATAATCAGGTATTGGTCGAACAATGGTTTTGTAAGCTACCTCTATCGTGAGTGGGCGACATTTCCAGAGGATCTGTCTGACATTTGCCTTCATCTGGTTAGCCTAAAGGCTGCGTTCACACTGCCGGCCGGGCCGAGCCGAGCCAGGCCGGGCCGCCGTCCGCTTCGATATCAAACACATGGTTCTGAATTGCGGTGTTCACACTGGCGGCCGGGCCGCGCCGACACGGCGTGAGCCTCCCGGAGCCGAGCCGGCGACATCCCGAGTGTTTAATATTGCCGGCGCGAGCCGACCGCAGGCGCGAGCCTGTGGCGCAGCACTACAGCTTCTGCAGTACACGCATCACACGTCTCCCTTCTGCTTTCATCACAAGTGTGACTGCACACGTCTTTCATTTTAAGATGTTACCTCACATTTCGCAATCAGTGAGGAGAAATTACGTTTATTATGATGATACATGCGAAATTACTTTTATTTCATTTATTTAATCTACCGTATTTACATGCATTTACAACAATAGCTTGCTAGCGATCGCGGCATTGCCGCCACTGAATAGTTCGCATTTACTTGTAAACGGAGACAGATATGAGTGTCACTGAGGGACCGAAATGTGTCCCTACCAGATGATAATGCATTGTAAAGTCATGCTGTGGCAGTTCCTTATCAGTGGAAATAGAACCACTAAGTCAAAGGACATTATCTCAAAACTCTTCGTCTATCAATCTGTCTATCTTACAAGGAAATGAAAAGAATTCTGTGAGGTCATCAGTGGCTCCACATGATCAACCATCACCACTGCCAAGCGCTGCATCATGAAGAAAAAAGTTGGAAAATTCTGAAGGAGTATTTCTGCGATCCTTCGTTGAAGGCACAGGAAGACATTACCCAAAATGACGAAGCTAATTACTTCCTAATGATTCTCAGGAGCCCTATAAACTCTCTTCCCCTCAGAGGTAAGCGTTTGTGAAATTTAAAATACAAAAGCATGACTACAATTAATTGGAGGTAGTGAATGCTGTACAAAGTTCTACTGCAAACCAAAACGTGTGTACTAACGAATCTTACCTTATCGTTATACACAATTTTTCTTCTGCTGTTATACTTCTGCGAAAATTTGTGTTCTGTTTAGAAATTTTGTCTTGAATGTTCTGCAGCACATACTGAAATGTATTATGATTCATTCTGTAATTTGAATAAAATTTTTCAGGATAGTTTTTAAGTTCTTCATATAAAGAAAAAAACTCTCCTAAATGTCTGTCGCTATTTATGGGATGAATCCATAACCTCCTAGTTCTTCTGTACTTCAAAACTCGACGAGTTACTGCAGAGTCAAAACAATACCAATAAAAGAGTGAAGACATTGTTTTACACGACAGCACAGACTAGCTAAAGGCGAGCAACTGTTGACTGCAGCTGCGTTTTCTATTGACTTGCTTGTCAGCTGTCGAAGGGTGGGGATCTATTCAGATTTATTTATTTGGCCTCCGGCAGCTAACAGCCATTTAGCCAAAGAGTGGGGATTATATTGACAGTGCAGCGCAGCCCGCCAAGGAAGAAAAAAAAAACAATGAAGAACAATGAAACGCATATCTGTGCCGATCTACAGTAGTTTCATTAACTCTCCATTATTTTTTCTGTCAAAGTAGACAACGAGACTACAGAATTGCGTTTCAGTTATCTTTTAGTTCGAAATACGAAATGTAAATCATACTAATTGTAGGATGTTGATGACAAATAATTGTTTGTCTTTTGTGATGCAGCGTGTGGCCAATTATAAAAGCATAGCAGATGATTGTCCAGTAGCCGAGGTAAAAATTCTTATACATTTGGATTTATCTAGAGAATGAGACCATTAAAATAATAAGAGGGACCGGCACTAGGTCTGCGCTGATCACTAGTAATTAGTTTTTTTTTCTCTGTTGCATTATATGACTACACTAAACCAAGCTGTAACCGCGCGAACTCCGTGGCTTGCGGACGCGGCACTGACGCCACTGAATAGCTCGCATTACTTGAGACCAGAGACAGATATCAGTATCATTATCATTTCAAAAACTTTTTGGTACTTTTAGCTACATTTCATTCCCAACAATGTATGGTCTAAAACGGATCTAACAGTAAGCTACCCGCTACATAACTTTTTCACTACAAGATTTGTAAATCAAGTGCACAACGTTGACAAATAGCATCATTTCACAATGACTGTTAAGAAATATGGAAAGATAAATGATTCAATACGAAGCTAATATGTTGCACTACCACGTGTACAAAAATCAGATTCTTTAGCCGCAAACTTTCTTCAAAATCGGTTGGGAAGCGTTACGAAACTAAGAAATCACGCGAAACGAAAAGTAGACTTTCTCTTTTTTCACGACGTAAGTAACGCTTTTAAGGAAAAAATAAGTTCATAAAACGATGTGGCGAAGTCTTAAATACCGCTAAGAATTTTTAAAACATGAAAATCGGAGAAGTGGATTTTCCCCCATTTCGCCGTCCCAGCTCGGCGCGGCGCGCAGTGTGAATGCACTACTCGTCGGCCTGAGCCGGTGGCTAGGCACGAGCCGAGCCAGCACGCGTCAGCCCGGCCCGGCCCGGCCGGCAGTGTGAACGCAGCCTTATAAGGTCTTACCACTTCAACTCACTACGAACGCATTCTCCTAGTTACTGCACAGAATTAACTCAGTCTGCTCTGAAATCGTGTAACCATACTGTGATAGGTCTTTGTGTTTACATATTCGCAACACATGCATTTCTTTATGTTGGGAGTCCCTGCACCAAGTGCCGATCCCTTGCAGGTCTTCCTGCATTTCGCTACAATTCTGTAGCTTCATGACTTCTTTGTACATAGCAGCGAGACGTGTGGTGTAAAGCACCTTGCCACGGTTCACGCGGCTTCCCCCGTCGGGGGCTCGAGTCCTCCCTCGGGCATGGGTGTGTTGTGTTGTCCTTAGCGTGAGTTAGTTTGAGTTGGACCAAGTAGTGAGTAACCCTAGGGACCGATGACCGCAACAGTTTGGTCCCAGAGGAACTTACCACAAATTTCCATAACAGTGTCATCGGCTGAAAGTCTCGTAAAAATTCGCACTTTATCCACAAGGCCCTTTTTTTTATATATGTTCTGATACGTAATGGTGCTATAGAGGCCCCTCGCGGTACACCTGAAGCTACATTTACGTCTCAACACACTTCTCCGTTCAGAATTACATGCTGTGTTCCATTTGCTAGAAACTCTTCAAACCGCTTACAAAAGTGGTCTGATACGTCGAAGTACCATATTTTGGCCATTAGGTGTTTATATTCACCTGTGTTCTACGAAAAGCCTCTTTGACTAGCAATCAAAACGCCCTGAGTCCCTGGTTCGAACGGTGCTGCTGTTATAATTTCAATAAAAATCATCAGCAATGATTGCTGTCTATAAAACTACATCGATGAGCCGAAACATTATGAGCACCTGCTTAACAGCTTTTTTGTCCTTCTTTGGACACGTTTGTAGAGATATATGGCCTTAAATGTCTATGCACAGGTCATGTAATTCGCGTAAATAACAGGCCGCTGATTTGCGTACGTGTTGATAGCGCCCGGTAACGACCCATATGGGTTCCGTAGGATTTACTTCAGTTGAGTTATCTAGCCGAGACATCAACGTGAGTTCAGTATAATGCTCCTTCAACCACTGTGATACGGTTCTCGCACCCAATCAAGGAGAATTATACTGCTGACATCCCCGTCGCGGAAGACTTCAAGCATGAAGACATGCGAGTGGTTCGCAGTTGTCACCGTGTCTTCGATGACAACCACAACAATGTAAGCGCAGGAAAATATCTCCCATAGCAGTCTGCTCCCACCAGACTGCGTCCGTGGCCGCCGTTCACCTCCATGACGCCGTTTGTGGGGACGATCATCGACCTCTGTAGCAAAAATGTGATTCACCCAAAGGGCCGATACGTTTCCATCGATCGATGGTCAAATCCCTATGGTCCCCTGCCCACTGCAATCGTAACTGGCGATGTCGTTGGGTCAGAATATGAAAACGTAAGAGTGGTCTGCTGCGGAGCTTCGTGTTCGACAACGTACGATGTACAGAGTGCTCCGAAACACTTGTGCGTGCACCAGCATTGTGCTGCTTCGGCAGAGATGCCACAGATCACCATCTATCCTACTTTACAGATGTGGACTTTGACCACAATCTGTTGGTCATGAACTGTAGATTAAAGCTGAGGAAACTGCAAAAAGGTGGGAATTTAAGGAGAGAACCAGAAGTTGTAGAGATTTTAAAAGAGAGCATTAGGGAACGATTGACAAATACGGGGGAAAAAAATACAGTAGAAGAAGAAAGGGTAGCTTTGAGAGAGGATCAAGTAGGTAAAAAGACGAGGGCTAGTAGAATTCCTTGGATAACAGAAGAGATATTGAATTAGCTAAAGAAAAGAGAAAATATAAAAATACAGTAAACGAAACAGGAAAAGGAGTCTAAAGGTCTCAAAAATGAGATCCACAGGAAGTGCAAAATGGCTAAGCAGGGATGACTAGAGGACAAATGTAAGGACATAGAGGCATATTTGACTAGAGGTAGGATAGACACTGCCTACACGAAAATTAAATAGACCTTTGCAGAAAAAGAACCAAGAGCTTAGATGGAAAACCAGTTCCGAGCAAAGAATGGAAAGCAGAAAGATGGAAGGAGTATATAGAGGGTCTCTACAGTGAGAGGGCAATTTTATGGAAATGGAAGAGGACGTAGATAAAGATGAAATTGCATGAAGAATTTGACAGAGCACTGAAAGACCTAAGTCGAAACAAGGCCCCGGGAGTAGACAACATTCCATTAGAACTACCGACAGTCTTGGGAGAGCCAGCCATGACACAACTCTTCCCTGGTGAGCAAGATGTATGAGAGAGCGAAATACGCTCAGACTTCAAGAAAAATATAATACGACGCGTCAGTGGATTCATTCGTCTGCGGCCCCTATCATCGCTAGAATGATTACCAATCCCTCTTTCTTCCGCACGTTTCCTTTCCTCATTACCTCACGTATCCGCGATGCCACGAATTTTTATTCAATCTAGGGGACGTCAGTGGTCATAATGTTTTCTGTTATCAGTGTATGTCCTTCGACATAGGACACAATAATAATAATAACAATTTCATGTGGTTCAACGGTCTGGACCAAGTCTTTCAATCGGACGCCACTTTTGCGCCAAGTGTGTCCCTAACCCACCCCAGTTATCCAACTGGGGAAAGGGTACCTACAGTTTAACGTGGAATCCGGATCACATATTGCTTCTGGCGAGTTGTCACATCGTTGAGAGATAAATGCTAGAGTAAAACGCAGATGAATTCCGCCTGATGGAATGGGTGTTTTCACCCAGACATGTTTCAGTACTTTTTGTGCTATCTTCAGTGGGTTTACTTGTTTATCTTCCTTCTGCAAAATTGCTGTTACATGTTACCCTTTAAAGAAACTTCTGGTACAAAACATTCACATTTGTAAAATGAGCGATTATTGCCAAATATTCTATATTCGTTTGCATACAGCAAATAGTTGAACAGTGGCATTCGATGTTGTTTATTTACGATATGTGTAAAGGTTCTAGTTTCGTAGTACATTTAGAAATACAGTGGATCATTGCATTTGTTTACATACCTCACAAGGACCTATTAGATCCACTACGCAAGCTTGCTATAGCTTGTCATCTGCAAACAGCAAAATGATATTTTATTTTTCTGTTTATTATGCATTTCCCACCGAGAATCACAACGTCTTGCATTATTTCGCGTGTTACTTACAGTTTTTGATATTGTGGTCATCCTGCTTGTTTGCGTCGAGGTGGCACATTCACTTCTTTCGCAATCTCTACGATTCGTTCGCCAACCATTACGCCGCCATTACGCGTTGCTGTGTTTATGTAGTCTATTTGTTGTTTGATGGTGCTTGTTTTGTGTGTGTGTGTGTGTGTGTGTGTGTGTGTGTGTGTGTGTGTGACACAGACGCCACTAGTATAACCGTCAGATGTGAAATAACCCGCTTAAGAGCATACGTGTTGTTCGTTTGGATACAGTGCACCCGTTTCATAATATGCGGAGTACTTAGAAACATAACTTAAATGGAATCACAGAACACAGCTTCGTAGGAACTCTGGATTTAAACTTGTAATCTACACTAGAGCCAAAGAAACTGGTTCAAATGGCTCTGAGCACTATCGGACTTAACATCTGAGGTCATCAGTCACCTAGAACTTAGAACTACTTAAATCTAACTAACCTAAGGACAACACAAACATCCATGCAGGCAGGATTCGAACCTGCGACCGTAGCGGTCACGCGGTTCCAGACTGTAGCGCCTAGAACCGCTCAAAAAATGTGTGTCAAATCTTATGGGACTTAACTGATAAGGTCATCAGTCCCTAAGCTTACACACTGCTTAACCTAAATTATACGAAGGACGAACACACACACCAATGCCCGAGGGAGGACTCGAACCTTCGCCGGGACCAGCCGCACAGTCCGTGACTGCAGCGCCTCAGACCACTCGGCTAATCCCGAGCGGCTGTAGCGCCAAAGAGACTGGTACACCTGCCTAATATCGTGTAAGGCCCCCGCAAGCACGCAGAAGAGCCCCAACACGATGTGGCATGTACTGGACTAAATCTCTGAAGCAGTGTTGAAGGGAACTGACACCATGAATCCTGCAGCGCTGTCCATAAATCTGTAAGAGTACGAGGGGGGAGGGGGGGGGGTGCCGATCTCTTCTTCTGAACACCGAGTTGCAGGACATCCCAGATACACTCAATAAAGTTCATGTCTGGTGTGTTTCATGGCCAGCGGGAGTGTTTAAACTCAGAAGAGTGTTCCTGGAGCCAGTCTGTACCAATATTTGACATGTAGGGTGTCACATAGTACCGATGGAATTGCCCAAGTCCGTCGGAATCCACAATGGATATGAATGGATGCAGGTCATCAGACCAGGATGCTTACCTTCGTGTCACCTGTCAGAGTCGTATCTAGACGTATCAGGGGTCCCATGTCACTCCAACTGCACACGCCCCACACCACTACAGAGTCTCCACCAGCTTGAACAGTCCCCTGCTGACACTCAGGATCCATGGATTCATGAGGTTGTCTCCATACCCGTACACGTTCATGCGTTCGATACAATCTGAAACGAGACTCGTCCGAGCAGACAACCTGTTTCCAGTCATCAAGAGTTCGGTGTCGTTATTGAAGGGCCCAGGCGAGGCGTAAAGTTTAATTTCGTGTTGTCATCAAGAGTACACGACCGGGCCTTCGGCCCATATCGGTGACGTTTCGTTGTTTTGCTAAAGGCCGTCTCCACCGAAAACTTATGTTTAGCTGAATGGTTTGCACGCTGACACTTGTTGATGGCCCAGCATTGAAATCTGCAGCAACTCGCGGAAGGGCTGCACTTTTGTCACATTGAACAATTCTCTTCAGCCGCAGTTGGTCCTGTCGTTGCAGGATCTTTTTCAAGGCTTAGCGATGGAGATTTGATGTTTTAGCGGATTCCTGATATACGCGGTACACTCGTGAAATTGCCATACGGGAAAATCTCCACTTCATCGCTACAACGGAGATGCTAGGTCCCATCGCTCGTGCGTCGACTATAGCACCACGTTCAAACTCACTTAAATCTTGATAACCTGCCACTGTAGCAGCAGTAACCGATCTAACAAATGCGCCGGACACTTGTTGTTTTATACAGGCGTTGCCGAATGCAGCGCCGTATTCAGCCGTTTACATATCTCTGTACTTGAATATGTATGCCTATACCAGTTTATTTTGCGCTTCAGAGTATAAATGCTGCAGCAGACATTTATCGACAGTCGTTTATACGCATCTTGCGTGAATGGAACACGGAAAGTGAGAAAGCCGACCGTGTGACCGAGCGGTTCTGGGCGCTTCGGTCTGGAACCGCGCGACCGCTACGGTCGCAGGTTCGAATCCTGCCTCGGGCATGGATGTGTGTGATGTCCTTAGGTTAGTTAGGTTTAAGTAGTTCTAAGTTCTAGGGGACTGATGACCTCAGATGTTAAGTCCCATAGTGCTCAGAGCCATTTTTTGAAAGTGAGAAGTGCTGGTGGTAGTACCCTCGACCACGCACCGTAATGTGACTTGCATAGGGTAGATGCAGATTTTTCGAGGTGGCTTTAGTGCAGGACTTGCTGCTTATTTATGATTCGACAGAATTGTTTGGATCAGCAAACACATGGACTCTCTAGTGTACATAGCTGTGTCTGACATTTTGTCACAGGGCTACAGCGTGAAACGGCGGAGTACAGACATCGGGTGTACATACGGCTATAAAAGCGTGCGCATGCACGTGCATGCGAGCAGGCCACATATACTGCACTGGCAGATGCTGTGTGCGGAGGAGCAGCAGAGACAGGTACCAGAGGAAGGAAGACTTGGGTCTAATGTCCCGTCGATGGTCATGTCATTCGGGACAGAGCACAATGGGGATGGATGGAGTCGGAGTGTAGTCGTACATGCAGCAGATGTAGAAGACAAGGTCTTCAGAAATGTTCCTTACCGCGGTAGCCAAATTGCGCTGTTGATTCAGTGACCAATCTCAAATTAATACAACTCTCTCCTTTGAAAGGATACGCAATCCATGTTCTTTAAGCAATTTCTCAACAGAGATCACTTATCCATTGAGTGGAAAATGTGTGACGGGGGACCAAAAGATTCAGTCCGACAGGGTTTCAGTAGTGGGTCCATGCAAAGCTTTTAGTGTACATAAAAGAAGTTCCAAAGGATGCAAAGGAACGGTTAGAATCTATGCGTATGTACCAGCTACGTGCAGAAAAATCATAATTACCACACATTTTGAGCCTAAGGTAGATAGACACCTGAGAGGTTTCTTATGGCGACAATTCGGTAAATTGGGTTGTTGTGACGTTGTGCACATTTAATATAGACAGTCTGAAATTAATACACACCGCATCACAAAGCACGCATGGGACATGGTCAAACGGACACAACAACGCATTGCTGTCGTGCGTGTTTATTGTTGTTTTGAGGGCTGGAAGCGTACTCGTACATGAGTCGCCTGTACAACGTGAGCCGGTGCGACCTTGTGTGAAAGAGCGTTACCAGCACCTGACAGAGTCTGAAAGTGGACTCGACGTGGGCGTCCATTTGGCTGGCTGGTCTACTAGTGCATTATCCAGATTTGTGGGGCAACCGGATGTGAGAGTGGCCTCATGTTGGACTGCATGGGGACGCCAGTGCAAGCATACCCGTCGTCAGGATTCCGGTCAACCACTTCTGACCACCACAATGGAGCATCGCCCTACCGGGCACCAAGCAGAATCTGCGCTTACGACCCGTGAACAAGTGGTGGATACGATGTAAGATTATGGATCATCGTACGCGTTGGAAACTACCAGCAGCCTGTCTCGGCAGTCGCTGTCACACTTACAGGTGCTGTTGACATGACAGCACAGATGGCTACGTTTGGAATGCTGTTGTGAACGGGAAGCGCGGACTGCTTGTGAATGGCATGCTGTTCTGTGGTGAATCGCGGGTCTGACTAAAGGACCCTCCCCCCCCCCCCCCCCCCCCCCCCCGCCCTCGTCAACGCACGGTCGCGTTCTCGTTTTCCGAGCAGATTCCCGACGGGGTCAGGGATTCAGGGATTTTCACCTGCCTCGAGATGACTGGGTGTTTGTGTTGTCCTCGCCGTTTCATTATCATTCATGAAAGTGGCGAGATTGGACTGAGAAAAGGGTGGGATTTTGTACGGGCGCTGATAACCGCGCAGTTGAGCGCCCCACAATCCGAAACATCACCGTCATCATGGTCCGTTTTCAACATCGGCAGCAGCCTGAGGATACGCGCCATTCTTCCAGTGTTCTGAACAGGCACAGCATCGCTACAGCGGGTGTCGTCGTGCGTGGAGTAGTCTTGCACATCTTCAGGTCACGAATTGTAGTGACTGAGGCAGTTCTGATGGCACAGTGGTAGGAAACAGTGTCCTACGTCTCACCTCTTACGCACCAATGTCGCAGTGCCATTTTTCAACAGGACAATGCTCCTCCACACCCGACACGTGTCTCTCTGAAGAATATGGGTAGCCAGCGAGATCCCTATATGTGCCTCTTGCATAACATACGTGGCACCAATCGTAAGGCGTTTGCTTTCGCGGCCGACGTCTTCCTTAGTTAAAACTTCCGGGCTGAGAGGTCGTGGTCGATCTGTAAAAGTTCTCCTTCCTGACGTCTCGTTGCCAACAGCGGGCAACATCTTCCGAGATGAGTCAACGACTGGCTGCCAGGCCGTGGGGGTCCCGTTTACATAGAGCGCATAGAGGGGACCACGATACGTCGCGTGGGGCCGACCATAAGTCTATCTCTGACTAACGTCATTATACTCGATTGAAGGTTATCGATTTTCACCGTTGGTGCAAAGTCGACCCTTTTTAATCCAGGCACTATGTTTTTGGCCTTTTACTCTTATTGTTAAGTCCTGATTTCTTACATATTGTTTATCACCCGTCTTTTCCTGTAACTTACTCCTATCTTTCTCAGAATTTCGTATATCTTGCACAATTTTATAGTGTCGAAAGCTTTTTCCAGGTTGAAAAATCCTGTGGAAGTGTCTTGATTTTTCTTCGATTCATTTTCTTCATCCATTATCGACGGCAAGGTCAGAACTCCCTCCCTGGCGCGTTTTCGTTCTCTGACACTAAACTGATCGTCATCTAACACATCCTCAATTTTCTTTTCCATTCTTCTGTATCTGATTCTTGGAGCAGCTTGGATGCATGAGCTGTTAAGCTGATTGTTCGGTAATTTCCACACTTGCGACCTTCGGAATCGTGTGGATGATGTTTCGCTGAAAGTCTGATGGTATATCTCATAAATTCTACGCGACAACGTGAATAGTCATTTTGTTGCCACTTCCTCTAATTATTTTAGAAATTTCGGTGGAATGTTATCTATCCTTTTTGCCTTATTTGATCATAAGTCTTCCAAAGCTCTTTTAAGTTGTTATTCCAATACTTGATCCCCTGTCTCTTCCCCATGCAAGACAAGTCTCACCCCTGACAAGAGGCCTTCAGAGTACCCTCCTGCCTACCTGCTAACTGCTACGCACTCAGCAGTGAATTCCCGTTGCACTCGTAACTTTACCGCCCTTGCTTTTAATTTCACTGAAGGCTGTTTTGACTTTTGTATACCTGGTACGACGGTCC
The DNA here is from genome assembly GCF_021461395.2 of Schistocerca americana. Classification (NCBI taxonomy): domain Eukaryota; kingdom Metazoa; phylum Arthropoda; class Insecta; order Orthoptera; family Acrididae; genus Schistocerca; species Schistocerca americana. The sequence goes on along the minus strand of NC_060128.1, from coordinate 65,729,267 downwards.
GTCGATTGACGTCTTTTTTGCTGTGAGTAGTGAACTATTCTTTGCAGGCACATTGGACAGTCCGCACTGATACACCGAGAATTTCGTTCAACTTCGTTCACGGTGTGCTCAAAGGGCGTCCGAAGGCGGTAGCCCCGTACTGCTCCGTGACGCCTCTACCTCGCCCATCGTCATAATGTTGTTGTGTACTGCTGTTTGTAATCCTGTACCAATGCCATTGTCATCACTGCCGCCGGCTCTCTAGTGTTTGTGTAACTGCGTTTTTACGAGAGTCGGCCAGAAAGTGATGCAGCACATTTTCTTCTGATCCGAAAACACTGCCACGAATGCGAAACGTTACGTATGCATTATTTGAAGTCTCCTGAGTGAGTGCGCCAAGTTTCCGTCACTTGCGACAGATAGCGTAGCTGCAGGACAGTTTCAAAATGGCGTCTACACGGTGTTACAAAAAGGTACGGCCAAACTTCCAGGAAACATTCCTCACAGACAAATAAAGAAAAGAGGTTATGTGGACATGTGTCCGGAAACGCTTACTTTCCATATTAGAGTTCATTGTATTACTTCTCTTCAAATCACATTAATCGTGGAATGGAAACACACAGCAACAGAACGTACCAGCATGACTTCAAACACTTTGTTACAGGAAATGTTCAAAATGTCCTCCGTTAGCGAGGATACAAGCATCCACACTCCGTCGCATGGAATCCCTGATGCGCTGACGCAGCCCTGGAGAATGGCGTATTGTATCACAGCCGTCCACAATACGAGCACGAAGAGTCTCTACATTTGGTACCGGGGTTGCATAGACAAGAGCTTTCAAATGCCCCCATAAATGAAAGCCAAGAGCGTTGAGGTCAGGAGAGCGTGGAGGCCATGGAATTGGTCCGCCTCTACCAATCCATCAGTCACCGAATCTGTTGTTGAGAAGCGTACGAACACTTCGACTGAAATGTGCTGGAGCTCCATCGTGCATGAACCACATGTTGTGTCGTACTTGTAAAGGCACATGTTCTAGCAGCACAGGTAGAGTATCCCGTATGAAATCATGATAAAGTGCTCCATTGAGCGTAGGTGGAAGAACGTGGGGCCCAATCGAGACATCACCAACAATGCCTGTCCAAACGTTCACAGAAAATCTGTGTTGATGACGTGATTGCACAATTGCGTGCGGATTCTCGTCAGCCCACAGATGTTGATTGTGAAAATTTACAATTTGATCACGTTGGAATGAAGCCTCATCCGTACAGAGAATGTTTGCACTGAAATGAGGATTGCCACATTGTCGGATGAACCATTCACAGAAGTGTACCCGTGGAGGCCAATCAGCTGCTGATAGTGCCTGCACGCGCTGTACATGGGACGGAAACAACTGGTTCTTCCGTAGCACTCTCCATACAGTGACGTGGTCAACGTTACCTTGTACAGCAGCAACTTCTCTGACGCTGACATTAGGGTTATCGTCAACTGCACGAAGAATTGCCTCGTCCATTGCAGGTGTCCTCGTCGTTCTGGGTCTGCCCCAGTCGCGAGTCATAGGCTGGAATGTTCCGTGCTTCCTAAGACGCCGGTCGATTGCTTCGAACGTCTTCCCGTCGGGACACCTTCGTTCTGGAAATCTGTCTCGATACAAACGTACCGCGCCACGGCTATTGCCCCGTGCTAATCCATACATCAAATGGGCATCTGCCAAATCCGCATTTGTAAACATTGCACTGACTGCAAAACCACGTTCGTGATGAACACAAACCTGTTGATGCTACGTACTGATGTGCTTGATGCTAGTACTGCAGAGCAATGAGTCGCGTGTCAACACAAGCACCGAAGTCAACATTACCTTCCTTCAGTTGGGCCAACTGGCGGTGAATCGAGGAAGTACACTACATACTGACGAAACTAAAATGAGCTCTAACATGGAAATTAAGCGTTTCCGGACACATGTCCACATTACATCTTTTCTTTCTTTGTGTGTGAGGAATGTTTCTTGAAAGATTGGCCGTACCTTTTCGTAACACCCTGTATAGGTGATGTACGTTACAAGCAACGTGCCGTTATTGAATTTCTCACTGCAGAGAAAGAAACTGCGGTGAAATGTCAATGAAGTATCTGCTGCCGACAGTCAGTCGCTGGGCATGGAGAATGAGGTCATCAAAAGGCGGCTCGGTGCAGCTTCACAATTTGCAGCGGTCGGGGAGGCCATCCACGGATGTTATACCTAACACTCTGCAGCGAGCTGGTGTTGTGATTCGCGAGAACAGACGCATTACGACTCGGCAGTTGACGCTGCATCTGTCAATCGGTAAAAGAAGTGTGGATGCAACTATCCGCAAGATGGGTCCTGCGGTGTCTAACGGTGGATCACATGAAATGAAATGATCGTATGGCATTGTTGACCGGGAAGCCCCATGCGGGGCAGTTCGGTTGCCGTATTGCAAGTCCTTTTTAGTTGACGCCACTTCGGCGACTTGCGAGTCAATGATGATGAAATGACGATGAAGAACACACAACACCCAGTCATCACGAGACAGAGAAAATCCCTGGCCCCGCCGGGAATCAAACCCGGGACCCCGTGCGCGGGAAGCGAGAACGCTACCGAAAGACCACGAGCTGCGGGCGGTGGATCACAAATCTCACAGAAGAAAAAGTCTCGATTTGATGCAACGTTTTGAATATGAGGGGGAGGCCATCATGTCCCAGATTGTGACAGGCGACGAAACCTATGTTCACCATTTCGAGCCCGAAACAAAGCGACGGTCGATGGCATGGCGCCATTCCCACTCCCCACAGAAGAAAAATATCAAAGCAACTGCTACTGCCGGTAAGGTCAAGATCACCGTGTTCTGGGACAGTGGAGGTTTGATTCTCATTGAAAAATGACTCTGAGAACTATGGGACTTAACTGCTGTGGACATCATCCCCAAAAACTTAGAACTACTTAAACGTAACTAACCAAAGGACAGCACACATATGCATGCCCGAGGCAGGATTCGAACCTGCGACCGCAGCGGTCGCGCGGTTCCAGGCTGTAGCGCCTAGAACCGCTCGGCCACCCTAGCCGGCGATTCTCATTGACCTGATGCCTAGAGGCGGTACCATTATTCAGAAATATGTGTCAACACATTAACAAAAGTCAACACGCACTTCCAGCGACTTCGGCGCCACAGCAACCCGGGAGATGTTTTGGTGCAACACGATAATGCTCGGCCCCATACAAGTCTGAGGACTGCAGAACACATCGCAAAACAGGGTTGGACAATGTTAGCTCAATCCATCCGACAGGCCTGACGTAGCCACCTCAGACTTTCAGTTTTTTGGACCATTGAATAATTCCATTCGTGGAAGACATTTTGAGGACACTGAGGAGGTGATTGACACAGTGAAACACTAGCTCCGCAACCAGGACAGGGATTGGTACTGACACAGCATACACGGCCTTGTTTCCCACTGGAGGAAGGCCATAGAACGGGATTGAGATTACGTGGAAAAATAGGGTGTGTAGATAAAATACCATTCCTTCGTGTGTGCAATTCTCATTACAATCAATGAGGAATAGTTGAAGAAAAAAATGCGGAGCATTACTTTCTGGGCGACAGACAAACACACTTAAAGTGTGTGTTTCTATGTTAACTTCGAATTTTGTGTTGGGGAGGGCACTCAGTTTGGGTAGTTTGTGCTAACAAGCAAGAAGACCCGCGTTCGATTCCCGGCCGCAGCACCAAGAAACCACGCGTTCGATTCCCGGCCCCAACACAAATTCATTTCTCCAAGAGACTTAAATGTCTCAGGGAAACATTTAATTACAAATTCGAATTTTTTGCTACTCTGCTTTTTTTTTCAATTATGTTTCTTTGGCCCTTTATAACCGTTGTTGGCTGTATGGTCCTTGTAATTCAGAGGCAAAGCACAGAAATAAAAAATTAAAGCCTCGCCCCACCTTACTCCGCTAACCCCATATAGTGGTCAGCGCGCTGTGCCAAGGACTCATTGCCCTACATCTCTAACGTCGATCAGTTGTAGAATTTTGGAACACGTATTATGTTCGACTACAATGACTTTTCTGGAGACTAGAAATCTACTCTGTAGGAATCAGCATGGGGTTCGAACAAACGATCGTGTGAAACCCAGCTCGCGCTATGCGTCCACGAGACTCAGAGGGCCACAGAAGCGGGTTCCCACGTAGATGCCTTGTTTCTTGACTTCCGCAAGGCGTTCGATACAGTCCCCCACAGTCGTTTAATGAACAAAGTAAGAGCATATGGAATATCAGACCCATTGTGTGATTGGATTGAAGAGTTCCTAGATAATACAACGCACCATGTCATTTTCAATGCAGAGAAGTCTTCCGAAGTAAGAATGATTTCAGGTGTGCCGCAGGGGAGTGTCGTAGGACCGTTGCTATTCACATTATACATAAACGACCTTGTGGATCACATCGGAAGTTCACTGAGGCTTTTTGCGGATGATGCTGTGGTATATCGAGAGGTTGTAACGATGGAAAATTGTACTGAAATGCAGGAGGATCTGCAGCGAATTGACGCATGGTGCAGGGAATGGCAATTGAATCTCAATGTAGACAAGTGTAATGTTCTGCAAATACATAAAAAGAAAGATCCCTTATCATTTAGCTACAATATAGCAGGTCAGCAACTGGAAGCAGTTAATTCCATAAATTATCTGGGAGTACGCATTAGGAGTGATTTAAAATGGGATGATCGTATAAAATTGATCGTCGGTATATCAGATGCCGGACTGAGATTCATTGGAAGAATCCTAAGGAAATGCAATCCGAAAACAAAGGAAGTAGGTTACAGTACACTTGTTCGCCCACTGCTTGAATACTGCTCAGCAATGTGGGATCCGTACCAGATAGGGTCGATAGAAGAGAGAGAGAAGATCCAACGGAGAGCAGCGCGCTTCGTTGCAGAATCATTTAGTAATCGCGAAAGCGTTACGGAGATGATAGATAAACTGCAGTGGAAGACTCTGCAGGAGAGACGCTCGGTAGCTCGGTACGGGCTTTTGTTGAAGTTTCGAGAACATACCTTCACCGAGGAGTCAAGCAGTATATTGCTCCCTCCTACGTATATCTCGCGAAGAGACCATGAGGATAAAATCAGAGAGATTAGAGCCCACACAGAGGCATACCAACAATCCTTCTTTCCACGAACAATACGAGACTGGAATAGAAGGGAGAATCGAGAGAGGTACTCAAGGTACCCTCCGCCACACAACGTCAGGTGGCTTGCGGAGTATGGATGTATATGTAGATTGACATCTTGTCCTTCTGTAAGTTTAGTTGTGGGCGTTGTAGCTGGTGAAGAGATGAAGAAAGCAGGCACTGGGCGACTGCACTTTGTACTCGTATTTGTCGTCTGCCAGCGTACCGCAGGGAGCTCAGGTTCGCGCGTCACGCACCGACCGCTACGACACGCCGCACTGCTGTTACCTCAACAAACTGATGACTCACGAGGAGGCGGGCACGGAAGATGAGCGGCGGACCGTTGTTTACGAAGTCCGCGCGCACTCAAGGCCGCACTACTGACAGCTGCCACCAGCACGGCAGCTACAAAACTACCAGATTTTGCGTAATCCGAAGATAAACTATAATATTGCTGTAAGAGCCTGCGATTGCCTACGTCCATAAAATTCACTTGGCGACGGTTGAAAGTGGTATAGCGGTGGGGGTATCGTGTACGACGATTTATTACCCACTAGGACTTATTTTTTTCTTTTTTATTCCATTACCTTTAATATCACTTACTTTTCTTATTTCTTGCTTATATCATAATTTATACCTGGCTTAACGTAAACACAGATGTTACGAAATATTTGCTGTCAAAATCCTGTGCTATGATGTTTCCAACCTAACGTACCCTTCAACAAAAGAAATACTTATATTATTACAATAGGAAATAACCAGGGAAAACTGGTCAAATGAATCGTATGCTGCCAGTTTTATACTAGACTTCAATTGACGAAGACGATACACAATGCTAGTTTTCGATTTAGGTAAATTTCATCTATGTTGATAAATTCGACAGCCGAACATAACGTCAGAGGAGAATAGTCATCCTATTAATTATACATTAAAGCATTTAAAGAAAGTAATGTTAAGGAACTTTAGTATGCCAAAAAGATATACTTTCTTTTCAATTTAATAATGTCCCGTTTCAAAGAAACCAAACGTTACCTAATCTGTTTCATGATATATGCTGCAATATTTTATTATTCACTAATCAACATTTGGTTACCTGATTATAAAACACGTATTAACTTTACTCGAAATTTTGTCACATGGAGAAAAATGAAATTTTGTAAAACATAAACACTACTCCGGGTCGAATATATTGCACATTCTTAATGATATTCAGGGTTTATTAAAATAATTTACCATCACACGTAAGATTTAGAGAGTTTTTAAACACCACTAGTGAATTTCGTTTATATTTTTTCACAGTTTGTCCTTACCGGATGTTAAATATGTAAATTAATTTGACAGAATTGTTCCAGTATGGTATAGAACAGTGCAATTTGTTGTAAATACCAGTGCTTGCTCCCAAAATTATGTCAATCGTACTTTACATGTACTGGCGTGATAACCTATCTTACTCAATGCTTTGTTGTCATGTATTCTGCTTTCTGCATTTATTTATTCGATTGCACAGCCTTCGTAGCGCTTTTGCAAAAGGAAGGTTTTTTGGCTGAAGTAGAAGTACTCCTTGATTGTTTCTACCTTAGTAATTCAGTAAATGCTGAAAATGATCAATTGCTGCTTCCCTCTTTCGCTATTAAAAATGCTTAAGAACCTTTCAGAAGACAACGACTGTCTCAAATGGATACAGAAAAGATGAGTATTTTATTTCAGAGATTGAAATGGTGTTCTCCGATTTTTTAATAAATGCAGAAAAATTTAGCTGTTACTCTACGAAAGTGCATAAAAGAGACAACTTAAAACAACTGGAGGAGACCCATTTCACTAAGGAGCTAACGTTGAAATGCTACTGCAGAGCAACTATGTAAAGACACACAGTCATGTAACATGAGGCGCCAAATTTGAATGCAGTTACTGTATTTCAGAAACGCATATCAAACTATGTTTTTCTTTTAAGAAGTAGTTTCAACTAACAATGACCATAAAAACATTTGTTACTTCCAGGTTACCGTAATTACGAAGAACCCAATACACAGTTACATGGCGGTTTCTGAGGCTGATGAACTACGATATTTTCGCCTGCTTACCAGTGGGATGTTTCGACTGGGTAATTTTCTTCGCAGCAAGTACAGCACCAAAACTTGGAATGGGTTATCAGTCCTTATAGGGCAGTTATTTACATTTTGTTCTGAACAACTGCATTCCTGCCACTTATAACTACGTTTCAGTAAAGACCAATATGGTGGCGCAGTCGTTAGCACACTGGCCTCGCATTCGGGAGGAAGGCGGTTCAAACCCGCGTCCGGTCATCCTGATTTAGCTTTTCCGTGATTTCCCAAAATTGCTTCAGCCAAATGCCGGGATGGTTCCTTTGAAAACGCACAGCCGACTTCCTCACCCGTTCTTCCCTACTCCGATTGGACCGATGACCTCGCTCACGACCAGCCAACCAACCAAGATGGTGAAACAAGCAGTAGATACTTATGTTTACATCAGTAACAGGTAACTTTCCTCCTTATAAAACTTAGGTAACTGCCTACACATTATCAGAATGACTGAATCGGTTACATGTTCGTGTACTGCTAAACAGGAGCATTCCTTTTACTAAAGCATTCACGAGGATATTACTTTAGTTTGCCCTCCTTACATAATTTTAACTACATAAATACATTTTATTATTTTCATCAGCCTGCCGACAGATATGATCCAGCGCCTCATCAGTTCCTCTCCTGCCCTACCTCTTCATCTCAAACTAGCTCTTGGATTTAGCGTTCTCATTTTTTGATACACTTCGCGGATTCGTTGCAGAACTTTCTCATTTCTTATCTTATCAGTCCACCCAATTTTTAACATTCTTTAGTAGCACCACATCTCAAATGCTTCGACCCTCTTCTGTTGCGGTTTTCCCACAATCCATGTTTCATTACGATACAATTCTGTGCTCCAAAGTACATTCTCAGAAATTCCTTCCTCAAATATAGGCCTATGTCGGGTAGTAGTAGACATCTCTTGGCCAGGAATTCTTTCTTTGTCTGCGATAGCCTGCTTCTTATACGACCTCCTTGCTTCGTGCGCCACGTGTTCAAATGGCTCTGAGCACTATGTGACTTAGCTTCTGAGGTCATCAGTACCGTTGAACTCAGAACTACTTAACTAACCTAAGGACAGCACACACATCCATGCCCGAGGCAGGATTCGAACCTGCGACCGTAGCGGTCGCTCGGTTCCAGACTGTAGCACCTAGAACCGCACGGCCACTCCACCGGCGCGCCACGTGTTATCTTGCTTCCAAGGTAGCAGAATTCTTCCATTTCGATTTCTTCGTGATTCCCAATCTTGATGTTAAATTTATCACTAATTTCATTTCTGCTAGTTTTCATTATTTTTCATATATTTTTTAATTTACTTTCTATCCATATGTTCACACTAATGAGTGATCACTCCTGTACTTCTACATCTTCCTTCAGTTTACTCTTAATCTATTGTGTGCTCTCATTAAACTGTTCATATAATTGAACAGGTCCTACAGTTCTTCCAGAGTTTCAAGGAGTATATCGTCAACGAATCGTGTCATCGATATCATTTCACTTCGAATTTTAATTGCATTGTCTGTGTGTATCGAAAAGGCGATGACGGAAATAAAAGAAATACTTCCGTCATCACCTCTTCGATATATAAACTGATCGCGCAGAACATAATGACCCCCGCCCCCTGCCACGTCTTCACCGTTGTGTCCCCCCTCCCCTCCACCTCCACACCCTTCATCTCCTTTCCCAAGGTGGCTTCCATCAACTCCCCCTCCCGGATGATGCCCTCTCTCCCTCCATCTATCCCTCCTATCAACTCTGATCCTCACTCCCCGTCCTTTCCTCTGTCCTTTCCCTGGGCTCCCTCTTCCCCCCTTCCGTCCTTCTTTCTCCCCACTAAACCTCTCCCTACCTCCCTTCTCTCCCCCCCCCCCCCCCTGAGTCCTTTTGTATTGCTCTCCTCTGCCTACCCCACTCCCTGTCGCATCTGCCCAGCACCCCCCACCCCTCTTATGGGTCGTAATCCTCCATCAGCTCCTTTCCCGGCTCCCCCCCTTTTTTATTTTCCGATCATCTGTCCAGTTTTCCCCCCACCTGCTCTCGGCTGTGGTATGTCACATTTGCCACCTTTTTAGTGCAGTGTGCCAGTGACTGTTCAGTGTTGTTCGCCTTTCTCGTGTTGCGAACAGAAACCATGCCTTCGCTGGGTGTGAATTTTATGTCTTTTGCGAACAGAAACCAGACTGTCGCCGTGTTTTTTTTAATTGTCTGTCTATTGTTTTACCTGTCTGCTTTGTATGTATTTTCTTAGCGTCATGATCCCTCTGTTCTTTGTTTTAAGTTCCACGATTTCTTTTCGCCATGTTACTCTTTAAGTCTCCGATTTTATCGCCTGTTTTTTATTTTTTATTCTCTTCATCTTTCTAACAAAGTCTGTAGGCTTAAGAGCAGCATACTAAGCTGCTGCCAGCCCGCCCCCTTCGGGGGGGGGGAATCGAAATTCAATAAAGGAGAAAAAAAAAAAAAACATAATGACCCGTCAGGCCATAGCAGCGTCACCTGGCGAGGAATGACTGCTAGTCAGACACACACACGGCGTATGTAGTGTCAGAGAGCGTGCTGTCCGTGTGTAGAATGGGGAAGGCGCGCCATCTATCAGAGTTTAGCCGGGGCCAGATTGCGATGGCCCCGAGGATCGGCACGAGCATTTCGCAAACTGCACGACTGCAGTAGTGAGTGTCTTCAACATCTGGCGAAACCACATCCAGACGTCGTGAGATTAAGCGGCCAGTGTAACACCTACAAAGCCTCTCGTTGATAATAAACCAAAATAGCTCCCAAATTAGTTCCCATGCCCTCGAAATATAAATTCAGAAAATGTCCCAAGCCCCTCCACAAGTAGTAATTTACGAAATAGAAATAAGAGACAAATAAAGGGAAATCTATAGTAGAAAAATAATAGAAAAAGAAAAGAATTTAATCATAAATTTTGGAAGCATGCGAGGGGGGAAAACGATAAAAATGGTTAAATTATTACTTATTCTTATATATGAGAAAATCAATATTATAGTCACTGAACGTAGGTCTTGAACAGCAAAGATCGCGTTTACTAAAGTATAAATAGACATACAATGCAATTATGATACTCCAGTCTCTATCCTCTAGTCTGTTCGAAGTCAATTAGGACGTACAGCTTTAGTAAGCAACAATAGGAGCTTTATTAAACCAGGGCGCAAGAATAAATCGCGACGAGATTGTTTTTTGGGAAGCATTAATTTCAGATCAGAATTGGAACTTTTGTCATATTAGAGGAAGTTCGTCTGAAGATTTAAATATTTTACGGAATTAACGACTTTTGGACAATCTGGACTTTGTATTGTGATATTGGAAAAGCTTTACTTCACGCGACCAGTAATCATAGTTCGTGACAGTTTATAGATATTAAACGGGAACAACATTTTTATCGCAAGTGACAGAACATTGTTTAGTATCTCTGATATTGACGGAATTCCAGATTAGATACTTATTCAAAGAACCCCATTGAATGACATCGTGTGAGTGAAGTGATTTATTAATAATTATTGTTAAATAAAATAACGTGTTAATTTGAAACTGACTATTCGTTTTGAACTTTACTTCGATTTAGGTTCATAAATAATTAGGTTACGTGATTTTCGCCAAGAAAACAGAATAGTAACTGAAACAAGTGAACGAGAATCTATTGAAAACACCAGTATTAATTTACTTATGGTTTTTTCCTTCAAAACTGGGAAGACAATACGTGTAGTGACTCACTGGGGTTAATTTAAGAACTAGCCGGGATAAAACAAAACCCCTCAATACCAGTCAATGTATAGATAAATTAACATTCCTACTTTCATGCAAGATACGGAAGTCGGGCTAGAAAAAAGTGTCGCTACACCAGCCTTCATTACAAATGTCGCACGTCGTAGGCTGGGCAGCCTGGTAAAACAGGACAGACGGCGAACTGTGGCGCAACTAATTTAATACTGGGCAAAGTACAAGTGAGTGTGAGCACACAGTGCACCGAACACTCCTAACGACGGGTCTCCGCAGCCGACGGCTCGTGCATGTGCCAGTGTTAACGACATCGGCAACTACGACTGAAATGGGGACGTGACCATCGGCACTCGATGTTGATGCAGTCGCAGAGCGTTGCACAGTCTGATGAATTCAGATATCTTCTTCATCACGCCGATGGGAGGGCGCGAATCCGTCGTCTCCCAGGGGAACAGCTCCTTGACACCTGAACTGCGGGACGGAAACAAGCTGGCGACGGCTCCATTATTCTCTGGAGAACATTCACGTAGCGGCCGGCCGGAGTGGTCGAGCGGTTCTAGGCGCTACAGTCTGGAACCGGGCGACCGCTACGGTCGCAGGTTCGAATCCTGCTCCGGGCATGGATGTGTGTGATGTCCTTAGGTTAGTTAGGTTTAAGTAGTTCTAAGTTCTAGGGGACTGATGACCACAGCTGTTAAGTCCCATAGTGCTCAGAGCCATTTGAACTATTTTTTTGAACATTCACGTGGGCATCCCTGGGTCCAGTGTAGGTGGTGCAAGGCACCATGACGGCCAAGGAGTATCGTTCACTGATTGCACACCACATACATCCATAACGATCAGTTTCCCGATGGCAGTGGCATTTTCCAACAAGATAATGCCCCATGTCACAAGGCCAGGAGTGTGATGGAGTGGTCCGAGGAACATAGTGGAGCCTCCCAGTGGATGTGGGGCCCCATCAAATCGCCATATCTGAACGCGGTCGAACACACTCGGCAATTTACGGCAATTGGGAGATTTGTGTGTGCACATGTGGTGCTACCAGCTCCCTCCGGCGACCTACAAAGGCCTCATTGCTTCCATGCCAAGACGCATCACCACTGTTATCCGTGCCAAAGGAGGCCATACCGGCTATTAGGTAGGTGGTCATAAAGTTTTGGCTGATCAGTGTGGATTGAAAACTAGTGTTAAAAGACTGGATCCCCGTTCAATACTCTTTGTAATTGACGAACTTCGTTCTTGGTCCTCTATTCCTAATTTTCCTTCTTGGTTCAGATACGTACAGTGCTAGGTGAGTACCTGGCGTTGCCAAGCTATGTATTTATACCAATCTTCTGTTACTCCAGTCCGCAGCTCGTGGTCGTGCGGTAGCGTTCTCGCTTCCCGCGCCCGGGTTCCCGGATTCCCGGGTTCGATTCCCGGCGGGGTCAGGAATTTTCTCTGCCTCGTGATGACTGGGTGTTGTGTGATATCCTTAGGTTATTTAGGTTTAAGTAGCTCTAAGTTCTAGGGGACTGATGACCATAGATGTTAAGTCCTATAGTGCTCAGAGCCATTTGAACCATTTTTCTGTTACTCCATCTGCTCACTTGCTCAACGTCAAGCTCCTCTCCCCCACCCTATCGATCTATCCCTCTCTCTGTCAATCTCTTCATCCCCTCTCTGTCTGCCCATTCCCTCTTCCACCTCATCCTCCTATCTCTGCCCATTCCTTCTCTTTCCTCCCACAGTCCAAGCCATCCTCCCTGCCTTCTCTCTCCATCACCAAGTTACCACCGCCATCCAGATAGCAGGCTGGTCATTCTTATTCCCACAGTATTTCTTTCCACCTAGGTAATTTGTATATCAAGATTGCTTGAAATCGAACCAGGGGTTTAAGTGAAGTTTTTCACCCGTTGCTTTGCTAGAGTCCGCTCGTCAATTTCACATATATATATACAATGAAGAGGCAAATAAACTGGTGCACCTCCCTAATATCGTGTAGATCCACCGCGACCACTCAGAAGTCCAACAACACGACGTGGCATGGTCTCGAATAATGTCTGAAGTAGTGTTGGAGAGAACTGACACCATGAATCCCACAGGGCTCTCCATAAATCCCTAAGACTACAAGGCGGTGGAGATCTTTTCTGAACAGCACGTTGCAAGACATCCCAGATATTCTCAGTAATGTTCATATCTGGGGAGTGTGGTGACCAGCGGAAGTGTTTAAACTCAAAAGAGCCTTGCTGGAGTTACTCTGTAGCACTCTGGAAGTGTGGGGTGTCGCATTGTCCTTCTGGAATTGTCCTAGTCCGTCGGAATGGCCGCGCGGGGTGGCCGAGCGGTCTAGGGCGTCTTTTCACGGTCCGGGCGTCTCCTCCCGTCGGAGGTTCGAGTCTTCCCTCGGGCATGGGTGTGTGTGTTGTCCTAAGCGTAAGTAAATTTAAGTTAGATTAAGTAGTGCGTGAGGTTAGGGACCGATAACCTCAGCGGTTTGGTCCCATTAGATCTAACCACAAATCTCCAATTTTTCCGTTGGAATGCACAGTGAATGGATTCAGGTGACCAGACAGGATGCTTACGTACGTGTCACCTGTCAGAGTCGTATTTAGACTTATCAGGGGTACCATATCATTCCAACTGCACACGCCGCTCACCATTACAGAGCCTCCACCGGCTTGAAGAGTCCCCTGTTGACATGCAGGGTCTATGGATTCATGAGGTTGTCTCTGTAACCATACACGTCACCCGCTCGATACAATTTGAAACGAGACTCGTCCAACCAGGGAACATGTTTCCACTCATCAATAGTCCAGTGTCGGTGTTGATGGGGTCAGGCGAGACGCAAAGGTTTGAGTCGTGCAGTCATGAAAGGTACATGAGTGACCCATTGGAGGCCCATATCAATGATGTTTCGTTAAACTGTTCACATTTTGACACTTGTTGAGGGCCCAGCATTGAAACCTGCAGCAATTTTCGGAAGGGTTGCACTTCCGTCACTCTTCAGACTGCGTTGGTCCCGTTCTTGCAGAATCTTTTTCCGGCCGCAGCGATGCCGGAGATGTTTTACCCGATTCCTGATATTCACGGTATACTCGTGCAACGGACATACGGGAAAATCTCCACTTCATCGCTATCCGAGAGATGCTGTGTCCCATCGCTCGTGCGCCGACTATAGCACCACGTTCAAACTGACTTAAACCTTGATAACCTGCAATTGTAGCAGCAGTAACCGATGTAACAACTGCGCCAGACGATTGTTGTCTTATAAAGGTGTTGCCGACCGCAGTGTCGTATTCTGCCTGTTTACATATCTCTGTATTTGAATACGCATGTCTATACAGTTTCTTTGGCGCTTCAGTTTGAGAGACACCCACATGCCTTGCTCATACTGTGGCATCAAGCAGTCAGGCCTGCAAGATGAGTGGTCTGCCAAGCGAGTGGATTCATTCTTATGTATCGAGTAACATGAACTCTAGTACTCACACTTAAGTTACAAGTTATCCTCATATATGATTAATACGCAACGGAAACACGCATCTGACTATCAGTAATTTACAGAACTCTGACTGTTCACTACGCACTGGCAATACCACATTTTCTTTCTTTTTTATTTAACGGCTTTTGTCAACACGTGGCCATCGCACTGAATATGAGTGGCGCGCACATTATAAATTCTGGATATCATGACATCATACAATTCGAAGGAAAAGTCCACCAATCTTTTTCTTTTCACTATCTTATTTATTCCGATAAATTCTCTAACCTAAACACACAAATTCTATAACCTACAACAATAACACATGAGAAATTCCGCCCAGTGGGCATGGCTTTACATTGGTGAATCTCTATATTATGGTCTCGTAATTATTTAACGCTACAGTGCACTTTCTGGATAGGATGGTGGATCTTTTATTATAACTCTGGAGATATATGCACGTCTTCCTGTGCAATGCAAGCCAAGTGGCGTTGCTGGATGGACTCACCTTGCTTCTCTCTCAGAGTTTGAATCTGGCATCACACGGAATCATATCACGCAAAGTAATATTAAGAACGTATTCTTCACACACGCGAGTCCTCAACTGATACCATGGACCAGTACTTCTCTTTATCTTTTGTCTCATACACAGTTGAAACTCACACAGTACTCACGATGTGGAAGTACTCGTCTCTAATTTCAAATCCTGCACACGCCATTTCTTAAATATTTCAACTTATGGTACACACGCTATTTCTTAAATATTTCAACTTATTGTACACACGCTAGTAATTCAACTTAACTTAAGCACACGGAAGTATTTCAACTTATTGCTACACTGGTTTCATTGTGACCGTTGGTCACTTCCAAAGATTACTACGATCCCATTGATATTACCTGCCTGACATTTAATTCTCCCCACAAAAGTTCCTGAAATAGAGAAATTATTATTTCAAACTACTCTACCACATGCATACCATTCTATCTACTCTTTTGTCTTTAAGGAGCACAACTAAAACAGGTCTTAACAGCACAAGATCCAGCGGCAGAGTGCTGAAACATGGCCGTTCTCGAGGTCCTCTCGCACCTTTGCTGAAGTGGGGGAGCACCTTGCTACCGTATTGGTCAGTCACATTTCAGGCGCTCAAAGCTCAGGTAAATTTCATCTCTTTGGTCCCACCAAAGGTGGCCAAAGGATTGTCTCAAAGATGATCATATATTCACATTCACTATCTGCGGTTAGCAGACGACCATACATTCATTCATTTCACAGATCTCACCAAACTGGATGTAGGGATTTACTTTGTGGGAGTGCACATGTGATCAATTAAATAAATAAATTGTCATTCTTTCCCACACTGGTATCCGGCTTCGCTGTATTAATTGAAATTGAGTTATTTTACAAAAAAAATGTGTTGTTCTGACAAAAATAATGAAGTATGTTGTACCTATTTTCAATGTCGGGCGGTACTGTATCCTTTCAAGTTCTTGGTGTGTTAACGTAGATTTTCCCGGCGTATCAAATACTACTGATTTTCACGGGTTTGCAGCCGGGTTCCATCGTCCTCTACGGGGAGGATATGGTTATTCTTGTGAAGAAATTTGATAAATTACGCAAGAATAAGGGAAGATTGCTGAGTGCGCTGGTGTTCTTATTGAGACAAAGGAGCCGCCGAATCGGAGGTCTCTTCAGTCCCGGCGTGATTGTGCACTCAACCTCACCTGAAGATGGCGGCCAGATGGTCCGCCGAAATATCGTGTTGTCGTCAGGACGATGGAACCCGGCTGGTTCAACCTTGCTGGTAGCGAGGTACCACCTAGGTTGAACCACCGGAAGATGTCGGACAGTTGCTCCGAGGAAATGTTGTGGAATTTGCACAAAGTGATCCGGCGGCAAACCTGTGGAGACTATGTACAACAATAATATTGTTTGGCCGGTCTGCTTACAATATGACGTCATTCACCTGCATGCTGACGCGGTCAAGATTGCTGCAACCGCATACAGCCGTGTGGAGTCTGTTCGCTACAGGCATCGCTAAAAATTCTATCGACATAAGATGCATACGTTGTTTACCTCTGCCACGACACCTCGCGAAAACAAATATTTTCTGAAGCGCCAGTAGCGCCGTTGAGGAAATCGATAGTTTGCGCGGCGGCGGGCGATGTGCAGCGGCACGATCTTCCGTTAAACAGCGATATTTATACGGCGCATGGCGGACGCGGCTGCCGTAAAAGCGACGTAAACAGGAGGGCTCTGTGGCGGAGGTGGTGGCAGGCGCGTGTGCGGGCATACGAAGAGAGCGCCGGCCGGCACGTGTGTGTCTGAGAGGACGCTACACCGCGGGGACAGGCTAAAGGCGGGCTCCCGCAGAGCCAACAGCGGCAGCCAGTTACGTTCTGCTGATGGGCCATTTCCACCCAGCCCACAGGCTGGGTTGCACGACTGCCTCACTCCGGCAGATACTAGGGACATTTACTAAATAGTGTACACTAATTTCTTTTCTACTTGCACGTTTATTTTATTTTTTTTCAGTGGCTCTCTACAGTAAAGTGAGTGATTTTAACAAGAGAAGTCACACACTAACTCCGGTCCAGTCAACTTTAGCCAAAACTGCTCAAGACGGACAACATAGGCCGCTTGTACGCAGAACGCTCAATTGCCAACTGTACTCGGAAAGTTACATATAAGTCGAAACTTCAACATTTTCTCTATTATCCCATCCAGGACACCTCTTCACCTGTCGAACAGCTCAGCACACAGTGGTCGGAAGCACTTTCACAGAAAGATAACGACGTCCACGCACACGTTTTTTTCAACTTCGGGAACAAGCCCAAGTATGGTGGACTCGCGTCTGGCCTGTAGGAACGATACGGCAACACTTCTCATCCGTATTCGTGCACTTCTTGCGCTACAACGCTGCCGATGTCCGGGCGAACATTGTCGTGGAGAATGAGTGGCCCAGCCTCGAGCAACTGACGCCGGGTTTTGTGCATTCTTATGCTCAGGCTGATGACAAAGATATTGATGAAATGTATGATGAGATAAAAGAAATTATTCAGATGGTGAAGGGAGACCAAAATTTAATAGTCATGGGTGACTGGAACTCGATAGTAGGAAAAGGAAGAGAAGGAAACTTAGTAGGTGAATATGGAATGGGAGTAAGGAATGAAAGAGGAAGCCGCCTGGTAGAATTTTGCACTGAGCATAACTTAATCATAGCTAACATTTGCTTCAAGAATGATAAAAGAAGGTTGTATACATCGAAGAAGACTGGAGTTATTGGAAGCTCTCAGATAGATTATCTAATGGTAAGACAGAGATTCAGGAACCAGTTTTTAAATTGTAAGACATTTCCAGGGACAGATGTGGACTCTGACCACAATCTATTGGTTATGAAATGTAGATTAAAACTAAAGAAGCTGCAAAAAGGTGAGATTTGAGGAGATGGGACTCGGATAAACTGAAAGAACCAGAGGTTGTAGAGAGTTTGAGGGAGAGCATAAGGGAACAATTGACAGGAATGGGAAAAAGGAATACAGTGGAAGAAGAATGGGTAACTTTGAGAGATGAAATAGTGAAGGTAGCAGAGGATAAAGTAGGTAAAAAGACGAGGGCTAATTGAAATCCTTCGGTAACAGAAGAGATATTGAATTTAATTGATGAAAGGAAAAATACGAGGCCTGTTCAGAAAGTAAACTCCGATTGATTGCCAAATTGAAACCACAGTGAACATCAGAAATGTTTTACTTGTAACAATTAGCTACACCTTTCAGCTACTTCTCTACGTAGTCGCCGTTCTGACTTAGACTTTTGTCATAGCGTTGTACCAACTTTTCAATAGCCTCATCATAGAAGGCAGCCGCCAGTGCTTTCCGCCAATTCTCCACGCTGGCCTACACCTCGTTGTCTGTGTCAAAATGTTGTCTTCAAAGACAGCGGTTCATGTAACCAGAGATGAAACTCAGGGGGAGACAATTGCGGACTGTATTGTGGGTAATCTCACATTTCCATTTGAAAACGATGCAGGAGCATCTTCATTGCCCCTGCAGAACGCGGCTGAGAATTGTCTTGAAGAAGAAACAGCACGACAGTTATGTAATGTTAGCTGCATAGCTTCAGGCGAAATTTCTCACCAGGCCCTCGTACTTGGCGGCAGACACTATTTTCTAGACATCTTTACGCACTCACTGCGAGCTCAGAAATGAGAAGAGCGACGTGATGCTAACTGGGGTTATACTAGAGACACTACCCAACACATCTGTGCAAAGCTTTATCGGATTTTCATAGTCGTTTCCATTTCGCGACCGATCGGAGCTTACTTTCTGAACGCCCCTCGTATAAAAATACAGTAAATGAAGCAGGCAAAAAGGAACCCAAAGATCTCAAAAACGGCTAAGCAGGTATGGCTACAGAACAAGTGTAAGAATGTAGAGGCATATATCACTACGAGCAAGTTAGATACTTCCTACAGAAAAATGAAGGAGGCATTTGGAGAAAAGAGAACCATTTGCATGAATATCAAGAGCTCAGATGGAAACCCAGTTCAAAGCAAAGAAGGGAAAGCAGAAAGGTTGAAGGAGTATGTAGAGGGTCTATACAGGGGCGATGTTCTTGAGGACAATATTATGGAAATGGGAGAGAATGTAGATGAAGATGAAATAATAGATATGTTACTGAGTGAAGAGTTTCACAGAGCACTGAAAGACCTAAGTCGAAACAAGGCCCCGGGAGTAGACATTCCATTAGAACTACTGACGGCCTTGGGAGAGCCAGGCTTAACAAAACTCTACCATCTAGTGAGCAACATGTATGAGACAGGCCAAATACCCTCAGACTTCAAGAAGAATATAATAATTCCAATCCCAAAAAAAGCAGGTGTCGACAGATGTGAAAATTACCGAACTATCAGTTTAATAAGCCACGGCTGCAAAACACCAACACGAATTCCTTACAGACCAATGGAAAAACTAGTAGAGGCCGACCTCGGGAAAGATCAGTTTGAATTCCGTACAAATGTTGGAACACATGAGGCAGTACTGACCCTACGACTTATCTTAGAAAATAGATTAAGGAAAGGCAAACCTACGTTTCTAGCATTTGACAATGTTGACTGGAATACTCTCTTTCAAATTCTGAACGTGGCAGGGCTCAAATACAGGGAGCGAAAGGTTATTTACAATTTGTACAGAAACCAGATGGCAGTTATAAGAGTCGAGGGGCATGGAAGGGAAGCACTGGTTGGGAAGGGAGTGAGACAGGGTTGTAGCCTCTCCCCGATGTTAATCAATCTGTGTATTGAGCAAGCAGTAAAGGAAACAAAAGAAAAATTCGGAGTAGGAATTAAAATCGATGGAGAAGAAATAAATACTTTGAGGTTCGCAGATGACATTGTAATTCTGTTAGAGACAGCAAAGGACTTGGAAGAGCAGTTGAATGGAATGGACAGTGTCTTGAAAGGAGGATATAAGATAAACATTAACAAAAGCAAAACGAGGATAATGGAACGTAGTCGAATTAAGTCGGGTGATGCTAAGGGAATTAGATTAGGAAATGAGACACTTAAAGTAGTAAAGGAGTTTTGCTATTTGGGGAGCAAAAGGTCGAAGTAGAGAGGATATAAAATGTAGACTGGAAATGGCAAGTAAAGCCTTTCTGAAGAAGAGAAATTTGTTAACATCGAGTATAGATTTAAGTGCCAGGAAGCAGTTTCTGAAAGTATTTGTGGCACAACTTGACTAGAAGAAGGGACCGGTTGGTAGGACATATTCTGAGGCATCAAGGGATCACAAATTTAGTATTGGAGGGCAGCGTGGAGGGTAAAAATCGCAGAGGGAGACCAAGAGATGAATACACTAAACGGATTCAGTAGGATGTAGGTTGCAGTGGATACTGGGAGATGAAGAAGCTTGCACAGGATAGAGTAGAATGGAGAGCTGCATCAAACCAGTCTCTAGACTGAAGAGCGCAACAACAACATGCTCAGGTTTTGCGTGAAGTTATGATAATACACTGCTGTAACTCTTGTTCCACATGGGGCTCTGTCATATGATTCCTTGGTGGTCAAAAGTAAAAATAATCATTTGCTGGAGCTTTCATTGAGGGTGTTGAAATTTTTTTGGATGTGGGGAGTCTGAAGCTCTCCACTAACCAGACTATCATTTCAACTCCGATTCAAAGTCTCTACTCTACGTTTCATCGATAGCAAAAGTTCGACACAAGAATGCTTAAACTTCACGCCCGAAACATTATTCGAGCAGGGATGCAATGTCCATGCGTTTCTGCATGTCTTCAGCAGTCAGTGAGGGACCCATCTCGCATAAATTTTTCTCCTCTTTAAATCACTTGTCAGAATATGGAATACTGATGTTGGGGCTATTCCCCAGAATGTGGAATACTGATATTTGGGGAATTCCCCTGGCTTCATCATAAATCGCTCAAGTTTGACGCTTCGTTCATCTGTTGATGTTTTTGGCCTCCTGGGTCTTGGATTATCATCTATGCTCGTACGCCCACCATTAAAACTTTTAATCCAACGTGAAACTCAGCAGTGGTCAACTGTACGAGTAAATGTATCACAAACTTTACGCAACGCACTGTGAATTTCCGTCGGCTTTTTGCCGTGTAAAGTTCCGAACTTGATCTAAGAACTCTGGTATTCAAGAGTGACAGTACTAGAGACCCCTCCAGCGTCCATTTCTACCACTCGCCAATTTTATGTTAGAGCACACAGCGGGAAAACAAAAAAATAAAAAAAAAAATAAAAACAGAAAGACGTGTTTCTTCCTCAAGCTGCCAACTACGTCTGATGTAATTGTCGTTCTTGTTGCGTCAAATAATCCAGAGCAACACCAACCAGTGTATTATTTACGAAATGACCTCGTATTCCACAGGGCACAATTATCGCACCAACAGAACACAAACTTTGTTACCTCACTTTACAGTTTGCAGTTAATATGTGTCAGTAATCTCCGAACGTGCACACGCGCCCACGCTAACACACACACACACACACACAGACACACACACACACACACACACACACACACACACACACACACACACACAGAAACACACACACAGGGTTTAATGGTCATAAGTACAGATATAAACGATAAAAATTACATGTGAACATCAGGAAATTTGCCATACTGTCCGCTGTAACTTCGCGAAAACCGCATCTCGGTGTATTCATTCTTGCTGGATGTATTTGGGGTGTACTCTCTCAACCTGTATGTATGACAAAACTGTGCAGTAGAGAGAAATGAAGGAGAAAACGAAATGAAACTTTCCAGGTTGAGACAGCACGTGATGTTGTTACAATGATTACAAAATCGAGCCACGTTTACAAACTTGGCACTATCAGCCCACTTCTCAGTATGACATTGCAGCCCCCCCCCCCCCCCCCCCCGAATCTCTCCTGACTGGTGAAACAAAAGGGCCTAGAACTGTTGTAACTGGTCCTTGATATCCTGGATACTGGCTCTAGAGTTGAGGCCCAAGCTGGTTGCACACATGTTCTATCAGGGATAGATGTAGGGATATCGCTGACCATGTGAGTACCTCAACATTACCCACAACCCTTCTCAAGCGTAAATGTAGAATAGTGCCTTCCTATCTAATGTCGATGGGCTACCAATAATGTCCACAAGATTTTAGCCAATAACGCCCCTTCTTCTGCATCAGCGAGGGAATATTAGACTATGGACTACCAATGGTAGCCACAAGAATTTTAACCAAAACTCCCACTTCTCCAGCAGAAACGCGGGAAATCTTCTCCTTATAAGAGAACGCGGCACTGGTTTCTGACAGTGTTCTAGCTATAGTGGACACCGGAAGAGCCTGAAGAAGATCCCAGCAGAAAGGTCGAAACGTCGATTGTTTTAGAGGAAACATGACGCGACCTAACACCCCAGAACTGCGACACACGAAATGTATGGACAAACATTGACCTCTTGACAAATGACATCGCAATGACACTGCTACACCGTGTCAAGGACGCAGGACCTCCGTGATGTACTGTTGTGCTGCCAGAGTTCCCTCACCTCCCTCAGCCGTGACCCGAATTCATACCCAATGGTCTCCCCACACCAGGACCCCAGGAGTGAAGCCAACGAGCCTCTCCGAAATACTGGAAAAATTGGAAAAATGAGACTTCACAGGTCGCCACCATACTGCTTAGCGATGTGTCATCTGGGATAGCGCAGATCTGCGATTCGCCCTAAGACAGAGTGATGCCACTGACCAGCAGTTCAGGCTTCCTCATCATAGCACCAGTCTAATCAGAGTCGTTTGCGTTGTGGTGCTGACGATAGGCTATGCATGACACGGTATTTTCCTAGTCCAGCTGTCGCTGGTCTCCAACCAATTGTGTAGGATGACTCATAATGTTGCAGCAAGTCCATTACTTGTTGATGGATAGCAGGTGTTGATGTGAAGGCGTTACGATGTGCCTGGTGCACAATATGGCGATCCTTCATTGTGGTGGTCAGACGTGGTTGACCATACCTTGACGATAAATATGCCTGCTCTCACATTCCCTTGGAGTCCAACATCAGGCCGCTGTCACAGCTGAACACCTTACAAATCTGGGATGTTTCGGCCAGCCAGCCAAATGGAGACCACAAATGAGGACACAGTCTGTCAGGTTTTGAGATCGCTCTCTATTCATGTAAGCGGCATCTCCATGTCTCTGACAATGGTCACACACCATCTGATGCTATTCTCATCGTTTACACAGGGTGAATATTAATAAAACTGAAAAACTGCAGAGACCTATTTCTGACTGGAAATGGAGGAAAAAGGGTCCTAAGAACATGTGTCCAGAAATGCCACAATAGATGGCGCTGACGGATAATTCCTCTGACCACATACTGTGTGTTCCTTCTGTGACCAGGGTGTATGATTGACAAAGAGTACTGTAGGCAAAATGGTCCAGTATTCGTGTCAGGAATAAGCTGAGATAGTGTTTGTGTACAGCCAAGCCGATGGTAACGGTCGATAGCCAGCATGGCTGTACCAGAACAAGAACCTTCACAGACGCCAACCACATCACACAATACTTCAAGCCCTTTTTGGGCGCCTGTGTAGTGATGGGTCCTTTCAGTCAGACAAACGTGCAGGGAGATGGCGGGCTGTTCATACACCAGATTCAGAGGCCTGGATTCTACAGAATATTGAGATTGACGCTGGTACAAGTGGCCGACCAACGTGGTGTAAGCCAAAGTACGATTATGTGTATCTTGCATGACAGCCGCTACTATCCGTATCACCTGCAATTAGTGCAAGGATTATCAGCAACAGATTTCCCTCTATATGAAGCATATTGTCCATGATTTTAGCACCAGAATATCACAGTTGTGGGATTTTGTCATCAGTCCTCTTTATAGATGAGCAATCTTTTCAACAACTGGCATCATCAATCTCCATAATCGTCTTCTGTGTGCTACAGGCAATCCTAGTTGAATGGTTGAGGCGTCTCTTCAGTATTGGTTCAGCATTAATATGTGGGCAAGGATTCTTGGTGACTACATAATTGGGATTGGTTATTATTCCACAACGCCTCAGTGAGGAACATACATCCTGCCCAATACTCTGCCAGGTTGCTTGAGAGTGTACCTGCGACAATGTGACAGTTTCTGTGGTTTCTGCATCATGAAGCACTAACCCACTTTCGCATTGTAGTTCATCAACACCTGAACACCCTCCTCCCTGGACGTTGGATAGGACACAGAGGCCCTGTAGCGTGGTCACCAGACTTTAGCCGCCTGGATTTTTAGCTCTTGGGACATCTGAAAAGTGTTGTTTATGTTGAATGCTTCTTTAATATTTTTCATAAACTTTTCATACCCTATTTCAACCCCTTATACGTTGAATTTGCAAAAAACGCTAAATTTTTAAATTCTGATTCAGAAATCACATACCAGTTTTGGTAGTTGTAACTTCAAAATTGACTAAGTAACATCATATTTGCGAAAAGCTAGTCACCACGTGCTTCACTCCTTTATGGATGGAATTTTGAAAATTTACTTCTTAAAAGATGCCTACCATATAAGATCAAAACCTTTTCCAAATTTCAAGTTTCTATCCCTAGCAGTTTGGACTGTGTGATGATGAGTCGGTGGATCAGTCAGTATATGGGTGGTCCACTGATCGTGACCGGGCCAAATATCTCACGAAATAAGCGTCAAACGAAAAACTATAGAGAACGAAACTTGTCTAGCTTGAAGGGGGAAACCAGATGGCGCTACGATTGGCGCGCTAGATGGCGCTGCCATAGGTCAAACGGATATCAACTGCGTTTTTTAAAATAGGTACCCCCATTTTTTATTACATATTCGTGTAGTACGTAAAGAAATATGAATGTTTTAGTTGGACCACTTTTGTCGCTTTGTGATAGATGGCGCTGTAATAGTCACAAACATATGGCTCACAATTTTAGACGAACAGTTGGTAACAGGTAGGTTTTTTAAATTAAAATACAGAACGTAGGTACCTTTGAACATTTTACTTCGGTTGTTCGATTGTGATACATGTACATTTGCGAACTTATCATTTCTGAGAACACATGCTGTTACAGGGTCATTACCTGTAAATACCACATTAATGCAATAAATGCGCAAAATGATGTCCGTCAACCTCAATGCATTTGGCAATACGTGTAACGACATTCCTCTCAATAGCGAGTAGTTCGCCTTCCATAATGTTCGCACATGCATTGACAATGCGCTGACACATGTTGTCAGGTGTTGTCGGTGGATCACGATAGCAAATATCCTTCAACTTTCCCCACAGAAAAAAATCTGAGGACGTCAGATCCGGTGAACGTGCGGGACACGGAATGGTGCTTCGACGACCAATACACCTGCCATGAAATGTGCTATTCAATACCGCTTCAACCGCACGCGAGCTATGTGCCGGACATCCAACATGTTGGAAGTACATCGCCATTCTGTCGTGCAGTGAAACATCTTGTATCGACATCGGTAGAACATTATGTAGGAAATCAGTATACTTTGCACCATTTAGATTGCCATCGATAAAATGTGGGCCAATTATCCTTCCTCCCATAATGCCGCACCATACATTAACCCGCCAAGGTCGCTGATGTTCCACTTGTCGCAGCCATCGTGGATTTTCCATTGCCCAGTAGTGCATATTATGGCTGTTTACGTTCCCGCTGTTGGTGAATGACGCTTCGTCGCTAAATAGAAGGCGTGCAAAAAATTTGTTATCGTCCCGTAATTTCTCTTGTGCCCAGTGGCAGAACTGTACACGACGTTCGAAGTCGTCGCCATGCAATTCCTGGTGCGTAGAAATATGGTACGGGTGCAATCGATGTCGATGTACCATTCTCAACACTGACGTATTTTAGATTCCCGATTCTCGCGCGATTTGTCTGCTACTGATGTGCAGATTAGCCGCGACAGCAGCTAAAACACCTACTTTGGCATCATCATTTGTTGCAGGTCGTGGTTGACGTTTCACATGTGGCTGAACACTTCCTGTTTACTTAAATAACGTAACTACCTGGCGAACGGTCCGGACACTTGGATGATGTCGTCCAGGATACCGAGCAGCATACATAGCACACGCCCATTGGGCATTTCGATCACAATAGCCATACATCAACACCATATCGACCTTTTCCGCAATTGGTAAACGGTCCATTTTAACACGGGTAATGTATCACGAAGCAAACACCGTCCGCACTAGCGGAATGTTACGTGATACCACGTACTTATACGTTTGTGACTATTACAGCGCCATCAATCAAAAAGCGAAAAAAGTGGTCCAACTAAAACATTCATATTTCTTTACGTACTACACGAATATGTAATAAAAAATGGGGGTTCCTATTAAAAAAAAACGCAGTTGATATCCGTTTGACCTATGGCAGCGCCATCTAGCGGGGCAACCATAGCGCCATCTGGTTTCCCCCTTCAAGCTAGACAAGTTTCGTTCTTTGTAGTTTTTTCGTTTGATGCTTATTTCGTGAGATATTTGGCCCGGTAACTTTCAGCGGACCACCCTGTATATTGTTATGGTGACGACGAACGAGTGGTCGCCAGTGTTGACTGGTCGCCAATGCTATATGGAAACATATAAATCACAGCAGGTTTGTCAGTAACTTCGATAACGTGCTGGCTCCATGGTCTGGATCTTCAACGACTAAAATAATTAGAAGTCGTTGATAAAAAGTAATATATATTGTACCTAACTGGTTGCACAGGATTCTTCTTGGCTGGGTACATATAATTATAAACAGCTATTGAGGCGTCTTTTAAGCCATACGTTACCAAACGCCTTGTTAGATGTTGCTTCCTGTCAGCTGAAGTCTATGCTACTGACACATCCCCTTAGAAATATTAATAAATTACTGTGCTGATAAACCCGTTACGTTATTTGATTTTCAAACAGCTGAGCAAAACTGAACTGAACTGAACTTATTCCAATCATCAATAAACTGACGTACAATATTTTTGGCGCAACGCAATCTGACTTTCAATAATCCCTACAAAAGAATGGCCCTGACTAACAATAACCTATACCTTTCACGAATCACTTACCTCACAAAAATCTTTCTTTTCTCGAACTACTGCAATACAGCGAGCACCAATACTGCCAGCTAAATAAAAGATTCAAACTACTGAAGGCACTAACTACTGATAGGCATACTTAGCAAATGAAAGATTTTGATAGAGAACAAACAATGTATTTACCTTAATAGTGCTCAAAAGTCATAATATATATATATCAGTTCATGACATCCAGTCTTACAAATTTACTGATGGACACACGTTCAGATCGTCCGCTCTCAAAACTCCGCGGCTCACCTCCAACTGCGCAACGCTACGCGCTGTTCACATCCAACTGCCCAACACTACAATAGCGAATATTCCAACAATGCCAACCAGCCACAGACTGCACACAGCACAGCCAATGATTTTCATACAGAGCGCTACGTGGCGTTACCAACATGAAAACCTAAACAGCCTACTTACACTACTTTACTACTTGACGTCCCGAGGAAGAGTGGACGAGAGCTTGCTAGAAGCTTGATAGTTGCTGCGACTCGCGGGTCCAGCGATACTAGTAGGGACCGTGGTCGATATCTGAACGTCGATATCTGAACGTTGATACCATAAGACAGACAGACACACACAGACACACACACACATATACAGGGTGTTTCAAAAATGACCGGTATATTTGAAACGGCAATAAAAACTAAACGAGCAGAGATAGAAATACACCGTTTGTTGCAATATGCTTGGGACAACAGTACATTTTCAGGCGGACAAACTTTCGAAATTACAGTAGTTACAATTTTCAACAACAGATGGCGCTGCAAGTGATGTGAAAGATATAGAAGACAACGCAGTCTGTGGGTGCGCCATTCTGTACGTCGTCTTTCTGCTGTAAGCGTGTGCTGTTCACAATGTGCAAGTGTGCTGTAGACAACATGGTTTATTCCTTAGAACAGAGGATTTTTCTGGTGTTGGAATTCCACCACCTAGAACACAGTGTTGTTGCAACAAGACGAAGTTTTCAACGGAGGTTTAATGTAACCAAAGGGCCGAAAAGCGATACAATAAAGGATCTGTTTGAAAAATTTCAACGGACTGGGAACGTGACGGATGAACGTGCTGGAAAGGTAGGGCGACCATGTACGGCAACCACAGAGGGCAACGCGCAGCTAGTGCAGCAGGTCATCCAACAGCGGCCTCGGGTTTCCATTCGCCGTGTTGCAGCTGCGGTCCAAATGACGCCAACGTCGACGTATCGTCTCATGCGCCAGAGTTTACACTTCTATCCATACCTCTATCCGTACTATAGAGTTTCCCAGACCGCAGCGCCATCTGTTGTTGAAAATTGTAACTACTGTAATTTCGAAAGTTTGTCTGCCTGAAAATGTACTGTTGTCCCAAGCATATTGCAACAAACGGTGTATTTCTATCGCTGCTCGTTTAGTTTTTATTGCCGTTTCAAATATACCGGTCATTTTTGAAACACCCTATATATATATATATATATATATATATATATATATATATAATGACGAACTGTGACTGAAATACTTAGAGGATGAGGTGGGTCTCTGGGGAGAAGAGCGGTGAGAATAATTTGGTACTCTTCATACGATGCGCCACATAGCGTGGCTAGCAAAAGACTAATGAAGATGCTGAATGCAGGTAGATACGGACCAGTGCACTCCACGACTTTAAAAGGTCAACAAGCAACTGTCCTTGAGTAGACCGCACAGAAGTCCGCAATCGAGACATATGTCGGCAAATCCTCGCGGTCTGTTTGCGCATACCGCAACAGTACCGCTGGCCGTTTTTCCTTTTTCCTGCTGCGTCTTAAACTGCAGTCGCTATAGAGACGCGCGCTCTCCAAACAGCGCGAGGTAATGCGCCGGCCCGCTCGGGAACAGGTTTCGCACAAAAGAGCGAGAACAATGCGCCGCAGGTGCTGAACGGCCGCCGGCCGCCGTGGTGTGGGGGTGGAGCGTAATGGGCGGGGGCTGGGCCGCGGCGCTAAAAGCTTTCCTTTCTGGCCGGCCGCCGAATGGCGAATGCCGCGCCGGTCGCTCGGAAAAGCGCCAGGCGGAACAGCTGCAATGATCCTCGCGTCGTGTTGTTTACGAGCGTCTCCTGCCGAAATGGCGTACACACAGGCGTCCTAATGCTGAGGGGACAGTTTTACGGGGGCGTAAATCAAGCGACACGCGAGGAATGATATCTTGGTTTCTAATTTTCCATTTTTCAATCGTAGAGATGGCCAAGGAAAATGGGACGCACAGATTTCAGACGTCCTGCAGTTTATGGTATCCAGAATACTAGCGCCGCCGATTACGTCCCTGTAAACTGGTATTTATAGAACAGAACCTGCTAGTATCTGAAAACATCAGTAATGAACATCTGGAGCTAGTCACATCTTTTAAATACACTGCTCGCCACTGAAATCTTCATAGTGACCCCTTAAAACTCTAGCCCGCCGGTGTGGCCGAGCGGTTCTAGGCGCTTAGTCTGGAACCGCGCGACGGCTACGGCCGCAGGTTCGAATCCTGCCTCGAGCATGGATGTCTGTGATGTTCTTAGGTTAGTTAGCTTTAATTAGTTCTAAGTTCTAGGGGACTGATGACCTCAGATGTTAAGTCGCATAGTGCTCAGAGCCATTTCAACCAGCCTTAAAACTCTACCACAAAATTTGTACCTCGCCACCTGGCCCGTAGTACTTTCAGTAACTTGAAGCCAGCCTTTTAAATGTCGGTCTTGAAGCCAAGAATCCCGAAACTTTTGCGGATATTGCGGTATCACTATGAGGGTGGATGCAGTCGTAACTCTCTATATAGAGGAGCGACTTTCTGACTACAAAATGGCCAGCCGGCCGGAGTGGCCGTGCGGTTCTAGGCGCAACAGTCTGGAGCGGAACGACCGCTACGGTCGCAGGTTCGAATCCTGCCTCGGGCATGGATGTGTGTGATGTCCTTAGGTTAGTTAGGGTTAAGTAGTTCTAAGTTCTAGGGGACTGATGACCTCAGAAGTTAAGTCGCGTAGTGCTCAGAGCCATTTGAACAAAATGGCCTTTGAATGTTGTTTTTGAGAACATCATGTTCTGCTTAGCATAAGAAACGGAGGCGCTTATGGGCTAGTGTGCGAACTTACTGGAGTTTCCACTAAAACCTGTGGTTTCTACCCTACTTTCAGTGTCGATAAATTGCTTTTAGTGGCTGGTGGATTTTATAGTGATTCAGTAGAATGCAATTTCACTTACTGAAAACGCGATCTCTCAACCACTAAGCTATTTTTATATGTTCCGAAGTATGTTATTTCTACTCTATTTGATTTCAGGAGTATTTAATTATTACTGCGAAGACAACACTGATGCATTACAATGTGACATCGAACAAACCATCACACTCGATGTACAGGGTGATAAAAAAGTCAGTATAAATTTGAAAACTTAATAAACCACGGAATAATGTAGATAGAGAGGTAAAAATTGACGCATATGCTTGGAGTGACATGGGGTTTTATCAGGGAAAAAAAAAAAAAAAAAAAAAAAAAAAAAAAAAAAAAAAACCAAAGAAAAAGTTCATTAAATGTCCGACAGATGGCGCTGGACAGCAAAACTGCTACCGTGACGGGTGACGGGTGAGAGGTACGCCGATATGTTACAGAATCGCATCATCCCCAGCCTGGGTGATAAACACCTGCTGGAACGTACGATGTTTATGGCGCTCCACCCCTTATTCCTAGACGCGTGAAAGATCTCTTGCGCGCGTCGTTTGGTGATGATCGTGTGCTCAGCCGCCACTTTCGTCATGCTTGGCCTCCCAGGTCCCCAGACCTCAGTCCGTGCGATTATTGGCTTTGGGGTTACCTGAAGTCGCAAGTGTATCGTGATCGACCGACATCTCTAGGGATGCTGGAAGACAACATCCGACGCCAATGCCTCACCATAACTCCTGACATGGTTTACAGTGCTATTCACAACATTATCCCTCGACTACAGCTATTGTTGAGGAATGATGGTGGACATATTGAGCATTTCCTGTAAAGAACATCATCTATGCTTTGTCTTATTTTGTTATGCTAATTATTGCTAATCTGATCACATGAAGCGCCATCTGTCGGACATTTTTTGAACGTTTGTATTTTTTTGGTTCTAATAGAAACCCCATGTCATTCCAAGCATGTGTGTCAATTTCTACCTCTCTATCTACATTATTCCGTGATTTTTTCAGTTTTCAAATTTATACTGACTTTTTGATCAGGAGTAGGGGAGTAGGGAGTGCAGCAACCGGTTTCAGACAATCACCGCTCACTTTCGCTTCGAATAGCCAGTGAGCGCTTGTTGGCTCACGCAGGGTGCGTCACGTCAGACGCGCAGAAAAAGTAACTCGACTGTCGCCGTTCGTGGTGTGCACTGTACAGTTGTGAGGCTCAGTGTATGGTATCATTTCACGACTTCATACGTGTATAACTATGCCGAAACCACAATATACGCAGAAGTTCCGGGACTCTTGGCTTCAAGACTGGCTTCAAGTTACTGAAAGTACTACGGGCCAGGTGGCGATGTACAAATTTTGTAGTACAGTTTTAAGGAGTCACTATGAAGATTTGAAGTCTCATGAGATATCAAAGAAGCATCTGAAAAATAAAAAAATAAGCAATTCTTTTTTTTTTAAACTGATTAGTCATTCATTGATCAGTTTTAGATCTTTGATCACTCATGGACTAAGTAAATTGTAGTGGCGTGTAACTATGCAGCCTCAAATTGCTTTTGAGTCACAGCCCATCGGGAATATATTTAAAAAACAAAAAGAAAATGGAAGAAGCAAGACTTGCATTATTCACAGCCATGTATACTAGTACACGCGTAGTCTACCATTTGGGAGAGGTAATTAATGACAGTCATGAAAAAGATATCGTAAAAGTTCAGGTGCACCGAACGAACTTATAAAATACGTGTTAGCACCGCATTTCAGTGACGTTCTAAATCTACTGATATTCCTGTACGTAAATACTGGGGACTGTTTATAGTTCATTACAGTAAAGTACACCAAAAAATAGCATCTACATACCTTGACCTTACTGAACCGCACGATGGTACTGCTGGAGCTATTGTCTCTGCTATACAGAAAACACTTCAACGACTCGATTTGCGAAATCAAAATTTAATAGGCATCGGTACAGATAATGGATGGAGTAAATAACGGAGTATTTACGAAATTGAAAGAAGAGCTGCCAAACCTGATATTAGTACGTTGCTTGCGCCATTCCTTGCAACTGGCTGTTTCAGTTGCTGCAAAAGAATTTTTACCGAGAAATTTGGAGTTTTTAATTGAAGAGAGATATGATTGGTTCAGTCGCTCCTCTTCCAGGCAATCTCTTTATAAAGAGCCATATAAAACGATCAACGATGGACAGAAACCGTTAAAAAATTTTCAAGCGTGCCAGACAAGGTCGTTATTAGTAGAATCCGCTGCATCAAAAATATACGCGCAGTCGTCAGAGCTAAAAACACATTTTACCGTAGCTAAAGTGCGCGAAAGGTGTCACATGCACGCTATGTATGCGAACGAGATTAATTACGCATATATTTTATTTTTATATCCAATATTAATTGAAACAAACAGAGCCAGTAAAATTTTCGAGTCGAAAGATATAGATCACACCCAATTCTTTGATGAGTTGACCAACCTGATAGATATTCTTGTCAGCAAAATTATGTTAGCAGCAAATAAAGTTAATATTTTTGCTCAAAATATTCGTGATTTCTTCGATCGAAGATGTTATCTGGGATTTCGCTTTGAAAAGCAGTTGATTGAAATGAGTGGAGAAGGATCACCACGGGAAGACGAAGAAATGTTGCGAGATCGGTGCATAACATTTATAGTAAGTCTGATTGAAGAAATAAAAACCATGTTACCACAAAATTTAGCGTTGATGAACAAAATTTACAGAATAAGAGATGGACAAGCTCTTAATCACAACAAAG
The DNA here is from genome assembly GCF_021461395.2 of Schistocerca americana. Taxonomy (NCBI): domain Eukaryota; kingdom Metazoa; phylum Arthropoda; class Insecta; order Orthoptera; family Acrididae; genus Schistocerca; species Schistocerca americana. Next base: position 65,696,322 of record NC_060128.1, on the reverse strand, counting down.
AAAATCTAACTGATATAATGGCTCAGTTCAATAAAAGTGTAAAATTTATAGCAAGAGTGGATGATCAGTGGCGACAGATTCATTTATTGAACTGGAACGAGATCAAAGATACAAAAAAATTTTGGAATGAAGTATTGCATTTCCAAGATGCTCAAGGGGAATCCAGATTTGAGTAATTAGTGACTTTTGCGATTACTCTCCTAATACTGCCTCATTTCAGTGCCGATGTTGAGAGACTATTTAACAGTATGATTGCAATAAAAAATGTTACATCTTTTATCTGCTATATTAAGAATACGGTGTGGTTCGAGGTTGGAAGGAAAATGCTGCAACGAATATGAAATTTCAATAAACGTTGTAAAACAAATCGATGCCAAAGATTCGCGCCAATCTGAAACGGACGATGATGGTGATGCAGACAAAAAATTCATCTGAAGAAGACGAATTCATTTAAATAATTAGCTGTTGTTATGGAACTTTTTGTATGCTCCTGAACTTGATTTGCTGATTTATTTATTGTATGTTCATTTAATGATTGTGAATATTTTATTACTTAATAATAAAGGAAACTAATTACTAATATACTTATTGTTTTGTGTCGTAATAATTTTAAAAAAATTTAGTGTAAATTTTAACGCTTATGAGAGTAGGGGCATTTTTGTTAGTGGTTTTCTGGTGGTTTTTGCACTTGTGTGGAACTCGTTTTAACAGTTGGCAACACTGATTACGGCCACCTTTCAGACGCATCGTGGCCTGTCGAACCCGTGGTTTATCATTCCGTAATGTCGACGGCTAGTTACCATGCGCAAATGTGCTACAGCACACCGTAAATATCGCACTAAAACCATGCCATTTCTCTTCGAATTCGAGTAGAAAATTCTACTGAATTACGCAATTCCTCTTAAAATGCGAGCCGGAAGTCGCACTAAAATTACTCCACTTCTCTTCGAATGCATACTGGTATCCATATCAAATGGACGAAAGGATAATTTGGGCACTCCTACAGTGGCATCTAGAATCCCGTATCAAGAGAAGTCTGTTTCCGACTTCACATGCTCCGATCTGAGGTCATCCCTGACGTCATCCCTAGATTCCTCACAACGTCAGGTCAGTATTTTTCCTCGCAAAAATATTGTGCAAACAACATGGCTCATTCCCTAGAAGATCTGCTGAAGAGGTCTTTTTCCAGTAGATCTTCGGAAGAGGAAGGCTTGAAGAGTTAGGTAGACCTACTCCAAATTTAAAAGACAAGGGCGTGGGATGGGTTTCACCCTTTTGGTTCAAATTATGTGCATAGAAGCAGATAGGTACCACATTCAGCTTTCTGGAATATCACGTTTCTGCGTATGTGAGTGCATTTTAACACTTATTCTGTTGTCTGGTCCCTCCTTCTTGTCAATGTTTTCCATATATTCCTTTTCTTGCCAACTCTACTAAGACTCTCCTAAATTCTTCCCTTGTCAATCCGCGTAATTTTCAACATTCTTCTACACAATCACATCTGAAACGCTTTGATTGTCTTAATTTTCTGTTTTTACGTGGTCTTTGATTCACTCACACACAAGCCGTGATACGACCGTATGTACTCAGACACATTCCACAATAATTGAGACCTGTTTGTGATACTAGCAGGCCTTTCTGGGCCACGAATGGCCACTTTACCTGCGCTAGACTGCTTTCCATGTCCTCTTCATGTCGCCCATCATGAGTTATTTTACTTGTAAAGTAGCAGAACTGATTTACCGCCACCACCACCACCACCACCACCACCACTACTACTATTACTACTACTACTACTACTACTACTATGTAGGTCTCACATTGATCACTTCGTCTGCTTCGTGCTCGCCACTTTTGATCAACACTTTATAGCTAATCTTATTTCTATTGCTCCTCATTACTTTCGTCTCTCGTCAATTTGTTCTCAATCCAAAGCGCGCGCTCATTAGACTTTTCATTCCATTCGGCAGGTGTTACGACTCTTTCTGTATTTCACAGGATAGCGGTGTCATCAGCGAAACTTACCACTGATAAACTTTCACCCTGAATTTTAATCTCATTCCGTACATTTCTCTTAATTTCATCACTGCTTGCTCAAAGAACAAAAAATGGTTCAAATGGCTCTGAGCACTATGGCACTGAAATTCTGAGGTCATCAGTCCCCTAGAACTTAGAACTACTTAAACCTAACTAACCTAAGGACATCACACACATCCATGCCCGAGGCAGGATTCGAACCTGAGACCGTAGCGGTCGCGCGGTTCCAGACTGAAGCGCCTAGAACCGCATGGCCACACCGCCCGGCGCTCAAAGCACATTTTGACAGCAGGGGCGAAGGACTGCGACTCTGTCTTCGGCACTTCATAATCAGAACGCTTCGTTCCTCGTCGTCCATTGTTACTTCACCCCATCGTTCTTGCACATATTGTATGTTATCGGTCTTTAACTACAGCGTAAAGCTACTTTCTTCAGCATTTATAAGAGCCTGCGCCATTTTATATTGTCGAACGCTTTTTCTTGGTCGACAGATCCTGCGAAAGTCTCTTGATTTTTCGTTAAGTCTTGCTTCCGTTACTAAGCGCTACGCCAGAACAACCTCTCGGTGCCATTACAGTTCGTAAAGACAACTGATCGTCTCTGAAAGATATTGAATTTCTTTTTCCGTTCTTCTCCATTCTTCTTGAATGCGCAACAGTCCTCGCATTTGTCTACGCTTAGTATCTTCAGGATTCTGTGGATGCCATGGGCGTCCACAGAAATTATTCCAAGAGTGGGCAAGATTAAAAACTTCTCAGTTTCTATAGCAACTGATTCTATGAATCTGAAAACTTGTCGTGTGCCAATAACAATAATAATTTGATAGAAAGTACATCAAACTTATCGCATCTAAAGGTACTGACAATCATTTACTTATTATTTTTAACGTATCTAAACGGTAAACACATTTCAATATATGTTTTCATATTATTCACGTGCATATAAATGACACTCAGTGATATGAAATTACATTGTTATACGGCTGGATAGAGTATATCCAAGGAGTTATAAAATAAATCAAGAAAATATTAGAAAAATAATATACTCATTACATACAAAATAGGTTGCAACAAATTAAAAATTTTAAATAGGAATGATTCATAAAATCTTACTTGATATCAACAAAAGTGCTACATGAATACCCTTCGCAGTGGAGAAACAGGGATTAAACTTTAAAAACTCTTATTCAACACTGACGTCATCACTGACTATAGAACTTCATATCTGTTCACGTTAATCGACTTACTGCATTACTTTCATGGTATCTGTTTTTTAGTGTTGGCTGGTACAACCGAATCTGAACAAAACGTGTTATACATTTATTTCGGTTGATGTGGTAAAGTGTAGCCCAGAGCAAATACGCGACAACATGGATGTTGCAGACCTTCGGAAACTATCCTCAGATTGGCAGGTACAATCAACTTTTAGCCCTGCAGACACAAAGCAAGTTAACCTCGTCTCTCCTCTTCGGCACGTTATTGTGCGTCATTCCAGCCGCAATGCAAAATTCATAGCTCTGTGACAACGTGTGGTGCCACGTTGAGCCCATAGATTTTGAGTAGTTCCCAGTCCTGGCGGGTACATTTCTTTTATTCCTTGAAATTTAACACGTAGCGATATCTCATTTTCTGACAAAATTTTATTCCTGCACTTACGAATGGAAAAACTGGTAAAAGCCGACCTCGAGGAAGATCAGTTTGGATTCCGTAGAAATGTTGGAACACGTGAGGCAATACTGACCGTAAGACTTATCTTAGAAAATAGATTAAGGAAAGGCAAACCTACGGTTCTAGCATTTGTAGACTTAGAGAAAGCTTTTGACAATGTTGACTGGAATACTCTCTTTCAATATCTGAAGGTGGCAGGGGTCAAACACAGGGAGTGAAAGGCTATTTACAATTAGTACAGAAACAAAATGGCAGTTATAAGAATCGAGGGGCATGAAAGGGAAGCAGTGGTTGGGAAGGGAGTGAGACAGGGTTGTAGCCTCTCCCCGATGTTATTCAATCTGTATATTGAGCAAGCAGTAAAGGAAACAAAAAAAAAATTCGGAGTAGGAATTAAAATCCATGGACAAGGAATAAAAACTTTGAGGTTCGCATGACATTGTAATTCTGTCAGAGACAGCAAAGGACCTGGAATAGCAGCTGAACGGAATGGACAGTGTCTTGAAAGGAGGATATAAGATGAACATCAACAAAAGCAAAAAAAAGGATAATGGAATGTAGTCGAATTAAATCGGGTGATGTTGCGGGAATTAGGTAAGGAAATGAGAGGCTTAAAGTAGTAGATGAGTTTTGCTATTTGGAGAGCAAAATAACTGATGATGGACGAAGTAAAGAGGATATAAAATGTAGACTGGCAATGGCAAGGAAAGCGTTTCTGAAGAAGAGAAATGTGTTAACATCGAGTATAGGTTTAAGTGTCAGGAAGTCTTTTCTGAAAGTATTTGTATGGAGTGTAGCCATGTATGGAAGTGAAACGTGGACGATAGAAGAATAGAAGCTTTCGAAATGTGGTGCTACGGAAGGATGCTGAAGATTAGATGGGTAGATCACATAACTAATGAGGAGGTACTGAGTAGAATTGGGGAGAAGAGAAGTTTGTGGCACACCTTGACTAGAGGAAGGGATCGATTGGTAGGACATGTTCTGAGGCATCAAGGGATCACCAATTTAGTATTGGAGGGCAGCACGGCGGGTATAAATCGTAGAGGGAGACCAAGAGATGAATACACTAAGCAGATTCAGAAGGATGTAGGTTGCAGTAGGTACTGGGAGATGAAGACGCTTGCACAGGATAGAGTAGCATGGAGAGCTGCATCAGACCAGTCTCAGGACTGAAGACCACAACAACAACACTTATTACACTGATCCCCCAAAACATTATGACCATCTACTTATTACTTATTTGTTAGTCTTTCGAACAAAATACATCAATGATTCTGCGTATCAGGGATCCGACACATTATTCGTACATTTTGAATGTATCTGTCAGTAGATGTCTACGCAAATGTCATGTAATTCGCTCAATTGGGTATGCGGTGGTGGCGCCCAATAGAGACGTAGATGGGTTCCGCAGGATTTACATCAGTCGAATTTGGTTGCCGAGACATCAACGTGAGTTCACTGTGATGTTTCTCAAACACGGTAGCACGGCTGTGGCCCCGAGACACGGACAGTTATATTGCTGTGAGATGACATCGCCGTCGGTGAAGACATCAAGCATGAAGGGAAGCAGGTGGTTTGCAGCTGTCAGCGTGTCTTCGGTTACTACCGCAGATCCCTTGAAAGCGCAGGAGAATGTCTGCCGTAGCGTAATATTGCTCCTACCACCCCGAATCCGTGGCGCGCTGCACGTTACAAGCCGAAGTTCACCTCGACGACGGCGTCTGTGGAGACGACCATCGACCCCGTGTTGCAAAAATGTGATTCACCCAAAGGGCCGATACGTTTCCACTGATCCGAGGTCCAATCCTGATGGTCCCGTGTCCACTCCAGTCGTAACTGACGATGTCGTTGGGTTAACACGTGAACGCGTACGAGTGGTCTGCCGAGGAGCCCCACGTTCTACATCGTACGACGATCGGTGTACCCCGAAACGGTTGTGCGTGCACCAGCACTGCTCTCTTTCGACAGAGATGCCACAGCTCCATGTTCTGTGGAGAGTCGTGGACCTCCAATCATTTACCGCTTTGTGGCAGTTTCACTGTCCTACGTCACGACAGTAGCACGTGAACATTCGACCAGCTTCATCGCTTACGATATATTCATTCACAGGCTCCGCGTAATAATAATCAGCCCTACGTCACAGCCGTTTATCTCAATGGATTTCCCCCGTTGCAGCCCATATCTCCGCTACAGTGATCCCCCATCAGTATCTGGTCCGCATTCATAATTTCGTTACTACATCACATGCCCGCAGTGCCACCAGGCAGCGTCTAGCGTCAAGGTGGGCAGTGGTCATAATGTTGTTGCTGATCAATGTATTCTGCTATGCAACAGCGTATAAGCAGATCACAGACTAAAGGGGATTCACTCTAACGGCGATACAGGCCACAAATGAGCTCCCGTATTCCCATATTGCAGTGCGTGTGTTATTCTGGAATACGATCCTTTAAACATGCACGCGCGTGCAAAGGAACATACACTGTGGCGACTACAGCCGTTATGAAATCATTAAATGGAACCGCAATTGGGAATATGGACAACCAGCAGCTGTACAACAGAATGACGAGACTGAAAATTTGTGCCAGACCGGGATTCGAACTCGGGTATCGCGCTTATCGCGAGCGGTCGCCTTACCTTTTGGTAATATCGTGTTTATCTGCCGACACCGGGCAAGGAGTTTCAAGTAAAATGTCTCACCATTTGTAATGTTGTTGCTTTACTTTCTTACGAAAGCGGTGCTGATAGACAATAAAAGTGGTTTAAAAGCTGTGAGCTGTCTGGGGAAGTTAGCCTTCCATTACTGCGCAACTGTTCCACCAGGTATCCAGTCTAGCTTACCAAATTCCCAACCAGACTAACATTAATTATAATCTTTTAATAGCCATCTTACGACAACCGGTGATATATATATAAAAAGAGAATTTAAATAAAAGGAAATAAATCAGTTTATATTTGGACATTTATTTGAACATTGATCATTGTTCCGTTACAATTTCAGCATATTAAACTTGATTCATAACGAAACTGCTGTCTTATTTAGGATTGTGAAAATGTGAGTTTGTAATCTTACGGAACACATCAAATAGGGAGACTACATACAACACTGCATTCATAAAATAAAACACGAAGAACGTTGGATCATATGCAAGAGGAAATTAACCACAACCAACCGATTCAATTTTCACCCAAAGAAGTTACGTTCATAGCGCAATCCTGTCCGCCATGAAATTACCACACACTGGTATACTAAATTCATACTAACTCTCTGTGAAATCTTCCCGAAAAGAATAGCTGAGGGCTAGTTTGATGCTTACACCACATGCTTCACGTGGTCAACTTGGTTTACACAAAGAGTGTAACTCCACAATAATTTTGATGATTAAAATAAATCAGATCGAAAAGCAATTTAGAAAAGAAAAACCTCGAACTGGTTACTAACTATTAACCTGATGGGTCAAACAATTGTATAAGAACGTGGTACTGGTCTCACAAAGTACACCCCACGTGGGTTGAACATAAAGAAAAGTTGCTATATTGAGAAATATTGTCAAGACGAGACGTTATAATCACACGAGCATTCGCATTTAAGATTGATGATCTTAGAGTTACTGATCAACACGTGGTTCCACTTTTCTCACAAAGTAGTGACAAAGCAACTACTGGAAGATATTCTGAACACTCGAACACACTGCGTTGCAATTTAAGATAACATTAGATATTTTAGAGTTAAACCTGAAATAAAGGTGATTTAATTTTTCAGTTAGGATGAACTTAAGAAATCCATTGTCCTACGGACTTAGCAGACACGCGCTTAGCCGGAGATCTTACCACTTCAGACGCTCGCCGTGGACAGGCTGCCGTGGGCCCCTACTGAGGGTGCTTCACAGATACAAACGGAAGTGACGAGAGAGGCAGCTTCCTATACCAACATGACAAGGGACGGACAGGACCATACCAAGAATAGAAACCTCTCTGCTTTTAGAAAGCGTAGCTACCTGTTCCGACGTTGGTCCTACTGTTCTCTAGCAGACAGGCTTGTCTGCTACCGTCCAGCATGCAACTAGGAATACATTTGTTCATTCATCCTCTCACACAGAAGGGAAGGGGGATGACAGTATCTTATCATATACAGTATATAAAAGAAAGCGGATGTAGGTTCCGTATGAGACTGTGTGACATGAATTACATATAAACTGTGTTTTAAAGTGTAGTAGTGTGACAGATCGTTCTTCTTTATGTGTAAAAGTAACACGTTCCACTACTCAGTCTCCTCCCAGTTAGTCAGAAACACCACAGTAAATTTAGAAGAGGAATTTACGCCGTAAATGACAACAGATTTAAGAAATTAACACGAAAGGAATCCAACAGAGACCTTTCACCGTACAGGAATGTACAGTACAAGTTGTAGACATATGGAAGTTTGGGTCCGGCCCTGAGTCGTGCCCGGGTAAATGGTTCAAATGGCTCTGAGCACTATGGGGCTTAACATCTGTGGTCATCAGTCTCCTAGAACTTAGAACTACTTAAACCTAACTAACCTAAGGACATCACACACATCCATGCCCGAGGCAGGATTCGAACCTGCGACCGTAGCGGCCGCGCGGTTCCAAACTCAAGCGCCTAGAACCGCTCGGCCACACGGCAGGCCGTGCACGTGCACTGATAGCCAAAGGGTCGGCACGATAGCTCAGCGTGTTCGGTCAGAGGGTTAGCTGCCCTCTGTAATAAAAAAAAAACTGGGTTAATCGCTCAACGATGAACTTGAAAAAGCGTCATTGGACGTCCGCCCCGATCAAATACAAATAGAACGAACGAAAACGAACAAAGTGAGATAAAAAAAAACATAAAACAAAATTTTTAAAAAAATAAAACGGTAAGACGACGGCTGGCGATAAGCGGGAAATTCGGGTGCCAGTCCCGGTCTGGCACAAATTTTCAGTGTCGTCATTCTATTATACAGCCAATGGTTGTCCATATTCGCAATTGCGAGTACATTTAATGGAAGGGAATCCGTTGAGATAGTCGACTTAGACAACACCATATTAATCTGTCAGTGGTAATGTTTTGGCCTATCAGAGTATATCTGAATCAAGATCGACGTCTACTCCGCAAAACACACACAAGTGCGTGGAAGAGCGTTCATCGAACCACCTCCTCAATAATTATCTGTTATTGCACTGTCGAGCAGCGCGCAGAAAAGACGAACACCTATATATTTCCGAGCGAGATCTGGTTTACCTTATAATGATGATCGTTTCTCCATACGTAAGTCGACGTCAACAAAATATTTTCGCGTTCGGTGGAGAAATTTCGTGAAAGAAATTTGATTTGAGAAGATTCCACCGCAACGAAGAACATCTCTGTTTTAATTACGTCCACCCCGAATCCTGTATCATCTCTCTTCCCTACTGTATTTCTCGATAGGCCAAAAGGTGCTGCCCTTAATCCTGCCTGGTAACGATATAAAATCGCGCAGCAATACTCTCAGAAATTATAGGCAGCCTCTTTAGTATATCGGTTGGATCTTGTAAGTGTTCTGCTAACAAAACGCAGTCTTTGGTTGGCCTACTATTCGTATTTTCTTTCCAATTTAAGTTGTGCGTAATTCTAATTCCTAGTTATTTAGATTTAACTCATCTATCGTGTAACCGAAGTTCAACGGATTCCTTTTAGCAGTCACATCGATAGCCTAACACTTTCCGTAATTTATGATCAATTATCAATAGAGATATCTTTTCTAAATTGTTTTGCAATTTGTTTTGATCTTCTGATGATTTTACTAGACGAATAAACGACAACATCATCTGCAAACAACCTAAGAAGGCTGCTCAGATTGCCTCCTAAATCGTTTACGACATCCCACTAGCACGTAATCTAATTAGAAGGCGTTTGTGAGGTCCGATTTCAAAAGCCTTCTGCAAATCTAGAAATACGGAAACAATTTGATGGTCTGACAGTCCTGCTCCACAATGGCAACCCTTTCCAAACCTCTTGCAATAGTCATAAGACGAATCAACAGCAGACAGTTAACCATTTGAAACAGTCCTATGCAGTTAACTGACACGCTATAATGAGCAGGTCCCGCAGTGCTTAAAGTACGTAACTACACGGGCCAGTCACATTAATGTGAGCACCTATCAAAAGCCTGAGTAACCAACTTTTGCAGCACGGACGGCTGCAAGATGTGCAGGAGGGGAGTCAGTGAATTTCTGGAAGGTTGTGCCACAGATTTGGAAGCATGCCGACTCCATTACATTCGCCAAATGTGCTGTGGTTCTCCGTTGAGGATCTGTGGCGCGAAATGCCCGATCGAGGTGGTCTCCGGCGTGTTCGGTGGCCACGGAAGTACAGTAAAGTCATTCTGGTGCTTTTCGATCGATGCAAGTGGACTGCTATCTGTGTGACACATTCCATTGTCCCGCTGGTAGATGCCATCGCGCCGAGAGGGGTGTGGATGTTCCTTAAGCTCAGGAGCATACTTATGTTGATCTAGTGTGCCCCCCCCCCCGCCCCCCACAATGGCAAGGTCTCACAGGGATTACTCTGCTGTTGACAATAAAGTACCTGGTAGAGGGTTGATTGAACCTCCTTCAACCTGTCTCTCCCAGTCTCGAACAGCGTGCTGGAAATACGAGCACTTAAATTTTTCTGTGCGAGCCCTGATTTCTCTTATTTTGTCGTGATGATCATTTCTCCCTATGTAGGTGGGTGCCAACAAAATGTTTTCGCAATCAGAGGTGAGAACTGATGATTGAAATTTCATGACAAGATCCCGTCACAACGAAAACCGCCTTTGTTTTAATGATTGCCACTCCAATTCACGTATCGTGTCTGTGACACTATCTCCCCTATTTCGCGATAATACAAAACGAGCTGCCCTTCTTTGAACGTTTTCAATGTCATCCGTCAGTCCCACCTGATGCGGATCCCACACCGCACAGCAGTACTCCAGAATAGGGCGGGCAAGCGTAGTGTAAGCAGTCTCTTTAGTAGACCTGTTGCACCTTCTAAGTGTTCTGCCAATGAATCGCAGTGTTTGGTTTGCTCTACCCACAACTTTATCTATCTGATCGTTCCAATGTAAGTAGGCTGTTTAGGTTTTTATATTGGTAACGCCACGTAGCGCTCTGTATGAAAATCACTGGCTGTGCTGTGTGCAGTCTGTGGCTAGTTTGCATTGTTGTCTGCCATTGTAGTGTTGGGCAGCTGGATGTTAACAGCGCGTAGCGTGGAGCAGTTGGAGGTGAGCCGCCAGCTGTGGTGGATGTGGGGAGAGAAATGGCGGAGTTTTTAAATTTGTAAGACTGGATGTCATGAACTGCTATGTATATTATGATTTTTCAACACTATTAAGGTAAATACATTGTTTGTTCTCTATTAAAATCTTTCATTTGCTAACTATGCTTATCAGTAGTTAGTGCCTTCTGTAGTTAGAATCTTTTATTTAGCTGGCAGTAGTGGCGCTCGCTGTATTGCAGTAGTTCGAGTAACGAAGATTTTTGTGAGGTAAGTGATTTGTGAAACGTATAGGTTAATGTTAGTCAGGACCACTATTTTGTAGGGTTTATTGAAATTCAGATTGCGTTGCGCTAAAAATATTGTGTGTCAGTTCAAGGACAGTCATGTATAATTGTTCAAAGGGGACGTTTCACCAATTTAGGTTATTTGTAACTGTTATCCCTAAGTGTTTAGTTGAATTTACAGCCATCTTTTTGTGTGACTTTTCACGTAAAATAAATCTAGTGAATTTGTTTTAGTTCTCATATGAATAACTGCACACTTTTCTTTATTCAGGGTCAGTTCCCACTTTTCGCACCATACAGATCTCTTAACTAAACCATTTTGCAATTCATTTTGGTCATCTGATGACTTTACAAGACGGTAAATGACAGCATCATCTGCGAACTATGTACGACGGCTACTCAGATTGTCTCGTATGTGTCGTTAATATAGATCAGGAACAGTAGAAGGCCTGTAACACTTGCTTGGGGAACGTCGGATATTACCTGTTTTATTCGACGACTTTCCATCTATTACTACGAATTGTGACCTTTCTGACAGGAAATCACGTATCCAGACGCAGAACTGAGGCGATATTCCATAGGCACGCAGTTTGGTTAAAAGACGCTTGTGAGGAACGGTGTCGAAAACGTTCTGGAAATCTAAAAATATGGAATCAATTTCATATCCCCTGTCGATAGTACTCATTACTTCACGAGTATGAAGAGCTGGTTGTGTTTCAGAAGAACGATATTTTCTGAATCCGTGCTGACTGCGTGTCAATAAATCGTATTCTTCGAGGTACTTGAGAATGTTCGAACACAGTACATGTTCCAAAACCCTACTGCAAATCGACGTTAGTGATATAGGCCTGTAATTCAGCGTATTACTCCTATTTCCCTTTTTGGGTATTGGTGCGACTTGAGCAATTTTCCAGTCTTTAGGTAAGGAACAGAACGTATGGAGGGTGTTCCCTTGCAGACGTTTCACGTGGCACACGCCGATGGCCATGTGTCCGATGGAGCATAAAACGTGATTCGACTGGAAAGGCCAGCTGTCGCCACACAGTGGATGTGCAGTCGCATCGCCAATGAACAGCAGTCTGCGAGGCTGCGTGAAGCATGCGCCAGCTGCCGAGGCTCACACGCAGCAACGCTCGTGGAACGGTTGTCGGGCAGACCCTGTTGGTGGCCCCCTCGGTTCGCCTCCTGCTCAGCTGCTGAACAGCTGCACGCACACATCTCCGCAGGCGTCGTTCTCTCCTGTTCTCTGTGGCTCGTGCTGCACCACAGTTGCCTTGCTGCTGTATTTGTACAGCGCCATTTTTGCAGTACACGGTATTGTTGCTGCTGCTGCTGTTGTTGTTGTTGTTGTTGTTGTCTTCAGTCTTAGGACTGGTTTGATGCAGCTCTCCATGCTACTCTATCCTGTGCAAGCTTCTTTATCTCCCAGTACCTACTGCAGCCTACATCCTTCTGAATCTGCTTAGTGTATTCATCTCTTGGTCTCCCTCTACGATTTTTACCCTCCACGCTGCCCTCCAATGCTAAATTGGTGATCCCTTGATGCCTCAGAACATGTCCTACCAACCGGTCCATTCTTCTAGTCAAGTTGTGCCACAAACTCCTCTTCTCCCCAATCCTATTCAATACCTCCTCATTAGTTATGTGATTTACCCATCTAATCTTCAACATTCTTCTGTAGCACCGCATTTCGAAAGCTCCTATTCTCTTCTTGTGTAAACTATTTATCGTCCATGATTCACTTCCATACATAGCTACACTCCATACAAATGCTTTCAGAAACGACTTCCTGACACTTAAATCAATACCCGATGTTAACAAATTTGCCTTCTTCAGAAACGCTTTCCTTGCCATTGCAAGTCTACATTTTATATCCTCTCTATATCAGTTATTTTGCTCCCCAAATACCAAAACTCCTTTACTACTTTCAGTATCTCATTTCCTAATCTAATACCCTCAGCATCACCCGAGTTAACTCGACTACATTCCATTATCCTCGTTTTGCTTTTGTTGATGTTCATCTTATATCCTCCTTTCAAGACACTGTCCATTCCATTCAGTTGCTCTTCCAGGTCCTTTGCTGTCTCTGACAGAATTACAACGTCATCGGCGAACCTCAAAGTTTTTATTTCTTCTCCATGGATTTTAACTCGTACTCCGAACTTTTCTTTTGTTTCCTTTGTTGCTTGCTCAATATACAGATTGAATAACATCGGGGATAGGCTACAACCCTGTCTCACTCCCTTCCCAATCGCTGCTTCCCTTTCGTGCCCCTCGACTCTTATAATTGCCATCTGGTATCTGCGCAAATTGTTAATAGTCTTTCGCTCCCTGTATTTTATCCCTGCCACCTTTAGAATTTGAAAAAGAGTATTCCAGTCAACATTTTCAAAAGCTTTCTCTAAGTCTACAAATGCTAGAAATGTAGGTTTGCCTTTCGTTAATCTATTTTCTAAGATAAGTCATAGAGGCAGTATTGCCTAACGTGTTCCAACATTTCTGCCGAATCCAAACTGATCTTCCCCGAGGTGGGCTTCTACTAGTTTTTCCATTCTTCTGTAAAATATTCGCGTTAATATTTTGCAGCTATGACTTATTAAACTGATAGTTCCGTAGTTTTCACATCTGCCAACACCTGCTTTCTTTGGGATTGGAATTATTATATTCTTCTTGAAGTCTGGGGGTATTTCGCCTGTCTCATACATCTTGCTCACCAGATGGTAGAGTTTTGTCAGGACTGGCTCTCCCAAGGCCGTCAGTAGTTCTAATGGAATGTTGTCTACTCCCGGGGCCTTGTTTCGACTCAGGTCTTTCAGTGCTCTGTCAAACTCTTCACGCAGTATCGTATCTCCCATTTCATCTTCATCTACATCCTCTTCCATTTCCATAATATTGTCCTCAAGTACATCGCCCTTGTATAGACCCTCTATATACTCCGTCCAACTTTCTGCTTTCCTTTTTTTGCTTGGAACTGGGTTTCCATCTGAGCTCTTGATATTCATACAAGTTGTTCTCTTTTCTCCAAAGGTCTCTTTAATTTTCCTGTAGACAGTATCTATCTTACCCCTAGTGAGATAAGCCTCTACATCCTTACATTTGTCCTCTAGCCATCCCTGCTTAGCCATTTTGCACTTCCCGTCGATCTCATTTTTGAGACGTTTGCATCCCTTTTTGCCTGCTTCATTTACTGCGTTTTTATATTTTCTCCTTTCATCGATTAAATTCAATATTTCTTCTGTTACCCAAGGATTTCTACTAGCCCTCGTCTTTTTACCTACTTGATCCTCTGCTGCCTTCACTATTTCATCCCTCAGAGCTACCCATTCTTCTTCTACTGTATTTCTTTCTCCCATTCCTGTCAATTCTTCCCTTATGCTCCCCTTGAATCTCTGTACAACCTTTGGTTCTTTCAGTTTATCCAAGTACCATCTCCTTAAATTCCCACCTTTTTGCAGTTTCTTCAGTTTTAATCTACTGTTCATAACCAATAGATTGTGGTCAGAGTCCACATCTGCCCCTGGAAATGGCTTAGAATTTAAAATCTGGTTCCTAAATCTCTCTCTTACCATTATATCATCTATCTGAAACCTTCTAGTATCTCCAGGATTCTTCCATGTGGACAACCTTCTTTTATCATTCTTGAACCAAGTGTTAGCTATGATTAATTTATGCTCTGTGCAAAATTCTACCAGACGGCTTCCTCTTTCATTTCTCTCCCCCAATCCATATTCACCCACTAAGTTTCCTTCTGTCCCTTTTCCTACTCATGAATTCCTGTCACCCATGACTATTAAATTTTCGTCTCGCATCACTACCTGAATAATTTCTTTTATCTCATCATACATTTCATCAATTTCTTCATCATCTGCAGAGCTAGTTGGCATATAAACTTGTACTACTGTAGTAGGCATGGGCTTCATGTCTATCTTGGCCACAATAATGGGTTCACTATGCTGTTGGTAGTAGCTTACCCGCACTCCTATTTTTTTATCCATTATTAAACCTACTCCTGCATTACCCCTATTTGATTTTGTACTTATAACCCTGTATTCACCTGACCAAAAGTCTTGTTCCTCCTGCCACCGAACTTCACCTAATTCCCACTGTATCTAACTTTAACCTATCCATATCCCTTTTTAAATTTTCTAACCTACCTGTCCGATTAAGGGATCTGACATTCCACGCACCGATCCGTAGAACGCCAGTTTTCTTTCTCCTGATAACGACGTCCTTTTGAGTAGCCCCGCCCAGAGATCTGAATGGGGAACTATTTACCGCCGGAATATTTTACCCAAGAGGACGCCATCATCATTTAACCGTATAGTGAAGCTGCATGCCCTCGGGAAAAATTACGGCTGTAGTTTCCCCTTGCTTTCAGCCGTTCGCAGTACCAGCACAGCAAGGCCGTTTTGGTTAGTGTTGCAAGGCCAGATCAGTCAATCATCCAGACTGTTGCCCCTGCAACTACTGAAAAGGTTGCTGCCCCTCTTCAGGAACCACACGTTTGTCTGGCCTCTCAACAGGTACCCCTCCGTTGTGGTTGCACCTACGGTACCGCTATCTGTATCGCTGAGGCACGAAGGCCTACACACGAACGGCAAGGTCCATGGTTCATGGGGGTAGGCAGTACACGGTATACTTTAAAAACGGCTGCATGTGAACAGTTCATAGACTTAGCCGTTTCGAAAATATTTCTATCCTTGGCCCGAAAGCCAACATATGAAGGTAAAAACCACTATGTTCTTTTATTATTTGTGTGTCTCAAATAATGCATCATTACAGGTTCAGTCAACAAAGCATCTGGCTTGTGTTCTTGTATTAGAGTGTAATTCTGGTTTTCTTGAGTAATTATGGTATTTTTATTTCGTTTAGTTACTTCAGTATAAATGGTATTTAAAAATTCTTGTCTTGTTGAAGAAGAAGCGTGCCAGATGTGCGTTGAGTCATACTTCCACATACAGAACAGTGATACTTGTGCTTGGTTTAGTAGGTTTTATAGTTGCTGGGGACTTAATTAATTAATTGTGTTAACGAAAATTTTCATTTCATTCTTTGTTGTTGTTCTAAGCAGTCAGATTGCGTAATAATACTAGTCAGGGCCAACCGTTTACGAGACACAGCGTAATCGGACACACAGCTACTAAAAACTAAAAATATTTTCAATCATATTTAATTAAGCCCCCATGCACGTGGCGACCGCTGCTTCGGATCGTCCCTTGGATTCTTCTGATTGTAAAAAATAGTAGACGGTAGTATTGTTGTTGTAATTTGTAGTTAGTAATTGTAGTCTATTTTGCATGTGTAGATTTGGTAATTGTCATTCTTCTAATGGTATTTTTTCTCAGAATTTGATTTGTTGTCTTGTATACGCGTTTGACAATCTAGTGCAATTATGTCAATTGTTTGTTAATCGTGTTTGAGGGAAACATTTCATGTAAATGGTATTGTTGGAGATAAAGAGTCATTGTGTGTAATTTTCGTACAGTGACGAATTTTTTGTATGTTTTGTAAATGATTACGCGGTCAATGAAAAAGGCGAAAATGATGAATAGTGAGAATGACGAAATTGTTGACATGGCGAACTCGCCAACACAGGACAACAGTATGATGAATAATGGAGTTGAAAATAATTTAATAAGTCGGGAAGACAGTCCGGAACCATTTCAAAATTTTTCTCAATCAGAAAATTCACAGAATACGAGATTAACGATAGAAGATTCTGGAATAGTATCGAACACAGATAGCCTTATGGCTTTGCAGAAGGAAGTTAATTTTGCGGGAATTGTTAGGGGCGAAAAGAATTCTGAACAATTTAATATGGAGCAGCTGATGAGTGCTATATTAAATTTGGGAGCACGTATGGAAACATGAATAGGAACAATGGAAACACGGATGGGAACTTTGGGATCTGAATTAAAAAATGATATGGGGACAATGGAAACTCGGTTAGGATCTGAATTTAAAACAGAGATGGGAACAATTAAAACAGAGATGGGAATAATTAAAACAGAGATGGGAACTTTGGTATCTGAATTAAAAACTGACATGGGAACAATGGAAACACAGTTTAGATCTGAATTAAAAACGCAGATGGGGACAATGGAAACACGGTTAGATTCACGAATAGGGACATGTTTCAAAAATATGAAAGATGAATTAAAGAAAGAAATCAGAGAAGAAGTACAACCAATTTTGAATGCTCACAATAATAGATTAATTGCAGTAGAAATCAGACAAAGGGAACAGGATAGAGAACAGGAAGAAAGAGATCGCGTGATAGTACAGAAATTTTCAGAGTTAACTTTACAACGTGCACACGATAAGAAAGAAATATTTGAGAGAATCGAGGAATCCGTACCAAATGACAGATTAAATAACCTAACGCAACAATATGAACAGTTAACTACTAAATGTGTTATTACTGAAACCCGAGTCGCGACACTTACGGAAGACGTAAATAAACAGAAAGAACAATTAGATGACTTATCGGAAAGAGTTGAGGAGATTTCAGATAAATTGACAAATCTTAGTTTAAATGGGGACAGAGAGTCGGATGATACAGCTCCATTACCATTTTCAGAAACCGAAGAGTACCAGAACATAAATAAGCATGTTGAAAATCAGGGAAAATTTAATGAACGCGTGAAAAGGGAATTTGAGGCATTACGAAAGCAAGTCAAACAAATTGAAGGCGAAATAGTAGGAAAGGACAGTAGAAGAAACTTAGAATCACAGATAGCAGAGGGGTATGAAGAAAGTAATTTATTTCATTTACGAGAAGCAACAAGAGAGCGCCAGGCGCGCGAACTTGACAATAATCGACATTCGGACTGGGACAGACGCGGTAGGTCTTTGTCGCCACGAGGCGAAAACTTTGACTATAAACAGTTTTTGACTGTTCGGAAATTTAAGATCTTCCGCAATTCTAAGAATGACATACATCCATGTTCATGGTTAGATCAATTTATGTACGCACTCCCACCAAATTGGCCACTAAGTCACAAACTGGAATTTATGTGTGGATATTTAGAAAACGAACCGGCGACGCGGATGCGCGCACTCATTAGAGATTGTGATAATCTGAATGATTTTTATCATGCATTTCTATCGGCATATTGGTCCGAAAACACACAAGACAGAGTCAAACACAGTCTTATTGGTTCAAATGGCTCTGAGCACTATGGGACTCAACTGCCGAGGTCATTAGTCCCCTAGAACTTAGAACTAGTTAAACCTAACTAACCTAAGGACATCACAAACATCCATGCCCGAGGCAGGATTCGAACCTGCGACCGTAGCGGTCTTGCGGTTCCAGACTGCAGCGCCTTTAACCGCACGGCCACTTCGGCCGGCCACAGTCTTATTATGCAGCGTAATTTCAAAGTCTTGAGTTCCGCACGCCAGCGGAATATTTTGAAGACATGATTCGAAAGAATCAGTTCCTTTCCAACCCTTATAGCCCGACTGAATTAACTCGCATTTGTTTAACTAAGCTGCCACAATCCATAAGACAAATTGCTTTAGCCGGAAGATGTAAAGACGACATTGAGACTTTTAAGACTTTGTTGCAAGAACTTGAGTATGACAACGACGACGGGACTTCTTATAACTTTTTCAGTAACAGTAATTACAATAGATTTTCAGAGAAAAGGGATAGTGATCGGAACGGGCGTTATATGGGTAATTTCGAGAATGACAGACGTAACAGACAGGACAATAGATACCAGCCCTATGACAATAACAGACGTTCTAACAGAAATTACACAGACAATCATAATAACGGTAATTCCTACCGGAATGATCAATCATACGGAAACAGTAATCGGTATCATCAAGACAGAAATTATTCATACAATAATAGAAATTCTTACTACAGAAATAACCAGGGTAGTAGATACAACAATAATTTCAGAAGTGACAGTCGAAATTACACAAGAAGTAGTTATGCAGACAGACAGGAAAACAGAAATTTTAATAACAGACACAACCAAGAATTTGCATCTAACAGACAGGAGGGACCTAATTGGCATCCTCCACGTGACAGAACTTCAGAGAGACAAGTGCAAATAGTAGAAATTGATCCGCGAAATGACGCGAATAATCAAAGACGTGACGCAAACAATCGACAATGACTTGCACCTTCGGCTTCTGGCAGCAATATAGACGGTTCAGAAAGTAACGACACTACGACTTTACACTACGTACGCCTGGAAGACATGAGAGACATTTTGCTAGACGAAAAGGAAAATAATGTAGACGCATTTTTACACCCTGTTATTGAAGTATGTGTGGGTAAGAATAAGTTCACTGCAGTTTTAGATTCTGGGAGCCCATTGAATGTCATTAGTGAATCAGTTTTTCGTATATGTGAAAGAACTATTGCCTGTCCTGTGTTACCTGTTTCTAAAACTACAATTCGAGGTGCGATTTCTGGAAAAAGTGTGGAAGTCAAACAACAGACCAACTTAAATTTCATTTGTCAAGGATACGAATTTTCTGCTAATTTTATTATTGTTCCACTACTCAGTACACAAATTATATTAGGTATAGAGTTTCTTAACGCACATAAGGCAATTTTGAACTTTAAAGAAGGAAGTGTGAATTTGACTGTTGCCGGAATGCCGAAAGGTTTGAAACTTTTCGAGTGTTTAACAAGATCTGAGTCAGATACAAAATGTTTAAGGTTTCTTACTTCTGATGTTTTCGTTGAGCATTATGACGACAGTGTGTTTATTCATGACAATGACAATAGATACAGAGACGCGATGGATGATATAATTAATACCGAAGAATTAATTAATGAAAAGGTTAAGAAAGCTGAAGTGCCAGATGACGTTGCAAGAGAAGAGCTGCACCACATTTTGACTTCACATGCTACAGTATTTAGTCATCACACAGGAACTATACAAGGCTTACAATATTTATTTAAAGTAAAAGAACACACACCATTTCGCGGGAAAACGTACGCTATTCCTTTGGCTTACAGAGACAAGGTTAAGAATGAACTTCAGTACATGTTAGATCAGGGCATTATTGAGCCTGCAGTCAGTCCTTATACCAGCCCATTACACGTTGTTCTTAAAAAGGATGGATCAATTCGTTTGGTTCTGGATTCCAGACAGATAAATAATATCATCATACCTGAAACTGACCGTCCACAAAATTTAGATGAACTTCTTCAACACTTCCATGGAATTAAAGTTTTATCCACGATAGATATGCGCGCAAGTTTTTGGCAAATAGAACTCCACCCTGATTGTAGAAAATATACTGCCTTTTTAGCCTTTGGTAACTGTTACCAGTTTCGGAAATTACCGTTTGGTCTTACTGTATCTTCAGCAGCATTCATTCGTAGTTTAAATGAAATTTTACCTGTATATCTTCGTGACAACATTACTTCATATGTTGACGATATTCTTATTGCTAAACATTCTTGGAGTGAGCACAACAAAATTTTGGATTCATTGTTACGTATCTTTGCAAGAGTTGGCATTACAGTGAACTTAGAAAAATCTGAATTTGGTCGTTCTCAGGTGAAATTTCTCGGTCACATTATTTCTACAGAAGGTATTCTTCCTGGTCCAGAGAAATTAGACGCTATTCGTAACTATGCTGTTCCTACCACGAAACGTGATGTTCGTAGCTTCCTTGGTGTCTGTAATTTTCTTAGACGCTTTGTTAGATTGGACGATTTGGCCACACCTCGTTTATGTGAACTATCTGGAAAGAAATCTAATTGGTGCTGGGATGAGGAAGCTCAGTCAGAATTTGAACAGCTTCGTGATGCTTTAGTTGCTGCTCCACTTCTTTCACATCCGGATTTATCTAAAGAATTTTGTTTGGCAACGGACTCATCATACA
Source organism: Schistocerca americana (assembly GCF_021461395.2). Lineage (NCBI taxonomy): Eukaryota > Metazoa > Arthropoda > Insecta > Orthoptera > Acrididae > Schistocerca > Schistocerca americana. The sequence goes on along the minus strand of NC_060128.1, from coordinate 65,675,231 downwards.
AAGGCCTAGGTGCACATTTATTTCAAGAGATAGAAGAAAACGGCGTTGTAGTACAGAAAACTATTGCATTTGGAAGTCGTGTCCTCTCTAAATCAGAAAAGAATTATTCGATTACGGAACTTGAAGCTTTGGCTGTTGTTTGGGCTTTTACAAAATTTCGGACATTTTTGTTTGGCAGACATACTAAGGTTTACACCGATCATCGAGCTCTGGAATTTCTTATGTCAACAAAATTAACTCACGGCAGATTGTCACGATGGGCGTTGTACCTGCAGGAATTTGATTTTAGTATTGTTTACATACAGGGTTCTTCAAATATTGTTGCTGATGCTTTATCACGTGCACCTGTGGGTTTGAAACAAAGTGCTGAAGAGGATTGCATAGAAAACAATTATTGTTTGATGTATATTCAAGGTGTTGCATTTGAGAACTTTATTTCGTCTTCGCTCCAGGACATCGCTAAGGAGCAAAATAAGGATCCAATCTGGAAGGACATTAAGGAGAAGTGGAGGAGAAAGGAAAGCGTAGCGATTAGACAGCATTATTTAGTTCGCAATGACATTCTTTTTAAACGAAAATCGGTCGACAACTCCGTTTGGTTAGTTTGTATTCCTGATGAGTGGGTCAATAAATTGATTTGGTATACGCATTTCAGTTATGCACACTTTGGGCCCAGAAAATGCTTTCACAAATTACGAGAAAATTGTTATTTCAGTAATATGGAAAAACGTATTCGATCTGTTCTGGCCAAATGCAAATTATGTCAAAAGGCTAAGCCGCCAACAGTTTCTCACAGAGCACCGTTGTTTCCTATCATTCCAGCGAAATTAAAGGAGATGGCTGCAGTCGATTTGTTCGGTCCAGTGGTTCGTTCTACTAATGGTTTTGCGTACATTTTCGTAGCAGTGGAGTTGACATCAAAATATGTGTGTTTTACACCGTTACGCAAAGCAACAGCTCGTTCAGTATCTAACGCTTTCATCAAACATTTTCTTAAAGAAGTTGGTCATGTTGATAAGGTTATATCAGATAATGGATCACAGTTTCGTTCTAAAATTTGGCTTCGTATTCTACAGCGTCGTAAAATTAAACCAATTTTCATTTCACTTTTTCACCCTCAATCTAACGCTTCAGAGAGATGGATGAAGGAAATCAATAAATTGTGTCGTCTTTATTGTCATCAGAATCACAGAACGTGGGATCAGTATCTTCATATTTTTCAAAACATTCTGAATGAACACTCTAATGATTCAACTTCTTTACCGCCTATACTGGTATTAAAAAATAAAGCACCGACAAATCGCATATCTGAAATCGTTCCTTTTCCGCCTACACGGAAACTGCGGCATTCTGAAGTTGTCAACCTGGCTCTACGAAATATTGCATCTGCGGCTGCTAGAAGAGAGAAATCAGCTAAGCGTCCTGGTCGTTCAAAAATCTTGTCAGTTGGTCAGAAGGTGTTAATTAAGTCTCATCGTTTATCGCACAAAGGAAAAGGCTTGTGTCGCAAATTTTTTCTGCTTTATAACGGTCCATATAGAATTCGTAAAATTATTCATGATAACACTGTCGAAGTAGAAACTCTTAAATCTCGACGCTCTAAAGGAATACATCATATATCTAACGTAAAAAATTTTGTGGAATGACATACTTTTGAGAAACCAACAGCTAGATGTAAACATGCGGAGAGTACAAGGATACCGCGCTGTGTTTTGGCGGCGGCACATACTCAAAGCAACAGTGAAGTCTGCGCGCCGCACAAGGCAGTCGTTGACCGCGAACAAATGCTTCCTACGTCACGCGCCTACAGCTGATCGAGCGCTCAGTGCGAATGCACTGACAGTCGTAAACAAATACACAGTTTAATTTCTCCGATTAAATTCAGTATAAAGCTATAGCGACTTGATGAATTATGTTATTAACATTCAGTATTTTCCAGGATACCGTTGTATAAAATATTTAAGAACTTCAGGTAAATTCTGTGTGTTTCCGACGTTAAGAGGACTTGCTATCGAGAAATTTTCAGGAAGAATGTAATTTCCAAGAAGAACCTAATAAACTAAAAAAAGGTAACTATTAATCGAGTTTATTTTTCAGGTAACATATTTCCACTTAGGTACGTACTTTAGACGTAATTTGCTGCTCGCGATTACGTGATTCATACTTTGTGCTAAATTTCATGTTCTATTAAATTACTTGTGAAGCGACGTGCTTGCGTACGTTAACTGATTTTGACAATGATTGTTAATGAACTGGGTTGTAACTTGTGTATATTATGCATCGCTTGGCTGCACCGCTTTTTCACTGATGTCATATTTTTTTTATTATGTGCCTGCTGTGCTTATTTATTTAAATTATAATTGTAACCTGATTTATTGTGCTGATGTGTTTAGGTATGTAAGTTATGCTTTGTGATTTATCTGCTTGCGCCTTCATGTTTACTTATTAAGATGACATATGAACATTTATTTGCTTATGCTGATATGATGCTAATGACATGTTTACTGCTTTGCGTATGGATTGCATATTTGTACGTATCTGTTGTTGTCATAACTACTCTTTAATTTGGTGTATAGAAATGCTGATGTACAGTGTACGAATATAGAGTTTAGGTTACACTATGGTATAGGTTACAGATTGTTCGCTTGGCAGAGCCTCGTTGTAAGGATTGTGCTGCATCCACTTTTTGACATTCTGTTCTCTACTGGTATATTTACTCGCTATTGCTTGTTTTGCTTACGCTAAGTGCCTTATATTTTTAAGATAAGAAAATGAACTGCTATAATTCGACGAACGACATTAGTACAAGAAACTTCATAGAAGTCACATGAGCTGGAGGTTTTATGGAAACTGTATAAATTTATGCTAATAGGAAGGAAGCTAACGACATGACATACCGAAACTAGGTTTCGACCATTGACAGTTATTACACTGCATTTTTCGTGAGCAATTGAAATAGGAAGTGACACTTGACACAAAAAATACTCCACATGTTTGCTTCTGCTATGATTCTTGAAGTGGTGTACACACTGTGAAATATTATGATCATTCACACTCCGTAATCGTACTTAATTACTGAGAGTTATTCGAACTAAGTCTGTTAGAGGTCATGTATGCATTTCTTTTGTTTATAATTCATAATGAGTGGAAGATTTGGGTCAGATGGATTACACAGAGGTTGTGTGTTGACAATGTGTCTTCGGATTGTATGGGATGATGAACTGAAGTTTGCATTAGGATTTTATCTGTACTTGTTCGAGCAGACTGACTAGAGGAAAGAGTTGTTATGGAAGTGAAATGATATTGGCGATAAGGTTTATATGTATCGATGTATTGAAGAGGTATTATTGAGGTATTATTGAGATTATGTGAAGTTGATGATTATTGGAGTTTTGGTGGACAAGAGGTAAGGTAAATGCTATTAATAATAAGGTTTATATGTATCGACGCATTGAAGAGATATTATTGAGGTATTATTGAGATTATGTGAAGTTGACGATTATTGGAGTTTTCGTATATAAGAGGTAAAGTAAGTGAGGAGCATATTTTTTTTTGTTGGTCTTATGGAACAAGGAGGATGAAGATAGCAGACTAGAACACTAAAGTAGAAGGAAGATAGTCTATACACACACCTTGTTAAATCACTACGCGGTATATACTTTTTTTTGAAGAGAGGAAGTATTTGCATATCTTGGCTCACTGACAGTTGTTCAACAACAGTACATTTGATATGGCTTGGCAAACATTGGTCTTGACATGATGACTATGACATTGACTTAACTATTATTGACTGTGATACATTGCTGCCATTACTACTTGATACACATGATGCACATCAGATTTTGATAGAATTGCATTTACACAGTTAACACTATTCAATTACACAGTAGTACTTAATGTGGATGAAAGATGAGTGAGTGTGTTTTGCGTGTTTTCCTTTCCTAATCCTACCCACCTATCTCGTAAATATTATTTTATTTGTTTGTAGTGGCTTGCACTGACACCCATAAATATTGTAGGTTTACTGATATTTGAGTATTTGTAATAGTTAATATGACAATTATCTGATATCATTTGTGTGTTTATTAGAATTTGTATGTTTAGTGTAAGAGCATTGTAAAAGCATTTGTATGTGTATTCAAACTATTGTTCATGCCTGAACTGTCTGATTAGTGATGGTGAATATTATGAACTGTTACCTGCACTTTTCAACATAATTTGTGACGCTTAGGAATGATTAATTTCTGCTGATGAACTGTGTGATCAGTGATAGTGAATATCATGGACTGCTCTCTGCACCTACTCAACATTGCTGGGTGCAACTCATGGACTGCTCTCTGCACCTGCTCAACATTGCAGGGTGCAACTGATGGACTGTTTCTACTGAAATGATGTCACTTGTTGGTGTCTGCACCTGCTCAACATTGCAGGGTGCAACTGATGGACTGTTTCTACTGAAATGATGTCACTTGTTGGTGTCTGCACCTGCTCAACATTGCAGGGTGCAACTGATGGACTGTTTCTACTGAAATGATGTCACTTGTTGGTGTCTGCACCTGCTCAACATTGCTGGGTGCAACTGATGGACTGCTTCTACTGAAATGATATCGCTTGTTGATGTCTGCACCTGCTCAACATTGCTGGGTGCAACTGATGGACTGCTTCTACTGAAATGATGTCGCTTGTTGGTGTCTGCACTGCTCTCAACTTTGCTGGGTGCAACTGATGGACTGTTTCTGCTGAAATGGTGCCACTTGTTGGTGTCTGCACCTGTTCAACATTGCTGGGTGCCACTGATGGACTGCTTCTACTGAAATGATGGTCACTTGTTGGTGTCTGCACCTGCTCTCAACATTGCTGGGTGCAACTGATGGACTGCTTCTACTGAAATGATGGTCACTTGTTGGTGTCTGCACCTGCTCTCAACATTGCTGGGTGCAACTGATGGACTGTTTCTGCTGAAATGAAGTCACTTGTTGGTGTCTGCACCTGCTCAACATTGCTGGATGCAACTGATGAACTGTTTCTACTGAAATGAAGTCACTTGTTGCTGTCTGCACCTACTCAACATTGCTGGGTGCCTCTGATGGATTGCTTCTACTGAACTAATGTGACTTGTTGCTGGGTGTACCTGCTAAACTTTACTGGGTGCCACTGATGGACTGCTTCTACTGAAATGATGTCACATGTTGGTGTCTTTTTTTTTGTATAAACTAATCATTGAAAGCATTTTATGTGAACATTTGTATAAACTGATTTTTTTGTGTATTGTGTAAACTATTATGTAAAGCCACATGTATGAAAAAATTTGTATTGCTTACTGTATTTCATATATTAGGTTATTGAAAGGTCAGTGCAAAGCCAAAATTTTAACTAATTATGTGATATTTAGGTATTAATATTATCTTTTATTTTTGTCTGTATTTTTGTGGACGAATTTGGTGGTATTTTCACCACCAATGCTGGCAAAAATACCATCAAATTCTGGCCTGTGGAGGAGGGGCATATGAAAGGTGGCTACACTGAGCCACTGCGCCAGAGATTGCGCCAAAGAGTACTATTAAGGCGCCTCCACAGTGCCTGTTAAGAACTCGTAGCAGGCAGTGCGTGGGCAGAGCTCGTAGTAGTGAGTGCCTCTTAAGAACTCGTGGTAGTCAGTGCCTGTCGAGGTCTCGTGGCAGTCAGTGTTGAGATGTGCGAGTGGGCAAGGCTTGTCGAGAGGTTGTAGTAAGGAGTGTTTGTTCCATGTTTTATGCAGTTATTTGATGCGAGAGATAGCAAACGTTATTCTAATGAAGATATTGTAATGATCAGAGTGCATTTCGTCAATATATATGAAGGTAAAAACCACTATGTTCTTTTATTATTTGTGTGTCTCAAATAATGCATCATTACAGGTTCAGTCAACAAAGCATCTGGCTTATGTTCTTGTATTAGAGTGTAATTCTGGTTTTCTTGAGTAATTATGGTATTTTTATTTCCTTTAGTTACTTCAGTATAAATGGTATTTAAAAATTCTTGTCTTGTTGAAGAAGAAGCGTGCCAGATGTGCGTTGAGTCATACTTCCACATACAGAACAGTGATACTTGTGCTTGGTTTAGTAGGTTTTATAGTTGCTGGGGACTTAATTAATTAATTGTGTTAACGAAAATTTTCATTTCATTCTTTGTTGTTGTTCTAAGCAGTCAGATTGCGTAATAATACTAGTCAGGGCCAACCGTTTACGAGACACAGCGTAATCGGACACACAGCTACTAAAAACTAAAAATATTTTCAATCATATTTAATTAAGCCCCCATGCAAGGTGTGAAATCCAGGAGCTTCCGAGGCCATCTGTGATCTTCCATCCTGGCCACATGGCTGGCCCACTGCATTCGTTTGGCTTTGACAGTTCTTCCTATGTTGGGCTGCTGGAATACTTCCCCAATCTCTGTATTGGAACATTATGAAGTACCTCGAAGTCTGTATGCAGACCTGGACCAAATATCTTCCCAAGCACTTTTCTCTCAGATTGTGCCCACATTAATGTGACTAAACTAAACTCTTCCAGAACAGGCCTTTGAGGCCGAACGGTTCCGACCGGCCGCCATGTCATCCTCAGCCCACAGGCGTCACTGAATGCGGACATGGAGGGGCATGTGGTCAGCATACCGCTCTCCAGGCCATATGTCAGTTTACGAGACAGGAGCCGCTACTTCTCAGTCAAGTAGCTCCTCTGTTTGCCTCACAAGGGCTGAGTACACCCCACTTGCCAACAGCGCTCGGCAAATCGGATGGTACCCATCCAAGTGCTAGCCCAGCCCGACAGCGCTTAACTTCGCTATTCTGACGGGAACCGGCGTTACCACTGCGGCTGCGACGCTGCCATTAATGTGACTGTACTGTGTAAATATAACGTATTCAGCGTAAATAGACGATAATATGCACTACTGTGCGATTCTATTATCAACGAGGAACCTCTAGAAACGGTCAGTACAGCGTCACACCCAGCAGCAAGCATCCGGAGTTATCTATACTCGAATGACTGCGCAAAATCAATTGTAGAAAAGTAGGTGCCAGCCAAAGACTCATTGGAATAATGTTAAGGGAATTTAATTCATGATTCACAGGAGAGACAGAGAATATCGCAGGAAAAGCGGCCCGTTTCGCTACGGGATTGGTCAGGATTGGTCAGTCGACACGAGAGCGCAACAGATTTGCTCACCGAATTCCACTATACAGTTATTTTTCACGCAGTGCAGTACTACGAAATTCCAACAAACACTACTGGCCATTACGAAATTTAACCGACAGGAAGAAGATGCTGTGATATGCAAATGATTAGCTTTTCAGAGCATTCACACAAGGTTGGCGCCGGTGGCGACACCTACAACGTGCTGACACGAGGAAAGTATCCAACCCATTTCTCATACACAAACAGCAGTTGGCCGGCGTTGCCTGGTGAAACGTTCTGATGCCTCGTGTAAGGAGGAGAAATGCGTACCATCACGTTTCCGACTTTGATAAAGTTCGGATTGTAGCCTATAGCGATTCTGGTTTATCGTATCGCGACATTGCTGTTCGCCGTTGGTCGAGATCCAATGACTGTTAGCAGAATATGGAATCGGTGGGTTCAGGAGGGTAATACGGAACGCCGTGCTGGATCCCAACGGCCTCGTATCACTTGCAGTCGAGATGACAGGCATCTTATCCGCACGGCTGTAACGGATCGTGCAGCCACGTCTCGATCCCTGAGTCAACAGATGGGGAGACGGCCAGGGTGATCGAGCGGTACAGTCTGGAACTGCGCGACCGCTACGGTCGCAGGTTCGAATCCTGCCTCGGGCATGGATGTGTGTGATGTCCTTAGGTTAGTTAGGTTTAAGTAGTTCTAAGTTTTAGAGGACTGATGACCTCACAAGTCCTATAGTGCTCAGAGCCATTTTTGAACAGATGGGGACGTTTACAAGGCAACAACCATCTGTACGAACACTTCGACGACGTTTGCAGCAGCATGGACTATCAGCTCGGAGACCATGGTTACAGTTATCCTGAACGCTGCATGACAGGCAGGAGCGCCTGCGATGGTGTACTCAACGACGAACCAGGTTCTGTTTCCAGAGTCATGATGGTCGCGTCCGTGTTTGGCGACATCGCGGTGAACGCCCATTGGAAGCGTGTATTCGTCATACTGGCGTATGACCCGGCGTGATGGTATGGGGTTACACGTCTTGGTCGCCCCTTGTTCGCATTCACGGCACTTTGAACAGTGGACATTACATTTCAGATGTGTTACGACCAGTGGCTCTACCCTTCATTCGATCCCTGCGAAACCCTACATTTCAGCAGGATAGTGCACGACCGCATATTGCAGGTCCTGTACGGGCCTTTCTGGATACAGAAAATGTTCGACTGCTGCCCTGGCCAGCACATTCTCCAGATCTCTCACCAATTGAAAACGTCTGGTCAATGATGGCCGAGCAACTGGCTCGTCACAATACGCCAGTCACTACTCCTGATGAACTGTGTTATCTTGTTGAAGCTGCACGGGCAGCTGTACCTGTACACGCCATCCAAGCTCCGTTTGACTCAATGCCCAGGCGTATCAAGGCCGATATTACGGCCAGAGGCGGCTGTTCTGGGTACTGATTTCTCAGGATCTATGCACCCAAATTGCGTGAAAATGTAATCACATGTCAGTTCTAGAATAATATATTTGTCCAATGAATACCTGTTTATCATCTGTATTTCTTCTTGTTGTAGCAATTATAATGACCAGTAATGTATCACTTTCCAAGAAGAGTCGGGCAACATACTACGTCCTCCCACATACGTGTCGTGAAGTGACTACGACCAGAAAATCAGAACAATTAGAGATCGCACGTAAATTGATGGACAGTGCTTCTTCCAAAGAGTCATGGAACAATGGGAGGAGAAAAACATCTTGTTACCACAAGTAACCTCCACGACACAGCATAAGGTGGTTTGCGCTGTGTGTGAGTGTGTGTGTGTGTGTGTGTGTGTGTGTGTGTGTGTGTGTGTGTGTGTGAGTGCGTCCATGTGTGGTTACGTACACGCGCATTATTGGCCGGAAAACCCCATCTGGGAAATTCGGCAGTGCGGTGCAAATATTCATATCTGACGACACTTCAGCGAATTCCACGTCAATTATCTACACCTACAACTATGTACATGCTCCGCCCACTGCCTTCCAGTACGTGGCGGAGGGTAGTCATTTCCTTTCCCCTTCCACTCGCAAACAGAGCGACGGCAAAACGACCGTTGTAAGCCTCCGTAAGAGCCCTAATTTCTCGTAGTTTATCTCCGTGGTGCTTACGTAAAATGTATATTGGTAACAGTAGAATTGTTCTGTATTCAGCTTCAAATGGCGTTTCTCTAAAATTTATCAATAGTGAAAAGAATATCTCCTTCCCTCCATGGACTCCCATTTGAGCTCCTCAAGCATGTTCGCAACACTTGCGTGTTGTTGGAACAAATCATGCATGCCGCCACTGAATTGCTTCGATGTCTTCCTTTCCGGTACGGATTCCAAACACGCGAGCACTACTCTAGAACAGGTCCCACCAGCGTCCTATATGCGCTCTCTTTTACAAGTGAACCGCACTTTCCCAACAAACAGAAGTAGACCATTCGGTTTCCCTACCGCAATGCTCACTCGCTCGTTCAATTTCGAATCATTCTGCAACGTTACGCCCAGACATTTAAACAACCTGGCTGTGTCAATCAGGACATTAATAATGCTGTAATCGATCATTACGGGTTTGTTTTTCCTACTCATCCGCATTAACTTACATCTTGGTACATTTAGTGCTAACTGCTATCTATAACACCAATTTGAAATGTTGTCTACCTCATCTTGTATCTTCTTGCAGTTAGCCAACTTCGACATCTTCCCGTACTCTACAGCGTGATCAGTAAACAAACGCAGATTGCTGCCCACCCTGTCCGCCAGACCATGTATGCGTAAAGAAAATAAGAGCGGTCCTATCACACTTCCCTGTGACAATGGTGACGGTACAATTGTCTCTCATGAAACGATAATAAGAAAAACGCACAAACACATTCACGAGCGGAGAAAATCCCCTACCCTACCAGGCATCGAACCCGGGGACCTGTGATTTAATCTCAGCAGTACTGACCACAAGACCAAGAGCTGTTGACAGCTTGCGAAGTACAGATGTGGATGTAGACTAAAATCACGTGTTCCGAATGGAGAAAGATATATCATGTTTTATATCTTGCGAATAATTTTATGGAGAAGGGGCCTAAGAAGTTACTCGCATGTTTTGACATCTGTCCCTGGACCAGGTCATGTTTTGTGCAGGTTATACGACAACTGCAAGACGCCGAACACGAGATCTGTTACCTGGGACAAGAACACAGTGGCTTGAATCTTTATCATTGGAGTCGTTGAATGCAGAAGTGCGACGAAACTGGTTTCTAGAGGGCTCTCGCCTCCACCTCTGCGCCTCCCCCACCTCCCCCCCCCCCCCCCCCCTAGCCTCGGGCAGCGACACCCCGGCTTTTAAAGGTCCTCGCTCGTTCGTATTTCAGCGACAACGGATTGCAGTTCCCGGGTGTAACAGGTGTTCCCGCTAAAGCGGCTGCCCCGTGAACGTGTTCTCCGCAGAAAATCTGTTAGCAGAAACCGGTCCGAGCTGGACGAGACACGGTAATCTATGCGTCCTGTCATCCGGTCTGCTAGGCTGTGGACACACCGAGTTTGTCACGGGGAAAAAAAAGTAACGTGACCGGCGAGAGGCGATGCACGGGTCACGGGATGGTTCCGCAGTTAACAAGAGCCCTACTCTGACAACTTCGACACGTTTCAGCAGTTCTGCATCGGTCTCGACTTCATCTACCGACTCTTGAGCAATTTCATCTCATAAACATGCGCATAAATTACGAGTAGATGGCATGAACCAGTTCCTACAACAACGTCGTCATTACCTCCTCTCCGTGCGATATGACGATCTGTAATAATCATTTCTTTCATTTTTTCGATAGTTTCGTCGACGATGATGCGCTGGAGCGTCCGGTGGCCTCTTCACCTACAGCTTCTTCACGGCGTTCTTTAAAACGCCTACACCAATCGTACATGGTGCACTCGTAAGAAGCAATATTTAATATATCTGAAATTCAGTGCACTTTGTTCCGTTTATAGCATGACGTAACATAAATTTACTGATTCATACAAATACAATCAATACAAAATAAATCATCGCCGAAATTATTGTGCACGGATAATTTTCAGACATGTTTACCAACAACAACTAAAAAATAACTCGTATCGGAATAACACAACACTCGAAATTTAAAAAAAAAAAAAAAAAAAAAAAAAAACAGCCGTTACTTTTTGAACCCATCTTATATGTTGGATGAATTTGAAGTCCAGCCACAAAATTTCGGGAGTCTCTCAGGGATATTTTATGAGTATTTCTGTGTAAGTGATCCGAGCTCTCCCATGGTTCATTGGAGAGTAACCAGGAAAATTGGACTGATTACTTAAGGAATCGTATTCTCATACCTAACACAACTGCGAACGTCTGATTACTTTACATATAAATTAATGTGTTACATGTTGTGGTCATTAAGTATGTAAGTGAGTAAAGTATTACTTTTGAAATAAGTGAAGAGGTCTTACTGCGGAAGAAACGAACATCTTAGCGCTAATCCCTGCAACTTACGTCTTAGTCTATAAAACGATATTAGCTCTGTAATAGAATAACTGAGTTAATGGATCAACGATGAACTAACACGGGTGCCTTGCGACGTCCGCCCCGAGCAGATGCAACGAACTAAAACTAACAAAATGAGATTAAAAGAGAGAAAAAAGAGATGGTAGAGCACTCGTCCGCGAAAGACAAAGGTCCCGAATTGGAGCCTCGGTCCGGCACACAGTTTTAATGTGCCAGGAAGTTTGATATTAGTGTTAACATTTTTATGTAATCACATTAGTGTTTAATGTGTGTGAAATTCGTGAAAGGAAGAACATACAGGGTGTCTCAAACCTTTTGCGTCAAACTGAGGCAGGTGATAGTGGGTACTGTAATGTCTCTCCTCCTTCCACTGTAAACAATGCCCAGTTCAGGTAATTATAAGCAAAGTCTTTCATGAAGATTTTAGGGGACTAAAGATTACAATAAACTGTAAGTCATGTTGAGTTCGCTCCAGTTCTTCTTGTCTAGGAGTCTGATTCTTGAAGCTGAAAAATGTCACATCTTAGGTCTTCTCGGTTGTATTGAGGTAAATAAATTTTAAGATTGTTGTTGCAGAACTTTTGTTTTTACATAAATATATTTTCCACCGATTTTGCACATTTTAATCTATCATATACTATTTTGATTTTTCACACAACCAAAGCATAAATTACATTGTTCAGACCTATTATACAAAAAAGGAGTCCTATCACATCAGAGGCAAGCTTACGACTCTCACACTCTGCAGAAATAACAATATTCCGAAGGGTTTACAATTTTTCTCAACAAATGAATAGCTAATAGTTTTCGTTACATTGTTAATTTCGATTTTTATTTCATAAATGAATCGAGAGATGAACATGGTAAACAGTGCAGTATTGCATAATTAATAATAGAAATTTCAAGTGTGCAAATAATTCGTAATTTTAAATGTTTCTAAAAAAACTAATTTTAGCTTACTTACAGTACTAGTACTTACGGATTATAACACAGAATCCAAAATATGTGAGAAAGTAATTCCTTTTCATAAATTTTTGCTTGAAATATAACATACTGCGTATAAAATTATATGAAAGTTTTCAGAAAAGCTACTGAGATAATAATGACCTGTCCAAAACTCGAAAAATAATACTGGCATCGACAACTACTGTTGAGGAAAAGTAATGGAGGAAGTCCCGTTACAGTAAACAACTAATTTAATTGAGATAGGAACCAATGATCGCAAAAGTGTACTTATTGCTTTACGGATAAACTCAGGTTGCACCGCATAACAACATAGCTCGTAATAAGTGTTCAAAGTGACGACCGGTAGTCTCAATGTATGAATGAAGTTCTGCCGCACTCTCGCAAATATCCTAGATGTCTGCAGAATGAGATTTTCACCCTGCAGCGGAGTGTGCGCTGATATGAAACTTCCTGGTAGATTAAAACTGTGTGCCGGACCGAGACTCGAACTCGGGACCACTGCCTTTCGCGGGCAAGTGCTCTACCATCCTAGATGTCTGTTGCACCAGGGGACAGGCAGCTTGGACCCTAGCAACCTTTCTAAGAGGGCTTCATACACCAACGTCTTGAAACTTAGAGAAAGAAGTCCAGAGGTGTTACATCCGGCGATCGCGCTGGCCATGGAACAGGACCTCCGCTTCCAGCCCAACGATAAGGGTACGTGTTGTTCAGGTGCCCGTGCACATTGACATCGAAGTGGGCTGATGCGCAGTCCCACTCAAACCGCATCACTTCACGGACAAGAAAGAAGGGGTACAGTCTCCAAGACCGGTGGCAGTAATCTCGAAGGAACATCAGGGAAGGTAAGTGTCGGAAGTTCCATGCGGCTTTTCGCGGATGATGCTGTAGTATACAGAGAAGTTGCAGCATTAGAAAATTGTAGCGAAATGCAGGAAGATCTGCAGCGGATAGGCACTTGGTGCAGGGGGTGGCAACTTACCCTTAACATAGACAAATGTAATGTATTGCGAATACATAGAAAGAAGGATCCTTTATTGTATGATTATATGATAGCGGAACAAACACTGGTAGCAGTTACTTCTGTAAAATATCTGGGAGTATGCGTGCGGAACGATTTGAAGTGGAATGATCATATAAAATTAACTGTTGGTAAGGCGGGTACCAGGTTGAGATTCATTGGGAGAGTCGTTAGAAAATGTAGTCCATCAACAAATGGTTCAAATGGCTCTGAGCACTATGGGACTCAACATCTGTGGTCATAAGTCCCCTAGAACTTAGAAGTACTTAAACCTAACTAACCTAAGGACATCACACACATCCATGCCCGAGGCAGGATTCGAACCTGCGACCGTAGCGGTCGCGCGGTTCCGGACTGAGCGCCGAGAACCGCTAGACCACCGCGGCCGGCCATCAACAAAGGAGGTGGCTTACAAAACCCTCGTTCGACCTGTACTTGAGTATTGCTCATCAGTGTGGGATCCGTACCAGAGGAGGAGGAGATAGAGAAGATCCAAAGAAGAGTGGCGCGTTTCGTCACAGGGTTATTTGGTAAGCGTGATAGCGTTACGGAGATGTTTAGCAAACTCAAGTGGCAGACTCTGCAAGAGAGGCTCTCTGCATAGCGGTGTAGCTTGCTCGCCAGGTTTCGAGAGGGTGCGTTTCTGGATGAGGTATCGAATATACTGCTTCCCCCTACTTATACCTCCCGAGGAGATCACGAATGTAAAAGTAGAGAGATTAGAGCGCGCACGGAGGCTTTCAGACAGTCGTTCTTCCCGCGAACCATACGCGACTGGAACAGGAAAGGGAGGTAATGACAGTGGCACGTGAAGTGCCCTCCGCCACACACCGCTGGGTGGCTTGCGGAGTACAAATGTAGATGTAGATGTAGAAGGGCGGAGCAGTCGTAGATGGCCACACCTGATGCCAGTGTAATCGGGGCGAGTTAACAGGCACGGGAGTCGACTGTCCGTGGCCCGATTCGAACGTGGGTTCTCTGCTGGGCGTGAGGAAGAGGGTGGTGAGTATGTGATCACGGGTGGCTTCTGATGACAGAATAACAACATTTATTGGTCAACTGCAGTACATTTGTTGTGGACCATCTGGGCGAGGTTTGCTTCCACTCGCAATATTCGTGGCGGCTGCGCAGGTGACCGGCAGATGTTCACAGGTACACCCACTGCTGCGTCTGAAGCTGCGCTGTGTCGGGAAATCCACTATTGAGGGATGAAATACGGCATTAAATTCAAAGTTGTAAGCGAGGGGCTGCCTGGGGAGACGGCGGAGGAATTGGCGCAAACTGGTGTTCAAACAACGGCAGACTGGAGACGGTCGGTACACAGACTAAGTACACATAGAAGCAGCCTCTGGCCAGCCAGCGCCTGACCGAGGCGTAGTATAGCAGCTCGTGACAGTGCCACAGATGCCTCCTGAGTTTCCCGTATATGGTGGTAATGTACACTCCTCGTTGGCGATGTGTGTCAGAGGCAACGCTCTAAAAAATCGACCAGCGGTATAAAAAGGGGGCCAGCCGCAACCCAAGGGAGTTGGTAGTCGTCTGGGACGGCACCCCTGTGCCAGGCTGAGGACTTGGTAGTGATGTCGCGATCGAGATAATACTGAGAAGATAGTCTCCGGACCGCCAGATAGAAGGCAGCTGACAGAGTTACGTAACATTGCGCACTGAACAGAAGAAACTAAACTCAGTAGTCAGTCGCCAAGCTCTTCTGAGTCGTTACGCTAGTCATTTGTGTTCCATAACTGCTAATGCGTCCCATGACCTTTTTTCCGACACCTCTTGGAGTCCCCTTCCATTCACTTTCCTTCCAATTTCCTAAAACTTCCTTGACAAATGGCGGTAGGGCGCCACCTTGGCTTCCCAAGGATAGAAACGCCTCCCTATCGTCGGCCATTTGCTGCTCTATGCCCACAAATGGAGGATACCACATTTATTTACACAGATGGCTCCAAGATCACCTTTGGTGTCGGGAGTGTCTGTATTATTGACGACACCCCTATTAGATTTCGGATTCCCGACCAGTGTTCGGTATCTATTACGGAGTTTTACGCTGTTCTCCAGGCTGTCCAATACAATCCGTCGCCATCAGCGAATACAGTACACTATATGCTCGCATTCGCTCAGCTCTCTTCTCAACCTCCAAGCTCTTTATTGACTCGATTCAGGACTTGCTCCATTTGTGGTGCATATCTGTGTCATTCCTCTGGATCCCAGGACATGTAAGTATCCGTGGAAGCCAGGCAGCCGACATAGCGGCAAAGGCTGCAGTCTCTCTTCCTCGGCCCGCTGTTCGCATGGTTCCCCTTTACCGATCTACAGAGCGCTTTATGTCGTCGTGTTGCTCTTTTATGGCAGACACATTGGTCTGCGCTTCAGGATAATAAATTTCGGGACATTAAAGCGCTTCCCTGTGCTTGGAGCTCTTCCTCCCGGCCTCGTCGTCGTTAGGAGGTAATTTTAACTAGACTCCGGATTCGGCGCTGTCCTTTTAGTCATCGACGTCTTTTAAGTGGCGATCCTCACCCGCTTTGTCCGCACTGCTCTCCATCGTGGACGGTGAGACACCTTTTACTTCAGGGCCTCTATTTTCACCCGCTACGCGCCGGTTTACAGCCGTCGCCTGATTTATCTTCCCTTTTAATAGGCGACGCGCGCTCAGCCGATCGCGATGAGCCGTGGAAAAACTGCTGTTTCGAAGAGCGCGCCGCAGCGCGTAGTGTGAAGCAGTCGCCCTCCGTTTCTGGCGGTGGCGCCGCTGTGGCAATCGCAGCTTTGGTGTCTCCCTCTGGTGGGAAAGGGGAAAGGTAGCCTGTTCACGTGCATTTAAGGGGCTGTATGAGCTTGTCACAGGGACCGCCATCTTAACCAGCACCACCTCCTTCCTCTTACCCAATGTGGCTTCCGGCCTTCCTTCTCTGCTGACGTCCAGCTCCTTAACCTTACCAATCTTCTTTCCCTCCAACAACTCCCGTCGCTCCGCTATCTTTGTTTCCCTTGATCTCCAGAACGCCTATGACCGTACCTGGCATCCCGGGCTCCTTTTCAAACTCCAGACCTATGCTCTCCCCATCAACTTCGTCCGTCTCGTTGCTTCCTTCCTCTCCCATGTCCCTCCTATGTGACTATCCACAATTCCAACTCCCGTACTTTCTACCCCTCTGCTGGCGTGCCCCAAGGTTCTGTCGTTTCCCTTCTCCTCTATCTCCTGTACACTGCTGATATGCCCAAACCTCCCCCTCCTGTTCATCTTCTCCAGTTCGCTGATCACACGGTCTTCCTAGGCCTTTATCCTACCCTTCAATGGTCCCAACGTACCCTCCAAACCCACCTCGACCAATTCACCGCTCGGTGCACCCAGTAGTTCCTCCGTGTTAATCCCTCTGACACCCAGGCCAGACACATAGGCAGCACAACCCGCTCCTTCCGCCTCCACGATTTCTACCTCACCATTTATGGCCGTCCTATCCACCTCACTCCTACCCTCAAATACCTTGGCCTCACACTCGACCGCCACCTCACCTGGATTCCCCACCTCCTTACCATCCAAAACAAAGCTCACAACCGCCTCCACCTCCTGAAACTCCCGTCCGGCCGGACATGGGGTCTGCATCCTTCCACCATCCATCACACCTACAAACCCTTGATCCGCCCCATCCTCTGTTATGCCAGCGTCGCTTGGACTTCTGCCCCTCCCCGGTTCTATAAAGCCCTCCAAATCCTTGAACGCCATGTGCTCTGCCTCGCCTTCCGCATCCGCCTTCCGTCACCCACGCACATCCTCTACGATGTCATCCCCTTCCCCCACCTTCTCTTTTTCCTTGAACACGTCCGCACACTATATATTATCCGCCGCGTTGATCCCCCTCACCCCCTGGTGTCTCCCTTCCTCTCCACCCCCAACCAGTTGCTGCGCCTTTACCGTTGTGTCCCACCCTCTCTCCATCTCCACACCCTCCATCTCCTTTCCAAACACAACTTCCACCGTCTACCCCTCCCGGATGATGAGCTTCGCCCTGACATCTACCCCTCTTACCAACTCTCACCCCACCTTCCTGCCTCCTGCTCAGGGCTCCCTCTCCTCCACCTCCCTCCTCCTGAGCGGCTTCCCCCTCCTACTGCCCCTCCATCTCTTGTGCCTCATTTCAGTGTCTCTGTGCTCCCTCCTGCCCTGTCTTCCCTCTTCCTCTCCCACCCCACGTCTCCTGCCTCTTCGTGAACCCACGGTTGCCCCTCCTCTCTTCATCCCGCCGCTTCCCCAGCTGCCCCATCCTCTCCCTTCCTTTTCCATCCTCTCTGACCTTTCTCTCGGCAGGTCCCACCTGGTAGTTTTATTCTTCATCGTGTGCGCTCCAAGTGGGTTTTAAGTATGTTGATTCAGAGTGTTTTTAATACTGTGGCCAACTTTTAACCTGTGCATGCGCATTCAGTGTCTTCTCTGTGTTTTACGAATCGACAACTGTGTTTTTTAACTTTCTGGTAACTTTTTTAACTGTCCCCCATGAACGTCTCCATGTCAGTGTATTTTTACCTCCATTTTCTCCCCCCACTCTGTTTCATGTTCCCCTTTTTTATCTCCTTATGTATGTATCATTTTATTCTTGTTTTAGTTGTCGTGTCACTCGGCTGAAGAGCGGTGGATTGTGCCGCTGACAGACCTCCCTTGCCAGCAACAGCCAGCAACAGTCGGGTCCACATTGTGTTAGTGGTCGCCGGGACCACTGTCGGCGAAAGCGGGCTGCCGTCGGTTGTTTGCTTGGCTGGTCGTCTTAGTCGAAAACGTCTTGTATCCTCAGGACGAACACTATTTTCTGAGTCGGAATGTGGTTGGACCTTGTCGGTTTGTTGGAACTGAGCAGCGACGCAGCCTCCACAGCGCGAAGCCAGGCCGGGACTTTTGGCAGCGAGCACGCGCTGTAGCGTTTGGAGGCGCTAGATGGGTGTGCGACTCTTGGCTTTCCTCTGAAGCAGGATCCTCAAGTTGAGCAATTAGTTACTTCTTTTTAAATGTCGACTGTTACGATTTGTTCGTTATTTGTGGATGGCTGTTTCCTCAGCCATTCACGCGTGTGATAGCAAGTGGTGTGTGTTGTCTAGAACCCACAGGCTTGGCTTCTTCCGTAGTGATTTGACAGTTGTGACTTGTTTTATCAGTATTCTTTTAAACTTGTCTTGAGTGGTGTTTGATGGCTTGATCTTGGTCTGGCCGAGTTAGAAAGTGTAGGTATCTTGGTTTACTGGACATCGGCCGATATTCTCTGTTGTTTGTGTAGTTGGAAATCGGTCGGATTGTCGGTCGGAGTGCTAATATGTCTGTCGTTCGGAGCTGCCTCTGTCATCTTAGTCGGATTCGGTGTTAACGAATTTACTGCTTAAAGGCCGAATTCTTGAAATATGTTTTCATCTTGCCTATCATCATGCGAGGTGGTATATGTGTAATGTAGAGGCTGTTGTACATTTTATGTTAAGTCTGCATTTTATGGGTTTTATTTAAGTACTCATTTTAGTTTATAAAGTGGCCACCCTTCCACCGTAAGGGTTCTTTAAAAACAAGTTGCACTTTCGGTGGCAAATAATTTTAATGTGAGTGTTTTGTACCATTTCCATTCCTCTTACGGGGCGCATAGTTAATGTGTTTGTGTGAGTTGTTAAAATTTTTAGTTTAAAGGAATCTGGTGTGCTGCAGATTAGTGTAGTTTTTCAGAGGTTGTTGTGAATGGTCGTGACTACGGCCGTGTTAAAAGGGAGCAGGCAAGCTTCTCAGCTCGAAGGCTCCTACTGTTAATATTGTTCTTTGCCTCCAAAATTGTTAAATTGTAACTTGATATTTCGAGGGTGCTTTTCTGCTTGTAATTTTTAAATCTGTTTTTGAAAAAGCTTTTAGGAATAAAATTCACATTTGTTAAACAGTTACTTCCTGGCAACTACTTCCACGCTCACCTAGTGTGATTAAATGTGTCAATGTTCTTGATGAATCGAGAGTAAATAAAGAGAATTCCGTAAAAAAAGATCTTGAAAGTAAATTCACGGTTCACGCGACCTGAGTTTATGAGTGTTAGCGAGTTGACATCGGTCATCTGAAGCCTTCACCAGCACTCTTCTAAGATTTCCTTCCGTTTCTAGTTTCCCTTCTTCTTGAGTTTCGCTCTCATTGCTACTGATTCAAATTCCTGTATTTATCTTTCACCAATACACAGAATGAGCGCTTACGAGCATACCTGTTTTGTGCCCTGAAATCATAATTTAAAAAAGGCAGTAGTGCCAGAAGTGAGCTTCCAATGAACTAGCCTGAGAGTGAAGATACCTGAGTTTCCTAGTGCTGTGCACCGAGTTCTGTGTCGCTGAACACCTTTAGCTTGTAGATTCTTTACAGGGTGGAGTTCTGCATGCTCCCTACGCGAAATTCGCCCATCGACTACGTCGATCGGGGTAAGCCTTGCAATTATAACGTGTCTTCCTCGGACTCTCTCGGGACACGATAGCTGGCGTAACTCGAATCTGCTGCCTCGACTTTGAGTCACTGCGGCAGCTGCGACCACGCGCCACGGGCCTCTGTTGCTGGGGGGCGTGGCAGCGGCACAGGTCAGTGCCCTGTCTTAAGCGGACATCCCCGGCGGCGGCTGCGTGGCGTCGGTCGGCCAGGGTTCCCGGCTCCTCCCGCGGTCACGGCGTTATGTAGCGGCAGCGTCTCAGGACGATGGCGACAGAGCGTTACCGCAAAGCGCCCCAGGCAGTGACTCCCATGACTGGCGACTGCCTGTCGACGGCGTCCGGCGGTAGTTACGGGGGCAACTCCCAGGCGGCGGCGCGCATTACGAGGGTAACTGCGACCACAGACCACAGTTGACGACTCCCAACTGGTGGCTGCTCTGAGCGACACAGGCTCTGTGTCACTCCGACGCCTCACGACGGACGACGCTGACGAGCCGGCTGCCGGTCCTTAAATACGCCTTTCTGCCGCTCATGTCTGCGGTTTTCCTTCCCCAGTAGGTTTGAAGAATTTTCTGGTGTCGCTCGGCTGGCGTAACTGGCCCGATTACCGCCGTCGATGTGGACAACCTGGCAATGCGACGAGCTGCTTCTTTGCATGTTGTCTGCTCGCCACTGACACAGAGTTCTCCTCCGTGTTGCTGAACTCGGCTCTTCCCCGACCCAGTCACGCCACGGTATCCTAGCACTGAACTGCGCAACCGAATGTGACACACATGCGACTTCTGGCTCCCAGAGTTTCTTCACACTTTAACTAACTTCATTACTCCAAAACTTCTACCTTTAACTTAATGAAGTCTTCCGAAGTAAGAGTGATTTCAGAAGTTCCACAGGGGAGTGTCGTAGGACCGTTGCTATTCACAATATACATAAATGACCTTGTGGATGACATCGGAACTTCACTGAGCCTTTTTGCGGATGATGCTGTGGTATATCGAGAGGTTGTAACAATGGAAAATTGTACTGAAATGCAGGAGGATCAGCAGCGAATTGACGCATGCTGCAGGGAATGGCAATTGAATCTCAATGTAGACAAGTGTAATGTGCTGCGAATGCATAGAAAGGAAGATCGTTTCTCATCTAACTACAATATAGCAGGTCAGCAACTGGAAGCAGTTAATTCCATAAATTATCTGGGAGTACGCATTAGGAGTGATATGAAATGGAATGATCATATAAAGTTGATCGTCGGTAAAGCAGATGCCAGACTGAGATTCATTGGAAGAATTCTAAGGAAATGTAATCCGAAAACAAAGGAAGTAGGTTACAGTACACTTGTTCGCCCACTGCTTGACTACTGCTCACCAGTGTGGGATCCGTACCAGATAGGGTCGATAGAAGAGATAGAGAAGATCCAACGGAGAGCAGCGCGCTTCATTACAGGATCATTTAGTAATCGCGAAAGCGTTACGGAGATCGTAGATACACTCCTGTGGAAGACTCTGCAGGAGAGACGCCCAGTAGCTCGGTAGGGGCATTTCTTGAAGTTTCGAGAATATACCTTCACCGAGGAGTAAAACAGTATATTGCTCCCTCCTACGTATATCTCGCGAAGAGACCATGACGATAAAATCAGAGAGATTAGAGCCCACACAGAGGCATACCGACAATCCTTCTTTCCACGAACAATACGAGACTGGAATAGAAGGGAGAACCGATAGAGGTGCTCAAGGTACCCTCCGCCACACACCGTCAGGTGGCTTGCGGAGTACGGATATAGATGTAGATGTAGAATGCCCACCAACAGGTTGTCAGATAGGCGTTGCCGTGGATCTTTGCGAGAGCGCTGCAGAAATGCATGCGCCGTTGCCATGTATTGACGCGTGGGGTAGCCGCGTGGTCTCTGCCGCAATGCCACGGTTCGCGCGGCTCCCCCGCGTCGGAGGTTCGAATCCTCCCTCGGCCATGGGTGTGTGTGTGTGTGTGTGTTGACCTTACCGTAAGTTACTTTAAGTTAGATTAAGTAGTGTGTAAGACTAGGGACCCATGATCTCAGCAGTTTGGTCCCATACGAACTTACCACCACCAACATGCATTGAGACTGGCACTCTCCGCTTTGAACAATTACTATCAGCTACGTTGTTACGTGGTGTACGCTGTGTATGTCGGTAACATAATGTGGTGTACGCTATGTCCTTAACACAATAACTATGCATTTCTGACCATTGGTTGCCTGCCTCAGTATAATCAGTTGTGGACCCACTATCACCTGTTTCAATTTGACGCAAAAGATTTGGGGTACCCCGCATAGTGTAGCGGGAAAAAGTGGACAAGAACCGCGCTTCTACTTCCTGGAGCCTATGAGCT
This sequence comes from Schistocerca americana, assembly GCF_021461395.2. Taxonomy (NCBI): domain Eukaryota; kingdom Metazoa; phylum Arthropoda; class Insecta; order Orthoptera; family Acrididae; genus Schistocerca; species Schistocerca americana. Next base: position 65,652,754 of record NC_060128.1, on the reverse strand, counting down.
CACTCACTCCCTTATGTGAGTTGCGAATATGGACAAGCATCATCTCTACAAACGAATGACGAAAATGTAAATTTGTGCCGGACCGCGACCCGAACCCGTATTTCCAGCTTGTCGCGAGTGCATCGTCATTCGGAATAACACAGGTACTACAATATCGTACATATTCGATATCGTATCGGAAACATCTTTGTTGTACATTAACTGGCGAATAATTGGATAAAATGATGTACAGCCGCGCCGAACAATTCAATTTCATTACCTATCTGATGTCTTCTCATCCAAATAATTCTCACTTTGTTTTTAGAATTTTATGTCAGGCCTCATATGAGGGAGTTGGTGACTAATTGACGGACGATGAACGAGCGAACGCTAATCGTCTACTCTCGTTGCTTGCTTCTGTATCCGAAATTAAGGCTTGGTTGAGACATTCTGTACCGATCATTCTTCAATAGCTCGCGTGATGTTTTTCGTAAGGATTGTAGTAGCTTGATCGGTCACCCGCCGTCTGACGAGCCCCTTAAGCTATTTGCTCATTGGTCTGATGCAGAGGAATAATAAGACGGAGCTTTGAGGGAAAGGTCTTCACGGAATTTTAGCAACCTCTATCGCATCGAGAGTTAAGATGCAGTACCGTTCATTTCTGGGCTCCACCTTTAATGAGGCTAACTTCCATACACGGCAGTTCTAAATCTACATCTACACTCCTGGAAATGGAAAAAAGAACACATTGACACCGGTGTGTCAGACCCACCATACTTGCTCCGGACACTGCGAGAGGGCTGTACAAGCAATGATCACACGCACGGCACAGCGGACACACCAGGAACCGCGGTGTTGGCCGTCGAATGGCGCTAGCTGCGCAGCATCTGTGCACCGCCGCCGTCAGTGTCAGCCAGTTTGCCGTGGCATACGGAGCTCCATCGCAGTCTTTAACACTGGTAGCATGCCGCGACAGCGTGGACGTGAACCGTATGTGCAGTTGACGGACTTTGAGCGAGGGCGTATAGTGGGCATGCGGGAGGCCGGGTGGACGTACCGCCGAATTGCTCAACACGTGGGGCGTGAGGTCTCCACAGTACATCGATGTTGTCGCCAGTGGTCGGCGGAAGGTGCACGTGCCCGTCGACCTGGGACCGGACCGCAGCGACGCACGGATGCACGCCAAGACCGTAGGATCCTACGCAGTGCCGTAGGGGACCTCACCGCCACTTCCCAGCAAAGTAGGGACACTGTTGCTCCTGGGGTATCGGCGAGGACCATTCGCAACCGTCTCCATGAAGCTGGGCTACGGTCCCGCACACCGTTAGGCCGTCTTCCGCTCACGCCCCAACATCGTGCAGCCCACCTCCAGTGGTGTCGCGACAGGCGTGAATGGAGGGACGAATGGAGACGTGTCGTCTTCAGCGATGAGAGTCGCTTCTGCCTTGGTGCCAATGATGGTCGTATGCGTGTTTGGCGCCGTGCAGGTGAGCGCCACAATCAGGACTGCATACGACCGAGGCACACAGGGCCAACACCCGGCATCATGGTGTGGGGAGCGATCTCCTACACTGGCCGTACACCACTGGTGATCGTCGAGGGGACACTGAATAGTGCACGGTACATCCAAACCGTCATCGAACCCATCGTTCTACCATTCCTAGACCGGCAAGGGAACTTGCTGTTCCAACAGGACAATGCACGTCCGCATGTATCCCGTGCCACCCAACGTGCTCTAGAAGGTGTAAGTCAACTACCCTGGCCAGCAAGATCTCCGGATCTGTCCCCCATTGAGCATGTTTGGGACTGGATGAAGCGTCGTCTCACGCGGTCTGCACGTCCAGCACGAACGCTGGTCCAACTGAGGCGCCAGGTGCAAATGGCATGGCAAGTCGTTCCACAGGACTACATCCAGCATCTCTACGATCGTCTCCATGGGAGAATAGCAGCCTGCATTGCTGCGAAAGGTGGATATACACTGTACTAGTGCCGACATATTGCATGCTCTGTTGCCTGTGTCTATGTGCCTGTGGTTCTGTCAGTGTGATCATGTGATGTATCTGACCCCAGGAATGTATCAATAAAGTTTCCCCTTCCTGGGACAATGAATTCACGGTGTTCTTATTTCAATTTCCAGGAGTGTACATATATTTTCCGCAAGTGACCTTGTGGGGCGTGGCAGAGGGTACGCTCCACTACTGGTACTGATTTTCTGTCATGTTCCACTCGCAAGCAGTGCCTCCGCACGAACCTAAATTCTCTCCTCTTGTCATCGCCTTACGCTAGTTGTATGTTGGACGCAGTGGAATCTTTCTGCAGTCGGCCTCCAATGCGGTTTCACTAAATTTTGCCCAGTTTTCCGTGAAAGTCTCCCGAAGCATCTACGTAACACTTGCGTATTGATCGAATATACCGGTAACAAATATGGCAGCCAACTTTCAATCCGAGCTAGTGGTGGTCGCAGACACTCGCGCTGTACACAACAGCGGGTCGCCCCAGTCTCCCATATGCGGTCTCCTTTGCAGATGAGCCACGCTTCCCCACAACTCCCGCCTTCACTACCACAGTTGTCACACGCTCGTTAGCTTTCATATCGCTTTCCAACGTGTAAGTAGGCTGTTTAGGTTTTTATGTTGGTAACGCCACGTAGCTCTCTGTATGAAAATCGCTGGCTGTGCTGTGTGCAGTCTGTGGCTGGGTGGCATTGTTGGAATGTTTGTTATTGTTGGGCAGTTGGATGTGAACAGCGCGTAGCGTTGCGCAGTTGGAGGTGAGCCGCCAGCAATGGTGGATGTGGGAAGAGAGATGGCAGAATTTTGAGAGCGGACGATCTGGACGTGTGTCCATCAGAGAGAGTAAATTTGTAAAGATGGATGTCATGAATTGATATATATGATGATTTTTGAACATTATTAGGCCGGCCGGTGTGACCGTGCGGTTCTAGGCGCTTCAGTAAGGAACCGCGTGACCGCTACGGTCGCAGGTTCGAATCCTGCCTCGGGCATGGATGTGTGTGATGTCCTTAGGTTACTTAGGTTTAAGTAGTTCTAAGTTCTAGGCGACTGATGACCTCAGAAGTCGCATAGTGCACAGAGCCATTTGAACCATTTTTTTGAACATTATTAACGTAAATACATTGTTTGTTCTCTATCGAAATCTTTCATTTGCTAACTATGACTATCAGAAGTTAGTGCCTTCAGTAGTTAGACTCTTTTATTTAGCTGGCAGTATTGGCGCTCGCTGTATTGCAGTAGTTCGTTCTCGAAGGTTTTTGTGAGGTAAGTGATTCATGAAAGGTATAGATTATTGTTAGTCAGGGCCGTTCTTTTGTAGGGATTATTGAAATTCAGATTGCGTTGCGCTAAAAATATTCTGTGTCAGTTTAGTGTTGATCAGAATAGCTAAAGACAGAAATCTCTGAGTACGTTCAGTTCTGCTCGACTGTTTGAAAACGTAAGAGGTTTATCAGCACAGTAATTCACTAATTTTTCCAAGGACTTGTTTCAAACGTTACGCACAGATATTAAAACTGTTGTGACTTGGCAAGACAGCCAAGCCACTGTGAGGTAGCCGAAAGGCACGCGTTTAAGCTCACGCAGGCTGGCGTGAGGTCTGGAACAGGTCAGGGATATGAGACTAGCAAATAAAGTACGTAGCTACTGGAATACTTAACTTTAATCCATAATTGGTGAACATCGTGCTAGGTCGTAGCAAATGACGTAGCTGAAGGCTATGCTAACTATCGTCTCGGCAGATGAGAGCGTAATTTGTAAGTGAACGATCGCTAGCAAAGTCGTCTGTACAACTGGGGCGAGTGCTAGGGAGTCTCTAGGCCTGCCGTGTGGCGGCGCTCGGTCTGCAGTCACTGATAGTGGCGACACGCGGGTCCGACGTATACTAACGGACCGCGGCCGATTTAAAGGCTACCACCTAGCAAGTGTGGTGTCTGGCGGTGACACCACAAAAACGACTTGACTGTGTCAATCAAGACGCTGCACTGCTGTACCCGAAGACTACAGCTTTGACCTTCCTACTCATCCGAATTAAGTTACAGTTTCCCACGTTTAGGACTAGCTGCCATTCATGACACCAACTAGAAATTTTGTGTAAGTCGTCCTCTATGTTCCTACAGTCGCTCAACTTAGACACCCTACCGTACACCAGGGTCATCATCAGCAAACATCCGCAGACTGATGGCCTCCCTGTCTGCCACATCATTTACGTATACAGGGTGTTGTACGAGCCTGCGTACAGATTGTGAGCCTAGTGTGACGTGGCCGCAGCCGCTGCGGGAACAGCTGAGTGTAGCATCGGTACCCTCCTCTTTCACTGCCTTGAGTGAATACAGACGGGAGGTGTAGTTCCGCCATCTCCTTCAGTAAACCTACCCGACGCTGCAAGTAACACTACCGGGAAAACAGACACAAGACAGAATGGGGCGGTACTGAATGCACGCTTGACGCTGAAGACCAAACTAGGCAACTACTCACTTCCGGAAAAATATCATCCACATAATTCCAAAGACGGCAAGAGGTGCAAGTGCGACAATTATGGGTCAATCAGCTTAACAGCTCATGCATTCGAGTTGCTTAAAATAATAACATACAAAACAATGGTAAAGAAAGCTGCTGATGTGCTACAAGACGATCAGTTTGGCCTTACGAAAGGTAAAGGCACCAGAGAGACAGTTCATAATGGAAACAAGACTAAAGAAAACTCAACAAACGGTCATAGCATTTGTCGACCTGGAAAAAGCGTTCGACCATTTTAGGTGCAAGATGTTGCAACTCCTGAAAAGAATAGCGGTAAGCTGTAGGGAGAGACAGATAATATACAACATGTACAAGAGCCAACGGGGAATAATAAGAGTGGACGACCAAGAAAGAATTGCTCGGATTAAAAAGGGTGTAAGACATGGACGTAGTCTTTCGTCGCCACTGTTCAATCTGTACTTGGAAGAAGCAATGATGGAAAGAAAAGAGACGTTCAAGAGTGGAATTAATGTTCAAGGTGAAGGGGAATCAGTGATACGATTCGCTGAAAATATTGCTATCCTGAGTGAAACCGAAGAATAATTATATGATCTGCTGAACGAAATGAAAAATCTAATGAGTGCAGAATATGGACTGACAAAAAATCGACGAAAGTAATGAGAAGTAACAGAAATTAGAACAGCCAGAAAGGTAACATCAGGACTGATGCTCACGAAGTGGATGAAGTTAACGGACTCAGCTACCTAGGCACCAAAATAGCCAATGACGGACGAAGCAAGGAGGACATCAAAAGCAAACTAGCACTGGCAAAAAACGGCAGTCCTGGCCAGGACAAGTCTACTAGTATCAAACATAGGCCTTAATTTGGGGAAGAAATTTCTGAGGATGTACATCTGCAACACAGCATCTACGGTAGTGAAAGATGGACTGTGGGGAAACCAGAAGAGAAGAGAATCTAAGCATTTCAGATGTGGTGTTACAGAGGAATGTTGAAAATTAGGTGGACTGATAATGATTGAGGAGGTTCTGCGAAGAACCGGGAAGGAAAGGAACATGTTGAAAATACTGACAAGGAGAAGGGACAGGATGATAAGACATCTGTTAAGACATGAGGAAGTGACTTCCATGGTACTGGAGAAAATTGTAGAGGGCAAAAAGTTTAGACGAAGACAGAGATTGGAATACATCCGGCAAATAATTGAGGACGTAGGTTGCAGATGCTACTCTGAGATGAAGAGGTTGGCACAGGAGAGGAATTCGTGGCGGGCCGCATCAAACCAGCAAGATAACATGACCCAAAAGAAAAAAGAAAAAAAAAGGCAACTACCGTGAGTTGGTGGAACAAGTTTGTTTGCAAGCAAACAGGAGGCGCATACCGTCCACTATAGTATTTCTACAATAATAATTTAGCCGGACGGTGTGGCCGAGCGGTTCTAGGCGCTTCAGTCTGGAACCGCGTGACCGCTACGGTCGCAGGTTCGAATCCTGCCTCGGGCATGGATGTGTGTGATGTCCTTAGGTTAGTTAGGTTTACGTAGTTCTAAGTTCTAGGGGACTGATGACCTCAGATGTTGAGTCCCATAGTGCTCAGCGACATTTGAACCAATAATAATTTAACATTTGACATAGGTGAGTATGAATTTCAAACGGGAACTCTAAAATGTCTAAGTTGTCTGAAATATAGTGACTGAACGAAAGTTTTGTTCCAGGAGTTTTGTCACATCCGTTCACTAAATTATCACTGCAACCTATTTATGTCAATTGAAATATAATTTGAATACTTTCTCAAGGTAAATGCGATTTCGCACGTTCAGCGAAGCTGTGCCGCATCAGAGCTGAAATACGGTCATTTATAGTATTACATTAACAGATGCGTTTGTTATTCCGGCTGCGTTGTGATTATGAGAGGCAGCGATCCTACATTTGTGCCATGACGGCGCTCTGCGTGCAGAATGAACGGGTTGTAAAATAGTTCTAATTATGAAATGGATTACGTGATCAAATGATATGTTCAAAAGGCGACGACCGTGGTGCAGGATCAATATAACCAGCCATCTTCCACACATCTACACAATTTTCGTAGAAATAAATCTTTTAAAGATGAAAACTGATATTCAGACAATTGCACGAAGAACAGTGGACACGTTCCTGGAACTTAATACTTTATATTCTTAAAATCTGTTTTAATAATCCATAACATTTTTAGTTGCAATCACAGTTTAAAACTCGTCCACAGTCGCACGTAATTCTGTCCATTACAAATTTATCAAGATGTCAGTCCAGAATAATATATTCTGCCAGCAGCATTCATTATCTCCACAAACTCTCACAACAAGCTAGCCTCAATCGATTACAGTTCGCCGGCCGGAGTGGCCTCTGGTTCTAGGCGCTACAGTCTGGAGCCTAGCGACCGCTACGGTCGCAGGTTCGAATCCTGCCTCGGGCATGGATGTGTGTGATGTCCTTAGGTTAGTTAGTTCTAAGTTCTAGGTAACTGATGACCTCAGGAGTTAAGTCGCATAGTGCTCAGAGCCATTTAAACCATTTGATTACAGTTCTGTCCCTCTTAACATGAACAAATTACGAAGAGTAAGTCTTCTCCAATCCACAGAGAGCTAAACGCTTTATTGGAATAGTATGTGGTATGTTATCTCAGGTTGCACGTTGTCATGCGGCGTATCATTACGTAAAGCTAAATCTTCTAACGGTTTCATTAGAGTTTAATTTTTTTATGCGCACACTAAAATACGAAATTAAATGTAGCAGAACACAGGTCAGAGACAAAGGGGCAACACAACACATTCACACTGTTGTGCAGATACAGCAGTTGCGCAAAAATATGTATACAACGCCAGAAATAATATAATAATATAATAATATATAAACTGGAAACTATCTCTGCAGCAAACGTGCCAAGCAATACTCGACAGCTCATTCACAGCCTGTTAGCTACGAAAGTCACATTGGCAGCCCAACTTACTACAAGATAAGACAGCAGTTGCAACAAATAATACACATGATTACACAAATGGGAATATACCCAACTGATTTGAAATGAAAATGAAAAATCGTGCCGAAAACAATTACAGCCTCATCAGTACATGGCACGCAATTGATCACGTAAATCATTATGCGCATTACAAGTCAAGTATCCACTAAAGAATTCACCTCAATGGGAGACTGGTTCCTGAAGTCCTAAAGAAAACTAGGAGCTTTTGCAGAAATACATGTTAAACCAGCTTGGAAGAAAACACATACAGGGTGTCCCATTTGTCTTGACCACCCAAAATGTTTTTCCAGATGCTAATTACAAAATGTTTCAAGCAAATGTTGTTTAGCCGTCAGGGAGACATCATTCAGCATAAATGCCTTCGTTGTACCTTAGTTTTTTACAAAGATATGAAGAGCGGTATGACTTTTTTAAATGGTACCCTGAATTTTCTATTCGGTAATTCATTTCGTCACCTAAAGAACTATTCAAAAACGTATCACAGTGTTCCATTCTCTGAAATCAACGTTATTAAGTACATAACACAACGGTGACGTTGACGCTCCCAGCGCTTAGTGCAGGCACTCGGGGTAATGGAACACATCCACATGCTGACGTTGACAGAGGACAAATGTAAACATAAGTGGAATCCACACCCGTCATTCCGTCAACCATCGTCAGTTGAAGAGTTGTGTGAGCAGGATGTACACCAACGAAGACAAGGCAGAAAAGCTACTCATGTAAGGTCAATGTAAGTTAGCAGAACAGTAATTGCAATACTGTTTTCATATGTACGGGTACATTTAGTGCAACAGTTTAGTCCTTTTAAGTACTGTTGTGTAGATATGGGTACGAAGTTTCTCGCGACGGCACTTATATGTGAAACGTTCTCGGTATTCTTGCCGCGTCAGTTCTGGATAAAATCTCTAGCTTTCGACGATTACCTCCATCGTCATCGTCAGGAGCAACTGACTGTCGTCACTGCTTTTTTTTTTCCTTTATTGAATTTCGGTTGCCCTCGGAGGGGGAGAGCTGGCAGCAGCTTAGTATGTCGCTCTTCAGCCTACAGACATTGGTTTAGTAAGATGAAGAGAATAAATAATAAAACAGGCGATAAAATCGGAGACTTAAATAGTAACATGGATAAAAAAAATTGTGGCACTTAAAACATAGAACAAAGGGGTGATGATGCTAATAAAATACATACGAATCAGACAGGTAGAATAATAGACAGACAATTAAAAAAAACACGCCGACAGTCTGGTTTCTGTTCGCAGACATAAAATTCACACCCAGCCACAGCATGGTTTCTGTTCGCAACACTAGAAAGACGAACAACACTGACCATTCACTGGAACACTGCACTAAAAAGTTGGCAAATGTGACATACCACAGCCGAGAGCAGGTGGGGGGAACCTGGACAGATGATGGGAAAATAAAAAAGGGGGGAAGGAGAGGAAAAGCGAAGGGGGGAGGGGCGGAAAGGAGCCGATGAAGGATGAGGGCCCTTAAGAGGGATGGGGGGTGCTGGGCAGACACGACAGGGTCTGGGGAAGGCAGAGGAGGGGAATACAAAAGGACTCGGGGGGGGGGGGGGAGAAGGGGGCAGAGAGAAGGGAGGTGGGGAAAAAAAGAGGATGGAAGGGGGGGAGAGGGAGCCCGGGAAAAGGACAGAGGGGGAGTCAGGATCAGAGTTGATAGGAGGGATAGATGGAGGGAGAGAGGGCGTCATCCAGAAGGGGGAGTTGATGGAAGCCACCTTGGGAAAGGAGATGAAGGGTGTAGAGGTGGAGGGTAGGGGGTACACAACAGTGAAGGCATGGCAGGGGGCGGGGGTGGGAGAGGAGAGGAGCAACCAGGGGGTGAGGGGGATCAAGGTGGCGGGAGGTGTAGAGGATGCGGATATGTTCGAGGAATAGGAGCAGATGGGGGAAAGGAATCAGGTCATAGAGGATCCGCATGGGGGACGGGAGGCGTATACGGAAGGCGAGGCAGAGTGCATGACTCTCGAGGATCTGGAGGGACTTATGGAATATGGGGGTGGGGGGGGGGGGGGCAGATATCGAGGCGGGACTGGCATAACAGAGGATGGGGTCTGCTGCTGTGGTAGCCTTTTTTAAATGCCGTGGACGGCTTCTGATTGGTTGGCTTCTGATTGGTCGGCGATTACGTACTGCTGTCGCAGACGGTGTCACTGTGTGCGCCAGTGGCGTAAACCTTGGAAGGAACGTCTCTGCTGCTTCTCTGCATCAAGCGCTAGTTTCCAAGCACAGCTCAGATGGTATCCGCTATCGCGGTTAAAGTTCTTTTGGCTCATTCTTATTTCAACAGCCTCCTTAATAACAGAATTACAGTACGTGGAGGCATGGGACAGAATCATTCTTTCATCGAACAATGTTTTGTGTTTGTTCGTGAGGCTGTGCTCCGCAGTTGCCGATTTCTCCAGTTCTCTATTTGTTATACGGCGTTGGTGTTCTGCACAGCGGTCGGAAACGGGCGCATCATCTCCTTAATTTTCTTAGTAGCACGAAAAATCGGTCTTATACCCCGCCTACGCAGGGCTCTTCCTATTTTGCTGGAAATCGCGCCACCAAAAAAAGCAAGAACCGCAATCGGTGTTTGATCCTGTGAGTGTGCAGCATTTTCACGTTTCCTTTTTTTGGAGAACACTGCCTTTATATCACGTGCACCATAGCCATTCTATCGGAACACGTACTTCAGATGGTTAATCTCGGACTTTAAGTGGTCCTCGTCAGAAACAGTTTTTGCTCTATATACCAACGTGTTCAAAACGGCTCTCTTCTGAGCAGGAGGATGCAAACTTTTTAAGGAACGTGCATTAAAATCGGCTCGCCTCCGTCCATCCTTATTTTATCGTTACGTTGACGATACATTTATGATCCGGCCACACGGCGCAGAAGCTCTCGAACAATTCATGGAAAACATGAACAGCATACATCCGAACGTCCAGTTCACTGTTGAGATGGAGAAGGAAGGGAGACTGCCTTTCTTAGACGTTTTAGTACAACGACAGGCGGACGGGCGTCTTGGCCACTCTGTATACCGTAAGCCGACGCATACCGATTTATACCTGAATGCACAGAGTTCAAACCCGCGTCCGGACATCCTGATTTAGGTTTTCCGTCATTTCCCAAAATCGCTCCAGGCAGAGATGGTCCCTCTGAAAGGGCACGGCTGACTTCCTTCCCTAAACGGATGGGTGCGATGACCTCACTGTTTCCTCGCCTCCCCCAAAGTAACCAACCTTCTCCCTGACGGGGCGCTTCGAAATCTGCCCGTAAGTAACGCAATATCAACGTCTGTGGTGGATACGAGCCGGTGCATGGGTCACATTTCTTGTTTGACAGAAGGGAGCAAAGAGAAGTGATTCTGTACATACGGGCAATGAGACATTAGTTTGATGTTGTTCTTCGTCAAATTCTCAGCTGTTTGACGTTCTGCGTGACACATGGCCTCTTCATGGTGTGCATCAATGACTCGGGGCAAGCAAACTATCGTCTTCAATTTAGCATTAATTTCTTGGGACTCCGTCATGAATGAACCACTTTTGTTGGCTTCGCTAGACTTTGGATTTCGAAAGCAGTTGATCGCTGGTCAGTTTCAGGGTCGTAGCAGGATATCTGAGGATGGTCTCTGTTTCTGATGTTGCGTAAGGGTTTTGATTTCCTTTATTAGATTTCTAATCCTTTCCATACAGCAGGTGACAAAAGCACGATTTTGAGCTTCGGTCAAATTGCGTGCAATCCATTGGGAACAGGTGTTTTCACAACAGAATGAAAAATCCAGTAAATCTTCAATATTTTTGTAACATTTTCAGAGAACAGCGATCTTGTCAGCTATATAAAATTAATAAATAGTCTCGATCGTAATAGTTATTTCATTTAAAATGAACAACTTCGGTCTAGTCTTACGCCATCTTCACAACAGTACTGTGAAGGATAAAAATCATGCTAGTTAAATACAGAAGTCAGTGACAAAGTATAGTAATTTATCCTTAGTAAAATCGGAGAGTCGTTACCAGTCAGTTGTTGACGATGTCCAGAACCGTCAGTAGAGCTCAGCCGCTGTATACTGCTGCTGTCGGCTGGACAGCGCTGCGTTACACAGATCTGGTGGCTGCGTGTATGTGCTGTATGACGCCATCGTCAGCCAATGAGCAACGGTTTACATAAGTTATGTATCATTTGAACACACAGTTCATCTAAAAGTGATTATTATAAAAAAGTAGTGCCTATATAATAGACAGATCAGACATATATAACGCAATGCTGCCCAGCCGACAGCAGCAGTATATAGCGAGGTCTACTGACGGTTCTGGACATCGTCAACAACAGACTGGTAACGACTCTCCGATTTTAGTAAGTATAAATTATTTCAAAGTCACATTGATTTCTTTAAATAACTAGCACGATTTCTATTCTTCACGCCGGCCGCTGTGGCCGAGCGGTTCTAGGCGTTTGAGTCTGGAACCGCGTGACCGCTACGGTCGCAGGTTCGAATCCTGCCTCGGGCATGGATGTGTGTGACGTCCTTAGTTTAGTTAGGTTTAAGTAGTTCTAAGTTCTAGGGGACTGATGACCTCAGATGTTAAGTCCCATAGTGCTCAGAGCCATTTTCTTCTATTCTTCACAGTGATATTCTGAAGGTGATATAAGACTAGGTCGAAACTGGTGATTTTAAATGAAATAATCATAGCGATCTAGAGTGTTTTTCACTTATTTTACAATCTTCAATATGCGAAGTGATGCTTCCAACTCACTGACAGTCACTTACTGGTTCCCGATGATTCATGATGCGAGGATTACTGATCGTTTTTGGAACATCAAATGATTTTGGTCGATCACCACGAGATTTTTCGCTCACGATAGCCGTAATTTCTCTTACTTCGGCTTTGCAGTCGTTAGGCGAAATGTACTTCCGCAACGGTACAATATTTCTAAAGTCAGCCGCAACTGCCGATTTCAAAAAAAATCCTCAATAGTGCACCGAGACGGTGTCGGAACGTGTGAGCGAGCTGTACTGTGATGGAGGTCGTGAAGCTCCTGGTGATGGAGGCAGCCAAGCCATTGTCAAAAATCTTTGTTAACAGGTTAAATTTATCCGTTACGCATATTTTAGAACCCGTAACTGCTAAGTCAATGTAAATACATAAAACTGCAACAAGTCAGTTTTTTGAATAGTTATTTATTCTTCAATAAAATAATAAATAAATATTAAAAAAACTGACTTGTCGCAGTTTTATGTGTTTACATTCTTTATTAACAATCATACACGGATGTAGATCAGTGGATGTACAGCAGGCAGACAGAAGAACGCTGCTGGCGACGAGCTTAACGGGACTATTCGGGTGATGAGCACGGTGGAGGAGGAGGAAGAGGAGGAGATTGGAATTTAACGTCCCGTCGACGACCAGGTTATTAGAGACGGAGCACAAGCTCGGAATAGGTAAGACCACACCACACCTACGACAACTGAGGATGGGCTTATAACAGTCCGAAACCGGTCGTGTCAAAATAAAGTAATTTACAACTGAAGCGGTATTTTCAACCTCTACCATTGTCAAAGGTACTATCCCGGCATTTGGCTGAAGCATTTTCGGGAAATAGCGGAAAACCTAAATCAGGATGGCTGGACGTGGGTATGAGGACGGAACTGCAGCGTGGACAGTGGTGGCAAGTGGCAGCTGTTGCTGCGATGTCCACAACTCATGGCTCACAGCCTCGACCAAGGATGCACTTATCGTATGCTATGGTATGGTATGGTGATAATTTCTTATGGGACCAAACTGCTGAGGTCATCGGTCCCTAGGCCTACACATTATGTAACCTAAGCTAACTTACGCTAAGGACAACACAAACACACCGATGCCCAAGGGAACGAGCCGCGCGATCCGTCCTGAGCTCTTGTAGACTACTGGCATTAAAATTGCCACATCACGAAGATGACGTGCTCCAGACGCGAAATTTAACCGACTGGAAGAAGGTGCTGCGATATGCAAATGATTAGCTTTTCAGAGCATTCACACAAGGTTGGCGCCGGTGGCGACACCTACAACGTGCTGACATGAGGAAAGAATCCAACCGATTTCTCATACACAAACAGCAGATGACCGGCGTTGCCTGGTGAAACGTTGTTGTGATGCTTCGTGTAAGGAGTAGAAATGCGTACCATCACGTTTCCGACTTTGATTGCGGTTTATTGTATTGCGACATTGCTGCTCGCGTTGGTCGAAATCCAATGATTGTTAGCAGACTATAGAATCGGTGGGTTCAGGAGGGTAATACGGAACGCCGTGCTGGATCCCAACGGCCTCATATCAGTAGCAGTCGAGATGACAGGCATCTTATCCGCACGGCTGTAACTGATCGTGCAGCCACGTCTCGATCCCTGAGTCAAAAAACGGGGACGTTTGCAAGACAACAACCATCTGCACCAACAGTTCGACGACGTTTGCAGCAGCATGGACTATCAGCTCGGAGGCCATGGCTGCGGTTACCCTTGACGCTGCATCACAGACAGGAGCGCCTGCGATGGTGTACTCGACGACGAACGTGGGTGCACGAATGGCAAAACGTCATTTTTTCGGATGAATCCAGGTTCTGTTTACAGTATCATGATGGTCGCATCCGTGTTTGGCAACATCGCGGTGAACGCACATTGGAAGCGTGTATTCGGCATCGTCATACTGGCGTATGAGCCGGCGTGATGGTATGGGGTGCTATTGGTTACACGTCTCTGTCACCTCTCGTTCGCATCGACGGTACTTTGAACAGTGGACGTTACATTTCAGATTTGTTACGACCCGTGGCTCTACCTTTGACTCGATCCCTGCGAAACCCTACATTTCAGCAGGATATTGCACGACCGCATGTTGCAGATCCTGTACGGGCCTTTCTGGATACAGAAAATGTTCGACTGCTGCCCTGGCCAGCACATTCTCCAGATCTGTCACCAATCGAAAACGTCTGGTCAACGGTGGCCGAGCAACTGGCTCGTCACAATACGCCAGTCACTACTCTTGTTGAAGCTGCGTGGGCAGCTGTAGCTGTACACGCCATCCGAGCTCTGACTCAATGCCCAGGCGTATCAAGGCCGTTATTACGGCCAGAGATGGTTATTGTGGGTACTGATTTCTCAGTATCTGTGCACTCAAATTCCGTGAAAATCTAATCACTTGTCAGTTCTAGTATAATATACTTGTCCAATGAATATCTGTTTATCATCTGCATTTCTTCTTGCTGTAGCAATTTTGATGGCCAGTAGTGTAATTAAGAGAACGGTCACTCCCTCATGGCCTCGAGACGGCAAACCCAACTGCGTCTCGACTGGCATGGGGTGTACGTCACAGGATGAGAATAACTGCACCTGCGGGTTTAAATGCACTTTGCGAAGGAGCCGTGCGGCTGGGTCGCCTAAAAATCTCTGGAGCAGAGGACAGTGACTGGACTGCGCCTACTGTTGATAGCCGTACAGCCGTACAGCAGTGTTGGTGTCTGCTAAGTTTTAGTTTGGGCTTTAGCAGTGTCCGCTCGCCACCTCGTTACGGTTCTGTGTCTCTTTCATCTGCTACATTCTAGCAGCTGGAGATTTAGACTGCTACAATAGTGTTTCGCAAGAGGAGGTCATCTTCCTTCCAAGAATTCCCTCATAGGTCGTGAAGAATCTGCAACGAACTCGCATGTTGATCGAACTTATCGGTAACAAATCTAGTGCCACACTTCTGAATTGCTTCGACATCCAATCCTACCTAGGGGAATCCCAAACACTCGAGAAGCATTCGAGTCACCTTCGTGCTATCGCTCAAAGAAAATGCTTTCTCATATACTATACAGTCATCAGCAAAGTAGAATGTGTTTATGAATATCTTTTTATGGGTGAGAACAGCTAGGATATTACAACAATGAGTGATTCTGTTAAATTAAGCCTGCCGAAGTGGCCGAGCGGATCTAGGCGCTGCAGTCCGCAACCGGGCAGCTGCTCCAGTCGCAGGTTCGAATCCTGCCTCGGGCATGGATGTGTGTGATGTCCTTAGGTTAGTTAGGTTTAAGTAGTTCTAAGTTCTAGGGGACTGATGACCTGATGTTAAGTCCCATAGTGCTCAGAGCCATTTGAACCTTTTTTTTGTTAAATTAACATATCGTAGTCACATAACGTGTCTGGCCCGAACCATCATAACTGGCAATATGATGCAATGTCGTGGCGAAATATACGGATGTTGTAGACGTAATGCGCACAAGCATTCACGTTTAGTTTTGCCTGCGAAGAGTTTTCACAAATCCAGCCATGTTGGATTACATCACAATAGCGGAGCCTCATCAGAACGAGTGATTGCTATGTCTTTCATATCGTGTGGGAAACATGTTCCGCAACTTCTGGCTGGCACACAGGAAAACGGAAGTTCTCCTCCACCAAGTGATAGCGATTTTCGTCCGCTGGAGCTTCTCATCGACAGTTGCACCCAATTTTTCATCATTATCTAACACGATATTGAGATACGGTCAAGAAGAATATGTGACTAACGCTCATGGAATTCATGCTTAATTAACTCCAGACGAAATGTTACAGCTGCTTGGGACTACTTCACATTTAGTTTTGGGCTCATATTTTCTATATTCAGGACAGATCATCACTCATATGTAAGATAGAAATATTGATATCTTCAGCTCATGTGGTTTAGTAAAGCTGGTGATCATTGCCAAAGAAATGGCGTTTGCTGAAGTAGAGAACCTATGAGATGTCATTGGCATACAAGTAGAGCAATAGTGGTATCAGGAATGGCCTCTGCATTCCTGAGAGAACATGCTTCCAGGACAACTTTTCAGTCACACTGAGAACACACTGCGGTCATATTTTTTTTCTGAGTAGTGAAACGTATTTGGCTGTACCCAATATGGCGTTTCATTTTTATCAAGCACTAAAACTAATTCTGCAGTATCATATGTAGATTTCGTTTTTGATGGCATAATGCATGCGTAATGTACGACATGATTCATATATGGGGTAGGAATGATAACTGCAGAGGTCACTCATTCCTGTTTTAGCAATGTGCCTTTCTGTAAACAGTCCGTATACTGCTGCTCGTAGAGGCCAAAGTGTCTTCGTTATTATGTGTAGAGGGGAATTTGGCTACTATATGACATTGGCCTGTTGCTATTTCATACCGTTTGTTCAGGTGGCCAATAACAGAGTGCCGTTTGAGAGAATTAACATTTCAGTAAACTTGGGGTGCCAGGTTCACGCAGTCGTCTTAAGTTGCCCAGTCACAGGTCGACAAGTTGGACAACCCCCTTCCCACTGACCAGGTCGCTGACCTATATGAGCGTGTGTGGATACGCTCTGCAATCAATCGCCCGCTGCAGTAACACTTGCTAACCAGCTCATCATATTGAGGGTAAGTTCAACGCAACACTGCTGCGAGTCAGTATTAGTGACGTGGGTTTAAGCACGGTCTATGTGTCACATAACTAGAGCCTCTGAGTGACCACCCATTGTGAGCTGATACCCTGGTCAGCGTTTTGCTTGTTGGATTTTATGCATGCTTGGTTGCGTCATTTTCTGTAATTTATGCAATCAGCATCACCAATGCGACTCCATGTTTTCAGTCCAATTAGGTACTTCGTGAGTTTATTACCAGTGTAATCTTCCAGCCTTCCACGAGATATCCTTTCCAGTCCAATAGCCTAAAGGCAACTGATTGCATAGACTCTGATTTCGTCCTGCACTCGTCGCTACTCGGCGATATGAAACACTTTGCATTTTCACGCCCTTTAGTGTTGCACAGTGAGTCATAATTGTCAATTAACTATGATTTCCACGAATTCCACTTTAGTTTCCATAGACAGTAGTCACCTCTTCTACATCCACAATTATTAATTTAATACAAGACCTGAGTGCTATGATTCATTTGTCAGGGCCACCCACCTGTTCCGTTTCCTTGCACACCTCATTACCATGCATCTGGATCGTAGTGAGGTGATTAGCATTTCGGGAGGGGATGCTCTGTACGCATCATTGGGTTGATACGTGACCGTGATTGCTTCCTGACACTCGTTTTGTGAGTAGTATACCACAGCTGAAGGTGTCAAATCATTTCTTGAAATCTGTTGATACCAAAATTATGATATCCCTTATCTATCTCGTATGTAAGACCAATAGTTGCCTTAAACTAAAACTAAACTCCGTCCAAACATGCCTCAGAAGACCCACCACAATCTCAGCCCATAGGTGTCACTGGATGCAGATATGGAGGGGCGTGTGGTTTCCCGGGTGTTGTCAGTTTTCGCAACTGAAGCTGCCACTTCCCAATCAAGTAGCTGCTCAGTTTGCCTCACAAGGGCTGGCTGCACCCCACTTGCCGACAATGCTCGGCGGACCTGGACCGTCATCCACCCAAGACCAACAGCACTTAACATCGGTGATCTGGTAGGAACCTGTGTGACCACTATAGCAAGACCACTGACATTAGTTACCCTAACTAGTACAATATCCACGACTAGGTTCTAATGATCCCCAGACAATTAAGTTGAATGTACTGAATCATTCAGTCAGCTGTTGTGAACAATGTATTCCTGGGCTTTGTGTACAGTGTCTACAATGCTGACCTGCAGGTAATCAAAATGTGATTGTATGGTTTATTTTTCATGCGTAAGTCAGACATTGCTTATTTTCCAGTGAGAAGAACATGACGGTTTAATGATATTAATGACAGCAGAAGTGATGGGTATGGCAAAATATCAAAATTATTATCATATTAAAAACTCTAGTTTTTCTGCTATTGTCATTCACTTTTTCCCAAGTCAGTTTAGGTTGTTACATCTACATACTGTCCACTTGTGTAACTGAGTGTTCAGTGCCGCTCACTGCCAGCTGAAGGACCCTGGTTCCATTCCCAGTACTGCCCGAGATGTTTCCTAGATGGTAGCACTAGTACAGGGTATGCTGAGCTTCTTCGAAGCCAACTGAGGGGATGCTCGGCGGATTACTAGCGAAAATGCGACAACGACCGCGAGCGCAGTGTGGAGACTTCTACACCGCGTCCGGTGATGTCATTGGCAGAGGATGACATGGTGGTCGGTCGGACCAGTTTGGCACAAGTAGGGCCATACGAGTATTACCCTGTATACTTGTTGTGTACATAGTGCCGCGTAGTCAGCGCGTACACAACTTTCCCACTAGAGCGCGCCCCGCTAAGCACAACAGCGCAGGCGCAGCACTCGTCCGTCTCCACACTACGAGATGGCGCTGCCTCAGACGGACCAAATTCTGCTTCCGCCGATCCACGTATTAATATTTAACGCACCCAATGAGATTGCTGCTAATGTAGAATCTTTTCTCCTCGCGGATCACATTCGCACAGTGATACATGAAGGCGCGAGGTATTATAACGAGTGTACAGACCTCCGATTAGTCAGTCTGTACCAGTCTGTGTTAGTCTGTGCCTTGTAAGATTACCATATTCCTGTACATAGCCACGAAGATAAATGTGATGTGTTGGCAAATGTGCCAACACCTTGTAGATAGAGGCGGCCTAAATGCACGCTATCTAACGCAGACGGGCGTGAATTCTGGAACAGGATAAGTATTGAATTCTAATAAGAAAAGTATGCAGCTCCTCGAATACTTAACTTTATTCTATCCTTGTGGTACATCGCTCTTGATAATACAAATAAGACTATCTTCAGATACGGTTAATGGCGCCTTGCTAGGTCGTAGCCATGAACTTAGCTGAAGGCTATTCTAACTGTCTCTCGGCAAATGAGAGAAAGTCTTCGTCAGTGTAGTCGCTAGCAAAGTCGTCGTACAACTGGGCGAGTGCTATATCGTATCTCGAGACCTGCCTTGTGGTGGCGCTCGGTCTGCGATCACACAGTGACGACACGCGGGTCCGACATGTACTAAATGGACCGCGGCCGATTTAAGCTACCACCTAGCAAGTGTGGTGTCTGGCGGTGACACCACAAAATGTATAGACACTTTGTCAAGTATCAGAGATATGTTAGAATAAGATTAACGTACCAAGACCAAAGGAACTTCAGATTGTCAACTGTAAACAGCATCCAGAATCAAGTTACGGAAGATCTATGCTTGTTATTATTTTTATTAAATGTGTGTGAAAATTAATCAAGTTCTGTTTAAAGTTGGTCACCGTCAATCTGCTACTCTAAACGTGCAAGTGGCATTTCTATCGTCTGACCTAACGGCAGAAGATAAACACGCCACGATAAGACCACGAGACATATTGCTGACACTCGCCTACTTCGTTAGAGCGACGAGTCAAATTATCCGATGGTGTGTGTACCGAAGGTCTTACAGTGCTCACACCACAATACCAGAACATCATCTGCGAACAATATTACAGAGATTCTGTAGCTGCCGCGAGGGATTAACCGAGCGGTCTGGAGCGCTGCAGTCATGGACTGTGCGGCTGGTCCCAGCGGAGGTTCGAGTCCTCCCTCGGGCATGGGTGTGTGTGTTTGTCCTTAGGATAATTTAGGTTAAGTAGTGTGTAAGGTTAGGGACTGATGACCTTAGCAGTTAAGTCCCATAAGACTTCACACATGTGAACTTTTTTTTTTCTGGAGCTATCTGCCACATTATTTATACGAATGAACATGACAGTCTGCTTTCATCGTAATTGAAAAAAATAATAGTCTTAAAAAAAACAGTAAAATCGTCAGACAGCATCGTAGGACAACGTTTAAAACTGCGAACATAGGCTGTGCTACCGAACAAAAAAAAAAAAAAAAAAGAAAAGGAATGGAGCGATCTATGATCCTGCAGGGAGAGATGCAGTTTTTTATCTCTAGAGGACATGCCCGTCCGAGATGACCTCGTTTGTCTTCTTCAGCATTTACGCTCCGCAAAGGAGCACAGCAAGGACCGTGTCAGTGGGTAATTGCCTCCCGCTGGGACGCAACACGATGCAACGTCGGCCTCATTTGAAGACCTCCAAGATGTAACAGCTGCTACAGGAAAACATCGAGAGTGAAGACGACCTGTATTCCCACCGCTAGTCGGGACAGTTGCAGTTAATGCCAAACGCGGGAAAACCCGCCGTCTTGCCGACAACAAACAAGCGGAAAGATCGGTCTGTAACGAGATACCACAGTAGTACAAAGATACCGCTCAAATGTTCAAATGTGTGTGAATTCTTAAGGGACCAAACTGCTCAGGTCATCGGTCCATAGACTTACACACTACTTAAAGTAACTTATGCTAAGAACGACACACACACACCCATGCCCGAGGAAGGACTCGAACCTCCGGCGGGAGGGGCCGCGCAATCCGTGACATGGCGCCTCGAACCGCGCGGCAGATACCGCTCACAAATACGAAGTAGCGTAGTAAAAACTGTGAAGACTTTCCGGAACACAGGTATGGAGATTTGTGGTAGAACAGGTACCCTGGATTACAGGTCGATATCCCTCACATCTTTGTATCCCAGACTCATACTGCATATGCAGCATGAAAGGCCACCAGCGAAGGTTTCGATGTTTGTTTATATGTTTAATGTTTCCAAGATCGTTACACCGTCATTTGCTTGTGCACTTCCCAATACAATATCTCTATTGTTGATGTTTTATACTACTGTTACATTTTACAAGTTAGTAAATGATTAGGCTTCATAACAAGGTTTTCTTTTGATCGTGACCTGTAATAAGTCGCAAACGTATCACTGTTACCTTCAGTGGATTTCTAGAACAACGTTTCTGCCGTGTGACAGGTCGTTCCTCTTCTTATTTTCACTTTGCAGTCTGCAATATTTCCAAAAATATAATGTACTATATTTGCGAGTTGCTTACAGCTGATGACATTTCCCGCTGCTCAAAGTCACGGCCTATGGCCTTCCCAGTCCCCCTCTTTGAGACATGTGCAGTTCGCAGTTTCTATTATATCTGTCCCCCATCTTCTATGTGGCTGACCCCTTTTCCTCATTCCTCTGGGATCGATCACCGTACCTTCTTCGTCCTCCTCCCTCAATCGTTCTAAATAAGCATCCCATGGTAAGCTTTTTCTTACAATAGCTTCCACCATGTTACCGTCCACTTGCGTAATTATTCTGATTTCTTCATTCCTGATGAGGCACCAGAACTTCACCTCTAGTACCACATTTCCATGGACAGCACTTGATTCTTTTATCACTTTCTCATTTGCAACTTCTGAAACATATATACATATACTTTCTACTAAACTATTTATATTTCAGTTTTTTGTGACCTTATTACTCCAAAGAATTAAGTTTAAATGTCCAACTATACCCTCTTTTTGTACAATCTTATCCTCAATAACTTCTATGCATAGCTATTTAAAGAATATTACTTAGTATAAAAATTACCAGCAAGTAAATGATTAGTTATTGTTATTGATTAGTGTATTAGAATTGTAGACTGAGTAACGAAGTAATATGTATTAAATTGTGACGGAAATAAAAGGTGTTCCAAAGTGATCTTTACAACTTGGATGAGGTACACTTCAGAAACACGGATAAATAGAAAGCTCTGGTTTATGGCGTAATGTTCACGAACACCTAAAGTTTTAGTAGTCATTCAATAAAGTTTAATGCGTCCGTCATCTACAACGCGCAGGATATCTGAGCGATGTTCCAGTTCCTCCCACGCCCATTCCTCATGAAGTGGCTGCTCTAATCCAACGTCACAGTTCCTGCAGGTCCGGCACTGGGGTCTGGTAGACAGCATCCTTCATCAAGTCCCAAAGTAAAGAATCTAGTGGTGACGAGGAAATGTGCCAGCGTAGCGACCTGCAAATAGACGTCCCAAGCCTCCCTAACGAGGCCCAGTTAGAAGGGGCACCATCCCGTTACAGCACGTTGTCCGGTTGTAGTCCTTCGACCTGTGGAAATGGAAACTGCTCCAGCATGACCAGATAAACAGCAGATGTTATTGAAGTCTCTACAGACAAAATGGTCCCACCACACAGTGGCGAAGCAGGCAACAGCACAAGCTCACCATTGGAGTGTAGCGCACAATTTCTATGCTGTTACGTGAGCTGTCAGAGTTCCAGATACACTGTGTCGTTTTACCATCCAAGATACACGAAAGCTACCCTCTTCCGTAGAAATCTCCTTTTTCAGATACTGTACGTCATCGTCGATGTGACTCAGAATCTCAGTGTCAGAAGCTTTGCCTGAGGTCGAACTGCGTATGGCAGCCGCCCTTTGTCAGCACGAAGCTTGTCCTCGAGTAGCACACGTGGACCGTGGCTGCTGGTTGCTGATTCTGTCGAGACGATTGATTGGGCTCCGGATAAATAAATGTCTGTCGCACCCGTATCACATCAGCATCATCATTTCTGGACGCCCAGAACTCGCTCTATTCGTCACACCGCCAGACACCTTGGACCTCGTGCACTACTGTCTGATGGGTGGACTTTAAGGTTGCAAGTACCCCCCTCCTCCTACTAGTATTAAAACTCCTGGAATGTCTCAGTATAGCTGGGGAGTCCGTAGATGGTGGTGTAAGACGGTACAGTATACTTGGCCACGCTTTCCCACCCGAGTTTGCTATTAAGCCAGTCCGTCCTTTAATTGACGTAGTGAGACGCCAAGCAGGAATTCTTCCTACTTGCTTTATGGAAGTGTTCTCGTAGTTTTATGTCCCAGAGCCTTGATTGGTTGCCTGGTTTGGAGCGAAAGGGATTAAACTGCAAAGTCAGTAATCCCTTCATCCGTTAAGGAAGCTGTAACAGCGCCGTCGCTGTGCAACACTTCTCTCTATGTTTTATGCAATGAAGCGGGATAAAATTTTGTGCAAATAATTTTTACACAGGATGCCATTATGGTGCGTTTATTTAAGAAACATCGCAAAATAAACTTTCTCACAGTGAATTATTAACAGAACGAGAGCGTGGTCTACCACATGATTAGATCGAAAGGCATCCCATGGACGACTGCCGAATATGGCGCAGTCTGTAAGTTGAGCGTACAATCGGTGTAGTTCGTATAAGATCGTACATCTTCGGTTATGCCAAATTTATTCATTTATTTATTATCAAAGTCATTAGTCCCTTCCCGGCATTGAAAAATTACCGAAAGCTAGTATTTATGTCCTGTAGACTCCTCCTAATGTCTGAGTGGCAAAAGGCAACTTTTGTTAGCAAATATTTATTAATAACAATTACGTGATTCGCGCCAGAATAAATGTACTTTCCCTGTGTATTTCTTTGCTGACGTCACGAGCGATTTCTGCCTCGGCACCTCAACCCACTGGCTCTGAGAGCGCCAGATGATCAACCGCCTCTGCTAGCCAGCGTGGGAAGCTACCGCCGGATCCTTACTCCGTACGTACTGCAGCGCTGATACATTCTCTACAGCATGTGAAATAGCAAAACTGGTAACTAAATAAAATGCTTATAACTAAATTTTTTCCTGAGACGCTTAAGTCTCTTCATTATCTACTATAATGATCGAAGCAGAAGTAATGAATTAAAATTTGTGCTGTGGCTGGGACCCAAACCCAAATTTTCTTGCTGGCTAGGCAGGAATGCTAACCCTTACACCACCACAGCACTATGATGACCATTGCTGCACGAACTAGTCAACTTGAGTGCCCTCCCCAACACAAACTTGAATTTATCTGCTTATTTTCCATTACATTGTCACTACTGCCAGGACTCTCCCACATGTTACAGCACTTTCCCATTACGTCCAGTGCTGGGGTGGTATTTCAATGTCGAAGAGCCCTGGCAGTAGTGGCAATGTAAGGGAAAATAAGCAGGAGATATGAACTGAAGTTTGTGTTGGGGAGGGCACTCAGCTTCGGCTGTTCATACAGCAATGTTGACGATCGTGCTGTGGTGCTGTAATGGTTAGCATTTCTGCCTAGCCAGCAAGAAGATCTGGGTTCGAGCCCCAGCCACAGCACAAATTTTACATTATTATCGGCAAATTCTGGGTACCTTGCAAGGTGGTGTGCTTCTGTAACCCGTCCGGGGGTCATGCTGGTCCTTCATGTCAGATTTGGCCTCTATCAATCTCAAAATACACTGACATCTTTCGGGCCAGGGAGTTGGGGGGAAATGGGGCATTTTAAAAGATGGTTCAAATGGCTCTGAGCACTATAGGACTTAACATCTGAGGTCATCAGTCCCCTAGAACGTAGAACTACTTAAACCTAACTAACCTAAGGACATCACACACATCCATGCCCAAGGCAGGATTCGAACCTGCGACCGTAGCAGTCATGCGTTTGGGGCATTTTCGTCCATAACTAATATGGAGAACCAAAAACCACACAAACTCTAAGTTGATTAGAAAAATTAACTCTTTATATATTTAGTAAATTAATTAATGTGTTATAATGGAGTTGATTCTTCTCTCTATTGATAGAAAGTATTTGTTCAAAAAGTAAGTTAGTTTGAACTGTAACCTATTACTGGCAGCAACCAGAGATATTACAAAATTTTAACACTCTAAGCTATACTACAATGACTGATTGTGACCACATCGCTGTACTATTAATTTACAGTGATTTGAAGTTAACAGGCAGAGTCAGCTGTTACTAAAAACAAATTCTGGACAGCAGGCAGTGTGGGAGTCGCAGTTGCACATAGCAGCGTCTTGCTGCAGCTCTCGGCCAAGGTCAGAACTGAGGTCACTCACCATCGCTACAGTTCTCGTCTCCGATTATTTCCACCACAGCCAACACCTGACAGCTTCTGGTAGTGACGTCTCGGCTGCACACACCTTCATCTCAACGGTGCGGCACCAGGTATTACATCTGGGAGTATACACATCAGAAGAAGAGCACCTGGACGCTCTTATGTGATGTGTAGCTAACCTGTAGATGTCACAGTACACAGACTTGTCAGTATAAAAGGATACGGGGATGCTGTGTGTCAGAAGAGAAGCAGTAACAGCAAAATCAGTTGGTCAGGGGAGCTGAGTGACTTAGAACATGACTAGTCACGGGATGTCAGCCTGTGTAGAGTCCACTGCAAAATACCATGACTGGTAGGAGCGCAGACGGCAGGGCATATGGGGGGGGCAGGGGGGGGAGCAGCGGTAGTGGTGGGGGTTACAGGTAGGCGCTGTAGGGGAAATGCTGAGTGCTGCAGGGGAACTGCTGTTCTAAGCTGTATGTAGCCTATACTTACATTTTTTGTAAATATTATGTTGGGCCCCTCCATGCCAGCACTTGAATGGTGACCAATCACTGCTTTGGTTAGTATCTGAAAATAATTCCCCAAAGCGATTCATTTTCGCCCAGCTTGTTAACCATTACATCTTTCAGAGAAGCGTCATGAGTGATGAATTTTGAGTAAAACATAGACATTTCTCTAGCTGCCACATAAAAATTTCTTTTTTGCCAAAACACAGCGAGTTTACACAGTCTCACCTCAAAAACATGTTGTGCAGACACAGCTGTGAGAGAAGTCTGAAACAGTGGTTTATTAAGTTTATTAAGTGAGGAACTGAGGAAAAGTAAGGTCAGTAGCTTACGAAGAACCACAACCTCAGTACAAAATAAACATGTAATCTCTTCACTTATGTTGTTCCAAAACTCATAGCATTTCTCGTTTCACCAGCTATTAAAATTACATTCTTTCAAGGAAAATGTCTGTAGTTAGTGGACTAACACAGTAGACAATGAAAGTTTTGCATAATAACAATATGACAAAATGATCTCCTCTTTGCGTGCTATCGTGTGCAAAAATCTCATTCCGATATCTGAAACCATTTGTGAAATATGAAGAATGCTGTGAACGTTTCACTCTGGCTTTATTGTTGCCACAGCGCACTCGCAAATGACTATGGTATGTCAGATAAATTTTCTCAAAATTGGTGACAGAGACAGATACCTCTCCGCAAGTGTAAAGTAAAATTCAATATGTTAGACAAATTTCATGCACAGCAACATATTATGTAATATGCACCAAACCCAAAATCACAGTGACCCCAATTTTTCATTGTAAACTTTCCCGAATATCGCGTAGTGTCTTACTTCCACATAAATATCACAAAAACTATGAACATTAATGAAATGATGGGCACGTCATCATCAGCCTAACGTATAAGGCTATAAGTGAAGCAAAAACGAGTTTTTTTACGGAATAGTTTCTGTAAAATAGTTTGAGAAAGATTTCAGGTCGTGTTCATTGATTCCATCATCGCCGACCAGCCAAAAGGTGGCGACCTCCCCTTCCGAACAACCGAATGAACTCGGCCAGTGGTCGGTCACTGCGCATCGGCCACCATATCTTGCGTGGACTCTTCAACAAATCCAGTGACATTTCAACCCTTCTAGAATTTCCCAAGAGGATTTTTGTTGACGTGACTGAGAACTGAAAATACGAAGGAAGAACTACAGCACACATCATGTGATGGTGGACAGGCAGCGTAGGTCATTGCAAAGGGTGGCCGTAAAGAGTCGCATGAAATAAACGGAAGGAATCACTCACGAGTTCCAAACGCTACCAACAATCCAGATAACTCTATGAGTGGGCGTAGGGTGTTAGGAATATTGCTGTACAGTTGTCGGGCAGCTCCTCATAAGCCTCACAGTCGTGTAGTTAGTGCTAAGTGACGCTTGTAGCGCTGTAAACAGCGAGGCCACCGTGCAGTAGATGACTAGAACTGAGAGGTACGGAGTGATGAATCACGCTCTACCCTGTGGCAATATAGCGGAAGTGTTTGGGTTTGGTAAATGCCTGGAGAACATTTCCTGTCACATACGTAGTGCCAATGGTTAGTGGACAATAACATCCCTGAAATGGACTAGCTAACCCAATATCCCGACCTCAGGGCAGTGCAAAACCTTTTGTATGATTTATAACGCTGACTTTGGTACAGATTGGAGCGTTCGACGTAACTACATTTCCTTCTTTCCGCTGCCGCTCCTCCAGAGACATTGAGACACCTTACTGAAAGCGTCCCCAAAAGTGTTCAAGCCGTAATAAAGAATGGACACACAACGTACTAATATCCACTAACAGGTGGATCTGTGGTCTAGTGATGCCATCTCTGAACAGCAATTATAGCGCCTGGGCCCCGGTTTGGGCTCCATGGACAAAAATCGTCAGCAATGGTGCCGAAGACTTCCGGCGTAAGAAGTCACCTTCATTCTGCCAACGCCTCGTCAAAGAGGGGTGAGGAGCGGACAGAGGTTCAGGGCACTTTCTTGCCCTTAGGATGGCAAACTGTCCCTAAAATCCGGAATAATCAGCAATGATGAACGGCATCAGGAGGCAATAGAAACCACTGCATTAAAGACACATAATGCGTATCTACAGGACGTGTGGCCTCTAATTAAAAAAGTGCCTTCATGAACTCTCCACTGGCACAAGATTCAGGATTAGTCCCTCATTCTGACCTCTAGGAAACGACTCCCAATGGGGAGGTGACGACGAGAAAAAGATTGAATAACCATCGAAGGGATACTGTTCTACGAGTCGGGACATGGAAGTTTGAACGTCGCAGTAAATCTACAAAATGTAAAAAGAGAATGGAAACGCTTTGATATAGCTTGGGTCAGTGAAGTGAGATGGAAAGAAGGTAAAGATTTCTGATCAGAGGAATACCAACAGCAGCAGAAAATGGTATAACGGCAGTACGGTTCGTTATGAATAGGGAAGCAGAGTAGACAGTGAGGTACTGTGAAGAGTTCAGTGACAAGGTTGCTTTCATCAGATCTGACGGAAAACCAATGCTGACAACGATTGCTCAGGTATACATGTCAACGTCGCAACCACAAGATGAGGAGATAGAGGAAGTACATGTGAATATTGAATGGGTGATTCGGTATGTACAGGAGATGAAAATCTAATAGTCATGAGGGATGTGAAACCATTTGTAGGGGAAGAAACAGAAAAAAGGGTTACGGGGGGATATAGGCTAGGCAGTAGGCAGTAGGAATGAGAGAGGGGAAGGACTAATCGAGTTCTGCAATAAATTTCAGATGGTAATAGAAAATATTCTGTTCAAAAAAAAGGGTAGGAGACGAGGTACTGGCGGAATTAAAGCTGTGAGGACGGGTAGCTAAAATGGTAGAGCACTTGCCCGCGAAAGGCAAAGATCCCGAGTTGGAGTTTCGGTCCGGCACACAGTTTTAATCTGCGCTGCAGAGTGAAAATCCCATTCTGGATTCTTTTCAAAATTAGCAGGGGTATAATTGAAGAAGAGCCGGAGACAGTGTGCAACGAAGAAAAGATGCAGACTCTAATCACAATGTAGTAATGATAAAGAGTAGACTCAAGTTTAAGAGAATCATCCTGAAGCATCAGTATGGACGGAAGTGGGACACTGAAGTACTAAGCAATGTTGAGACGCCAATGTTGAGGAACACCAGAGGGAGCAGTTCAGTTGAAGAAGAATGGACATGTCAAAAAAAGGTGCAGTCACATATGTTGAACAGATGAGCAAAGGCATGAGGGAGGTAAATGCGAAGAAACATTGGGTAACAGAAGAAATACTTCAGTTGATGGACCTAAGAAGGAAGTGCAAAAATGGTCAAAGAAGCACAGGAATACAGCAATACGAATCACTTTGGAGTGAAATAAAAGGGAAGTGGAGGGAAGACCAGGCGAAATGGCTGCAGAGAAAGAAGTCGAAAAAATTATCTTCAGAAGGACTGAGAACATAGAAAAATCTAAACAACCTTCGTTGAAATTAAAAGCAAGGGTGGTAAGATTACCATGGGGATTCCGCAGTTACCTGCAGAATAGAGAGCGGATGGGTGTAAAGAGAACATTGAAAGACTCTACAAGGGTCAGTGTGGGAGACACAGGGAATTCAATATTAGTGTCAGAATAGGAAATAGCTGTGGAAGACATGAGATCAAATAAGGCAGAAGGTACAGATAACACTCCATCAGAATTTCTAAAACCATTGGAAAAAGTGGCAACCAAATGATTATTCAAGCAGGCGTGTAGGCTGGCGATGCACAATCATATTTTCGGAAAAATATCATCCACGCAATTCCGAAGACAGGAAGGGCCAACAATTGCGACAACTATCGCACAATCGGTTTAGCAGCTCATGCATTCAAGCCGCTGACAAGAATAACATACAGAATAAATGTTGGATCACTTAGATTTCGATCAGTTTGGCTTCAGGAAAGGTAAAGGCACCAGACAGGTGAGTCGCACTTGATAATGGAACCAAGACTGAACAAAAATCAAGACACGGGTACCATTCGTCTATCCAGAAAAAGTGTTCGTCATTGTAAAGTGTGACAAGATGTTCGAAATTCTGAGGCAAATTCGAGTAAGCTATAGGAGAAGACGGGTAATATTTAGTACGTACAATCAGTTCCACAAGAAAGTGTACGCCGTTATCTGTATGAAATGAAATACACTATTATAAATATATGTTTACATGGAAATACATTTTATTACTAACTGCATTATCGATTATGGCTTGGCACCTTAGCCCTCTCTCCGGTAAATCATCCACGTTTCCAACCTCCAAACATCGCTTGACCCAATTCGCAACCAATGTCTTTGACTTCCTAATAATTTCAGCAGCAGCTCCATATGAAAGCTTCGGTCTCTTTGGGCGATTTACAGGGAACACTGCCTCGTGACGCTTTTGCAGTCATTTTAAACTGCAACCGACAATACAAAACATTCAACTCTCACACTGTTTAGCTATACTCTGTGCAAAAGCGCATTGATTACAGATTCGAGACCACTACCAGAGGTCGTTACATTTAGAATCATGGCGTACACTTTCCTGTGGAACTGACTGTACAAGAACCAAGATGAAAGAATAAGTTTGGAAGAACTAGAAGGAAGTGCTCGGATTCAAAAGTGAGTAAGACAGGCATGCTGCATTTCGGCCCTACTGTTCTATTTAGACATCGAAGAAACAACGGAGGAAATAAAAAATGGGGGAAAGGTTATCAGTGGTAAGATTCGCTGATGATACTGCTATCCTCAGTGAAAGTGAAAGGGAACTACAGGATGTTTTCAATGGATGGACAGTCTAATGAATACAGAATGTAGATTGGGAGCGAAGAGGGAAAAATCGTAGTAATGAGAAGTGGCAGAAATTAAAACAGCGGGAAAATTAACATCAGTTTCGGTGATCACGAAGTAGACGAAGTTAAGGAATTGTGCTCTGGGAAGCAAAATAAGTCATGACGTACAAAGCAAGGAGGATGTCAAAAGCAGACTAACTCTGGTAAAAAGAGCATTCCTGGCCATGAGAAGTCTTCTAGCATCAAACATAGGCCTTCGTTTGAGAAAGAAATTTCTGAAAATGTATTTTTGGAGCACAGCATTGAATGGTAGTGAAACATGGACTGTGGGAAAACCGAATAGGACAGAATCGAAGCTTTTGATACTGGTGCTAAGGAAGAATGTTGAAAATCAGGTGGACTGATAACAATAAGGAGGAATCAAGAGGCTCTCCACAGAATCGTCGAAGAAAGGAACACGTGGGAAACACCGAAAGGACGAAGGGATGGGACGATACGGACTGTTTTAAGACATCAGGAAGTAGCTTTTATGGAGCTGTGGGGTGCAAATACTGTAGGCGAAACCACAGGTTGAAATACATTCAGGGTGTATACGTGGATAAGGAAAAAACTTCCCGGATTTCCCGGTTAAAAATACTCTTTCTTCCGCGTGGAAACATAGTTTTTCCCCGTTAATTGACAGTTTCTCTCGGAACTGTATAACTTATCAATCCTTTGAATGGTTATGATTTCATGCATGGGCGTAGAATTTCCTGGCACTTTAGAAGACGAAACACCTTTTGGAAAGATGTTTGATGTGCAGTAACATGTACACTGCATATTTTCATATTACGAAAGTATAAATTCGAATTCCACCAAATGCCGCATGTTACTTTCCGAAGCATTGAAATCGAGATTGCGATGCGTATTTGTAAGCCAGTCATAGCTCATGTCACGTGATCTCGCCAGCCGATGACAGTGGATATTCCGAGCTTCAGACACGTGGTGTAGTCAGCCAATAGCAACATCACTGTTAAGTAGCGCAAATACACAAACAGGAAAAGTTAATGGTTTAAATTAATATATATAATGTTACTACAAGAAAAACAAAGCTTTCACATACAATATTGGTCTCTAAGGCCAATACGCTGCAAGAGAAGCTAAGCTTTCACATATAATGTTGGTCTTTTATGCACGTATTACATTTTAAGATATATCACACAAATGTGCCAGTAAATTTTTTAATAACGACATAAAAGTGTGATCTTCTGGGCTATAAATTCTTCCAAGTGGCTTGTCATCAAAGAGCTGATTTTTAAATGAGTCCCAGATTCCCAGTGAAGTAGGCATCGACCTGATATTAAGTTTTTCAATGTGATTTCGGGATGTAAATTTCCTTGGGTACCAGTACTTCGTTATTTCATGTCCGGTTCTTTGTTGTGACATAATGCCATACGTGCTAGAAGATGAAAACGTACACTTGAAATGTACCAAACAGTTGAAACTAGCCAATAGTTTGAAATTAAACCCTTTGTTTCAAATATATTGACTGCCTCAGCGGAAAAGATTAATAAAAGCAAATTTCTTCAGCAAACCGATAAAAATAACTTCATTGTTCTGCATGGCAATTAATGCTTGACTGTCAGAAAGGTGGAAATGAAATAAAATCTGAAACTAATAACGTATTTTAGCCTTCCATAATTATGTGAATGTATTTCAATTCACATGATAGCTCCCGGCCAAAGAAACCAATTTTGTTTTCATTTGATGAGAGTGCAGCATACAAAGAGGAAACAGCAAAATCACAAAATGTAAACACGGGTCACGTGGAGACTATCCGCTTTCCTATTATAACTCAAGATTGCTCTGCGCATCAGACCCGTATCTACGACATTTCCGAACCGGGGCAATAGTAGACAGTGGCGTCCCTCGAGCGTTTGAGATAGGACGTCAAAAATTTAAAAACAATCGAATTTTCAAAAATACGTACATTTTGTAGAGCATACCTTTCTAAAGACTCTGATACATAAAATATACGTGTCTGAGGAATTGTAAGATATGTTATCTGATCTTAAGTGTGCCAAAGTGCAGCGCCACACCTCTTCACACAGCATTCTTCTATCGCACGTCACTGTATTTCGGTCTATGGAATTGAAACGTGTATATTTTGTACTGGATGCCATTAAAAAAAAATTAAAAAAAAAACCTTCACAAAATTTGCACTCTTTATTCCCTGTTAGCTAACAACTTGCTGCTTTGTGTGACATAAAATTAAATATAGGATGCATAAAGCCAGTAAAGAGAAGAGACAAGCAAGACAGTACATATTTCTTCAATCCTTAGCTCCTAGAATTTTTTTCTCTCTAATCTTGCTACAGCTTTACATGACGTGCTTCCCTTTCTGCGAAAGGATCTGTTACCTCATCAAAGTTCGTCACACGTTTTGCTACACGAAAAATCGAAATATCGTTGTCTAATACTGAAAAAGCTGTAATTACAAATAGGCCCAGGACTGGTGTGGTTTCTCGACCTGATTACCTATATGTTGTCACTGTCTGCGAGATAAAATTAAATAGGCTTTTATAATACTGCAGCAATTGTAACACACGCCAAATAAACGAGACTGTTTTGGCAGAAATGGTCATTTTTACAACCCGACGGAATATAATTCACAAAGTACCAATATCAAATGCCTAATAGGCCTACCACAAGCAAAAAGCTTTACGTTAGGAAATAGTTTTACACTTCATTCATATGCTCCAGTTTCTCAAGCACGATATCGAAAAGTAGTAGTGCGAAATTTTTATATAAATTTGGAACAGTATTATTCTTCCATAATTTGTGTGATGTCCCCGTTTCTTCTCCTTCCTCGTCCTAACAAACAATGTTGTCATCACTAATTCTGTATCTATTCCTGCCCGTGTCAAAGCTTATTCGCCGGTTAACTTGACTAACTCTGCCAGAATCACCAGTTTAGTTATCCAGCAATTATTCTCGTGTTAGGCGTTATTACGTGTTCGTACAACGCGTTTTCCGCCCTACTTCCAGAATAGACCTTAAAGAGGCTGCTAGCCGGAGACAGTACAACTGGCCCTTGCTAGTATAGCAATCTGGCCAAAAATTTTCCGTCAGAATTTCATTTTCTTGGATACACCGAGTAGATAATACGTAATCTTTCTTACCTGTTATTCCTGTTAGTCGTTTATTCGCACTCTGGTAGTCTGAATCTATGGATTTCGCTGGTAATCCTAACAACGCTCACCATTCACAAATCCAATCAACCACACAATCAGACAGTGGTTGGCTTTCTTTCGTTCGGCTATACTCTGCTCAGTTCGTATGCCCCCTTTGTCTGCAGGAAAGTTTATTTCTAGATGTGACGAGGATTTCACTGACAGAGACATCACGTACACTATGCACGCATTCACAAATCAACTTATGATTCATTCAGAAATCAACTTAGAATGTGTTCAACAATGTTCAAAAACCGACAGGGACACGTTTCAAAGTCATACGAATAATCGATAGACCAACGTGCGCTGGATGCTAGATGCTTTGTGACACAAGGTTTATATGAATTTGCCCCCCCCCCCTCCCCCCACTCATTGACCCAGGACTTGCGCAATCTGGCAGCTAGGGCGCGCCAATAAAAATTTTCCCTAGCTGCGTTGTTTTTTTTTTTTTTTTTTTTTTTTTTCTGCGATTGCTTACACAGCCAACAGCCACGTTTCCGCAGCCAGAAGCGGATGACGTCATGCTCATCGGAGGCAATTTGTTGTTGCGAAGCATTGCATAGTCTTCCTAAAGCCTTAGACACATTTTGCAGTTGGCAGACGCTTGTATGAGCACTGTCTTTTGTTGCTGTATATGGCGCATTTCTTTTCAATTTAAGTTTTATTTTAGTTTTTTTCTCTCGTTCATGTTTTATTGCTGCAGTACTATTCTGCAGTAGCAAGATACAGTAATATCCTTTGTTAGAGTATTGGTTCTTACCAGTCAAAATTACAAAAATTTAACTGAGAACAAAAACAATTAAAAATTCCCGGAATTCAAAAAAATTTCCGGGTTTTTCCCGGATCTCCCGGTTGTCCAGGTCGTAGTCACCCTGACATTCAGCAGATAATGGAAGACGTAGGGTGGAAGAGAGAGTCTGAGGTGAAAAGGGTGATGGAGGAGAGGCATTCGTGGCGGACCGCATCAAACCAGTCAGAAGAAAAAATAGTTGATTCCAATTTATAGCTCTGGAATAGGGAAACCTGCAAAAGGCTTAACTGGTATGAGGCAGTGGAACTACTCGTATTTTAATTAGCTTCCGCAATAGTATTTCCCATTGTTCCAGCTTTTGTACATCTGATTGTTGTGGAGCTCTATATACAACTGGACTGCAAGCCAGTGAGAGTTTAGCCGGCCGGTGTGACCGTGCGTTTCTAGGCGTTTCAGTCTGGAACCGCGTGACCGCTACGGTCGCAGGTTCGAATCCTGCTTCGGGCATGGATGTGTGTGATGTCCTTAGGTTAGTTAGGTTTAAGTAGTTCTAAGTTCTAGGGGACTGATGACCACAGATGTTAAGTCCCATAGTGCTCAGAGCCATTTCAACCAGTGAGAGTTTGCCATTTATATTATATTATATTTATAATATATTACCTTGCGGGGGAGAAAAGCAGAAGCATTTCGGAAGAATGTCAGAAGCCTGATATGGAGCAAGGATGTATCCCAAATCAGTAAAACGGTTATGTACCGGTCATACTATTTCCCGATCCTGACATATGCATCAGAAACCTGGGTTATGAAAGAAAGAGAGAAAAGCAAAGTACAAGCTAGTAAGATGAAGAAATCAGAGGATCAGACAATTAATGAAGGTGGAACCATTACAGGAAAGAGAAATCAAAGCTGAGATGGTATGGACACGTTCAGAGAAGGATACACAGAAGGATACACGAGATGAAACTGGAAGGAAAGAGACCAAGAGGACCGAGAGACAGATGGCTGAAAAGAGTAGAGGAATGCATCCAGAAGAAAGGAGAAGATGGTCATGACGGAGAGATGGTGGCAAGACAGAAGACGATGGAGAGGCCTGTGTTTCAAACAGACCCGGCCAGAGGCTGGAAACTGTCCAAGATTATGATTACTGTGCCCCTCGTACAAATTACCGTAGCTCATGTATCCTGCTGAAGTCACACAAATACCGTTACAGTAATTACTGGAGACTGACTTACACATGGAAACAGTGAAACACTTGTAATGAGGTTTCTAGAACGGGATGGACTTCCCAGTGCTAACCAGCATGTATTCAGAGACCCGCTACCATGCGAAAGCCAAAAATGCTACTCTATGCTGTGCAAGCTTCTTCATCTCCCAGTACCTACTGCAACCTACATCCTTCTGAATCTGTTTAGTGTATTCATCTCTTGGTCTCCCTAATACGATTTTCATCCTCCACGCTGCCCTCCAATTCTAAGTTGGTGATCCCTTGATGCCTCAGAACATGTCCTACCAACCGATCCCTTCTTCTAATCAAATCGTGCCACAAATTTCTCTTCTCTCCAATTCTATTCAATATGTTCTCATTAGTTACGTGATCTACCCATCTAATATTCACCATTCTTTTGTAGCGCCACATTTCGAAAGCTTCTATTCTCTTCTTCACTAAACTATTTATCGTCCATCTTTTACTTCCATACACAACTACAGTCCACACAAATAGTTTCAGAAAAGACTTCTTGACACTTAAATCTATACTCGACGTTAACATATTTCTTCAGAAATGCTTTTCGTGCCATCGCCAGTCTACATTTTATATCCTCTCTGCTTCGCCCATCATCAGTTACTTTGCTCCCCAAATAGCAAAACTCATCTACGACTTTAAGTGTCTCATTTCTTAATCTAAATCTCTCAGCATCACCTGATTTAAATCGACTACATTCCATTATCTTCGGCTTGCTTTTGTTGATGTTCATCTTATATCCTCCTTTCAAGACACTGTCAACTGCTCTTCCCAGTCGTTTGCTGTCTCTGACTGTCATCGCCGAACCTCAAAGTTTTTATTTCTTCTCCGTGGATTTTAATTCCTGCTCTAAATTTTCCTTTTGTTTCTTTTACTGCTTGCTCAATGTATAGATTCAATAACATCGGGGATAGACTACCACCCTGTCTTACTCCCTTCCCAACCACTGCTTCCCTTTCATTTCCCTCGACTTTTATATCTGCCATCTGGTTTCTGTACAAATTGTAAATAGCCTTTCGCTCCCTGTATTTTACCCCTGCCACCTTTAGAATTTGAAAGAGAGTATTCCATTCAACATTGTCAAAAGCTTTATCTGAGTCTACAAATGCTAGAAATGTAGTTTTGCCTTTCCTTAATCTTTCTTGTAAAATAAGTCGTAGAGTCAGTATTGCCTCACGTGTTCTAATATTTCTACGGAATCCAAGCTGATCTTCCTCGAGGTCGGCTTCTACCAGTTTTTCCATTCGTATCTAAAGAATTCGAGTTAGTATTTTGCAATCGTGGCTTACTAAACTTATAGTTCGGTAATTTTCACGTCTGTCAACACCAGCTTTCTTTGGAATTGCAATTACTGTCGTTTTCTTGATATCAGAGGGTATTTCGGCTGTCTCATACATCTTAATCAGCAGATTGTATAGTTTTGTCATGGCTGGCTGGCTCCCAAGGCTATCAGTAGCTCCAATGTAATGTTGTCTGCTCCCGGGGCCTTGTTTCGACTTAGGTCTTTCAGTGTTCTTTCAAACACTTCAGTCAGCATCATATCTACTGTGGACTCAAAAATTCTTAAATGCAGCATGGAAAACAATTACCGTATACAAAAGGCCACAGCAGAAGGAAAAGAGGTAATGAATGAGCACAGGGCGTTATATAAAAGAACTTAGTGGTGGTCGAGGTGGCTGGCGCTGCCCGGTCTCGAACTTGTGGCTGCTGCTGGTGACGCATGGTCATCTCGCCGCCCGACCTACACCTAGGTGCACCTTCTAGCCCCAAATTCAGACGTATTTACATGCCTCTGGCTAGCATTTGCTTTACTCAAACGTCGTAATGGGAAGCAAGTGCGCCGAAGAAAAGAGCTTCACCCACAAGGTGAAGAACTACGAGGGCCATTCGTAAGCTAAGGAACCTTTGAATGTATTTTACATACAATTTGATAACCAAGCTACTTTTCTACAAAGTCACCGTTCAATTTTAGAGACTTGCACTGTTTTGCCAGTTTCTCTGCCCCTTCTGCATACCCAGTTGCCGCTAAATTACTGACCCCTGATTGACGGCTTCTTTAAGTTTATCATCACTTCTGTAGCGTTGTCCATTCAAAAATTCTTTCAGTTTCGGGACTAAGGGCAATCACTTGGGGTTATGTGTGGACTGTACGGTGGATGTTGAAACGCTTCCCACTGAAACCGCTGAATTAAGTCGTTTTGCATGCGAACATGCATTATTCTGAAGGAGGACTACTCCACTGGTTATCATTCTGTGCAACTTGTTTGCTATGGCGCGGCAAAGTCATTGAAGCATCTGATAGTAGACTGCTGCGATGCACTAATTGAGGAACGCATATCTTCTTTGATTTTTGTTTAAGTCCTCGCTTTCAGTTCGTCAATCATGACAGAGAACCAGCCCGAGCGATTTTCATGATGGACATTCTTCCGTCGGCCGTTGAACATGATCCACCAGTTTACGAACTGGCGCTTCGTTTGAGAGGTGGCATGTCTTTACGATTCACACAGTGACTTGACCCCTCTCATATTTATATCTTCCTCTGAATAATACGATTTGGGGAAGTATAGCCAAGCGTTGTCTTTACAAGGCTAGCATTGAGAACTCAGAAGATATGAATATTTTCCTCTCCAATTGCATGCGGACTTCCCACGCAGCGTCTCTCGTCACCCAGATGGTCCATGACAGGCGGGTTCTGCTGATCTTCAAAGGGTTATGCCAACGGGTGTGAGGGAGTCGAATGGATGCTGTCCAGACGCCGACATTGTCATAAGAATGGGGGCGACACGCCCACAGGGGCCTGACGGAGCGGTTGGGCTAGAGATTCCGTTACGTCGCAGAAACTTAGTGAAAACACTTTCTGACGGGCTAACAGCGAGGCGTGGGAATGATTTGTGTTCCCCGGCAGTGTTGGCGGGCAAATCCCGCGTTTTCTGCGAAATCATAACTGTGATTGGCTTGCTCAGGGGATAGCTTCGTGACGTAGCAAAATCGGCGCAGAAATTGGTGCCAGGTATCCCCATTGGTGGAATAGTAGTGCTTCAGTGCAACAGAGTGGAATTTTCCGCCGGTTTTCGAATAGCTGATAGGAACGTTTAACCATGGCCACTGTCGTGGGGGCGGTAATGTTCTGTGTTCGGTTTGTACGTGTGCTCTTGAGAGAGTCGGCTCTCGCCTTTCGGTCAGAGTAGGTTACAAGACTGAGCTCTCGCTGCTCTGGACAGCATGCCTTCCGATGGCTGTCTAATATACTTTCATTTAATTGTAACTGTTTGACGAAGTTGCTGAAGTTTCGACTTGAACGTAACTTTCCGAGTACAGTTGGCAATTTAGCGTTCTGCGTACAAGCGGCCTATGTTGTCCGTCTTGAGCAGTTTTGGCTAAAGTTGACTGTATCGGAGTTACTGTGTGACTTCGCTTGTTAAAATCAA
Source organism: Schistocerca americana (assembly GCF_021461395.2). Taxonomy (NCBI): domain Eukaryota; kingdom Metazoa; phylum Arthropoda; class Insecta; order Orthoptera; family Acrididae; genus Schistocerca; species Schistocerca americana. The sequence goes on along the minus strand of NC_060128.1, from coordinate 65,613,707 downwards.
TCACTGTACCGTCAGTGATTGTGTGGCGAGCCTTCTTCGTCTCCCTCAGACGCGCATTTGTATTACTAGGATGTCTTTAGTCTGGAACAACCACACCAGGATAATTTGTTTCGGGCTATTTTCACGACGTTACCATCACCTCGACGGGACGTCGAAGCAACTAGCCATAGCCTCCGGCACGCCAGATCGTGTCCTTGCAGTAAAGAAGACAGCTTGGTAATGTATGTCCGCAGCACCGGAAGATTAGGGAATTTTGCTCAGTGCTAATCAGAGCTCAACAGAGCGCACCTGTTCCCGTCTTTTATAACGTGTTTCTGCCTTGGGTGTTCATTGTCTGAGTTCTCACTACTGTAGCAGCAATTAATGTTGGGTTGGCTGGGTGTTTCTCTTAAGATTTGAGTTGCAAGGAATTGTCTCCACATACCACTTGGTCATAAATGTCACAAGCTAGTTTATGGACAATTTCACCTTCACAGCATTTATTTGAGTATCCAATTTAACGTATTGTAAATGTTTCATGTGTTGTGTTTATTATTTTGAGTTTAGTCATAACAAATCAAATTGTTATTTTGGACTGAACTTTCATTGATCGGTAGAGCAATCCTTTCATTTCTCACCACGTTAATGAAAGTTCCCTTTATCAAATTAATTTCTATCAAATTAAATTATTGCAGGTGTCAAACTCTTTTCTACTCCACTTTCAGCGTCGATTACAGTCAGTTCGCGTTTCTTCTTAATCCATGTGCAACAGCAAAAGTCGGAGTTAGAAAAGAGGGAGGGGGGGGGGGGGCTTAGAGCATCATTTCCATATGAAGATTCTGGAAGAATTTGGTGTTAAGTACACTGCTAGCGCCGGCACCTCGCACGTTCACCACATTACCGTAAACCTCAGTTGTCTGTCTATTAGTTTCGATGGGTCGGACTTCTTGCGCGCTGAAAAATCGGACAACTCTGCGCATCTCGCACTTGCCGGGTTCGTCAACTTTGTCACTCATTTTAAAGCCGCATGGCTGAGCAGTGAGCAGCCGTATTGTATCGTAGCTGCCTCCAAAATGAAGCGGATGAGTGCCACGGTCAGTGGTCGGTGGGTTGAGTTGGTGGAGGGACGCGGTCACGAGCCAAAACAAAACGTTCTTAAGGTTCCGAATGACCCTCGTATTTCGAACAAAAATAACATCAGCAGGCCGGCTCGCTTTCTCGCCACGATGAGCGCTACTGGTGTTCCAACTGTTAGAAGTAACGCCTTACGCAGCATTGCTTTTGGAACATATACTAGAACATTTGATTTACCTCGAAGAAAAGGATTTATTGACGCTTAGTACGGATTCAGAAAATATCGTTCTTGTGAAACAAAACCAGCTCTTTATCTCCACGAAGTAATGAGTGCCATCGAGAGGGGATGTCAAATTGATTCCATATTTTTGGATTTCCAGAAGGCTTTCAACACCGTTCCTTCTAACCAAACTGCGTGTCTATGGAGTATCGCCTCAGTTGTGCGACTGTATTCTTGATTTCCTGTCAGAAAGGTCACAGTTCGTAGTAATAGGCCGAATGTCATCGAGTAAACCAGAAGTAATATCCGGCGTTCCCCAAGGAAGTGTTATACGTCCTCTATTGTTCCTGATCTATATTAACGACATAGGAGACAATCTGAGTACCCGTCTTAGATTGTTTGCAGATGATGCTGTCATTTACCGTCTTGTAAAGTCATCAGATGATCAAAACGACTTACAAAATGATTTAGATAAGATATCTTTATGGTGAGACAAGTGGCAATTGCCCTGACTAAGGAAAAGTGTGAGGCTATTCACATGAGTACTAAAAGAAATCAGCTAAATTTCGATTACGCGATAAGTCACACAAATCTGAAGGCTGTAAATTCAACTAAATACTTAGGTATTACAATTACAAATAACCTAAATTGGAACGATCACATACATAATATTGTGGGCAGAGCAAACCAAAGACTGCGATTCACTGGTAGAACACTAAGAAGGTGCAACAGGTCTACCAAAGAGACAGCTTACACTACGATTGTGCGCCCTCTTGTGGAGTATTGCTGCGCGGTGTGGGATCCGCATCAGGTGGGACTGACGGATGACACCGAAAAAGTACAAAGAAGTGCAGCTCGTTTTGTATTATTGCGAAATAGGGGCATGGTACGTGAATTGGAGTCACAATCATTAAAACAAAGGCGTTTTTTGTTCCGACGGGATCTTCTTATGAAGTTTCAATCACCAGTTTTCTCCTCTGATTGCGAAAACATTTTGTTGGCATACACCTATATAGGGAGAAATTATGATCACGATAAAATAAGAGAAATCAGAGTTCGCACGCCGTTCGAGAGTGGAAAGGTAGAGAGCTTGAAGGTGGTTCATCGAACACTCTCCCAGGCACTTTATTATGAATAGCAGAGTAATAACGTAGATGTAGATTGAACGTTGCGCCTTTTTAGGTTTGAGTACACTAATACGCGCAAGTGAGTAAATCATGTATGACAAACTGCCTGTTGGCTTCTGACTCGGGGTCTTCTGCCGAGCCGCGCGGGATTAGCCGAGCGGTCTGTGGCGCTGCAGTCATGGACTGTGCCGCTGGTCCCGGCGGAGGTTCGAGTCCTCCCTCGGGCATGGGTGTGTGTGTTTGTCCTTAGGATAATTTAGGTTAAGTAGTGTGTAAGGTTAGGGACTGATGACCTTAGCAGTTAAGTCCCATAAGATTTCACACACATTTTTTTTCTTCTGCCGACGTTTGTGTGATGATTTTACTGAGGTTTCGCCAGCACAAGTGGCTGGCATTGTCAAAGCTTTGCCGACCGAAGTGGCCGTGCGGTTAAAGGCGCTGCAGTCTGGAACCGCAAGACCGCTACGGTCGCAGGTTCGAATCCTGCCTCGGGCATGGATGTTTGTGGTGTCCTTAGGTTAGTTAGGTTTAACTAGTTCTAAGTTCTAGGGGACTAATGACCTCAGCAGTTGAGTCCCATAGTGCTCAGAGCCATTTTTGAACCCATTGCTGGTGGTGGTCTGGAGCCGAGCTGGCGGCCGCAGACTATATGCACCTGGCGCTTCAACGTCCAAGGGCTTCTCCGCGTTCATTTCCAGAGTGGTTCTCCTCTTGCTACATGCAACGTTCGTTTGCTGTAGCACGGCAATCCAAGATCATTTTACCTTGAGACTTTATTCTTTCGTGTTGAAGGTATTCTCGTATTTGTGTACTTCTATAGCTTCTCCAAGCAAGCGAGTGTGACAGCTGTTCTCTACAGTCAGAACTTCCGTGTCGGCGAATAGCTTCAAGACGAAAAAAGAAAGCCCCAAGGTGAAAGGATCCTGGGTTCCCTTGCAACAGCGAACGGACTTTGCAGGTAGCAGGAGCAGAACCGCACAGAAAATGACCGCCGAGAAACCCTTGGACATTGACGCTCCAGGTACATTTAGTCTGTGGCCGCGCCAGTCCACCACCAGCAATGGACGCTGAAGGTCCGACAATGCTGGTGAAACGTCAGAGAAATCATCAGCCGAACGATGGCCGAAGAAACCGAGAGAGAAGCCAACAGGCAGTTTGTCAACAAGTGGCCCCGAAAGCCTTAACAGTTTTGTAACTCATGTATGTTTGAAAACTTAAAGAAAAGCAACGGACCTAGTATAGACCCCTGTGGGACCACTCCCTTTAAGGGGGGGACGTTGATGAAATTGACCAAAAATGTCAATTTTCAATTTATTTTTATTTGTTAGTACAACTCATGCACAATAAGTTCCCAAAGATTCAGTGTTGAAATCGCATCCGAAGTGCCTGAAAATTAATTAAAAGTATGATGCGGCCTCCCTGTCACGCCCACGTTTTGAAGCAGCACTTCAATATGAGCTCAGTGAACATCGATTCTGTGTATTACTTCCAAACCAAACGTGTGCTGGATACATCTACAAGGCCGTGATACAGACTCCTTGGTTATATAGATCATCTTTGGCCGATCCTGCACTTCTCAAAAATTGTTTTCGTGGTAAAACTCAAAATCCAAATGAGTCTCTAAATTCACTCATATGGAAACGATGCCCTAAAACACATTTGCATCTGCTACAGTTGTCAGAATTACAACTTATGATGCAGTCATTGTATTTAATGATGGGAACGTCGGGAGGATAACGGTATTAGAAAGAATAGGCTTCAAGAAAGGAAATTTTACTCTAGACATCCTGAGACAAATAGATTTACAGCGCGTCTGTGCAGCTGAAAAGTCAGTTGAAGACCTGGTAAAGGAAAGAAGACAGACAACAGGAAACCAGAAGAGAAGCCTTGAAGGGAAAGACGACCCAGAGTGCAAATGTGGTGCCTTCTGAAGAAGTGACATGAGGAAAAAAGTTAGATTGGACTTTAAATTGCGTTTCCTGAAAAGCTTGTTTTTTAAAGTTTATGTACCTTTTCCTCAGATTCTATGAGTGCTAGAATTATAAAATTTTGAATGCATTAGCGCGTACACAACTTTCCCACTAGAGCACGTCCCACTAAGCACAACAGCGCAGGCACAGCGCTCGTCCGTCTCCGCACTACGAGATGGCGCTGCCTTAGAGACGGACCAAATTCTGCTTCCGCCGATCCGCGTATTAATATGTAACGCAGCCAGTGAGATTGCTGCTAACGTAGAACCTTTTCTCCTCGCGGACCACACTCGTGCAGTGATACCTGAACGCTCGAGGTATTATAACGAGTGTACAGACCTCCGATTAGTCAGTCTGCATTTGTCTGCACCAGTCTGTACCAGTCTGCATTAGTCTGTACCAGCCTATAGTCAAGTTTCAGTCTGCGCCTGATAAGATCACATAGCCATGAAGATAAATGAATAGACATTTTGTCAAGTATCAGAGATATGTGAGAATATGATTAACATACCAGTACCAAAGGAACTTCAGATTGTCAATTGTAAATAGCGTCCAGAACCAAGTGAAGTAATTTTTATGCTCGTTATTATTTTAATAAATGTGTGTGAAAATTGATCAAGTTCTGTTTAAAGTTGGTCACCATCAATCTGCTACTCTAAGCGTGCAAGTGGTATTTCTATCGTCTGACCTAACGGCAGAAGATAAACACGCCACGATAAGACCACGAGACATATTGCTGACACTCGCCTACTTCGTTAGAGCGACAAGTCAAATAATCTGATGGTGTGTGTACCGAAGGTCTTACAGTACGCACGCCACAACCTAATAAACGTTGTCTCAAGAGCAAATTTTGAAATTCTGATTGCAAGCTACGATACGGGGCATAGTGTTTGGGATTTTGCGAGAATTTAAAATTGTACTTGTAGAATTATAATTAAAAAGTGTGAAAATTCTCCTATTCGACCTATTCCAATAACCTCATGAGAGAAGTTTACAACATATAAAGAGATGAAACAGAGAAATTTTTGTAGAAATCTCTTGAATACTTTTTTAAAAAAATGAATATACATTATTTTTTGAAAATAAAACTCCAAATTTCATTCAAAAAAAGTTGAATATATATAATCAAAGGATTTTATATGTAAATGTGTTACTTCGATGTAAAGCGTGGTAAAAAGTTCATTTCCATATCTGCAAACGTGTGGATTTGGTGCATTTTTGAAATAGTGTGTCTTTTTCGTCAGTGTCCCCCCGTAAACGCATACCGTGGGCAGTAATGCTGGGTCTAACAACTCTACCACAACAAAGGTCAGCATTTTAATAACGATTGTGGTGTTGCTCACGCTGCTAAATACTGCATTTTCTGGCAACAACAAAATTACTATGTGGCAGGTGTCATTAGAGCACAGTTTATAAAGTCATTTCATGTAAGGATAAATAAACTAGGCACTCATCTTTTCGTATTTCCCACGCTGGTCTCGTTGTAAAATCATGGCTCAATCGTTGAAAATCTAGGTGGTTATGATTCCAAGCTCGGATGCAAAGAGGCCTAGGTTTTATTCTGCTATATTTAAAAGTTTTGTAGATGCGCTTCACAAATCATTCTTGAAGATTACAGTTTTGCAGGACAATTGTGATGTAAAAAAAGCAAACAGCACTCCGAATTTAAGTTACACTTCCTTTTAATTGCAATATCACGTAAACACACAAAACATCACTTGACAATACAAAACATACTTGAAAACATCTTCCTCACATTTTATAAGCCAACTATAATATGCGTCTTTCCAACATGACGTCCAAGACTTGACTTTTTCAAGGTCCGACTCTCTAACAACTTAACAACTAACTAATAATCGCTTACGCGCCCAAAAATCAGAGTTACAAGTACGTCAAAGAACATAGTGACAAAAGAAAGAATACACATAAGAATAATATCATTGCAATATATACATATCGATGTATCAAAAATGAAATCAAATCTGAATGTTGTCTGAGAAATGTGTTAAGCAGTTAACAGAAATACGGTTGAATATTACTGGTACCGAGAGGTTCAGATGAGGTACCATAATGGTTACGTAATTCAAGTACCATTACATGGGGTGGGGGGGAGGGGCGGCAAATCAGCACCCCAGTGGGAAGCCTTGTGACGCAGCGCTAGCCCAACCCCCCTCCTACTTCGGCCCACGGCAGCACTCACGACTCACCGCGGCGCGGAATCGCACTCTGCACTCGCGCGCCACTCTGCACGTTACACACGCGCGCCAAAAATAGCCGCGCGGCGCGGCGCCGGAAGGGCGTAAAGAAAATATGGCGCCGGCAGGAAGTTTTGTGGGCCGGCCGGCTCGCCTGTACAAAAGGTCGCGCCGCGGGCGCCTCCCGCCCCTGCAGTCCCTTTAGGGCCGCGCGGGGGCGGAGGCGGGGGCGGGCCCTGCCGGAGAAATGCCGACAGCCGGGCGGCGGGATTGAAGTGCTCCGGCGTTACGCCGGCCCGTGTAGCACTCGCGTCGAGAGACCGAGGTGCTCCGCTCTCCAGAGGCCCGGCGAGAAATATCCGTGGGCTGACGCTAATGCTGATTACGTATTTCATTTTACGCCGCCGATCGTTTAACTTGCAGTACCAGGAACGATAGGAAAAGAGTTCATCAGTCGCAGAGGTTGACGACTGTTGGCGTGCCAGACTCTCGGTGACACGTGACCAGGCAGCCTGACGAACCGAAACCACTGCCCGCCGCGGAACTGCAATCCGCCCGGTGGTACTGAGGGCACGTCATACGCTAACAAAACACTGAAAGAGGAGCGGAGACGAAATGATAAACATTCTAGTGTACACTCACATAAGAGACTTTAAGGAAGGGTAGATTGTTATGACCCAACCCCCGGGAATGAGCACGTCGCAAACAGCGAGACTGTCCGGCTGTTCGCATGCGACTGCCGCGAACTGTTGGGTTGGCAGAAGAGCCAAATGCACCTGTTTTAGCTCACGCAGGCTGGCGTGAGGAGGGAAGGACTATATTGACGTGAGGTCTGGAACATGACAACGAATTAGAATTCAGAAAGCAGACGAAATTAGTTTGATACTTAACTTTAATCCATTAATGATGAACGTCGCTCTTGACGGTACATGATTCACAATATTGTCTGTTCAGAATTCATTCTAATTACTGAATATGACCCCTTGCTAGGTCGTAGCAAATGACGTAGCTCAAGACTATGCTAAACTGTCGTCTCTGCAAATGAGAGCGTATGTAGACAGTGAACCATTGCTAGCAAAGTCGGCTGTACAACTGGGGCGAGTGCTAGGGAGTCTCTCTAGACTAGACCTGCCGTGTGGCGGCGCTCGGTCTGCAATCACTGATAGTGGCGACACGTGGGTCCGACGTATACTAACGGACCGCAGCCGATTTAAAGGCTACCACCTAGCAAGTGTCGTGTCTGGCGGTGACACCACATGGACATCTATGGAACCGCGAGAAGGTGACAAAGTGTGTGGCATCAACATCTGATCACACAAAATGGACGCACAGAGGTTTTACAATAATACGGAAACACCGAGAGACATGCAAGCTAGGAGATAAATGCAGATGCAAGTCGCACTGTTGAATTTCACCACCGACGGCACCTGTGGAATGTCCTCAATACGTAGCAAGTGTCACTCGTGGTTAGAAGTGTGTTCCGCGAAGTTCTGACGCCGATATGTCGGAGATAAGCGAGGGAGCCGAAGTATTTGGTGTTTCAAAGAGCACCGTTTCTATGATTTATACCGCACACCGGGAAAGCGGAAGAACATTATGCGCTAACTCGCGACGCAGACGAAAGTGTCCTTCGAGTAATTGTGACAGACGATCATTCAAGAGGGTCGTGACGTAAAATAAGGGAACGGCAAGTGCGAAGGTCACCGCCGAACTGAAAGCCGCACTCCCACGAACCCTGTCAGCGCCAAAACAACACGCAGAGGACTCCAAGGAACTGCAGGACAAGTTGCAGATCCAAAACCACTCATGAGGGATGCAAGTACTCCTGGAAGGAAAGCGTGCTGGACTGCGGAGCAACGAAAGAAACTCATTTGGACAGATGAGTCTTATTCCACATTCATACAATGGACGTTTTCACGGCCAGTGTTGTCTTCAGTTGAAACTTCCCGGCTGAGAGGGCCTGGTCGATGTATAAAATTTCCACCTAACGTTTCGTCTCCATCTGCGGGAGACATCTTCTGAGGTCGTCCGGCTACTGCCACTGAGGCTCCTGGTACTCTCGCATTTATAGAGCGCATAGGGGGCACCACCATTCGTCACGTAATGCCGATGGGATGCCTATCTGTGCCAGTCACTTTTTGTTTTCTTCCACGACGCGTTTCGAAAGCTTATAGCCCCATCTTCAGGTGGATCAGTAGATTGTATTAAGTTTTTCTTATTCCACATTTTATCCAAATTGTAGCCTAGTTTACGTCCGAAGAGGGAAATGTGGCTGCGGTTTCGTAAAGATTTGGGGAGCCACATCACAGTAGGTTACGATGGAAGAGCGCATTACTGCCGCCATTAAGTCACCATTTTCGCTGATCAGGTCCATCCCGTGCAACAATATTCGTTTGGCAATCGGTAGGGTAAGTGTTCGCATCACAAGGACAGCCAGCACCCAGCTGCAGTAAAAGACGAATTAAAACCATTATCTGTGCCAGTCACTTTTTGTTTTCTTCCACGACGCGTTTCGAAAGCTTATACCCTCATCTTCAGGTGGATCAGTAGATTATATTACATTTTTTTGGTAGGTGTAGTCAGTTGTCTGTTTTGAATTTCATTTCGCTACAAACAGCGTACAATCAGTAGTATTATGCCACTAGGATTCCGAATATTAAACAATAATGAAGCTACTTCCAATATACACTGAGATGATGGAAGTCATGGGATAGCGACATGCACTTATACAGATGGCGGTAGAACCGCGTTCACACGGTACAGTACTAAGGACGGTGCATTTTCAGAGCCGTCGTTGGTACTCAGGTGGTTCAACTGAAAAGGTGTCCGACGTGATTACGGCACCACGACGGAAGTTAATAGACTCTGAACGCGGAATGGTAGGTGGAACACTCCATTTCCGAAATCGTTATGGAATTCAGTATTCCGACATCCACAGTGCCAAGAATGCGCGAGAATATCACATTTCAGGCATTACCTCTCGCCACGGACAAGGCAGTGGCCAACGGCTTTCACTTAACGACGAGAGCAGTGGCGTTAGCGTAGAGTTGTCAGTGCTTACAGACAAGCGATACTGAGTGAAATAACCGCAGAAACCAACGTGCGATGCACGGCAAACGTATCCGTTAGGCCAGTGCGGCGAACTTTGGCGTTAATGGGCTGTGCCAGCAGGCGACGGAGCGAGTGCCTTTGCTAACACCACGACGTCGCATGCAACGCCTGCGTTGGTGACCACATCGGTTGGGCCTTAGACGACGACAAACCGCGGCCTTGTCCCGTGTTGACGGATGTCAGTTGGTAGGAGCTGATGGTATGGTTCGAGCGTGGCGCAGACGCCACAAAGCTATGGATGGACGCAAGCTGTCAACATATTTGAAATGATGGACATACAGAGGCAATGTCGAAGTTGGTGGTCCCTCCATAATGTTTACATAATACTGTTTACTTAGTATGGGCTTATCGTTCTACACGTTTACTCTTACCGAGAAGACAACAACAACCAGCAGCCGCGCGGGGTACCCACGTGGTCTTGGGCGCCTGGCCATGGTTCGCCCGGCTCCCCCCCCCCCCCCCCCCCCGTCCCCCTCCCCGTCGGAGGTTCGAGTCCTCCTTCAGACATGGGTGTGTGTGTTGTCCTAAGCGTTAGTTAGTTTAAAATAGATTAAGTAGTGTATAAGCCTAGCGACCAATGACCTCTGCAGTTTGGTCTCACAGGAACTTACCACAAATTTCCAAATCTTCCAAACAGCTTCAGCCACTTTTTACAGTGCTATTTACTTACTTAAATGCCCACCCCCGGTAGTTGAGTGGTCAGCGCGGCAGAATATCATTCCTAAGGGCACAGGTTTGATTCCCGGCTGGGTCGGAGATTTTCTCCGCTCAGGGAGTGGGTGTCGTGTTGTCCTAATCATCATCGTCTCATCCCCATCGACACGCAAGTCACTGAAGTGGCGTCAAATCGAAAGACTTGCACCCGGCGAACGGTCTACCCAACGGGAGGCCCTAGTCACACGACATTTGCATTTTTTTACTTAGTTAAATAACGCCGTTACCGGTTTCGAACCGAAAGGGTGTTGGTGTCGTTGGAAAACCGTGCCATTACGTTGCACTGCTAACTGCCTACGATCATGCATCAGCGAAGACTGTATGATGCATTTTTTAAAGTATATTTATACACATAATACATAAGTATGTACACAATGAACATACTTCCATGTGGTGAAATTTCTTGATGTGTAAGTGGCGCCACCACCCCAAGAAAATTTCATCATTTGGGAAAAGAAACAGTGAAAGTTAATGCAAAATGTATCGTAACGTGAACTAGGCGTCTGAGGCTGAAACTTTCGGTTCGAAACCGGAAACAGCGCTATTTAAATAAAGAGCATTGCAAAAGGTGGCTGGTTGCTGTTATCTTCTCTGTAAGAGTAAACCTGTATTTGTACACTGCCACGGGCTCAGAATAGTTTTCGACAAAGTAGCACTAATGGTTGTGTTCGGCTGTTTGGAGACTATTTGCAGCCATTCGTGGACTTCTTGTTCTCAAACAACGGTGCAATTTTTATTGATGACATTGCACTATGTCACTGTGCCACAGTTCTTCGGGATTGGTTTCAAGAACATTGTGGAGACTTGGAGCGAATGAGTTGGGCATCCAGGTCGCCCGACATGAATCCCACCGAACGTTTATGGGAAATAATCGAGAGCTCAGTTTGCACACAAAATCCTGTACCAGCAACGCTTGCGCAGCTACGGCCGCTTATAGAGGCAGCGTGGATCAGTATTACTGCAGGCGACTTGTGCAACGACTTGTTGACTTCGTGCCACGTGGAGGTGCTGCACTGTGCTAGGCGAAAGGAGATCCTAAGCGATATTAGGGGGTACCTCGTGACTCACCGCAGTGTATTCCAGCAGACGAAACCCTGAAGCCGGTCATAAACACACATTTGCATCTTGAGATCTGACACAAACGCGAAACAACGACGTAAATAGTCCATAGATTGTACTGGTCCAGGAAGAAAGTGCCTTGAAAGACAAAGAACATTGATTGTTACATTACATAAAGAATCAGAGTCACAATTAAGAAATGAGTCAGTGCTTAAATCCTTACAAGTTTTGTGCTCAAACATGTCAATACTCCAAAAAATATGGAAATTAAAAACTTATAAACCTGTTTACGAACGCATTCGTATTATGTCATAGGCACAGGTGGACAATGGATTCACCATCTTCAGCGCGGATGCAGAAATACGGCCGACCTCCTGCTGGAAACTCAGAGTAGCGAGCGGGAGTGTAATGGACAGCGACCGTGGATATGTGCCGCTCGCTGGGAGTGTGGGACGGCCATGAGTTGTCGAAATTAGCTGTCCGTACAGTTATACAGGGTGTTACAAAAGGTACGGCCAAAAGTTCAGGAACATTCCTCACACACAAATAAAGAAAATATGTTATGTGGACATGTGTCCGGAAACACTTACTTTCCATGTTAGAACTCATTTTATTACTTCTCTTCAAATCACATTAATCATCGAATGGAAACACACAGCAACAGAACGTACCAGCGTGACTTCAAACACTTTGTTACAGGAAATGTTCAAAATGTCTTCCGTTAGCGAGGATACATGCATCCACCCTTCGTCGCATGGAATCCCTGATGCGCTGATGCAGCCCTGGAGAATGGCGTATTGTATCACAGCCGTCCACAATACGAGCACGAAGAGTCTCTACATTTGGTACCGGGGTTGCGTAGTAGACAAGAGTTTTCAAATGCCCCCATAAATGAAAGTCAAGAGGGTTGAGGTCAGGAAAGCGTGTAGGCCATGGAATTGGTCCACTTCTACCAATCCATCGGTCACCGAATCTGTTGTTGAGAAGCGTACGAACACTTGGACTGAAATGTGCAGGAGCTCCATCGTGCATGAACCACATGTTGTGTCGTACTTGTAAAGGCACATGTTCTAGCAGCACAGGTAGAGTATCCCGTACGAAATCATGATAACGTGCTCCATTGAGCGTAGGTGGAAGAACATGGGGCCCAATCGAGACATCACCAACAATGCCTGCCCAAACGTTCACAGAAAATCTGTGTTGATGACGTGATTGCACAATTGCGTGCGGATTCTCGTCAGCCCACACATGTCGATTGTGAAAATTCACAGTTTGATCACGTTGTAATGAAGCCTCATCCGTAAAGAGAACATTTGCACTGAAGTGAGGATTGACACATTGTTGGATGAACCATTCGCAGAAGTGTACCCGTGGAGGCCAATCAGCTGCTGACTCTGCACACGCTGTACACGGTACGGAAACAACTGGTTCTCCCGTAGCACTCTCCATACAGTGACGTGGTCAACGTTACATTGTACAGCAGCAACTTCTCTGACGCTGACATTAGGGTTATCGTCAACTGCACGAAGAATTGCCTCGTCCATTGCATGTGTCCTCGTCGTTCTAGGTCTTCCCCAGTCGCGAGTCATAGGCTGGAATGTTCCGTGCTTCCCTAAGACGCCGATCAATTGCTTCGAACGTCTTCCTGTCGGGACACCTTCGTTCTGGAAATCTGTCTCGATACAAACGTACCGCGCCACGGCTATTGCCCCGTGCTAATCCGTACATCAAATGGACATCTGCCAACTCCGCATTTGTAAACATTCCACTGACTGCAAAAGCACGTTCGTGATGAACACTAACCTGTTGATGCTACGTACTGATGTGCTTGATGCTAGTACTGTAGAGCAATGAGTCGCATGTCAACACAAGCACCGAAGTCAACATTACCTTCCTTCAATTGGGCCAACTGGCGGTGAATCGAGGAAGTACAGTACATACCGACGAAACTAAAATGAGCTCTAACATGGAAATTAAGCGTTTCCGGACACATGTCCACATAACATCTTTTCTTTATTTGTGTGTGAGGAATGTTTCCTGAAAGTTTGGCGGCACCTTTTTGTAACACCCTGTATAAACGTAGCATTACAGTCTATTCCGGTCCACATTTACGTTTATCAAGCATCTGGAGACTGTGGATCTCCACAAATACAAAAAAATTAATGTTCAAGTAGCCAACATTTGATTACCCACATCGCTTTGATTACTGCCATCGGTCCCATGGAAGTGCAGGCCAATGTCAGCCACGCAGAAACCATTCTGGCCTATGTCTGTCGTGCGGTTAGTGTTCCCAGCAATCGTTCATCTGGATGACAGTCTCTACGAACACGACGATCTGCCTGGTGTAATAAGAAACCTGATCCATCCTACGAGACGACACGTGTCCGTTCAACCATGGTCCAGTCTCGAACATCACGTGCCCACTGCCACCCTAACTGACGATTCAGTCTGTGTGATCACGCAAACATGAAGGCTCCTCTGCTGTGGAGCCCGACGTTCAACAGTGTGCTCTCAACAGTTCTCTCGGAAACATTTACACGACTGTAGTCTGTAGACTCATTTGCCACAGATCGGTGTCTATCCTGCTTTACATAACAGGCCAGCCTCCACCGACGTCCAACTTCTGTGATGAGGAGAAGACCTTCAACACCTCGACGCCTACTCGTGGTTACATCTTTCACCTACAGCTACATCTCCACGGCTACTCTACAAATCACACTCAAGCGCCTGGCCGAGGGTTCATCGACCCACCTTCACAATAATCCTCTATTATTCCACTCTCGAAAAGCCCGCTCTGATTTCTCTTATTTTATTGTGATGATCGTTTTTACCTATGTAGGTTAGCGTCAACAAATTATTTTTGCATTCAGAGAAGAATTTCGTGAGGAGATTCCGTCGCAACGAAAAACTCCTTTCTTTTAATGATGTCCAGCCCAAATCCCTCCCCTATTTTTCGACAATACAAAACTTGCTGCTCTTCTTTGAACTTTCTCGATGTATTCCGTCAGTTCTATCCAGTAAGGATCCCATACCGCGCAGCATTATTCTAAAAGAGGACGTACAAGCGTAGTGCAGGCAGTCTCCTTAGTAGATCTGTTACATTTCCTAACTGTTCTGCCAATAAAACGCAGTCTTTGGATCGCCTGCCCCAAAACATTTTCTATGAGTTCTTTCCCACTTAAGTTGTTGGTAGTAGTAATTTCTTCGTATTTAGTTGAATTTACAGCCTTTAGATTTGATTGACTTGTCGTGTAACCGAAGTTATTTGGAGTCAATTGCCACTTTTTCGCACCATGCACATATCTTTTCCAAATCGTTTTGCAACTGATTTTGATCTTCTGAGGACTTTACTAGACGATAAACGACAGTCTCATCTGCAAAGAACCTAAGACGGCTGCTCAGATTGTCTCCAAAATCGTTTACGTAGATAAGCGACACCAGAGGGCTTATAACACTAGCTTGGGGAACGCCAGAAATCTCTTCCGTTTTATTCGATGACTTTTCGTCAGTTACTGCGAACTGTGACCTCTCTGACAGGAAATCACGAATCCAGTCACATAACTGAGGTGATATTTCATAAGCACGCAATGTGATTACAAGCCGCTTGTGTGGTGCAGTGTCAAAACCTTCTGGAAATCTAGACATACGAAATCAATTTGAAATCCCTTGTCGATAGCACTCAGCACTTCATGTGAATAAAGAGCTAGTTCTGTTTCACAAGAACGATGTTTTCTAAATCCGTGTTGACTGTGCGTCAATAGACCGTTCTCTCCGCGGTAATTCATAATGTTCCAACACAATACAGCCGGCCGCTGTGATCGAGCAGTTCTAGGCGCTTCAGTCCGGAACCGCGCTGCTGCTACGGTCGCAGGTTCGAATCCTGCCTGGGGCATCGATGTGTGTGATGTCCTAAGGTAATTTAGGTCTAAGTAGTTCTAAATTTAGGGGACTGATAACCTCAGATGTTCAGTCCCATAGTGTTTAGAGCCATTTGAACAATTTTTTTGAACACAATATATGGGTCCAAAATCCTGCTGCATATCTGGGTTAATAAATGGGCCTGTAATTTACTGAATTACTCCTACTACCTTTCTTGAATACTGGTGTGACATGTGCAACTTTCCAGCCTTTGGGTGCGGATCTTTCATCGAGCGAACGGTTGTATATGATTGTTAAGTACGGAGCTATTGCAGCAGCATACTCCGAAATGAACCTAATTGGTATACACTCTGGACCACAAGACTTTTTTTTGTTAAGTGATTTAAGATGCTTCACTACTCCGAGGATATCTACTTCTAACAAGGGAACCTCCCCATCGCACCCCCATCAGATTTAGTTATAATTTGGCACAGTGAATAGGCCTTGAAAAACTGAACACAGATCAATCGAGAAAACAGGAAGAAGTTGTGTGGAACTATGAAAAAATAAGCAAAATATACAAACTGAGTAGCCGATGGGCAACATAGGCAACATCAAGGATGGTTTGGGCACAGAAGCGCCGTGGTCCCGTGGTTAGCGTGAGCAGCTGCGGAACAAGAGGTCCTTGGTTCAAGTCTACCCTCGAGACAAATGTTTTCTTACTTTATTTTTGTAAAGTTATGATCTGTCCGTTCGTTCATTGACGTCTCTGTTCACTGTAATAAGTTTAATGTCTGTGTTTTGTGACCGCACCGCAAAACCGTGCGATTAGTAGACGAAAGGACGTGCCACTCCAATGGGAACCGGAAACATTTGATCCAGGAAAACACGTCTGATCTTCTACCTTGCCCGATTTAGGTTTTCTTGTGGATGTGATAATCACTCCCAAAAAAGTGATGAAAAGATAAGAGTGTGTCACATAAACTGCAACAAATGAATGCAACAGTTTCACAGTCGCACAGTTTTCTCTGTGCTCTGTCAAAACATATGTTTTTAACTTTTTCAAATTTTTCCGTGTGTAGACCGTCAAATCCTACATATATCCAAGCAAATCTGAACGTTTCCTGGAATTTTGGAGTGCGAAATCGATTATGGGTGAGTGCCTGAACTCTGATAATTGTCTGAAAATAAAAATTTAAACTTTTTGCTTGAGGGAAGACTTGAACCAAGGACCTCTTGTTCCGCAGCTGCTCACGCTAACCACGGGACCACGGCGCTCCTGTGCGCACATCATCCTTGATGTTGCCTATCTTCCCATGAACTACTCAGTTTGTATATTTTGCTTATTTTTTCATAGTTCCACACAACTTCTTCCTGTTTTCTCGATTGATCTGTGTTCAGTTTTTCAAGGCCTATCCACTGTGCCAACTTATAACTAAATCTGAGGGAGGTGCGATGGGGAGGTTCCCTTGTAAGTTACTCATGTAGGCAGCTGTTCTAGATTCGAATTCTGGAATATTTACTTCATCTTTCTTTGTGAAGACATTTCGGAAGACTGTGTTTAGTACCTCCGCTTTGGCAGGACTGTCTTCGATAGTATCTGCATTGCTGTCGCGCAGAGAAGGCATTGATTGCGTCTTGCCACTAGGTACGACCAGAATCTCTTTGGATTTACTGCCGGGTTTGGAGACAAAGTTTCACTGTGGAAACAACATCCACTTTCCACAGCAGCACGCCAACAAGCGAAGAGACGGTTAGGTTCGCTGTTTCCTACACGCCGATTCCCAGGCGCCGGACCTCAACTATGTGCCGTCTACGGAAGTGGATTCCGTCAGCGGGTTTCCCCGTTTGCAGGCCGTATCGTATCGTCGCTAGAGTGATTCCCGACTCCTCAGTGTTTTGGATCGTCAGTGCAGGTAACAGTGGAGGTGTCTACCAAAAAGCTCTGGCCGGCTGTGTTCCCAAACACAGAGACAGCCCCAGCTGTGGTGACCTTGCCGTTCGACCGGTCGTTAAACCCAGCAGCGGAACACAGCGGCAGAACTGTGAGACTTCAGCTTGGCCGTGGTGTGTGTGTGTGTGTGTGTGTGTGTGTGTGTGTGTGTGTGCGCTGTGTCCTGTGTGCTGTTTGCCCTGGGCAAAGCAAACCCGCCATTCAGCGGGCACCACCGCCGAGCTCTCGTGTTTGCTGATGACGCCCGCTGCGCCATTCACCCACTACCGACTGTCCTCTCTCTCTCTCTCTCTCTCTCTCTCTCTCTCTCTGTGTGTGTGTGTGTATGTGTGTGTGTGTGTGTGTATCCACCCACCTGAGTACTAATGGGATATTCAGTCAATGGCAGTTTCGATTTCAAAAGGCTTGCGCTACTGAGGAAGCTTTCCATACCTTCTTTGAGCACATAATAATCCCCCTACCATTTCAAAAAATAAAATCATTGCTCTCAGACTATCATACACTGAACAGTACGGTCTGTTGTAAAACGTTTCGCAGCTCTCAAAGTACTTTTTTTTTCTGAAGCAGCAAGGAAATCCGCAGTTAGCCGTGATTAAGTCTGTACTTTATTGCAGATCTAGATTTCAGCTACAAATGAAATGAAATGATAATTGGCGTTGATGGCCGGAACGCCACGTGCGGGGAAGTTCGGCCGCCGAGTTGCCAGTCTTATTTCAGCTGACGCCACACTGGGCGACTTGAGAGTCGGTGACGATGATTTAATGATGATGATGACGACGCAACACCGAGTCCGCAAACGTATAAAATATCGGACCCGGGTCCGCTGCATGGTAGGCAGAAACGTTAAGACTGAGCTAAGCAGGCGGGCAGCTCAGCTGCAGTACAGCTATGACCAGTGGTAGAACATGTGTAAAGGAATCACACATTGATTCGTTGCTTGATTGATTTGGGGAAAGGGATCAAACAGCGAAGATATCTGTCCCGTCGGATTAGGGAAGCATGGGGAAGGAAATGGACTGTGCCTTTTCAAAGGAACCATCCCGGCATTTGCCTGAAGCGATTTAGGGAGATCGTGGAAAACCTAAATCAGACTGGCCAGACGCGTGTTTGAACCGTTCAGATGGTTCAAATGGCTCTGAGCACTATGGAACTTAACTGCTGTGGTGATCAGCCCCCTAGAACATAGAACTACTTAAACCTAACTAACCTAAGGACGTCACGCACATCCATGCCCGAGGCAGGATTCTAGCCTGCTACGGTAGCGGTCGCGCGGTTCCAGACTGTAGCGCCTAGAACCGCTTAAAATCCCACAAAACGACGTGGACGACACTGAGACATGTAATTTAGTACGAGACACATGGGCTTACATATGTCGGAAAACACCGCAAAAGTGGATGACAAATCATGAAAGTGTGACGTTATCTGATAATGTACATCGCCATAAGGGCAGCGATTGGAGATTGGGGATTTAGTATGAAGGGATGACTGAGCGATGCAATACTTGCATTAGAGCTAAAGGTGTAAATCTGCAAAACAGTTTGTAATTGCGAGCTGCTGAAAACGTTGAAGTTACAGAATTGTTGTCCTCGCTGTTTCTATTTTGTGTTTCTTTCCTTTTTAGCCGGCCAGAGTGGCCGTGCGGTTCTAGGCGCTACAGTCTGGAACCGAGCGACCGCTACGGTCGCAGGTTAGAATCCTGCCTCGGGCATGGATGTGTGTGATGTTCTTGGATTAGTTAGGTTTAATTAGTTCTAAGTTCTAGGCGACAGATGACTTCAGAAGTTAAGTCACATAGTGCTCAGAGCCATTTTTTTCCTTTTTACCTTGTTTTTTCTCGCTTGCCGCAATTATTTGGTAAAAAAAACGTACGTCATTCACTGATGGCGCAGAAATTCAGAAGCTGATACTCATTTACCTGTGACGGAGTAGGCTAGTTTTTTGCAAAAAAGCAGCGGAGACCGCGGGACTGGTAAATAAAATAATAAATCTCACCTCAATGTAAATACTCTCTAACGCAATGCATAAAAGGATTGCCTGGCAGATGCAAGACTCGAACCCTGAACCCCACGCGCTAAAGTCGCGTGCGTGGGCCCGGAGCCACACCGACGTGAATGCTTGACTTGTGTTGGGATGATCAGGTGCGACAGAACAGCTGGAATGCTGGACGTGCGGCGAAGTACGTCATCTGAAGGCGTCACGTGACCAACGTTTCCCATCCAATTTTGGTGTATTTGCCGACAGTTGCCGCTCCACACGTCTCAAACTAAATTACTTGCCTCGGCGTCGTCTACATAGCTTAGGGGGGTTTTAAGCTCCAGTAAGAATCACTCTATACATCACAGTAAGAAACAGACGGGTTGAGATGACTCAGATAAACAGCCTTGTAAATGCACACGTCATTACCGTGCCTAGCTTAATTCAAATTGGGGCAGATGTTTACATACCCACACAACCAGCCGCAGTGACGCCATTTAATGTGTGGTTCCACTCTAAAATCATTCGACAGCCGAGAGTCCATAAAATTTCTTTATCTAACACTACTAGTTTCGACAGACTTCGACGTCATCTTCAGGTCTTAAAACATCGTTTTGTTATGAAACGTGTTCATTTTACGCTAGTGCTCACGCCAACTTGTCATGTGGTTAAAAATCAGCACAACTTTGATAACGAGGCTAATTATCATTTATATAATAATCTTTACAGGGAGCACAGCAGGATGGCCTACCATACGAGAGCGAGACAACGAATGACGAAACTCAAAAGAGCGACAAAACTCTCGAGAGACAACAAAATATCCGAATCGTGAAAATATTAGGCGAATAAAATTAGTCAAGCGATAAGATACGTGGTTTTAGGAGTCGATACACTCACGCAAATGCGTAACTTTAAAGTAAGCTCACAGATGCATCGTTTACGTAGTTGTTTCACAACAGTTCATACATACAAAGTGGAATGACATAAAAAGTAATAAAAGGTTTCCCACCTTTTACCTCAATCCCTTCAAAATTCTTATGGAATGCTCACCTCATTATCTTTTCGAGCGTCGGGCTGAAGAATACTGGTGAGACGCCATCTCCTCGTCTCAAACTTGCGATTACGTCAAAGCTCTCCATGATCTGCTGCCAAAGTTTCACTTTGTATTTTGAGTCAGTGAGAGACACTAGCACTAGACTTGGGTATTGCAAACTCGGTTAGGCTCATTCATCCGACTCTTCTGGTGAGTGCAGTCGTAGGCCTTCTTGAAATCTGTTAAGAGCACTTTAAGGTCTCCGCCACATTCCCACACCTTTGAGGTGAACACTACGGAGATGTTGTGAACAGTTAAACGACCTTCTGGAACCACCCCGATACTTGCCAGTCACTTCTTTCACAAACGGCTGCATTCTATCCAGTATACAGGATCCTGTAGCAGACAGGATCTTATAGCATACGTCCAGAAGGGCGACTCCTCTTCAGTTGGTACAGTCGATTTTTTCATCTTTCTTTTCTGAAGGATAGATGACTGCCATCTTCCAGTCTTCTTGGATCTTCTCCACTACACGGGTCCTCCTTGATTACAGTCAGGCCGTCAGAGGAATGTCCATAAATGAACGTGGATAGCATTGTGTGCGCCAGTCTGCAATTGGTAAAGGTTGCCATGGTGAAGGTGCCGAATTGCCATCACAAAGCGAGGTGGCTGCAAGGCAGTTGTTCTGCGGTCATCGTTTGTCGCGGATTGTGAGTCACCAACTCAGTTCGGTGGGCAGTGTTGTGCTTTTTTTGGTAGGATGGGGCCCCTCCACGCCCACACCGACGTGCTGACCAAACCAAAAGTTCAACTGTCACCTCTGTACAATATGTTAGTTTTCGAATCACAGGATGCGGGCTGTGATGTTGTCCATGCATCTGGGTAGGATTATAATTGCCATGGTCCATCAGGAGACAGAAAGTGGACGAAACCGATCTAAGGGTAACGCTTTGTAAGGGCAGAGGGAACAAAGTGGCAAGGCAAGGGCCAAGCGAAAAAAACCTCTGCGACAGTAGGGCGGGTAGTAAGGGCAGTAGCGGCTTGCTATCTGCGACAGTGCATGCAAGGTGTGGTTGTGTTAGTGCGAGGTATCGTGCATCGTTACCTTTGTCGCTGCAGGTACTCGTTGTAGATGGGGCTGCAGCTCGGCTCCTGTGATTTCTCCTGGACCTGCTGCAATGGATGGGTCCCTGTAACAGTATGACGATACCTTAGTGGCCGATCGGCCATACATCAGCTCACAGTTTAGGGGGAGGGGGGTGGCTGGTTTTCGTGTTGTGTACGGTACTGCTTCCCTGCAATTGCCCGTTTTTCGGCGGGTCGAACATCTGGGGTTGCCAGTAGTAGCTGTGTTGCAGGGGCTCGCCAGTACTGCTGTGTTACCGTGCCGGATGTTTAGTTCCTTGCTAGTAGTGTCTTTGGTCTATTATGTTTCCATCTATGGTTGTGGTCGTAGTACTTCAGAGAAAGAATAAATGGGTTACGCGAGTGTCTCGTGTTTCTGTACAGTCGTGTGGAGAGTTTTTGGAATACCTGCAAGAGAGTATCTAGCCGATCTTCTCGGAGAAGATCCGCGGTGCGTGTGTAACGCGGAGCATTGCTTATGATTCTGAGTACTTTGTTCTGTATGGACTGTAGGGGACGGCGCAGGCGTGTGGGCGCAGCGTATCTCTGGACAGGAGCAGCATACGTCATCAGAGGTCTAATAAGTGTGGTGTACATGGACCTGGACACCCTCCTACTCAACGTACTACGCCTGTTAACCATAGGATAGTTTGAGTCTCGCGTTTGCTTTGTTGGTCACGTGTTGAATGTGCCCCCCCCCCCCCAGAGTAGTTTCCGATCCAGGCAGACACTGAGTTATCTGACCTGAGGCATGGCAACTAAAAGGTGCACTGGAAGAAAGGATGGAAACGTTAATAATATGATTAGAGGGTGATAGCAGCAGCAGGACGAGAGAAGACAGTAACAGTGGCATAGATGTCCAAATGGCGACACACTCTTTGAAGACTGTGGAGTTTACCTTCTTGTTTAAGATGCAGGAAACATCGTAAACTTTACCTTATCTCGACATATACAGGGTGAACATTAATAAAACCGACCAAGTCCAGGGACGGATTGCTGACTGGAAATGGAGGAAATGAGATCCTACGAACATGTCTCAGGAAATGCATCATCGCCACGGTAGATGGCGTTGAGGAATGGCAGTTCCTCTGACCACGTGCCGTGTGTTCCTGGGTCGTTGCAGGCTGTGATCGGCGCAGCGAACTGTAAGCAGCTGAATGCTCCGGTATTCGTATCGGGAACAAGTCGAGATGGTGTTTGTGTACGGCTAGCGAATGGAAACGGTCGAGAGGCAGCAGTAATATACCAAAACAAGTACCCAACGACGTCACACATCATTTCACGCTCTTTTTGGCGTTTGTGTGTTCATGGGTCCTTTTAGACGGAGGCGGTGGACTGTGCGGGCACCGGATTTGGAGGACCATGTTCTACAGGATGCTGAGACGAACCCTAAATACGAGCTCCAGGGAAGTGGCAGGCCAACACGGTGTAAGCCAAAACACGATTGTGTGTATCCAGCATGACAACCGCTACTATCCCTATCACCTGCATTCCCATGCAGGCCTCTGTGAACGTGTGTTGTGAGGTGATAGTGGTGGTGTCTGGTGTCATTAACGCACTTTATGCCAATCCCTAAGGCCTTTTAGTGTCGATTCTGAGCTTCGGTGTGTGTGAAACGTTTTCTCAGCCACAAATAATGAGACTGTGTGATTTCAACCCTGGGTGTTGCGGTTCTGACCTCCATTACTGAGATATCAAGAGATGGGGTGACATGTGGGTAAGAGAAGCTGGGACAATCTCCCCAATCTTGTGGTCAGTCCACAATGATATTGGGCAGAATTGTGCTGAAATTTGGTGCCAACGTGACATCATTAACCCACCTTACAGCGCACATGAACTTGTGGCTCTTGAGCTGTGGTCTTTTTCTCGGGAGTCGACACGTTGCTGTTTGAAGGCGCGATTGATCGGATGTATTGGGAGTCCCACTTTTGCACCATTACAGAGCACGGTTGTAGATACCTTTGCACCAAATTTCAAACCTATGCATCGCAGAGGCAGACAGGGGTTCCGAAAAAGTGATACTTTCCTTTTGTTGCTCAGTGTAGTATCAATTACTCTGCAAAAACGTTTAGAGATCTGTCGGTCAGGGAATCCACACTATCGATTGTACTTTATAACCGTGACCACTGAGGAAATGTATGTGATAAAGAGATGGTAAGTAAGGGGGCCAGGAGGACGAAGAAAAATATTGCTACAAAACGGGTGTTGTTGTGGTCGTCAGTCCTGAGACTGGTTTGATGCAGCTCTCCATGCTACTCTATCCTGTGCAAGCTTCTTCATCTCCCAGTACCTACTGCAACCTACATCCTTGTGAATCTGTTTACTGTATTCACCTCTTGGTCTCCATTACGATTTTTACCCTCCACGCTGCCCTCCAATGCTATATTTGTGATCCCTTGATGCCTGAGAACATGTCCTAACAACTGGTCCCTTCTTCTAGTCAAGTTGTGCCACAAAACCTCTTCTCCCCAACTCTATTCAATACCTCCTCATTAGTTATGTGATCTACCCATCTAATCTTCAGCATTCTTCTGTAGCCCATTTCGAAACCTTCTATGCTCTTCTTTTCCAAACTATTTATAGACCATGTTTCACTTCCATACATGGCTACACGTCATACAAACACTTTCAGAAACGACTTCCTGACACTTAAATGTATACTCGATGTTAACAAATTTCTCTTCTTCAGAAACGCTTTCCTTGCCATTGCATCTACATTTTATATCCTCTCTACTTCGACGATCATCAGTTATTTTGCTCCCCAAATAGCAAAACTCCTTTACTACTTTAAGTGTCTCATTTCCTAATCTAATTCCTTCAGCATCACCCGACTTAATTCGACTACATTCCATTATCCTCGATTTGCTTTTGTTCATGTTCATCTTATACCCTCCTTTCAAGACAGTGTCCATTCCGTTCAACTACTCTTCCAGGTCCTTTGCTGTCTCTAACAGAATTACAATGTCATCGGCGAACCTCAAAGTTTTTATTTCTTATCCGTGGATTTTAATACGTACTCCAAATTTTTCTTTTGTTTCCTTTACTGCTTGTTCAATATACAGATTGAAGAACATCGGGGAGAGGCTACAACCCTGTCTCACTCCCTTCCCAACCACTGCGTCCCTTTCATGTCCCTCATAAGAGTCGAGGGACATAAAACTGCCATCTGGTTTCTGTACAAATTGTAAATAGCCTTTCACTCCCTGTATTTTACCCCTGCCACCTTTAGAATTTGAAAGAGAGTATTCTAGTCATCATTGTCAAAAGCTTTCTCTAAGTCTACAAATGCTAGAAATGTAGGTTTGCCTTTCCTTATCTTTCTTCTAAAATAAGTCTTAGAGTCAGTATTGCCTCACGTGTTCCAATATTTTTACAGAATCCAAACTGATCTTCCCTGAGGTCGGCTTCTACCAATTTTCCCATTCGTCTGTAAAGAATTCGCTTTAGTATTTTGCAGCTGTGATTTATTAAACTGATAGTTCGGTAATTTTCACACCTGTCAACACCTGCTTTGTTTGTGATTGGAATTATTATATTCTTCTTGAAGTCTGAGGGTATTTCGCCTGTCTCGTACATCTTGCTCACCAGTTGGTAACAGAAGAAATATTGAACTTAATTGATGAAAGGAGAAAATATAAAAATGCATTAAATGAAGCAGGCAAAAAGGAATACAAATGTGTCAAAAATGAGATCGACAGGAAGTGCAAGATTGCTAAGCAGGGATGGCTGGAGGAGAAATGTAAGGCCGTAGAGGCTAATCTCACTAGGGCTAAGGTAGATACTGCCTACAGGAAAATTAAAGAGAGCTTTGGAGAAAAGAGAACAAAACGGGAGTTCCCGGGAAATACGGGATAGCCGGCCGCCCTGGACTTAACAAGCCGGGCCACGTGCGCCGGTCGCCGGCTGGTGACCTCGGTGGGGCGCGCCCGGTCGCCTCGCCTCGCCTCTCCTCCTACAAACACTCCTGACCCTGGCCGTGGCTCGAGCTTGCGCGCGCCAGCCACTTCATCACGGCTGTCCCCCCCTCCCTGCCCCCAGCTGTGGTGGCAGGACTGGCCAGGTAGCAGCCCGCCGCTGATTCAGTGGCCGTAAACCTGTCCCCCGGCCGGCGCTGCAGGTGTTTGAACAGGCCGGCCAACACACCGGCCAAGTTCAAGGGCAGCCGGTGAAATGTTAGGAGCTCGCCCAACAGACCATCCTCCTAAGTGTCTGCCATCACTCACAGAGTACGAGGGTATTCCAGCGTCCCAAAAATTAAGTGCGTTTTATTTCTCTCCCTAAAACCTGCGATGTCTAAGTGAGCTATGGGTGGATCCCACGTTCCTTCACAACATCTGGTTGGTTTTTAAAAAAATTAAGAAATTTATTTGATTCAGAACAAATGTCGGAAAACTGAAGTGTACTGTACTTCTCTACATATAACCTCCGTTGGTAATTCCTTGACTTCCAGAAGGTGTTCCATACAGTTCTCCAACGCTGCCTAGTGAAAGAAATATGGCATATGAAATATTTCATGAGACGTGTGCTTTCATTTAATAGCTCCTAGCGAACAGAACGTTGCATGTCATTCTCATCTCGTAAACGTTTGCGACTCTTTCTGCTCCTTAATTTCTGTCATGTGCATGGAACAGTTGTTTACAATAGTATCAAAAAAAATGTTCAAATGTGTGTGAAATCTTATGGGACTTGACTGCTAAGGTCATCAGTCCCTAAGCTTACGCCGGCCGAGGTGGCCGATCGGTTTTAGGCGCTCCAGTCCGGAACCGCGCTGCTGCTACGGTCACAGGTTCGAATCCTGCCTCAGGCATGGATGTGTGCGATGTCCTTAGGTTTAAATACATGTAAGTCTAGGGGACTGATGACCTCAGATGAGTCCCACAGTGCTCAGAGCCATTTTTGAAACTAAGCTTACGCAGTACTTAACCTAAATTATCATAAGGACAAACACACACCCATGCCCCAGGGAGGACTCGAACCTCCGCTCTGACCAGCCGCACAGTACAATAGTATATCTTACAGTACTTTCGTGAATAACACAATCATAGAAAGGCCTTTTCACGCGTTTTTCTGGTCATAAATGCAAATTTTATTCAGTTTTCACAAACTGGCAAAAGTCCATTTTGCCCTACATGAGAGTGCAAAGTGTTCACTTAGTTTTAATCACAAATGGATAAAAAAACTGTTTCAACGAAGAACCAAATATTTTTATTGTAAAACACGATTCGAATTACATGATTCACAAATAAAAGTAAAAAATTTTTCCTCATCTTTTGCTACAAAACGGGAGACAAGACGGAGCATAGTTGGTTCTAATTCCACTACTCTTCTGACCTTAAGTTTCTTAGCAGTAAGTGCAGTCTCTGACTTCGTCGTTGTCGTCAAACAGAGCTCGCCTAGGACTGGATTTCCTGCGCTCCTCATTCTTCTTTTTATTGCCTTTCTTCTCTTTCGATCAGTGGAAGGCAACGGGAAACTACACAACTGGCCATTAAAAATGCTACACCAAGAAGTGCAGATGATAAATGGGTACTCATTGGACAAATATACTATACTAGAACAGTCGTGTGATTACATTTTCACGCAATTTGGATGCATAGATCCTGAGAAATCAGTACCCAGAACAACCACCTCTGCCCGTAATAACGGCCTTGATACGCCTGGGCATTGAGTCAAACAGAGCTTCGATGGCGTGTACAGGTATAGCTGCCCATGCAGCTTCAACACGATACCACAGTTCATCAAGAGTAGTGACTGGCGTATTGTAACGAGCCAATTGCTCGGCCACCATTGACCGGACGTTTTCAATTGGTGAGAGATCTGGAGAATGTGCTGGCCAGGGCAGTAGTCGAACAATTTCTGTGTTGAGAAAGGCCTGTACAGGACCTGCAACATGCGGTCGTGCATTATCCTGCTGAAATGTATGGTTTCGCAGGGATCGAATGAAGTGTAGAGCCACCGGTCGTAACACATCTGAAATGTAACGTCCACTGTTCAAAGTGCCGTCGATGCGAACAAGAGGTGACCGAGACGTGTAACCAATGGCAACCCATACCATCACGCCGGGTGATACGCCAATAGACGACGAATACACGCTTCCAATGTGCGTTCACCGCGATGTCGCCAAACACGGATGCGACCATCATGATGCTGTAAACAGAACCTGGATTCGTCCGAAAAAATGACGTTTTGCCTTTCGTGCACCCAGGTTAGTCGCTGAGTACACCATCGCATGAGCTCCTGTCTGTGATGCAGCGTCGAGGGTAACCGCAGCCACGGTCTCCGAGCTGATAGTCCATGCTGCTGCAAACGACGTCGAACTGTTCGTGCAGATTGGTGTTGTCTTGCAAACGTCCCCATATGTTGACTCAGGGATCGAGACGTGGCTGCACGATCCGTTACAGCCATGCGGATATGATGCCTGTCATCTCGACTGCTAGTGATACGAGGCCGTTGGGATCCAGCACGGCGTTCCGTATTACCCTCCTGAACCCACCGATTCCATATTCTGCTAACAGTCATTGGATCGCGACCAACGCGAGCAACAATGTCGCGATACGATAAACCGCAATCGCGATAGGCTACAATTCGACCTTTATCAAAGTCGGAAACGTGTTGGTACGCATTTCTCCTCCTTACAAGAGGCGTCACAACAACCTTTCACCAGGCAACGCCGGTCAACTGCTGTTTGTGTACGATAAATCGGTTGCAAACTTTCCTCATGTCAGCACGTTGTAGGTGTCGCCACCGGCGCCAACCTTGTGTGAATGGTCTGAAAAGCTGATCATTTACATACCACTGCATCTTCTTCCTGTCGGTTAAATTTCGCGTCTGTAACACGTCATCTTCGTGGTGTAGCAATTTTTATGGCCAGTAGTGTGCCACTGGAATCACTGCCCTAGACACTCATGCGGTGGATGTCTCTGACGAGGCTTCCCGCATGACAAGACCTGCCGTCAGACAGAACTCGAAGTTTTTTTCTCTTCGGATGCTTTCTTTTCCTTCTTCTTTCTTTTTCTTCTCTTTCTTTATTTACTGCTCCTAGGTCAGTCTCGTAAGGACGTGCTATAAGTATCGCCCTCCTTTCGGCTACTGCCGTTACGTTTTCTCCCTACAGAAAGTGGCTACAAGGCACGGCCGAGGTGGCCACTTTGTCCGCATAGCCGTCATTACACAAAAGCTCTATGTCCTCTAGCAGCATGACCGAAGTTTCAGTGACTAAAGTAGGAATATGGTGTGAAGATATGAAACTTTCAATACAATTTCATTAAGAAGACGTGAGTAACATTGCCTCTACACAATAAATGCACAAACTGACCACTTAGCTTACATCAATCACTCCGTCCATAGGCCACAGGTGGCCCATCGGGGCCATCCGACCGCCGTGTCATCCTCAGGTGAGAATGCGGATAGGAGGGGCGTGGGGTCAGCACACCGCTCTCCCGGTCGTTATGATGGTATTCTTCACCGAATCCGCTACTATTCGGTCGAGTAGCTCCTCAGTTGGCATCACGAGGCTGAGTGCACCCCGAAAACCGGCAACAGCGCATGGTGGCCTGGATGGTCACCCATCCAAGTGCCGACCACGCCCGACAGCGCTTAACTTCGGTGATGTCACGGGAACCGGCGTGTCCACTGCGGCAAGGCCGTTGCCTTAGCTTACATCAGGACAACTAAAACCCACGAAAATTGTCATAACACTTCGTACCGGCACAGAAAACAGGTTAGACTTCATGCGATGACTGGGGCCTCAAGGGACAATACGTTAGAGCACTCCCCGCGCATTCCAGCATTTCATAGCCCGCAGGACGCCATTGGGCACTTTGCTAGGCTCTCCCCTATGCGATATGAAAACACTCCTTTCGTAATCTATCATTTTCCTTAGTACGTACTGACGAAATTGATGTTCTGTTATGACCTCTTCCAAAAATGCTGAGACACATTTAGCTATGCTCCCAATCTTTCTTCCTCACAGCGTTGACCCAGAGAGCTTTTCGAATAGGACTGACAGGAAATCCATAGCCAGATGTCAGAAATAAAATCGCTATAGTACAGGCAAACAACGCTACCGAAGTTCGTCTGTAAGAGGCAGTCAAATGAAAACGAGACGTTTGCGTTTGCCTAAGGAACCTCGACTGTATCCACGCCTGCACCTCCCCGTTTTCTACCGATGAATTCACAATTTCAACAATAATAATTACGATGAAGATTTGTTGGCGCCGCACAAGAGGCGTATGTGTCTCGGCTAATTCACGCACACTCCAGTCAGTCACGCTTATGATTTTTCGCATGCACGAAAAATCTTTTAACATATAAGATTGTGTTATTAGCTGATAGTTGTTCCAGCCTTGTAGTTATCCACCTGTTCTTCTTCTTTAAAGACGATATAAGGGTGTCCAGCTTGCTATGCTAAAATTTCTTGCTTCTCCGAAGTATTACAGATATTGACAGATGTCGGTGACACAGATTGATAGATAGTTGCGTCAGGTGAAGTAAAGAACTAATAAGCGACATTGCATTATTACTAGAAGAATTAATGTATTTCGCATTATTAGTGAACTAAGCAGAAATCGACGTCCTCCCTCTGCCATGGAACGGATAGCAACGGAAGTAGAAGATCGATGAAACATTCGAGAGTTCTTTCAAAGATTAGAAAACTATTGTCCTTCGTTTTTGCTCGCTATCTCCACGGGCTTTATGGCTGTGGACATACCATATTTTAATCTACCTGGGTGAATTAATTGCTAAAATAAAAAAATAAAAAGAAAACCTACACCCATATAGGTAAACCACTATAAGTGCCAGTACAGTCCGAAGCAAATCGGCGATGGGCCCGCCCGTTTGTTGCCACGGCTGTTTCGACAACACTACAGAAATGTCGCTGGGAAGGCCTTACACATCCTCCGTACAGTTCCGATTTCTTGTCATGCGATTTCTGTACTCCCAGATACGTGAAGAAAGACATTCGTGGCCGTAGATCTGCTTTAGATGAAGAGTTACACGCCTGGCTAGAATCATGGTTCCATAGGCGAACACAAGCATCCTTCTTCACTTAAAACTTCCGGGCTGATAGGCCGTCGTCGAAGTATAAAACTCTCTGCTGACGTTTCGTCTCCGACTGCGGGAGCCATCCTCGGAGGTAAAGCGGCGAACTGCGAAGAGAACTCGAGGCAGCGCTGGTTATATAGGCAGTGCAGAGGGCGCCACTGTCGATCACGTGGCGTCTGCTACGAGGCTGTCTCTGGTAATACCAACATTCTCGATTGAAAGTAATCGAAAAGTTATTATTGTTGGTAGGACAGACAGTCATATTAAAAATTCAGCTCATTTCATTGACAAGTTAAAGGAAACGAGCGTGGGACCGGATGAAATCCTCGTCAGTTTTGACGTTGTGTCGTTATTTACCACGATTCCGGGAAATGAAGCTATCTTATGCATAGCGCATATTTTTCCTACCGAGATTGTGGAATTCTTCCGACACTGCCTCACCACAACCTACTTTCAGTACAATAATAACTTTTATGAACAGATTGACGGGGTGGCTATGGGTAGTCCTCTCAGCCCTGCTGTGGCTAACTTATTTATGGAGACTTTTGAACAACGGCCGTTGCAGACTGCCAGTCAGAGACCAGCCAGGTGGTATCGCTATGTTGATGACTCGCTCGTAGTATGGACACACGGAGCAGAGGCGCTGGATGCCTTCCTGACACATTTAAACAGCATTAATCCGAAAATCCAATTCACTATGGAGACAGAAAGGAATGGGCAACTGAACTTCCTGGATGTGTCTGTGATTAAACGACGGGACGGAACGTTGGGCCATAAGGTGTATAGAAAGCCCACACATACTGATCGTTATCTACACAAAGATTCAAACCACCACCCTAGCAAAAAAGAGGTGTAATGAAAACTTTGGTAGACAGGGCGTTTATTTAAAAGATGACATTGAACATCTATGGTCAACTTTCGTGAAGAATGGCTATTCTAGCAAGGATATAGATCGAGCACTTTGCTCTAGGCAGAGAATCAGGAGTAACGACGAACAACAGTCTTCCAAGGGCAAAGTTTTTCTTCCATTTATTAGTAAGGTCACACCGCATTGGGAAAGTTTTAGGCAAGTATGAGGTGGAAACTATTTTCAGACCCACCAGGAAAATAAAAGAATATTTAAGATCGGCAAAAGATGCACGACACCCTTTGGCTACACCGGGGGTATATAAAATTCCTTGCAGTTGTGGACAGGTTTACATCGGTACCACAAAGAGAAGTGTGAACACCCGTCTTGTCGAACATAAGAGCAATTGCCGCCTGGGTCACACGGATAAATCGGCCGTAGCGGAACATGTTTACCAGGAAGGTGATCATGAAATAAAATTCAGCGAGACGAGCGTCATATCGAAAACCTCGCATTATTATGCACGCTTGTATAGAGAGGCTATCGAGATTCATAAACATCGTAATAATTTTAACAGGAAAGACGAAGGTGTTAAACTGGATAAAATTTGGATGTCAGCGTTGCACTGCAAGCGTGACGATCGATTACTTTCAATCGAGAATGTTGGCATTACCAGAGACAATCTCATAGCCTGCCTATATAATCAGCGCTTCCTCGA
Source organism: Schistocerca americana (assembly GCF_021461395.2). Taxonomy (NCBI): domain Eukaryota; kingdom Metazoa; phylum Arthropoda; class Insecta; order Orthoptera; family Acrididae; genus Schistocerca; species Schistocerca americana. The sequence goes on along the minus strand of NC_060128.1, from coordinate 65,581,704 downwards.
GTTCTTTTCGCAGTTCGCCGCTTTACCTCTGAGGATGTCGCCCGCAGTCGGAGGCGAAACGTCAGAAGACAGTTTTATACTTCGACCACGGCGTATCAGCCCGGAAGTTTTAAGTGAAGACAATACCGGCCGTGAAAGCTTACATTGTATGAACAAACATCTTTCCATGAAGACGCTGACGGACTTCTCTCGTCGTGAGATAACTGTATTGGCAGTTATGATGATTAGTTTTCCATTGATAAACAGTTTACTTACATTTTTCCATATGTCTAATTTTGATTTGTCCGCTCCTTACCTATTTATAGAAGGAAATATCGTTTGAACAACTCGACTTGCGAATGAAATGTGATTCCTTTACAAGTTAGACAGTTATCAGAACGATAAGTGCAACGGTAAATGACGCAAGGTAACATTTTTTTTATCAACACGAATCAATCAGAAACTACTGTTTTGAGGCAGAACCATGGCGGATGTCAGCTTCAAATTGGTGACGTCATGACAACTCCCCTTAAAATACTTCCGTTCTCATTTGTTTCACTGAACCTCTTTCTAAAATTGTATGAGACGGCTCTGCCTGCCACCTCCTCTATATTTTGGTTTTCTATAAAAGAAAAAGAATAACGTGTAAGTAAGAGGCAATACACGAGTGTCGCAAAGAATCCGTGCCTCGCTTACTAAGTTTCGTACGAAAAGATTCCTAAATACAAGTGAAGACCCGGCTTGATCAAGGTGAAACAACAGAAAAAAATATGACAATAGACACCACCAAAGAAAAGTTTCAAGTGAAGTTGAAGCGAACAAAGTCTGTGTGAAATAAGCGCCATTTTGGGTACAAAAATGTGATATTTGCTTCCACCAAGCTGAAGCACGATTTCTTATCACTGCCATTACAAATGACACATCGAAATTTGATAGTTTACTAGCGCAAACAGAGCAAGTATTAACTGAAAACATCTGGGAATTGTTTCCCAGTCCAGAGTGTAATACGAGAGAGTTAACGGTGTTCCAGGACGGTGAAGGGCGACAAATAAAAGAATTAGTCAGTGAACTAAAACTAGACGGTCAAAAACCAAGTTAATTATTGTTAAAAATGAAAGTTTATGGAGGGAAAAACGTTAACGGAAAGAAAATTATAGGCTATATTCAACGTATTTTGATTATTTTCGAGAATTTCTGGATAAAATAGTCAAGGCAGATCGACTGACGGCAGTTGTCATGAGTTAAAGAAGTTCACCCAACTCCAACATGGAAATTGTCATCAGCTGTAGATTCTTCATGGCAGTAACATGAATTATGCTCGCTAATCGACAAACTAAAACGTTAGTTGAAAGAAAACCGCAATCAAAGATGACAAACATTTTCATAGTAGGAGCAGAAACCAATCAATAAAAATAAAAAAAGAAGGAAATACAGTTACTAACATTTTCACTTTGGTGCTGATAGTTGGTCAGAAAAATGTGTTCAGCTTGTTGAATGGCAGACTCGGGGAAATCAGAAGGAAAATAGACAATAGCGGCAAAATATTCTGACGGCGATGTTATACGCCAGCAACATCGTTTGTCAGAGACCCTAACTGATACCAGCTGTTTTTGGCAGGCAGTGGAACAGATGTCTGTGTCGCATCTGCAACAAAAATTACAAAACAAAAGCGCCTTAATATAAACCGTTTGCAGCGAATGGTCCTCAGTGTGGTGTCACCGCCAGAAACCACACTTGCTAGGTGGTAGCCCATAAATCGGCCGCGGTCCGTTAGTATACGTCGGACCCGCGTGTCGCCACTATCAGTGATTGCAGACCGAGCGCCGCCACACGGCAGGTCTAGAGAGACTTCCTAGCACTCGCCCCAGTTGTACAGCCGACTTTGCTAGCGATGGTTCACTGACAAATTACGCTCTCAATTGCCGAGACCATAGTGAGCATAGCCTTCAGCTACGTCATTTGCTACGACCTAGCAAGGCGCCATTATCCTCTGCTATTTATCTTGTGATGCATGTACCGTCAGACCGATGTTCACCAATTATGGATTAAAGTTAAGTATTCCAACAGCTACGTACTTTATTTGCTAGACTCAAATCCTTTAACTGTTCCAGACCTCACGCCAGCCTGCGTGAGCTTAAACACGTGCCTTTCGGCTTCCTCTCAAAAAATGGCTCAAATGGCTCTGAGCACTATGGGACTTAACATCTATGGTCATCAGTCCCCTAGAACTTAGAACTACTTAAACCTAACTAACCTAAGGACAGCACACAACACCCAGCCATCACGAGGCAGAGAAAATCCCTGACCCCGCCGGGAATCGAACCCGGGAACCCGGGCGTGGGAAGCGAGAACGCTACCGCACGACCACGAGATGCGGGCCGGCTTCCTCTCATAGTGGGTTGGCTGTCTTGCCAAGTCACAACACTCAGTATCCAGCCTATGGTTCAAAATTGTCGAATGTGGACTCAGAATTAAAACCTTGTTTTCAGAGTCCATCTACTGTCACCAGCATTTCAAAAAGCCTATTTTCCCCTGATTTCCTTCACAATTTCTCCCCTACGGTTATTCTCCAGAATTAGTGATAGTAACATTGAGTTGAAATTGAAAGAGAACACAGCGTGTGCTGAATTACATGAGACACTTGATTCCTTTCATACCTGCTGCAAATTTCCTGAAATTTTAATGAAGTTTCCTGAGTTATCAACACCCCGTGCAGTGCTAAAAGAATTTAATCGTTGTTGATACGCCGTCGCTCCACAAGACACTGCGCACAGATTTGAATTTAAATCGGAACCTTGGCGCGAAGTGTCGTGTCCAGAACTGTACTTCGTCGCCACTCATATCTTTAACGGAGAAACTCTGGCGACGGGAAGAGCTCCCACTGTCGATATTCGAACCGAGTACCCCCGAGTTGAGCGCGTCCGTAAAAGCACGCGTTAGCGAGTACAGCTGTGGAGGTGCCTTTGGGAAATACTAACAAATGAAACTGCCTGGCTGTCACAGGAACGAATAATTATGTAACAATCTTCCATCTAAGCTCTTGAGAGACGTCAATGACCAACACACAAAAAATTATTGTAGGGATTTTGCTACGATTTTTCATTAACAGGCAGATCGCGAGGAAGCTTTGTGCGTGTAACACACCACCTCTACGCCAGACAAGTCGCCTGCTCGTACATACTTACTCCTGTACCTGAGAAGATGGGGCAGATTGCTAGTCAATTATTATGTCTACATATCAATAGAAATTATTTATTACTTACATGTGCCGTACTTCAATCAGCCAGCTGTGTCCACTCCCGTGTTGCAAGACACACTCATGAATCGTGCCTTTAGCAGAGCAGCATTCTTACTACGTCTGTATGAGGCGTTTCGGGGAGGCAACCATCATCGTACGTGTGGTACACGACACATATTTATCGAAATGCAGCAAAAGCTTCTTTGATCCAGTGTCAGCCATTTCATTGCCATCTGCTTTTCCATTTCCGTATAGTCATAATTACATTGATGAATGGCTCCCTCGTCTGTAACGAAAGAGGAAAGTGCCGAAAACCAGTCAAAAATAAAGTAAAATTTACAAAAAATTCTTCATAAATTCTGTGAGGACACAATAACAAATTATATGACGCTGAAGATGTAGCGGGATACAGGGCCAGCAGAAGCGAAAGTAAGACAGTGGAACCAGCAGCCCTGTCTACTTACATAAACGTATCATTTGTCAAATTCATCAAGGCAGCAGGACTTTGTGAATACAGTACTTTCATGATTATATTTTTCATTCCAGTCTGTTCCCTGAAACAGTTGTTCAAAAAAATGGCTCTGAGCACTATGGGACTTAACAGCGGTGGTCATCAGTCCCCTAGAACTTAGAACTAATTAAACCTAACCAACCTAAGGACATCACACACATCCATGCCCGAGGCAGGATTCAAACCTGCGACAGTAGCGGTCACGCGGTTCCAGACTGAAGCGCCTAGAAACGCACGGCCACACCAGCCGGCTCTTTATCTAAGGAAAACGTATAAAACATAATTATGTAGTATTCCACTAAAAAATAAAAATTATGAACCGATTAAGAATAAGTCCGTAGCAATATCACTGTGGTTACAAAAATAGGTTTATGCGCGTTTCAAGGATCCTCCAATCGATACAATTTAAAGAATTTGCATGATAGTGACCCACTACGTTATGCCTATCAAATTATGAGACATAGGTTACAGTGATTTCAAGACAAGCAGTGGACGGATGCATAACTTCAAGAACTGCTACAGAATTGGAAGACGTTGTTGTTGTTGTTGTTGTTGTTGTTGTCTTCAGTCCAGAGACTGCACCCTTCACTATTTCATCTCTCAAAGCTATCCATTCATTTTCTAGTGTATTTCTTTCCCCTATCCTTCCCTAATAATCTCTCTGAAACTCTCTACAAACTCTGGTTCTTTCAGTTTCTCCAGGTACTATCTCCTTAAATTCCCACCTTTTTGCAGTTTCTTCAGTTTCAGTCTACAGTTCATTGTGGTCAGAATACACATCTGCCCCCTGGAAATGCCTTACAATTTAAAACCTGGTTCCTAAATCTCTGTCTTAATATATCTGAAACGTTCCACTATATTCAGGCCTCTTCCATGTATACAATCTTCATTCATGATTCTTATACCAAGTGTTAGCTATGATTAAATTTTGCTGTGTGCAGAATTTTACAAGTTAACTTCCTCTTTCATTTCTTATCCCCAGTCCACATTCACTTACTACTTTTTCTACTTTTCCGTTTTCTACAATCGCATTCTAGTCCCCCATGACTGTTAAATTTTTGTTTCCCCTCACTATCTGAATAATTTCTTTTATCTCATCATACATTTATTCATTCTCTTCGTCGTCTGCGGAGGTACTTGGCATACAAACTTGTACTAGAGTGGTGGGCGTGGGATTCGTGTCTATCTTGGCTACAATAATGCGTTCACTATGCTGTTCGCAGTAGATTACCCGCACTTCTTTTTTTTTATTCATTAATTAACCTACTCCTGCATGATCCCTATTTGATTTTGCGTGAAACATGGACGATAAATGTGGTGTCACCGCCAGACACCACACTTGCTAGGTGGTAGCCTTTAAATCGGCCGCGGTCCATTAGTATACGTCGGACCCGCGTGTCGCCACTGTCAGTGATAGCAGACCGAGCGCCACCACATGGCAGGTCTAGAGAGACGTACTGGCACTCGCCCCAGTTGTACAGCCGACGTTCATAGCAATGGTTCATTGACAAATACGCTCTCATTTGCAGAGACGATAGCTAACATAGCCTTCAGCTACATTTGCTACGACCTAGCAAGGCGCCGTATTCAATTGATATTTATTATATGAAGCATGTATCATCAAGAGCGATGTTCTACAATTGTGGATTAAAGTTAAGTATTATATCAACTACGTACTTTATTTGCAATTCTAAAGATATTGTCCTGTTCCAGACCTCACGCCAGTTAGCGTGTAATTAAACGAGTGCATTGCGGCCTTCTCTAGAAACACAATGTTGGCTCTTCTGCCAACACTACAATAAATAGTTTAGACAAGAAGAGAATAGAAGCTTTCGAAATGTGGTACTATAGAAGAATGCTGAAGATTACATGGGTAGATCACATAACTAATGAGGAGATGTTGAATAGGATTGCGGAGAAGAGAAGTTTGTGACACAACTTGACTAGAAGAAGGGATCGGTTGGTAGGACATGTTCTGAGGCATCAAGGGATCACCAATTTAGTATTGGAGGGCAGCGTGGAGGGTAAAAATCGTAGAGGGAGACCAAGAGATGAATACACTAAGCAGATTCAGAAGGATGTAGGTTGCAGTAGGTACTGGGTGATGAAGAAGCTTGCACAGGATAGAGTAGCATGGAGAGCTGCATCAAACCAGTCTCAGGACTGAAGACCAAAACAACAACAACAACCCTGTATTCACCTGACCAAAAGTCTTGTTCCTCGTGCCACCGAATTTCACTAATTCCCACCATATCTAACTTCAACCTATCCATTTCCCTTTTTAAATTTTCCAACCTAACTGCCCGATGAAGGGACCTGACATTCCACGCTCCGATCCGTAGAACGCCAGTTTTCTTTTTCCTGATAACGAAGTCCTCCTGAGTAGTCCCCGCCCGGAGATCCGAATGGGGGACTATTTTACCTCCGGAATATTTTACCCAAAGAACGCCATCATCATTTAAGCATACAGTAAATCTGTATGCCCTCGGGAAATATTACGGCTGTAGTTTCCCCTTGCTTTCAGCCGTTCGCAGTACCAGCGCAGCAAGGCCGTTTTGGTTAGTGTTGCAAGGCCAGATCAGTCAATCATCCAGACTGTTACCCTTGCGACAACCGAAAAGGCTGCTTCCCCTCTTCAGGAACCATACGTTTGTCTGGCCTCTCAACAGATACCCCTCCGTTGTGGTTGCACCTACGATCCGGGGGGGATTGGAAAAGATAGTTATTTAGTGTACTGCGAGAAGGCGGAGGGCTCTGCCCTCTACGATTCTTTATACTGCGCGTGACCTTGCAAGGGCAGTAGCGAATACTTACGTCACAGCAAGAGTGGGAAAATGGGTGCAAGAGAACTACGAATATGGGAACAGCACTGCTTTTGTCAATAGTTGGCAAAAATAAGTTTCGCTCGATTCCAGGTGTTCGTATAGAAATCATACACCCTTAGAGCAAACTATCCCACCTGAAAAGTGTGTGACTTTGCAGTTCATACCACCTGGAAGCACGACATATTCGACCTCTGGTTTTTTATTCTTTCCGTGCATATAAGACAAATTAACTCACTATTGCAGCTATCTCACTATGTCAAAGCACAGCCAGTTACACGATGAGGTCCACAAGAGTCTGTTTCACATTCAGTTGCATGCCCTCACATTCCATCTGTCGTCATCATCCCGTTACACCAATATGATTCTATAGCCATTCTCTACGAGTGGATACGCAGCTGAACGTCGTGTACGATTTCTAACTCTCAAGGAAATCGCCTTCGATCTTGAACGTTTGTGATCGCTGTGGCACGCAATTTTCATTCGGTGTTCATGGTAGCAATTAACGGTTTGTTTTAAAATTTCTTGAATGTCTACGATGTCCATTTTCAAATGGTTCAAATGGCTCTGAGCACAATGGGACATAACTGCTGTGGTCATCAGTCCCCTAGAACTTATAACTACTTAAACCTAACTAACCTAAGGACATCACACACATCCATGCCCGAGGCAGGATTCGAACCTGCGACCGTAGCGGTCGCGCGGTTCCAGACTGAAGCGCCTAGAACCGCTCGGCCACACCGGCCGGCGATGTCAATTTTGTGAAGTGTAATGCATACATCCCACAGAAGGTTGATCTCCGCACCTCTTGAGAGTTCATTTTCTGTCTCCCTCCTGATGCACATGGTGAGTAATTTGTTAACACTTTCAAACGAGCTTTACCAAAGATTGGGAGGGGTTCCTTGTTAGTTTGGGAAATCTTTTCAGTTTACAAAAAGCATTTACGATCATTTTAAGGGTTCCGCAGGCGGTGGGGTAGAAAAGCTGTATGCTGGCTCCTGCGTTCTGCCTTTCCTTACCGCCTCGCCTCTGTTTGACGTCCTCCCAGGATACGTGATACAGCAAATTAACGGAGCGAAACACGTTTCCCGAGCCCACTGTTTTGCCCTGACGTCTTTCTCGGAAACGGACCACAACAGAAGGTGTGAATTCGCACCAACTGACGTCACCGTGCTACACTTCGAGCCGTCATCTTTCGCGGACCTCTCCAGGCTGGAGTGGGCGCGTCAATTACAGTACAGCCCCCACCGACGTGAGGGGGGCTAGCCCGGTGTAACAACAAGGTGCGAACCTTCCAGTCCCGGTTGGTCGTAAATATGTTGCACCACAGCGGAGTCCACGTAAACAGGATACGCACGACGAAAACACCCTCGACAATTGCGCAGAAGATTTCGCGAGAAAATGCATTAAGAGGATCTGCTGAAACAAACAGCTGAGGTGGGTCTCTTTCTGGGAAGAAAGATGCGGCTCAGTCGCTACACAGAACGTGTGGCCTTCATAGATTTTTTTTCGTTTTTTACTTAATCGAGTTTTTATGTTGTTCACAAATTGCAACGTCTTCTAAGCTTTTCACGTTAAGCGCTTCTGGAGCTGGAGTCCAAAGTTTTTGTTAATCGTGCCCTTTGCATTCTTGTAGAGATATTTCCATAGCAACTTTTATCCCCTACAAAATATTTCTTCATATCTAATCGATCAGCGAAATATTAATTTTCATAAATTTACCTTAATATTTTTTAATGTAACGAAATATTTTCTTAAAAATTTTCGTCCCATATTGCACCCCCTTGGGGGCTGAATTTCCAGAGAAACAGTGAAACATGTGGTTTTTTTCCTTGCTACCTCTTTACTCACACGAAGTGTTGAGTGCTATTGACGCGGGCTTTTCAAATCATTTCGCAATTATAGATTTCCAGAAGCCTTTTGACATTCTTCCACACAAACGGCTTGTAATGAAACTGAGTAACTGACGGAATCCCATGGAGTAAAACACAAGTCATTTCTGTCGTTCCTCAAAGCAGTGTTATAGGCCCTCTGCTGTTCCTTATCTATAGGCCTATAAATGATTTAGGAGACAATCTCAGCAGTCATCTTAGGTTGTTTGCAGATGTGCTGTCGTTTATCGTCTAGTAAAGTCGTCAGAAGATCAAAACAAATTGCAAAACGTTTGGAAAAGATATCTGTATGGTACGAAAAATGGCAAGTGCCCGTAAATAACGTAAAGTGGGAGGCCATTCACATGAGTGCTAAAAGGAATCCGTTAACCTTCCGTTGATGATATATCAGTCAAACCTAAAGGCCGTAAACTCAACTAAATACGTAGGAATCACAATTACGAACAACTTAAATTGAAAAGAACTCATGGAAAATTTTGTAGGGAGTCGACCCAAAGACTGCGTTTTGTTGGCAGAACAGTTAGAAGATGCAACGGATGTACTAAAAAGGCTGCCTGCGCTAAGCTTGTCCGTCCTCTTTTAGAATAGGTGCGCGGTGTGATCCTTACCAGACACGATTAGATCTACATCTACGTGACTAAAACAATAAAGTGCCTGGAAGAGGGTTCAATGAACCACCCTCAATCTGTCTCTCTACCGTTCCACTCTCGAACGGCAGGTGGGAAAAACGAGCACGTAAATTTTTCCGTGCGAGCCCTGATTTCTCTTATTTTATCGTGATGATCATTTCTCCCTATGTAGGTGGGTGCCAACAGAATGTTTTCGCAATCGGAGGAGAAAACTGGTGATTGAAATTTCATGAGAAGATCACGTCACAACGAAAAACGCCTTTGTTTTAACGATTACCAATCCACGTATCATGTCTGTGACACTATCTCCCGATTTAACGATAATACAAAACGAGCTGCCCTTCTTTGTACTTTTTCGATGTCATCAGTCAGTCCCACCTGATGCGGATCCCACACCGCACAGAAGTACTCGAGAATAGGGCGGACAAGCGTAGTGTAAGCAGTCTCTTTGGTAGACTTGTTGCACCTTCTAAGTGTTCTGCCAATGAATCGCAGTCATGGGTTAGTTCTACCCACAATATTATCTATGTGATCGTTCCAATTTAGGTTATTTGTAATTGTAATCCTTAAGTATTTAGCTGAATTTACTGCCTTCAGATTTGTGTGACTTAATGAATCGAAATTTAGCTGATTTCTTTTAGTACTCATGTGAATAATTTCACACTTTTCTTTATTCAGGGTCAATTGGCACTTTTCGCGCCCTACAAATATCTCATCTAAATCATTTTTCAAGTCGTTCTGATCATCTGATGACTTTACAAGACGGTAAATGACAGCATCATCTGCAAACAATCCAAGACGGCTACTCAGATTGTCTCCTACGTCATTAATATAGATCAGGAACAATAGAGGGCCTATACCACTTCCTTGGGGAATGCCAGATATTATTTCTGTTTTACCCGATGACTTTCCATCTATTACTATGAACTGTGACCTTTCTGCCAGGAAATCATGAATCCAGTCGCACAACTGAGGTGGTACTCTGTAGGCATGCAGTTTGATTAGAAGAAGCTTGTGAGGAACGGTGTCGAAAGCCTTCTCGAAATCGAAAATTATGGAATCAATTTGACATCCCCAGTCGATAGCACTTATTACTTCATGAGTATAAAGAGTTAGTTGTGTTTCACAAGAACGACATTGTCTGAAACCGTGCTGACTATCTATCAATAAATCGTTTTCTTCGAGGTACTTCACTATGTTCGTATACAGTATATGTTCCAAAACCCTACTGCAACTCGACGTTATATAGGCCTGTAATTACTCCTACTTCCCTTTTTGGATATTGGAGTGACTTGAGCTATTTTCCAGTCCCTAGGTACGGATCTTTCTGTGAGAGAGTGGTTGTATATAATTGCTAGATAAGGAGCTATTTTATCAGCATACTCTGAGAGGAACCTGACTGGTTTACAATCTGGACCGAAGGTCTTGCCTTTATTAAGTGATTTAAGCTGCTTCGTTACTCCGAGGATATCTACTTCTATGTTTCTGATTGGAATTCAGGAATATTTACTTTGTCTTCTTTGGGGAAGGAGTTTCGGAAAACCGTGTTTAATAACTCTGCTTTAGTGGCACTGTCATCAGTGACTGCACCGTTGTTATCGCGCAGTGAAGGTATTGATTGCATCTGGCCACTGGTGTGCTTTATGTATGACCAGAATCTCTTTGGGTTTTCTGCCAGATTTCGAAACGGAATTTCCTTGTGAAAATTATTAAAAGCACCTCGCATTGAAGAACGCACGAAATTTCGAACCTCTGTAAATCTTTGCCAATCTTGGGGATTTTGCATTCTTTTAAATTTGGCCTGCTTCTTTCGTTGCTTCTGCAACAACGATCTGACCTGTTTTGTGTACCATGGGGGATCAGTACCATCACTTATTAATCTATGTGGTATATATCTCTCAATTGTTGTCGATACTATCTCCTTGAAAACATTCCACAACTTTTCTACACTTACATGATCAGATCGGAAGGAGTGAAGACTGTCTCTTACAAAGGCGTTAAGAGCATTTTTATCAGCTTTTTTAAATAGATATACTACGCGTTTCTTTTTTATGGTTGTATATGTTACGGTATTCAGCCTAGCAGCAACTGCCTTCTGGTCGCTAATCCCTGTATTCGTCACAATACTCACTATTTGTCCAGGATTATTTGTTGCTAGAAGGTCGAGTATGCTTTCGCAACCATTTACGCTTCGAGTGGGCTCATGAAAAAATTGTTCAAAATAATTTTCTGAGAAAGCATTCAGTACAATTTCGGATGACGTTTTATGCCTGCCGCCGGCTTTAAACGTATAATTTTTCCAGCATATCGAGGGTAGATTAAAGTCACCGCCGACTATAATTGTATGAGCGGGGTACTTATTTGAAATGTGACTCAAGTTTTCTTTGAACTGTTCAGCAACTTTATCTTCTGAGTAGGGGGGGGGGGGGGGGGTCGGTAAAACGATCCAGTTAATAGTTTAGTCCGATTGTCAGGTATAACCTCTACCCATACTATTTCACACGATCTATCTACTTCAATTTCGCTACAAGGCAAACTACCTCTGACAGCAATAAATACTCCACCACTATCTGTATTTAATTATCCAATCCATATGTGGCATACAGCAAACCAGTGCTTAACAGTATTGGTTAAAAAAAGTCTTGATTCCAATTTTAGTTTTTTTTATTTTTCAACTACTCGTTTCGCCTTATTTAGGTATTTTCAGGTTGATCTTAATCTGATATTTCTTAGAACGATCCTTCAGACAGTGTAGCCAAAGGGCATCGTCGAATACATCCGGCCAACATCGCCTTCGTTAAACACAGTAAAAACTTTTCTAGATGGACGCGAGTGACTCCAAGACCTGCATAACGTGTTCCCGTTCACAGGAGCGAGTAACAGAATAAGATGCAGGTCTTGGAGTCACTCGCGTCCATCTAGAAAAGTTTTTACTGAGTTTAACGAAGGCGATGTTGGCCTGATGTATTCGACGATGCCCTTTGGCTACACTGTCTAAAGGATTTTTCTAATAAATACCAAATTAATATCAACCTGAAGATGCCTAAATAAGGCGAAACACGTAGTTGAAAAATAAAAGAAACTAAAATTGGAATCAAGACTGTTGTTAACCGATACTGTATTAATCTATCCTTTCTGAACACTGTTAGACCGTTTGAAAACATTTCGGCTGAACTTATTTCCGGCTTTAGCCTGCTCTCTGTACCTACAAGTATTTCAGCTGCAGTGCTTTCTATTAGGGCTTGGAGCTCTGGTTCTTTCCCAACACAGCTACGACAATTTACAACTACAATACCAATCGTTTCTACAACTACCTTACTGTGTTTTAGCTGCCCACTTTTAGACGGACGTCCCTTCTTTGGTTCCCTGAGACGCTCTAACCTAAAAAACCGCCCAGTCCCTTCCACACAGCCCCCGCTACCTGTGTAGCCGCCTCCTGTGTGTAGTGGACCCTTGATCTATTAAACAGAACCCGGAAAACCACCACCCGATGGCGCAAGCCAAGGAATCTGCAGCCTACACGGTCACAGAACCGCCTGAGCCTCTGCTTCAGACCCTCCACTCGGCTCTGCACCAAAGGACTACAGTCGGTTCTATCGACGATGCTGCAGATGGTGAGCTCCGCCTTAATCTCGGAAGCAAGACTGCCAGTCTTTACCGTTTCCGCTAGCCGCCCGAAACCAGACAGAATCTGCTCCGATCCAAAGTGACACACGTCATTGGTACCGACATGTGCCACCACCTGCAGCTGGCTGCACCCTGTACTCTTCATGGCATCCGGAAGCACCCTTTCCACGTCTGGAATGACTCCCCCTGGAATGCATACGGAGTGCACACTGGCTTCCTTCCCTCTTTGGCAGCCATGTTCGTAAGGGGCCCCATTACGCTCCTAACGTTGGAGCTCCCAATTACCATCAAACCCACCCTCTGTGAATGCCCAGACCTTGCGGCCCGAGAAGCTTCCTCTGGAACGAGATGGACGACTGCATCTGGCTAAGAGACATCGTCAGCCACAGATAACGCCCAAAACCTCTTCGTCAAACGAACTGGGGAGGCCCTACAATTGGCCCCAGAAAGTTTTTCGCTGCCTGCCAGACTTTGGAATGATCTCCCACTCGACCATGGGTGAGGGGTAAACCTCAGTACAGGCAGCACCCAGGGAGGTCACAGCAGTGGACCGATCAGAGGACACGTGGGACGGGCTCGACATCCCTCGCATCCCCATGTTCGATCCCCCACAGTGACGCCCCTTGGCAGCAGCCTCAAGCTGTGTGACAGAAGCCAAAGCAGCCTGGAGCTGTGAGCGAAGAGTCGCCAGCTCATCTCGCATCTGTACACGACAATCACAGATCCTATCCATTACTGCAGTCGCTCCTGTTTGAAGCTCGTGAAAATATGTAACAAGCAAACGGTGTACTCGCCATGTTAGTAGCAGGAAGTAGTGGTGCTGCTCTCACTAATGGTCTAACCGATTAACTGAGTACATTGAGAAAGTGCAAAGAAGGGCAGCACGTTTTGTATTATCGTGAAATAGGGGAGGCAGTGTTGCTTACATGATACAGGATTTGGGGTACTACAGCATCTACTGTAATTAGAGGAAGAAATAACTTAGAATAGACGTTTGAAGAGCAGCAATACATGGAAGATAAAAATGGGCTGTGCGACAGGCGGAAAATATGATAAATGGAGATGTCTGAGATGCGGTACTTCTAAAAACACCGATCCCTCAATCCAGTAAACTCGAAGATAAATAATTTAACACAAATTGGTTTCGGGACACTTCTGTCAGGATTAACATACGTAGAAATATATAGTATTACAACCTGCGAATCGGAATTGTCGATAATATTGTTTCTTGCAATAAACAGAAGCCAATCGAAACTTCCAGGCAGATTAAAACTGTGTGCCAGACCGAGACTCGAAATCGGGACTTTTGCCTTTCGCGGGCAAGTGCTCTACCAACTGAGCTACCCGAGCACGACTCACGCCCCGTCCTCACAGCTTTACTTCTGCCAGTGTCTCGTCTCCTACCTTCCAAACTTTACAGAAGCTCTCCTGCGAACCTTGCAGAACTAGCACTCCTGAAAGAAAGGATATTGCGGAGTCATGGCTTAGCCACAGCCTGGGGGATGTTTCTAGAATTAATTTTCACTCTCCAGCGGAGTGTGCGCTGATACGAAACCTCCTGGCACACTACAGCGGAGTTGTAGAGTGGTAGGTAGGAGACGAGGTACTGGCGGAAGTAAAGCTGTGAGGACGGGGCGTGAGTCGTGCTCGGGTAGCTCAGATGGTAGAGCACTTGCCCGCGAAAGGCAAAGGTCCCGATTTCGAGTCTCGGTCCGGCACACAGTTTTAATCTGCCTGGAAGTTTCATATCAGCGCACACTCCACCGTAGGGTGAAAATTCGTTCTAGAAACAGAAGTCATCTTGAATTCTCGTTGTTGTTGTTGTTGTTAGTTCGGCTCGTTTTCTTGTAAAAAAAAAAGTCGGGGTGTGATTCCTCTGCGGTCCCGATCTTCTCGATGTTAAGGAAAGACATTAAATTGTTAGCGAAGAATCGTCGAAGATTATTCCCGAAATCACTTCTGTTAATAATAGGATTCTGTTAAGATGTTAAAAAGAAGTGGCTGGATTTAATTGTAGACCTTTGAGGTAAACGCTATTCTAAGCTTGGCTGTTTCCATACTTCACTGCAACCAGTTGCAGAACTGTTCTTTGATATCATCATCATCATCATCATCATTAGTGTTCCGCCATAAGGCAGGTTTTCGAATGATAGTTCTCCAGGCTGTCCGATCTTCTGCCATCCTCTTCCGGTCCGCATACTTTCCTCTTCCCTTTATGTCGTCTATCATCTTGTATCTCCTTCTTCCTCTCAGTCTTTTCCCACAAACCAGTCCTACCAAAGCATCTACTAGCAAGCACTCCCTTCTCAATGAATGTCGCAACCTGTTCTTTTCTCTTATAACGTTCAGTAGACGCCTTCTCTCACCAACCCCTTCCAATTCTCTTTCATTACTCACTCTTTCCATCCAGCTTATCCTCTCCATTCTCCTCCACATCCACATCTCTAATGTTTTTAACCTTTTTCCATCCTGTCGTCTCAGCGTACGTGTCTGCCCCATATAGTGCCACACTCCAGACAAAACATTTGCCAAGCCTTTTCCTTAGACCTCTATCTAATTTGCCACATAACACCCTCCTCTTTCTGTTGAATGCCTCCTTCGCTATGGCAATTCGAGTTTTCACATCCTGGTGACATCTCATGTCTTCGGTTATTGTGCTTCTGAGGTATTTAAATTCACTTACTTGGCTAGTGGTAGATCGTCCTATTTTAATATTGGACAGTCTGCGTCTTGTACTGATGACCATACTCTTTGGTTTTGCTGTGTTCATTTGCATCCAATATTCCCCACAAGCTTCATTCAGATCTTTCAGCATGTTATTCACTGTCCACTCACTTTCTGCCACTAGTGCCATGCCGTCATCAAATCTTAGACATTCAATTCTGTTTCCACCAGCACATATTGCTCTTTTCCCATCTTAGCCTTTCGCAATAATTCCTTCAAGGTATGCGTTAAACAACAGCGGGGAAAGGCAACAACCTTGTCTAACGTCTTGTCCAATCCTGCTGCCTTATGACATTTCATTTCCAATCCTTATGCCTACTTTCTGTTGTAAATATAGATTCTGTGTCAGTCGTCTCTCTTTCCAACCTATTCCTTTGTCGGATGTAAACGTATTTAATTGTAATCGAATTTCAACAAGGACACATTACGTAGTTGAACACGGAGGCATATCCCAATTTGGTTCCCAAAGTCCGATTTCTTCCAACTAACACCGACCATTTCATAGTCAACAAAGATATTAGAATTCGTCAGCGTAAAGAGTTTGTTAGATGACACTAAAGCAAACCTGAGTTAACTTTTACACAGAAAATGTTACTCGGAATATAAACATCTGGAGAGAATGAATGACTGCGAATTCTTAAATATAATTTCCATCAGAATGAAAAATGATCCTACTGTAGCACGAAAAAGGTGAATATGACCTGAGAAGAGTTGGCTTAAGAAAAAAAGGAATTAGCAAGTAGTTTTCCCACATTTTCGGTGGATTGATAGAAGTTTAAATCAAAATATCTTGATATATTGCCCTTTTTTTTTACTTGTTAGTGTTAGTACTCATGTCATATAATATACAGCATCGTGTCATGTAAAGTAACATAATACATGATGTCATCCCCCAGGCACAAATCCAGCCCCAGACATTTCATCCTCCCATGAAAAGTTTTTTAACTGTTACATGTCTGATCTTCAGCCATATGATATTGTTTATTATGGTTCACGAACCTTCTGAACTTTGGGTACAGGATCAGGACTTCAGGCAACAAACTGCAAGAAGCAGGTGTGCCAACGCCTTGCCGCTAAGAGAGCTCACTGCGCTGGGGGAACTGGCCTAACTCGTAAAAAAGCCCGAATATGTCAATATTGTTTGATGTAAAAGTCTTTGAAGCTGCTAGATAATTCGAAAAACCTGTTCCCTTCTTTTAGATTTCTAACTCTACCGAGGACATATTCACTTTTAATTTCTGTTGGTCCATTGCGGCCAGAGGACATCGGCTGCTACGTACTTTTCATATCAATAAACTTATTTTTCTTTTTCCTTTACTTGTGCTGTAAAATCTTGCATACTGTCACATTTCATGATTCTAGGTCAACAGGAAGCACGATATCGGTTTTGTTCAGTGAGTTTGTGAGTATAAAAAAAGTACCATAAAAGGCCGTATCTTTTGATGAGACTGACTTGGAAGCTTATAGTTTGTACGCCACCAAGAGGCCGTAGACCTTAGCATGTGACATTAACTTCGACTTGATACCTCCGCTCGTTCCTGACAGAGAGGGATCTTCAGAGACGGACAGTAGACAGACGTTTAACAAAGTGATCCTCTAAGGGTTCCGTTTTTACCGGCTGTGTTAAACGAAATGTCGGGTGGCTGGGGCCTCCCATCGGGTATATCGTTCGCCTGGTGCAAGTTTTTTTCAGTTGGCGCCATGTCGGCGACACTCAGCTATCAAGGTGCATACCAATTGAGGTACAGAACCCCTCAAAAAAAAAAAAAAAAAAAAAAAAAAAAAAAAAAGACATTACTTACAGGAGTCGCAATATATATGGCCCATTTTATAGTTAATGGGCGATGTAAAAATGTATGGGGAAAACTGTTGTGTCTTTCATGAGCAGAGACACCCAACACGGCAAACTTGTAGTCGTTCGAACTAATTAGCACCCGATTTGCGGGCGCACGGCGTCGGAGGTGTGGCCGAGATGACGCACCGCGGACTGCGCCTTCCGCGTCCACTGGACGACTTGTGACGCGTCGGATGTGTGCCGACTGTGGTGACGCACGGCCGACACACGTCAACAGGCAACTGTGCAGAAACGAACGGCGGACTGTCCTGCTTCTGTCAGAGGAACATTAACGGGCTGCATGACTAAGGATTTACAGCTACACTCTGTGATCAAAAGTATCCGGACATCTGGCTGAAAATGGCTTAAAAGTTCGTGGCGCCCTCCATCGGTAATGCTGGATTCAGTATGGTGATGGCCCACTCTTAGTCTTGATGACAGCTTCCACTCTCGTAGGCATACGTTCAATCAGGTGCTGGAAGGTTTCTTGGAGAATGGCAGCCCATTCTTCACGGAGTGCTGCACTGAGGAGAGGTATCGATGTCCGTCGGTGAGGCCTGGCACGAAGTCTGCGTTCCAAAACACCCCATAGATGTTCTATAGGATTCAGGTCAGGACTCTGTGCAGGCCATACCATTACAGGGATGTTATTGTCGTGTAACCACCACAGGCCGTGCATTATGAACAAGTGTTCGATCGTGTTGAAAGATGCAATCGCCATCGCCGATTGCTCTTCAACAGTGGGAAGCGAGAGGGTAATTAAAACATCCATGTATAGCTGTGCTGTGATTGTGCCACGCAAAACATCAAAAGGTGCAAGCCCCCTCCATGAAAAACACGACCACACCATAACACCACCGCCTCCGAATATCACTGTTGGCACTACACACGCTGGCAGATGAAGTTCACCGGGCATTCCCCATACCCACACCCTGCCACCGGATCGCAACATTGTGTACCGTGATTCGTCACTCCACACAACGTTTTCCCACTGTTCAATCGTCCAATGTTTACGCTCCTTACACCAAGCGAGGCGTCGTTTGACATTCTCCGGCGTGATGCGTGGCTTATGAGCAGCCCTCGACCATGAAATCCAAGTTTTCTCGCGTCCCGCCTAACTGTCATGGTACTTGCAGTGGATCCTTATGCAGTTTGGAATTCCTGTGTGACGGTCTGGATAGCTGTCTGCCTATTACACATTACGGCCCTCTTCAACTGTCGGCGGTCTCTGTCAGTCAACAGACGAGGTCGGCCTGTACGCTTTTCTGCTGTACGTGTCCCTTCACGTTTCCACTTCACTATCACATCGGAAACAGTGGACTTAGGGATGTTTTGGAGTGTGCAAATCTCGCGTACAGATGTATGACACGAGTGACACCCAATCACATGACCACGTTCGCGAGTTCCGCGGAGCGCCCCATTCTGCTCTCTCACGATGTCTACTGACTACTGAGGTCGGTGATACGGAGTACCTGGCATTGAGTGCTAGCACAATGCACCTGATATCAAAAACGTATGTTTTTGGCGGTGTTCGGTTACTTTCGATCACATACTGTATGCTGCGTACAGTTAGAAAGTACACAATGAGTATTCCAGCGACAAGTAAAACGGTGTTTGAAAAGGGGAAAGGAGATACTGACAATCTGAAAGTTTCAGAAGGGCTGGAAGGGCGCTTCCGGATAGCTCAGTTTGTAAAAAACTTGGCTTGCTAAAAATAACGATCCGAGCTCTTGTTTCCTGCATTTTTGGGGGGATGTGGTTCACCAGTCTTCTGACTGATTCGATGACGTCGGCCACGACATTATCTACAGTGTCCACCTCTTCATCTCAAAGTAGCACTTTTAGCCAACATCCTGTTTTATGTTGTGGATGTATTCTGATCTCTGCCTTCCCTTACACCTTCTGTCCGGTCCTTCCCTATCCCTTCTTCCTGTTGCTGCTGTCCACATGTCTCTCTCCTGAGTGATTCTCCGCGTTCCCTATCCTACCAGTGCACCTACTTTTAACATTCTCCTGTAGCATTAAACGTATGTGTACCTTAATGTTGTCTGTTCAGTAGCAGGTGAGGATTCATGTGTGTCAAATAAACCGTTCAATACCATTCATATTCTGATATTCTCTGAAATTTGCACACATTATGTTCTAATCGATTACTCTATGATATCAGATGTTCCTTTTGCCAGTTGCCGGCAAATAATCTTAATTTTGGCAATAAGCAGATTATTAAACATCAATTACTGTTACAGCGCGAAAGCGCTCTGACAAATTTGCTTGACAATGCCGTGCGCAAAATCGCAGTTTCGAGTGGAAGTCTTGTAGCTCGATTCCTATTTGAGCCAGAAACACGGGGTAAAAAGTTTTTGGTTTAACGTGGACCATGAGCCATTTGTACAGCACTGTAGCTATGTTACAGTATATTAAGGAAGGTTTGAACGAGGAACCGGATCTGCTACCGAGGCAGAGTGTGGAAATCGATTGCTTCCTTTCCCAAAATATGTTAATTTGTCTGAAATTAATGTTCAGATAAT
The DNA here is from genome assembly GCF_021461395.2 of Schistocerca americana. Classification (NCBI taxonomy): domain Eukaryota; kingdom Metazoa; phylum Arthropoda; class Insecta; order Orthoptera; family Acrididae; genus Schistocerca; species Schistocerca americana. Next base: position 65,561,920 of record NC_060128.1, on the reverse strand, counting down.
GGCACCGTTTGAATTTGCAGGTTCGGATTTTCGTGGAAAAACATGTAAAAAGGTTTTTTTTTCTGGGAAGTTTTTGAAGCTCTTCTATAACTGAAACTTGTACGAATAGGTTTGATGTGGCACTGAGGTAGAGAAATGCATAAAGTGAAAACAAAATTTTTACATCCAGTAATCTTTATCTGTTGTTGACATACAACGGTGTAAAGTCGAGGTAAATGTAGCACGTAGAAATCATTATTCCGTGAACTGAATGATCGGAAACTGTTTAAAGTGAATCAAACAAATAAAAAGTTTATCTTGCCAAAAAATTGAAAACTCGCTTTCAAAAACCTGGCTTTATTTGAATTTTATGTGCAAAAACACGTTTTTGAGCGTTTTTTACGCGCGCCACATCCGTGTTTCAAACTTTTGGGAATCGGTTAAAAGTAGACAAACACATGTGGTCCCGTTGCTTTATGAGAGCTTCATCCGCTGTGACGATCTAAGCAACATGACAATAAAACGTATACCGGACCAGTCGTCGCCCTAGACAACAAAAATCTCCTTCGGTTGCCGAACTATGGCGTTCTAATATGAAAATTATGGTAGAGTAACACTTGGGAACCAGAATGAAAAATGGCCCCACCGCAGCACAACAAAAAGCGAATATCAGTTCCATAAACTCTACCAATATCCATACACCGTACACTTTCAGATATTTTATTTCATTTTGAAAGCAACCAGTTTCGGCTGTTCATTTTGCTATCTTCAGGCCCCATACGCTTTTTTCAAATCAACGAACTTATCGTATAGCGCCATAAATCTGGATATCTTGAATTGTAACCGTTGTGCAGGTGATTCATAAGAAAATTATATATAGATCGTGACCGGGCCAAATATCTCACGAAATAAGCAACAAACGAAAAAGTAGAAAGAACGAAACTCGTCTAGCTTGAAGGGGGAAACCAGATGGCGCTATGGTTGGCCCGCTAGATGGCGCTGCCATAGGTCAAACGGATATCAACTGCGTTTTTAAAAATAGGAATCCCCATTTTTATTACATATTCGGGCAGTACGTAAACAAATATGAATGTTTTAGTTGGACCACTTTTTTCGCTTTGTGATAGATGGCGCTGTAATAGTCACAGACGTATAAATACGTGGTATCACGTAACATTCCGTCAGCGCGGACGGTATTTGCTTCGTGATACATTACCAGTGTTAAAATGGACCGTTTAGCAATTGCGGAAAAGGTCGATATATATTTATGTATTCAAAATACCCAACGGGCGTGTGCTATGTATGCTGCTCGGTATCCTGGACGACATCATCCAAGTGGCCGGACCGTTCGCCGCATTGTTACGTTATTTAGGAAACAGGAAGTGTTCAGACGCATGTGAAACGTCAACCACGACCTGCAACAAATGATGATGCCCAAGTAGGTGTTTTAGATGCTGTCGCGGCTAATCCGCACATCAGTAGCAGACAAATTGCGCGAAAATCGGGCATCTCAAAAACGTCGGTGTTGAGAATGCTACATCAACATCGATTGCACCCGTACAATATTTCTACGCACCAAGGATTGCATGGCGACGACTTTGAACGTCGTGTACAGTTCTGCCCCTGGGCACAAGAGAAATTACGGGACGATGACAGATGTTTTGCACGCGTTCTATTTAGCGACGAAGCGTCATTCGCCAAATCGGCATAATATGCACTACTGGGCAACGGAAAATGGACGATGGCTGCGACAAGTGGAACATCAGCGACCTTGGCGGGTTAATGTATGCTGCGGAATTATGGGAGGAAGGATAATTGGCCCCCATTTTACCGATGGCAATCTAAATGGTGTAATGTATGCTGATTTCCTACGTAATCTTCTGACGACGTTAGTACAAGATGTTTCACTGCATGACAGAATGGCGATGTACTTTCAACATGATGGATGTCCGGCACATATCTCGCGTGCGGTTGAAGCGGTATTGACTAGCATATTTCATGACAGGTAGATTGGTCATCTAAGCACGTTCACCGGATCTGACGTCCCCGGATTTCGTTCTGTGGGGAAAGTTGAAGGATCGTGATCCACCGACAACGCCTGACAACATGCGTCAGCGCATTGTCAATGCATGTGCGAACATTACGGAAGGTGAACTACTCGCTGTTGAGAGGAATGTCGTTACACGTATTGCCAAATGCATTGAGGTTGACGGACATCATTTTGAGCATTTATTGCATTTACAGCTAATCACACTGTAACAGCATGCGTTCTCAGAAATGATAAGTTCACAATGGTACATGTATCACATTGGAACAACCGAAATAAATGTTCAAACCTACCTACGTTCTGTATTTTAATTTAAAAAACCTACCTGTTACCAACTGTTCGCCTAAAATTGTGAGCCATATGTTTGTGACTATTAGAGCACCATCTATCACAAAGCGAAAAAAGTGATCCAACTAGAACATTGATGTTTCTTTACGTACCACACGAATATGTAATAAAAAATGGGGGTTCCTATTAAAAAAAAACGCAGTTGATATCCGTTTGACCTATGGCAGCGCCATCTAGCGGTCCAACCATAGCGCCTTTTGGTTTCCCCCTTCAAACTAGACAAGTCTCGTTCTTTGTAGTTTTTTCGTTTGACGCTTATGTCGTGAGATATTTGGCCCGGCCACGAGCAATGGACCACCCTATATTATATATATATATATAATCAGCCAGATTACTATGACCACCTACCTAATAGCCGGTATGTCCACCTTTGGCACGTGTAATAGTTGCGACATGTCATTGCTTGGAAGCAACGAGGCCCTGGCAATCCCCTGGAGAGAGCATGTACCAGATCTGCACACACAAGTCACCTAATCCTGGTAAATTCCAGGCACAGCAGCCACGAGCTTTGACGCCGCGTTCAATCACATCCCAGATGTGTTCGACCAGGTTCACATCTGGCGAGTTGGGGGAATAGCACATCGGTTAGAACTGCACGACACTCCTCACCTTCTGACATGGCGCATTATCTTGTTGAAAAATGCCACTGTCGTCAAGAAACATGATCGTCATGTACGGGTGTACGTTGTCCGCGACCATTGTGCGATCCTTCTTGACCGTCTTGGTGGGACCCATGGGTGCCTACGTGAATGTCCCCCAGAACATGATGGAGCCGCCGCCAGCTTGTCTCCGTCCCGCAGCACAGGTGTCGACCAGCTGTTCCCCTGGAACAAGAGGGACTCGTGCCCTCCCATTGGCATGATGAAGAAGGTATCTGGATGCTCCAGACCGTGCGACGCTCTGCCACTTCGCCAACGTCCAGTGGCGATGGTCACGTGCCCATTTCTGCCGTAATTGCCAAAGCTGTAGTGTTAGCATAGGTCGTCGATGTGGAGGCCCATCGTAAGGAGTGTTCGGTGCATTTGTGTTCACACTTGTTCTCTGCTCAGCATTATAGTCTGATGTTACTTCCGCCACAGTTCTCCGCCTCTCCTGTTTTTCCAGTCTGCCAGCCTACGACATCCAACATCTGTAGTGAGGGGTGGCCGCAACCCCACGTCTTCTGAATGTGGTTTCACCTTGGTTAGGTCAGGTGTTGAAGACACTAACCACAGCACTCCTCGAACGAATGACGAGTCGCGAAGTCTCCCAAACGCTCGTGCAGAGCCTCTGGGCTATCACAATCTGCTCTCGCTCAAACTGAGACAGATCGCGCGTCTTGCCCACTCTACATATGGACAGCTCGTTAGACGCACTAGCAGTCATTTCTCGCTAGGTGGAGTTGCTATCACCCGGACGGTCTTATATCGACAGTGGGTCGGTTGTCATAATGTTCCGGCTGATCAGTGTACGACGATGATTATGACACTAATATATATATATATATTGCACCTGCTACATAAGAGACAATTCCTAATGGCGAGCACCATAGGAGAATACGAGGTGCGGCTAGAAAAAAACCGGACTGATGCTGGAAAAAACATTTATTTACAATTATTTACAATTTCATGTTATCTCCTTCAATGTACTCTCCTCCTCGGTCTCTACACCGCTCCATACGAATTTTCCACTGTTCATAGCAATGCTGCAGATCATTTTTGGTAAGTTCATACATTACTTCCGTCGCTTTTTCTTTTACTGCTTCAACAGTCTCAAATCTAGTTCCTTTCAAAGCTGACTTGACTTTAGGGAAAAGAAAAAAGTCACAGGGGGCCAAATCAGGTGAGTAGGGTGGATGATCTAAGATCGGAATGTTGTGTTTTGCCAAAAACGTCTTCACAGACAACGCACTGTGAGCTGGGGCATTGTCTTGGTGAAGGATCCATGACTTTTTTCTCCACAAATCGTTCCGTTTTCTCCGTACTCGCTCACGTAGGGTAGCCAGGACGCTAATGTAGTAATGCTGATTCACTGTTTGTCCCTCTGGTACCCAATCAATGTGCACAATCCCTTTGATGTCAAAAAAAACAATCATCATTGCCTTGGATTTTGATTTTGACATTCGTGCTTTTTTTTGTCATGGAGACCCAGGAGTTTTCCAATGCCTCGATTGGCGTTTAGTTTCGGGATCGTAAGTAAAAAACCACGATTCATCGCAAGTAATAACATTTTGTAAGAAGGTGGGATCACTTTCAATGTTTTCCAGGATGTCAGAACAAATCATTCTTCGGCGTTCCTTCTGTTCAATTGTGAGACACTTTGGAACCATTTTTGAACACACTTTGTTCATGTTGAAACTTTCATGAAGAATCTGCCTAGCACTTTCCTTGTCAACTCCTGTTAACTCAGACACTGGTCTGATTGTTAAACGGCGATCTTGTCGAACAAGTTTACCGATTTTTTCAATGTTTGCATCAGTTTTTGCTGACAATGGTCTGCCAGTGCGAGTGTCATCACTAGTGTCTTCGCGGCCATCTTTAAATCGTTTAAACCACTCAAACACTTGTGTTCGCGATAAACAATCATCGCCGTACACTTGTTGTAACATTACAAACGTTTCACTTGCAGATTTTCCTAGTTTGAAACAAAATTTGATGTTAACACGCTGTTCTTTCTGTACACTCAACATTTTCCGACGCACAGACAAAACGTCAACTACTTAAAACAGACGCCACGGGCAGACTGAGTGCAGGAGGCAGATGAAACTCGAGCAGTAGGCGGAGCGAGAGTCACGTGACAGGCCACGCGACTTTCAGCCTTATTGCATTCGTTTTATTGTTTCACCAGTACTAGTCCGGTTTTTTTCTAGCCACACCTCGTATGAGGCAGGCTTCACGCTGAAAATACTTTACGCTGATCAGACACTGAACCCATACTGCGATACGAAGCAACGAGAAGGAGACTGACCGCGTGCACCTTCGTAGATACCAGGAAGGCAAATCATTCTGTAGATAGTCCATCGCTGATACAAGAACGTAAAGGAAGGACAGCGAATGTTATCAGACAGACACTACAAAACTCCAAACCGAAAATTATATTAATGAAAGAATTATCAGAGTCATTAGAGATTAGACAAGGAATGGGACAGGGTGGTGGTATTTCACCACTGTTGTTCGACATATTGCTGAAGTTGTCAGCGAATGGATAAAAGTGAACTGCAGATACAGGTGCTTTATAAGACTATCACCCTGGGAAGAAGAACCAAAAGACCAGATATTAGCTGTCTGGTATTCGCTGATGATCTCGCAATACTCACAGGTAACACAGAAACTGCAGTAAAACAGATCGAGGTCCTGAAGGAAGAAGAGGAAAAGACCGGACTACAGACCTGCTTCGAGATGACGTCAGACCAAAAAGATGCACCAAGAAAGATAATTCCAAAATATGGTGAGATCAACATAGTTGATAAATTCGAGTATCTTGCAAAGGTTATACAGTCAAATGGAATAGAGAAAGAAGCTGACGAACAGAGAAATCGAAACAGAGTACAGTTTCAGGAAGACTGGGAACATCTACAATACATCATGTTTGTCACGTAATGCAAAAGTGAGATATTACAAGACCGTCGTCAAAATAGGAAGCTGACACGCGCACACGTCAGAAACGTTGACCGTGGATCGGAAACGTGAATGAGAAAACATCAAGAAATTAGAAAGAAGAATCAGTAAAAAAATCCTACGGACCAATAAAACAGAAGAAGGCTAGAGATGTCTAGCATAGTACTGGTATGATGAGGCGTCCACTGAAACTCTACAGGCATGTGAAGAAAATGACGGACACGTGACAGACTAAACAGACCGTGTAGTTCACAGAAAGCATCAAGAACATGAAGTGGATCTCCAAAGTCAGAAAAGACCTGAAGGATGCCGGTTCAACACACTCAAGAATTCAAGACAGAAAAACATTCAATCACGAAGTGCTCATATGTAGTGTCAGCCAAGAGGATAAGAAATTCAAGACAGAACACCTTGGTCAAAAGAAAGGAAGAATACACCCTATGAAAGAAGTGTGCGCCTAACAAAATCTTCAAGTGGTCTTCTACTGGCCTATACGTGTATAATGAAGATGATTATGACGATGATGATAATGAATATATGAAATTTACCGCGTATCAGTGTCGAATGTGAGTAACAAAAGCGTATGTCAGCAATACGTAAGGAATCAAATGTGGAGACGTTGACCGGCGTGATGTAATCAAACGTAATAAACAGTATGAACGCTGTCCATATTTCAAGGACTGTTGGTTTAAATTCATGAGATTAGGATAATTTTGAAACTAATACAAGTACATGTAAATCCATTTTCCACTAAATTTTGTTAAATATGTATGAGTTAATCTAAATAATGTATTTGCCAGTGATACGAATGATTTAAATTCATTGTGCTACAAAATGTAGCCCTTGTTCCATTTCTCTCGCACTTGGCTGGAAGAGTTGTAAGAAGCAGTTATGTTTCAGTTATTGTAGAAAGCAGTTGGCTTTTAGTTATTGTAAGGAATAGATAAGTTTTGTATTTAATTAGAGTTTCCAGCTCAGTGCAGCGAATGCATACTAATTTTTGTCCATCCAATCAAGTGTTTCAGAATACAAACGTTGAAAGTGTAAACATTCTTCATTTCATAGTTAGTGAACCGACCAATATTTCGAATACAGAAAAATAACAGATTTCCTCACACAACAAGAACTCGAGACCTCAAACCCCTGAGAAAGAGGCAACAAAGCCAGCAACAGAATCATCTGTAACTTATGAAAATGGGGACGCTCTTCAATTTCACTCAAAAATGACGAATATCTGTGCAGTTCATACATGAGAGAGACATTCATTATTGAAATGGCATGTTACACTGGTCAAAGGAAGTGCCGGAACAAATTACATCCTTCTGGATGTCTGGTGGTATTTTGCCCCTCTCGTATACCCTATACACTATGTGGAAAACTATTGCTTTGGTTCATTCGCCCACGGATTTTAATCGCTGTGAGGGAATGTCGTTTTCTTCGAGTGTGTACAGTGTAATTGCTGTTCTTCGGAGAGGTGGCACACTACTCCCTCACTTTAACATTATCAGAACACGATCTCTATGTTCCCCAGTACAACATCTGTTATTTGCAGTAAATGTTTTCTACATGAGGAAATTGTGAGCAGAATCTTCTTGTAATTGCATATGTAACCAGGTGCGAGCTTGAACACAGGGGGCCATAGCAGAGGCGACCAACAATGGGGAACGAGATGAACTGCGGGCCGTAAGTGCTGAGTGTGGGGACCTGGTCATACAGGTGATTCTGGGACACGGTGTTTAGTGGGACTTCTGGCTGAAACACTCCCCTCCTTTCGCTTAGGATGAGACATGATGGTGCCGGTCCATAAAACATTTCATATGGGCCACGCACCAGTCCATTATGGAATATGGCTGGTTGGCTGACAGTGATTGGGGGAATCCATTTAAGAGAATCTGCTGTAAACTGAGCTTTGGTGCAAACGATGGGAAGGTCATAAAACTCTGTGCATGCTCATGTTAGAAGCTGAGATGATACGGGTAGAGCAACTGGCGCACGTGGTTAGTGGAAATAGGACTCTGGGCCACACCTAACGCCAGGAAGTCTCCAGGCTTTTTTACTGAGCGGTAGAAACGTATATCTCATGGGCAAAGTTGAATGGGAAGCGTACCAGCCTTCTTTCAGAAATTGGATTCAAATGGTTCAAATGTCTCTGAGCGCTATGGGACTTAACATCTGAGGTCATCAGTCCCCTAGAACTTACAACTACTTAAACCTAACTAACCTGACATCACACACACCCATGCCCGAGACGTACCGGTGATTCCAGACTGAAGCGCCCAGAACCGCTCGGCCACAACGGCTGATCTCTCTGATAATCAGAACGCCAGACCGCTTAAATTGCATATTTTTGTGGATACATCAGAAAATTACAACTGCCGCAGGAACTGCTCCTCACCCACATCTCTCCACTTCTTGCTGCCTCCTGAAGCAAGGCGAAAGGGTATAATACTGCTGCAACGGCGTAGGTTTCTTAAATGAAATTTACATCTCCCTGCTCTCAAGTGAACCGTAATATGTGGTATATTTGGTGGTATGTGATACTACTTCAATAGAGTTGGGCCTCACAGCGGACTCATGTGAACAATGTCAGATTACGTTTAAAAATGGATTAATTCAGGGGTGAAGTTGTATAGCTTTCACCCCAATGTATTTGCCTACCAAACACCATTCCTTATCTGACTTGTGTTTGTCATTTTTTATGTAAGATTTATCAGCTAATTGTAGTTACTAAAGATTTAATAAAATTTATCATTATTTCGTAAACTTAAATACGCCACTGTTCTCGTTCATACTCCCTCTACTATTCACTCTTTTTCTTTGATTGTGGTGGTGTATGAATACCTTCAATGAGACATACACTGAAGCGCCAAAGAAACTGGTATAGGCATGCGTATTCAGAGCCACAGGGAGTGGCCGCTCTGTTTGAGCCGCTATGTCACGGATTGCGCGGCCCCTCCCACCAGAGGTTCCTATCCTCCCTCGGGCATGGATCTGTGTGTTGTTGTTAGCTCTAGTTAAAGTAGTGTGTAAGCCTAGGGACCGATGACCTCAACAGTTTGGTCCCTTAGAAATGCAGAGATATGTAAACAGGCAGAATACGGCGCTGCGGTCGGCAACGCCTATATAAGACAGCAAGTGTCTGCGCAGTTGTCAGATCGGTTACTGCTATTACAATGGAAGCTATCAAGAATCACGTGATTTTATAGTCGGGTCACGAGCGATGCGACACAGCATCTCCGAGGTGGCGACGAAGTGAGGATTTTCCCGACGACCATTTCACGAGTGTACCGTCAATATCAGGAATCCGGTAAAACATAAAATCTCCAACATCGCTGCGGCCGGAAAAAGGTCCTGTAAGACCGGAACCAATGACGACTCAAGAGAATCATTCAACGTGACAGAAATGCAACTTTTCCGCAGATTGCTACAGATTTCAGTGCTGAGCCATCAACAAGTGTCAGCGTGCGAACCGTTCAACGAAACGTCAAATGGGCTTTCGGAGCCGAAGGCCCACTCGTGTACCCTCGATGACTGGGCCAGTCAACACCGGCATTGGACTGTCGATGACTAGAAACATGTTGTCTGGTCGGACGAGCCTCGTTTCAAATTTTACGAAGTGGATTGACGTGTACGGGTACGGAGACAACCTCATCACTCCATGGACTGCAGGTCAGCAGGGGACTGTTCAAGCTCATAGAGGCTCTGTAATGGGTTGGGGCGTGTGAAGTTGGAGTGATATGGGGACCCTGATGCGTCTAGATATCAGTCTGACAGGTGACGCGTCTGTCTGATCACCTGGATCCATTCATCTCGATTGTACATTCCAAAGGCCAGTTCCAGCAGGACAATGGGACACTCCACACATCCACAATTGCTACAGAGTGGTTCCAGGAACACCCATCTGAGTTTAAACACTTCCGCTGGCCACAAAGCTCCCCAGACATCAACATTATTGAGTATATCTGGGATGTCTTGTAACGTGGTGTTCAGAAGAGATCTCCACTCCCTCATACTCTTACTGGGTGATGGACAGTCGTGCAGAATTCATGTTGTGAGTTCGTTCCAGCACTACTTCAGACATGTGTCGAATCCATGCCACGTCTTGATGCGGCACTTTTGCGTACTCGCGGGGGCCCTACAAGATGTTAGGCAGGTGTACCAGTTTGTTTGTTATGTGTATATATATATGATTAAAGCGAGCGATGGCAATGCCTCGTGCGTGTGATGTGACTGGAGTGCAGGGAAGTGGATTTTCCTGCCGAACAGAGGCAAAGATGTTGCAGGTGGGCGCTCGGTCTTATTTCCTACCGCAAGGCGGTGACACGCGATATATGACGTTCGCCTATGCCATTCCGAAGACGTCGAGAACAACCAGCGAGCAGCAGAGATATTTTACTGTACGGAGACGGCGCCATAAAACTCGCCGACTGGGAAAAGCGGACGCTGAATAAATCTGGAGAGCACACGCGAAGCTGCTGGAATGGGCGGGCATGCTTTTGGGGCAATGGAGGGAGCTATGTCGAGCGTAGCTCGAGGGTCCCGTGACGCAACCGCCGTCTTTACGACAAGTGTAAGAGCAGATTTACTGCGCCAGCAAGAACTTTACATTAGACCTGAAAAATTAAACTCGTCGCAACTTCATTCATCTCCAAGATGAAAGCACACACCAACCGCTGTTTTTTTATCAAAACGATCACTCCCCGAATTGAAATTCGGGATACCAAAAATCGACCAGTTACAACACTTGCCGACATTTTTATTGTGAATAACCTTTATTTTACGGTATTTGCTTGGTCTTTGTTATAACACTTTTTTTCTACTTTTAGTGATAACTGACAGAAAAACCGAAATATGAATTAGCCACAGCAGCAGTGTTAAAACTTTTCGTTTCTAAATAAACTTCTTTTTTTTAAAAAAAAGAAGAAAGAAGAGTGAGTTATTTTTAACCGTAAAATTTCCATTGCTTTTCAATTTTGCGTTATTACAGAAAATGAAGAAGCGATCAGTGGTATTTCAGTAGCAATACCGACAGAAACGAATAACATACACATGGCATAAGAATTGGTTGCTGAGACAATAAAGTCCCTGTTGGCGTGTGTCGTGGCTTAAGGCACCAGTATATGTGCAGTGCGCAAGACTTGCCCCCACCTGGTCTAGCGCGGCGTAGCCGCGAGGTCTTAGGCGCCATGTCGCGGTTCGCGAGGCTCCACCCGTCGGACGCTCGAGTCCTCCCTCGGGCATGAATGTGTGTGTTGTCCTTGGCTTAAGTTAGATTGAGTAGAGTGTAAGCCTAGGGATTGATGACCTCAGCAGTTCGGTTCCATAGTAACTTATCACAAATTTCCAAAAATTTCCACCTGGTCTATGCGGTACCTCGCCGGACATGCCACCAAACCCAGTCTGGAAATATTTTTAAGAGGTGACCTAGCTATGAAGTACAAACTTTCATTTGCTTTAAAGTATTAAAGATTTCTCTGCCATTCCATGATATAATAAGATAGGACGTAAATTGCAATTGTTGTTGTTGTGGTCCAGACTCAGGTTTGATGCAGCTCTCCATGCTACTCTATCCTGTGCAGGCTTCTTCATCTCAAATTACCTGCTACAATCTACATCCTTCTGAATTTGCATAGTGTATTCATCTCTTGGTCTCCCTCTACAATTTTTACCCTCTACACTGCCCTCCAATACTAAATAGGTGATCCCTTGATACCAATCGATCCCTTCTTCTAGTCAATTTGTGCCACAAATTCCTCTTCCCCCCGATTCTATTCAGTATCTCCTCATTAGTTACGTGATCTACCCAACCTAATACTCAGCATTCTTCGGTAGCACCACATTTCGAAAGCTTCTATTCTCTTCTTGTTTATACTATCATCGTCCATGTTTCAATTCCACACATGGCTATACTCCATACAAATACTTCCAGAAAAGACTTCCAGAAACTGAAATCTATACTCGATGTTAACAAATTTCTCTTCTTCAGAAACCCTTTCCTTGCCATTACCAGTCCACATTTTATATCCTCTCTACTTCGACCATCATCAGTTATTTTGCTGCTCAAATAGCAAAACTCATCTACTACTTTAAGGGTCTCATTTCCTAATCTAATTTCCTCAGCATCACATCATTTAATTCGACTACATTCCACTATCCTCGTTTTGCTTTTGTTGATGTTCATCTTGTATCCTCTAAAGACACTGTCCATTCCGTTCAACTGCTCTTCCAGATCCTTTTCTATCTCTAACAGAATTACAATGTCATCGGCACACCTCAAAGTTTTTATTTCTTCTCCATGAATCTTAATTCCTACTCCAAATTTTTTCTTTTGTTTCCTTTACTGTTTGCTCAATATATAGATTGAATAACATCGGGGATAGGCTGCAACACTGTCTCACTCCCTTCCCAACCACTGCTTTCCTTTCGTATCCCTCGACTCTTACAACTGCCATCTGGTTTCTGCGCAAATTATAAATAGCCCTTCGCTCTCTGTATTTGAACCCTGCCACCATCAGAATATGAAAGAGAGTATTCCAGTCAACATAGTCAAAAGCTTTCTCTAAGTTAGTATTTTGCACCCGATAGTTCGATAATTTTCACACCTGTCAACATCTGCTTTCTTCTGGATTGGAATTATTATGTTGTTCTTGAAGTGTGAGGGTATTTCGCCTGTCTCACACATCTTGCTAACCAGATGGTAGAGTTTTGTCATGGCTGGCTCTCCCAAGGCTATGACTAGTTCTAATGGAATGTTGTCTATTCCTGGGGCCTTGTATCGACTTAGATCTTTCAGTGTTCTGTCAAACGCTTCGCGCAATTTCATATCTCCTATCTCATCTACGTCCTCTTCGATTTCCATAATAATACCCTCAAGTACATCCCCCTTGTATTGACACTCTATATACCCCGTCCACCTTTCTGCCTTACCTTATTTGTTTAGAACCGGTTTTGCATCTGAACTCTTGATATTCATACAAGTGGTTCTCTTTTCTCCAAAGGTTTCTTTAATTTTCCTGTAGGCAGTATCTGTTTTACCGTAGTGATATATGCCTCTACATTCTTACATTTGTCCTCTAGCCATCCCTCCTTAGCCATTTGCACTTCCTGTCGATCTCATTTTTGAGACGTTTGTATTCCTTTTTGCCTGCTCCATTTACTGCATTTTTGTATTTTCCCCTTTCATCAGTTAAATTCCATACTTCTTCTGTTACCCAAGGCTTCCTACTTGCCCTCATATTGTTATCTACTTGATACTCTGGTGCCTTCACTATTTCATCTCTCAAAGCTACCCATTCTTCTTCTGCTGTATTTCTTTCTCCCGTTCTTCTCAATCATTCCCTAATGTTCTCTCTGAAACTCTCTACAACCTCTGGTTCTTTTAGTTTATCCAGATCCCATCTCCTTAAATTCCCACCTTTTTGCAGTTTTTGCAGTTTCTTCAGTTTTAATCTACAGTTCATAATCAATAGATTGTGGTCATAGTCCACATCTGCCTCTGGAAATGTCTCACAATTTAAAACCTGGTTCCTAAATCTCTGTCTTACCATTACATAAGCTGTCTGAAACCTTCCAGTGTCTCCAGACCTCTTCCACGAATACAGCCTTATTTCATGACTCTTAAACTAAGTGTTAGCTATGATTAAGTTATGCTCTGTGCAGAATTTTAGCAGGCGGCTTCCTCTTTCATTCCTTACCCGCATTCCATATTCACTTACTACTTTTTCTTCTCTTGCTTTTCCTACAATCGTATTCCAGTCCCCCATGACTATTAAATTTTCGTCTCCCTTCACTACCTGAATAATTTCTTTTATCTCATCATACATTTCATCAATTTCTTCATTATCTGCAGAGCTAGTTGGCACAGAAGCTTGTACTACTGTAGTAGGCATGGGCTTCGTGTCTGTCTTGGCCACTATAATACGTTCACCATACTGTTTGTAGTAGCTTACCCGCACTCCTATTTTTTTTATTCATTATTAAACCTACTCCTGCATTACCCGTGTTTGATTTTGTATTTATAATCCTGTATTCACCTGACCAGAAGTCTTGTTCCTCCTGTCACCGAACTTCACTAATTCCCACTATATCTAACTTTAACCTATCCATTTCCGTTTTTAAATTTTCTAACCTACCTGCCCGATTAAGGGATCTGACATTCCACGCTCCGATCCGTAGAAAGCCAGTTCTGTTTCTCCTGATAACAACGTCCTCCTGAGTAGACCCCGCCCGGAGATCCGAATGGGGGAATATTTTACCTCCGGAATATTTTACCCAAGAAGACGCCATCATCATTTAACCATACAGTAAAGCTGCATGCCCTCGGGAAAAATTACGGCCGTAGTTTCCCCTTGCTTTCAGCCGTTCGCAGTACCACAACAGCAAGGCCATTTTGGTTAGTGTTGCAAGGCCAGATCAGTGAATCATCCAGACTGTTGCCCCTGCAACTACTGAAAAGGCTGCTGCCCCTCTTCAGGAACCACACGTTTGTCTGGCCTCTCAACAGATACCCCTCCGTTGTGGTTGCACCTACGGTACGACTATCTGTACCGCCGAGGCATGCAAGCCTCCCCACCAACGACATGGTCCGTGCTTCATTGCAGTAACACTAACAAATTAAAAAATTAACAACGGTTCATTCACAGTACACAGTAGAAAGAGAAAGTAGGTGGTCTGGTGATTGCGTGTACATAATATACCTTTATTTGCCCTTGAAAACGGACAAATTAACACGAGAAAAATTTATTCAACCCCACTTTTCACCATTTAGCGCGGACTGTGCGTAATGCCCGAAAAAGTGGCGTGAAGCCCGATTACAACATGAGTTTTGAGCAGAGTTTCAAAACATTAGAATTAATATGAGAATGCTGGTTATTTTTTTTGAGTACTCAAACGCTTATCACTTCTCGAGGAAAGAGCGAACAGTGGACGGATAAAGTTTTCTTTTATTAACCTATTTAATATGTTGATTGTTTGTATAAATTTTTCAACTATTATTCGATTCCCTCGTTTATTATATAAGAGTAATAAAGCTCTGTAAATCAGTTATTTCAGAAACTGGTTATTGTGAGCGGTTTTAACTGTTAGGTTCAACTGGAGATGAAACAGAACCGGTATAACCCAAAACCAGGTGTTTCAGCGATAACCGCAGTCCCTAGTTGAAAGCTCAGTGCAAGACTGCTGACTGGCAGATTTTAAGTGCCCATGTCCCACGCACAAAAAAAAAAAAAAAAAAAAAAAAAAAAAAAAAAAAAAAACTAACGTATCCCTTTGTGGTCGCAATTTCTTCTGTTGGAGATACTCGTGCAATGACATAATAAACCTTTATTTGTCCTCATCGAGAGACGTTAAATGACTGGTGACTGAAAAATCTCGATAAAATAAGCAAAATATTTGGTTGGCCTTTATACATCTAGAGAATACTTTTCATTGGGTATATAGAACAACACTGTGATAAGTCATAGGCGCCTATCTGTCATCTCAGATAGCAGGAGAGAGAGTTGTAGATTGGAGCACTTTTCAGAACTTCGCTTCTGGCAATCTTGTAACGGAAGTTCACTAAGTTTACTCGTTCCGTTTTTAAAACGCAGCATTAACTTTTTGTCTGCGGCAGTATCTTCTGAAATTACTAAAATTACTCCGGAAAAGTAAGGTTTCTCCAAACTTGAAAGCGTGTCAAGGTACAATATGTTATGTAACGAGGAACGAATACTCTACTGAAATGTAAAGAACATACCACAGAGAAAATACTGTCAGCAGTGTACTTAATTGTCTGTTACATTATTATTCTACTGCACACCGATAATCACTAAACTAAGCAGACTTACTACCAAAAACGTGATACAAGTTAAACACATTCTGAAATAGAAACTATGGGAAACTCTGACAAATTTCCATTTTTAAGACGGATAAAATTGTTTAAACGTTAAGGAAATTGCGTTTGCAAATATCTCTTATGTCGGATCATAAATACCACAGGACGGGTCAGCTGAAGCAAAACAACAACTGATTGGAGCAAGTAGAGTATTTTTTATGCAATAAATAGCAGCGGCGAGTGAAAATTTGTATCAAGCCCGGGAATCGAACCCACGTCTCCTGCATACTGGGCAGGTGCGTTAGCCAGTAAGCCACTCCGGCACAGCTGCACGGAGTCCCCCGGCACCCCTTCCTCCTCGATCAGCCTACGTACATTGAATTAGACCAGTAAAACCTCTGAAATTGTGTCATTTCGTATGTATTTCTCCGGGGTTTCTGTACTACTCAAAAAAGGCTTATAAAAACCAAAGGAAAGATTTATAAAACGGCCGTTGGACTTGTGGTATTGCTTAGCAGTTAAATTTCGACATAAAAAGGTCTTGCGAACAGAAAAGGTCATACTACAGAAATGCACGTGTTATGATGGACAGGACGGGTAACATCGAAAATTCAAGCGCGCAATAAATTCGTAAGCGGTAGTGTACAGTCACACAACACCAAAACCTGATTACGGTATCGTCCATATGCGTCATTGCATGAGTGAAAGAGACGTGGGAGTGGAAGACCTGATATCTGCCGGTTGACGAATATCCAAAGCTATATGAAAAAAGCTAACGCTTAGCGCAGGTATACACCAACCAGCACGATACATGGCGCCACATGATTAGAACGGATCACTCCGAACAACAGGAAGAGGACAAGGACAAAGAAAAAAGAAGTAGGTTAAATAAGAGCATTTCGGACACATAAGTTACGAGATGTCTTGCCGTGTGGGGTACATGGAAAAAGGCATCGCTGGCGCTGTGGACCAACTGAAGAGTTGAAAACAAGAAAAGCGCCAGGTGCAGAAACAGAGCGGACCTGCAAAATTACACACCAATATCTTCAGCATCGGTTTTTGCTGCGGAATCCTCGAACATATGCTCAGATTGAGTATAAAAAACTTCGTTGAGGGGTAAAAGCTTCTGTTCACAAATCAGCGCGGATTTAGAATACATCGCTCCTGCCAAACTCAAGTTTGCCATTTTCTCAGAAGATATGCAGCGAACCGTGCGTGAAGAACAGATTGCATATTTCTACATTCCCGGAAAGCATTTGACACGGTGTCCCGCCGGAGACGTAACGAAGGTACGAGAATCCAGAACAGGCTGCCTGATATTTCACTGGCACGAAGACATTTTAAGTAATAGAACCCAGTACCCTGTCGTCGACAGTGAGTATTCATCAGAGACCAGGACATTGTCAGCAGTGCCCCAGGGAAGGCTGTTACAAGTGCTCTTATTCTCTACATACACTTGTACCGTTCTTTTAATAAGGAAACTTTACGATTACGTTGAATAAATATCTGAACTGTGGAACGGATACAAAATTCGAACTATCGTGCAGGGTGTTGCAACTGCAAGTGATGTGCTTACTCTGTGTTACTGTTAGCAAAAGCTTTATATGCATTGATTGGGCAATGGAACTCACAGTACCAATAACAAAAACACAGTAAAAGATCTTGGAATAATCTTGGATGAACACCTAAACTCAAAAGAACAAACAGTCACAGCTTGCCGGAAACAGCTCTCCTCCGTACATACAATTCAAAAATCTAGAAAAATATTTCCAATCCATGTTAAACAAAATTAGTCCAAACACTAGTCTTGCCTAATCTTTACTACTGTGATGTAGATCAACACGGCACCTCCACAGATCTTGAGAACAATGCTCGCGGTACTCTAGTCAGGTGTCCTGCGCACATCAACCTACTTTTCTTCATCCATGCGCCAGTATCCAGCTTATAAGTATTGCTCTCTCTCTCTCTCTCTCTCTCTCTCTCTCTCTCTCTCTCTCTCTGCCAGTTCGTGGACCTTTTGTGAAGACCTGTGACTGGGAGTCTTTCTTGGGACCAAATATTATCCGTAATATCTTTCCGTCAAAGGCTAACAATTTTTGTACATGTGCCTGGTGCGTTTTCTTTTCCCATTTCCATTGTAGTCCAGAATCTTCTGAGGAATTCTGTGCCCATGCATTGTCATGAGGTGTTGTCTCCAAGCTCCACAATATTTTTGAATTTTTTCCGTCTTGTTGAAAATATTTTATGTTCTAATATCTTCATTTCTAATCACGTGCACTCCTTTGCAGCCCTCCGACTTTCTTAGGATCCTAGTCTCTGCTCTTTGAGATTTTGTGGTAACCCAGTTTTTGCTGACAGAATAACACAGGACCCGCCATCACTTTATAGAATTTCATGATGGTCTCTTTTTGTACCTTATGGCCCAATGTTCTGCTAGTGGCGTCACAAACCTTAGAATTTGTGTATTTTATTTTCAGCATCAGAGTCAAAATCAACATTTATAGCAGTACTTAAATAAGAGATTTGGGAGAAATGTTCTGAAACTGAATTATCCAAAACAATTTTTGATCCTTCTGATTATTTTCCTGGAAATGCCATCATTTTAAAATGTTTCAGATTCATACAGACATACTGAAAGAGTTACTCTTTCGTAGTCTTATTTTAAAAATTCCTTGAAACTCCTCTACTACATACGTGGCTGGTAAACCGAAATATGTTCCACTTCCCCTTTCTATCTTTGCCTTAATTTCCATTCTGTTCTGTTCACGAAAGGTGCTTTCCAAATATTTAAGTATGTGTACCCTTTCAAAAGTGAATTCATCAGTTGTCAGTGGAGTACCATCATGGGGTGCATTCATCACTACCATGTACTCTGTTTCCCACCGTAATATGCTCAGTTGTTTTGGTAGTCCCACTTTTCATACTCCCGAAACAGTTTCCATAACATGTACCTACAGTCATCACAATCTTTGAGCATTACCACATTGTTTGTTTACTGACTTCTCGCCAGCACGCCGCCAGCAATAGAAGGTGAATCCTTAAGAGTGTCGGCAACAGTGCTGACAGACGTCGGCCTAAGAACTCGAGACAGAAGCCAACAGACAGTACAAGTGACTACGGAAGCCAAAACAGTTCTGGAGAGTGTACGGTTTATCATCTTCCATTTAAATCCCCGTAACACTACATTTTCAACTCTATGTCTTTAATACCTTTTTCCAGATCCATTTTAAAGAACAGAGGATCTAGTAAACAACCCTTTCGAAGCTCTTTGCTAACTTCAAATTGCTCTGATAAGACACCATCCTCCGTCGAACATTCTGCATATTATTCTTATCAGCAATTCCCATTAAAAATGTTTTAAACAATTAAAAATTGGACAAGTTATTGGACTACTTAATAAGTAAGAAGTGCAGTTTCTCGTTATTTGGATTACGATTGATACAGCGGAAGGCTTTCCAAAAACATCGAAATTAAAATTGGGTGCGTAAGCTGTTAAACTGATTGCACAATCCTGTCTTCGGGAATGAATGATACAGGGTGTCCCACATAAAACCGGTACGCCTCGCTTACCGGTTAATCATCTCTGGTCGAATTGCTTTTGGAACGGCAACACCGTCTAGAAAGTTGGCTGCACTGCATGTTATCGGAAAGTTGATCGCAGCAGTGCTTCAGTTGTGAGAAGCTCGCATTGTTGAGTTGCTACAGGAACGGGGCAGTTTGTGTTGGAACAACGAATAGTTATTGTTGCAGTGTTACATAAAAGACAGGCTCCATCAAGGAATGTAAAGAATTGTCTCAAGCGAGGTATGCTGGCAGGAAAGTTACCACGACCAGCACTGTTCAAGATCCACACAAGAAATGGTGGATTGTAGGATCCGTTCAGAACGTGCAGGGGATTAGGTAACCGACAGTGACCGCGCGGACATACCGAGAAGTCCCCGAAAGTCGCCAAGGACGTTATCACAGCAATTTGGTGTTGCTCGTATACCGTGTCATCGTGTATTAAAAGATGTGAAATGAAATGCCTATCGTGGGAGTGTGGTGCAAGAGTCGAAACCTGAGGATCAGGAAAAAAAGAGTTCATTATTATAACTGGCTCTTAACACCAATTGCTATTGGTTACTAGGACCCCTTGCTTTACTTCATGTCAGATAGGGCCCCGGTTTGATTCAAACTGTCAGAATTGCAGACACTGGTCGCAGAACAGCCCACATGTTTTGCATGAACAACATCTCCACAGTGAGAAGATACGTATTTGGTGTGCATTATCCGGCATGCGCTTTCTTGACCCCCGTATTTTTCAGTTACACCTTGAACAACGCCAGATATCTAGATATCTTTGACTCTTTCTATGCACGATTAACAAATTCAGAGAAACTATATGCAGTATTCCAACAAGATGGAGCAACCGCTCACACATCCGGCCAAAGTATGAGAGGTGGCATGAGCCCCATCTCATATTTCTATCTTACTCTGAGTAATTCGATTTTCCTCTCTAATTGCATGCGGTGAAAAGTTGCTATTCCTTCACACGCGGACTTCCCCTGCAGCGTCTCTCGTCACCCGGGTGGTCCGGTGACAGGTGGGTTCTGCTGACCTTGAAAGGGTTAAGCCGACGGGTGTGAGGGAGTCGAGTGGATGCTTTCCAGAAGCCGACATTGTCATAAGAGCGGGGGCGACACGCCCACACGGGCCTGACGGAGCGGCTGGGCTAGAGATTCCGTTACTTCGCAGAAACCTTGTGAAAACACTTTCTGGCGGGCTACCAGCGAGGCGTGGGAATGACTTGTGTTCTCAGGCAGTCTTGGCGGGCAAATTCCCGCGTTTTCTGCAAAATCATAACTGTGATTGGCTTGCTCAGGGGATAGCTCCGTGACGTAGCAAAATCGGCGCAGAAATTGGCTCCTAGTATCTCCATTGCTGGAATAGTAGTTCATCGGCAATAGAGTGGAATTTTCCGCCGGCTTTCGAGTTGCTGATTGGAATGTCACAATCTAATTTACGGACAACTTCAACTTCGTGGGGGCGGGAAAGTTTTGTGTTTGGTTTGTACAGGTGCTCTTGAGCGGGTCGGCTCTCGCCTTTCAGTTGGAGGAGGTTGCAAGACTGAGCTCTCGCTGCTCTGGACAGCCTGCCTTCCGTTGTCTGTCTAATATTCTTTCATTTAATTGTAACTGTTTGACGAAGTTGCTCAAGTTTCGACTTCAACGTAACTTTCCGTGTACAGTTGGAAATTGAGCGTTCTGCGTACAAGCGACCTATGGTGTCCGTCTTGAGCAGCTTTGGCGAAAGTTGACTGTATCGGAGTTACTCTGTGACTTTGCTTGTTAAAATCAATCACTGTAACGTCAGTGACTGTGTGGTGAGACTTCTTCGCCTCCCTCAGAGGCGCATTTGTGTTGGTAGGAAGTCTTTAGTCTGGAACAACCAGACCAGGATAATTTGTTTGGGACTGTACTCGCGACATTATCATCACCACGACGGGACGTCGAAGCAACCAGCCATCGCTTCCAGTACGCCAGATCGTGTCCTTGCAGTTAAGAAGACAGCTTGGTAATCTAATCCGCAGCACCGGCAGATTAGGGAATTTTGCTCTGTGATAATCAGAGCTCAGCAGAGCGCGCCTGTTCCCGTCTTTTCTTATGTGGTTCTGTCTTGGGTGTTCATTGTCTGAGTTCTCACTACTGTAGCAGCAATTAATGTTGGGTTGGCTGGGTGTTTCTCTAAAGATTTGAGTTGCAAGGAATTGGCTCCCCATACCATTTGGTCATAAACGTCACAATCTAATTTACGGACAACTTCAACTTCACCTTCACAGCATTTATTTGAGTATCCAATTTGACGTATTGCAAATGTTTCATTAGTTGTGTTTATTATTTTGAGTTTAGTCATAACAAATCAAATTGTTATTTTGGATAGAACTTTCATTCTGTAGATCGGTAGAGCAACCCTTTCATTTCTCACCACGTTAATGAAACGTATATATCAAATTAATTTCTATCAAATTATATTATTGCAGGTGCCAAACTCTTTTCTACTCCACTTGCAGGGTCGATTACAGTCAGTTTGCGTTTCTTCTTAATCCATGTGCAACAGCAAAAGTCGAAGTTAGAAAAGGGGGACCTTAGAGCATCATTTCCATATGAAGATTTCAGAAGAATTTAGTGTTAAACACACTGCTAGCCCCGGCACCTCGCAAGTATGGTCTACTTCGTCAACGTGTTCCTTCAAGACAGGTTTATCAGCACAGGCAACTAACCCCCAAAGCTCCCCGGATTTAACGTCGTCTGGTTATTATTTATGCGGTACGCTAAAGAGCAAAGTATATGCAGACAATCATGCACAATAGACGATCTTGAACGAAACGTCGCTAGAGCAATTCACATCACGCCCGCAGGGTTACAGTGTTTGCTGGTAACATTATCACACGAAGTCAGCGGTGTCTGGGTGCCCATGGCCACCACTTCCAGCATGTCCTATAAACAGCTGATTACATGCTTTTTAATGTTACTGTTATCTATTCTCCTTTAGTTAGTTCACTGTTAACTGAATCTCGGGCATGAGGGATACCCTGCATAATAGCACATTCGTGATTGGACTGATGAATTCTTGGCAAAGGGGACGCAGCAGGTTATCTTCGACGAGGAACATCGACAGGTATAAATGTAAATTACAGCGCGCCCCAGGGCAGCGTGCACGGACCCTGCTGATCACGCTACAGGCGGCAGTTATGGGCTGGCAGACAATTTTATTAGTGTCCTCTGACATTTCGCAGACGATGAGTGAAATGTTAGCAGTGCAGGGAGCAGGGGTACCAAGCCACAAAATATAAAATTCGGTCATAAATTTTCTTCCATTACCAGCGGTATTAACGAAGGAAATTGAGTACAATTTAAGAAACGTTCATCCATATGAAGGGGTTCATCCATAATAGTGTTAGTCAGTTTTGTTCATTTTGGGAAATTGAACGTTTTGTGAAAGACTGTGCAGGAAACTCAGGTTCGTAATGGGTTATTGACTCCAATAATGGGTAGTATCGATGTCGGAGCAAATATTAAGTATAGGAGGGATTACCACGATAATTACAGTAAATTTCATGAATTAAACTTTGAATTTACAATTTGAATTAACAATACCTGAGCTCAGTTAACTATAGGAATACTAAAATTATCATCATAACTGTATACAAATTGCCTGAATTCAGTTCGAATTAACCAAAAATACATCTCAGCCAGTGTTGTTTTCAAAAGTTTCTTTCAAACTCATGCTAAACAGGAGGGATGTATGGTAACAAGACTAATATGCCCATTTTTTTTTCAAATTACTGAATGGTCGTTTGTATGTCCAAGGTGAATAACATCATATTTCTTCAAAGTTCTCTTGAAGTTCAGATCTTCCATACTGCAGCCACCAGATTTTTAGCCGAGATTCTGGACATTGTAATTCATTTGTATTGCGGTTAACTACTGCCTTTTCCAAAGCTACTGTCGATATAAATCGTTACTGCTTCATCCGTGCTACTGAAAATGTCCTCTTTCTTCATGATTGAGCAACGATTTTATACCAGTCTGACGGAGTGTAGATCGTTCTTGCTTTTGCCTGAAGTTCCACACAGCCAAAAGTAGCATCGTTTGGTAGGTTGTCATGAAAATATGATCAAGAACATCCTCACCAAGTACTGATATATCAAAAGTTTCAAAGAGCAAAGTGCCATTTTAAAATTTCTATTTTGTCCAGAGTAGGCATTACTGGGAGTTATTATGCGTTTTCTTGTACCAGTCACTTCCTTTATGTGTTTCGCTATGCTTTATGAAATTTCCTTCGATTCTCTCGAAGCTAGTGTTTTGTCGCATACATACGGAAACCAGAGTTAGGTGTGAGGTCATGACAGCCAAGACAATATAAATTGCGTTGATAATATGCTATTGAACAGTTAACTTCGGAGATGTCATAGGCTTTTTCCAAATCAAATGTAAAAGCATAAACATTTTCAGAGCTACAATTTGATAATTTCTTAAGCACCTTCTTCGAATTCTTGCAGATTCGGCTCTTCTTGAGTGTAATTCATGTGGCACCTCTAATGGTGGTTCATGGCATTGTGGGACAAGTCAGACTTAATTCACTTTGCCACAAAATGCATCATACAAACCGTTTCGCAGTAGAACCTATGATGCCATCTGTGATGCTATTGTGCATGTAAAGACATAGATCACTTTTCCATCCAAAAGAATGCAGTTGCTACTACATGAAATAGTACTTAAGACATATTCGTCGAAATCTGAGTGATATTATCTCATAAACATTTTCACATGAATTTTAAATAAAAACACTTTTACGACCTTTAAAATTAAGAAATAGAAGGAAAACGGTCTATTGACAGACGGTTAACACGGGTTTAAAGAAGATCGTTCTTGTGAAACACAACTAACTCTTTACTCGCATGAAATGTTGAGTGCTATTGGCAAGGGATTACAAATTTATTCCGTATTTCTGGATTGGCGGAAATCTTTTGAACTGTACCACACAAGCGGATAGTAGTGAAATTTCGTGCTTATCGAATATCATCTCAGGCATCTGATTGGATTCGTGATTTCCTGTCAGAGATGACACAGTTCGCAGCAATCGTCGGTAAGTCATCGAGTAAAACAGAAGTGATTTCTGGCGTTCCCCAAGGCCCTTTGCTGTTCCTTATCTATATCAACGATTTGGGAGACAATCTAAGCAGCCGTCTTGCGTTCTTTGCTGATTGCGCTGTCGTTTATCGACTAATAAAGTCATCGGAAGGTCAAAACAAACTGCAAAACAATTTAGAAAAGATATCTGCCTGGTTCGAAAATTGGCAGTTGATCCTAAATAACGAAAAGTATTAGGTCATCCACATGACTGCTAAAAGGAATCTGTTAAACTTCGCTTACACAATAAATCAGTCAAATCTAAAGGGCCACAAATTCAAATAAATACCTAGGAATTAAAACTGCGAACAATTTAAACTGGAAGGAACACATAGAAAATGTTGTGGGGAAGGCTAACCAAAGACTGCGTTTTATTGGCAGGACACGTAAAAAATGTAACAGATCTACTAAGGAGACTGCCTACACTACGCTTGTCTGTCCTCTTTTAGAATACTGCTGCGAGATCTGGGATCATTTCCAGATATGATTGACGGAGTACATCGAGAAAATTCAAAGAAGGGCAGTACGTTTTGTAGTAATGCGAAACGGGAGAGAGTGTCACTGAAATGACACGGGATTTGAGATGGAGATCATTCGAACAAAGGCGTTTTTCGTTGCGGAGGAATCTCCTCACGAAATTCCAATGACCAACTTTCTCCTCGGAATGCGAAAATATTTTGTTGCGCCGACCTACATGGGAGAAACCATCACCAAGATAAATTAAGGGGAATTAGACCTCATACGTGAAGATATAGGTGTACGTTCTTTCCGCGTGCTATTGGAAAAATAGAGAATTGTGAAGGTGGTTAGATGAACATTCTGCCAAGCAGTTAAATGTGATTTGTAGAGTATCAGTGTCGATGTAGATGAAAAAAAGAATTCAAAATAGTTTCCGTAATAAACGCGCCGAGCAATACTTCGTTGCTCATTCCCAGCTGGAGTCTAGAAGTCCAGTTACGAAAATCCGCGCTGGATGTTCAATTTACAGTAACGTAAGAGACCAGTTACACTAAGGGAATACAGCCAGTCGATTACAAATCAAAATGAATAACCGTGCCGAAAATGATTACATCCTATACAGTATGTGGCCTGCATGGACATCATTAAGCATACCAAAGGTTAAATCATGATGATGATGAACATCATCATCATCATTTAAGACCGATTATGCCTTCAGCGTTCAGTCTGGACCATGGTCCCCCTTAGAAATTCCTCCATGATCCCCTATTCAGTGCTAACATTGGTGCCTCTTCTGATGTTAAGCCTATTACTTCAAAATCATTCTTAACCGAATCCAGGTACCCTCTCCTTGGTCTGCCCCGACTCCTCCTACCCTCTATTGCTGAACCCACGAGACTCTTGGGTAACCTTGCTTCTCCCATGCGTGTAATATGACCCCACCATCTAAGCCTGTTCGCCCTGACTGCTACATCTATAGAGCTCATTCCAAGTTTTTCTTTGATTTCCTCATTGTGGACACCCTCCTGCCATTGTTCACATCTACTAGTACCTGCAATCATCCTAGCTACTTTCATATCCGTAACCTCAACCTTATTGATAAGGTAACCTGAATCCACCCAGCTTTCGCTCACATACAACAAAGTTGGTCGAAAGATTGAACGGTGCACAGACAACTTAGTCTTGGTACTGACTTCCTTCTTGCAGAAGAGAGTAGATCGTAGCTGAGCGCTCACTGCATTCGCTTTGCTACACCTCGCTTCCAGTTCTTTCACTATGTTGCCGTCCTGTGAGAATATGCACCCCAAGTACTTGAAACCGTCCACCTGCTCTAACTTTGTTCCTCCTATTTGGCACTCAATCCGTTTATATCTCTTTCCCACTGACATTACTTTCGTTTTGGAGATGCTAATCTTCATACCATAGTCCTTACATTTCTGATCTAGCTCTGAAATATTACTTTGCAAACTTTCAATCGAATCTGCCATCACAACTAATATAAATATTCTATACTAATATAAATAATCCCAAAAAAATCTCACATCAAAAGGAGACATGGCCCGAGGACCTAAATAAAACTACAAACTTCTGTAGAAGCTGATCTTAAAACATATTAACTAAAATAAGATTACAACCGCATAAAGAGACACATATATGAAAGGCGCCGTTATTTTTATTTTAGTTGCCACCAGCGCGGCCACGTGCCTGAATGGATGTAGCAACGTCAAGCTCGCCAGATTCAATAGGATGCAAGTATGTCCGTGAAATTCCCATAATGGCTTCGTTAAAAGTAAATGCTCGTCATCAGTAGCCACACAGCATGCCGAGCAGCCATAGGCACGTCTGCGGAACTCGCGACCGGGGATTTGAGAGCCAGTCGACAGCCACGCACAGGCTAAACGCAAAAAGGTTCCATCGTGGCCAGCACCCCATGTCAAATGAGACCTACACACCGCTTGCAATCCGTCCAACCACTCACACAGCCTAGTGCTCCAGGATTGAGTCAGCCAACACTGCCCAGCCGCACGGACCGAGACAGACCGACTCGCGCAGGAGCACTCGACGTTAAGTTCTTTCTCCTCGTATTCGCAAGCCATCTGCCGGGTAACCACAAAAACCCCGAGCAGGCAAAGGGATAGCCATGTATCTGCTTGACTGGCAATGGGAGCCGGTGCACATCGTAATGCGGTTTTCTGTCATCAAGGGCTGCCTGAAAAATGCAGCACAGATATTCAGTCAGATATTGGTAGGATTACAAAATGGAGAAAAGACTGGCAAGTAACTTCGACTGTTCAGAAAGGTAAAATTGTGCAGTTCACAAAACGCATAAACAATGTACCCTGCGCGTTTGAGACACTATTGGAATCAGTCAACCCATGTAAACCTCTGGGTAAAAAGAATTATATTAATATGAAATGGAACGATCACAAAGTCTCAGTCGTATGTAAAGCAGGCGGGAGACTTAGATTCTTTGATAGAGTACTGGGAAAATTCAATCGGGCTGCAAAGAAGATTGCTTCCTCTAATACGCAAACAATATGTACAAGTGCCAAGAGCGAATAACAAGACTGGACTACCAAGAACGAAGTGCCCGGATTAAAAAGGGTGTAAGACAACTAAAGTCCAATCCGTACATCGAAGAAGTAATAATGGAAATAAAAGAAAGCTTCAGGAGTGGAATTAAAATTCGAGATGAAAGGATATTATAATTTTAATTAATATTGTGTTTATACCGATTGCTGGTGAGGAGGAAAGTTAGTTATTAGTATTTTATTAATGATCTCATTCGTAAGCAACCATATCAGAGTCATCACAGTCGCTCAAGAAAGTTATAGTTAAGCTTTACTTGTTTAATCAGAATCGGGCGATGACTCTCTTTGTCCGCAGTCTCGATGATTCGAAGCGATCTGCAATCCTGTGTAAATAAAATGTCTTGGTTATTCTTGCGTTGCGTAGTCAGTCGGGAAACCTCAGATCAAGCGGAAAGTTTGCTTTGATAGTGTTTAATTTTTTTTTGGTTATCAGTCTACTGACTGGTTTGATGCGGCCCGCCACGAATTCCTTTCCTGTGCTAACCTCTTCATCTCAGAGTAGCACTTGCAACCTACGTCCTCAGTTATTTGCTTGAAGTATTCCAATCTCTGTCTTCCTCTACAGTTTTTGCCCTCTACAGCTCCCTCTAGTACCATGGAAGTTATTCCCTCATGTCTTAGCAGATGTCCCATCATCCTGTCCCTTCTCCTTATCAAAGTTTTCCACATATTCCTTTCCTCTCCGATTCTGCGTAGAACCTCCTCATTCCTTACCTTATCAGTCCACCTAATTTTCAACATTCGTCTATAGCACCACATCTCAAATGCTTCGATTCTCTTCTGTTCCGGTTTTCCCACAGTCCATGTTTCACAATGCTGTACTCCAGACGTACATCCTCAAAAATTTCTTCCCCAAATTAAGGCCGGTATTTGATATTAGTAGACTTCTCTTGGCCAGAAATGCCTTTTTTGCCATAACGAGTCTGCTTTTGATGTCCTCCTTGCTCCGTCCGTCATTGGTTATTTTACTGCCTAGGTAGCAGAATTCCTTAACTTCATTGACTTTGTGACCATCAATCCTGATGTTAAGTTTCTCGCTGTTCTCATTTCTACTACTTCTCATTACCTTCGTCTTTCTCCGATTTACTCTCAGACCATACTGTATACTCATTAGACTGTACATTCCGTTCAGCAGATCATTTAATTCTTCTTATCCGATGAAATAATAGAGCTCTTGGATCTAATAATTGCAGGTTCGTTTCCAATTCATCAGCAGTTCCCTTCTGATTACCAACGAAACGACACCTCCGTGCAAATTTACAATTACAGAATACATATATAATGAAATTCCTTACACACCTTTGTTGTAAATGCTCAGCATATATTTTCTTGAGTAGCATACAATATATTTTCATTTTCTTCCTTCCAGTAATCTCGATAGCAAAATTACAATTATTCAATGCGGTTATTCGGCACGGAGAAGATCCTAGAAGTCCTCTCAACACACACCCGAGAGAATATTACAGAGAGTAATTATGCGCTCATGGAATACTAGCAGTACTGTACCACTCTGCGCATCGATTCTGCGAGTATATAGATGGTCAAGTTCAAGTGGTCCAAATGGCTCTGAGCACTATGGGACTTAACTTCTAAGGTCATCAGTATCCTAGAACTTAGAACTACTTCAACCTAACTAACCTAAGGACATCACACACATGAATGCTCGAGGCAGGATTCGAATCTGCGACCGTAGCGGTCGCGTGGTTCCAGACTGTAGGGCCTAGAACCGCTCGGCCACCCCGGCCAGAGATGGTCAAGTAGGAAACGTAATTCACTCATAGAACTGTGCAGGGATAATTAGTAGAATATAAAGAAATACTACAATATCAACGATACGAATCGCTCATGACATTGCTATCCTGAGTGAAATTGAAGAAGAATTACATGATCTGCTAAATGGAATGAATATTCTAATGAGAACAGAATATGGACTGAGAGTAAATCGAAGAAAGACGAAGGTGATGAGAAGTGGGAGAAATGAGAACAGGGTTGATGGTCACGAAGTACATGACATTAAAGAATTCTGCTACCTAGGCAGTAAAATAACCAAGGACGGACGGAGTAAGGAGGACATCAAAAACAGACCAGCACTGGCAAATATGGCACTCCTGGACAAGAGAAGTCTATTAGCATCAAACATAAGCCTTAATCTGAGGAAGAAATTTCTGAGAATGTACATTTGGAGCAAAGCATTGTGTGGTAGTGAAACAGAGACTGTAGGGAAACCAGAACAAAAAACAATAGAAGCAATTGAGATGTGGTGCTACGGACGAATGTTGAAAATTAGGTGTACTGATAAGGTACGGCTTGAGGAGGTTCTGGGTAGAATCGGAGAGGAACGGAATATGTGGAAAAAACTGATAAGGAGAATAGACGGGATGATGGGACATTTGTTAAGACATGAGGGAATGACTTCCATGGTACTAAGGGAGTTGTAGAGGCAAAAACTGTATAGGAATACACAGACTGGAATACAACCAACGAACAATTGAGGACGTAGGTTGCAAGTGCTACTCTCAGATGAAGATGTTGGCACAGGAGAGGAATTCGTGCCGGCCGGCATCAACTAAGTCAGAAGCCTGATGACTGAAAAAAAGGAAGATTGCTTACAAAATACTTGTACGACACTTCCTATAACACTGGTGAAGAGTGTCGCTCCAATAGCAAACAGGACTAGCGAACGATATACAAAGAGTTTCAAACTTCCTGTTACAGGCTCCTAGGGGTTGTAGAGGGGAGTTAGTAAATAAAATTCGGTAGGAAACTACGTCCGCAAATGTAGCGTCGGATATAAAATAAGTTTGAAGATAGAATCACAAGCTGACAAGAGGACGTCATCGTTGGTCCCTCTCGTCGGTATGACGTCGAACACAATATTTCGTCCGACTGCAGCAACACCTCTGAAGAACTGGTACGCGTACGTTAACCCACGACACACGGCAACAGGGACGTTATTGTCCCAGAAATACTATACCACTTCTTACGCCATGCCTTTGCTGCTCGTTTCTGTCGGCACCGTTATTTTAATAACACTGATCGGTTTTCCCCATTTTCTATAATAACGCTATATTTCAAACCAATGCAAACTTTACGAATAAAAACTACTCCTTCTTTTTCGAAAATATTAATTTAGAAACTAAACATGTTTCAACTGCTGCTAAGGCTAACTGATAGTTCGGTTTTTTTACTCGGTTATTAGTAAAAAAAAAAAAAAATACGTGTCATAACCGAGATCAAATAAATACCGAAAAATAACGGTTATTCTGAACTACGACGGTCGTTCAATAAGTAACGCGCCACATTTTTTTCTCAGAAGATATTTATTGTTGAAACTTCCTGGCAGATTAAAACTGTGTGCCGGACCGACACTCGAACTCGAGACCTTTGCGTTTCGCGAGCAAATGCTCTACTGACTGAGCTACCCAAGCACGACTCACGCCCCGTCCTCACAGCTTTAATTCCGCCAGTACCTCGTCTTGTCGTTAATAGTCAGAATTTGCTGACAATATACATCAATATGTCTTATCTGTGTCCTATTTTTCTACGTAGTCTCCATCACGTTCCAATGCCGTACGCCAACGTTGTGAAAGAGCACGTATTCGCTGCTGGTAAAAGCTCTTGTGCTGTAAGCGTAGCCACGTCTTCACTGCATGACTGACACTCTCGCAATCTTCAAAGTGTGTTCCCCGTAGAGAATATGTAAGCGGCCCAAAGAGATGGAAGTCCGTGGGTGCCACGTCTGGACTGTAGGGTGGATGAGGCAATGGTGCCCAACCAAATTTCGCGATGGGTTCCCATAGTTTCAGACTTGAGTGTGGGCGTGGATTAGCGTTTTGAATCAAGATTTCTGCCGGATTCTTGTCCGATCGAACACGTCGGACACAGTTTTTTACTTTATCCAGTCTTCACGTATGCCTCTCAATTGATGGTTGACCCTCTTGGCATCACATCCACGAAAATGACGCCATCGCAATCCCAGAAGAATGTCACCATGACTTTTCCGGCAGAGGGGGTTGTCTCGAATTTCTTCTTTTGTGGTGAATGAGGATGAAGCCACTCCATGGAGTGCCTTTTTGTTTCCGGAGCAAAGTGGTGCATCCGGCCTTCGTCCCCTGTAACGATCTGTGACAGAAAAGCCTCTCAGTCGGTCTCAAAACGCTCCAGTAATTCAGATGAGATGGTCTTTCTTTGAATCTTGTGGTCCGCTGTGAGCATTCGTGGAACCCATCGTGACGACCTCTTTGAATGTCCGAGAGTCTCTATCCTTGCAGACGCACTTCCAATGCTAATCGACAACTGCAGAGCCAGCTGTCGATTTGTGATGCGCACGAATAATGACATCCGCACGTTTCAGCATGTCTGGAGCAGTGGCTGTGACAGGACGGCCCGAGCGTGGCTGATCATGGAGTTCTGTTTCTGCATTTCCTGAGGCTGTGACTTTCTTTACCATCGCCGAACTGTACTCGTATCAACTGCAGCATCGCCATACATTGCGCACAAACGTTTATGGATGTTCACCTCGTTTTCTTTTTCTGTCAACAATAATTCAATAACAGCACGCTGCTTGTAACGTGAGTCGTATGTTGACGCCATTTTGACGCTGTACTACGGCTCTGTCATCAGTCAGTACGGCTCGAAACTTCACCGGCGTACAGAACATACATGAAATGTGAAGCACGAATATGGACGTTTGTCTATGTACATTAATGGCTTTTTTTTTAATGTGGGGCATTTCTTTTTGAACGACCCTCGTAAAATACCGGTATCGAGTTTCCTTTAAGTTACGTCTATGGTCACAATCTTTTTTGTTTAACAGATTACCGGTTTCGTCCTTTAATGACCATCGTCAGGTCTGTTTCATAAAAACAAAGTCCTAATGAACTGCAGCCATAGTGACATCATCAAATGCTAAATGCGGAATCAGCACCAGCACCAGCATTTAATGTTTGACGATGCCACTATGACTGCAGTACATTAGGACTTTGTTTTTATGAAACAGATCTGACGATGGTCATTAAAGGACGAAACCGGTAATCTGCTAAAAAAGGTTGTGACCATAGACGTAAATTAAAGGAAACTTATTACATATACGGGTCACTGAGGTTTTTGGCGACGATGTCGCAGCTTGTGATACCGGCATCGGTTTTGACCAGTCGTTTTGTGCCATTCCTACCCCACCCGCGACGACAATGCTATCTTCTCTGAACGTTTGGCCATCTGGGGCCCCCACTTCTGTGACTCTCATTTCTGGTGGAGGCCAGTGGGTACCAGAGATTTGGACAAACTCGGTGATGACCAGAAGGCACGGTCCCGTTGTGAGCTGAACGCTCGGCGGTCAAGTTCAAAGTCGTTTCCCCGCGGGCAACGGCATCGGCTATAAGGCGCAGACGCCGGGAGAAATACGGCCCGGCTCCGGAGCAGGTGTGGGCCTCGACACAGCAGGTCCGGTGAGAGGGAGGGAGGCGCTCCCAGATTTACGTCAGAATACCACCAGCCGGCAGCCGTGCGACTGTGCCGGCAGTTTATGTGAGCCACCGCCAGGGTAGGAGGGGGGATTCTCGGAACGGGTATTTCCCGCTGAAACCGCAACGGATGCGTCCGTGGCTGTGGGCAGAGTCCGGCAACTCACATGCGTGCGGTGAGCGTGCGAAAATTGTGACACACCCGGATCCTCTGCTGCTTAACCAGCAGCACGCACCCAGGTCTGACTCTCACATTCACTGACAGTGACAAAATGTATCCAGACACCTGTTAGTGGACATTAGTTTGGGGTGTCTGAACACTGCAGTAAGTGTGGAGGAATGGCAGCCCATTCTTGCTCAAGAGCTGAAACCAGACAAGGTAGTGATGTTGGACGGTAGGGTCTAGAGTGATGCCCACTTCGTAACTCATACCATAGGTGTTCCATTGGCTTATTCTGGGGCTCTAGGCAGGTCACTCTAACTTACAACAGTGGACCGTGATTTATTTTCAAAGAATATTCTTAAGAATTTATTTTATTTACTAGCGATTCATCAAGAACATTAACACATTTAATTACACTATGTAAGTATGTAAGTAGTTGCCAGGGAGTAACTGATGAAATCATAACCAAATTCCTTTTAACAAATGGGAATTTTATTCACTTTAATAGTGGCTAAAAGCATTTTTTAAAAGAAACAGATTTAAAAGTATAATCAGAAAGCACCCTCTAAATATTAAAGTTACAATTTATTCAGAGGCAGAAAGAAAGAAGTTTTGACTGTGTGAGCTTTCGGGCAGAGAACCTTGCCGCTCCCTTTTGACACGGCCGTAGTTACGACCCTCGGAAAGACTACACTGGTACGAATCTGCAACACACCAGATAACTTTAAACTAAGAGTTTTAACAATTTACACAAGCGCACAAACTATGCACCCCCCGAAGGAGGGATGGAAATGATACAAAACACTGACAATTAAAATATTAACCTTGCCACCGAAGGTGCAACTTCATTTTAACTTCTAAGAAAAGTCTTACGGTGAAACGGTGGTAACTTTATATACTAAAATGATCATTTAAATAAAAGCACATGAAATACAATCTTATATAAAATTCTACAAGGTTGGCCAAGATGCTCTACAGTACACAGATACCGCCTCCCGAGATAATAGGCAATAATATCAAAGTTACCAAAGATCAAAACATATTTCAGGTATTAGGCCGTTACACTCCAAGCAATAAATTCGTTAACACACCAAATCCGACAAACATATCAGAGGCAGCTACTAACGTACGATAGATTGATAGGGAGATTACCGAACAACCTGAGCCGCAGGTTGCTCTAAACCACCCCTACTCGACAAGGGAAAAACGGACCACCCAGTTTATAAACAACCACCTTCCGGCGGGTGGGCAAACGGAGAAGAATGGTGGGACGACCCCAAAGCAAAACGGCTGGTGACCTCACCAAGAAAACATGTAGAATTTAACAAGAGTAAATCAAACAACACATCACCAATCACTTAACTTCTAATAAACTGCGATTTCTCGAAAAGACCTGGCGCAGCACCCCTAAATCGCTCTCCCGAACCGTCCGCTGCCAGCCGCTTCAACGGACGCAGGAAGGCGCGCCGATCTCCCGTCTCACGGCGTCGCAGCTCGCACGGGCCAGACCGATGTCGTTGCTCTCGTGTCGACCGCGAAGCCACTACCCCTCGCTATACGGCGCGGCCCAATGGACTCACGTGGCGACCTCACATGCGCCGACGCTCAAGACAGACAAGTCATCTTGTGTCTCGGTGTGCGACCGACCAACCGCTCGATCCAATCGCCAATGACCATTCCTTGAGCAAACTCGAGCAGACTGGCGGCCTAACGCGCAGACTCAGATGCAGGAACTAAGCCCCGACCGGGCGACCACTCGCTGAGTTCTCTTACTAGCGCAAAGACTCATTTTGCCGGCTTTAAAGGTTGATCCGAAAGACAGAAATACTAGCACTCCGAACGAGAGACAGACACTGACTGCCTAACAAATGCGGACGAGACAGAGACTAGCAAGTTGGGGACGAGAGACTGACCCAGACTCACCGACTGGCGAGCTCACAGCGCCCCTTAAATGCACGTGAACAGGCAACCCTTCCCCTTTCCCACCAGAGGGAGACACCAAAGCTGCGATTGCCACAGCGGCGCCACCGCCGCCAGAAACGGAGGGCGACTGCTTCACACGACGCGCTGCGGCGCGCTCTTCAAAACAACAATTTTTACCACGGCTCAGACAGCATCTTTTGCCATGCTGATGCGAATGATCATCGCTTCTGAACTGTTCCTCTAGTTTCGATGATTTCAGTTCACCTTCGAATACCCAGAAGTACAGTATGATCAAATGCATTTGGTACCCGTTAGTGAATACTGATATGGAGTGCGTCCATAGTCCGCCTTTATGTCGGCTTGAACTGTAATGGGGACTCTTTCAAAAAGGTGTCTGGATGTCTGTCGAGCAATGACAGCCCATAATTCCTCAAGAGGCGAAACCACAGGGGCAGCGATATTGGATGCTCGGATCTGGGGCGAAGTTGACACACTAACTCAGGTCAGAGGTGTTCCATTGAGTTCGAGACTGCAAAGGCCAATTCATTCTAGAAATGCTGTTGTCCACAAACCATTGCCTCCCAAACGCTGTGATAGGATCCATTGCCATGCTGATGTAAGTAGTCACCGTCTCCAAAGTGTTTCTCTAGGCAGCACACAAGGCTGGAAAGTGTGTTCCTATCCTTCCACATTTAGAATTTTCTTAGCCACAGTAAGCGGACAGTGCTCTGACTATAGAAAACACCCCAACACCAGATTTTCTATGCATGACTGTTCGCACCACACATAATAGCAGCTAACATTTTACAGTTATTCGTCAAACCCAAATTCTTCCACCAGATTTCTACATGTTGTAGTACCGAGCGAGGTGGCGCAGTGGTAGCACACTGGACTCGCATTCGGGAGGACGACGGTTCAATCCCGCGTCCGGCCATCCTGATTTAGGTTTTCCGTGATTTCCCTAAATCGCTCCAGGCAAATGCTGGGATGGTTCCTTTCAAAGGGCACGGCCGACTTCCTTTCCCATCCTTTCCTAATCCGATGAGACCGATGACCTCGCTGTTTGGTCTCTTCCCCCAAAAAACAAAAACAAACTATATGTTGTAGTGAGATTCACCACTCCAAGTCACTAGTTTTCTGGCCACTGGTGTCACTCTTTACACTACCTCCAGCATCGCTTAGCACCGACTACAGAAATGTATGGCTTACGAGCAGCTGCCATACCATTGGACACCATTCTTTTCAACTCCCTATGCACAATCACTGTGCTAGTTGGACACCTGGTACCTATTTGCAGGTCACAAGTGATTCCTTGTGCTGATTTTATGCGATTTTTTCCAACACCCCTCCTCAATGCTCGACGCTCCCTGTCTGTCAGTAGATAAGGTCTGCAAAGTGTTGGTTCAGCTGCAGTCTTCCCTTCACGTTCCCACTTCAGAATAAAGTCTCCAACAACTGAGCTGGGCAGCTTTAGAAGGGTTGAATTGTCTCTGATGAGTTTGTTACTCTGATGGATTAAATGACTAGTCCACATTCGAAATCACTGAGCTCTCCTAATTCTCCCATTCTGCCCTTACTGCTTCTGGGTCTGCCTACACCATACTCGCCACGTTCTTTGATACCGGTGGGTTTGCCTCTTGTGACATGTAGTGACCAATTCCTCATTACAAAGGTGTATCCAGATACTTTCTGTCACACAGAGTATTTCCTCCTGCCATTATCATCAGAGTGAGTACTCTTACTGACTAAGCCATCCAGTACGACTTTGTCCCCGTCTCCACAGCTTCATACACCGCTCCTTACTTTCCAAAATTCACTGAACTACTATCCATGCATTGCTGGATTAGCAACCCTGGAAGAAAGGATACTGTAGAGAAATGGCTTAGTCACAGTCTCAGGATTCTTTCCAGAATGAAGCATTCACTCCGCAGCGAGATGTCCACAGATACCAAGCTTCCTCGCAAAAGTGTATTCTAGACTGTGTTCCAGCCTGGAACAGTATTTTTCACTGGTCAGTTCTCTGTTACTGAGATGTACAGGCACAACTCTCTACCTACCCTTACAGGCTCACTATTACTAGCACATCACACTGCACTGAAGCCATCCTACACACCTCTCTGAGCTAGTACTCCTAGTGAAAAAGGTATTGAGGAAAATGGCTTTATTCAAGAAACAATCAGCTAAGCTAGGCTGTTCCAGATTGTGTGCCCACTTGGGAGATTGGAGAAGTGGGAGGGCGGGGGGGGGGGGGGGGGAACTGAGCATACATGATCAAGGTGGGCAGTGTTGTGTAAATGTCTGGCGAACAGGTGGTCTTAAGCTGTCCATACACATGCTGAACAGTTTGCCAGTCTACTCACCAAGTTGTTCAACTCCAAATCCCTCACCTGTGTGTAAGTTATAGGCTCATGGTCCGGTCTGCTTTTAAGGCACCCATTCACAGCCCAACCAGTTGAGAGACCCACTCAGCAGCCACATCCACGACATATCTGTCTGGAGCCCGTGATCTAGGGGTAGCGTCTTTGATTCATAATCAAAACGTCTTCGGTCCCGGGTTCGATCCCCGCCACTGCCTACATTTTGATAAATAATCAGCATTGGCGGCCGAAGACTTCCGGTATAAGAAGTCAGCCTCATTCTGCCAACGGCCTTGTCAAAGAGAGCGGATAGAGGTTCAGGGCACTCTCTTGTCCTTGGAGTGGGAAATTGTCCCTAAAGGCGGAAGAATCAGCAATGATCAACGACATGAGGATGCAGAAGGCAATGGAAACCGCTGCATTAAAGACGCGTAACGTCTATCCACAGGACATGTGGCCTGTATTTGAAGAAGTGTCATGATGACCTCTCCATCGGCAAAAGATACCGGAATAGTCCCCCATTCGGATCTCCGGAAGGGGACTGCCAAGGGGGAGGTTACCATGAGAAAAAGATTGAATAATCAACGAAAGGATAACGTTCTACGAGTCGGGGCGTGGAATGTCAGAAGCTTGAACGTGGTAGGGAAACTAGAAAACGAAGGGAAATGCAAAGGCTCAATCTAGATATAGTAGGGGTCAGTGAAGTGAAGTGGAAGGAAGACAAGGATTTCTGGTCAGATGAGTATCGGGTAATATCAACATCAGCAGAAAATGGTATAACAGGTGTAGGATTCTTTATGAATAGGAAGGTAGGGCAGAGGGTGTGTTACTGTGAACAGTTCAGTGACCGGGTTGTTCTAATCAGAATCGACACCAGACCAACACCGACAACGATAGTTCAGGTATACATGCCGACGTCGCAAGCTGAAGATGAACAGATAGAGAAAGTGTATGAGGATATTGAAAGGGTAATGCAGTATGTAAAGGGGGACGAAAATCTAATAGTCATGGGCGACTGGAATGCAGTTGTAGGGGAAGGAGTAGAAGAAAAGGTTACAGGAGAATATGGGCTTGGGACAAGGAATGAAAGAGGAGAAAGACTAATTGAGTTCTGTAACAAGTTTCAGCTAGTAATAGCGAATACCCTGTTCAAGAATCACAAGAGGATGAGGTATACTTGGAAATGGCCGGGAGATACGGGAAGATTTCAATTAGATTACATCATGGTCAGACAGAGATTCCGAAATCAGATACTTGATTGTAAGGCGTACCCAGGAGCAGATATAGACTCAGATCACAATATAGTAGTGATGAAGAGTAGGCTGAAGTTCAAGACATTAGTCAGGAAGAATCAATACGCAAAGAAGTGGGATACGGAAGTACTAAGGAATGACGAGATACGTTTGAAGTTCTATAACGCTATAGATACAGCAATAAGGAATAGCGCAGTAGGCAGTACAGTTGAAGAGGAATGGACATCTCTAAAAACGGCCATCACAGAAGTTGGGAAGGA
Source organism: Schistocerca americana (assembly GCF_021461395.2). Classification (NCBI taxonomy): domain Eukaryota; kingdom Metazoa; phylum Arthropoda; class Insecta; order Orthoptera; family Acrididae; genus Schistocerca; species Schistocerca americana. The sequence goes on along the minus strand of NC_060128.1, from coordinate 65,522,999 downwards.
AACCATAGGTACAAAGAAGGTAGCTGCGAAGTAACCATGGGTAACAGAAGAAATACTTCAGTTTATTGATGAAAGGAGGAAGTACAAACATGTTCCGGGAAAATCAGGAATACAGAAATACAAGTGGCTGAGGAGTGAAATAAATAGGAAGTGCAGGGAAGCTAAGACGAAATGGCTGCAGGAAAAATGTGAAGACATCGAAAAAGATATGATTGTCGGAAGGACAGACTCAGCATACAGGAAAGTCAAAACAACCTTTGGTGACATTAAAAGCAACGGTGGTAACATTAAGAGTGCAGCGGGAATTCCACTGTTAAATGCAGAGGAGAGAGCAGATAGGTGGAAAGAATATATTGAAAGCCTCTATGAGGGTGAATATTTGTCTGATGTGATGGAAGAAGAAACAGGAGTCGATTTAGAAGAGATAGGGAGGAGGAGGAGGAGGAGGAGATTAGTGTTTAACGTCCCGTCGACAACGAGGTCATTAGAGACGGAGTGCAAGCTCGGGTGAGGGAAGGATGGGGAAGGAAATCGGCCGTGCCCTTTCAAAGGAACCATCCGGCATTTGCCTGAAGCGATTTAGGGAAATCACGGAAAACCTAAATCAGGATGGCCGGAGACGGGATTGAACCGTCGTCCTCCCGAATGGGAGTCCAATGTGCTAACCACTGCGCCACCTCGCTCGGTAAGAGATAGGGGATCCAGTATTAGAATCGGAATTTAAAAGAGCTTTGGAGGACTTACGGTCAAATAAGGCAGAAGGGATGGATAACACTCCATCAGAATTTCTAAAATCATTGGGGGAAGTGGCAACAAAACGACTATTCACGTTGGTGTGTAGAATATGGGTCTGGCGACATACCATCTGACTTTCGGAAAAGCATCATCCACACAATTCCGAAGACGGCAAGAGCTGACAAGTGCGAGAATTATCGCACAATCAGCTTAACAGCTCATGCATCGAAGCTGCTTACAAGAATAATATACAGAAGAATGGAAAAGAAAATTGAGAATGCGCTAGGTGACGATCAGTTTGGCTTTAGGAAATGTAAAGGGACGAGAGAGGCAATTCTGTCTTTACGGCTAATAATGGAAGCAAGGCTAAAGAAAAATGAAGACACTTTCATAGGATTTGTCGACCTGGAAAAAGCGTTCGACAATATAAAATGGTGCAAGCTGTTCGAGATTCTGAAAAAAGTAGGGGTAAGCTATAGGGAGAGACGGGTAATATACAATATGTACAACAACCAAGAGGGAATAATAAGAGTGGACGATCAAGAACGAAGTGCTCATATGAAGAAGGGTGTAAGACAAGGCTGCAGCCTTTCGCCCCTACTCTTCAATCTGTACATCGAGGAAGCAATGATGGAAATAAAAGAAAGGTTCAGGAGTGGAATTAAAATACAAGGTGAAAGGATATCAATGATACGATTCGCTGATGACATTGCTATCCTGAGTGAAAGTGAAGAAGAATTAAATGATCTGCTGAACGGAATGAACAGTCTAATGAGTACACAGTATGGTTTGAGAGTAAATCGGAGAAAGACGAAGGTAATGAGAAGTAGTAGAAATGAGAACAGCGAGAAACTTAACATCAGGATTGATGGTCACGAAGTCCATGAAGTTAAGGAATTCTGCTACCTAGGCAGTAAAATAACCAATGACGGACGGAGCAAGGAGGACATCAAAAGCAGACTCGTTATGGCAAAAAAGGCATTTCTGGCCAAGAGAAGTCTACTAATATCAAATACCGGCCTTAATTTGGGGAAGAAATTTTTGAGGATGTACGTCTGGAGTACAGCATTGTATGGCAGTGAAACATGGACTGTAGGAAAACCGGAACAGAAGAGAATCGAAGCATTTGAGATGTGGTCCTATAGACGAATGTTGAAAATTAGGTGGACTGATAAGGTAAGGAATGAGGAGGTTCTACGCAGAATCGGAGACGAAAGGAATATGTGGAAAATACTGATAAGGAGAAGGGACAGGATGATAGGACATCTGCTAAGACACGAGGGAATGACTTTCATGGTACTAGAGGGAACTGTAGAGGGTAAAAACTGTAGAGAAAGACAGAGATTGGAATACGTCAAGCAAATAACTGAGGACGTAGGTTGCAAGTGCTACTCTGGGATGAAGAGGTTAACACAGGAAAGGAATTCGTGGCGGGCCGCATCAAACCAGTCAGTAGACTGGTGACCAAAAAAAAAAAATGTGGAGACTGCCGGCTGCTTGGCAGATCCTTCCTGGGTGTAGTGATGGGCTATCAGCTGCCACGTAGGAGTCAGAAAAACAAGCTAGGGGTTTCCAGTGGATCGACACTCTTGAATCACAGACCTGACTGTGAGCACATTGCGCACACACAGGAGAGCAGATTGGGCTGACCTGCTAAGTGAACGAGTTGGTGGACCAGTCATCCTGCGTATGGGGGCCTTTACAACCAGGCCACAGCGTGTGTGATGGTACTCCAATGGCTCAGCACCCATGGGCAGTGATGGTAATACAGCTCATGCATGTGCAGAACACATGCAGTACGGCCATGTGGTTCCTAGCTTATAATACCTGCAGCTACCTGCACGCACAAGGGGTAATTAGCGCGGGCATCGTTGCCCCATGGGGCGGCAATGGAGCACCTTGCCCTAGGTTCCGGCTAAGCCATTTCTCCAAAACATCCTTTCTCCCTAGAGCATTAGTATGGAGTTTCGGGGAAACAGGTGGGAGCTGAAGCTGTGAGGATGAGTCACGGGTCGCGCCACAATAGCTCTAGCGGGAACATCATAGCCCTGGAAAGGGAGGTTCCATGTTCAAGTCCGAGGCTGAAATACAGTTTTAACCTGCCAGGGTTTATCGCTACTACCAGGTGGAATAAGTTGAGCATCATTCTATTTTCATTCACAAGGTATATACAGCAATAGTCATTAAAATTGCAATTCCAAAGAAGATCGCAACTAAGAAAGTGTTTTTATTGTGCTTGCGTAGTACACTAGTAAGAGTGGTTGATAATATTTATAGGTGATTTGGGGTATACAGAGTGTAACCTCTTGCACCAATAACAGTTCTAACCCAGCTGAGAACGACGTCGAACTGATCTTAGACACAGTCGTCACACTCCAGTCAGCTTCAACTCCACAACAGTCATCTCAAAGGTAAGGCACAGCCACAGCTCATAACACATCAGAAATGCGAGGCCTACTGTCCTAATAACATACGCGAACCAGAGCTGATAGTATTTGTTGTGTTGGCAGAAGAGCCAACACTGTTTTTCTAGAGGAGGCCGAAATGCACGCGTTTAATTACACGCTGACTGGCGTGAGGTCTGGAACAGGACAATATCTTGAGAATTGCAAATAAAGTAAGTAGTTGATATAATACTTAACTTTAATCCACAATTGTAGAACATCTCTCGTTACGGTACATGCTTCATAATATTAATTATCAATTGAATACGGCGCCTTGCTAGGTCGTAGCCAATGACTTAGCTGAAGGCTATGCTAACTATCGTCTCGGCAAATGAGAGCGTATTTGTCAGAGTAGCATCGCTAGCAAAGTCGGCTGTACAACTGGGCGAGTGCTAGTAAGTCTCTCTAGACCTGCCGTATGGTGGCGCTCGGTCTGCTATCACTGACAGTGCCGACACGCGTGTCCGGCGTATACTAATGGACCGCGGCCGATTTAAAGGCTACCACCTAGCACGTGTGGTGTCTGGCGGTGACACCACAGTATTTTTTATTCAATGCAATCTATACCACTACACCGGCTGCTGGATCCGTAAGTTGAAAAACGGAATCTGGTAATCATTTTCCCCAGGTCCTACACACACATACAACACCAACACACACACACACACACACACACACACACACACACACACACACACACACATACACACACAATCCACACAGTCACATACATACAACCCACACACACACACACACACACACACACACACACACACACACACACACACACACATAGACACACAATCCACACAGTCACATACATACAACACACACACACACACACACACACACACACACACACACACACACACACACACACACACACAGCTCCCCCCCCCCCCCCCCACACACACACACACACACACATCGTGATGCTGTACGCAGAACAGAGTGTCATCTGAGAAGCCGACATGGCCTACTCCTGTGTCCGGTGTTGTCTTGGCTGCACCACTGTCAGTATTCAACGTTAGGTGGCTGGAGTGGATAATAAGACAGTAGTGAAGTGAATTGGAGAGAGAAAATCTTTATTGCACATCCTGGATAAATGAAGGGATTGGTTCATAGGACGCATCCCGAGGCACTGAGGATCACTTAGTTTGGAAATTAGCTCTGGGAGAGTAAAACCTTTAGAGAGAGACAAAGGCTCAAAAACAGTAAGGAGGTTGAAACAGATGTAAGTTCTTGTAGTTAGGGAGGGTTGGAAAGAGTTGCACAGAATAGATTAGCTAGAAGAGGTTTAACACGTCTCTGCAATAACGTGTATACGACCTGTTCACTAGATGGATCTTCATCATTTTTCTGAAAGAATTGTGATTGAATGGTATATCCACTTTACTAAAATACATTGTTTTTTACTTATCTGATTGTCTTTAAGTTGGTCCCGCTGTCTTCTTTTCAGTGGTATGGTGGTCTCTGATACTTTGTATGCCAAGAAATATGCTATTTCCAGGTCTATCTAAGAAGTATATAAAACAGTTCCTCCATTGCATCTTCTGTATTCATAAATTTGTAGATAAGTAGATCACGGAATATGGGTTACAAAAGGTTCCACAAGACTGTCCTTTCAAACAAATAAACACAGCTGCTCTTTCCAAATGCCTTACCAGTATACACAATACATGCAGCTCTTTCCGCCAAGTGCGAGCAAGAAGAAAGACAAAGCTTCTACTACACATGTAATTTAAAAAAATCATCACAGACGTAAAGCAGAAAAGTTTAAAACTAGTCTTACATAAAATGTCGTTTGAGTATTATAAAAGTTTGAAAAAATATGTATCTAAATGACTTCACAAAATGAGTACTTTTATTTTTTAGCTACGTTAACTACACAAATTTTAATTACGTTTTCTGTGAAATTGGAAATTATATAAAGATCGATTTTACACAATTTCCCTATTTACATTTATGTGAAGATCTCAACCCCCACTGGTAAAGGTTTTATAATACTTATTCATTACATCACAAGGTGAATCTAACCGGTCTCTGGATTAAAGACGATGAAAACAGTAACTACAACGCGATTTTCTCCCAGACGACCAACACTTAAAATGCAATTTCTGAATGGGAAACTTCCGCAGAAGCTTTCCTTACACACAGAGTCTGGAGTCGTCACTCCTACCTACTTCATTAACTTGCTATGAAGAGCTAATCATTTCCACATATTAGGTCTACAAGTTAGCTTCCCCGTTTTGCAATAGATGACAGCAGTGTAAGTGGTAGGTTGTAAGAATCATGCAAGAAACTTATGTATTTGTAAACATAACGCCATCAAACTATTAGTCGATTTGTGGCTGCGTCGCTGCTTTAACACAAAGAAATCTACGGCTGAGGCTCATAAAATACTGGGTAAGACCTATGGTAAGGCAGCTGAGACTGAAAGAACGTGCAGAGAAATGGTTCCAACGCTTCAAGAACGGTTATTTAAGACGTCGAACACCGCCACGGGAATGGGAAAGAGAAGGTTGTCGAAGCTACTGAAACCATAGGAAACAACCGGAGGAAATCGTCATCGAAAGTAGCTGACGCGTTTGACCCGAACACTGAAAGACGAATGTTCAAAATACAGCGATACACATGAATAGGGGATTTTTCAGCACGACAATGCTCGACCCCATTTCGCAAACGCCGTCAAAACACACGCTGAAACGGTAAGTCCTACCCCACAAGCCGTATTCTTCAAAATGGTTCAAATGGCTCTGAGCACTATGGGGCTCAGCTGCTGAGGTCATCCGTCCCCTAGAACTTAGAACTACTTAAACCTAACTAACCTAAGGACAACACAGACATCCATGCCCGATGCAGGATTCGAACCTGCGACCATAGCGATCGCCCGGCTCCAGACTGTAGCGCCTAGAACCGCTCGGCCACTCCGGCCGGCCGGATTTTCAGACGTCGCTGCCTCCGACAACCACATTTTTCAATAAACGGCACAAGGCCTGGCTGTCAAGACCAGCACTTACGGCCATATACGAACAAGTGCAAAATTGGATCGAAACTTCCTGGCAGATTAAAACTGTGTGCCGGACCGACACTCGAACTCGGGACCCTTGCAGTTCGCGGCAAGTGCTCTACCGACTGAGCTACCCAAGCACGACTCATGCTGTCAGGACGGGGCGTCAGACGTGCTTGGGTAGCTCAGATGGTAGAGCACTTGCCCGCGAAAGGCAAAGGTCGCGAGTTCGAGTCTCGGTCCGGCACACAGTTTTAACCTGCCAGTAAGTTTCATATCCGCGCACACTCCGCTGCAGAATTGGATCGATCCATGGATCTCCTAAAAAAAAAGAAGCCCAGTTCTACAGTCGCGGGATTCGTATACTGTCCAAAAGATGGGAGAAAGCAGCGATGAGCAATACCTTGAATCGTAAATGTTTTGTCAGTTTTTCACTAGAACGCACCGAACTTCTAGAAACACGCAAAGCAAAGTTGTAGAACTAATCCAAGGATATATTAAACTGAACTGTGATGAGTGTGTTTACAGTTTTTTTACCCCGTTTGTCGCCTCGCGTCACTGTTACGAGCAAACCGGCGTCAGACCGTAGTTTTCATTGCGACACCCCTGCTCGCCACTGCTTCGCGACAGCGCACGACCACAAATCTCGGCCGGAGCTAAACAAAACACTCGCGGTAGTGGCTCGTGCACGCGACAACCTGGAGACCGGTCGCCCGGCAACTCCGGCTGAGCCAGGCTAAATCACACACGTGTCGCAGCCGGGAACTGCAGACACCTCAGCTGCTTGCTCTTGCGTTACTAAACGATGATGTCACAGACCGGCGCTCACACCTGTAGTGCATCTGAACTACACTGTGTTCATGCAGGGGGTCGTTCAAAAACGACTTTTACATAGTGCTATTGATATGACATTATTATTGTTTTAAAATTTGTTGTTTGTTGCTGTTATAAAAGTCGTAGATCAGACAATGGACGTGAAGCTTGCGTGCAGTGACCGATTAAAGAAACAGTAATGCGCAAAAATCGAATTTACGCGAAGGCTTTCGTTGGATGATTTTCATAAAGCCGTAACTCAACAATAATGTCTCAAGTCATTTCGTTTTTCCGAGGGGTAAAAGATTTTTCTGGTGTATTTTTGGATGCTCGTATCGGGTGAAGTGCATAAAATGTTCAGTCTCATGCAATTTTGACACAAAATCTGAACTTCTGTGAGGTATGCAAACTGTAGCTATGTAACCACCATAAGAAGGCCAGTATTTCTTAATTCTGTTACCTGCCACAAAAGGTAGTTTCACTTACTTGGCTGTTACAGAGCCACTTCCCGATTAGATAGCCGTCCAAAAGACCAGCAACACATCAAGAATATGTGGCCACCTAGAACAAAGAAAATTAGATCAAAAAACATTCTGCTTGATTCTTTGATGACCAACAAAAAGAGTACTCCTGCCACAAGTTCACCTAACACTCGAAATTATGAAACTACATAGAGATGGTGACACTTTCACGTATGTGGCAAGTACACTACTGGCCACTAAAATTGCTACACCACGAAGATGACGTGCTACAGACGCGAAGTTTAACCGACAGGAAGAAGTTCTGTCATATGCAGATGATTAGCTTTTCAGAGCATTCTCACAAGGTTGGCGCCTGTGGCGACACCTACAACGTGCTGACATGAGGAAAGTTTCCAACCGATTTCTCATACACGAACAGCAGTTGACCGGCGTTGGCTGGTGAAACGTTGTTGTGACGCCTCGTGTAAAGAGGAGAAATGCGTACCATCACGTTTCCGACTTTGATAAAGGTCGGATTGTAGCCTGTCGCTATTGCGGTTTATCGTGTCGCGACATTGCTGCTCGCGTTGGTCGAGATCCAATGACTGTTTGCCGAATATGCAATCGGTGGGTTCAGGACGGTAATACGGAACGCCGTGCTGGATCCAACGGCCTCGTATCACTAGCAGTCGAGATGACAGGCATCTCATCTGCTTGGCTGTAACGGATCGTGCAGCCACGTCTCGATCCCTGAGTCAACAGATGGGGACGTTTGCAAGACAACAACCATCTGCACGAACAGTTCGACGACGTTTGCAGCAGCACGGACTATCAGCTCGGAGACCGTGGCTGCAGTTACCCTTGACGCTGCAACATAGACAGGAGTGCCTGTGATGGTGTACTCGACGACGAACCTAGGTCCACGAATGGCAAAACGTCATTTTTTCGGATGAATCCAGGTTCTGTTTACAGCATCACGATGGTCGCATCCGTGTTTGGCGACATCGCGGTGAACGCACACTGGAAGCGTGTATTCGTCATCGCCATACGGGCGTATGACCCGGCGAGATGGTATGGGGTGCCATTGGTTACAAGTCTCGGTCACCTCTTGTTCGCACTGACGGCACCTTGAACAGTGGACGTTACATTTCAGATGTGTTACGACCCGTGGCTCTACCCTTCATTCGATCCCTGCGAAACCCTACATTTCAGCAGGATAATGCACGACCGCATGTTGCAGGTTCTGTACGGGCCTTTCTGGATACAGAAAATTTTCGACTGCTGCCCTGGCCAGCACATTCTCCAGATGTCTCAGCAATTGAAAACGTCTGGTCAATGGTGGCCGAGCAACTGGCTCGTCACAATATGCCAGTCACTACTCTTGATGAACTGTGGTATCTTGTTGAAGCTGCATGGGCGGCTGTACCTGTACACGTCATACAAGTTCTGTTTGTCTCAATGCCCAGGCGTATCAAGGCCGTTATTACGGCCAGAGGTGGTTGTTCTTGGCATTGATTTCTCACGATCTATGCACCCAAACTGCGTGAAAATGTAATCACATGTCAGTTCAAGTGTAATACATTTGTCCAGTGAATACCCGTTTATCATGTGCATTTCTTCTTGGTGTAGCAGTTTTAACGGACAGTAGTGTAGGTTACTGAAGCTTTCAGAGGGAAAGCTGAAACAAGGTTCTGATATTCGTGAACGAAGGGAAGGCGAAACATTTGAAGGCGTTTTCATTACAAGAGCAGTGTCTAATCATTCGTTTGCGCCATCCGCGTGCTGTGGCAACGAGTGAAATTCCTCGCCTGTTGAGTGAGGCACGTGTCGATGGTGCCTTCGGTGTGTGTAATATCCGTTCATCGGTGCGACAGTTCGAGGAAGGCAGAACGTCGTTTCACTACAAACCGAGACAATCTCAGCCGCGCACCAGACGGGCTGAAGACACTATCGAGCGAGTGCAGTAAGTTGTTTTGGGGGATTGCTGAAAGAGTGGGGAACACGTCGCCCCGAGAGTTGGCATTTGCGCTGAATCTGTGCACACAGTCCCACATGGAGGCTTGAAGATGCGGGAAGCGTCCTCCAAGGGGGTGGCCACGAATGCTGGCGGACGACGACAAGGCTACGCGTGTGGCATGTCGCCAGGCAATGCTGACGCTAGATGACGGCGTCAATGGGACTTCCTTTTCATTGATGAGACACAGAAGCCGTTTTTATATATACTGAAACGAAACGCCAGTTATCTCAATGGAACCACATACACTTACCGCCACGAAAAAATTTCGAGCAAGCACTAGTTGTGAAAAATGATGGTAACCATGTTCTGGGATATTGATGGTGTAATCCTTACTCGTTGCGTTCCAAAGGGGACTACGGTGACTGGTGAAGCCTGCCAAGATGTACCCTGATCAGCCAAAATATTATGACCACCTGCTTAATCTATTGTTTGTTAGTCTTTGGAGCGAAATGTACCACTTCCAGACTCCAGCGCCTAGAACCGCTCGGCCACCCAGATGGCTTCCATAGGATCTACATCAGGCGAATTTGGTCGCCGAGACATCAACGTGAGTTCACTATAATGCTCCTCGAACCAATGTCGCACGGTTCTCACTCCGAGACAGGGATAATCATACTGCTGAAAGATGATATCGCCGTCGGTGAAGACACCAAGCACGAAGGGATGCACGTGGTTTTCAGCTGTCAACGTGTCTTAGATTACTACCGCAGCTCCACGCAAGAACAGCATAATGTCTCCAATAGCATAATAGTGTTCCCACCATTATAAGTCTGTGGTGCGCTGCAGGTTTCGAGCCGCCGTTCACTTCGATGACGGCGTTTATTGAGACGATCATCAGCCTAGTGTAGCAAAAATATGGCTCACCCGAAGAGCCGACAGGTTTCCATTAATCGACGGTCGAATCCCGAAGGTCCCGCGCCCACTGCAATCGTAACTGACGATGTCGTTGGCCCAATAAGTGAACACACAGGGGTGATTTGCTGCGGAACTCCATGTTCAACAATGTACGATGCGCTCTGAAACACTTGAGCGTGCACCAGCATTACGCTCTTCCGCCAGGGACGCCCAGACCACCTTCTATCCTACTTTACAGAGCAGATAAGCCTCCGAAGTCTACGTTCTGTGAAGAGTTGCGAACGTCCAACCATTTAGGCCTAGTGTGTAGTATCACTGTCGTCCTGCCTCTTTCCGTAGATGCTCACGACAGTAGCACGTGAACATTCGACCAGCTTCGCCTTTTTCGAGATACTCTGTCACAAGCTCTGCGTAATAATAATCTGCCCTTTGTTAACGTTTGCAAAAACAGACATAATGTCTTATGCGATAACAGCAATCAGTGATTTTATAATGTTACTTAAAATCCGCCTTGATTGCAAATTTTTTTTTTTACTTTTTTATTATTCACATGACCGGTTTCGGTTCATTCAGAACCATCTTCAGATCTAATATTACAGTTACAGAAGTGCTACGTCACATCTGAAAGTTGCTGGATTTGGACTGGTTACTTCTGTAACTGTAATATCAGATCTGAAGATGGTTCTGAATGAACCGAAACCGGTCATATGAATAATAAAAAAAATTTGCAATCAAGACGGATTTTAAGTAACTTTGTTAAAGTCACTTATCTGAGAGGATTTCCCCGTCATGCTGCTCGTGTCCTCGCTAGGGTGATCCCCGTACGTGTCTGCTCCGCTTACACGGTCTCGATACCGTGTCACGTGCCCTCAACGCCCTCGCGCTTATCAGTGTACTGGAGAACGAACTCCTTCCAGCACTGATTGACAGACGGCCGGAAAAGGATGCACGTGTGCTCTTTCAGCAAGACAACGCACCAGCACTTTGAGCGAACGCGACGTTGCAGCTTCTTCGTGACAACAACTCTCACGGGGTTCAAAATGGTTCAAATGGCTCTGAGCACTATGGGACTTAACATCTGTGGTCATCAGTCCCCTAGAACTTAGAACTACTTAAACCTAACTAACCTAAGGACATCACACACATCCATGCCCGAGGCAGGATTCGAACCTGCGACCGTAGCGGTCGCGCGGCTCCAGACTGACGCGACTAGAACCGCTCGGCCACACCGGCAGGCAACTCTCATGTGACTTCTCGTCCTCCTTACTCACCTGACCTGGCTCTTCGCGGCTTCTGCCTGTTTGCAACAATGAAAGACACTTTGCATGGTGGTACGTTCCCTAGCCGTGCCGCTATTGCATCAGCGTTCTTCCTGTGATGAAACCAGGCTGAAGCATTAGGAGTGGCCATCAAATCGCTGTGAAGATGTTGCGAAATATGTGCAGGGATGTTACGTCCAGAAGTGACACAGGCTTCACAGTTTGCGTGTGACTAGTTTGTGAAAAATAAAATCGGAGGTTTCATAGCTTGAATGCACCTTGCACCAATCTGGAGATCTTCATCGTGGTCGTGATTCTGTCAGCGTCGAATTTCAGGAACGTGGGCTGAAATCGGCTGCTGCTCCGAAATACGAGGATGCTGCGCGTAACATCTCTGAGGAGGAGCGGCAATGGAACTTACCGTGAGACACAGGCGTCGTCCTCAGGCATACCGAAGACTCCCGCAAATCTGATTCTGAATGAACATTTAGCTGTGAAAAATCTCTCTGTCCGACGAGTCCAGCGCTGTGTGAAACAAGGTCATAAAGGGGCTCACACCAGCTGGTGCAAGGATACCGTCGAAACTTTTGAAATTAAAAATCCGTGTACAGCGTCGTAACAGCAGACGAAACTTAACATGTTTGCGTGCTCCAAGACGAACTGAAACCAACAGAAGCAGTTCGTTCGGAATGGATATCCCAGAAAATGATTCCTTCTTTCTTCGGTTATTCTGGACACCTCGTGATCTTTGCTGAGGAGGCGGAGGTAATGCTTAATGCTACACGGTGTCGATGCCAGTGCAAAAGTATGCGGTACCTAATAATTTCCAAAAACGCCGGGCGTAAAAACTAGATATTCCGGGGCTCATGCCTCGGGTTATATTCGTGATAGAAAGGTAATATTAACTGTGTTCGATAGGCCTTCAGCTAGGGACGTTCAATAAATAATGCCCCACTTTTTTTTTTAAAAAAAAAAAAGCCATTAATATACACAGAGAAACGTTGTTGTTGGTGCTTCACATTTGATGTTTGTTCTGTGCGCCGGTGAAGTTCCGAACAGTTCTCGCAGATGGCAGAGCCGTAGAACAGAGTCAAAATGTCGTGAACATACGACTCGCGTTACAACCAGCGTGCCGTTATTGAATTCTTTGTACAGAAAAAGAAACCGTGGTGAACATCCATAAACGTTTGTGTGCAGTGTATGGTGATGCTGCAGTTGATAGGAGTGCAGGTGGGCGATGGGTAAAGAAAGTCACAGCCTCAGGAAATGCAGAAACAGAGCTCCACAATCAGCCACGCTCGGGACGTCCTGTCACAGCCACAGCTCCAGACGTGCTCAATCGTGCGGATGCCATTGTTCGCTGTCGGTCAGCATTGGAAGTGCGTCTGCAACGATCGAGACTCTCGGATATTCAAAGAGGTGCTCACGGTGGGTTCCACGAATGCTCATAGCGGACCACAAGATTCCAAGAAAGGCCATCTCATCTGAATTGTTGGAGCGTTTTGAGACCGACCGACAGGCCTTTCTGCCACGGATCGTTAGGAGGACTGAAAGCTGGATGCAGCACTTTGCGCTGGAAACAAAGAGGCAGCCCACGGAGAGGCATCATTTTCATTCATCACTAAAGAAGAAATTCGAGACAACCATGTCTGCCGGAAAAGTCGTGGTGACAGTCTTTTGGATTAAGATGGCGTCATTTTCGTGGATGACATGCCACAAGGGTCAACCAGCAATTGAGAGGCATACGTGAAGCCTCTGAATAACGTTTTCCGACGTGTTCGATAGGGCAAGAATCCAGCAGAAATCTTGCCCCAACACAATAATGCACGCCCACAAACAATTCTGACAACCCGGGACCACATCGCCAAATTGGGTTGGACATCACTGCCTCTACTGCATTGGCTCCTTACTTAGCTTGCATTTATCGCGAATCTCTTGCCCAACGTAAAGTCCCGAGCGACTGGAAAAAAGCGCAGGTGACGCCTGTATATAAGAAGGGTAGAAGGACGGATCCTCAAAATTACAGACCAATATCCTTAGCATCGGTTTGTTGCAGGATTCCCGAACATATTCTCAGTTCGAATATAATGAATTTCCTTGAGACAGAGAAGTTGCTGTCAATGCATCAGCTCGGCTTTAGAAAGCCTCGCTCCTGCGAAACGCAAATCGCCCTTTTCTCACATGATATCTTGCGAACCATGGATGAAGGGTTGACTTCCGGAAAATAATTGACTCGGTGCCCCACTGCAGACTCCTAACTAAGGTACGAGCATATGGGATTGGTTCCCAAATATGTGAGTGGCTCGAAGACTTCTTAAGTAATAGAACCCAGTACATTGTCCTCGATGGTGAGTGTTCATCGGAGGTGAGGGTATCATCTGAAGTGCCCCAGGGAAGTGTGGTAGGGCCGCTGTTGTTTTGTATCTACATAAATGATCTTTTGGATAGGGTGGATAGCAACGTGAGGCTGTTTGCTGATGATGCTGTGGTGCTCGGGAAGGTGTCGTCGTTGAGTGACTGTAGGAGGATACAAGATGACTTGGAATGGATTTGTGATTGGTGTGAAGAATGGCAGCTAACTCTAAATATAGATAAATGTAAATTAATGCAGATGAATAGTAAAAATATTCCCGTAATGTTTGAATACTCCATTAGTAGTGTAGCGCTTGACACAGTCACGTCGATTAAATATTTGGGCGTAACATTGCAGAGAGATATGAAGTGGGACAAGCATGTAATGGCAGTTGTGGGGAAGGCGGATAGTCGTCTTCGGTTCATTGGTAGAACTTTAGGAAGATGTGGTTCATCTGTAAAGGAGACCGCTTATAAAACACTAATACGACCTATTTTTGAGTACTGCTCGAGCGTTTGGGATCCCTATCAGGTCGGATTGAGGGAGGACATGGAAGCAATTCAGAGGCGGGCTGCTAGATTTGTTACTCGTAGGTTTGATCATCACGCGAGTGTTACGGAAACGCTTCAAGAACTCGGGTTGGAGTCTCTGGAGGAAAGGAGGCGTTCTTTTCGTGAATCGCTACTGAGGAAATTTAGAGAACCAGCATTTGAGGCTGACTGCAGTACAATTTTACTGCCGCCAACTTATATTTCGCGGAAAGACCACAAAGATAAGATAAGAAAGATTAGGGCTCGTACAGAGGCATATAGGCAGTGGCACATACCTCGTTCTGTTTGGGAGTGGAACAAGGAGAGAAGGTGCTAGTTGTGGTACGAGGTACCCTCCGCCACGTACCGTATGTTAATGCGGAGTATGTCTGTAGATGTAGCTGTAGATCCACCCTACAGTCGAGACCTGGCACCCACGGACTTCCATCTCTTTGGGCCGTTTAAAGATTTTCTTTTGCGAACACTCTCTGAAGATGACGAGAGTGTCAGTCGTGCAGTGAAAACATGGCTACGCTTACAGGACAACAGCTTTTAGCAGCAGGGAATACATCTGCTCCCACAACACTGACTTATGCCGATAGAACGCGATGGAGACTACGTAGAAAAATAGGACGTGGACAAGACATGTTGTATATTGTCACCAAATTCTCACTTTTAACAATATATTTGTTCTGATAAAAAAGATGTGGGGCATTATTTATTGAACGACCGTCGTATTCCAACGGAAGGATCGTCTTACTGTGAATACCCTACAGTACAGGATCACTGTATGAATATTATACACTTCCTTCAGCATAGGCAAATGGAGCAGATCGGTTCCTTTCTCTTACATTATATTGGTCTACCGTGCGTCTTAAAGGGCTTATGGAAGCACCATTTAGTCATAGGCGGTTCCTGAGAAAATCCGAAAAACGTGGTTCTTGGATACCAAAACGGAGCCGCGGATTCCAAGACGGGTATGCCGAGCAATAGCCTGCTATTTTTATGACATATTCTTAAGATCCCGATGTCGAACACGTTCGACAATTTCCTTGACACCTTCATCCGTTTCTGAGGTACAGCGTTCAAAGATGGCCTACCTGTGCACGCAAAATCTGCTTATAAACTGACGTAGGACGCAGAAATATGCTGTAACGTGTCTCCTTTGTCATCGTAAGGGTTATGAGAAAATCATGCTGTAAAACTGAAGCAATGCAAAATTTTTGTGCAAGTATAATACGGTCTGAGGTATGAAATTAGTTTTCCGTTATTTCAGTTTCACTAAAGTAAAGTGACAAATTTTTCCTGACCCATGACTTCTTTTTATATGAGTGACATGCCTTGTTGTGGCAGGGAAAAGATAAAAACCAGCGGAAAATGCTCCTATCGAAGCATACGAAAGGCGAAATGCTCCTCATTAAATGTCTGACTGAAAACTGCCTTATTCTACCTTACTCAGCACCATTTTTCCCATGCGGACTTATTCGCGCTTTTTTATACTGAGAGAGGAAGAGAAAGTGTCACTGGGAGAGGAACAGAAAAGTAATAAATACTGGATGATTGTAGACAGTGCCTATAATAGATAAAGACCAAAGGAGACATTGCCAGTGTGACAGAAGGCGAGGGACACAGTGGCAGTGGAACGCAATTGGCAGTGAAAGAACAGTGAAAGGAAAACCGTGAAGGATACAGTGCCAGTGGGAGAGGAATAAAGAGTAGGAGAAAGTGGAAGTGAGTGACAGCCAGTTGTAATGATAGACAGAGTCTACAATGCCAACGAGGAAGAGAGTGATAATGACAGTGGGTAGGGACAATAGCAATGGGAAGGAGTGAGTGAGACAGTTGCAGAAAGAGAAAGCAAGAGGGAGATAGTGACAACGAGAGGAGAGAGAGTGACAGAGAGACACAAAAGGATAATGACAATGAGCTGGGTTGAATGAGTGAGAGAGAATGGGCAAGTGTGAGTGGATAAGAATGAGCTGCTACTTACCGCGATGGATTAGTGGGTGTGAGTGAGTTACAGTTGGGAGAGCTTTTGGGTGTGAGAGGGGAGCTGCATGTTAAAAACAGTGCGAACATGTTCGCATGGCAGGTTTTTCAGAGAAAATTTTAAAGGTACTGAAAAAGATAGAAGGAGGCAGCTAGTACCCCACTTTTCAGTCAGAGACTTTTAAATGAAACACCAGCGTATTCGCCTTTTCCGTGCTCCGATAGGATTATTTTTCCGCTGGTATACCAGTTTGTTAACCACAAGCCATTAATTAAACCACGAAACAATACCTAAAAAACGTCGCTTCAATCTCACTAGCAGCTGTCACGCACAGCATGTCCCCCAACTGATTATTTCACAGAGAAAAACGTGGAATTGACGTCAAACTACTGGTATTCACCTGATTTCGTCGATTAAATTACGCCCGTTTACTGCTTGCTGTATGCTGAGATGGAATGTGGTTGTGACATAGATTACACCCCTGCCTCACTCGTTTCTCCTTCGACTTTTATGACTACAGTTTGGGTTCTGCACTACTTGCTGATATCCTTTCGTTGCCACTATTATATCGCTTACTCTGAAACTATGAAATAGGGCAATAAATTAGCAACATGTAAATTTCGTTGTGGACTATTTTTAAAGGGATGCCATAATATTTTTTTATGATCAGAAAAACGGACGATCTGTAGCACTATTTTTTTAATTACAAATAAATCTCATCATTCGATTGTTTATGGGCAGATCTAACATGGCTTATGTTACGGAAGTACTGCGTCTGGCATGTAGATTACTAATTTCGTAGAAGCAGTGTAATGGCTGTTGGCGAGCTTACGGTATCAAGTAACAGTTATCTGCGGGCCTTAGGGCGTACCGGATCTCGTAATACTCCTCTTCTCGAAAACGCATTAGAATTGTAGGCGCTTCTCAGAAATATCCCGACACACACACACACACACACACACACACACACACACACACACACACACACTCACATAGCAAACACGACAGATAGCTTGGCGTTAATGTTCCTCGGGTATCCGACAGATAGACGAACGCACGTTACACACAAGAAAAAGTATGACTGTGTGTGTGTGGGGGGGGGTTGCGAGAGAGAGAGAGAGAGAGAGAGAACTGCAGCTGTTTAACAACTAAAGTATTATACAGGGTGTTACAAAAAGGTACGGCCAAACTTTCAGGAAACATTCCTCTCACACAAAGAAAGAAAATATATTATGTGGACATGTGTCCGGAAACGCTTACTTTCCATGTTAGGGCTCATTGTATTACTTCTCTTCAAATCACATTAATCATGGAATGGAAAAACACAGCAACAGAACGTACCAGCGTGACTTCAAACACTTTGTTACGGGAAATGTTCAAAATGTCCTCCGTTAGCGAGGATACATGCATCCGGCCCTGCGTCGCATGGAATCCCTGATGCGCTGATGCAGCCCTGGAGAATGGCGTATTGTATCACAGCCGTCCACAATACGAGCACGAAGAGTCCCTACATTTGTTACCGGGGTTGCGTAGACAAGAGCTTTCAAATGCCCCCATAAATGAAAGTCAAGAGGGTTGAGGTCAGGAGAGGGTGGAGGCCATGGAATTGGTCCGCCTCTACCAATCCATCGGTCACCGAATCTGTTGTTGAGAAGCGTACGAACACTTGGACTGAAATGTGCAGGAGCTCCATCGTGCATGAACCACATGTTGTGTCGTACTTGTAAAGGCACATGTTCTAGCAGCACAGGTAAAGTATCCCGTATGAAATCATGATAACGTGCTCCATAGAGCGTAGGTGGAAGAACATGGGACCCAATCAGGACATCACAGACAATGCCTGCCCAAACGTTCACAGAAAATCTGTGTTGATGACGTGATTGCACAATTGCGTACGGATTCTTGTAAGCCCACACGTGTTGATTGTGAAAATTTGCAATTTGATCATGTTGGAATGAAGCCTCATCCGTAAAGAGAACATTTGCACTGAAATGGGGATTGACACATTGTTGGATGAACCATTCGCAGAAGTGTACCCGTGGAGGCCAATCAGCTGCTGATAGTGCCTGCACACACTGTACACTGTACGGAAACAACTGGTTCTCCCGTAGCACTCTCCATACAGTGACGTGGTCAATGTTACCTTGTACAGCAGCAACTTCTCTGACGCTGATATTAGGGTTATCGTCAACTGCACGAAGAATTGCCTCGTCCATCGCAGGTGTCCTCGTCGTTCTAGGTCTTCCCCAGTCGCGAGTCATAGGCTGGAATGTTCCATGCTCCCTAATACGCCGATCAATTGCTTCGGACGTCTTCCTGTCGGGACACCTTCGTTCTGGAAATCTGTCTCGATACAAACGTACCGCGCCACGGCTATTGCCCCGTGCTAATCCGTACATCAAATGGGCATCTGCCAACTCCGCATTTGTAAACATTGCACTGACTGCAAAACCACGTTCATGATGAACACTAACCTGTTGATCCCACGTACTGATGTACTTGATGCACTGTACTGTAGAGCAATGAGTCGCATGTCAACACAAGCACCGAAGTCAACATTACCTTCCTTCAATTGCGCCAACTGGCGCTGAATCGAGGAAATACAGTACATATTGACGAAACTAAAATGAGCTCTAACATGGAAATTAAGCGTTTCCGGACACATGTCCACATAACATCTTTTCTTTATTTGTGTGTGAGGAATGTTTCCTGAAAGTTTGGCCGTACCTTTTTGTAGCACCCTCTATGCAACACTTGCATAAAAATTTCTATGTCTCATGTGAGGATGACGGCAAAATTATAATGAATGATTAAGTGCGAATTTGGAGACGTAATTTAATTAATTAACAAAGAAAATAAATTTTCTAAATGTATGTGCGTCCAATGTGAATTTTTGTGAATAAAGTCCTGTAGATCGACTAAAGTACAGAGGTTGGATAAAAATATGGAGAAACTGCGAAAAATAAATGCTGGAACGTAAAAGCATATGCGAGCCAAGCCAGCAGGTTGCACATGACCACAAACGGCAACCTCTGCGATGCCCTCAATACGTTGCAAGTGTCAGACAGTCAGAACAGAGTCTCGTACAGCTGTGAGAGTATCATGTCGGAGCTAAGTGAAATCGAACGTACTCAAATTGTTTGTACTCGAATGGCGAGTGCTTCCGTAACCAAGGAAGAGGGAACATACGATATTGCAGTGTCTTTGTTATTCTGTTTACGATGCGAAGTTCCTTACATGCATGTCCAAAGGCACTTTGCATCATAATCAGAATAACAAAGTCACTTCAGTGTCATATAAATCCGGGCAAGCGACTTTCAAGTAAAACGTCTGCCCTGTACGGGAATATACGTAATGGACATACGAGTCCAGGTCGTAGACACACGGTTGATGACATATGGGAGTGGCCGTGAGGCGTGCACGGATAGCCAAATGGTAAGGCGGCCGCTCGCCATAAGCGGGGAATCCGAGTTCGAGTCCCGGTCAGGCTCAAATTGTCTTTGCCGTCATCCCATTCTACAGTTGATGGTAGTCGTTATTGACAATTGCCAATTGATTTAATATGTACAAGATTTATACCGCTTGCACGGGAAACGGAAAACATCAACCACAAAGTCGTAACGTGGACAGACGTTTGTGTTGGCTGACCATTAGTTACGATCACTCAAGATGATTGTGACGAAAAAAATAAACGACAGTTGCTAAACCCGTTGCAGAACCTAATGTCGCACTCACCAACCCTCTCACAATAAAAAGAAAAAAACACGAATGGAGCTCTATAAGCTAGGAACTGCAGGGCGGCAACTGGTTTCAACCCGACGTAGGGGTCATCTTCTGGGCGTTTACACTATTGGTCGACTGCTCGTAGTCTCACTCCTGTCTACATAACGGCAGGAGACCATATATAGTCGACCAATGGCGTAAACGCCCATAAGATGACCCCTACGTCGGGTTGAAACCGGTTGGCTGTATTATAACAATACAGGGCTATTACGAATGATTGAAGCGATTTCATAAATTCACTGTAGCTCCATTCATTGACATATGGTCACGACACACTACAGATACGTAGAAAAACTCAAAGTTTTGTTCGGCTGAAGCCGCACTTCAGGTTTCTGCCGCCAGAGCGCTCGAGAGCGCAGTGAGACAAAATGGCGACAGGAGCCGAGAAAGCGTATGTCGTGCTTGAAATGCACTCACATCAGTCAGTCATAACAGTGCAACGACACTTCAGGACGAAGTTCAACAAAGATCCACCAACTGCTAACTCCATTCGGCGATGGTATGCGCAGTTTAAAGCTTCTGGATGCCTCTGTAAGGGGAAATCAACGGGTCGGCCTGCAGTGAGCGAAGAAACGGTTGAACGCGTGCGGGCAAGTTTCACGCGTAGCCCGCGGAAGTCTACGAATAAAGCAAGCAGGGAGCTAAACGTACCACAGCCGACGGTTTGGAAAATCTTACGGAAAAGGCTAAAGCAGAAGCCTTACAGTTTACAATTGCTACAAGCCCTGAAACCCGATGACAAAGTCAAACGCTTTGAACTTTTGGCGCGGTTGCAGCAGCTCATGGAGGAGGATGCGTTCAGGGCGAAACTTGTTTTCAGTGATGAAGCAACATTTTTTCTTAATGGTGAAGTGAACAGACACAATGTGCGAATCTGGGCGGTAGAGAATCCTCACGCATTCGTGTAGCAAATTCGCAATTCACCAAAAGTTAACGTGTTTTGTGCAATCTCACGGTTTAAAGTTTACGGCCCCTTTTTCTTCTGCGAAAAAAACGTTACAGGACACGTGTATGTGGACATGCTGGAAAATTGGCTCATGCCACAACTGGAGACCGACAGCGCCGACTTCATCTTTCAACAGGATGGTGCTCCACCGCACTTCCATCATGATGTTCGGCATTTCTTAAACAGGAGATTGGAAAACCGATGGATCGGTCGTGCTGGAGATCATGATCAGCAATTCATGTCATGGGCTCCACGCTCTCCAGACTTAACCCCATGCGATTTCTTTCTGTGGGGTTATGTGAAAGATTCAGTGTTTAAACCTCCTCTACCAAGAACCGTGCCAGAACTGCGAGCTCGCATCAACGATGCTTTCGAACTCATTGATGGGGACATGCTGCGCCAAGTGTGGGAGGAACTTGATTATCGGCTTGATGTCTGCCGAATCACTAAAGGGGCACATATCGAACATTTGTGAATGCCTAAAAAAACTTTTTGAGTTTTTGTATGTGTGTGCAAAGCATTGTGAAAATATCTCAATAAAGTTATTGTAGAGCTGTGAAATCGCTTCAATCATTTGTAATAGCCCTGTAATAAATGCGATTAAGACTCTTCTTGAATTATTAATCAATCATACTAATAGCTGCTTCTCTCCACAACCATGTTGTCCAAAAAAAAACAAAAAAAAACCTGATGCAAATGCCGAAGCCATAAAACCTGGAGCAACGGCGGAAACTCATTTTCTGGGATGTGTCATGTTTCACAATGTTTTCAGCTTTTGGCCGAGTTTACGTACCAAGAGTGTAAGGTAGGTGTTCGTCGATGATTTGGGCAGCCATATCGGTATTCTATGGGTGCAATGCTTACTCTGCAGGGTCACATAACTGCTAAGGATTATGTGACCATTTTGGCTGGTCAGGTCTGTCCCACGGTACAGTTTTTGTTCCTTAATGGTGACGCTGTATTCGAAGACGAGAGGGCCCCTGCTCACACAGCACGTATCGTCGAGGACTGGTTTTGTGAGCCCGAGGATGAATTTTCACATCTCCCCTGGCCAGAGGAGACTTTGTGGTCTGTTTTCGATATAAGGGTATGTGATCGTTGTGCACCGCCTTCATTATTACCTGAACTTGCCACTATTTTGCAGGAAGAATTGTATAAGATTTGTAAGGTGCCAGGACATGGGCACCTACACGTTAGCTTACCAACATTAGTATTAATAATAAAGGGAGTGGCTAGGGCATCAGATCATGACTATTGAATTATGATAAGTATGAGGCACTCTCGAGCTGTATTCCCTGCATGTCTGCAGCACTGAGCCACGAAAAAGCGTTGGTGAAAAGTGTCGAAGTTAAGAATTGTAGAACATAAAGTCTCCAGATGGCCGTAGCTCGCCGGGCCGCCGTGGACGGCAGGTAGCGGCCACCGGAAACGCGGG
Organism: Schistocerca americana; assembly: GCF_021461395.2. NCBI lineage: Eukaryota > Metazoa > Arthropoda > Insecta > Orthoptera > Acrididae > Schistocerca > Schistocerca americana. Next base: position 65,500,368 of record NC_060128.1, on the reverse strand, counting down.
ACAGTACGCCGCTTTTAGGGATCCGGAGCCACCTGTGCTGGGCAACACGTGGCGAAGACGGGCGTTATGACCTACTCGATCATTGGGTAGATCTCAGTGGAGGGATTTCGGCGCTGACAGAGCGTCCGACATTGGTCGAAACTGAGTATTCTTCCGCCACGTTTTCGTACGCATGGGAGACGAGAGAATTGTGGAAGGACTTCGCCTTCAGCCATCGAGCGGTACGGACTTGCAGACGGCGTCTTGGGCATCGTCTTCGAAGGGAGATATACGGTTTGTATCGCAGCACTGCACCATCGCCTGTTCCGTGCAGAGTTATGCGGTTAGAGCTCTTTCTGTGCTCAGAAGCGAGATTTTCACCAACGTTTAACCACTTCCAACAACTTACCTAATATTCTTGATCTAGTAGTTATCCTTGCGAGATGCCGAGTATTTATCAACGTAGCTGCCGGTAATAGGGGCGCGTGATTTCAAATTGTTAATGTGCCATTCTCAGAAGTGTGTGGGTGGACAAAGAAATTCACTTTTTTTTTGTAAATTTTGTCAGTTGTGGGGAATATCAAATTAAAATGCCAGTATTACAATCGAATTATCGACCTCATTGTAGGTAGCATTTACCCTGCCCCAGTAAGCTTTACATGTATACTAGCCACTCTGCACAGCTTGCCCAGACGGGAAGGAAAGAAGGTTTGCAGTCTTCTATGTCAGCGACGGACAAATAAGCTTACACATTCCCTTGAAAACCATACAGCACCTGTATTTACCCATTCCGAGACGAAGTGGAAGCTGTTTTGATTGCCAACAGGCTTCCCATATTGTATTAGACACTGAAATTTGTTGGTTTTTTTTTCTGTGTTTCCGTATTTTTCTCCACCCCTTGTATTTATTTACAGCGACGGTTCGGCCACTACCATCAACACATCTCAACTTAGGGCGCGCAAAACAACGTTCGGCATCAGCTTCAGCAAAAGCTTTGCCTGTGCGCAGCGTCAACTCAGCGTCGTTATAAACAAAGAAATGCGTTACGCGATATTCTTTTTTAATTACGAACTAACACAACAACACAATTGCCTCTCGTATCCTACCTCCCACAATCTCCTACCTTCGCAATCTTCCGCCTGCAAATTTTTCATTGACGCAGCTCTCCTGACTCTCTCTTCGCATGTTGTTTTCGGACGTCCTTTCGATCTTCTATTAGCTGGAATCCATTGCATCATCATTGTAGGCCATCGACCCATACAGAGACGGCATGCATGCTCATACCATCTCTAACGTTTTGCTTCGATTGTATCGATTACAGTGGTGCCCAGACTAATTCTCTTACGTATGTCACCGCTTTTAATTTTATTCCTACCTCCAAAATCCTATGTTTATTGACACTAAGTTCCTCTAAATTTTTTTCGTTACTTCCCATGTTTCTGCTGCATAATTTCCACATTTTCTGTAGTAGTTTTAAATATCCTAATCTTCATTTCTGATGTAATATGTATGTTCCATAAAACTGCATTTCATTGTTTGCTTGACTGTCTGCCATGGCCAATAGCGGTTTCCAATTTCACACCATTGTTAATAATGAGCGCCAAATATTTATAAGAGTTCACAGGCATCACTACTCCAAAATGTAACTTCAAGTTTTGACTAACTCTTCCAGTCACTGAACATTACGTTGTCTCTAAAAAATTTAATGGTTAACTCCGCTTTTCCGACATTCTCCCCGCAATTCTCTAACAATTTATTTCATGTCAACCTCACCTTAAAATGACTTATTCGGCAGAAAAAATGAAGTGAATTGATTGTCATCATTTATAGACGCAAACCATACTACTAAAGGAAAGTTTCCTTAGTCATATCACCAGTTAAGGTACGCCTTATAATGGAGGTGCTGTCGGGCATCCTTTTCGTATCCCTTTGCTCAGTTGTGTATATGTAGATATTTTTGTATCTCACTCATTTTCTATAAGTTTTGCCATTATACAGGGTGTAAAGGAACCTGTTTGCAACTTATCACAGCGGTGTAAGGGAAGTGGAGAGGAACATCTGGATACATGACTTTTGTGGCCTATCAAGCCGAGAAACAACCACAAATGGAATAAGCTATAGCGCATGCGAGATTTTGCCTCAGATTGTCATTGAATGTTAAGGATCCCTTGCTCATGCACTTACAGAATGTAAAACTCATGTTAGTGTAAATTTCACTTCAAAATTATGTGAAATTTAACGACTAAATCGTTCTGTTTTTGTGCTCGGATTACAATGAAATTACTGTGCTTATAAGCGTAAGTTTAAATCGAATCTTAAACGTAATTTGTTTGCGCATAACGCGAACAAAACTCTGTTTCTCTCATTACCCGGAGGGGAAAGTCTTAATATGCAAATGATTAGCTTTTCAGAGCATTCACACAAGATCGGCGCCGCTGGCGACACCTACAACGTGCTGACATGAGGAAAGTTTCGGACCGATTTCTCATAACACACAAACAGCAGTTGACCGGCGTTGCCTGCTGAAACGTTGCTATGATGCCTCGTGTAAGGAGGAGAAATGCGTACCATCACGTTTCCGACTTTGATAAAGGTCGGATTGTAGCCTATCGCGATTGCGGTTTATCGTATCGCGACATTGCTGCTCGCGTTGCTCGAGATCCAATGACTGTTACCGGAATATGGAATCGGTGGGTTCAGGAGGGTAATAGGGAACGCCGTGCTGGATCCCAACGGCCTCGCATCACTAGCAGTCGAGATGACAGGGATCTTATCCGCATGGCTGTAACGGATCGTGCAGCCACGTCTCGATCCCTGAGTCAACAGATGGGGACGTTTGCAAGACAACAACAATCTGCACGAACAGTTCGACGACGTTTGCAGCAGCACGGACTATCAGCTCGGAGACCACGGCTGCGGTTACCCTTGACGCAGCATCACAGACAGGAGCGCCTGCGATGGTGTACTCAACGGCGAACCTGGGTGCACGAATGGCAGAACGTCATTTTTTCGAATGAATCTAGGTTCTGTTTACAGCATCATGATGGTCGCATCCGTGTTTGGGGACATCGCGGTGAACGCACATTAGAAGCGTGTATTCGTCATCGCCATACTGGCGTATCACCGGGCGCGATGGTGTGGGGTGCCATTGGTCACACGTCTCGGTCACCTGTTGTTCGCATTGATGGCATTTTGAAAAGTGGAAAGTTACATTTCAGATGTGTTACGACCCGTGGCTCTACCCGTCATTCGATCCCTGCGAAACCCTACATTTCAGGAGGATAATGCACGACCGCATGTTGGAGGTTCTGTACGGGCCTTTCTGGTTACAGACAACGTTCGACTGCTGCCCTGGCCAGCACATTCTCCAGATCTCTCACTAACTGAAAACGTCTGGTCAATGGTGGCCGAGCAATTGGTTCGTCACAATACGCCAGTCACTACTCTTGCTGAAGTGTTTGACTCAATGCCCAGGCGTATTAAGGCCGTTATTACGTTCTGGGTACTGAATTCTCAGGATCTATGCACCAAAATTATGTGAAAATGTAGTCACATGTCAGTTCTAGTATAATACAGGGTGATTCAAAAAGATTCAAAAAGAATACCACAACTTTAAAAATGTGTATTTAATGAAAGAAACATAATATAACCTTCTGTTATACATCATTACAAAGAGTATTTAAAAAGGTTTCTTTTTCACTCAAAAACAAGTTCAGAGATGTTCAATATGGCCCCCTCCAGACACTCGAGCAATATCAACCCGATACTCCAACTCGTTCCACACTCTTTGTAGCATATCAGGCGTAACAGTTTGGATAGCTGCTGTTATTTCTCGTTTCAAATCATCAATGGTGGCTGGGAGAGGTGGCCGAAACACCATATCCTTAACATACCCCCATAAGAAATAATCGCACGGGGTAAGATCAGGGCTTCTTGGAGGCCAGTGATGAAGTGCTCTGTCACGGGCTGCTCGGCCGTCCAGAACTTTTCCCTTTGCACAAACACCTATTCTCTGTAAACTGTTTATAGCAACGTTTAATACACCACCTGTCAGGAGGTTTAAGACCATACTTCGTTCGAAATGCACGCTGAACAACTGTCGTCGATTCACTTCTGCCGTACTCAATAACACAAAAAGCGTTGTGTTGAGCGGTCGCTATATTAGCATCAACTGACGCTGACGCCTAGTCAACAGCGCCTCAAGCGAACAAATGTACAACTAAACGAAACTTTATAGCTCCCTTAATTCGCCGACAGATAGTGCTTAGCTCTGCCTTTTGTCGTTGCAGAGTTTTAAATTCCTAAAGTTGTGGTATTCTTTTAGAATCACCCTGTATATTTGTCCAATTAATACCCGTTTATGATCTGCATTTCTTCTTGGTGTAGCGATTTCAATGGCCAGTAGTGTAAAATCCCGCGGGGCGCTCTTCCACTGTAGGTTGAAAGACCCTTGAAGGTCAGTCTGAAGCAGCTACCCAACCTGATAGACCGTAAGTGTCCTGCATCAAATACAGGGGTTGGACAAAAATTTGGAAACACGACAAACCCATATACTGACATGCGTAATACGATGTAGCTAACCCGTTGGTATTGAGAAAAGCTTGTGGTCGTCTCGGAATCGAAAAATACAGGTCCTCAATTTCAGGTAAAGATTTTCACAAGAAGCTTATACCACCCTTCCTGGTAAACAGGGGCAGTTTGAGGTAAGAGTGATGGAAATGGATAGACTGATAACCCTGGTTCCCAGGATAACCTCCCTTCTTCTCACTCTCTCTCTATCTATCTGCTTGTATCTCTCCATCAGTCTATCTCTCCTTGTGTTTAAAGGAGGTACTTCAAGAGGAACAATGTTGGAGTGCTCGCTGCATTGGGAAAAATTATACAGCGTCTTAGAGACCGTCTGACATTGGAGTCAAAGTCGAAAGTCAGTATTTCGGACACTGGTAGGATTAATCATGTTAACCACTGTGCCTAAATGTTTAATGGAAAACAGTGACGAAGCACGAGGGAAATATCGCTTTTTGTGTGTCGGGTAACTGTGGCACGAGCCGCTTCTCCAGTAGCGGTGCCCTCGCCTGCGGCGGCAGGAAGCCCTCCGCAGTGCAGATGTTGGCCGGCGGCCTGGGGCTCCCCCCTCGAGCGTCCGGAAACGAAAGGAAAGTACAGACCAGGCGGGGGAGCGGGGGAGCGGCGGAGGAGGCGAGCGCGAGGGTCAGATTATAAGGGCTGCCCCGGCCTGTCCTCTATAGGGCAGCCCAGCCACTCGTTTGCTGAAGGAAACCGCGGCCCTCCTAATATCCCTGAGAGGTCGGCCGGCGCGAACTCTGGCCACTAGAAATACATCAACGACCACGGAAAGTGTATATAAGTCAGTTTCTGCATTTTCTCTGCGCAATAGCTAATTCATCTTTGCGGAAGGTCGAATTTCCTTGTAAAGTTGAGTATACGCCGTTTGCGTAAAAGCATCTTAATTATGAAATCCATCAGCCATACAACCACATAATATACACAAAGTAAACTATCCTTCGGCCATGCTGCAGTCTTTCTCAAGCTCTAGATTTCATTGTGCCATCATGTATACTTCTACACGTCTACCGTTCTCATACGAGAAGCTGACGATAATTGCTTTAATGTGTCACTGACCTGTTAGCTTTGATACTGACACACACAGTGGTATCTTACAGAAACTAGCAGTACGGCAATAAACAGCCTATTAAATCACGCCGCTAACGCCAATCAAAGTAATTTATAGCAATACAACAATTTAAAAAAATTTAAAGAACATTAGTAAACAGGCTACTAAAGTAAATACCGAACTTTGTTAATCTACATCTACATCTACATGACTACTCTGCAATTCACATTTAAGTGCTTGGCAGAGGGTTCATCGAACCACAATCATACTATCTCTCTACCATTCCACTCCCGAACAGCGCGCGGGAAAAACGAACACCTAAACCTTTCTGTTCGAGCTCTGATTTCTCTTATTTTATTTTGATGGTCATTCCTACCTATGTAGGTTGGGCTCAACAAAATATTTTCGCATTCGGAAGAGAAAGTTGGTGATTGAATGGTTCAAATGGCTCTGAGCACTATGGGACTCAACATCTTAGGTCATAAGTCCCCTAGAACTTAGAACTACTTAAACCTAACTAACCTAAGAACATCACACACACCCATGCCCGAGGCAGGATTCGAACCTGCGACCGTAGCAGTCCCGCGGTTCCGGACTGCAGCGCCAGAACCGCTAGACCACCGCGGCCGGCTTGGTGATTGAAATTTCGCAAATAGATCTCGCCGCGACGAAAAACGTCTTTGCTTTAATGACTTCCATCCCAATTCGCGTATCATATCTGCCACACTCTCTCCCCTATTACGTGATAATACAAAACGAGCTGCCTTTTTTTGCACCCTTTCGATGTCCTCCGTCAATCCCACCTGGTAAGGATCCCATACCGCGCAGCAATATTCTAACAGAGGACGAACGAGTGTAGTGTAAGCTGTCTCTTTACTGGACTTGTTGCATCTTCTAAGTGTCCTGCCAATGAAACGCAACCTTTGGCTCGCCTTCCCCACAATATTATCTATGTGGTCTCTCCAACTGAGGTTGTTCGTAATTTTAACACCCAGGTACTTAGCTGAATTGACAGCCTTGAGAATTTTAGTATTTATCGAGTAATCGAATTCCAACGGATTTCTTTTCGAACTCATGTGGATCACCTCACACTTTTAATAAGGTACGGTGAGGTAGTGAAGCTACCAACACCGCCATTAAAAATATTAAACAGGTCTCAACAAACACACGACTAATGGCAATAAAAGTAATTTACAAACTTGGAGGAAATTAAAAAAAAATTAAACAAAAGTGTCCTGGAATATCTTTGGAACATAACAGATATGACGGACCTGTCTAAGGCGGCCACAAATCACGCACTCAGGGATGCTCAGGCTACACAGAATACTGACTGATTTAAATACACCCGTAAACACAATTGCCACTCTCAGGCTGGTCACTGCACCGACTTTTAGCCAGCGAAAACGTGTTATAAGATGGCTTAACTTACTGACAGAATTAGAGCTAACCTCGTGCAAGGAAACATTACACCACACAGTCCTGAATGAGCGACCACATGATCACCCAACAAGAAGCATAAATTTACTCATAACCAATGACAGAATAGCGAAACAATTAAATTGCCCAAACCTACACCTCCCATCGGACAGTAACGAGAGGAGGAGGAAAGATCACTGTCTTCAATTACACCAGTGCCGAGGATAGGAAACCCTGTCGCCGGTGGCCACAAGGCAGAAGAGACGCTGGTTACACAAAATTATTACTTAATGATTAAACCTCCCACGAACTTAACTTGCAGTTATGCTCGAACAGGCAGTACACGACCTCCGATGGGCAGGATCCACACATCCGACCGCGCACGCGTCGCCAGCGTACCCGACACGCCATGGTCACGCGACAACACGCTCTGTCACCGGAGTTCACGTCTTCTCTGCAACGTTGACGGGTAGTGACCACTCCTTCATGTTAGGTGTCTCCTATTAAACTCCAGTGTTGAAACGGAGGACTTAAAGAAGCTTGTTGACGTCCCACCAAGGCGGAATGGACAGCAACTACTCGTGAGGCGATTCTGTATACATCCAACACGCGGAGAGCTCTTCCGTCAACTCCCTCGTTACACACAACCGACATACATCACGTGGCGACTCGGTACAACCGACCACGCCTGCTGGAGAGCCACACTGCCCTCCCGTGTCCACCACACTCTCTGCGAGCAACGCCCCTACTTCCGCGCCACCACACGAGGTTACAACCGGTCAAAGATCTCACTTCCTCCATAGCAGTTTCCCGGAAGCAAAAACGCCGATATCGATAGCAGAGGGAAAGACAACCAAGCAGCCACTTAATGACAGACAACATATCAGACAAACATGTAAGTGGAAGAAAAGGAGAATCAATGCAATCTAAACACAAGGGGTAGCACGAGTCGACACACGGCTCAGCTACTTTGGTAAGTGTGTGTGTATAAACAATTATAATATAACTACCCTTTTCCCTGCAGCTTCACTTCCATACGCCTTCGACACATATATCAAACACATCTTCTCCTCCTCCCCTACACTGTGTCCACTTCTTTCTCCCTCTGCCCATCTCTACCTCGCTCATCTCTCTGTCTATCTCCTTCTCCCCCCTTCCTCCATCTTTTCATCTCCTCCTCCTCTCTCTTTTTCCATTTCCTCCACATCCTTTCTCTGACGCTATCTTCCCCCCTCCTTCTCACCACATCCTGTTCCCCATTCCTCTTCTCATCTCCACATCATGTACACCTTCCGCCTGTCTCATTCATCTCCCCCTCCTCCCTTTTTTCTATTCATCCCCTACTCTGTCCATCTCAACTTTCCCCTAACCACAGGCATCAACATGTGCCAAAAAATGGCTCTGAGCACTATGGGACTTAACTTCTAAGGTCATCAGTCCCATAGAACTTAGAACTAATTAAACCTAACTAACTTAAGGACATCACACACATCCATGCCCGAGGCAGGATTCGAACCTGCGACCATAGCAGTCGCACGCTTCCAGACTGTAGCGCCTAGAACCGCTCAGCCACCCTGGCCGGCTCAACATGTGCAGCACCTGCAATACAGTTCAATAAAGGAGGCCAATACAGCTGCCACAACACACCTTCTGTGTAGGACAGGCTACCCATTAGTGGCTTCAAAATCATTTATTTTCCCACGCCATACAGACTGCCATGCAAAACAGGTCGATAAAGCAGACCGATATTACTGCAACACAATGCACCTGTCATGCAGGCGACTCTACATGTTCAGGCATGGGAACCCATGTCTTGTTCCTGACACTGTGGCTGCCCTGCAAAGTAAGTTGATGTAGCAGGCCGATACTGTTCCCCCATAATATGTCTGATGTGCAGGGCAGCCTACATGTCAGGGGCAGGGAAAACAGGTATTTTTCCATCTCCATTCATATTGGAGACAGATGGTTATAAAACCCAAAGTACTGATACTTGTGAAACCTAGTCTTTCTCTGCCAAGTTTGCTTGCTATCGATTCAGGGATTTTGAAGGACATCCCAGACATAAATGCATACATACAATTTATGTACACATGTTCAACACCCCTTACCAATCGAGGTGGCGCAGTGGTTACCACACTGGACTCGCATTTGGGAGGACGACATCCGGCCAACCAGATTTAGGTTTTCCATTATTCCCCTAAATCGCTTCAGGTAAATGCCAGGATGGTTCCTTTGAAAGGTCATGGCCACCTTCCCTACCCATCCTTCTCTAATCCAGCAAGACCAATAACCTTGTTGTTTAGTCCCATCCCTCAAATTCACCAACAAATGAACCAAAAACCCTTCTTGGGACGTGAATTACTTGCACTTTTTACCAACGGATAGGTATTGGCATTGTACGATAAACTAGTGCTAGAAGTGAAAGTATGTTCTTTTCGATAATCTCTACAGAACCTTACATCTGTCTACTCTGGTCCACTTGCTTTTACACTGTGGAGAAGTTTTAGTAGATTTTGTCCTTATTCAAGCGGTTAGTCAAAGAAGGAACCACGTGACAATCTTCCACAGTGAAACAATTTCAGAAGACCAAATTTCTGTTTCAGTGCCAATACAGTAAGTGAGCAGCTAGAAAGATGATTTACATCAGCTTACCGGCTTTACACAGGACGAAAACTTTTCAGAATATTTAGTCCATTCGGCAAAATTCAATTTCAAATTCACTAAATTCTTGCATTGCTTCCCTCACGCTCATTTTGGCTTGTTTGTGTGCCTGTACCTCTTTCCACTATTAGGCTTTGACTTCAATGAAATCGGAGTTGAGTCACTCTCAGCTTTCACAGCAACTTTGTACCATGGGTATTTATGCATGATGAGTTTTTCCATTCCTCGTGATCTTGGTCGGTACTTGGGGAGAGCCAGACAAAGTGGTCAGGCTAAGGAAGTCCAATTATGCTGAGTAGTAACAGAAGGAAATTCGTAGAAATTATTAATTATAATCTGCGACTAATGAAGTAAAATATCGCACCGTTTAATTACCTCAGGATCAAATTAAGTACTTTAAACCATTCTATTTTCAAAAAGTGGCAAAATGACGACTCTGCCCTACATGAGTAGGCAAATTGGACACTTAGTTTTAAACTCAAAACTAAGGGATAAAAAACTATTTCAACAAATAACTAACTATATTTTATTGCAAAAAATAAATCTGTTTTCACACATTAAAGTTCAACAATTAGGCAGCAGTAGCCGACCGAGATAGACGCAGCAACAGGGAAGTAACCGCTTTTGTGGCGAGTTCCTAACCAGGAGCGAATTTTATTATATCATTTCTGTGCTTTACTAGTTTAGTTTCTTGAGTTTTTGTGTGTAAATTTAATATCTAATAGCCACAGTTCTCACGTTTTCGTCTGCGTCAGAAAGTAAACCGATTTTGTGACATATCACAAGTTCCTAATCAGGGATAAATTATTTAGTTTCACCTGAGTGCTTCGGTAGTTAGGTTTTTGAATATCTGCGCATTATTAGTCCACGCGTTTTCGTCAGGCTCTACAGTACAGTTGCGCAGCACGTGCCGATAATCCGTTTATCTGCATAATTTAGTTTTTCATGGTCTTTAGTACGGACAGGGACTGCGATTGTTGTGTGCGGATGCGAGCCCAGTTGGTGACACTTCGCTCTCAATTCAGGCTGTGATGGCTTCGGTTACACAGCTTGAGGCTGCAGTGGATGTGCACCACTGTTGTGGGCCGGCCGTGGGGATCCAACGGACGTCCAGAACGTCCAAGTCCTCCGATCGGTCCTCACCGGTGGCCAACCCAGTTACTGCTTGCACTGAGGCTGATCCCTCATCTGTGGTCGAGTGGGAGGTCACCCCAGGGTGAAGCAGGTGGCGAAGGCCTCCCCGGTTTGTCTGACAAACAGGTTCCAGGTGCTGTCTGTGGCTGACACTGTCGCTGAGCCAGACGCTGTCGCCTGTCCTGTTTCAGAGGAAACCACTCAGCCTGCAAGATCCGGGCAATCGCGGAGGGTGGGAGTATTGGTAGTTGGGAGCTCCAACGTTAGGCGCGTTATGGGGCCCCTTAGGGACTTGGCTGACAAGAAGGGTACGAAAACCAATGTGCACTCCGTGTGCATACCGGGTGGAGTCATTCCAGATGTGGAAAGGGTCCTCCCGGATGCCGTGAAGAGCACAGGGTGCAGCCAACTGCAGGTGGTTGCTCACGTCGGTACCAATGATGTGTGTCACTTTGGATCAGAAGAGATTTGTTTTCGAGCGGCTAACAGAAGTGGTAAAGGCTGCCAGTCCTGCTTACAAGATGAAAGCAGGACTGACCTTTGGCAGCATAGTCGACAGGGCCGATTGCGGACCTCTGGTACAGAGCCGAGTGGAGGGTCTGAATCAGAGGCTCAGACGATTCTGCGACCGTGTAGGCTGCTGATTCCTCGACTTGCGCCAAAGGGTGGTTGGGTTTCGGGTTCCGCTGAATAGGTCAGGTGTCCACTATACGCAGGAGGCGGCTACACGGTATGCAGGGGCTGTGTGGCGTGGACTGGGCGGTTTTTTAGGTTAGATGGTCTCGGGAAAACACACGAAGGGCTACAGTCACAAAGGCTGCAGGCTGAACACAGGAAGAACGTAGATACAGGAACCATTGATATGACAGTTGTAAATTGTCGTAGCTGTGTTGGGAAAGTACCAGAGCTCCAAGCTCTAATAGAAAGCACTGACGCTCAAATCGTTATAGGCACTGAAAGCTGGCTAAAGCCAGATACAGGCTCAGCCGAAATTTTTGCCAAGAATCTAACCGTGTTCCGAAAGGATAGGCTAAACACGGTTGGAGGTGGCGTGTTTTTTGCTTTCACAAGTAGTTTCTCTTGTCTTCCTGTGAGTTAGTATGGGCACATGTCATTGTTGGCAACGGGAATAAAATAATAATTCGACCCTTTTACCGACCTCCCGATTCAGATGATACAGTTGCTGAAAGGTTCAAAGAAAACTTGAGTTTGATTTCTAACACGTACCCGACTCATACAATAATAGTTGGTGGTGACTTTAACTTACTCTCGATATGTTGGCGAAAATACATGTTTAATTCCGGAGGTACGCATAAAATATCATCCGAAATTGTGCTAAACGCATTCTCTGAAAATTATTTCGAGCAGTTAGTTCATGAGTCCACGCGAATAGAAGGGTTGGGAAGACACACTTGACCTTACCAACAAATCCTGAGTTAATAACGAGCATCAAAACCGATTCAGGGATTAGTGAAGACAGTGTTGTCGTAGCGAGATTGAATATTGTAATCCCCAACTCCTCGAAAAATAAGTGAAAAATATACCTATTCAAAAAAGCAGATAAAAATTCACTTGTCTCCTTCCTGAGAGACAATCTCCACTCATTCCAAATTAATAATGCAAGTGTAGACCAGATGTGGCTTAAATTCAAAGAAATCGTATCGGCAGTAATTGAGAGATTTATACCAAATAAATTAACAAACGACGGAGCTGATCCTCCTTGGTCACAAAACGGGTTAGAATACTGTTGCAGAAACAACGAAACAAACATGCCAAATTTAAACAGACGCAAATTCCCCAAGATTGGCGACCTTTTACAGAAGCTCGAAAATTAGGGCGGACTTCAATGCGAGATGCCTGTAACAGTTTCCACAACGAAACTTTGTCTCGAAACCCGGCATAAAGTCCAAAGAGATTCTGGTCGTATGTGAAGTATGTTAGCGGCAAGAAACCATCAATCCCTTCTCTGCGCTATAGCAATGGAGGTACTATCGAAGACAGTGCTGCCAAAGCAGAGTTACTAAACACAGCCTTCCGAAATGCCTTCACAAAAGAAGACGAAGTAAATATTCCAGAATTCGAATCGAGAACAGCTGCCAACATGTGTAACGTAGAAGTAAATATCCTCGGAGTAGTGAAGCAACTCAAATCACTTAATAAAAGCAAGTCTTCTGGTCCAGACTGTATACCGATTAGGTTCCTTTCGGAGTATGCTGATGCATTAGCTCCGTACTTAACAATTATATACAACACTTCACTCAACGAAAGATCCGTACCCAAAGACACTGAAAGTTGCACAGATCACACCAATGTTCAGGAAAGGTAGTAGGAGTAATCTACTAAATTACAGGCCCATATCGTTAACGTCGATATGCAGCAGGATTTTGGAACATATATTGTGTTCGAACATTATGGATTACTTCGAAGAAAACGGTGTGTTGATACACAGTCAACATGGGTTTAGAAAACATCGTCCCTGCCCTGTTCAAAACACCTGCACTGTCTTCGTTCAGTCGGACAGCGTGCTGGTTGGATGTGATGAAATGTTTCACAGCGACAGTGATTGCCGCTGTTAAATTGTTGAAAGTATTTTCCCCAGCCTTGCTCCACATCACACGTCTTGCCCATCCCATGAATCGTGTAGCTGAGATGATACGTCTCGAATTTCCACATGTAAATAAGCTAGCTTCAACCATCAAAAAGGTTTTTATTAAAGCACCTACAAGAATCCAGTAACTTCGAGAGGGACTTCCCAACACACCACTTTCACCAGAAACTATACTTACTCGCTGTGGATCGTGGCTAGAGGCCGTGGAATTTTACAGCGAGCATTTGAAAGACATTAAGGACATCGTTCTTAAATTGCGGTAGGACGCAGTGAGCATTACTTCAGTTTAAGATCTTCTGAAGGACCCAACAATTTCCAACGACATTGCATGCATAAAATCTCATTATGCATTTTTGATCCCTATTATTAAATCTCTAGAGTGTATAGGCAATCCAGTCTACACGCAACAGCGATTGACAAAAGAAGTGACACAAAAACTCAATCTGGTCCCAGCTTCTATTGGTACGAAAGTTAGTGAGAAAGTAAAGGCAGTGCTTAAAAAAAAAAAGAGACTGACAACGCTCTGCACAGTGTCTGACATCTTATCAGGTTAAATCAACAGAACATGAGTGTGTCATCTAAATACGCTCCGGTGACATCTGTTGACGTGGAACGCTCATTTTCGGCATATAAGATGCTATTAACAGGAAGAAATGCAGTCTCTCAACGGAATATCTGGAGAAAGTGTTAGTCATTCACTGTGACTGTTGTTATGGACATGGACATTAAAATAACGTGGATTTTTGTCAATCTGTTTATCTTTCTAGATTATAAAATGTCATATTTTGGTCACCCATTTCCTGATTTTTATAACCTATTTTTCTAAGTCATAGAACCTATCTTACGTACCTAATTTAAGATTTTTACAACCTCAAAGGCATTTATCACACACTGTATGTGTGTACTATTTTGAACACTATTAAAATAAAGGAGAATGTACATACGTATGTAATATGCATGTCCTACAATTTACTTTCGATCAAATGTTGATTTTGATTTTTTTCCTCCGTCGTTCTCGATTATTTGAACTTCTGCTATTTCGAAATATCGGTAATTTGGATATTTTCTCTGGTCCCGTGAGTTTTAAATTATCGACAGTCGGCTGTAATACGGTGAAGCACGGAACACAATTTACACGATTCGCAGACAGTGGCGCGCGCCATTCCCGTTCCTTAAGTTGTCGCCACACGGACCGCGCATCCGAACGTGGAGCGTTGAGAGCGTGGAGAGTTTCTGACGTCATAACGCGGAAGAGCACGTTGGGGAGTCTTTCCGAACGGAATGTACGGAGCAGTATCTGGCATGTCAGATATTCTGAACGTGCGTTCGACTGTTGACCAGTGAGATCGTATAACGCCAGCTACGTCACACGCACGCCACCTCCCGTCGGTGCAGAGCTGTGAGGCGCCATATTGGATTCCAGTTGAAGCCCGTATGTATCTGAGCGCAAGAAAGCTGGGGAGTTCTCGACAACCGACCTTAATTGTACGAGTCGTTGTAAGAAAATGGCGAGAAACGTCATATTTGCGGTAAAAGAGTTACTTTAACTAGCGTATTATGAAAGTATGCGATTCGAAAGCAAGACATCGCGGACACATTAAAAGCGCATTTTTCTTGGTACACTAGCAATAGAGTTACGACTGAAGCTTTCAGGAAATAGTAAGAAGCTAGCTGTGATTATGGAAGATTCGTGCTAACTTTATCGCCATGGATAGTGTCTGGGATTCGTTTTGAAATGTGTGCTGTGGTGATGCTTCTCCAAGTACATTCACAATTTTTTCTATCTTCGTTGAAAGAAAATCGCCGCAAACAACCGGGACGCCAGTTTCGTGCAATATCAGTCTTCCAATTTTGCCTATGCGCGTAGCGTCCTCGTGGTATAAGGGAGTAAACAACTTGAGTCGAACGAGCGAGTGACTTTTCCGTATTGGGCTTGGTGACTCGGATTTATGTAGTCGTTGTACGTCTCCAGACACCATACGACATCGCTTTACTTGTGGAGGCCACATGGCAAATTGGTCTTGCATTAGGACGCAACTGGCCTTCCTTGCTCGATCTTCTGAGACTGCATACACTAAGGACATCATATTGCGCCCAGATGCTTCCTTCTTTCCACGGTCGAAAACCCATACCGTAATGTGGTTGCTGAGACACTTCGTTCATTATGTTGTAGAAGGCGAGGAGGAAGATTACATGAACTTCATGCAGCACATGATCATTGCCTATTGGACATGCTTACGTATGCCTCGATATCGAGACCTCTGCGCCAACATGTTGAATCTTGTTTTCCGTCGACAAGGTCTTGGTTAAATTCATTTTTCCGATGATAGGTGTTTTCTCCCCCCATGAACCATGGACCTTGCCGTTGGTGGGGAGGCTTGCGTGCCTCAGCGATACAGATGGCCGTACCGTAGATGCAACCACAACGGAGGGGTATCTGTTGAGAGGCCAGACAAACGTGTGGTTCCTGCAGAGGGGCAGCAGCCTTTTCAGTAGTTGCAGGGGCAACAGTCTGGATAATTGACTGATCTCGCCTTGTAACATTAACCAAAACGGCCTTGCTCTGCTGGTACTGCGAACGGCTGAAAGCAAGGGGAAACTACAGCCGTAATTTTTCCCGAGGACATGCAGCTTTACTGTATGATTAAATGATGATGGCGTCCTCTTGGATAAAATATTCCGGAGGTAAAATAGTCCCCCATTCGGATCTCCGGGCGGGGACTACTGAAGAGGACGTCGTTATCAGGAGAAAGAAAATTGGCGTTCTACGGATCGGAGCGTGGAATGTCAGATCCCTTAATTGGGCAGGTAGGTTAGAAAATTTAAAAAGGGAAATGGATAGGTTAAAGTTAGATATAGTGGGAATTAGTGAAGTTCGGTGGCAGGAGGAACAAGACTTTTGGTCAGGTGAATACAGGGTTATAAATACAAAATCAAATAGGGGTAATGCAGGAGTAGGTTTAATAATGAATAAAAAAATAGGAGTGCGGGTTAGCTACTACAAACAGCATAGTGAACGCATTATTGTGGCCAAGATAGACACAAAGCCCATGCCTACTACAGTAGTACAAGTTTATATGCCAACTAGCTCTGCAGATGATGAAGAAATTGATGAAATGTATGACGAGATAAAAGAAATTATTCAGGTAGTGAAGGGAGACGAAAATTTAATAGTCATGGGTGACTGGAAATCGTCAGTAGGAAAAGGGAGAGAAGGAAACATAGTAGGTGAATATGGATTGGGGGGAAGAAATGAAAGAGGAAGCCGCCTTGTAGAATTTTGCACAGAGAATAACTTAATCATAGCTAACACTTGGTTCAAGAATCATGAAAGAAGGTTGTATACCTGGAAGATTCCTGGAGATACTAAAAGGTATCAGATAGATTACATAATGGTAAGACAGAGATTTAGGAACCAGGTTTTAAATTGTAAGACATTTCCAGGGGCAGATGTGGATTCTGACCACAATCTATTGGTTATGAACTGCAGACTGAAACTGAAGAAACTGCAAAAAGGCGGGAATTTAAGGAGATGGGACCTGGATAAACTGAAAGAACCAGAGGTTGTACAGAGTTTCAGGGAGAGCATAAGGGAACAATTGACAGGAATGGGGGAAAGAAATACAGTAGAAGAAGAATGGGTAGCTTTGAGGGATGAAGTAGTGAAGGCAGCAGAGGATCAAATAGGTAAAAAGACGAGGGCTAGTAGAAATCCTTGGGTAACAGAAGAAATATTGGATTTAATTGACGAAAGGAGAAAATATAAAAATGCAGTAAATGAAGCAGGCAAAAAGGAATACAAACGTCTCAAAAATGAGATCGACAGGAAGTGCAAAATGGCTAAGCAGGGATGGCTAGAGGACAAATGTAAGGATGTAGAGGCTGATCTCACTAGGGGTAAGATAGATACTGCCTACAGGAAAATTAAAGAGACCTTTGGAGAGAAGAGAACCACTTGTATGAATATCAAGAGCTCAGATGGCAAACCAGTTCTAAGCAAAGAAGGGAAGGCAGAAAGGTGGAAGGAGTATATAGAGGGTTTATGCAAGGGCGATGTACTTGAGGACAATATTATGGAAATGGAAGAGGATGTAGATGAAGAAGAAATGGGAGATAACATACTGCGTGAAGCGTTTGACAGAGCGCTGAAAGACCTGAGTCGAAACAAGGCCCCGGGAGTAGACAACATTCCATTAGAACTACTGATGGCCTTGGGAGAGCCAGTCATGACAAAACTCTACCATCTGGTGAGCAAGATGTATGAGACAGGCGAAATACCCCCAGACCTTCAAGAAGAATATAATAATTCCAATCCCAAAGAAAGCAGGTGTTGACAGATGTGAAAATTACCGAACTATCAGTTTAATAAGTCACAGCTGCAAAGTACTAACGCGAATTCTTTACAGACGAATGGAAAAACTGGTAGAAGCGGACCTCGGGGAAGATCAGTTTGGATTCCGTAGAAATGTTGGAACACGTGAGGCAATACTAACCTCACGACTTATCTTAGAAGAAAGATTAAGAAAAGGCAAACCTACGTTTCTAGCATTTGTAGACTTAGAGAAAGCTTTTGACAACATTAACTGGAATACTCTCTTTCAAATTCTGAAGGTGGCAGGGGTAAAATACAGGGAGCGAAAGGCTATTTATAATTTGTACAGAAACCAGATGGCAGTTATAAGAGTCGAGGGGCATGAAAGGGAAGCAGTGGTTGGGAAAGGAGTGAGACAGGGTTGTAGCCTCTCCCCGATGTTATTCAATCTGTATATTGAGCAAGCAGTAAAGGAAACAAAAGAAAAATTCGGAGTAGGTATTAAAATTCATGGAGAAGAAGTAAAAACTTTGAGGTACGCCGATGACATTGTAATTCTGTCAGAGACAGCAAAGGACTTGGAAGAGCAGTTGAACGGAATAGACAGTGTCTTGAAAGGAGGATGTAAGATGAACATCAACAAAATCAAAACGAGGATAATGGAATGTAGTCAAATTAAATCGGGTGATGCTGAGGGTATTAGATTAGGAAATGATACACTTAAAGTAGTAAGGGAGTTTTGCTATTTAGGGAGTAAAATAACTGATGATGGCCGAAGTAGAGAGGATATAAAATGTAGACTGGCAATGGCAAGGAAATCGTTTCTGAAGAAGAGAAATTTGTTAACATCGAGTATAGATTTAAGTGTCAGGAAGTAGTTTCTGAAAGTATTTGTATGTAGTGTAGCCATGTATGGAAGTGAAACATGGACGATAACCAGTTTGGACAAGAAGAGAATAGAAGCTTTCGAAATGTGGTGCTACAGAAGAATGCTGAAGGTAAGGTGGGTAGATCACGTAACTAATGAGGAGGTATTGAATAGGATTGGGGAGAAGAGAAGTTTGTGGCACAACTTGACTAGAAGAAGGGATCGGTTGGTAGGACATGTTTTGAGGCATCAAGGGATCACAAATTTAGCATTGGAGGGCAGCGTGGAGGGTAAAAGTCGTAGAGGGAGACCAAGAGATCAATACACTTAGCAGATTCAGAAGGATGTAGGTTGCAGTAGGTACTGGGAGATGAAGAAGCTTGCACAGGATAGAGTAGCATGGAGAGCTGCATCAAACCAGTCTGAGGACTGAAGACCATAACAACAACAACAGGTGTTTTCTTTGTTATGGATGTTCCCATTTGATTTGCTTCGGCTTGTTCTCTTCTAGTTTGCCTACTCGTTTTGTTTTTGTGTTTTGACTCATTATAGCTCCAGTTCTATTGTAAAACGTGTATAGATCAAGTATATATACACAGGAGCATATACAGTCCTTGCAATCAGATTGTAATTTTTCTTAGTTTGCTATTTAGCGTAATATTGATCTCGTTGTCCTGCTTTTAGAGTCTATACAAAACTATATAAATAAACTAATAAAATATAAAAAGCTATTCAAAAATTGTTTATACATATCAGAGAGCTTGGTGGTGGTTTATCGGCTACCTTTTCGGTTTTTATTCCTTTCTCCTTTTTTTATTCTTTTGTTACCGTAATTAATTTATTCTCCAATTTCCAGCTTATATTACATGATGATTTGACTATGGTCAACTGAAGTTTGATGATAGTACCAAGTGACTCTGATAAAAATATATTTAAAAAATTGATAGTGTCTAGGATTCGTGTTGAAATGTGAGCTGTAGTGGTGGTTCGCTCCCCCTACTTCCACTTTTTTTTCTAACCTTGCGTTATTAATAGCTCTCGATACTTTCTTACTAGTTCAATACAAGCATGCCGTATAGTATTCGGAATTATGTAAATATAAGTGCGCTCCTTTTGAGGAGTGTGTTTGTTCGATTGGCTTAGTCTACAAGACAGTTTGCAGAACTAGCAGTGAGGTAGTTTGACCTATTTTTCTTTTAAAACTTGAAATTTAGCGTGTTGTAGAGATTCTTGGAAATTTGTGGTAAGTTCCTATTGGACCAAGCTGCTGAGGTCATCGGTCCCTAAGCTTGCGCACTACTTATTCTAACTTAAAGTAACTTACGTTAAGGACAAAACACACACCGTTACCAGAAGGAGGACTCGAACTTCCGACGGGGGGGGACCCGCGCGAACCGTAAAAAGGCGGCCTAGACTGCACGGCCACCCCAGGCGGAATTCTCCTACTAACTACGGATAGTGATAAAGTAAAAATGACCTCAGAGTTTTACTAAAAGGTGAGAATGATGAAGTAATTTTTATCTTATGTGGAGAACTATTGCAAATTCGTATCGCATGATTTGTAATGGAACTTTTGTAAGCCGATGTCCTTATCGACTGGACGTGGTGCTCCCCTTTTTGCCTTATTGTATTTTCACAGATATTGAAGTTTTTACCTATGGATACCACAGACAAGGGAGGAAAGTAAGTTTTAATAGAGCTAGCGTAGGATTCTTACGCCCGTCCATTTCGTGAAGTGAGAGTGTGATTCACGGTCCGGATACGACCGACTACTGGCGCCGGGGTGCGCTGCGCTTACAGCACGTTGCGGCCCACGCACCTTACGCACGAGGCGCACCGTTTCTGGGCGTTCAGCACCACCGTCAACTCGGCACGCTCAGCGATCACGTTCGGCAGCAGGGTCCGTGTGCCGACGGTTCTAGCTCCCATTCATGGCTGGGCCGTCAGGAAGTGCACCCGGATTCAAAATATAACGTGCCAAATTTTAAGAAAACTTGAGCCTACACTAGGCAGGAGAAAGACTAGCAACTGAACTGAACACCCGAACAGCCCATGAAGGCCCAATGGTACCGACAGGTCGTCGTGACGTCCTCAGCCCACCAGCGTCATTGGATGCGGATATGAAGGGGCATGTGGTCAGCACACCACTCTCCCGGCCGTACGTCAGTTTACGAGACCGGAGCCGCTACTTCTCAATCAAGAAGCTCCTCAGTTTGCCTCACAAGGGCTGAGTGCACCCCGCTTGCCAACAGCGCTCGGCAGACCGGATGGTCACCCATCTGAGTGCTAGCCCAGCCCGACAGCGCTTAACTTCGGTGATCTGACGGGAGCCGGTGTTACCACAGTGGCAAGACCGTTGGTGCATAGAGACTAGGGGACAAGGAAAAAGAACAAAAGCGAAGTCACTGACTGATTGTTTCTTGAGCTTCGCGTTTGCTGAAGACGGCATGTTGTTTATTAATCCCGTCTGCTGTGTCAAAACCGAGTGATATTTTAGGGCGAATAAAAACGAGGAAATTTGACGTCCATGGAAAAAAAGTCTATGAACGAAAAAGGCCACTGGAACACGATCAAAACGTCGTTTGTTTATGTGTTAAGATGAAGCAGCAGCACGTGGAGAAGGATTTTAATGACGCAGAAAATTTTGAAAATTTGTGGTAAGTTCCAATGGGGCCAAACTGCTGAGGCCATCGGTCCCTAGACTTAGACACTACTTAATCTAATTTACGCTAAGGATAACACACACACACACACACACACACACACACACACACACACACACACACACACACACACACCCTTGCCTCAGGGACGACTCGAACCTCCGATGGAAGGAACCGCTCGAACCGTGGAGCGTAGAGCTGTGTATTTAAAAATTGTTTTCCTTTGCTGCATGTCCCACATGCAGGGTGAACCATTTTAATCCACAATCAGACAGAGAGCAGATAGAGCTAAATGTTTCAGACAAAAGTTGTGGGTGGTAAAGAGGATCACGTGTTGCTACTAACGTACGTGACATTGAACTTGATTTTCAGGGTGATTCGGAGGTTAAAGTGATATTTTTAAATGCGAACGCAAATATTTAATTTAAAATTCGAGAAGTGCGGCAAAATTTACTTATCAAATGATACATTACTGAAGGTAATGGCAAGGTTCAATGAAGCTCAAATTAGCAAATATGTTTTTAACTCTAGTAGGGCTTTAACCTCCGACAATTACATTTCAGATCATGGTCACTGGTAATGGTAGGTGACCTCTTATGCGCCTTCCAGTTTGTATCTAACATTGTATTTTGCTATACCCCTCCTCTATTCTGAGCTCATCCCTACTAGAACTAAAAACATAATTGCTTACTTGAGCTTCATTCAGCCTTTCCATGACCTTGAATAATGCACCATTTTATATGTAAAATCTGCCGCTGTTTTCAAACCTTGAATCAAGCGTTAGGGATCCCAATTTAAAAAATCACTTTACCCTCCAGTTCACCATGAAAAGGTCACGGCCATTAGCAGCAGTGCGTGACCTTCTTTACAACCTACTGCTTTTAACTAAAACATCTTGCTCTATCTCCTCTCTGTCTCGAGTTACTCCCCATCATGGATGAAAATGGTCCACCGTATATGGCGACACTTCAATACTTGCTGGCAGTCTAAAACAGTTTGTGAAATGTAACTACCTGGGTTCCTCCAATTTCTCAGACGATCCTTTTGCCAGCTGAATTACCCACACATGACTCGTGCTAAATCCACTGAGATAAGCGACTTTGACGAAGGGCAGATTATTATCACGCAGAGCCTGTAAATGAGTATCTCGAAAACGGCGAGGCTGATCGAATGTTCACGTGTTACTGTCGTGAGCATCTACTGAAAGAAGTAGAAAGACAGTGAAACTACCACTAGGCGCTAACTGATTGGACGTACACACAACGTAGGTGTGGTATTCCTGGCTGTGGCAGCCAGTACTTTATTTTTCAAGAAGCTCGGCTTGATGCAGCTCGATACACGTGAATTAGCATATGGTACCTGTGGTGTCACCACCAGACACCACACTTGCTAGGTGGTAGCCTTTAAATCCGCCGCGGTCCGTTAGTATACGACGGACCCGCGTGTCGCCACTATCAGTGATTGCAGACCGAGCGCCGCCACACGGCAGGTCTAGTCTAGAGACTCCCCAGCACTCGCCCCAGTTGTACAGCCGACTTTGCTAGCGATGGTTCACTGCCTACATACGCTCTCTTTTGCAGAGACGACAGTTCAGCATAGCCTTCAGCCACGTCATTTGCTAGGACCTAGCAAGGCGCCATATTCACTTACTAGAACAGATAATACTGTGAATCATGTACGGTCAAGAGCGACGTTCACCATTAATGGATTAAAGTTAAGTATCAACCTAAATTCGTCCGCTTTCTGAATTCTAATTTCTTTGTCATGTTCCAGACAGGGTGAGTCACCTAACGTTACCGCTGGATATATTTCGTAAACCACACCAAATACTGACGAACCGATTCCACAGACCGAACGTGAGGAGAGGGGCTAGTGTAATTGTTTAATACAAACCATACAAAAATGCACGGAAGTATGTTTTTTAACACAAACCTACGCTTTTTAAATGGAACCCCCTTAGTTTTGTTAGCACATCTGAGCATACAAACAAATACGTAATCAGTACCGTTTGTTGCATTGTAAAATGTTAATTACATCCGGAGATATTGTAACCTAAAGTTGACGCTCGAGTACCACTCCTCCGCTGTTCGATCGTGTGTATCGGAGAGCACTGCAACATGCATCACATTTCTACAGAATGATCGGCCAATGTTGCTCGAAAATGTCCCACTGGAAACGTGTCGACGTATGTGGTATCAGCATGATGGTGCACCTGCACATTCCGCAATTAACACTAGGCTGACCCTTGACAGGATGTTTGACGGGCGTTTCATAGGAAGTGGAGAAGGCATAAATTGGCCAGCCCGTTCTCCTCTGGACTTCTTTCTGTGGGGTACGTTAAAGGAGAATGTGTACCGTGATGTGCCTACAACCCCAGAGGATACGAAACAACGTATTGTGGCAGCCTGCGGCGACATTACACCAGATGTACTGCGGCATGTACGACATTCATTACGCCAGAGATTGCAATTGTGTGCAGCAAATGATGGCCACCACATTGAACATCTATTGGCCTGACATGTCGGGACACACTCTATTCCACTCCGTAATTGAAAACGGAAACCACGTGTGTACGTGTACCTCACCCCTCATGGTAATGTACATGTGCGTCAGTGAAAAAGACCAATAAAAAGGTGTTAGCATGTGGACGTAATGTGCTGTTCCAGTCTCTTCTGTACCTAAGGTCCATCACCGTTCCATTTGGATCCCCTACGTAATTCGGTGCTCTCCGATACACACGATCGAACAGCGGAGGAGTGGTACTCAAGCGTCAACTTTAGGTTACAATATCTCCGGATGTAATTAACATTTTACAATGCAAAAAACGGCACTGATTACGTATTTGTTTATATATTCAGATGTGCTAACAAAACTAACGGGGTTCCACTCAAAAAACGTAGGTTTGTGTTAAAAAACATACTTCCGTGCATTTTTTTATGCTTTGTATTAACCAATTACACTAGCCCCTCTCCTCACGGTCGATCTGTGGAATCGGTTCGTCAGTATTTGATGTGGTTTACGAAATATATCCAGCGGTACGTTAGGTGACTCATCCTGTAGTCCTTCCCTTCTCACGCCAGCCTGCGTGAGCTAAAACGCGTGCATTTCGGCCTCCTCTAGCAACACGGTGTTGGCTCTTCTGCCAACACAACAGTACCAAAGTGGAGTGCGGTACAAGCGACAGACGGTACAATATATACCAGTCCCGTGGGAGGGTCCGCCAGTTGTATTAAACTTGAATCTGATTGGTGGGCACGTTCGGATGGTAGGCGCCGAAACGCCTAACTTCTCTCATTAATTATTTATATACTTGTCATTGTATTTAAACCACTTTTTAGTATGTCAGTTTATCATGGTTACCCTACCAGTCCATCGCATTTGTTTATTAAATTTCACTACTTTTCAGAAACATAAGAGTAACGGTATTGCAACTGAAGTGCTTGGGACACCTTCGGGTCGCTTTGGCGCGACTGTGAGGCGAAGTTCTTCGGCTGCGCTAGTCAGACTGTTTCGGGTGTTCTTCAGAGCCGGACGTAATATCTCTGTTTGGGACGGACATGACGTACTCTGTATTGGAAGTTGTCAGAAAAGTTACCGTATTATTAAGAAGGCTATGTCGAGTGTAAAAACTGATATTTTGAAACATAAACAAACAGGATACATTAATGAGAGGTGTCACCTACCATCATTATCAATACTATAGATCATGCCTATGTAGACACTAAATGATTGGACGTACACGACTCTTCACACAACGTAGGTGTGATATTCCTGGCTGTGGCCACCAGTACTTTATTTTGCTAACAAGTGGTATCCCACAAAAAGCACAATCACAGATTCGAATTGACAGCGTAGCAGCCTCCGCCGAAGAAGATCCCACGACCGACGAGCTGTCTTCTGCGCTGGGGACACCACTTGTTGGAAAGAATGGTCAGAGACTTTTATTCAATCTCTCTGGAACTCTTGAACTTTCAGATCTGACTTCCAAATGGACACCTAATTTATATAGGGTTCGGAGATTTGTCTCCTCTGTAAAGTAGGATAGGTCTTGGTCTGTGTCATCTCTGGCGAAAGAGCACAATGCTGGTGCACGAACAAGTGTTCCGGAGCATACCGTTCGTCGGACATTCTTGAACATGGAGCTCGGCAGCAGAAGACTTCTACGTGTTAACATGGTGACACAACGACATCGTCAGTTACGACTGCAGTGGACTTGGGACCATGGGGACTGGAGCATCTATCAATGGAAAATTGTCGGCTCTTCGGGTGAATCACATTTTGGCTAAATTACGCCGATGGTCGTATCTACAAACGACGTCATCGAGGCTCGAAACGTGCAGCGCGCCACGGACGCGGACTGGATGGAGCAGTGTTATGCTATGGCAGACACTCTCCTCTGCTTGTATGGAATCTTTGGTAGTAATCTAAGACTCCCTGATAGGTGCGAACTATCTGAATCTCTTCATGCTTGATGTCTTCGCCGGCGACGATGTCATCCTTCAACAGTGTAATTGACCGCGTCTCGTAGCCAGAACCGTGCTGTAGTGGTTTGAGGAGCATCATAGTGAACGCACGTTGATGTCACAGCGACCAAATTCCCCTGATGTACACTACTCGCCATTAAAATTGCTACACCACGAAGATAACGTTCTACAGACGCGAAATTTAACCGACAGGATGAGGATGCTGTGATATGCAAATGATTAGCTTTTCAGAGCATTCACACAAGGTTGGCGCCGGTGGGGACACCTACAACGTACTGACATGAGGAAAGTTTCCAACCGATTTCTCGTACACAAAGAGCAGTTAACCGACGTTGCCTGGTGAAACGTTGTTGTGATGCCTTGTGTAAGGAGGAGAAATGCGTACCATCACGTTTCCGACTTTGATAAACGTCGGATTGTACCCTATCGCGATTGCGGTTTACCGTATCGCGACATTGCTGCTCGCGTTGGTCGAGATCCAATGACTGTTAACAGAATATGGAATCGGTGGGTTCAGGAGGATAATACGGAACGCCGTGCCGGATCCCAACGGCCTCGCATCACTAGCAGTCGTGGTGACAGGCATCTTATCCGCACGGCTGTAAAGGATTGTGCAACCACGATCCCTGAGTCAACAGATGGGGACGTTTGCAAGACGACAACCATCTGCACGAACAGTTCGACGACGTTTGCAGCAGCATGGAATATCAGCTCGGAGACCATAGCTGCGGTTACCCTTGACGCTGCATCACAGAGAGGAGCGCCTGCGATGGTGTACTCGACGAGGAACCTGGGTGCACGAATGGCAAAACGTCATTTTTTCGCATGAATCCAGGTTCTGTTTACAGCATCATGATGGTCGCATCTGTGTTTGGCGACATCGCGGTGAACGCACATTGGAAGCGTGTATTCGTCATCGCCATACTGGCATATCACCCGGCCTGATGGTATGGGGTGCCATTGGTTACACGTCTCGGTCACCTTTTGTTCGCATTGACGGCACTTTGAAGAGTGGACGTTACATTTCAGAAGTGTTGCGACCCGTGGCTCTGCCCTTCATTCGATCCCTGCGGAACCCTACATTTCAGCAGGATAATGCATGACCGCATGTTGCAGGTCCTGTACGGGTCTTCTGGATACAGAAAATGTTCGACTGCTGCCCTGGCCAGCACATTATCCACACCTCTCACCAATTGAAAACGTCTGGTCAATGGTGGCCGAGCAACTGGCTCGTCACAATACGCCAGTCACTACTCTTGATGAACTGTGGTATCGTGTTGAAGTTGCATGGGCAGCTGTACCTGTACACGCCATCCGAGCTCTGTTTGACTCAATGCCCAGGCGTATCAAGGGCGTTAATACGGCCAGAGGTGGTTGTTCTGGGTACTGATTTCTCAGGATCTATGCACCGAAATTGAGTGAAAATGTAATCACACGTCAGTTCTAGTATAATATATTTGTCCAATGAATACCCGTTTATGATCTGCATTTCTTCTTGGTGTAGCAATTTTGATGGCCAGTAGTGTAAATTCTATGGAACTCATCTGGGTTGCCATAGACGACCATGACGGTGTACCCAAATCAGCGGCCCATTATTTACGCGAATTACACGACCTGTTCTTAGACACCTAATAGCACATGCCTCCACAAACCTACCAACAAAGTGTCGGATCCCTGACATGCAGAAACAGTGATGTATTTCGTTCTATTCTCTGCCTCGTGATGACTGGGTGTTGTGTGGTGTCCTTAGGTTAGTTAGGTTTAAGTAGTTCTAAGTTCTAGGGGACTGATGACCTCAGATGTTCAGTCCCATAGTGCTCAGAGCCATTTGAGCCATATTTCGTTCTACAAACAGACAAAAGAGCTATTAAGCAGATGGTCGTAATGTTTTCGTTCATCAGTGTATTTAAACAAATAATGTATTTCTAGCATTCGCAAGATTTGGATAGATTATTTAGCAGAAACACTACTTTTCTTTCGATGAACGAATAATACCTTCAACAATGGCTCTGAGGACTATGGGACTTAACTTTTGAGGTCATCAGTCGCCTGGAACTTAGAACTACTTAAACCTAACTAACCTAATGACATCACACACATCCATGCCCGAGGCAGGATTCGAACCTGCGACTGTAGCGGTCGCGCGGTTCTAGACTGTAGCGCCTAGAACCGCTCGGCCACCCCGGCCGGCCTCAGCCTTTACGCCGAAGAAAGAACCTCGTTCGTTCTTTTTTTATTTCTCCAATGGCTCAGCTCGCTATCTGTAGCAAGACGGTGATCGATGTGAGTAACGGGGCCGGCCGCTGTTAAGGGATCTAGGTGCGCGTTTGCCCCAGTTACAGTAACGCCATTACCGCGTGACGTCAGCAGCTAACGAGAGCTGTTTGCATCAACCGGCGCGCCGGCCGCCGTGTCAACACAGACAGGCCAGTTCCGGAGCAGGTCGGCGGAATTTTGTTGTTTGCGGTCTGACTCGTTGTTTCGTTTGCGGAGCGAAGTTGTCGGAAGGCGAGTTTAATGAGCGGACGCAGAGCTGTGCCGGCTGTTTAGCCAACTGCCGAGGTGAACCGGGCCGAGTTCACACTGTCTGAGGTCGGCCGTCTCAGAGCCCCGCCTCCAGACTGTTGCGTCAGCACGACCGCAGAAGAGTTCTCGCAGAAGTACTCTGTCGCGGCACCCTGCAGTACACACCTGCAGCGAGGGGTACTTTAGATCACTTTAGGATGTGTGATTCCGTTGCTCTACAGGGTGTGGTGTCACCGCCAGACACCACACTTGCTAGGTGGTAGCCTTTAAAGCGGCCGCGGTCTGTTAGTATACGCCGTACCCGCGTGTCGCCACTATCAGTGATTGCAGACCGAGCGCCGCCACACGGCAGGTCTAGTCTAGAGAGACTCCCTAGCACTCGCCCCAGTTGTACAGCCGACTTTGCTAGCGATGGTTCACTGTCAACATACGCTCTCATTTGCCGAGACGATAGTTAGCATAGCCTTCAGCTACGTCATTTGCTACGACCTAGCAAGGCGCCATATTCAGTTAATATGAATGTATTCTGAACAGATAGTATTGTGACTCATGTACCGTCAAGAGCGACGATCACCATTAATGGATTAAAGTTAAGTATCAAACCAATATAGTCCGCTTTCTGAATACTCATTCGTTGTCATGATCCAGACCTCACGTCAGTATAGTTCTTCCCTCCTCACGCCAGCCTGCGTGAGCTAAAACGCATGCCTTTCGGCCTTCCCTCGCAACACGGTGTTGGCTCTTCTGCCAACACAACACAGGGTCTTTCCGTAAGAGAGAGGAAAATTTAACGGCACACAGAAGATGCTCCACTGAACAATTTGAGGTAGGCAACCTGGGTCGGAGAAGCCAGCTTAACGACGTAATAGGAATAATTTCATTTTACTGTGCTGTTTTATTTACATTAGTTACAGTAAACTGCAAATACCATCACTGACACAATAAACGTACCATTTGTACTGTATCTTACAAAACGTGCTGAAACTAACGGCCATCAACCCAAATACAAGATTGTGAGGCACCCAGACAAATATCGCTGGTGCGTTCGGAATCACATCACAGGCAGCTACAGTTCGCACGCGCCAAGAGAAGCAGCGCCATAGTATAGTTGGCAAACTTACGTTTAGGGGGGAGCGCGCAGTTCGTGAAGTAAAGCCACCACGGCCGCATTAACCCTTTCGCTGCTACAGAGACGTGCTCCCCGCATTCCGCGCTGTGCGCGATTTTGCCATCACTGCACTGCTCGCCTGTGCAGACACACGGTGTTCCGACTGCTTTGACACACTTATCATTCGATTTCACAAAAACTATTTGGCCCAAAAATTTGATTTTTACACATCTTATTGACTGATACCTTCCCCCCATAAATGACCTAACTTTGTTTCGGTGTTCAACGCAGTTATTGTGCAACATTGGATGTAGTAAACCATTGCACGAAATTCTGAAGAGTTTGGACAGGTAAAAGTCCATAGCGTATACTTTCCGTATGGTCGATTTTAGTTGCCACTAGAAATTTCAAAAAATTACATTCAAACGAATAAAATTTATGAAGTAAGACACTTCGATACTGTTTTTAAGCACCGAAGAAGGTTTCAACTCAGAACCTTTCGCTTAGCAGCCAAATACTTTAACCATTAGGCTAAAGCAGCTCGTCATTCAATAGACTTCCCGGAGGACTTTAAAATATCACGCAAAATACCGACAAACACTGTTGGTATGACTATGAATTACTCCCGTTTCGTCGAAGTACAATAAGAAATAAACAATTACCACTGTTCTTTATTGCGAAAAAGCAGTTCGTGAGATTGAAACAAACACCTTTCCTTGCTATCGCCTGAATTAGGAGGCTTATTGCTTGTTTGGTTTAATTAATTAATAGAATATGGAGCAATTGGTATAAAGAATACTTTTTCCAAACTTTCTATAAAAGAAAGTCTACTATCAAGACATTGCTTTTGTTCAGTTACTTTATTTATGACTGAACGTTTCTAAAACTGAAGATACTCGTCCGTGCTCTGCACTGCAGTCGAGCTCTGGCAACGTCGTTCTCCGTTCATTGGCTGACTGTGTTTTGTGACGTCAGATGCGCAGAACGAACCTAAACTCATCCGCCGTCGTAAATGACGCGCACTTTCAACAGTTTCAATTCACATTTTTAACTACCCAATTCTGCTTGAGGAATTGAATTAGGCGTGACGCAGTACAAGTATTAGGTAAGAATTCGAAAGCAGAGATAACGAAACATCCATTTACCACTTAAGCATTCCCTCTCTATATCCACTTGCGTCTCATACACAATGACTTTATATGTACCCACAGCGAGTAATCAAAGAGATTCAGATCAGTTGACCTGACACGCCATGGAATGTCGTCTCCCTATCCAACCAGGAAACACAGCACTGAAATGGTTGCGGTCATCCACACTGAAGTGAAGTTGTACACCGTAGTGATGTATGCACATACTGTCACCAACAGCTGAGGGTGCGTCATCCAACAACTCAGGTAGAGCTCTTTAGACGAACCTCAGGTACAGGCGGCCATTCAGACGGCCAAGTGGAAGACTGACCAATGACATTGTCGCATACAATGCCATTCGAGACAGTCACCGCAAAACGTACTTGATGGTGTGACTCTACCATAGCCAGAGGGTTTCTCGCATCCCACACATGGCTACTCCTGTTGTTCGAAATACCACCACGATGAAACAAGGCCCTGTCAGCAAACAGCATGATCTGCAGCAAATCTCGCCGTTCAGTCTATTGTTGCAGTAACCACTGCCCTCGGTGACAAGCATTGCGTACACTCGTGGGTGATACACAGGTGGAATACTCGCCACGCGCTAGTATCTGCAGAGACAGCGTCCGGTAACTCAGAAACGTTCAGCATGTAATCATACGTACAAATTAATTTGCAAAGTGAATGTACAAGTAAAATGACCGGTTCCACATCGTTACGATTTATCCTGGAAAATGATGTATGGAACATGAAACTAACTAACTTAATGAGTACTGTCAAAAGCTTGTAATCTCAAAATGTTGTTAATATGCGTTTTCCTTTCTTAGGTCAACGTAATGTAAGTCGTGTTTCGACATTTCTTCGCAACCGAAATAGTTATTCCTTGAGTCTGGCTTCTAACAGGTCTTCCATTCTTTGCAAATAGTTCGTGTAACTACTTACTGTTCAGTATTTGCTTTACCCATGCAGATGGAATTCTAGGACAGGAGCTGGGGTACGGTGAAACATGCCAGTAAGACTATAATCACTCCTATATGCTGATGACGTTACACAGATGTTTTTCAAAAGAAGACGATTTACGAAAAGGAATAATGAACTACAAAATATGCACAGAATATAATATGAAAACATCTTCTAGTAAACGTAAGTCAATGGCATTTTCTAGAAAATATTCAGTGAGAAGTAAGATAGTAATTACGAATAAATAATACGAAGAAGATACTTAGATTAAATCGAAAAGTTATTGAAATACCTGCGGAACACCCTTAATAGAACTTTAAAGCATAAGACACGAGTAGAAAGAAAACTCAAATTTTATAAAGTGTTCCCATTGTTACCCCAGCTACGTGGCAGCGAATCGTGGGTAGTGAATAAAGCAATAAAAACAAATACAGGAAGTAGAAATGAGATTGGTTAGAGCGCTGAGGCGGCCGGGATGGCCGAGCGGTTCTAGGCGCTGCAGTTTGGAACCGCGCGACCGCTACGGTCGCAGGTTCGAATCCTTCCTCGGGCACGGTTGTGTGTGAAGTCCTTAGGTTAGTTAGGTTTAAATAGTTCTAAGTTGTAGGGGACTGATGACCTCAGAAGTTAAGTCCCATAGTTCTCAGAGCCATTTGAACCATTTTTTAGAGCGCTGAAGGGATGTAAATGAATAGATGAAGCATGGAATGAAGAAATACAAAAGGAGTTGAAAATTTCGAACATGCAAGAAAGCTGGACGAAAACAAAATGGAATGAAGTTGTTCAAAGACTGGATCCACAGGATCTTCGGAAAATCTTGTTACAATCTTCTAGAACTTGTAGAGGGGAGTGAGTACCTAATATTTTGAATAGGACCCAGTGTCCGGAAACTTGCCGTTTCCGTTCTACAACGGTTTCAATTCACATTTTTAAACACCCAATTCTGCATGAGGAATTGTGTTGGGCGTGACGCAGAACAAATGGTTCAAATGGAAGCACTATGGGACTTAACATCTGAGGTCATCAGTCCCCTAGAACTTAGAACTACTTAAACCTAACTAACCTAAGGACATCACACACATTCATGCCCGAGGCAGGATTCGAACCTGCGACCGTAGCAGCAGCGCGGTTCCGGACTGAAGCGCCTAGAACCGCTCGCCCACAGCGGCCGGCGATGCAGTACAAGTATTAGGTAAGAATTGGATAGGAAACATAACGAAACATCCATTCACCACTGAAGCATGTTTGTATTAACACTTAAACATTACGTCTTCACATTATCTCAAAACAAAAAAGAACGCAGCACACCATACGTAGTGATGCCTTACATCAGCAGCTCGATGTGGCGGCCACCAACGTTGTTACGGACACTGTACTACACTCTCCACCCCACCTGGTGTCTCTTCAGTTTGTAGTGCAGCGGCCAGAACTCCTGCCACCAGGTCTTGCACTGTCTCTGCAGGAGTCTCGTAAATTAAACTTTGCGAGCGACCCCAGAAGAAGTAGCCCACAGGAGCTGAATCTGGCGATCGGCGTGGCCACGCGTTTGTACCACGTCGGCCGATCCATCTGTCACCGTATCGTCTGTTGAGGAGGCTCCGAACTGTACGTGAGGAGTGAGGTGGTGCACCAGCGTGATGAAACCGCATTTCCTGACGGACATTCAGTGGCACAGCTTCCAAGAACGCGTCCAATACGTTTTGTAGGAAGATAGATTACGCAGGACCAGTTAGCTCGAGTGGAACGAGATATGGTCCAATCCCATGACCGTCCAGAAGAACTGCCGACACGTTAATATCAAACCGGTCCTGAAAACTCTGAACAGATATGACTGTAACTCCATCTTCTGTTTGGAGTATGGGACTACGGCTGGTCAATATCCAATAAAACAATACCAGCCGCTGTTATTTATGTTCTATTTTTGGGTTACCAGTTCCTACGACACACTACATCTTCAGGCCTGCTTCAATCGAGTAACCTTCGTGTCACAAAATACAGCAGCACTTTTAACTGGTATCGTAACGATTATTCTGAGCATGCGTGTTCCTTGGACAACTCAGTTGCTGACAGTAGTGCATCGTCGAAATTGGTACCCCAAAAATAAAGCCTAAATAACGGCGATTGGCATTGTTTTACTGAACAGATATGGCACGAGGGTTTTCATCTGCCCAGAGATGGCTCTTTCTCGAATTCAGAACACAGTTCCTACTCAACATTCATCTCTGTGCAGAACTCGACGAGGAAACAGGGGTGTGCTGATGCAGCGATGGAGGAACCACGTGCAGTAGGCAACGTGTTGTGGAAAATCGGCTGGACCCGTAGCGTGCACCGTTTGTTAAGTGGTACAGATGTAATTGTCGTCCACGCAGAGCGTCCCAGACGGTACTGTGACTAATACCCATTGCGCGCGCGACTGTTCGAGTACTCGTTGACGCGTTCTCTTCAGCACGATGCAGTACATCACCTTCGAAGTCTGGCGTGCGTAACTTGGGCAAGAAGTTCGTGCGGCGGCGTACTGAGTAGCGAAAACGTTCGTGGTACAGCCGATTAGCAGTTCTTTCGTTACCTCCAGCTTCGCCATCCACGTGGAGCATGTCTGTGTGTACGAAAAAAGTGTACCGGGCCTTAGTTATAGGCACTGAGTGTGTCTCGCAGCAAGACAGACGTTGAGCGAGATCAGGTAACCGTCTAACGCAGTACAAGTCGTCCTGGCTGCCCTATTGCATATCAGGTCAAGCAACTCTGACACTTTTCTCTTTCCCTTGGCCCTTGGTGGACGTGGACCGCTCACACAGCTGAACTGAAACCATCGTAGAACGGAAACGGTACGTTTCCTGACATGGGTTCGTATTCAAAATATTATGACTCGTTGTGTTATTCCGAACACCCCGTATGGAGACGACCATTTCAGATGAAGTTTAAACCAAAACGAGGAAGAGACACTGGCAGACCGAGAAAAACATGTGATAAATAACAGTTGACCTAATGGAGAAAGTGGAAAAGAAGAAAAGATTTACTAAACTGAGGATTCGATAGTATTTACATCTGTTATCTATGGTCAAAAGCATGTTGTGACGGAGGAGTCTGACAAAAAGTACCACCAGCTATGAAATCATGAGAGTGGTGTGGAGTGCGTCTCTCCCTCTCTCTTTAAGTAGCGTGTTGTATACAGGATGCTTCAGTAAGATAATCAAATGTGTGTGAAATCTTATGAGCTTTTTTTTTTTTTGGTCATCAGTCTGACTGGATTGATGCGGCCCGCCACGAATTCCTTTCCTGTGCTAACCTCTTCATCTCAGAGTAGCACTTGCAACCCACGTCCTCAATTATTTGCTTGACGTATTCTGTCTTCCTCTACAGTTTTTTCCCTCTACAGTTTTTTCCCTCTAGTACCATGGAAGTCATTCCCTCATGTCTTAGCACATGTCCTACCATCCTGTTCCTTCTTATCAGTGTTTTCCACATATTCCTTTCCTCTCCGATTCTGCGTAGAACCTCCTCATTCCTTACCTTATCAGTCCACCTAATTTTCAACATTCGTCTATAGCACCACATCTCAAATGCTTCGATTCTCTTCTATTTCGGTTTTCCCACAGTCCATGTTTCACTACCATACAATGCTGTACTCCAGACGTACATCCTCAGAAATTTCTTCCTCAAATTAAGGCCGGTATTTGATATTAGTAGACTTCTCCTGGCCAGAAATGCCTTTTTTGCCATAGCGAGTCTGCTTTGATATTAGTAGACTCCTCTTGGCCAGAAATCCCTTTTTTGCCATAGCGAGTCTGCTTTTGATGTCCTCCTTGCTCCGTCCGTCATTGGTTATTTTCCTGCCTAGGTAGCAGAATTCCCTAACTTCATTGACTTCGTGACCATCAATCCTGATGTTAAGTTTCCCGCTGTTCTCATTTCTACTACTTACATCACCTTCGTCTTTCTCCGATTTACTCTCAAACCATACTGTTCATTCCGTTCAGCAGATCATTCAATTCTTCTTCACTTTCACTCACGATAGCAATGTCATCAGCGAATCGTATCATTGATATCCTTTCACCTTGTATTTTTATTCCACTCCTGAACCTTTCTTTTATTTCCATCATTGCTTCCTCGATGTACAGATTGAAGAGTAGGGGCGAAAGGCTACAGCCTTGTCTTACACCCTTCTTAATACGAACACTTCGTTCTTGATCGTCCACTCTTATTATTCCTTCTTGGTTGTTGTACATATTGTGTATGACCCGTCTCTCCCTATAGCTTACCCCTATTTTTTTCAGAATCTCGAACAGCTTGCACCATTTTATATTGTCGAACGCTTTTTTCAGGTCGACAAATCCTATGAAAGTGTCTTGATTTTTCTTTAGCCTTGCTTCCATTATTTGCCGTAACGTCAGAATTGCCTCTCTCGTCCCTTTACTTTTCCTAAAGCCAAACTGATCGTCACCTAGCGCATTCTCAATTTTCTTTTCCATTCTTCTGTATATTATTCTTGTAAGCAGCTTCGATGCATGAGCTGTTAAGCTGATTGTGCGATAATTCTCGCACTTGTCAGCTCTTGCCGTCTTCGGAATTGTGTGGATGATGCTTTTCCCAAAGTCAGATGGTATGTCGCCAGACTCATATATTCTACACACCAACGTGAATAGTCGTTTTGTTGCCGCTTGCCCCAATGATTTTAGAAATTCTGATGGAATGTTATCTATCCCTTCTGCCTTATTTGACCGTAAGTCCTCCAAAGCTCTTTTAAATTCCGATTGTAATAAGGGTACCCCTATCTCTTCTAAATCGACTCCTGTTTCTTCTTCTATCACATCAGACAAATCTTCATCCTCATATAGTCTATCAGTGTATTCTTTCCACCTATCTGCTCTCTCCTCTGCATTTAACAGTGGAATTCCCGTTGCACTCTTAATGTTACCACCGTTGCTTTTAATGTCACCAAAGATTCCTCAAGCGACTTGTATTTCTGTATTCCTGATTTTCCCGGAACATGTTTGTACTTCCTCCTTTCATCAATCAACTGAAGTATTACTTCTGTTTCCCATGGTTTCTTCGCAGCTACCTTCTTTGTACCTATGTTTTCCTTCCCAACTTCTGTGATGGCCCTTTTTAGAGATGTCCATTCCTCTTCAACTGTACTGCCTACTGCGCTATTCCTTATTGCTGTATCTATAGCGTTAGAGAACTTCAAACGTATCGCGTCATTCCTTAGTACTTCCGTATCCCGCTTCTTTGCCTATTGATTCTACCTGACTAATGTCTTCAGCCTACTCTTCATCACTACTATATTGTGATCTGAGTCTATATCTGCTCCCGGGTACGCCTTACAATCCAGTATCTGATTTCGGAATCTCTGTCTGACCATGATGTAATCTTACTCAGATCTCCCCGTATCTCCCGGCCTTTTCCAAGTATACCTCCTCCTCTTGTGATTCTTGAACAGGGTATTCGCTATTACTAGCTGAAACTTGTTACAGAACTCAATTAGTCTTTCTGCTCTTTCATTCCTTGTCCCAAGCCCATATTCTCCTGTAACCTTTTCTTCTACTCCTTCCCCTACAACTGCATTCCAGTCGTCCATGACTATTAGATTTTCGTCCCCCTTTACATACTGCATTACCCTTTCAATATCCTCATACACTTTCTCTATCTGTTCATCTTCAGCTTGCGACGTCGGCATGTATACCTGAACTATCGTTGTCGGTGTTGGTCTGCTGTCGATTCTGATTAGATCAACCCGATCACTGAACTGTTCACAGTAACACACCCTCTGCCCTACCTTCCTATTCATAACGAATCCTACACCTGTTATACCATTTTCTGCTGCTGTTGATATTACCCGATACTCATCTGACCAGAAATCCTTGTCTTCCTTCCACTTCACTTCACTGACCCCTACTATATCTAGATCGAGCCTTTGCATTTCCCTTTTCAGATTTTCTAGTTTCCCTACCACGTTCAAGCTTCTGACATTCCACGCCCCGACGCGTAGAACGTTATCCTTTCGTTGATTATTCAATCTTTTTCTCATGGTAACCTCCCCCTTGGCAGTCCCCTCCCGGAGATCCGAATGGGGGACTATTCCGGAATCTTTTGCCAATGGAGAGACCATCATGACACTTCTTCAATTACAGGCCACATGTCCTGTGGATACACGTTACGCGTCTTTAATGCAGTGGTTTCCATTGCCTTCTGCATCCTCATGTCGTTGATCACTGCTGATTCTTCCGCCTTTAGGGGCAATTTCCCACCCCTAGGACAAGAGAGTGCCCTGAACCTCTATCCGCTCCTCCGCCCTCTTTGACAAGGCCGTTGGCAGAATGAGGTTGACTTCTTATGCCGGAAGGCAGTGGCGGGGGATCGGACCCGGGACCGAAGACGTTTTGATTATGATTCAAAGACGCTACCCCTAGACCACGGGTACATACCTAAGCTTACACACTACTTAACCTAAATTATCCTAAGGACAAACACACACCCATGCCCGAAGGAGGACTCCAACCTCCGCCGGGACTAGCCGCACAGTCCATGACTGCAGCGCTTTAGACCGCTCGGCTAGTCCCATGCGGCAAACTTAAGGAGAAATGGAAGTACAGTTGTATAGCGCTTTGTCTAGCATTAGTGTTTATTTACTACTCGACATGCGCACAAGTTTACCCGCACTGTGCTGTTCATTTACACATTATATTATTTATTTTACTTACAAGTGGCAAGACCCTTATCGACCATATGCCTGCTCTAGAAGCCTCTTCTATTTGCTTGTGTTGAGCGCACTGTCTGTTCATTCAGTGTACGTGCTCATCCTAGTTGTGTCCTCCCGCATGTTACCTCTCCACCAACTTCTGGGACTTCCTCTCGTACCATCTGTGTTGTCCTTCCGAATGCTGTTTTAGGTACTCTGTTTTCTGTCATTCTTGCTATGTGCCCTGCCCAGTTCAACCTTCCCTTCTTTAGCACATCTACGATGTTACGGTGTTTGTACAGCTCTCTTAATTCTTCATTTTTTCTTATCCTCCATTCCATGTTATCTTCATCATATACTGGACCAAAAATTTTTCTTTCAAATATTAATAGTCTCTCTTCATCTTTCTTTCTAAAGATTAATGCTTCACATTCGTATAATGTTACTGGTATAATAGTCGACTGACACAAGCCGATTTTAAAGTTAGTACTACGTGATCTTTTCTGTAAGATTTTGTTAAAACTAAAGAGTGTTTTGTTCGCTCTTGCTAGACGGGCATCTACTTCTATATCTACTCCATTATTGTTACTAAGTAGACTCCCTAAGTACTTGAAGCGGCCAACTGTTTTGAAAGTGAATCCATCCACATTACTTGCAATCAGAGGAGGACGAGCCTCATTACTAGGAAGTTAGGAAGTCATGAGGCAGGTTTTGTTTACTTCAGTTGTCCATAAGGTGGCTCTGTTGTATCGTATTTATATTGTCCTATGACAGAACGTGCTACGAGAGACCCATCCATTACTCAGTGCTATTCGGAGACGTACAGAACAATATGATGGAGCAGTACCGGTACAGTTTCGTAGAACTCTCTGGCACGCACCTTGTGTATGGGGAAGTACGTTGCAATGCTCGCGTTGTTAAAAGGCTGTACAGGGAAACGTTTTCTAACAGGCATCGTCCGTCGTGACGAGTGTTTATTTCTCTCGATCGACGAAT
This sequence comes from Schistocerca americana, assembly GCF_021461395.2. Lineage (NCBI taxonomy): Eukaryota > Metazoa > Arthropoda > Insecta > Orthoptera > Acrididae > Schistocerca > Schistocerca americana. Next base: position 65,461,212 of record NC_060128.1, on the reverse strand, counting down.
GCGGGAGACCGGTTCATTGGAAAGAGGGACCTGGCAATACGAGGACCACTCGCACATCCGATTTTGAAGGGAAGGTGCTGGAACGTGTTCCACTACAAGTATACAAGTAATAATCGTATTGTACCACGTTTTACACCTTACATTTACAGAACTTCTTCTGTGGAATAGAAGGAGTTGTCAAGGAGAACCTTCTCAGTTCATTTTCAGATTTTACTTTGCTGTCTATCAGATATTTTCTATCACTGAGTACGAGATCAATTTTTTTTTGTTGCAGCATTGTGTACCTCTTTTTGTGCTAAAGAAAACCTTAATGTGGATTAATGAACGTCATTTTTCCTTCTGGTATTGTAATTATGTAGGTCTTTGTTCCTTTTGAAATTATGGAAATTTCTGGTAAGATCCTGTGTGACCAAACTGCTGAGGTCATCGGTCCCTAAGCTTACACACTACTTAATCTAACTTAAACTAACTTACGCTAAGGACAACATACACACCCACACCCGAGGGAGGACTCTAAACTCCGACGGGCAGCGCCTCAGACCGCGCGGCTACCCCGCGCGACCCTTTTTGATCTGCAGTGGATTATTTACAACAAACTTCATGAGGAAATAAATATACTGTGAAACTGTAGTCAGAATGGCCAACTCCTCAACCGGATGTCTACCAGGTACTTGTGGATGAGCACCCCATATTATTCTTACAGCACGTTTTTTTAGTTATGAATACTATCTTTCCTAAAGATTAGCTACCACATAACAATATTCCATATGAAACTATTGAATGAAAGTATGTAGAATGTGTGAAGTTACAGATCTGTCGCTCCCCAAGAGCAAATATGGCTGAACGAAGTTGTTTTAAGAGTTCCAAAATGTGCTTTTTTCCAGTTTAAATTATCATCAATTTGGACACCTAACAATTTTGAAGTTTCCATTCTGCTTATTATTTTCTCGCCATGTATCACATTCATCATTGGTGTAGTACACCTAGATATGTTGAACTTAATATGTTGTGTCTTTTTAAGATTGAGGGTGAGACCATTCGCGGACAACCAGTCAATAATACTTTTAAGTCCATTGTTTTCCATTTCTTCTGTTGCCTTATATACGCTTGGATTGATTGCAATACTTGTGTTATCTGCAAAAAGAGCTAACTCTAGTTGCTGTATATTAGACGGAAGATTATATACATATGTGGGGAACAATAGCAGACCTGACACTGAGCCTCAGGGAAGCCCGTAGTTAATTTATTCTCAGTCACAATAATGTTCCCAGACTACATTGCCTGAATTATTATGTGCAACTTACTGCATTCTATTCGTTATATCCGACATTATCCTTTTGTTAGCAATATCACTGGTCCCAAAAACATCAATTTATCTAGGAGAACACTGTGATTAGACAGTGAAACGCCTTAGATAGGTCACAGAAAATGCCAACCGGGCGCTGTTTTGTTATTTAGTGCTTAAAAGTTTTTGTAAGTGAACATGTAAATGGCATTCTCAGTGCAGAAACTCTTCTGAAATCCAAACTGTGATTTGCTGAGGATATTATTATTGCTGAGATACTATTCCAGAACACATCAGCTTCTCAAAAATTTTGGGAAAAGGGTGTCAGTAAAGAAAGAGTTCATATGCCTCCTATCGGCTTCTTCAAGAGTGGTTTAACAATGGCATATTTCTCTAGAAGAATGCCTTTAGTTAACGATGCATTTCGTATTTCAAGTAAGATCGGGATTATTATATGGGAGCAAATCTTTAGTACTCTACTGGAAACACCATCAAAACCAGATGACTTCTCGGTCCGAGAGAATTAACAGGGTGATTTCTTCCACCTTGTACAAACTCTTCGGATTGATCTATGACAGGATACGGAACAAAAATATCTAATTAACTAAATTCCGGAAATGCATGGTTTCCATGTTACAGACCATTTATTCAGTCATCCTTTACTACAGAGACTGCGGTCCTAATACGCACTGTACCATGCAGGCACAGTTACAGTATGCATGGCTTCCTCCTAGAGGCTGGTACTGTTCCTCATACGTCATGCCCTAGCCCCCTCTCCTGTCTTAGTAATTGGTAATGCTGTGTCCGATTCACTTCTATTGTTGACTCACCTTGTAGGGGATGTGATACAGCGTTGTACACAATGGTTTGTTATTCGAATCGACATCTTGTTGATAAGGTGTTTACTTACGGAAAGGCCAATGGCAACGGGCGGCGGACACCAAGGTTGTTATCTGGAGACAAGTCCTCGCTGACAACAACCACAGTACTCAATGTTTGAAATAGTGTTTCGCAGTTTGTCTGAGACAGGGTCGTTTCAGGAAGGACGTACCCGAAATGTTAGGACACCAGGCTTGGAGGGAAATGCAATTAACACTGTGGAAGGCGACCGCCGTGTCAATACCAGGCAGTTGGCCCGCCAGTACAGGGTAAGCCAGACGACCGTGTGGAACATTCTCCATGACAACTGTTACTACCGTTACCACTAACAGAGTGTGCAGGGCTTACTAGCGACAGACTCCTCAAATGTTCTGATGTGTGTGAATTCCTAAGGGACCAAACTGATTAGGTCTACATCTACATCTAGATCTACATCCATACTCCGCGAGCCACCTGACGGTGTGTGGCGGAGGGTACCTTGAGTACCTCTATCGCTTCTCCCTTCTATTCCAGTCTCGTATTGTTCGCGGAAAGGAAGATTGTCGGTATGCCTCTATGTGGGCTCTAATCTCTCTGATTTTATCATCATGGTCTCTTCGCGAGATATACGTAGGAGGGAGCAATATACCGCTTCACTCCTCGGTGAAGGTATGTTCTCGAAACTCGGGTCGATTCCACAATGGCAGGTCTTGTAAGCGATAACATCTCTGTCGGCAAAAGATTCAAGTCCAGGTAGCGAAGCATTCTCACAGCGAACAATAGCGAGTGTAAACCACCCACTGCCTGCTCCTCCAGTAGCGACATCAAGTGAGAAATTAACTCGGTCTCTAGACTTACACACTACTTAAACTAACTTAAACGAACCTATGCTAAGAACCACACACACAGCCGGCCGCGTTGGTCTAGCGGTTCTAGGCGCTCAGTCCGTAACCGCGCGACTGCTACGGCCGCAGGTTCGAATCCTGCCTCGGGCATGGATGTGTGTGATGTCCTTAGGTTAGTTAGGTTTAAGTAGTTCTAAGTTCTAGGGGACTGATGACCTCAGATGTTAAGTCCCATAGTGCTCAGAGCCATTTGAACCGAACACAGGCACACACACACACACACACACACACACACACACACACACACACACACGCACACGCACACGCACACGCACACGCACACGCACACGCACACGCACACGCACACACACAGACACAGACACAGACACAGACACAGACACAGACACAGACACACACACACACACACACACACACACACATGCCCGAGGGAGGACTCGAACCTCCGGCGGGAGTGGCCGCGCAGTCCGGGACATGGCGCCTCAAACCGCGCGGCCAGACTTTCCTCATCGGGAGCAGTTTTGTCACTGGTTTCTTGACCAAGGAACCACGATTCAGTGATTTGTGTCGTTCATCCTATTCACAGATGAGGCCACCTTTACACGGAGTGGCATCTTGAACTATCGCAACAGTAATCTGTGGAATAGTATGCAGAACAACCACAGTATGGTGACAGCGAATCATCAGCGGGAATCTGTGGGTCGGGATGATTGGCGACCTAATTTTGGGACCGTTCTTTCTTCAGCGTCGCATAACAGGCCACAACCATCGTCGCTTCTTGCTGGTGAGTTTGCCTCCCCTGCTGGAAAAAGTGCCACTGATGATTCGAATGATTACGTGGCTGCTACAAGACGGCGCTCCAGCCCACTTCGCCGTTAGCGTCCCGACGCATCTCAATCGTGCCTTCCCTGGTCGATGGATTGGACGAGGCGGCCCACCTGCAGAGCCAGCTCGACCACCGGATCTGAATTCGTGCGATTTCTGCTTATGGGGACATCTAAAAAGTATCGTGTGTGCAGAGCCCGTTCCAGATGTGGAGATTCAGGAGCAGCGTATTCATGCTGCCTTTCACGCTGTTCAGATGCAGCCTGGCAGATGTGAACGTGTGAGACGGAACATGTTACGGCGCGTACACGCACGCGTCGAGGCACATGAAAACCAATTCCAACACGTAGTGTAACTGTGGCTGTGTGGTACAGTCTCTGTGACAATGGACGATTGAAATACTGACCCTTAGACAATGTGTCTAATAGTGTATTATAAATCCGATAGTATACAATCTTAGGCACTCTATAACATTAAAACACTTGATAATGGCACTTTAAAGGCGAAATCATGATCGCGTAATGTAACACCGCAAATACAATGACTTTAAAGGATGGAGTAAATTAGCTCTGACATGAAAACCAGGCATTTTCTCTAGATTTTGTACACGGTGGAAAAAATCACCTGTATAATATTTTTTTTAATTTAATGAGGGAAAAGTTGATGATAAATTCATATGATTGAATTTTATGAGAGTTACTTTTTCAACATACTGCTGAGATTTTTATCTTGAACTGTTTGTCCCTACGCTTTCTATTATATTTAAGAAATGATTGTTTGGTACATTTGCTTCCTCTGACTCCTCATCTATACACTCTTTGATGTTCTGGCCGTAACAGGCACAAAATCAAAGGTTACTAACAACTTGATCGGAAACCAAACTGCTGTTATGAGAGTCTAACAACATCAGTGGGAAGCAGTGGTTGAGATGGGAGTGAAACAGGACTAAAGATAATCCGCAATGTTATTGAGTCTGTACATTGAGCAAGCAGTAAAGAAAACCAAAGAGAAAAAGGGGGAGAGAGTAGTGGGGGGAAGGAGTGGAAGAGGGAAATATGATCGGAGATGTGATGATATGGGAGAGACCTCGCCTATGGATATCCCCAGAATACAGGGTGCAGTCATCTTCAGGTTGTGGCTCATGCCGGCACTCACGATGCCTGTTGCTTGAGTTCTGACTTCGCACTGGCGACTGGCGGAATTAGTGAATGTTGCTGGCCTCGCTCGTGGGGTGCCAGCAGAGCATACAGTTTGCACTGCCTTAGACCAGAGTTGATCGGAATCCCTTTGATATGGAGCCGAGTGGGAGGTCTCAAGCGGAGGCTCCACCGATTCTGTGACGGTCTTGGCTACAGATCTCTGGACCTGCGTCATGGTGAGGAGGCTTGTACAATTCTCATAGCTACACTACTGGCCATTAAAATTGCTACACCAAGAAGAAATGCAGATGATAAACGGGTATTCAGTGGACAAATATATTATACTAGAACTGACATGTGATTACATTTTCATGAAATTTGGGTGCATAGATCCTGAGAAATCAGTACCCAGAACAACCACCTCTGGCCGTAATAAGGGCTTTGATACGCCTGGGCATTGAGTCAAACAGACCTTGGTTGGCGTGTACAGGTACAGCTGCCCATGCAGCTTCAACACGATACCACAGCCCATCAAGAGTAGTAACTGGCGTATAGTGACGAGCCAGTTGCTCGGCCACCATTGACCAGACGTTTTCAATTGGTGAGAGATCTGGAGAATGTGCTGGCCAGGGCAGCAGTCGAACATTTTCTGTATCCAGAAAGGCCCTTACAGGACCTGCAACATGCGGTCGTGCATTATCCTGCTCGAGTGTAGGGTTTCGCAGGGATCGAATGAAGGGTAGAGCCACGAGTAGTAACACATCTGAAATGTAACGTCCACTGTTCAAAGTGCCGTCAAAACGAACAAGAGGTGACCGAGACGTGTAACCAATGGCACCCCATACCATCACGTCTGGTGATACGCCAGTATGGCGATGACGAATACACGCTTCCAATGTGCGTTCACCGCGATGTCGCCAACACGTATGCGACCATCATGATGATGTAAACAGAACCCGGATTCATCCGAAAAAATGACGTTTTGCCATTCCTGCATCCAGGTTCGTCGCTGAGTACACGATTGCAGGCGCACCTGTCTGTGATGGAACGTCAAGGCTAACCGCAGCCACGGTCTCCGAACTGATAGTCCGTGCTGCTGCAAACGTCGCCGAACTGTTCGTGCAGACGGTTCTTGTTTTGCAAACGGTCTCATCTGTTGACTCAGGGAAACCAGATGTGGCTGCACGATCCGTTACAGCCATCCGGATAAGATGCCTGTTATTTCGAGTGCTAGTGATACGAGGCCGTTGGGATCCAGCACGGCGTTCCGTATTACCCTCCTGAAGCCACCGATTCCATATTCTGCTAACAGTCATTGGATCTCGACCAACGCGAGCAGCAATGTCGCGATACGATAAACCGCAATCGCGATAGGCTACAATCCGACCTTTATCGAAATCGGAAACTGTACGCATTTCTCCTCCTTACACGAGGCATCACAACAACGCTTCACCAGGCAACGCCGGTCAACCACTGTTTATGTATGAGAAATCGGTTGGAAACTTTCAAAAATGGTTCAAATGTCTCTGAGCACTATGGGACTTAACATCTGAGGTCATCAGTCCCCTAGAACTTAGAACTACTTAAACCTAACTAACCTACGGACATCACACACATCCATGCCCGAGGCAGGATTCGAACCTGCGACCGTAGTGGTCGCGCGGTTCCAGACTGAAGCGCCTAGAACCGCTCGGCCACACCCGCCAGCCTGGAAACTTTCCTCATGTGAGCACGTTGTAGGTATCTCCACCGGCGCCAACCTTGTGTGAATGCTCTGAAAAGCTAATCATTTGCATATCAGAGCATCTTCTTCCTGTCGGTTAAATTTCGCATCTGTAGCACGTCATCTTCGTGGTGTAGCAATTTTTATGGCCAGTAGTGTAGATCGGCGTTGCACCTCTCATATCTTGTAGGTGAGTACGTTAAAACAAAATTTGCTTGTAAGAAACTATTGTTGGTTTATTTAGGAACAACATACGTCAGTTACAGCTGGCTAACTTTTAAGAAAAACCTTAAATGTCAACGTATGTAAGACACTGCTAGTTTGCTCTGTTAGCCTCATTGTCTGGCAAGAGTAGGCAACGTGTGGTGCGCGCTAACATGAATCACAAGACAATTCGCCACACCCTGTATGCCTGCAATAGGAGCAACTACCACACTTAACCCAGCCTTCCGTGATACAGGGTGATTATAATTAAAGTTTAACTTCCAAACCGCTGTACAAATAAGACCACTGGGCAGAATGACGTCAAATTGCAACGGAATATTATCGGACAAAGGGGGAAAAATAAATCGTTACAAAATGTAGCAATAGATGGCGCTCTAAGCAGCATAATTTAATAGTGGTCGACTACAAATCACAAATGAATCATACAACAATGCGTAACGTTTGACGTTAAACAAACTGTACTGCTTAGTGTGCATGGGTGTACAGGTGTGATATTGTTAGTTACGGAAAGCCCATCCACCACGGGAAGGTCGTATCGCATCGGATGAGAAAAATCGGTTTTTAATTGTCCTGAGGCCAAAAACCGCATAAAAAACATCAATCACATCGGTTTTTAATTGCCCTGAGACCAAAAACCGCATAAAAAGCATCAATTACATCGGTTCTTAATTGTCCTGCGGCCAAAACCGCATAAAAAGCATCAGTCAAAATCAGATCGGATTATTAATGTCCGTGTGACTGCCGCAAAACACATTTCGTATGCTGTCCACTGTTTTCTGGAACAAGTTGTAATCGAGAAACAGCATGTTCGACAACTGATCGAAGTGTTTCCACGGTCGCGTTCAGAATGTGGTCCGCAATGCGTGCCTTCTATGGAGCTAAGTCTGCAAACGGAACTCTAAACACAACGCCTTTCACATAACCCCACAGCCAGAAGTCACACAGATTAAGATCACGTGATCGGAACGGCCAGGCTGTAGAAAAATGGCGGCTGAAAACTGTAGCATTTCCGAAATGGCGCTTCAGCAGCTGCTTAAATGGATTTGCAATATGCGGAGGTGCGCCATCTTGCATAAAAATGACCCCATCCACACATCCACGTTGCTGGAGAGCTGCAATGACGTGGTTGCGCAAAAGCGACTCATAGCGCTTACCAGTACAGCTAAAGAGGACCGAAAGCACCCGTCTCTTCGAAAAAATATGGCCCTATGATAAACGATGCCGTAAACCCGCACCACACAGTGACCTTTTCAGGATGAAGTGGTACTGGTTGATTTGCATGTGGATTTTCCGTTGCCCATATTGGACAGTTCTGTGTATTCACCTATCCTGTCAGATGGAAGTCGCCTTCGTCTGTCCGCAAAATCTTCCGCAGCCAATCATTGTCCACTTTCGTACGAGCAAGACATTCTACAGCAAAGGTCTCTCTCGCTGGCAGGTCAATAGGAAGCAACTCGTGCTCGTGGGTAATTTTGAATGGATAGCGAAGAAGGATGTTTCGTAAGATTTATGCACCGCGCTCACGGGTATGTCCAGTGTCCGGGCAATTCTCCGTGCACTACACGTTTGCACACCACCACTCGTCTCCTCCTGCTTTGCTGTGGCCACTGCTTCCACACACGTCGAATCAATTCGTCTTCTTCCTCTACCAGGTTGCACACCAAAAGAACCCGTCTTTCCGAATTTCCGAATCATTTTCTCCAGACCCACGGCAGTCATCGAATCAAAGCCTTTTTTCAAACTCTTCGGTATCCGGAACTTCTGCAGAGCGACGTGTGCACAGTCGTCATTCTTGTAATACAGCTTTACACGCACGGCGCGATCCTGCATCGAAACAGTCATGGCGAACGTCGCAGACGCGAAAGCAGGGAAACCGGTGTACCCGGCGTGTTTATACCAACTTCAGTGGGTCGTGCGCACGACAGGTGATTTCATTTACTTATTCTGACACATACAGCGCCATCTATTGCTCAGTTTCACACTGTTTGTTTTCTTCTGCCTTATGTTTTCCTTCTTCCCCGATAATATTCCGTTGCAATTTGACGCCATTCTGACGAGTTGTGTTATTTCTACAGCGTTTTCAAAGTTTAATTGTAATCAACCCTTTTCTTTGGCAGTGGATAAATCATGTATAGCTCTACTACACCTGTGTTACGTTCTTGGTTGTTTTTTTCTGGTGCTTGCACAGACAAATCATCTGTAACTGAGGACCAGCATTTTTCAGTAAATTTTTAACATATACTATAAATTTCAAATAGATAATTTTTGGGCACATGCCACGGAATGGATCGGTAAGCGAAAAGAAGAAATCGCGGCAAGACATGCTAAGAAATTATCCAACTTATCTAATGGGGCTATCTGGTGCGACGAGCAACGGAACCTTACTGAAACAGTAGTCAAACCCACCTTTTATGACCGATTGTTAAATAAAACAGATCTTAATTTTACACGATCTGAAAATAAGCTACTCTCAAAGGGGCTAAAATTTAACATGAATCCCGACGTTACAATCACACACGTTATAGATAAATTAATAGTGGTCCTTAAACTAGGCTTACAATGTGCGAAAACAAAAAAAAATGTTCAAACGAGGATAGCATATGAGGCGTGTAAAATTTTAGAAAATGAGATGACCTTTGCACAAGCAGATGCTCTTACTTTTTTTTTGGTCATCAGTCTACCGACTGGTTTTATGCGGCCGCCACTAATTCCTTTCCTGTGCTAACCTCTTCATCTCAGAGTAGCACCTGCAACCTACGTCCTCAATTATTTGCTTGACGTATTCAAATCTCTGTCTTCCTCTACAGTTTTTGCCCTCTACAGCTCCCTCTAGTACCATGGAAGTCATTCCCTCATGTCTTAGCAGATGTCCTATCATCCTGTCCCTTCTCCTTATCAGTGTTTTCCACATATTCCTTTCCTCTCCGATTCTGCGTAGAACCTCCTCATTCCTTACCTTATCAGTCCACCTAATTTTCAACATTCGTCTATAGCACCACATCTCAAATGCTTCGATTCTCTTCTGTTCCGGTTTTCCCACAGTCCATGTTTCACTACCACACAATGCTGTACTCCAGACGTACATCCTCAGAAATTTCTTCCTCAAATTAAGGCCGGTATTTGATATTAGTAGACTTCTCCTGGCCATAAATGCCTTTTTTGCCATAGCGAGTCTGCTTTTGATGTCCTCCTTGCTCCGTCCATCACTGGTTATTTTACTGCCTAGGTAGCAGAATTCCTTATCTTCATTGACTTCGTGACCATCAATCCTGATGTTAAGTTTCTCGCTGTTCTCATTTCTACTACTTCTCATTACCTTCGTCTTTCTCCGATTTACTCTCGAACCATACTGTGTACTCATTAGACTGTTCATTCCGTTCAGCAGATCATTTAATTCTTCTTCACTTTCACTCAGGATAGTAATGTCATCAGCGAATCGTATCATTGATATCCTTTCACCTTGTATTTTAATTCCACTCCTGAACCTTTCTTTTATTTCCATCATTGCTTCCTCGATGTACAGATTGAAGAGTAGGGGCGAAAGGCTACAGCCTTGTCTTACGCCCTTCTTAATACGAGCACTTCGTTCTTGGTCGTCCACTCTTATTATTCCCTCTTGGTTGTTGTACATATTGTATATGACCCGTCTCTCCCTATAGCTTACCCCTATTTTTTTCAGAATCTCGAACAGCTTGCACCATTTTATATTGTCGAACGCTTTTTTCAGGTCGACAAATCCTATGAAAGTGTCTTGATTTTTCTTTAGCCTTGCTTCCATTATTTGCCGTAACGTCAGAATTGCCTCTCTCGTCCCTTTACTTTTCCTAAAGCCAAACTGATCGTCACCTAGCGCATTCTCAATTTTCTTTTCCATTCTTCTGTATATTATTCTTGTAAGCAGCTTCGATGCATGAGCTGTTAAGCTGATTGTGCGATAATTCTCGCACTTGTCAGCTCTTGCCGTCTTCGGAATTGTGTGGATGATGCTTTTCCCAAAGTCAGATGGTATGTCGCCAGACTCATATATTCTACACACCAACGTGAATAGTCGTTTTGTTGCCACTTCCCCCAATGATTTTAGAAATTCTGATGGAATGTTATCTATCCCTTCTGCCTTATTTGACCGTAAGTCCTCCAAAGCTCTTTTAAATTCCGATTCTAATACTGGATCCCCTATCTCTTCTAAATCGACTCCTGTTTCTTCTTCTATCACATCAGACAAATCTTCACCCTCATAGAGGCTTTCAATGTATTCTTTCCACCTATCTGCTCTCTCCTCTGCATTTAACAGAGGAACTCCCGTTGCACTCTTAATGTTACCACCGTTGCTTTTAATGTCACCAAAGGTTGTTTTGACTTTCCTGTATGCTGAGTCTGTCCTTTCGACAATCATACATAGAAAGAAGGATCCTTTATTGTATGATTATATGATAGCGGAACAAACACTGGTAGCAGTTACTTCTGTAAAATATCTGGGAGTATGCGGGCGGAACGATTTGAAGTGGAATGATCATATAAAATTAATTGTTGGTAAGGCGGGTACCAGGTTGAGATTCATTGGGAGAGTGCTTAGAAAATGTAGTCCATCAACAAAGGAGGTGGCTTACAAAACACTCGTTCGACCTATACTTGAGTATTGCTCATCAGTGTGGGATCCGTACCAGATCGGTCTGACGGAGGAGATAGAGAAGATCCAAAGAAGAGCGGCGCGTTTCGTCACAGGGTTATTTGGTAACCGTGATAGCGTTACGGAGATGTTTAATAAACTCAAGTGGCAGACTCTGCAAGAGAGGCGCTCTGCATCGCGGTGTAGCTTGTTCGCCAGGTTTCGAGAGGGTGCGTTTCTGGATGAGGTATCGAATATATTGCTTCCTCCTACTTATACCTCCCGAGGAGATCACGAATGTAAAATTAGAGAGATTAGAGCGCGCACGGAGGCTTTCAGACAGTCGTTCTTCCCGCGAACCATACGCGACTGGAACAGGAAAGGGAGGTAATGACAGTGGCACGTAAAGTGCCCTCCGCCACACACCGTTGGGTGGCTTGCGGAGTATCAATGTAGATGTAGATGTAGATGTAGATGTAGATGTAGACATATCTTTTTCGATGTCTTCTCATTTTTCCTGCAGCCATTTCGTCTTGGCTTCCCTGCACTTCCTATTTATTTCATTCCTCAGCGACTTGAATTTCTGTATTCCTGATTTTCCCGGAACATGTTTGTACTCCCTCCTTTCATGAATCAACTGAAGTATTTCTTCTGTTACCCATGGTTTCTTCGCAGCTACCTTCCTTGTACCTATGTTTTCCTTCCGAACTTCTGTGATGGGCCCTTTTTAGAGATGTCCATTCCTCTTCAACTGTACTGCCTACTGCGCTATTCCTTATTGCTGTATCTATAGCGTTAGAGAACTTCAAACGTATCTCGTCATTCATTAGTACTTCCGTATCCCACTTCTTTGCGTATTGATTCTTCCTGACTAAAGTCTTGAACTTCAGCCTACTCTTCATCACTACTATATTGTGATCGGAGTCTATATCTGCTCCTGGGTACGTCTTACAATCCAGTATCTGATTTCGGAATCTCTGTCTGACCATGATGTAATCTAATTGAAATCTTCCCGTATCTCCTGGCCTTTTCCAAGTATACCTCCTCCTCTTGTGATTCTTGAACAGGGTATTCGCAATTACTGAAACTTGTTACAGAACTCAGTTACTCTTTCTCCTCTTTCATTCCTTGTCCCAAGCCCATATTCTCCTGTAACCTTTTCTTCTACTCCATCCCCTACAACTGCATTCCAGTCGCCCATGACTATTAGATTTTCGTCCCCCTTTACATACTGCATTACCCTTTCAATATCCTTATACACTTTCTCTATCTGTTCATCTTCAGCTTGCGACGTCGGCATGTATACCAGAACTATCGTTGTCGGTGTTGGTCTGCTGTCGATTCTGATTAGAACAACCCGGTCACTGAACTGTTCACAGTAACACACCCTCTGCCCTACCGTCCTATTCATAACGAATCCTACACCTGTTACACCATTTTCTACTGCTGTTGATATTACCCGATACTCATCTGACCAGAAATCCTTGTCTTCCTTCCACTTCACTTCACTGACCCCTACTATATCTAGATCGAGCCTTTGCATTTCCCTTTTCAGATTTTCTAGTTTCCCTACCACGTTCAGGCTTCTGACATTCCACGCCCCGACTCGTAGAACGCTATCATTTCGTTGATTATTCAACCTTTTTCTCATGGTAACCTCCCCCTTGGCAGTCCCCTCCCGGAGATCCGAATGGGGGACTATTCCGGAATCTTTTGCCAATGGAGAGATCATCATGACACTTCTTCAATTACAGGCCACATGTCCTGTGGATACACGTTACGTGTCTTTAATGCAGTGGTTTCCATTGCCTTCTGCATCCTCATGTCGTTGATCATTGCTGATTCTTCCGCCTTTAGGGGCAATTTCCCACCCCTAGGACAAGAGAGTGCCCTGAACCTCTATCCACTCCTCCGCCCTCTTTGACAAGGCCGTTGGCAGAATGAGGCTGACTTCTTATGCCGGAAGTCTTCAGCCGCCAGTGCTGATTATTTATCAAAATGTAGGCAGTGGCGGGGATCGAACCCGGGACCGAAAACGTTTTGATTATGAATCAAAGACGCTACCCCTAGACCACGGGTACAAGACTTTACAAGACCTTAAATAATATCAATCGAAAATTGAGAGGTAACGATGCCATAATCACTAAAGCCGACAAAGCTAATTCCGTGATCATTGCCTCTAAAGCAGAGTACATAGAAAAATGGCCCTGAGCACTATGGGACTTAACATCTGTGGTCATCAGTCCCCTAGAACTCAGAACTATTTAAACCTAACTAACCTATGGGCATCACACACATCCATGCCCGAGGCAGGATTCGAACCTGCGACCGTAGCAGTCGCGCGGTTCCGGACTGAGAGTACATAGAAAAGACAGAAACGTTCTTTTGCAGAAAATGGTATTATACCTATGGATAAAGATCCCACCCTAGCCTTACAAAAAGAAATGGCTCATAAATATAAACCCCAAACCACGCACCCTGAATAGTCAATTTAAAGTCACAAGAACAATCACCCGATTCGACCGATCGTGGACAGCACTAACAGTGCAAACAACAAGCAAGTCAGATACCTGCATTATAAATAAAAGATAATTTTGTTTTCGCAGAAAACTACTCAGTTAAAAATTCAGCAGAATTAGCAAGTAAATTGAAAGCATTAACCTGCTCGGAAACGTCACAGCTTGCGTCACTTGATATTACAAGTCTTTATACCAACGTGCCTGTAGACCAACCATGGAGCATTTTAGAACGTAACCTGCGCCTCCAGAAGATATTGAGATTGATGAACTAATGACCTCTTTCAACATAGTCTTGAAACACAATTACTTCTCCTTTAATGAAAAAATATATTCGCAACCTTTTGGACTAGCGATGGGAAGCCCCTAGCCGGTATTCTATCCGAAATATTCGTGAATGCGATGGAATCAGAATTTCTGTAAATAATACAGTGATAGCGAGTAAAATAACATTTTACGCAAGATACGTTGATGATATACTTCTCATAGTTGATGGTTTCCAGGAAGATATAAACCAGATTTTTCAACATTCAATGAACTCCACGATAAGATAAATTTCACTCTCGAAATGGAATCTCCCAATAGAACGCTGAATTATCTAGACCTCAATCTCACTATAGTAGACAATCGCTTAGAATTTTACATCTTTAGAAAATGTTCATTCTCTGGCAATATCATGCCAGCTGACTCTGTGCACCCGCAATCTCATAAAATGGCCTCCTTTCATTCCAGTTTACATAGGGTGCTCGCTATCCCCCTTTCCGCTAAGGCATTGGAGAACGAATTATTAACACTCGAAGTGATTGCCGAAAATAATGGGTATAAACCAGACATTGTAAGACAGCTCTACAACAAGAGAGTAAATACAAGAGAAGCACGAGTTCATCTACATTAGCTACCACGGCAGATGATAACCAGGCGAACGTAATCTCCATTCCTTTTCATACAGAATAGGGCGAATTCTAAAGAACCATGGTTATAAGGCAACATATTCCACCAACAACAGCCTTAGGAAAAATTTAATCCCCTCTTTAAAAATAGCTATGGACAAACTGTGTCTCTCCGAGGTATATAAAATTGAATACTAGGCATCTTTGTCTAGTTAAAGCTGGGGTGCAAAGTATCATTGTGGGAGGTGCGGGGAAAGGAAGGGAGTGGGAACATAGGTAGAACCGTAAACTGGATGCCCACTTGCTTTCAAATATTTACCGGCTTTACGTTGAATTATTGGTGACCAACTAAAGATCTCGACACTGTGTTCGCCACTTCACAATCAAACTGTCACCTGTCCCGTTCCTACCTAATCTAGATGTCGGCCTACACCACAGGTCAGTTCACTATCTGGTCAAAATGGATATTACTATGAGGTGTCTCCACTCTTCGCCTTTATGACAGCTTGAACTCTGTTGGGGACACTGAATGGTGTGTCTGAATGTCTCTGGAGGAACGGCAGCCCGTTCTTCCTCAAGAGCCGAGATCGGAGATGGCAGTGACTTTGGACGCTGGAATCTGGACTGAAGACCATGTTCTAACTCATCCCAAAGGTGTTGCATTGGGTTCAGGACGGGACTGGGCAGCGCTGTCCATTCAGGAATGTTGTTGTCCACTAACCATTACCTGACAGACGCTGCTCTATGAGAAGGTGCATTGTCATGCCAATATGATCATCGTCTCCGAACTGTTCCTCAACTGTAATGATGTGAAATGCGTTCATATCCTTCTGGATTTATCTTTCCTTAAGCGCAACAGAGGAACCACACCCATACGCCAAGACTAACACCAGCTCCTCAGTACTTGAGTGCCAGCTCTACACTCGATAGCAGGTGAAGTTCTGTACGCACATGTCAAACCCAAACCCTTCCAACCACAGTCCAGCACTCAAAACCACTCGTTTTCAGTCATTCATTGTCCAGTGGCGTCGCTGTTTCCACTTCCTCCAGTACTGACCACAGGAATATGTGGCTTACCAGCCCCTGACAGTCATTGTGCTAGCTAGAAGGTTGGTAGCTGTTTGGAACTCACGAGAGATTCCTTCCGCCGATTTCGTGCGATATTTGACAACCAGTGTCAGCAATACTCGACGGTTCCTGTCAGCCAGTGCATGAGATGTTCGAGGTCTTGGTTTACCTGTCGTTGTTCCTTCTCATTTTCACTTCACACTCACACCACCAGCTGTCAACGTGGGCAGCTATAGAAGGGTTGAACGTCCGTGATGGATTTTTACTCATCTGACGAACAATGAGTAGCCCACCTTTAAAGTTATTGACTCTCCTGAACCACCCATTGTACTGTTACTGCTTCTTTAGTGACGACAAAACCTTCGCGCCGCCTTTCTACTGGCGGGTCAGTCTCTCATGACATCTGGTGGTCGACTCCGCATTACACACTACGTCCTGATTCTTTTGATCTGACAGTGTATTCATAAACCTTCGTCGTGAATCAGTGCTTCTATTAGAGGAAACCATATGAAAATGAGCACAGCAGCGAGTACTGTTTGTATAAAGCGTTTATTTTGCATTTTGTTTACGACCTTCCACTAAGGAAGGGATTCTATTTGTGTTTATCTGCTCTGCATAGTAACTAACAGTTCTTGATAAAACTTTACGTAGTTTTCGTGTTAGATTTCTTAGTGTTTTCTTGATTGTTTAGAACAGAAAGCGCCCTAAAACCGTCTTTTGTTTGTTTCGCGGCCGTTAGCCACTAGTCACTTGAATCAGCAGTTGTCTTGTGACAGCCAGAGCGAGAGCACCAGCAGCAGCAGCAGCGAGTACTGTTTGTATAAAGCGTTTTTGTACTTATTTGCTGCGCTTAGCTTTTAAATAGTTTTTCTGGGAAAACCTAGCGTAGTTTTCGCGTCTCGTATTTCAGTGAGTGTTTCTTGATTATCAGAGTAACTCATCAGAAGATTATCTTGAGAATTTGTCACCGTATAGAGTAAGGTAAACATAGTCATGTGTAGGGACTGTGGTTGTTGTGAGCGGACGCAAGGAGAATTGGCCACTCTTCGGGGGCAGGTGGAGGCTTTGTCTGTTAGGCTCATCGAGCTCGAGGCGCAGGCGTCGGCTCGTAGTGGCGTTGGGGCAACTGTGGTGAGACCTATGCCTACTTCGGTGGCCTTGGAATCACATGGAACCCCTGATGTCGCTGCGTCTTCCGGCAGTGAGCATCTTACCGGTCAGCCATCACTCCAGGGTGAATGGCGGACAGTGGTGGGCTCGCGCGTGCCTGGCCGAAAGGCGAAGGTGGGATCTGGCCGCGTGGCAGCTGCCTTACCCCTTTCCAACAGGTACGGGGTGCTTCCTAGTGGTGATGACACCGTTTCCGAGCCACCACAGGATGCTTCGCCTGTTGGGCCAGTGGCCGATTCTCCGGCAAGGTCCCGACAGTCACAGAGGGCGGGCCTATTAGTTATAGGGAGCTCCAACGTTAGGCGGGTTATGGAGCCCCTCAGGAAAATAGCGGGTAGGTCGGGGAAGAATGCCAGTGTGCACTCGGTGTGCTTGCCGGGGGGTCTCGTCCGTAATGTGGAGGAGGCCCTTCCGGCAGCTATTGAACGCACTGGGTGTGACCGGCTGCAGATAGTAGCACATGTCGGAACGAATGACGCCTGCCGCTTGGGTTCTGAGGCCATCCTTGGTTCCTTCCGGCGGCTGGCTGATTTGGTGAAGACAACCAGCATCGCACGCGGAGTGCAAGCTGAGCTTAATATCTGCAGCATAGTGCCCAGAGTCGATCGCGGTCCTCTGGTTTGGAGCCGTGTGGAGGGTCTAAACCAGAGGCTCAGACGACTCTGCGACTATAATGGTTGCAAATTCATCGACCTCCGTTATTGGGTGGAGAACTGTAGGGCCCCCCTAGACAGGTCAGGCGTGCACTACACACCGGAAGCAGCTACTAGGGTAGCAGAGTACGTGTGGCGTGCACACGGGGGTTTTTTAGGTTAGAGGGACCCCCCCTTGGGCGAAACGATAAAATACCTGACGGCTTACCAGAGAGGACATTATCATCGTTGATAAAGAACGTCCGTCCTCAGAGACCAAAAACAGGAAAAGTTAACGTAATATTGGTAAACTGCAGGAGTATCCAGGGCAAGGTTCCTGAATTAGTATCTCTTATTGAAGGAAATAGTGCGCATATAGTATTAGGAACGGAAAGTTGGTTAAAACCGGAAGTGAACAGTAACGAAATCCTAGACACAGAATGGAATATATACCGCAAGGATAGGATAAACGCCAATGGTGGAGGAGTATTTATAGCAGTAAAGAATTCAATAATATCCAGTGAAGTTATTAGCGAATGCGAATGTGAAATAATCTGGGTTAAGTTAAGTATCAAAGGTGGGTCAGATATGATAGTCGGATGCTTCTATAGACCACCTGCATCAGCAACCGTAGTAGTTGAGCGCCTCAGAGAGAACCTGCAGAACGTCGTGAAGAAGTTTCGTGATCATACTATTGTAATAGGGGGAGACTTCAATCTACCAGGTATAGAATGGGATAGTCACACAATCAGAACTGGAGCCAGGGACAGAGACTCTTGTGACATTACCCTGACTGCCTTGTCCGAGAATTACTTCGAGCAGATAGTTAGAGAACCAACTCGTGAAGCTAACGTTTTAGACCTCATAGCAACTAATAGACCGGAACTTTTCGACTCCGTGAATGTAGAAGAGGGTATCAGTGATCATAAGTCAGTGGTTGCATCAATGACTACAAGTGTAATAAGAAATGCCAAGAAAGGAAGGAAAATATATTTGCTTAATAAGAGTGATAGGGCACAAATCGCAGAATATCTGAGTGACCACCATCAAACGTTCATTTCTGAGGAAGAGGATGTGGAACAAAAATGGAAAAAATTCAGAAACATCGTCCAGTACGCCTTAGATAAGTTCGTACCGACTAAGGTCCAAAGCGAGGGGAAAGATCCACCGTGGTATAACAATCATGTACGAAAGGTACTACGGAAACAAAGAAAGCTTCATCATAGGTTTAAGAGTAGTCGAATCATAGCTGATAAGGAAAAGCTGAACGAAGCGAAAAAGAGCGTAAAGAGAGCAATGAGAGAAGCATTCAACGAATTCGAACATAAAACATTGGCAAACAATCTAAACAAGAACCCTAAAAAGTTTTGGTCATATGTAAAATCGGTAAGCGGATCTAAATCCCCTATTCAGTCACTCGTTGACCACGATGGCACCGAAACAGAGGACGACCGAAGAAAGGCAGAAATACTGAATTCAGTGTTCCGAAACTGTTTCACTGCGGAAAATCGTAACACGGTCCCTGACTTCAGCCGTCGCACGGACGCCAAAATGGAAAATATTGAAATAAACGATATCGGAATTGAAAAACAACTGCTATCACTTAGTAGCGGAAAAGCATCCGGACCAGACGAGATACCCTTAAGATTCTACAGTGACTATGCTAAAGAACTTGCCCCCTTTCTATCAGCAATTTATCGTCGATCGCTGGAAGAACGTAAAGTACCTAGCGACTGGAAGAAAGCGCAGGTCGTTCCCATTTTCAAGAAGGGTCATAAATCAGATGCGAATAATTATAGGCCTATTTCGCTTACGTCAATCTGTTGTAGAATAATGGAACATGTTTTGTGTTCTCGTATTATGACGTTCTTAGATAATACAAATCTTCTTCATCATAACCAACATGGATTCCGCAAACAGAGATCATGTGAAACTCAGCTCGCCCTATTTGCCCAAGAAATTCACAGTGCCGTAGACACTGGCGAGCAGATTGATGCCGTATTCCTGGACTTCAGGAAGGCATTTGATACGGTTCCGCACTTACGTTTAGTGAAAAAAATACGAGCTTACGGAATATCGGACCAGGTTTGTGATTGGATTCAGGATTTCCTAGAAGAAAGAACACAACATGTCATTCTTAACGGTTCAAAATCTGCAGATGTAGAGGTAATTTCGGGAGTACCTCAGGGAAGCGTGATAGGACCTTTATTGTTTACAATATACATAAATGACTTAGTTGACAACATCGGTAGCTCCGTGAGGCTATTTGCAGATGACACGGTTGTCTACAAGAAAGTAGCAACATCAGAAGACTCGTACGTACTCCAGGAGGACCTGCAGAGGATTAATGCATGGTGCGACAGCTGGCAGCTTTCCCTAAACGTAGATAAATGTAATATAATGCGCATACATAGGGGCAGAAATCCATTCCAGTACGATTATGCCATAGGTGGTAAATCATTGGAAGCGGTAACGACCGTAAAATACTTAGGAGTTACTATCCGGAGCGATCTGAAGTGGAATGATCACATAAAACAAATAGTGGGAAAAGCAGGCGCCAGGTTGAGATTCATAGGAAGAATTCTAAGAAAATGTGACTCATCGACGAAAGAAGTAGCTTACAAAACGCTTGTTCGTCCGATTCTTGAGTATTGCTCATCAGTATGGGACCCTTACCAGGTTGGATTAATAGAAGAGATAGACATGATCCAGCGAAAAGCAGCGCGATTCGTCATGGGGACATTTAGTCAGCGCGAGAGCGTTACGGAGATGCTGAACAAGCTCCAGTGGCGGACACTTCAAGAAAGGCGTTACGCAATACGGAGAGGTTTATTATCGAAATTACGAGAGAGCACATTCCGGGAAGAGATGGGCAACATATTACTACCGCCCACATATATCTCGCGTAATGATCACAACGAAAAGATCCGAGAAATTAGAGCAAATACGGAGACTTACAAGCAGTCGTTCTTCCCACGCACAATTCGTGAATGGAACAGGGAAGGGGGGATCAGATAGTGGTACAATAAGTACCCTCCGCCACACATCGTAAGGTGGTTCGCGGAGTATAGATGTAGATGTAGATGTAGTTCCTGACATTAGGCTTGACATACAGACAGAAAAAGGCGGGGGGGGGGGGGGGGCGGAACTTTGATTTGCAATATGCACAGATTGAAATTGCAGGCAGTTTTCGATGGCTAAAAGTGGAGCGAAGACTAAGATTTTTTTTCTTGTCAAGGGGGCTGAAGGATAGTAGTAAATGATGATAAGACTCCCCTCCCAGCACCGATACCTGGATTTGCACTTTCACCTCTTCACAGGCTTCATTTATGCAGCTGCCAATGCTTGGAAATAACTGAAGCGTTGGATACCATTTCACCAACTCACTTTGCAACTGTCACCTTCTAACCTAATCTAGACGTCAGGCTACGCTACATAGCAATATGTCATAACCACCTACATTTCAAAAACTAATGCAGATTTAAAAGATGTATTGTGTTATTTTTTATTTCTGTCTGCGCACGTAAGACGTCGCTCGCACCGTCAACATTAGATACACTACTGGCCATTAAAATTGCTACACCAAGAAGAAATGCAGATGATAAACGGGTATTCATTGGACAAATATATTATACTAGAACTGACATGTGATTACATTTTCACGCAATTTGAGTGCATAGATCCTAAGAAATCAGTACTCAGAACAACCACCTCAAGCCGTAATAAAGGCCTTGATACGCCTGGGCATTGAGTCAAACAGAGCTGGGATGGCGTGTACAGGTACAGCTGCCCATGCAGCTTCAACACGATACCACAGTTCATCAAGAGTAGTGACTGGCGTATTGTGACGAGCCAGTTGCTCGGTCACCATTGACCAGACGTTTTCAGTTGGTGACAGATCTGGAGAATGTGCTGGCCAGGGCAGCAGTCGAACATTTTCTGTATCAGGAAAGGCCCGTACAGGACCTGCAACATGCGGTCGTGCATTATCCTGCTGAAATGTAGGGTTTCGCAGGGATCGAATCAAGGGTAGAGGGTAGGGTCGTAAGACATCTGAAATGTAACGCCCACTGTTCAAAGTGTCGTCAATACGAACAAGAGGTGACCGAGGCGTGTAACCAATGACACCCGATACCATCAAGGCGGGTGATACGCCAGTATGGCGATGACGAATACACGCTTCCAATATGCGTTCACCGCGATCTCGCCAAACACGGATGCGACCATCATGATGCTGTAAACAGAAGCTGGATTCATCCGAAAAAATGACGTTTTGCCATTCGTGCACCTAGGTTCGTCGTCGAGTACACCATCGCAGGCGGTCCTGCCTGTGATGCAGCGTCAAGGGTAACCGCAGCCACAGTCTCCCAGGTGATAGTTCATGCTGCTGCAAACGTCGTCGAACTGTTCGTGCGGATGGTTGTTGCCTTGCAAACGCCCCCATCTGTTGACTCAGGGATCGAGACGTGGCTGCACGATCCGTTACAGCCATGCGGATAAGATGCCTGTCACCACGACTGCTAGTGATACGGGGCCATTGGGATCCAGCACGGCGTTCCGTATTACCCTCCTGAAGCGACCGATTCCATATTCTGCTAACAGTCATTGGATCTCGACCAACGCGAGCAGCAATGTCGCGACACGATAAACCGCAATGGCGATAGACTACAATCCGACCTTTACCAAAGTCGGAAACGTAATGGTACGCCTTTCTCCTACTTACACGAGGAGGAGGAGGAGATTAGTGTTTAACGTCCCATCGACAACGAGCTCATTAGAGACGGAGCGCAAGCTCGGGTTAGGGAAGGATGTGGAAGGAAATCGGCCGTGCCCTTTCAAAGGAACCATCCCGGCATGTGCCTGAAGCGATTTAGGGAAATCACGGAAAACCTAAATCAGGATGGCCGGAGACGGGATTGAACCGTTGTCCTCCCGAATGTACTTACACGAGGCATCACAACACCGTTAGACCAGGCAACGCCGGTCAACTGCTGTTTGCGTATGAGAAATCGGTTGGAAACTTTTCCTCATGTCAGCACGTTGTAAGTGTCGCCACCGGCGCCAACCTCGTGTGAATGCTCTGAAAAGCTAATCATTTGCGTATCGCAGCATCTTCTTCCTGTCGGTTAAATTTCGCGTCTGTAGCACGTCATCTTGGTGGTGTAGCAAATTTAATGGCCAGTACTGTAACATGGGACGAAGCCAATATCTGGTACCGCTAGGTTCAGTCGATGCTATTCTTTTACCAACCACTGCGGCTGCAAGTGGCTCCCCGGTTCGTTTTAAATTTCTAAAGCTCAGACTCTCTTACACGTACGCACGCGAGCTGCGTTGCACACAGGCACATACACACACACACACACACACACACACACACACACACACACACACACACAGCTATTGAGGGGTAAGACCGCAGTACACGCAGATGTACCATAGAAGCGCGGAAGCGGAGCAGAAGTGGTCCGGTGTGGAGCTGCACGCGGCGCTACGTAACGCCCCCAATCCGCCCCCGGGCGCCGCCGCGCCGGGCCACCAGCCGCAGTGTTTTCGTCGCTATGCAGGGGGCGGCGCTACGCCACTGTAGCCGCATCGCCAACGCAATGCAGGACCCACCCCACCCCCTACACCTCGCCGTGCTCCTGGCGCTCATTCATATTTATGCCACTGCGGATATTCATTCCGGCCGCTCTTCCCTGTCTCCCTCCCCCGCATTTTCCCCGGAACACGCAGTCCCCTTCCTCTGTCCTCTCCCGCCACGCCTCGTCCCGTTTAGCCGACACTTTGGCCGCGGGCGAGTGCAGCCGCAGGCGCCGGCGCGGATTTAAGGCATGCAAATCGCGTCCAGCTCTCCGGAAAATTCGGATAAATCGGCGTCGGTGGAGCGGAAGAAAAGTCTGCCTGGCGTATAGACAGAGTCAGCACAGCTTTCCCCGCTGCGGTGGCGGCGCTGAAGTTCTTCATCCACCCACTCTCCTCCACACAGCTACACAACTGGCCATTAAAAACTGCAACACCGAGGCAGCAAATTACGTAATTTCAGTTTTTATGCCAACGCAGTACAGTAGCAGTAGCACATTGTACGTGAAAATTTAAAGCCATTTTCGCTGTCAATCGATCATTACTTTCGTAAATGTGAAGAAGGCCTTTCACCGGGTCAAGGGTCATTCAATTTAAAAACAGGAAATTAAAAAAGGGTCTATTACGAGATTGGAATAAAAAAAATGGTTCAAATGGCTCTGAGCACTATGAGACTTAACTTCACCGATTTTATTTTCATTTAATACGCTTTTCACGCAACAGTTACTAAGAGACAGCCATATTTTTGAAATCGTATCAACAGTTGTAAGATCCTTCTATTTTTATTCTCTGGCTCACACTTCAAAAATTTCCCACGCTAATTGCGCATGTGACAGTTCGTTGAGCGAGTGCATACAATGTGTTTCTTAGGAAATAATACAAGGTTCGTTTCCATCGTGCTTACGAGTGGATGTGACATTTAACTAACGTAGTAATACTTTTGTTCACATAAGCACACTCATGTCGTGCACCTTTATATTTTTGATGAGGACTTTTGGCGATCCCCGAGTCCTTTTGCATTCCCCTCCTCTGCCTTTCCCCACTCCCTCTCGCGTCTTCCCAGCGCCCCTCCCCCCCCTCCCCCCCTCTGATGAGTCCTCATCCTCCGTCGGCTCCTTCCTCCCTTCCCCCCCCCCCCCCCCCCCCGCACTTCGTTTTTCCTCTCCTTCCCCCCTTTTCTTTCATCTGTCCAAGTAACCCCTGTCTGCCCTTGGCTGTGGTGTGTCATATTTGTGCCAAATTTTTACTGGAGTGTTCAAGTGCGTGTTCAGTGTTGTGCGTCGTTCCGAAGTGTTGCGAACAGAAATCATGCTGTCGCTGGGTGTGATTTTTATGTCTCTTGCGAGCAGGAAACAGACTGTCGCCGTCTTTTTTAATTGTCGGCCGGCCAGAGTGGCCGATCGGTTCTACACGCTTCACTCTGGAACCGCGCTACCGTTACGGTCGCAGGTTCGAATCCTGCTTCGGGCATAGATGTGTGTGATGTCCTTAGGTTAGGTAGGTTTAAGTACTTCTGATGACCACAGATGTTAAGTCCCATAGTGCTCAGAGCCATTTGAACCATTTTTTTAATTGTCTAGCTATTATTTTACCTGTCTGCTTCCTGTGTATTTTATTAGCATCACCAACCCTTTGTTTTATGTTTTAAGTTCCACAATTTTCCGCCATTTTACCATTTACGTCACCGATTTTATCGCTTGCTTTTATTATTTATTATCTTCATTTTTTAAAAACAAATTACGTAGGCTGAAGAGCAGGATACTAAGCTGCTGCCAGCCCGCTCCCTTTGGGAGGAATCGAAACTCAATAAAGGAAAAAAAAAAAAAAAAAAAAAAAAAAAGGTTTGGCGACTTTGTTTTGCAGAGTTATGCATGTCGCGTGGATATTAAGTTAATGACAATGAGGTACTTAGGTATGATGGTACTGGACGTAAAATCATGTTTGAGTACAAAATTAGTGATAAACTTAATTTTTGAAATGAGGAAAACGTCACTGTGCTGTTACCACGTGAGATCTATAGCTTGTTGGGTGAACGTACCGGAATATCGGCCAAGAGACCACGGGAGACTAGAAAGAAAAACGTCAGCATTGTTTAACTCTTGTTCCCTTGCGCAAAAAGTTGCGAAATCATTGAGCCCTCAAAGTTCTGTCCACCAAGCATGTAGGGTCTTCCAAAAGATCCTGTTATCAGCTATATCGGTGCTCTGGCGGATGACTTAGCTAGACATCTTGCATCTGTAATGCGATCTTATGTCGGGAAGTACTTGCATCATATTCGCAACTCCGGTGACTTTATTAACAGACTGAAGTCACTTCGGGTCAATCAATCCCACTTATTAGTAAGCTTCGATGTTGCCTTCGTTAGTGTCCCTCACAATACATTCACTGTCACTCGACAGCAGTAAATTCGGAGCCGATGTTGCAGCCCTATTTCATCATTCCCTTTTCTCAATCTGCTTTTAATTCAACAGTGGACATTTTGAGCAAACCGACGTTGTTGCCACGGGTAGTCCTCTCTCCCTTCTGGTAGAAAAATTTTTAATGGAACACTTTGAGGAGATGACACGTGATACTGCAGAAATTCTATGAAAAGTCTTCTGCTGATATGTCGATGGTACTTTTATACTATGACCTTACAATGAACAAGAACTATCAAGCTTTTTGTGGCATCTGAATTCCACCCATGAGAATATCAAATTTACAATGGAAGTGGAGAAGGGCGGCTGTCTCAACGTCTTGTTCAGTGGGAAAGTGGATGGATCATTGGTACAGTCCATTTAGTGTAAGCCAACACACGCAGACCTGTATTTGCACGGGGCCAGCTGCAACCACCCATCATGGGGGTCCTTCGAACATTGGTGCACCGGGTACTTGTGTCTGATGGAGACAGCCTTGCGAAGGAGATTGGACACATACAGTGTAAGTAGGCTGTTTAGGTTTTTACGAGGTGCATTCAAGTTCTAAGGCCTCCGATTTTTATTCTCCGGACTGAAAAGAGATAGAAACATGCGCAATGTTTTAAAATGAGGCCGCGGTCATTGTCAATACGTCCCAGAGGTGGCAGCACCGTACGGCAGATGGAATTTTACCGCCAGTGGCGAGAATGAGAACTGTTTTAAATACTTAAAATAGCGATGTTTTTCTTACTTGAACAACGTGCAATCATTCGTTTTCTGAATTTGCGTGGTGTGAAACCAATTGAAATTCATCGACAGTTGAAGGAGACATGTGGTGATGGAGCTATGGATGTGTCGAAAGTGCGTTCGTGGGTGCAACAGTTTAATGAAGGCAGAACATCATGTGACAACAAACCAAAACAACCTCGGGCTCGCACAAGCTGGTCTGACGACATGATCGAGAAAGTGGAGAGCATTGTTTTGGGGGATCGCCGAATGACTGTTGAACAGATCGCCTCCAAAGTTGGCATTTCTGTGGGTTCTGTGCACACAATCCTGCATGACGACCTGAAAATGCGAAAAGTGTCATCCAGGTGGGTGCCACGAATGCTGGCGGACGACCACATGGCTGCCCGTGTGGCATGTTGCCAAGCAATGTTGACGCACAACGACAGCACGAATGGGACTTTCTTTTCGTCGGTTGTGACAATGGATGAGACGTGGATGCCATTTTTCAATCCAGAAACAGAGCGCCAGTCAGCTCAATGGAAGCGCACAGATTCACCGCCACCAAAAACATTTCGTGTAACCGCCTGTGCTGAAAAAATGATGGTGTCCATGTTCTGGGACAGCGAGGGCGTAATCCTTACCCATTGCGTTCCAAAGGGCACTACGGTAACAGGTGCATCCTACGAAAATGTTTTATAAGAACAAATTCCTTCCAGCACTGCAACAAAACCGTCCGGGAAGGGCTGCGCGTGTGCTGTTTCACCAAGACAACGCACCCGCACATCGAGCTAACGTTACGCAACAGTTTCTTCGTGATAATAACTTTGAAGTGATTCCCTACTCACCTGACCTGGCTCCTAGTGACTTTTGGCTTTTTCCAACAATGAAAGACATTCTCCGTGGCGGCACATTCACCAGCCATGCTGCTATTGCCTCAGCGATTTTCCAGTGGTCAAAACAGACTCCTAAAGAAGCCTCCGCCGCTGCCATGGAATCATGACGTCAGCGTTGTGAAAAATGTGTACGTCTGCAGGGCGATTACGTCGAGAAGTAACGCCAGTTTCATCGATTTCGGGTGAGTAGTTAATTAGAAAAAAAAAAATCGGAGGTCTTAGAACTTGAATGCACCTCGTATGTTGGTAACGTCACGAAGCGTTCTATATGAAAACACTGACTGTGCTGTGTGAAGGCTGTGGTTGGTTTGCATTGTTGGAGTATATGCTATTGTAGTGTTGGGCAGTTAGCTGTTAACAGCGCGTAGCGTTGCGCAGTTGGAGATGAGCCGCCAGCAGTGGTGGATGTGGGGAGAGAGATGCCGGAGTTTTGAGAGCGGATGATCTGGAGAGTCCATGGAGAAAAACTGAGAAAATTGTGACAGATCAGAAAGAATTCTCGATAAGGTTTAAAAATTTTACTCATTTCATTTATTTAGTGAAATTTACAAGAAACGTCAATGGAAGAGTTAAAGTTCTAGTCTTACGTTTTCAAAACACACAGTGTCTCGGTAGCGCACGGAGACGAGGTGTCCGCTTACAAAGCAGGAGGACACGTGCCGCTCTTACGGCATCGATTGACAGTCCGGGCCACACTTGGCGGTCGGCCACTGTAAGAGGCGGTCACGCGAGAGCAGAAGTCACGGCTAGTCAGAACCCTCCACTGCCGCGCGACGCTGCTCGTCGCAACAGCTGGGAGGCGGAAAACCGCCCTCTACACCTGGCCCCGTGTTAAAGAGCCCGATACTGCGTTTATGTTGGAGCTGCGATAAACGGCGAAGAGCGCAGCGGTCGAACTCGACGAGACGCTGGCGACGGGGCGACGGTGACAGCGTGGATCGAGTGCCGACCAGTGTACAAGGCCTTTCACCTGGTCAAGGGTCATTCAATTTAAAAACCGCAAATTAAAAAAGGATCTATTACGAGAATGGAATAAAAAAAATGGTTCAAATGGCTCTGAGCACTATGCGACTTAACTTCTGAGGTCATCAGTCGCCTAGAACTTAGAACTAGTTAAACCTAACTAACCTAAGGACATCACACACATCCATGCCCGAGGCAGGATTCGAACCTGCCACCGTAGCGGTCGCTCGGCTCCAGACTGTAGCGCCTAGAACCGCACGGCCACTCCGGCCGGCAGAATGGAATACAACACTACTTTTCAATGCAAGTTGTGTCCTCTTATGTCAGCGCTGCACAGGCTTCTCAGTTACACGTGCAAAGAAATCTAAAGAGCACGTGAGTATGCACTGCTTCCTGAACTCATTCATCGCCAAACACTGAGCCCCTAAGAGCTTCTTCCAGTGTTAAAATACACTGAAGCGCCAAAGAAACTGGTAGACTCATGCATATTCAAATACAGAGACAACTAAACAGGCAGAATACGTCGCTGGGATCGGTATTCCCTATTTACGACAACAAGTGTCGAGCGCAGTTGTTACATCGGTTACTGCTGCAACAATGGAACGTTATAAAGATTTAAGCGAGTCTGAACGCGGTGTTACAGTCGGCGCACGAGCGATGGGACACAGCATCTCCGAGGTAGCGGTGAAGTGGCGATATTCCCGTACCATCATTTCACGAGTGTACCGTGAATATCAGGAATCCAGTAAAACATCAAAACCCCGACATCGCTGCGACCGGAGAAAGATCCTGAAAGAACGGGACAAACGACGACATAAGACAATCGTTCAAAGTGACAGAAGTGTAACCCTTCCGCAAATTGCTGCAGATTTCAATGATGAGCGATCAACAAGTGTCAGCTTGCGAACCATTCAACAAAACATCACTGATATGGGCTTCCGGAGCCGAAGGCCCGCTCGTGTACCCTTGATGACTGCACGACACTAAGCTTTACGCCTTTCCTGGGCCCGTCAACACTGATATTGGACTACTGATGACTGGAAACATGTCGCCTGGTCGGACGAATCTCGTTCCACATTGTATCGAGTGAATGAACGTGTACAGTAATGGACACAACCTCATTGATCCATGACCCTGCATATAAGTGGGGGAGTGTACAAGCTGGTGGAGGTTCTGTAATGGTGCGGAGCGTGTGCAGTTGGACTGATATGGGACTCGTGATACGTCTAGATACGACTCTGACAGGTGATACGTACGAAGTATGAACGGTCTCTGTTGGATTCCTTTCATGTTTAATTTTTTAAATCTGTTGTCATTTACGGCATAAATTCCTGTTCTAAATTTACTGTGGCGTTTCTGACTAACTGGGAGGAGACTGAGTAGTGGAACGTGTTACTTTCACACATAAACAAGAACGATCTGTCACACTACTACACTTTAAAACACAGTTTATATGTAATTCATGTCACACAGTCTCATACGGAACCTACATCCGCTTTCTTTTATACACTGTATATGATAAGATACTGTCATCCCCCTTCCCTTCTGTGTGAGAGGATGAATGAGCAAATGTGTTTCTAGTTGCATGCTTGAGGGTAGTAGACAAGCCTGTCTGCTAGAGAACAGTAGGACCAACGTCGGAACAGGTAGCTACGCTTTCTAAAAGCAGAGAGGTTTCTATCCTTAGTATGGTCCTGTCCGTCCCTTGTCATGTTGGTATACGAAGCTGCCCCTCTGGCCACTTCCGTTTGTATTTGTGAGCCACCCCTCAGGAAGGGACCAGTCAGTCTGTCCGTGGCGAGCGTCTGAAGTGGTAAGATCTCCGGCTAAGCGCGTGTCTGCTAAGTCCGTAGGACAATGGATTTCTTAAGTTCATCCTAACTGAAAATTTAATCACCTTTATTTCAGGTTTAGCTCTAAAATATCTAATGTTATCTTAAATTGCAGCGCAGTGTAGTTCTCGTGTGAAGTTCAGATTATTTTCCGGTAGTTGCTTTGTCACTACTTTGTGAGTAAAGTGGAACCACGTGTTGATCAGTAACTCTAACTAAGATCAATCTTAAATGCGAATGCTTGTGTGATTATAACGTCTCGTCTTGACAATATTTTTTAATATAGTAACTTTTCTTTATGTTCAACCCACGTGGGGTGTACTTTGCGAGAGCAGTACCACGTGCTTATATAACTGTTTGACCCATCAGATTAATAGTAAGACGGTAGTAACCAGTACGAGGTTTTTCTTTTGTAAATTGCCTTTCGATCTAATTTACTTTAATTATCAAAATTATTGTGGAGTTATACGCTTTGTGTAAACCAAGTTGACTACGTGAAGCATGTGGTGTAATCATCAAAGTAGACCTCAGCTATTCTTTTCGGGAAGATTTCGCAGAGAGTTAGTATGAATTTAGTATACCAGTGTGTGGTAATTACATGACGGACAGGATTGTGCTACGACCGTAATTTCTTTGGGTGAAAATTGAATCGGTTGGTTGTGGTTATTTTCCTCTTGCATATGTTTCAACGTTCTTCGTGTGTTATTTTATGAATGCAGTGTTGTATGCAGTCTCCCAATCTTGGCTCCATATTTGATGTGTTCCGTAAGATTACAATCTCACATTTTCACAATCCTAAATAAAGGCACCAGCTTAGTTATGAATCGAGTTTAATATGCAGAAATTTCAATGATCAATCATAAAATAAATTTCCAAATATAAACTGATTTCTTTCTTTTTATTTAAATTCTCTTATATATATATATATATATATATATATATATATATATATTACCGGTTGTTGTATGACTATTAAAAGATTGTAATTAATGTTAGTCTGTTTGGGAATTTGGTAAACCTAGACTAGATACCTGGCGAAACAGTTGCGCAGTAATGCACGGTTAACTTCCCCAGACAGCTCACAGCTTTTAACCCGCTTTTATTGTCTATCAGTACCGCTTTCATAGCAAAATAAAAGCAACAACGTTACAAGTATAATGTCCGATCACCGGCACCAATTTATGTCCATTGTGCATTCCGACGGACTTGGATAGTTCCAGCAGGTCAATGCGACAACCCACAAGTCCATAATTGCTGCAGAGTGGATCCGCAAACGCCGTTCTGAGTTTAAACCCTCTGCTGGCCACCAAACACCCCAGACGTGAACGTTATTGCACGTATCTGGGACGCCTCGAAACGTGAGGTTCGAAAGAGATATCCACCCCCTACCACTGTTACGGATCTATGGACAGCCGTGCAGGATTCATGGTGTCAGTTCCCTCCAGCACTACTTCACACATTAGTCGAGTGCATGACACGTCTTTTTGCGGCACGCCTGCAGGGGCCTTATACAATATTAGGCAGGTGTACCAATTTCTTTGCTCTTCAATGCATGATAATGTGAAGGGACCACATTTACATGAGGGAGGGAGGGGGAGGGCAAACAGACGAATTTCAACTCTCACTGTACACATCGACACGCCTTTCGTCCATTTCTGATGCCAAATGTCTTGGAACCCATGTCGCACAGTTTCTTGAACCTCCCGAAGCCATAAGCAATATGGCTGAACCGACACTAATATTCATCGTCGCTGCAATATCACTCACTTTGATGCACCTGTTCCCCGTATCTATTGACCAACTCTTGGCACTGTTGTTCCCCGTAACCGCTCCGAAAGAGCGTCCCGGGCGTCGCGAATCTGCGACACTTGTTACACCCCGTTTGCACTCATCTGCACACACTTGTCTTCAACTGAAATAACTTTCACCATATTACACTGCCATCAGACGGGCAATTTAGATCGGTCTGAAAAATTCAGCTAACAAAAATCTAATGACACTGTGCTGCTCCACATTGGTGCAAACCTGCAAGGGTGTCGCCATCTTGATTCATCCATTTTCAGCATCTTCTTCGCGAGGCAATCGTGCCAGCCCTATCTGATAACAGTTCTAGGACACCACGAAAACATACTTTGTCGAAGTCTTCTATGCTTTGTACAAGTTTTCCTGTGATTTATTGAATGTTTCTTGAACCGAACGATTATAATTGCACCTACTCACTGAGGTCCAGTGTGGGCCGTAATTATCGTATGGCAGCAAAACTTGGTAGATATTCTAATTTTGGCCACTAGGTGCAAATCTGGTGCTCTACAGCATGTTCTCAACATCTCAAGCGCTCATACTGCGCAGATTACGTAAGCGACAATCAATAATAAAATCAGTATTGTCCCTTTCTCACTTGTCCACGTCCCCTTTCTAACCTACTACATGTGTAAAAAGTCCTATACACTGTTGCATTGACTGCGTCAGATGTGCACCTTTTGGCCAAAATTGGAACTAATTTTCTTTCCCGGGCAAACCGATACCGGATTAACTCATTGGAATACCTACCAAGTTTTGCTGCCATACGATAATTTCAGCCCACGCTGTACCTCTGTGAGCACCTGCACCTCCGGTACAAATGAAAGAGGTGAGTTGAGAAAAATGGAAGAAGCAAACGGTCCCAATAGTTTTCCCTGATACGAGGCATGAGGTCTGCGTACATTAACACCTTATAGCAGAGTGTCCGAGCATCCAAACAGCAGATAACAATGGGAAGACAAACACATTAGAGTAAGTATTCCACATGGCCAGCCGGTAAGGGTGGCCGAGCGGTTCTAGGCTCTACAGTCTGGAACCGCAGGACTGCTACGGTCGCAGGTTCGAATCCTGCCTCGGGCGTGGGTGTGTGTAATGTCCTTAGGTTAGTTAGGTCTAAGTAGTTCTAAGTTCTAGGGGACTGATGACCTCAGAAGTTATGTTCCATAGTGCTCAGAGCCATTTTGAACCACATGGCCACCGTTCACGTGAGGGCGGGCTTCAGCACGTCATTTCACTGAAGTTCGTACATGTTACAAAAATTCCAGGCGCGTTCCAAACGCATTAATATTTTCCTGCAGTGATCGACACTCAACAGGGCTGGAATACATCAAAGCTTTTAAACAGACCCATACAAAAAATTACAATGGGCTCCAATCGGGAAACCTGGGAGCCATGGTATTGGCGAGCATCGACCGGTTCACATGTTGTCGTAACGCTATTTACCAGTAAGTCTAGTTACGAAGCCACGATGATGATAAAATCAAGTTTATCATTTTGTAACTGGCGAGGTTTGAAATATAGGAGGTCCGTTAGAAAAGTATTCGACCTTTGGCCATGGGAAAGAAGCTGGCTTACCTGGAGCTTTGGACACCTAATCATCCCTTGGGGCTCCAAACAGTACTCCCACCAGTGCCGCCATTGTTGAAAGCATACTGGAAAAGCTCTTCCAGAATGGAGTTTAACTCGGCTGTTGTTGCAGCTATAATGTCATCCCTTGTCTCAAAACGCATTCCTTTCAATGGTCTCTCGAGTTCGGGGAACAGCCAGAAGTCGCAGGGGGCCAGATCAGGAGAGTAAAGAGACTGTTGAAGCACATGAATCCGGTTTTTCGCCAAAAAAAAGTCTGAATGAATTGCGAGGAATGCGCTGGAGCATTGTGATAGAAGACCGACCGAGGGGGCGCAGTGGTTAGCACACTGGACTCGCATTCGGAAGAGCGACGGTTCAATCCCGCGTCCAGCCATTCTGATTTAGGTTTTCTGCGATTTCCCCAAATCGCTTAATGCAAATGCCGGGATAGTTCCTTTGAAAGGGCACGTCAGAGTTACTTCCCCATCGTTCCTCAGTCCGATGAGACCGATGACCTCACTGTTTGGTCTCTTCCACCAAATGAGCCCCAATCCAGCCTGGAGTAACCAAAACCAACTGCGGGAACGCCTTGGGCCGCGGATCGGAGCTGCCAGGCGGGGAAGCCGCCGGCGGTGGAGCACGCACCACCGGGTGAACACAGGACGAGTCGGACGGCAGACCAACGACAACTGACAACAGCCGAGCACGACCGGCTATGAGCGACACAACGAGTAAGAGATAAACAACGGAGGCTTGTGGAAACCACAACACCAGATACCAACAGTAAATCCACTCGGAACCAGAGCCAGGCAAATGTCAACGACCAGAACGCAGTACCGCCGAGATAGAAACGAAATGCAGAGCGAGTACCAGACTGGCTGGACTAGGGCAGAGCGGGTCCCTAGATACGAAACCGGAGGGAGCGGCTATTGGCCGCTGTCTGCACGTGGCTGCGCGGAATAGCCGCCGCGGAGGCGGAGCCCTCTATGGGCTGACCACGTCCATTTGATCTGCCGCGTGTTCGACTTCCGCGGCGGAAGGTACTAGACAACCACACTCAAAGTGTCCCCAGCAGAGTTCAAGTCGTGATAAAGGCGAAGAGTGGACACATATTATTGTTCACTGATTTCTGTCAGATCGGACCATGTAGACCAGTAGTAGTCAACCTATGGCCCAGTAGAAGGCGTTCCAGATTACACGATGGGCGGTAGGCGGTAGAGGCTTTAGAACCATTTTCATAAAATTTTGAAGTAAAATATATGGTAAGTTCTTATTATTATACGCTTGAACTTATGTGCGGTATGAGCTTTATAAAGTGATGTTACTGCCCTACTTTATAAAGCGCTAGTACTGTGGAACCGGTGGCCAGTTACAGTATTTTACTGATGATAGAGATATAAAAATGGGCGCTAGATTTAGAAGGTTGACTGCCCTTCATGTAGACTGTTGTGCTTTCCTCACTCCACTTACGAGTGTCAAAAGAAACGGCTTGATTAGCAGTGTTGCAAGGCACCCACCGCCATGGGTGCTGACATGATGCAACGTGTCTCCCTAGTGCACCGCAGATAAGCTCTAGGGGATTCAGATCTGGAGAGTGAGCAGGCCACGTCACGCCTGCGATGTTTTACTTTTCCAAGACAGCGTCAACCGCTCTTGCCCTATGAGGTCTTTCATTATCGTCCATCGATACGAAGTCTTGGTTTAATATATTTTGTATGGGATCTAAAATTTAAAAACCTCTCACACACCGGCATGATTTAGCTTCACTGATCAGGATAGTAAAAAACATGCGTATATTAAGGGAATTTTCATTGACAAAGCAGGCTTATCACATTCACACAGTTCAATACTGTTCTATCCTGATTAAATTAAGCTTAACTTAAATTCCATAAGGCAGTGAAGCAATTTCGAAGTCTCGGTGCGACGAAAATTGTCAGTCGATCTCCAGGAAACCTTTGTAATAACTATTAACTTTCAGTGATCACATGGGGAAGACCGGAGATATGCTGGTAAGACCGTGTTAGCCCATTTATTGGAAGTAATAAACTGGATATGTTGAGCGTACAAAACAGCAGGTTCGTCCAGTGTAATTCAGACGTTCCCCACTGATCCCGTGCAACATAGCGTAGTAAGCAGACACTGTCAATAATAATAATAATCCGTTAAATAATACGCGAACACACTTACTTTAGTTTAGTTCATGTATTAAATTCCTTCTCATACAGAATCTCATCAAGATGGCGACTAGCTCAACAATACATACATATACATCCCTCTTTCACGACTAATCGGCAAGAAGTCCCCTATTCTTTTTCCTAAGAGAAAACATAGATAGCAGAGAAGCTATTCCATGGAGTAAATGGACGCTCCAAGGAATAATTGGGCTTGAAACTACTTTGCATTGATAATCGGTAAGATAAGAAGAGATATTTCGAGATATGTACTGAGTTATATAATAAAATATAATAAAATTTCTGAAAATATCGTGGAGAGACCGCTGCAAGAGACATTACATTGGCCCACACCACCTCGCAACAACCGCCTATGAGGTCCCAAGATCTTGTCACCCACACAATTTCACGAAGATGCGTTCATATGGCCAACACAATCCCTGCCCACAACATTAGGGATCCTCCGAGATATCGGTCTCTTTCCATAATGTTTGCATCCCGAAACCGTGTTCCATTTTCGCCCAGATGCGAATTCATCGAGAATCACTCTCCAGACCAAATCGGGACTCATCTGTCAAAAAGAACATTGGCCGACTGTTGGACCGCCCAGGTGCCATGTTGACAACTCGACTCTAGACGTTCCCTTCTGTGAAGACTTATCAGAGGTACACATACAGAAGGTGCACAACAATAAAGGCCACTTTTCCGAAGCCTTCTGTACACTGCTTGTCTCGATACAACACGTCCACTGGATGACGCAAGGTCAAATGCCAGTTGCCATGCGTTACTAAGGCGGTACTGTCGTGCCCTCACATCCAAATAACGGTCCCCTCTTTCTGATATCAGTATCTTTGGATACTGTTTCGGTCTCTGTGAATTGTGGCCGCATCCGAGAAACAACAGAACGATTAGCATTTAGCCAGCGTCAGCATGTGGTCTGTCCAGTCGACATCACAGGAAGCAGGAAGACTTACCTCTCGGAGCGGACCAGGTCCGCGCTGACGGCAACGCGTCACCCCCATCAGCTCCCCTGCTGATAAGGGACAGTCTCGGCGTTGTGGTGCCACCCGACAGCAACCCGCGCAGAGAATGGCCGGCCGCGAGCCATTACACCCACGTATCGCTCGGCTATTAACGCCCGAGTCGGCCTCCACCTACAGCGATCTCGCCGCCTAGCCAACAAGCGCCGCATTTCGGTAACTTTCCGGTCGTATTCTAAGCGAGCGATAGCCTATCTGGCGGACAATCTCGGTAAACATTTCGCGCTGCTGCAGCTCTGTCCGGGACTTAATTGCCTTCTGCGCACGCGGTCACGTCTCCAGCCGTACAGGTCCACCACAGAGATATTTATGCTGACAGAATTAGATTAGGGAATGAGACGCTAAAAGTAGCAGATGAGTTTTGCTATTTGGGCGTCAAAACAACTGACTACGGCCGAAAGTAGAGAAAACCGGCGTAGCAGGAAAAGCGTTCCTCAAAATGAGAAACCTGTTAACATCTATCCATATTACAAACTGAGTCGCCGTCGTGAGTTTATACATGTATGCGAAGAACTACTGTACAGGTTTTCATATGGCTTTCAATCATATTGTATATATCCAGAAAGAAAGGACGAATGAAAATTTGTACCAGGTCTGGGATTCGAGCCCCAGCCTCCTGCCCACTAGGAAAACACGCTAACCACCACTCCACCATGGGACAACTTCACAAACTAATCTAGCACGCCTGCCCCCTCAATCCAATTCGCATTCACACCTGAGGCCAATTCGTACTACCCCTTTATACTGTTTGAGTTTAGGGGATAACCAAATTTTCATTCGTCCCTTCTGTATCTGGAGCCAAGTAGTTTCATCTGATGTCACTAAGAGGTAGACGAGCGAGGTGGCTCAGTGGTTAGCACACTGGACTCGCATTCGGGAGGACGACGGTTCAAACCCGTGTCCCGTCATCCTGAGTGCTATTCACAAGGGATTTCAAATTGGTTCCGTATTTCTGGATTTCCGGAAGGCTTTTGATACTATGCCACACAAACGGCTTGTAGTGAAATTGCGTGCTTATGGAATATCGTCTCAGTTATGTGACTGGATTCGTGATTACATGTCAGAGAGGTCACAGTTCGCAGTAACTGACGGAAAGTCATCGACTAAAACAGAAGTGATTCCTGGCGTTCCCCAACGAAGTGTTCCTTATCTATATAAATGATTTGGGAGACAATCTGAGCAGCCGTCTTAGGTTGTTAGCAGATGACGCTGTCGTTTATCGAGTAGTAAAGTCATCAGAAGATCAAAACAGTTTGCAAAACGATTTAGAAATGATATATGTATTGTGCGAAATAATGAAAAGTGTGAGGTCATCGACATGAGTGCTAAAAAGAATCCGTTAAACATAGGTTACACGACAAATCAGTCAAATCGAAAAGCCGTTAGTGCAACTAATTACCTTGAAATTACGATTACGAACAATTTGAATTAGAAGGAACACATAGAAAATGTAGTGGGAAACGCTAACCAAAGGCTGTGTTTTATTGGCAGGACACATAGAAAATTCAACAGACCTACTAAGGAGACTGCCTACGTTACGCTTGTCCGTCCTCGTTTAGAATACTGCTGCGCGGTGTGGGATCCTTACCAGGTAGGACTGACGGAGTACATCGAACAAGTTCAAAGAAAGGCAGCGCGTTTTGTATTATCGCGAAATATGGGAGAGAGTGTCACTGACATGGTACGGGATTTGGGTTGGAAATCATTAATAGAAAGGCGTTTTTCATTGCGGAGGAATCTTCTCACGAATTTCCAATCACCTACTTTCTCCTCAGATTTCGAAAATATTTTGTTGACGCCGACCTACATAGGGAGGAACGATCACTATGATACAATAAGGGAAATCAGAGCTCGGACGAAAACATATAGATGTGCGTTATTTCCTCGCGCTATACGGGATTGGAATAATAGAGAACTGTGAAGGTGGCTAGATGAACCCTCTGCCAGGCACTTAAATGTGATTTGCAGAGTATCCGTGTAGATGTAGATTCAAGTCTTCCGTAATTTCCTTAAATCACTTCAGGCCAATGCCAGGATGGTTACTTGGAAAGGGCAGGGCCGCTTTCGTTCCCCATCCTTCCCTAATCCTATGGGGCCGATGACCTCGCTGTTTTGTCCCGTCCCCGGAACCAACCAACAGGTAGATTCAACAGGGAGACCTCACTGTTTTGGTCCCGTCCCCCGAACCAATCAACCAACCTACTATCAGGTAGATTCAAGAGGGAGGTATGCGTTCATAATTCATTGTTTATAGTAACGATGTGTGTGTAATATATATATGGGGAAATCAAAAATTTTCGGTTCTAAGACTGTACAGTCCAGAATCGATATACCAATCTGGCAAAATCGCTGTGAGCTTTGAGGCAATCATCCCACCGACTCAACAGCTTGAAGACACCCGTCTGGCAAAAACAGCGCCTCCTGCTGCGTGAAGAAGTCCGGAACTGCCTGCTGCACATCCTCGTCCAACCCTTCAAGGCCTTTCTTGGGGGACCGAAGGCGTGACAGTCGCACGGGGAGAGATCAGGACTTCAGGGCCGCTGCTCGAGTGTGTCCCACTTGAGTTGGCCCAGCTTCTGCGTTACGACATTTGCGATGTGTGGACTTGCGTTATCGTGAGTGTACGTTTACACTGCCTGTGATGCGATGCGAAGCGACGCGACGCGACGCGACGCATAATGGCCAAAGCGATGCAATGCGATGGAGCGTTCACATTGCACACGATAGAGCGCGCGCGCGCGATCTGGCCAGCATTTGAGCAGTCTCGGCACGATGTCGTTTTTCCTCGACCCAGTAAATTCTTTTTTATTAGAAAACAGTGCTCTGAGAATTCAACGCAGTCGTGAACGGGTACGTGAAATTAACTAGGAGAGGAGGGCTTTAGGAGAATTGCATCATTTGTACAGTGACTTGAGAAAAGGCGAGGATAAATATTGGAATTATTTCCGAATGAGTACAAAGATACTTGATTATATAGTGTCGTCTGTTTCAAACAAATTACAGAA
Source organism: Schistocerca americana (assembly GCF_021461395.2). Lineage (NCBI taxonomy): Eukaryota > Metazoa > Arthropoda > Insecta > Orthoptera > Acrididae > Schistocerca > Schistocerca americana. The sequence goes on along the minus strand of NC_060128.1, from coordinate 65,421,434 downwards.
GCAAATCGAATTTCAGAATGGCTTATTACCCCTGAAGAGAAAGTTATAATCACCATTAGGTAAGTACACAATATTAAGTTTACAGCAATCATTTTATTACGAAAAATTTACAAATTGTGATAGATTCAAACTTTCTTTTAATAAATTTTGACGTAGTTGACAATGAGAAGTAAAATACATCACAGTTCACTCAATAAGTATCAAAGTTTTCAAAATCTTGGTGGCTTGAAATAACAATGTCATCAGGTTGAATTTCAGAAATGACTATTTCATTTTGCGGATTTCCAGCAATTGCGATTTCAACTGGATTTTCAGGTGCATAGGGTGACATCACCGAATGTGCAGTGGAAGTGGTTGATTGTTCCAATTCTTCCAAAAGAACCTGCTGAATTTTTATCCTGGCTCTCAACTGAGCTGCTGGTGATAGTTCTCGCATTGCTGGCAGCAAACTCACTACTAAATGATAGCTGTCATCTTGCGTTTCTGATTTCGTCATTTGTTGCTCAATTAGCTTCAACTTTTGCTTCTCTATATTTAGCAACTCAGAGTTTGTCGATTTCTTGGATCTCTTGTTTTGGTTTGTGTGTAGGGTGGGTGAGGGAGGAGGCATCGAAACGCTGCCCTCTGAACTTACAGACAGTCTTGAAGAGCTGGCTTGGTTGGTTTCATCAGGTGAAACACACTCTCTCTCTGTAAGAGCTGGTGAAAATGGTACGTCGTCGTGTTGCGATGCTGTTCTTTTACTGTGATGAACATTAGTCTTAGTCTTCCGTGGCGTCACTATGTCAGTCTGGAAGGTCATTAGCTCGTACCACGGCCAATTGGTTTGGAAGAGAGGCGCTCTGCATCGCGGTGTAGCTTGCTTGCCAGGTTTCGAGAGGGTGCGTTTCTGGATGAGGTATCGAATATATTGCTTCCCCCTACTTATACCTCCCGAGGAGATCACGAATGTAAAATTAGAGAGATTAGAGCGCGCAGGGAGGCTTTCAGACAGTCGTTCTTCCCGCGTACCATACGCGACTGGAACAGGAAAGGGAGGTAATGACAGTGGCACGTAAAGTGCCCTCCGCCACACACCGTTGGGTGGCCTTCGGAGTATAAATGTAGATGTAAATGTAGATGTAGATGTAAAGGCGGCATGCTACCTCCGTCTCCTGAACATTCAGCACGAGTTTTTTTTACTTCAGAGCGGAAAGTGTCACGTAGGTTCTTCCATTTATTCTTCAGTACCTCGCCTGAAAATATAGACGTGAAAATATGCGCAAAATAATTAAGTACACTGTATACTTAATATATTTTTTGTCCTTAGCACATTAATTGCAAATCCTACGGAGATCCTACCACAAAATAAAGTAGGTCCATGAATAAGAACAAATTGAGTAGTTTTACCTACTCCTCTTACTTCGTTCTTTTTACCCTTCGCAGAAGATGTCGAAGCACCAAGTATCTTCTGGTATGGGTAAAAAGAACGGAGTAAGGGGAGTAGGTAAAACTACTCAATTTGTTCTTATTCATGGACCTACTTTATTTTGTGGTGCGAAGTTAAATTTTTCTTTAATGAAAGTTTCTTCTTCTTCTTCCAGTTTGGGTAACGGATGGATAACAGTTGCTTTCGTTGCTTGTAACAATGCAGGGAGAGCCGGTTTGGAATCCTTTGAAACTCGTGAAATCTTGGCTTACCGTACTATACCTGTTTCTGAGATTATTATTGCTAGTGAGGGTTCGTAGCTTCTTCCGCACGGGAGTTTGTCTTTGTCTTGTCGTAGACGTTGTAAGATAAATTCGGATTGTAGTATTCACTTATGGGTGAAGGCTAGTGGTCCTTCTTCTTTGGAAGATTGTCGCATTGTTGGTGATTGTACCATCTATAATCATTGAAAGCAGTTCTCAACAAACGGCGCTTTTAAGGGCCACAAATACTACACATTGATCTTGCCAAAAGCCGAGAAGCGATTCTTCTTAGTGTTGTAGCTCTCTGGGGCACTCTGGGATGCTCTCTGTGGCACTTTGGGATGCTCAATAGATGTCGAGCACAGTCTCTGATTGGTTGTTGTGTTTTTGGCGTAGGGCTCAGAATTTCACATATTGCGGCGCACGTTTCATGCACACATAGTGCGACTGTAGTTAGACCCATCCGAAATGACTGTGACAGTGCATGGAAAGACTTCCCAACCGACAAATATCTGAAAAAGAATGAAAAGAGCGTAATTGAAGGATGTGTAGGATCCTGCCTTCTCGTACTATACCACTGCTTCAAACCGCTGCAAAACACATGTATGCAAACTGGAATTTTCCGAATTGGTTGGGGGCCATTGATGGAAAGCATGTTCGGGTTAGATGTCCCCCTCATTCTGGGACAATGTATTACAATTACAAAAAATATTTTTCGCTTGGTTTACTAGCTGTAGCCGATGCTAACTGCAGATTAATAGCAATTGACATTGGAGGCTATGGCAAGCAATCAGATGGTGGCACATTTAGAGCAAGTAACTGGTACAATAATATGTTGAACGAAACTGAAAACTGGCCTCCACCGAAAGAACTACCAGATACTTCAGTAAAAGCCCCATTAGTGTTGGTTGGAGATGAAGTCTTTCCACTACTGGAAAACTTAATGAGCCCTTTCCCTGGACTGTCACTGACTGAGGAAGAGAGGTTATTTAACAGGAGGCTGTCGAGGGCTAGAACGGTGGTGGAACGCACTTTCGGAGCTATGGCCAGCAAATGGCATCTTCTCCGAAAGGAAATTGAAACTTCTGTAGAACATGCAGACATTATTATTCAGTGCATCTATTGACCAGGACATAACAGAACACAGTGCTTTAGCAGCATGCTTCCAAAACTACAGAGCAAACAGTAGTGCTCCAAGAAGAGCGAGGAGTGTCAGAGAGGCCTTCAAAAACTATGCCAACAGTCATTAATGCAAACATATTTCATGTCGGAATTATCAAATACTGTAACTATTGTGAACGTCATTTCATTATCAAAATTCTGTAATAGTATCTATACACAATTAAAATTAGAAAATAAACGAAGTTGTTTGTGTTACTTGTTTCTTGGAATCTTGTAGCTATTTATTTTACTTTTTTGTGCTTACTGTCTGTTCCACATTCTTCACCTATTTCATTCCATGCTTGACGAACAATATCCCTATTGTGGTAATATTTATTTTTCTGGTCCCACAACATGGGGCGTTCACGCACATTGTTGATTAGTCTTTCGACGTCCATCGCAAGCAAGCAATTACTCCAGACGCAAGCACAAACAAGCAATCGCTCCAAACTCGGTTGCGACTACCGCGGAGTCATCGCATCGCACCGCATCACACCGCTCGGCGCAGCCTGCAGTCTAAACGGGCACCGCTCTGTTGCCGCTGTTCAACCAAGCCTGCCCATTGTCACGCGATTTCAGCGCTTCATCGCTCCGCTCGCCTCGGCATCGCACCGCATCGCATCGCGGGCAGTGTAAATTTAGCCTGAAGCTGCATGACCCCTAGTCTCGCGACCATTCTACAACGGTGGTCTTTGACAGACACGCTGACCACAACAAGTCCTTCGTTCTCCGATGGATGTCTACCGGTGTTTGTTCTTCGGCAGCCGTCCGCAGCTCGTGGTCCAGCGGTTAGCGTTACTACCTCTGGATCACGCGGTCCCGGGTTCGATTCCCGGCTGGGTTGGGGATTTTCTCTGCCTGAAGATCATCCCATCATCATTCGTAAGAGTGTCTAGACTGGAGTGTGCACAAATTGGGAAAGTGTACGGGCGCTGACGACAGCGCAGTTGAGCGCCCCACAAACCAAACATAATCATCTTCGGCAGTGGAGAAAACAATAACAACACGTTGGTCCAATTTGGACGCATTTGTTAATAACGTCGCCGTAGTTCATGTTTCAGCATTTACTGCACGCATTTCGGAAAGACACGAGTGGCACACTAGGTTCAAATTCGCTCTGAGCACTATGGGACTTAACATCTATGGTCATCAGTCCCCTAGAACTTAGAAGTACTTAAACCTAACTAACCTAAGGACAGCACACACATCCATTCCCGAGGCAGGATTCAAACCTGCGACCGTAGCAGTCCCGCAGTTCCAGACTGTAGCGCCTAGAACCGCTCGGCCACACCAGCCGGCTGGCACACTAGAATCTTGGCTATTCTACATGTCAGTGCTTACATTCCCGCATCGGAGTCGCACTACGTTGCATATAGGCTGCAGCATCGTCCTCAAACGGAAACTTTTTGATTACCCCCCGATCCAAAATGCGTGTTTCACGATGTTTTGAAATGATCCTGTCAATTAACTCTAGTATCGACTGCAGACGTCACAGGCACCTATTTGGCGCTAACTTTTAAATTTGAACTATTATTTTATTGTGAACCCATGTTTAAACTAACTCACTAACGACAACCTGTCCTGTTTTGTTTCATGCGAAATATGTAAAATCATATTTCTGACTTTGTATCAAGCCACCGTAAACTTCCGTCGGTCAGTGACACTTAGCGGCCGCCGTCCAGTGTGGCCGAGCGGTTCTAGGCGCTTCAGTCCGGAACCGCGCGGCTGCTACGGTCGCAGGTTCGAATCTTGCCTCGGGCATGGATGTGTGTGATGTCCTTAGGTTAGTTAGGTTTAAGTAGTTCTAAGTTCTAGGGGACTGATGACCTCAGTAGTTAAGCCCCCTAGTGCTCAGAGCCATTTGAACTTAGCGGCGACACCCCCTTTGCCGTTTGTACTGCAGCCGTAAGCACGGTGTGCTAACGACGACCCGACATTACGGATCATGGATGTTCACTATTTCGTCACGTTTCTGCTCCATGTGACGATGTCACTTCTGGGTTCATATTTTATTTTCTTATCCCGCTAACCTCATGTACAGTGGTAAGTTTGCTTTCTTACTAGACTACGTGAATCAGGATACTATTTCTAATGTTTATTGCGTATTATTGCGTACTTTTTCACAAAATGCACATTCTGTTTTTTGGATACAATTAGAAAATGATCATTATGATTGAAATAGTTAATTCAGAAAACAAATATTTGCGGAGACTGTGGTGCTTCTTACACCACTTTGTTAACTACACGAAACACACTTTGAGCCTTGTTTCACAAACTTTATTATCACCCCACGATCTAGGTGTACGTTTATAAGGCTATTTTCTAGTACATAATCGATCAGAGACATGAGATCCAGGCAAACATAAAGACGTCAAATTTTTAAATCTATCGATCCCTGACAAACTGTAACCGTTATGTCTGTTGACAGTTTTGACAAATTACGTATGGATTTACAAAATTCGTTTGGACTGCATTTACAAAATTTATCAGCGCTCTTTTTACAGTAACTAAGATCAGTTTGTATTCCGTAGAAATGTTCGAACACGTGAGGCAATACTGACCCTACGACTTATCTTAGAAGAAAGACTAAGGAAAGGCAAACCTACGTTTCTAGCATTTGTAGACTTAGAGAAAGTTTTTGACAATGTTGACTGGAATACTCTCTTTCAAATCCTGAAGGTGGCAGGTGTAAAATACAGGGAGCGAAAGGCTGTTTACAATTTGTACAGAAACCAGATGGCAGTTATAAGAGTCGAGGGGTATGAAAGGGAAGCAGTGGTTGGGAAGGGAGTGAGACAGGGTTGTAGCCTATCCCCGATGTTATTCGATCTGTATATTGAGCAAGCAATAAAGGAAACAAAAGAAAAGTTCAGAGTAGGTATTAAAATCCATGGAGAAGAAATAAAAATGTTGAGGTTCGCCGATGACATTTTAATTCTGTCAGAAACAGCAAAGGACTCGGAAGAGCAGTTGAACGGAATGGACAGTGTCATGAAAGGAGGATATAAGATGAACATCAACAAAAGCAAAACGAGGATAATGGAATGTAATCGAATTAAGTCGGGTGATGCTGAGGGAACTGTATTAAGAAATGAGACGCAGTAGTAGGTGAGTTTTGCTATTTGGGGAGCAAAATAACAGATGATGGTCGAAGTAGAGAGGATATAAAATGTAGACTGGCAATGGCAAGGAAAGCGTTTCTGAAGAAGAGAAATTTGTTAACAGCGAGTATAGATTTAAATGTCAAGAAGTCGTTTGTGAAAGTATTTGTAAGGAGTGTAGCTGTATATGGAAGTGATACGTGGACGATATATAGTTTGGACAAGAAGACAATAGAAGCTTTCGAAATGTGGTGCTACAGAAGAATGCTGAAGATTAGATGGGTAGATCACATAACTAATGAGGAGGTGTTGGTTAGGATTGGGGAGAAGAGAAGTTTGTGGCACAACTTGACTAGAAGAAGGGATCGGTTGGTAGGACATGTTCTGAGGCATCAAGGGATCACCAATTTAGTATTGGAGGGCAGCGTGGAGGGTAAAAATCGTAGAGGGAGACCAAGAGATGAATACACTAAGCAGATTCAGAAGGATGTAGGCTGCGGTAGGTACTGGGAGATGAAGAAGCTTGCACAGGATAGAGTAGCATGGAGAGCTGCATCAAACCTGTCTCAGGACTGAAGACCACAACAACATGACTAAATACACGTTAGAGGTATGCAGAGGAATGGAATGTTTTTGTTATGTGAATGAACGAGCTAAGGTTTCGTCTTCTTTGCAGGACTTGCAATATTGTCTAAAAGGAATGGTTAATCGAACTGAGTTTGCTCATTCAGTAAAAAATGTGCGGATACGCACATGTGCAACTTTAATTTGTAACATTTCCAACTGACTGTGCTTTGTATCCTTTCATTCTGTGTGTGGGAGATCTATAACCGTTACGTGTTTGTGCTTTTCATTTATGCAGTGTTCGGCAAAGGATAAAACATCCTTCTTTAAACTACATCTTCTATGGTGTTCTCTGAGCCTAGGGCAGATTTACCTTCCACACTGTTCAATATACCAGGACTGATACTCTTGGCTCACGATCTTACGAGGGGCATTCAGTTGTTGTTGTTGTTGTTGTTGTTGTTATTGTTGTTGTGGTCTTCAGTCCTGAGACTGGTTTGATGCAGCTCTCCATGCTACTCTATCCTGTGCAAGCTTCTTCATCGCCCAGTACCTATTGCAACCTACATCCTTCTGAATCTGCTTAGTGTATTCATCTCTTGGTCTCCCTCTACGATTTTTACCCTCCACACTGCCCTCCAATACTAAATTGGTGATCCCTTGATGCCTCAGAACATGTCCTACCAACCGATCCCTTCTTCTGGTCAAGTTGTGCCACAAACTCCTCTTCTCCCCAATTCTATTCAATACCTCCTCATTAGTTATGTGATCTACCCATTTAATCTTCAGCATTCTTCTGTAGCACCACATTTCGAAAGCTTCTATTGTCTTCTTGTCCAAACTATTTATCGTCCATGTTTCACTTCCGTACATGGCTACACTCCTTACAAATACTTTCAGAAACGACTTCCTGACATTTAAATCTATACTCGACGGGCATTCAGTACGTAATGCAATGCAATTTATTTTTAAAGCAGGCTGCTTTTATTCAAGATTCCAACGCACCATATTATTCCCCACTCTTTTGCAGCAAAACCCTGTTTTTCAACATAATCTCTGTTCAGCGGGACGGCCTCGCTACTGGGGCGTATTGTGACGAGCCAGTTGCTCGGCCGCCATTGACCAGACGTTTTACATTGGTGAGATATCTGGAGAATGTGCTGGCCAGGGCAGCAGTGGAACATTTTCTGTATCCAGAAAGGCCCGTACAGGACCTGCAACACGCGGTCGTGCATTATCCTGCTGAAATGTAGGGTTTCGCAGGGATCGAATGAAGAGTAGAGCCACGGGTCGTAACACATCTGAAATGTAAAGCCCACTGTTCAAAGTGCCGCAGTGCGAACAAGAGGTAACAGAGACGTGTAACCAATGGCACCCTATAGCATCACGCCGGGTGATACGCCAGTATGGCGATGACGAATCCACGCTTCCAATGTGCGTTCACCGCGATGTCCCCAAACACGGATGCCACCATCACGCTGCTGTAAACAGAACCTGGATTCATCCGAAAAAATGACGTTTTGCCATTCGTGCACCCAGGTTCGTCGTCGAATACATCATCGCAGGCGCTCCTGTCTGTGATGCAGCGTCAAGGGTAACCGCAGCTACGGTCTCCGAGCTGATAGTCCATGCTGCTGCAAACGTCGTCGAACTGTTCGTGCAGATGGTTGTTGTCTCGCAAACGTCCCCATCTGTTGACTCAGGGATCAAGACGTGGCTGCACGATCCGTTAGAGCCATACGGATAAGATGCCAGCCATCTCGACTGCTAGAGATACGAGGCCGTTGGGATCCAGCGCGGCGTTACGTATTACCCTCCTGAACCCACCGATGGAAACTTTGCTCATGTCAGCACGTTGTAGGTGTCACCACCGGCGCCAACCTTGTGTCAATGCTCTGAAAAGCTAATCATTTGCATATCACATCATCTTCTTCCTGTTCGTAAAATTTCGCGTGTGTAGCACGTCATCTTCGTGTTGTAGCAATTTTAATGGCCGGTAGTGTAAATACATAGGGACAACAATTATGCACAACTTCAGTTGGAACGATCACGTGGATAATGTTGTCGGGTAGGCGAACCGAGGACTGTGTTTTATTGGCAGAACACGTAGGAGATACAGCGGGTCTACTCTGCTAGAGAAATGCTGTGCTATGTGGGGTCCGCATCTGATGGGATTGATGGAGACCGTCGAAAAAGTCCAAAGAATGGTAGCTCGTTTTGTACTGTCTTGTAATAGGGGAGAGAGTGTCGTGGATGCGTTACGCGAGTTGGGCTGCCAATCATTAAAACGAAGGCGTTTCTCGCTTCGGCAACATCTTCTCACCAAAGTTCAATCTCCAACTCAATCCTCAGAATGCGAAAATATTTTTTTGACGCCCACCTACACAAGGAGGAACGATTATTGCATTATAATAAGAGAAATCATAGCTCGCATGGAAACTTTTAACTCGTGCTTTTTCTTGCGCGCTGGTTGGAACGGTGGAGAAGTAGTATGAAAGTGCTTGGATGAACCCTGTTCCAGGCACTTAATTGTGAATTGCAGAGCAGTCACGTAGATGTTGGTGTACAGGGTGTTTCCTTAAGGACGTAGGGGATGCTCCACTGAACAATTTGAGGTAGGGTACCCGGGGTCGGAAAAAGCCAGCTTAAGGAGATAATAGGAATAAAATCACATTACTGTGTACTTTTTTTATTCGCATTAGCCATGGCTGACTGCAGATACCATCACTGACACGGTGAGCGTACCATTTGTACTGTATCTTACAAAATGTGCTGAAACTGATGGCCATGAACCTCCACGCCAGCATTGTATCAGCGAATAAGGCTGTGGCGCACCCTGACAAATATCCCTGGTGTGTTTTGAACCACATCGCAGGCAGCTACACTTCTGGCAACTAATTCCATCTCTGTATCCACTGCGGTCTCACACACAGGCGACTTCAGAGATTCCCGAGGGGATTCCGGCCATGTGACCTCGAAGTCCATGGAATAGGATCTCCCTTTCCAATCCAGCGACCAGGAAATACAGCACTGAGATGGTTGCAGACATCTATACAGAAGTGAGTCGGTGCAGCGTCATGTTGTATCCACATCCTCTCGCCAACAGCCAAGGGTACGTTCCCCAGTAACTCAGGTAGAACTCTTTGCACGATCTTCAGGTACAGGTGGCCATTCAGACGACCAGACAGAAGACGTGGCCCACAGAGATTGTCGCCTACATTGCCGGCCCAGATATTCACAGCAAAACGTACTTGTAGCACGGTCTGCCGGAACAAGTTCCAGCACCTCCTCCTCAAAATCCGAAGTCCGAGTGGTCCTCGTATTGCAAGGTCCCTCTTTCCAGTGAACCGGTCTCCTGCATTCGTCGATCGAGAGCAGCAGACACTCGTTGTGACGGATGATGCCTGTTAGGAAATCGTTCACTGTACAAACTTTTAGCAGCGAGAGCATCGCAACGTACTTCCCCATAGGCAAGGTGCGTGTCAGTGAATTCTACGAAACTGCTCCATCGTAGTGCACCGTACGTCTCTGAATAGCACTGAGTAATGAATGCGTCTGTCGTTGATTCATAGCGCGTTACGTCGCGGGGCAACGTAAATAGGATACAACAGAGCCACCTTCAAAAAAATGGTTCAAATGGCTCTGAGCACTATGGGACTTAACATCTATGATCATCAGTCTCCTAGAACTTAGAACTACTTAAACCTAACTAACCTAAGGACAGCACACAACACCCAGCCATCACGAGGCAGAGAAAATCCCTGATCCCGCCGGGAATCGTACCCGGGAACCCGGGCGTGGGAAGCGAGAACGCTACCGCACGACCACGAGATGCGGGCAGAGCCACCTTATGGACAATTAAAGTAAACAAAATCTGCATCATTACTTGCTAGCAATCAGGCTCGTGCTCCTCGTTTCCTTCAAGGAAATGAAGAATGTTGTTCTAAATAAACAACACAGTACGTGTAAAAGTGTACGCATGGTAGTGGTAAATATGCTGCTAGACAAAGCGGTAGACAAGTTCATTTCCATATCTCCTTATGCTGGCTTCTGCGACCCCAGGTTCCCTGCCTAAAATTGTTCAGTGGAGTATTCTCTAAGCCCTATTTCGCTGTTGTATGCTCTGACGGAAACACCCTGTAGATAAAAATGTCGTGTGACTAGGGCCTCCCGTCGGGTAGACCGTTCGCCGGATGCAAGTCTTTCGATTTGCCGCCACTTCGGCGACTTGTGCGTCGATGGGGACGAAATGATGATGATTAGGACAATACAACACCCAGTCCCTGAGCGGAGAAAATCTCCGACCCCGCCGGGAATCGAACCCGGGCCCTTTGGATTGACATTCTGTCACGCTGACTACTTTTTTTTTATTCAATTTTGTTCGTTTTCGTTCGTTTCATTTGCTCGGTGGGGACGTCGCAAAACACCCGTTTCAGTTCGTCATTGTCCATTAACTCAGTTTTTTTTTTTTTTTTTATTACAGTGGGCAGCTAACCCTCTGACCGAACACGCTGAGTTACCGTGCCGGCTTCACCTACCGGGGGCGGACACCCTATAGACGTGGCTCGGCCACAAGAATTATTCTCCACTACCTGCCATATCTTGGCAGTCCGTCGGTAATTACCTACAACAACAGCCTTCTACACCAGCAGTTTTTGCCCGGTCATATCGCAATATTGCCAGGTATTGCAGCCACATTTCAGCAATGTCGACGGCAACACTCGTTGCCGTAAATTATTTCCCGCGCTAACGCTCCTTAACATGGCTCGGATAAACAAGTCTAAGCACAAGCGAGTTTCTTTTTGAGATCCAAAGAGACAGTAAGGTGTACGGTACTAGTCTGTGCCTTTGCTTGTCGCGTTCTAGTTGCCCTGCTAGAACGAGCTCGCCCTCGACATGAGAGACACGCGTCCTTTCCCTAATAATTTCTCCCCGTCCTCCACCCCTCCCCGAGCAACAGGACAATAATTCAGAGCGCGGTTGTGCCCTCCCGCTTCAGCCCCCCCCCCGGTGGTGGTTTTTAATCCATTTCCCTCCCCTCGGCCCTTAGCACAGGGGCGAGAGAAAGCAGCACAATTCTCTGCGGCATTCTTCGGCGCGGACATTATTCATCCCCCACTCCAGGCGGGCAACACGGGCTCTCGACCCAGTTCCGCGGAACAGAACAGAACGGGACGCCGATTTGAAAGCCCAGCAGGTTGCCCGCTCCAACTCCCTCCACCTTACCCCGAAAACCCCCCAACGTCACACAAAGGGGCGGTTTAATTAGCAGTGGCTCCATGTTGAAGGGCCGTGAAAAATTCCTGCTGTGGATACAGAACGAGTGGAGACGGGGGTGGAACAAGAGCAGGACGGCGGATAGAGGGAGGAGCGAGAGATAGAGAGAGGGAGGGGGGGAGGGGGCAAACACAGCGACGTGCTAATGAATCCGGTAAATTTCTAAGCCGCTTAGGCGCCCCACCGAGCGAACGATTTCACTCACGAGAGTGGACCGCTATTTCGCTCACAGAGGGGCATTCAGGATTTTTGGTTCCGGCGCTAAGTGGAAATTCAACTCGCCTCTGATGGGAACTTAACGGCTTATTCTCAGATTCCGACCTCGATAATTATTCAGCCCCGCACGTTCTCGGTTTGCAGATTATCCATCTTCATATTCAGCGGGTGTTACGCTCGTTTCTATTCATACTGAATAACGATGTAGAGTATTTTTGCACGCACGTTCAATTAAAACTTTGGAAGATTTGTATTCGCAGCTGAGAATACGATTAGAGTTCAGCTATAAAACGCATTGGTCGCATACGAAACTTTTTCTTGTACCGGGACTCGAACCTGGTTCTCACACTATACGTGAGCGGCTGCCTCACCATTCCAGCTAGCCGAGTACGGCTCCTGGACCGACCCAAACCCTTGTCACTGTGTGTCTACGTCCTGTGATTCCCGCACAGAGAGAGACTGCCCCTCCATTAGCCCTATTTCATTTTGTATTTCTAACCCATCACTCAACTGATCAGAAGTTCTTTGCATCCTACCACAGAACTTCACTAATCCCAACTGTAACTTCAACCTGCTCTTTTCCCTTTTCTAACGTATCTGTCCCATTAAGGGATCTAACTTTCTCTGCCCCAACCCACAGATTTCCAACTTAATTTTTCTTGATGACGACATCCAGTTGTGTAGTCCTCAGCTGGAGACCCGAATGGGGGACTACTCAACTTCTGGAGTTCTTTAACTCATAGAATGTCTTCATTATTTAACCATACAATTGAGCTGCGTGTATTCGGGAAAAGTAACGGTGTAGTTTCCCCACGCGTTTCAAGTACCAGCACAGCATGGCCATGGGTAATACTAGAACAATCAAGATAAATTCATAAGATTTGTCGTCTTGGAAAAAGCGTTCGACGATGTAAAATGGTTCAAGAAATCCTAAGAAAAGTAGGGGTAAGCTGTAGGGAAACACGGGTATGATACTATATGTACAAGAGCCATGAGGGATCAGTGAGCAATTTGGAAGTGCTTAGATTAAAAAGGGTATAAGACTGGGATGCAGTATTTCGTCCCTATTTTTCAATCTCTCCATCGAAGCAGCAACTAGGGAAGTAAATGAAAGGTTCAATAGTGGAATAAAATTCAGGATGAAAGGCTATGAATGGTAAGATCCCACGATGAGATTGCTATGCTGAATGAAAACGAAGAAGAACTGCAGGGTGTGTTGCATGCAATTAACAGTGTAATGAGCACAGAATATGGACTGAGAGTAAATCGAAGAAGGACGAAAGTAATGAAAAGTAGCAGAAACGAGATGAATGAAAAAAAAAAAAAAGAAAAGAAAAGAAGAGTTTGAGGGGTGGCAGAAATGAGACTGGCGATACACTTCACATCATAATTGGTGATCACGAAGTAGGTGAAGTTAAAGGAATTTTATTACCTAGGCAGCAAAATACCTGATGATGGACAGAGAAAGAGGAGAACTTAAAAAGCAAGCTAACACTGGCAAAACGGGCACTCCTGACCGGGAGAAGTCTAATAGTATCAAACACAGATCTTAATTTAAGAATGAAATTTCTGAAAATGTAGTTTTGGAGCACTGCACTGTATGGTAGTGAAACATGCACTGTGGGAAAAACAGAACGGAAGACAATAGAGGCTTGTGAGATATGGTGCTACAGAAGAATGTTTAAAATTACCTCGGGTGATAAGGTAAGGAATGAGAAGGTTCTGTACAGAATTGGCGAGGAAAAGAATAGGAAAACACTGACAAGGAGAAGGGACAGGATGATAGGACAAAATGGTTCAAATTGCTCTGAGGACTATGGGACTTAACATCTGAGGTCATCAGTCCCCGAGATCATAAGAACTACTTAAACCTAACTAACCCGAGAACATCACACACATCCATGCCCGAGGCAGTATTCGAACCTGCGACCGTAGCGGTCGCGCGGTTTCGGACTGTAGCGCCTAGAACCGCTCGGCCACTTGGGCTGTTAAGATATCAGGGAATGACTTCCATGGTACTAGAGTGAGCTGTAGAGGACAAAACTGTAAAGGAAGACAAAGATTGGGATACATCCAACTAATAATTGAGGACGTAGGCTGCAAGTGCTACTTGGAGATGAAGAGGTTGCCACAGGAGAGGAATGCGTGGTGGGCCGCATCAAACCAGACACAAGATTGACAATTCAGAAAAAAAAAATTGATTGATTATGGACACGGGGGAGACATAATTAAAATTCCAAATAATGAAATAAAGCTTAGATTTCAAAACAAAATAATAGCCTAGGCAAGAAAATAACTTCGTTGATAAAATGTGCTATAGCCGCGGACTCACACATAAAAAATGGATTTCTTGTATAAACTGTGTGTCGCAGGTGGTGTAATATAATAAGTGACTTTTTTCTGTCATGATTGTTAAGTACAGGGTGGGGCAAACAAAAGTAGCCCAGAGAACAGGGCTCCAGGGCAGAAAGATACACAGCACAGGAATTACAGTACTATCCTGACTATAGCATATGTTAAAACTGACCACCATTCACCTCTTGGCTCTTCTGGGCGCTGGTCAGCAAGTTGCTGAAGGCGAATCGAAGCCGGACTGCCGGAACTGCTGCAGTCTCATCCGGAATGTGGTGCTGCAGTTCTTGCGGACCATGAGGGTTGGTGCGATACACCTCAGACTTGAGGGCTCCCCACGCAGTCAGACACTGACAGATCGGGTGACCTGGGTGGCCAGCTATGGCCGCGACCAGCCTGACCTCTGCTGACAACTCTGTCAGGAGTGAAGGTCGTGTAAATGTGCTCCAAGGTTCGGCCGGCTGTACGGGAAGTTCCCCCATCCTGTTGAAAGTAACTACACTCCTGGAAATGTAAAAAAGAACACGTTGACACCGGTGTGTCAGACCCACCATACTTGCTCCGGACACTGCGAGAGGGCTGTACAAGCAATGATCACACGCACGGCACAGCGGACACACCAGGAACCGCGGTGTTGGCCGTCGAATGGCGCTAGCTGCGCAGCATTTGTGCACCGCCGCCGTCAGTGTCAGCCAGTTTGCCGTGGCATACGGAGCTCCATCGCAGTCTTTAACACTGGTAGCATGCCGCGACAGCGTGGACGTGAACCGTATGTGCAGTTGACGGACTTTGAGCGAGGGCGTATAGTGGGCATGCGGGAGGCCGGGTGGACGTACCGCCGAATTGCTCAACACGTGGGGCGTGAGGTCTCCACAGTACATCGATGTTGCCGCCAGTGGTCGGCGGAAGGTGCACGTGCCCGTCGACCTGGGACCGGACCGCAGCGACGCACGGATGCACGCCAAGACCGTAGGATCCTACACAGTGCCGTAGGGGACCGCACCGCCACATCCCAGCAAATTAGGGACACTGTTGCTCCTGGGGTATCGGCGAGGACCATTCGCAACCGTCTCCATGAAGCTGGGCTACGGTCCCGCACACCGTTAGGCCGTCTTCCGCTCACCCCCCAACATCGTGCAGCCCGCCTCCAGTGGTGTCGCGACAGGCGTGAATGGAGGGACGAATGGAGACGTGTCGTCTTCAGCGATGAGAGTCGCTTCTGCCTTGGTGCCAATGATGGTCGTATGCGTGTTTGGCGCCGTGCAGGTGAGCGCCACAATCGGGACTGCGTACGACCGAGGCACACAGGGCCAACACCCGGCATCATAGTGTGGGGAGCGATCTCCTACACTGGCCGTACACCACTGGTGATCGTCGAGGGGACACTGAATAGTGCACGGTACATCCAAACCGTCATCGAACCCATCGTTCTACCATTCCTAGACCGGCAAGGGAACTTGCTGTTCCAACAGGACAATGCACGTCCGCATGTATCCCGTGCCACCCAACGTGCTCTAGAAGGTGTGAGTCAACTACCCTGGCCAGCAAGATCTCCGGATCTGTCCCCCATTGAGCATGTTTGGGACTGGATGAAGCGTCGTCTCACGCGGTCTGCACGTCCAGCACGAACGCTGGTCCAACTGAGGCGCCAGGTGGAAATGGCATGGCAAGCCGTTCCACAGGACTACATCCAGCATCTCTACGATCGTCTCCATGGGAGAATAGCAGCCTGCATTGCTGCGAAAGGTGGATATACACTGTACTAGTGCCGACATTGTGCATGCTCTGTTGCCTGTGTCTATGTGCCTGTGGTTCTGTCAGTGTGATCATGTGATGTATCTGACCCCAGGAATGTGTCAATAAAGTTTCCCCTTCCTGGGACAATGAATTCACGGTGTTCTTATTTCAATTTCCAGCAGTGTATATGTCTTTTGCTCCTCGGTTAATATTTCCACAAATGATTTCAATATATTGGCAATGTAACGCGCCGAAGTCTACGTGTGATGAGAGGATATGGGAGCAGTGATGCGGCGTGCAGACACTGCACATCATATCACAGCCTACTGAAAATACAACGGCGTTTCGTGGAAGATACGCCGATTCTCCACTGTCCAAAACTTGTGATGCTGTGAGTTGACATAACTCCGGTGAAACCAGGCTTCAGACTTAAAGCACAGATCCATGTCCAAGCCATTCATTATTACCTCAGTGAACAGCCACTCAACAAATTGAAGGAGCTGAGGAGCATCTGCTGGTTTTAATGCATGACCAACAGACACGCGACAGGGGTGTGCATACAACTCAAGGTCCGAGTATTCATCCGCGCGATCCACATGATATGCCGATCAGGCGTTGGGTTGATTTCATAGGACTCTGAAGCATTTCCTAGCGTAACACCTACAGCGCTTCTCGGTGTTGAAAAAACAAGAATAGCTCCCAAATTAGCTCCCATGTCCTTAAAATATCAATTCACAAAAATGGTTCAAATGGCTCTGAGCACTATGGGACTTAACATCTATGGTCATCAGTCCCCTAGAACTTAGAACTAGTTAAACCTAACTAACCTAAGGACACCACACAACACCCAGTCATCACGAGGCGGAGAAAATTCCTGACCCCGCCGGGAATCGAACCCGGGAACCCAGGCGTGGGAAGCGAGAACGCTACCGCACGAGCACGAGCTGCGGACATCAATTCACAAAATGATCCGTCCCTCCACAAGTAGTAATTACGAAATAGAAATAAGAGACAAATAGAGGGAAATATCTAGTATAGAAAGCAAAAGAAAAGAAAAGAAAAGAAAAGAAAAGAAAAGGAACATTCAATTATAAATTTTAGGAAAATGGGAAGGAGGAACACAGTAGAAAATATTAAAATATTAGTTTTTCCAATACGTAAAAAAATCAATATTATAGTCATATAACGTAGGTCTGGGACACCAAAGATAGTGTTCATTAAAGTATAAATAGCCATACGTTGTAATTACTATACTCCAGTCTCTAGTCTGTTCTAGTTCGGAAGTTATTTAGGACGTACAGCTTTAGAGAACAACAATTGGGACTTTATTAAACGGGGATCAAGAATAGATCGTGACGAGACTGTTTTTGAGGGTTGTCAGTTCACGACTTTAATTTGGACATTCATCAGATTAGATAAACGGGAAGCTGAATAGCAATCTCTTTGGCTTTAATGTCAATTGGTGTGAATATTTAAACGCTTTACTGGATCGAGAATTTTAACCGGATTCGGACTTTGAATTGTGATAGTGGGAAACTTTAAGTTCACGCGACTAGTGATCATAGTTAATGACAGTTTGCGGATATTAAATAGAAATAACTTATTTACCGAAAGTGACAGGATATTATCTAACATCTCTGATGCTAGCGGGAATCCTACTTAGACATCTAATTACAGAACTTCTTTGAATTTGTCAATATACTTACGTTGTTAATTTGAAACATAATACAAGTCTTGAACATTAATTTCAGTTAGATTAATAAACGTTAAGGTTATGTAATCTTTGCCAAGAACAAACTAGCGATTCGCAACTAAAACAATTGAACGAAAGGTTACAGTATCGTCGTCTGTAAACATTGGTAGTAAAGCTACTAAAGATCTTTTTCTATTAGTGTTGGGACGACTATACGTGTAGTGACCCACGTTTAACATTGGGTATTTTTTCAAACTGATACTTAGCCAGGACAATATTAAATAAAAGTAAAACCCTTCAATGACAGACAATGCGTAAAAAATAAAATCAAACTTTCACCTATTAGACGAAAAAGCGAAAATAGAAAAAGGGCTGTTACACTAGTGAACTGCATCCACGTTTTCTGGTGTGCTGGCACGTTTCAGAATGTTTTTTGACTTGTTCAAAACAGATCCTGTCTGACGCCATTTTCGGACTAGGCATTGCATGGCACTGTCTGCTGGCACTTCGACACCACTGAAGTTCTCAACAAAGAACTACCCACACGGTGCCACGACTTGACTTGGCTGCCAGGTAACTTTCCACAACAAGCACGTGGCCCGCGCTGACTGCTACTGGCATGCAGCAGCACTGCTCTGTCGCTGTTGCAGTACCGGGCTATTCTTCGCCACTTACTGTCCCTGTCAATACACATCGGTAAAACCAATTTCGCACTAGCCTAACCTGGAACCGATATATCGAACTGGCACGTAAAATTCCGCTTTAACAATCATATTGTTTGTAACGGGGAACAAATCGACGATTTCCGTCCACGTTGGGCGTCTTATGAAAGACGTGATGAGCTGCATTTGTTTGAGCTGACTCCAACTATACACTGCGAAAACAAAACTGCAAATATCTGCCGAAAATCCAAAGAAAATGCGTTTGACGACTCTTAGGAGGGGCGCACTGTATAAGCGGCCTGAACTGCGACAGATGTTGACTGATCACAATCACGGACACTGAGGCGTCTCATGCTTATGTGAGACAATGTTAGGACCACCAGTGAGAGTTTGAAAGTACCCTCGTTGTCAGATTCTATTTGCCTAGCTTGTCGAACCGTGTAATACCCTGGCCTGTGAGGCATTCAAACGTGACAGTGTCCTGACGATGTACGGCATCAGAACGTAAGAACAGACAACTTGTCCCCAAGGTTCCGCTCGATCTCTTCTACTCTCTACGTGGGAGTGTCACCATACTGTGCAGCAACCACGTCTTGACCCACTCACGCCTGCGCCTGCCGCCCAATAACAGGTAACTGACTTCAAAATTCTGTATCATCTCGTACCATAGGTCAAGACTATGCAGTTATCAGCCGACGTGTAGCTTGCCATCAGTACCACAACACCAACGTCTGCTTCTGGAGTGGTGTCGTGAACCGGAAGCAAGGACTGCTGACGAATGGAGTTTCATTGTGTCCAGCAATGGATCGCGGTTGTGCACTACCCTGGACGACTACGGTGGCAGGTCCCTTTCTTCTAATGTTTTGGAAAGGCACAGTTGCGTTACTTTTGGTATCACGGTACGAGCAGCCATCGGGTTTGACTAAAGGAGACTGAGGGGACTGTGACAGCACAACAGTGGGGCATAGGCATCCTATGTCCTCATGCGTTACCTTTCACGCGATAGTATCGTGATGCCATTTTTCAACGGGACAATCCTCTACCAAACGCAGCATGTGTCTCAATGAGCAGTCTGCGTGATGCTAAGTTACTCCCATGTCCAACAAGTTTTCTGCGTGACAGACCATGTGTGGGACCAGTTCGGACGTCAACTCCATCCCAGGCGCAACACCCAGGATATCAACAATTCTGGGCTAGCGTTCCTCTGGCTTTGTGACACCCTTCCCAACCGAATCAGTCCATTCATCCAGGCCAGCGATGGTGCAATGTCATTTCGTTAATTCGGCTCATAATGTCAAGTTGTTTGTAAATTTGACTCGATTTTGTCACCTCCACCTGCGAAGTTTACCTCCCCCCCCCCTTTTTTTTCAGGCGCTGTAAGCTACCCGACTGCCGATCAGCACATGATGCAGCAAACGCCTGAAAAGACTAACCTTTAGACTATGAGACACACACGTGTCATATACTTCGACAAGAAACTGCATGACCTTCTATACTAATTGGGTACAGCAAAATGCTGACTTGGGGAAATTCAGAGATAAATAAGCTAACAATATGTGAAATGTGATGATAACCATGAAGGTTGAATTGGAACTTGTAATGCGAATAGATGCTGGTATAAAAGAGCAAGAAAAGTAGTGGATGCAATACTCTCGTCAGAATGGGATGTCTGACATCAGAAGCTGCATCTACTAACATTAACTTGACTTTGGGTGAAGAAATGGAAGGAAGCAGTCTATAGACAAAGACTATAATACAGAGAATGGTGAGGGTAAAGTTCTGAAAAGCTGTTAAGACTTGCTCAAGGTAGGGAGAATTAGCAGACAGCATCATACTGATCAAAACACTGATGGCTCAAGTAACAGGTAAACAAACAGTAAAACTATCAAGGAGAAGGCTGCCATGGCGGCACTAAGGAACTGTAAATGATCAGAATGTAGTTCTCATACGATTATAGCAAACACTCTTTCTCAAATAGAATTGCCTTCTAAACATCTGTAAGTTCAGACGTGGGGTACACTCTTTGCCACAATGATGACAGATGATGCAAAGTGGAGCAGTTTCTATCCTTCCATTTCGTCTCAGCAGTTCCTTTTCCAAGCTTTCGTCAGCAGTTTTCTCCCCAAAGAAGTATCCACGATGGACCAGTGACCTGTAGGGTGAATAGTTCGAGGTCTCCCAGCTGTTGAGGTTAATGTGTCACATTTTCCTGTTAGCCCTAATTGTATCTTTAAACCATTTCCTCTGACTTCCCACACAGCGTCGGCCCACTGTCAACCACGAGTAAAACGCTTGCACTGGCCATCGCAGCAAAGAGAGACACCGAGGCTGTGGCACGGTATTCAGTGCTCCCTGCTTTAGGGTATAAATCCACTCACATATGCTGAAAAAAGGTTGATAGTTGGTGCACATATCTTTACATATATTCTGTGACTGGGCGGTATTTTGCATACAATATCTTATTTATCTGTTGTATAGCCTATACAAAATGGAGCATACATGTTTGCACGTGTGTGTCTGGGATCTCCTTCCAAAGCCCTGGGTTAATTTCAACCAAATTTGACACAGAAACAGCAGGCCTCAGAATTATCAGCACTGAGGGGTTTATAACCTCCTAGCTCCAGCAGGAGTGGAGATGCGGGAAAAAAGGTATTGTTTTCCAGCCCGTGGTGTAAAGATTGCCCTGCACGACAGGTGCATTATGTGGGAATAGCATCAGCCTGATTTATAGACCCGATTTGCAGAGTAGCCAACACATCACTGACAAGAATGGTTTTCCGGCCCCAACATGCAGCCTGACCCGTTCGAGACGCATGTGTTGAAGTAGAATCGTCATGTTCCTAGAGCTACACATGCAGATGGCCTGAGTGACCTGAGAGAAGGAGGAGGAAGTGGAAAGTGAGAGAAGATGGCGTGAGCAGAGATAAGGGAGGGATGGGAGAGACGATGGCCAGAGAGACAGGAAGGGGGATGGGATGGGCAGAGAAAGTGGGAGAAGAGGATAGAGAAAGAAGTTTGTTGCAGGGTTAGGATCGGAACACCTTGCATGGGAGGCATATGTATTTGGGCACATCTAGCTTACGGATGGGATGGGAGAAGATGGATAGTGAGTAAGGGAGGTGGATGAGGTGGACAGAGATAATCTGAGACGAGATGAGATGAATATCAAAAGAGTGCCAGGAGGGCATGGACAGGGAGAGGGTAACAGAGATGGAGAGAGGGGGGAGATGGATAGGATAGGATTGAGACAGTAAGAGGGCCATGGAGAGAACTGAGGAGGACACAGAGAGGTTGGAGGAAAAGTTTGCAATATATCTGTCAAATGCGTATATGAGCAAAACTGCAGGAGAAAGGCTAGTAAAGCTTCTTTAAATCAAGTTCGCAATTTTTTCTTTATTTGAGTCATCAGTCTTTTGACTGGATTGATGCAGTCAACAGTGAATTCCTCTCTTACACTGACCTCTCTAACTCAGAAAGTACCAAATCCAACCTTATGTCCTCACTTATTTATTGGATGTATTCCAATCTCGGTCTTCTCCTACAGTTTCTACCCTCTACAGCTCTCTCTGGTACCGCGGAAGTTATTTCCTGCTGGTTTAGAGCAAGCAGTAAATAAAAGAATTAGCACCAGTCGGCATTTCTTGTGACCTATCTAATACATTTGACTGTTGAACAACATCATCCTCCTAAATAAACTGAGCTTTTAGAAATTGATGGTACAGCCAAACAGTGGATAACAGCATATCTAACCAACAGAATACAGAAAATTACACGTAATAATTCAGACAATGAAATCAGAGCAGATTCCTCTGACTGGAAAGAAATCGCATATGGAGATCCGCTAGCTCAATTTTAGGTACGCCATAGTTCCTCATATATGTAAGCCACTTTCTGTCTAACGTAAACAAGCAAAGTTAGTTCTTTCTGCGAATGATGCTAGTACTGTAATCAACCCAAGCATTCATACAGAAACAGAAGAAATGTTCTTAAAACCATCATTGACTGTTGAATAGTCTTACTTTAACTTTAAAAAGGTACAGCATATTTAGTTCTTCACATCTAGGGTTACTACACTAGTCATAAGTGTAACACGTGAAGAGGAAGTAATAAATAGGGTGGAAACTTCAAAATTCCTAGGGGTTCACGCTGAACAGGAGAAAAGCACATTTTGGAACTCCTAAAGCAACATAGTTCAAAAACTGAAAAAGTTTCTCCTTGGCAAATCCTCCAAATTGCACAGGAGAGTTTCTGTTATTGTAATATATAAATGATAGTGCGGAAGAATTATTAACTCACATCTGTATATTTAATAACAATACTACAACTAACGATAATAATAAACAAACAAAAAAGCAAATTAATTTGCGATGTGAATGTAAAATCACTCGTTCCACATCATTACAATATATTGTGCAAAAGATTTATGGAACATGATTTTCCATACATTCCTTTCTTCGCCGATTCTGCAGGAAACCACCTCATTCCTTACGAGTCCACCAAATTTTCAGCATTCTTCTGTAGCACCACATTTCAAAGGCTTCCGTTCTCTTGCGTTCCAGTTTTCCCACAGTCTATGTTTCACTATCATGCAATACTGTGCTCCGAACGTACTTTCTCAGAAATGTCTCCCTCAGATTAAGGCCTACGTTTGATACCAGTAGACTGCTCTTGGTCAGGAATGCTCTCTTTGCCTATGCTGGTCTGCTTTCTATGTCCTTGCTTCGTCCGTCTTCCAAGGTGGCAGAATTCCTTGAGATCCTCTGCTTCGTGATCACCTATTTTTATATTAAGTCTCTCCTTATTCTCATTACTTTAGTCTTTCTTCGTTTTACCCTCAGTCACTATTATGTACTCGCTAGATTGTTCATTCCATTCAACACACCCTGTAATTCTTCTTCAGTTTCACCGAGGACAGTAATATCATCGTCCAATCTCGTCTTTCATATCCTTTCATCCTGAATTTTATTCCAACCTTAACTTTTCTTGTATTTTCCTCATCGTTTCCTCGATGTATAGATTGAACTATAGGGGCGAAATACTGTATCCCTGTCTTAAACCCTTTTTAATCCAAGCACTTCGAAATTGCTCTTCCAGTCTCATGGTTCCCGCATGCTTCTCATATATACTGTATATTACTCGTCTCTCCCTATAGTTTATCCCTGCTTCTCTCAGAATTTTGAACAATGTGCAACATTTTACATTGCCAGACGCTTTTCTCAGGTCGACAAACCCCATGAGCGCGCCTTGATTTTTGTTCAGGCTTGCTTCCATTATCAAACGCTACGTCCTAAGTACGTCTCTGGTGCCTTTGTAAAGGCAAACTGGCCGTCTACATCTACAATGATATTCCACAACCTACCGTACGTAGAGGGTACCTCGTGCTACTCATTTTCTTACCTGCTCCACTCGCAGATAGAACGAGGGAGAAACGACTGTCTGTATGCGTCTGTATGAGCGCTAATTTCTTCGTGGTACTTACGCGCACTGTATGGTCGACGCAGTACAATCGTCCTGCAGTCAGCTTCAAATGCCATTTCTCTGGATTTCTTCAGTAGTGTTCCTCTAATACAACACCGGTATCGGCTTCCCTCCAGGGAAAATTTGGCTTCCTCAAGAATCCTGTAACACTTCCGTTTTTATCGAACCTAACAGAGTAACAAATCTAGCACCGCACCTCTGTATTGTTTCTATGTATTTCTTTAATCCGACCTAATACGGATCCCTTTTTATTTCTTCCACTGCCCACTACTACGCTAAAGTGCCAAAGAAACTGGTATAGGTTTACTGCTGCTATAATGGCGGGTTATCAAGATTTAAGTGAGCTTAAACGTGGTGTTACAGTCGGCGCACGAGCGATGGGACACAGCATCTCCGAGGCAGCGATGAAGTGGGGACTTTTCCGTATGACCACTTCACGAGTGAAGCGTGAATATCAGGAATCCGATAAAACATCAAATCTCCGACATCGCTGCGGCCGGGGAAAGATCCTGCAAGAACGGGACCAAAGACGACTGAAGAGAATTGTTTAACGTGACAAGTGCAAATTGCTGCAGGTTTCAATGCTGGGTCGTCAACACGTGTCAGCATGCGAATCATTCGACGAAACTTCATCGATATGGCCCACTCGTGTACCCTTCATGACTGCACGACAGAAAGGTTTACGCCTCACCTGGGCCCGTCAACACCGACACTGGACTATTGATGACTGGAAACATGTTGCCCTGGAGTCTCGTTTCAGATTGTACGGTTATGGAGGCAACCTCATGAATCCATGGACCCTGACTGGAAACATGTTGCCTGGTTGGACGAGTCTCGTTTCAAATTGTACGGTTATGGAGACAGTCTCATAAATCGATGGACCCTACATGTCAGCAGAGGACTGTTCAAGCTGGTGGAGGCTCTGTAATGGTGTGGGGTGCGTGCAGTTGCGGTGATATGGGACTCCTGATACGTCTAGACACGACTTTGACAGGTAACATGTACTTAAGCATCGTGTCTAATCACCTGCGGCCTTGGGCAATTCCAGCAGGACAATGCGACACCCCAGACGTCCAGAAGTGCTACAGAGTGGTTCCAGGAACAATCTCCTGAGTTTAAACACTTCCGCCGGCCACCGAACTCCCCAGGAGGAGAAAATCATGTTCCATAAATCTTTTGCACAATATATTGTAATGATGTGGAACGAGTGATTTTACATTCACATCGCAAATTAATTTGCTTTTTTGTTTGTTTATTATTATCGTTAGCTGTAGTATTGTTATTAAATATACAGATGCGAGTTAATAATTCTTACGCACTATCATTTATGCATTACAGTAACAGAAACTCTCCTGTGCAATTTGGAGGATTTGCCAAGGAGAAACTTTTTCAGTTTTTGAACTATGTTGCTTTAGGAGTCCCAAAATGAGCTTTTCTCCTGATCAGCGTGAACCCCTAGGAATTTTGAAGTTTCCACCCTATTTATTACTTCCTCTTCACGTGTTACACTTATGACTAGTGTAGTAACCCTAGATGTGAAGAACTAAATATGCTGTACCTTTTTAAAGTTAAAGTAAGACTATTCAACAGTCAATGATGGTTTTAAGAACATTTCTTTTGTTTCTGTATGAATGCTTGGGTTGATTACAGTACTAGCATCATTCGCAGAAAGAACTAACTTTGCTTGTTTACGTTAGACAGAAAATCGCTTACATATATGAGGAACTATGGCGGACCTAAAATTGAGCTAGCGGATCTCCATATGCGATTTCTTCCCAGTCAGAGGAATCTGCCCTGATTTCATTGTCTGAATTATTACGTGTAATTTTCTGTATTCTGTTGGTTAGATATGCTGTTATCCACTGTTTGACTGTACCATCAATTTCTAAAAGCTCAGTTTATTTAGGAGGATGATGATGTTCAACAGTCAAATGTATTAGATAGGTCACAAGAAATGCCGACTGGTGCTAATTCTTTTATTTACTGCTTGCTCTAAACCAGCAGGAAATAACTTCCGCGGTACCAGAGAGAGCTCTAGAGGGTAGAAACAATTATGCAGCATGAACATATTGAGCATATCTGGGATGCCTTGCAACGTGCTGTTCAGAAGAGATCTCCACCCCCTCGTACTCTTGCGCATTTACAGACATCCCTGTAGGATTCGTGGTGTCCATTCCCTCCAGCTCTACTTCAGTCGAGTCCATGCCACGTCGTGTTGTGGCACTTCTGCGTGCTCGTGGGGCCCGTACAAGATATTTGAGGGGTGTACCAGTTTCTTTTGCTCTTCAGTGTATATCTAGATTGATCCTCTGCATTTTCCTTTTCATATTTTCTACTTTTCTATCACGTTCAAATTTGTGACATTCCATGCACCTACTGGAAGAATGCAATCCTGTCGTTGATTATTCCATCTTTTTCTCTACAAAGGCTTCAAACATAGTTTGTAAAATTCCAGAAACGTCACGAGGTTTTGTAGTAATTTAAAAATTTATTGCTGGATGGAATATATGGTGAATTACGTCTTTTTTGTATGAATATTATAAAGTAAGTAATTCACTTTTTGACTGTCGCGCTAGGCCATACTGCATAATTGTTTTCGTTACTTTTTAGGAATTTTAAATGTAGTATGCTTGCACTTTAGAAAATATGAATTACAGACATAAAAGCCTGTGACTTCTTATGAGCAGGTAGTTAATTAGAATAGATGCCATCTGTATGCAAATTAGAAAGTGCAAATTATTCTATGAAATAATGTTGGTATCCTTTTGTAGATGAGTAGTCACTTTGCAAAATTTGGGCTTATATAACGAGCAAATGATGAACTAATTCAGGAGAAAGATAGTTCAGCTACGTATTGTCTTTAGTTTCAATTTAATAAATTTACAATCAATCAATAACTTGAAACTTCCTGGCAGATTAAAACTGTGTGCCGCACCGAGACTCGAAAACAATGTTCAAATGTGTGTGAAATCTTATGGGACTTAACTGCTAAGGGCTCGGGACCTTCGCCTTTCGCGCCACGTGCTCTACCATCTGAGTTACCCAAGCACGACTCACGACCCGCCCTCACACCTTCAGTTCTGCCAGTACCTCGTCTCCTACGCACGCAGATGAGCTTTTGTGAAGTTTGGAAGGTACTAAGACTAGTCACAAACTGAATTTTCCCGACCGTGTGTTCAAATGGTTCAAATGACTCTGAGCACTATGGGACTCAACATTTGAGGTCATCAGTCCCCTAGAACTTAGAACTACTTAAACCTAACTAACCTAAGGACATCACACACATCCATGCCCGAGGCAGGATTCGAACCTGCGACCGTAGCGGTCACGCGGTTCCAAACTGTAGCGCCTAGAACCGCACGGCCACTCCGGCCGGCACCGTGTGTTCATAGTCTGAATGTAAGGCAATACATCGTCTGGGACTGGAGTCAGTATGTACGTGTTAGCAGTTATTCCTGAAAGATGATGCGAGTCAAGTGCTCGTCCGACAAAGTCAGTGGTAATTTCGCTTCTGGTTGTAAATGCTGAACATTAATAGTTGGATGTTATTTCTTTGTTATTGAGACATTATCTACCACTATGCTATACTGCGCCCATTTTGTTTTGACAACACGAAACACGGCGGTTGTTTGGTCAATTTGCTTTACTGTGATCGTGGGGTTCTATCTTTTTGGCAACTGGCGTCTTAAAACAATTACTTCTACACTGGTTGCATGTGCGCCTTCAACGATACCGATATTTGTGTGTCTGTCTTGCCATGTGGTATGCAGAATCGTTCAGATCGCTGGTGATAATGTTTCAGCTTTTTAAGGTGCTGTCTGGAACATATGTAGGATTCAGATCGATAAAGTAGTGTGGAATGTAGTACTGAGCTGTAGATGGGGACCTTTCCAGCAACATGCCATCACGAAACACTGCGCTGCAGAGTGAAAATCTCATTCTGGGAACATGGCATCATGTTTTCCAAAGTCTCTTAGTCTGGCAAAGAATGCTCCAGTATGGTATACGCGGGTCGTTCAATGAGTAATGCCCCACATTAAAAAAAAACCATTAATATACATACACAAACATCCTTGTCGGTGTATCACATTTGATGTTTGTTCTGTGCGCCGGTCAGGTTTCGAACCGTACTGGCAGATGGCAGAGACGAAGTACAGTGTCAAAGAGGCGTCTACATACGACTCACGTTACAAGCAGCGTACTGCTAATGAAATGTGTGCAGAAAAAGAAACCGTGGTGAACATCCATAAACGTTTGTGTGCAGTGTACGGCGATACTGCAGTTGATAGGAGCATAGATGGGCAATGAATAAAGAAAGTTACAGCCTCATGAAATGTGGAAACAGAGCTCCATGACCAGACACCCTCGGGACGTCCAGTCACAGCCACTGGACATCATTGCCTCATCCACCCTACAGTCCAGACCTGGCACCCTCGGACTTCCATCTCTTTGGGCCGCTTAAAGATTCTCTGCAGGGAACACACTTTGGAGATGACGAGAGTGTCAGTCGTGCAGTGAAAACATCGCTACACCTACAGGACAAGAGCTTTTACCAGCAGGCAATACACGCTCTTCCACAACGATGGCGTACGGCCATAGAACGTGATGAGGACTAATACAAAAATAGGACGTGGACAAGACATGTTGATGTATGTTATCACTTAATTCTGACTCTTAACAATAAACATATTCCGAGAAAAAAGGTATGTGGGCATTACTTGTTGAACGACCCTCGTGTTTTTGTATGAATTCCCGAATCGATGTTTGCTCTTGATGAGAAGATGCTGGTAGTCTAAGGGAAAGTGTTTAATATCCTTCAGTTTGAGACTAATCTTTTTGCACAGTGTGAAGAAGACATTCAGGATTACGTCTAGTTGTTGTTATGGCTGAGCTAGAACTGCATTATCATCAGCTCACTGTAACTCAACAAATGCTGCAGAGTGTAGTATTAATGCACACTTTCCCCTGCATAGTTTAATTTAACCGTGCAACTGAAACTATGTCCTACATATAACATAAAAAAAACGTTTACCTTATCTTTAATACTCGCAACTCATCTCGTAGGCGAGCTTCACAAAACAACAAGATCGCAGTACGAAGTAGCAGCCCAAAGTACGTCAGAGCACGTGGAAGCAATAATCTGATTGACGTCACCGACATAATACGACGAACCGCGAAGCGCGTCCCAACAAATTCTGCGGCCAGAGGTGCGAAAAGCATCTGGCTCTTACGTAGGTAGCAGACAGGTAGCGCAGTAGCACTTCCCGTTGCGTCAAATAAGAAACACACACACACACACACACACACACACACACACACACACCACAGAGAGAGAGAGAGAGACAGAGAGAGAGAGGAATTGGAAAGGGAAGGGTAAACAGCATGGTGAATGAGAATGTACAATTAAATTAAAATTGTAAAAGATATTAGACAATGATAAATAAAAAATTTCTCACTAATACTTTGTTAATTCAACCTGCTCCGTTCTTCTCGCATCTCCTCTATTGAACATTCATACTATCTGATCAGAAGTGAAGGGAGGGATATGGGGAGGGGAGGGGGATTGGAAAGGGAGGGGCAGACAGCGTGATGAATGAGGACGTGCAATTAAATTAAAATTGTGAAAATTACAGAAGAATAATAAATAAAAAATTTGTCACTAATGGTTAATTCAACTTGCTCCGTTCTTCTCTCATCTCCTCTATTGAACATTCATACTATCTGATCAAAAGTAGCTGGACACTTAGTTAACATTAGTATGGGATGTGTCCACCTTGCGCCTTTACGACGGGTTGATCTGTTCTGAGGACATGAAACTTCGTGACAGATTAAAACTGTGTGCCGGATCGAGACTCGAATTCGGGACCTTTGCAAAGGTCTCGAGTTCGAGTCTCAGTGCGCACACAGTTTTAATCTGTCACGGAGTTTCATACCAACGCACCTTCCGCTGCAGAGTGAAAAATCTCATTCTGTTCTGAGGACATATTCAGTGAGTTATCTGAATGTTTGTGGAGTAGTGGCAGGCTATTCTTCCTCAAGAGCCGAAACCAGAGAAGGTAGTGATGCTGGACGCTGGGGCCTGTGCGAAGTTTACGTTGCGACTCACGCCAAAGCTGTACCACTGGGTTTGGACCAGCACTCGGCACACGTCAGTCCGTTTAAGGAATGTTCCTGTACAGAAACCATTGCCTCGCAGACGCTGCTTTATGAGAGGGTGCTCTGTCATGTTGATATAAGCAAATAACGTCTCCGAACTTTCATCTACCGTACGCAGCACGCAATGCTATAAAATGTGCTGATATCCTTCCGCGTTTAGCACTGTCTGAAGCGCAATAAAGGGCCCGCTCCCTAACCACCAAAAACACCCCTGTTTCCTAACACCACAACCTTCGAACTTCACTGTTGGTACTGCCCACGACGACAGGCAATGTTCTCTAGGAATTCGTCAAACCCAAACCCACCATCGAATTGCCACAGTGTATAGCGTAGTTCATCACTCTAAATCGCTCATGTCCAGTCGCCCACTGTCCAATGCTATCACTTGTCACTGACTGCAGAAATACGTGGCTTATGAGAAGCTGCTAGATCATCGTACCCCATCCTGTGTAACTTCCAACGCACAGTCACTGCACTAGCAGGACTCCTGGTACCGCTCAGAAACTCACGAGGGATTCCTGCCGATGACTTCATGCGAATTTTTACAACCACCATCCACAGTTCTCGACGGTACCTATCCGCCAGTACATGAGGTGTACTTGGTCTTTGTTTAGCTGTGGTTTTTCCTCCACATTTGTCAACGACCTTGCCGCAGTGGTAACAGCGGTTCCCGTCAGATCACCGAAGTTAAGCGCTGTCGGGCAGGGCTAGTACTTGGATGGGTGACCATCTAGTCTGACGAGCGCTGCTGGAAAGCGGGGTGCACTCAGCTCTTGTGAGGCAAACTGAGGAGCTACTTGAGTGAGAAGTAGCGGCTCAGGTCTGACAAAACGGGCGGGAGAGCGGTGTGCTGATCTGCCCCTCGTTATCCGCATCCAGTGACGTCTGTGGGCTGAGGATGACACGGCGGCCGGTCGGTACCGTTGGGCCTTCACGGCCTGTTCGTGTGGAGCTAAGCTTTTTAGTTCCTTCCCATTTCTACTTCACCAACAATTGACTGGGGAAACTTTAGAAGGGCTGACGTTTTCCACCGGGCCGGTGTGGCCGAGCGGTTCTAGGCGCTTCAGTCCGGAACCGCGCGACCGCTACGGTCGCAGGTTCTAATCCTGCCTCGGGCATGGATGTGTGTGATGTCCTTAGGTTAGTTAGGTTTAAGTAGTTCTAAGTTCTAGGGGACTAATGACCTCAGCAGTTTAGTCCCATAGTGCTCAGAGCCATTTGAACCATTTGAACCGACCCATTCTGATATTACTGCATCTCTGCTGCCTCCCTTTGTGCTGACGGTTGCGCTTGTCGCGACGTCTAGTGGTCAACTCTGCATTACGTAGGGGTGTTCGGACACATGTGAGCACTTAGTGTACCTGTATCCATGTCAAACATGTTCGTCTAACATTAAAGTTGGTCAGTCCTTATACACGCTCCAGTTACAATAGTGTGACCACCGCCTATGTTCCACGTCAACCTGCAATAATCCGTCACAGACGGCATATGGCAGCACTAGCAGTGGAGGGTATGTAAGCGCCCCGTCAGGACGCAAAAATAGTGCAGTAGTTGTCGTAATATGGAAACAAAGCGATTTACCTGACGTGCAAACGACCATCAGGACTGGCTTTCGGGCCAAGGGTGGAAGCATTTGTAAAACCTTTTCTATGTCCATAGTGGTGGTGGTAAGTTCCCATGGGACTGATGTCATCGGTCCTTAGGCTTACACATTACTTAATCTAAGCTTAACTAACTTATGCTAAGGATCCCATACACACCCATGCCCGAGGAAGGCCTCGAACTTCCGACGGGGGGAGCCGCGCGAACCATGTCAAGACGCCTGAGACCTCGCGGTTACCCCGCCCGGCTATATGTCCATTCGCGTCACTGGAGGTCTGAGGGATAACGGCCGTTCACTATTTTTTTTTTTTTAATAAAACACCTACAGCCATCCTTAAGATGTCATTTACTGCGTAGCTACCTGTTTCGGGGCTTCGATGCACCATCTTCAGGCCTCAGTTGAGGATGAAGGTGTTATCACGATCCATGCATACGATGCATCAGTGGCCAACGTAACTGGTTTACGCAGACTACCTGTAACTTTAATGTCGTCTCTCCAACGATCAACTGTCAACGACAGCAGTGCATTGGCGGAGCTGTCATTTGTACTGAGATGATTCATGTGAAACGGTTTCCGACGTCATTGTGGTCACATGACGGTAATTAACGCACTTTGAACGCGGAATGGTAGTTGGTGCCAGAGGCATGAGACTTAGGATTGCGGAAATCATTGGGGAATTCAATATTCCGAGATACACAGTGTCAAAAGAGTGCCGGGGATACCAAATTTCAGGCATCGCCTCTGACCGTGGCCGAGAGCAGCGGAGTTTGCGTAGAGCTGTCAGTGCTAACAGACCAGAAACTACGTGAAATAACCGCAGAATGCAATGTGGGACGTACGACGTACGTATCCGCTAGGAAACTGCGTGAAAATTTGGAGTTAACTGGCTGTGGCAGCAGACGACCGACAGCACAACATCGCCTCCAGCGCCTCTCCTGGGCTCGTCACCCTATTGGTTGCCGAACCGTGGACTGTCCAGACGAGTCCGGATTTCAGTTGGTAAGAGCTGATGGTAGGGTTCGACTGCGGCGCAGACCCCAAGAAGCCGTGAACCCAAGTTGTAAACGAGGCACTGTAGTGTAGGCTCCACTGTGGTGTAGGCTGTGTTTACATGAAACGGACTGGGTCCTCTGCTTCAACTGAAGTGATCGTTGACGTGAAATGCTTCTGTTCGGCTGCTTGCAAACCATCTGCAAGTCGCCGAACACAACCATTTCCAACCGGAACTTAAGTTTCCGAAACAGGGAGAGAATTTTTATGGGTGACAATGCGAATGTCAACCGGTCATAATTTTTCGCTATTGGTGTGAAGAACGTTCTTGACACTTCGAGCTAATGATTTCGCCACCCAGATCACCAAACACGAATGCCATCGAATATTTATGGGCAGGTCAGTTCGTCCACAACGTCCTGCACCGGCAACAATTTCGTAATTACGGACGGCTATGGGGGCAGCATGCCTCAATACTTGTCGAGCGAGTGCCACGTCGGGTTGCTGCTCAAAAGGGAGTCCGACACGATATTAGGAGGTACACCATGACTTTTTTCACCTCAGCGTAGATTGAAGTAAATGCCCAAAGGGGAAATAATTTTTTCCACAAATTCCCGTCACTTCATCTTGGAGGAAGTGACACGTTTGTTGACTGTTCACCGTGGCGCGCAACGCCTCGCTTGTGTGGCTGGGCAGTTCCGTAACCCTGTCGCGCTAGCTGTACGCACCAGATATAAAACAAGGCCCTCCTATTTCCATGTGTCTGTCATTAATAATAAATACCTGTTGAAGATTCCAACCTGATGAACAATTGTAAAAAATCGGTCCAAAGACGATCGTAACAGCTTCTTTATCACCAACAGTGCAATCTGACACACTATTCTTTCCCTTACTTACGCGCATGTACC
Source organism: Schistocerca americana (assembly GCF_021461395.2). Taxonomy (NCBI): domain Eukaryota; kingdom Metazoa; phylum Arthropoda; class Insecta; order Orthoptera; family Acrididae; genus Schistocerca; species Schistocerca americana. The sequence goes on along the minus strand of NC_060128.1, from coordinate 65,387,865 downwards.
ACATTCAGATTAAGTTGTTGGGCAGCTGCTTTCCAATACAGCAACCGTCCATTCTTTTGAAGGTTTCCAGCACAGCGATACAGTCTTGTGGCGCAGGGACGTCGCTGAACATAACAAAATCATCCGCGAAAAACGCAAGGAGCTTCTGGCGTTAAAAATAGGAGGTAATTAAAAATCCATAGTCGCAGTTGTCAATATCAAACATTCTTAACCGATGTCGGTTATCCAACTCTCATCAGACCTTCAGCAGCTGCCACAGTGAACTGGAAGTACATTAGTACCTAGGTAGAGACATGCCCCCTGCCAGGAGGCCCTGACAGCTTCTAACGATATCCACCAGTTTATTGAATACATCTGCATCTCAAAATGTGTCCTGTCAAGCGATGCCTTCTTCTAGTCAGGTTGTGCCACAAATTTCTTTTCTCCCCAGTTGCCTCCAGTACATGCTCATAAGTTATGTTATGTAGCCATATAATCTCCAGGAGGCAAGTGTGGGGGTTAAAAATGATGAATACACTAAGCAGATTCAGAAGGATGTAGGCTGCATTAGTTTAACTCGCGGATGAAGAGGTTCCAACAGGGTAGAGTAACATGGACAGCTGCATCAAACCAGTCTCTACACTGAAGGCACAACAGCCGGCCGGGGTGGCCGAGTGGTTCTAGGCGCTACAGTCTGGAACCGCGCGACCGCTACGGTCGCAGGTTCGAATCCTGCCTCGGGCATGGCTGTGTGTGATGTCCTTAGGTAAGTTAGGTTTAAGTAGTTCTAACTTCTAGGGGACTGATGACCTCAGAAGTTAAGTCCCGTAGTGCTCAGAGGCAGTTGAACCTTTTTTTTTTAAGACACAACAACATCAACAACAACAATATCTATATCTACATCTGCATCTACATGGATAACCTGCAAACCACTGTGAAGTGCATGGCAGAGGGTATGTCCCATTGTGCCAGTTAATAGGGTTTGTTTCCGTTCCATTAAGTTTTGGAGCGCGGGAATAATGATTCCTCTGTGCGCGCTATAATTAACATTGTCCTCGGAATGCAGGCGAGAGCAATATGAAAAGAGGATGTAGTATATTGCTATAGTCATGATATGAACCCGGTTGTTGAAACTCTGTAACAAACAGTCCTGTTAGGGGAACATCCACAAATGACCGTCGTAACAGACATGGAAATCACCGCTTCACTTGTAAGCTTCAATATTTAAATTCACAAACAGTTTATGGCTAACAAAAGCCATCGTGAGGTGCAGTTACTGAAAACAAACAAGAGAACTGCGCCAAAACATAATCTTTGCATACGCTTGTATGCATAAAACAAAGCAAATGAGAACTATCATTTGCCGGCCGGTGTGGCCGAGCGGTTCTAGGCGCTTCAGTCTGGACCCGCGAGACTGCTACGGTCGCAGGTTCGAATCCTGCCTCGCGCATGGATGTGTGTGATGTCCTTAGGTTACTTAGGTTTAAGTAGTTCTAGGGGACTGATGACCTCATATGTTAAGTCCCATACTGGTCAGAGCCAGAACTATCGTTTATAAAATTGTAACAGCGCTCGGGCTAGATATGGTGAAAAGTGACAAAGAGATAGGTCGCAATACCAGGGCGACAACTAATAATGAAGCAGAGAAACCGCTTGAGTGAAGAGGCACGGTGTAAGATAGGAAACGAAACATTCACGTCATGTGATGCGACTCCCAGTGCAGCGCAGATGACCACCGCTGGAGAGCGCAGAGCACGTCTTGGAATCTGATTGTTTTAGAATTATGTTCAGTGCTGAGTCCCGCCGCGATGACCTGTGAAGACGTTTTGTGAGTAGTCACCAAGTGACATTTCCCTCTTTTAGTACCTTTCTCGTTTTAATTGTGTGTTTAACTTCATGTACAGCTACTTTTATTTTTTCTCCGTTCTTTTAGCGCATGTGACATACAACGATTTTGTGGTGGATTCCAGTGCATGGGTGTGGAACAATTTTCGAGGATTCAGCCAAATTCGTTTCTTTTAATGAGTGTAAGTGCGCCGATAACACCGCCGTTAGCGCCCATAAGCACCAAACAACCATACACACACACACACACACACACCAGCGAACACCTATCACGAGACGCCCGGACAGCGCAGGGATACCAACCTGCGTGTCGCGCCATACGGCCCGACAACCAAGAGTGATGGTCACGGGTGTGAATTCTCTCCATACCAGGACCCCTTTCGTTGTCATCCGTGGCATCATTACAGCCGAGCGATACGTGGACGGTATTTCGCGCCGCATTTTTTTCCCAGTCGTCGCAACCTATCCGTGGCTTAGATTTCTGCAAGATAATGCCCTCCTGCGCATGGCGATAGTTTATGCTGCTCGTATTCGTACTTGCCAAACCTTACGTTGGCCAGAAAGGTCACTGGTGGTCTCTCCAATCGAGAACGTTTGGAGCATTATTGGCAGTGTCGTCCAACCACGTCGCGATTTTGGCGACGTAACGAGTCAACTGGTCAGATTTTGGTAGGACATCCCTCGGGACGACAATCAGTGCCGAGTCTAATAACTGCCTGCATAAGGGCCACAGGCAGGCCAACGCGTTGTTGACATGCTCGATTTCTGAAGCTCTGTCTCTTGAATACATCATCCTTCTTCGATTGTAATCATTTGTCTGTGCGTGTACATCACATCTGCCGATTTCCGCCCCATTCTGATAATTCCTTCCTGGTGAGTCGTTTTTTTGCCCTGTACAACAGTTATCAGCATTTATTAAAAAACTAAAGAATAAAAAATATCCTCTAACTTATACTCGAAGGAAATTGTATGTAATTTCTTTAAAACCACAGAAATCGCAGTATGTGTAAAATCGGAATGTCTTAATTTCTTAGAATCATATGCAAATGTTCGCGTGACGTTCTTTACATTGCGGCGGTACTCCAGTTTATTAACGCTGCTCTACACCATGCAAGTGTCTCTCGCCTGTGCTAAAACTTTAGCGGTAAACGACCCGCGAGAAGTAGTAATCTCGACTGAGCATCCAGTAGCACAGAGCAGTCCAGGAAAATGTAAACACTCTTCGATAGCCAATATTAATGGAACAAAATGATATGCCGTCGCAATCCTTGGAAAGGGGGACGGTTATTTTATGTATTCAAAGTGACCCCCCATTAACAGCCAAACAACGCCGACCTCGCTGAACTGTTGACTGAACCACGGCTGTCAGCGTTGGCAGTGTGATGGCCGCACAGCACGCCTCGATGGTTTCTCGTGGCTCGTTCAGTGTTGACAAAATTCATTTTTAAGGTCCCCTATAGCTAAAAGTCAAGATGTTAAAAAAATGTTCAAATGTGTGTGAAATGTTATGGGTCTTAACTACTAAGGTCATCAGTCCCTAAGCTTACACACTACTTACCCTCGATTATCCTAAGGACAAACACACACACACACATGCTCAAGGAAGGACTCGAACCTCCGCCGGGGACCAGCCGAAAGTGAAGATGTATAAGGTCTGGAGACCACGGTGAACACTCAACAGGTCTTCTTCGACCTATCCATTGTCCACGTAGATTTTCATCCAAGTACACTCTGACGTCTCTGTAGCAGCGAGCCGCAGCGCCATACTGTTCTAGGCAAAATCTTTCATTTGGAAACCCCTCCCAGATGGTATCTAAAATCTATGTCTGCAGGATATCAAGATACACCTCACCTACAGTAACTTCAAAGAAGAATGGCTCAATCAAATCGCGCGTTGGCAGACCACTCCACACATTAACGCCTGGTAGAATAACACGTTTGTCTACGTGAACGTGAGGCTTTTCAGGGCTCAATTTGAACTGCGTCTCGTAAGGCAAGATAACCAGACCTGCAAACCGTTCGTCCTCGCTAAGCACACCTTCAAATCACTCGCAGTACTCCATCCTTCGATCCGGTTCGTCCTCGTTCGAAGCGTGCAACGATCTTGGAATGTACACTTTCCACTTTGCACCCTTCAGAACTCGGCTTACCCCGCTCTCATGTTCACCCTGCATCACCGATTTCTGACGTGACGCAGTGGAATGTTGCAACACAACAGCGCCAGAAGCCGGAGTTGTTCATGTTTCTGGTCGCCCACACCTGTCCTATGGTCATCCTCAACAGTACCGTCGGCCGATAAATTTTTGCACATGTTGATGCTTTAGTTCCGTACACACTACGCCATTACCATTGTCCCTCTATCATGTTTTCGTACTTCCAGTACCACTTCAATCCAGTCTTGCCTTAGTCAAACGACAGCCTTACTTCATCCATTCCTGCACTGTCATCTACTTGGAAAATGCGCGCCGAGATCTGTTGAAGAAACAATGGACTACTTTACCGCGCGACGTAGTACCGATCTGTCTATTATTCCACCGATATTAACTATCAAAGAGTGTCTACATTTTTCTGTACACCTCGATATGTTCCCGACGGCTCGCGGTGAAAAACTGCCCGTTTAAGGTCTGCCCTGATTTCAGCTGCTGCCATCCATTTGCTCGCTCGAGCCAAGTCGAACACCTTACCACCCCCTCTATAAGGAGCCGTGCCTATTCTTCACACACTGTCATCGTGAATGCACCTAATCACCATTCGCTCTGCAGTCAGCGCATTACACCCAACTGTGTGAGATCTTTCGTTATGATGCTCCCATGTCCCACAAGCGAATGATTCGACTTATCTCAGACTCGGATAAGCTGCACTTGAACCTCCTACACTGTGTTATGATAATCACCTGAGAAGTTCCTGAGATGTTGGACACACTCAAAAGGAACCATGGACTCACTCCATTCTTTAACTGAACTAAAAATAAGAGCGCAAAAGAATAAAATATTTACTCAGTATATCGCGCAAGGGTGAAAATATCGGAGTATTCATTACACTTACTTTTGTGTATTCTGTAACTTGTGTCAACAAGAATTAAATGTTGGTTCCTTGCCTGAATACAGAACGATTCAAAACGTAGCGCACAAATATTAGGAGCTGACAATGGAGTCGAAATACAACAATTATGGAATAGAAACCTATGGTCTTGCAAGTAATTACGAGTCAGTGAAAACTAGGACAATTAATGCACACACGCTTTAGGGAGGGTCGTATGAGAAAACATACAGGTAGACATAACGTAGCTTTTGCGTTCGAGACATAATTTAACCGTAGTTTGTGCATGTTGTCATTATGATATTGGCTGCAATCTGGATTTTTTTGAAATTATTTGATCAGGACGTTGCTAGATACTTTTAGAAAACACGCTATCACTTGAGGAGCATTTTCTCGAAATTCACCTTATTGATTAGTTTCAAAAAGTGTTAGGTTATTTTTAGTAATGAGATCAATTGTGTACCAGTTTTGTAATATCAGTCTTAAAACTGTGTATGACACAGTTATTTTTATTTAATGAAATTAAATAGATTTAACAGTAATGCAATTTCAAAAATTTCGTACCAGCGGAAGTTGCACTGTAGTATGTACAAAGTATGTTAAGTCTGTAGCAAATTTAACCTCTTTATTTGCATTTGTTCAGTAGATGTTCCTTACACACTTAAAAACGTTGCTGGACATGCAAAAAGAGAGAGAGAGATTTTAATAGCATTTATGGCAGAAAAAAGCATCCTTATTTTCACCACAGCCATACGCTTGACCTTTCTGGTCTTCATCATGTAGTTCTTTTCTTCTGGTTAGTTTCTTCTGGCGTGCGCTTTTGCCAACATCGTTCGCTGACATTTCAGAACTAGCAATACGATCATCTTCAGTCTTCTTCAGTAGGTTTTGAGTGAAGCAACCTGCATGAAACTGTAGTCTCACAAGGTTCCTGATTCTTCCAGTGTTGCCATCATCGAAAACCACACAAGCACTATACGAAGAAATTTTAATGATAGTACACGAGCAAAACACTGCTATTGGACATCTCTTGTGCATGACGTTATTAAAGCTTTCGTCGGATTTTTATGTTCCACCATGTTTGCTCTTTAACAAATCGTCATTACTCGCATAGTAAACGACTCACAACCTTCTACACTCTAAAGATGTCTTCTGTGATGGCAGGGAATAACAAAATATCGCGAACAAGAACAGAGTCGTGTACGGAAAGGGGGCATCGCACGGCACGTTCGTATAAACAAGTTGGCTTATACATCGTATGTTGCACAATTTGAACTATAAAAATTGTAGACAATATTTCTAACATGCTACAGAATTATCTCCTGGGAAAAAATTAAATAAAATTAAAGGTAAAAAATAAACTTTTTACCGAATTTTACGTACAGCCGCTCTTAATCTCAGCAAAAACAATTCACTATTTATTCAAGAATGCTGCACATTACGGTATGTGTCCAAAATAGCGACCATCACATTCAATACTGACATTAACAGCTTCTTAGAAAACTCTGGCGCACTCCACCATGTGCACCAGGTATCGCACGAACGTCATCAGGCGCTGCAAGCTTCTTTGCGAGAAGATCTTCGTCGCGAACTGTTGTCACGTCCACGAGGCTTTCTATAAGCTCCCACAAAAAAGAAAATAAAATAAAATAAAAAATAAAGAGGTATTAGGTCAGGGAAACGAGGTACCCATGCAAATGGACCTCTCCTTCCGATCAAAATTCTATGATAGGCCACTTTGAGAACGTCCCCATATTGCTCAGAAAACTGTGCAGGTTCCTTGCCTATTTGCATCCACATCTCACGACGTATGTTAAATGGTACATCCTCTAACAGATCCGGAAGAACATGCACTGCTTGACCTAACTGAAGTTTCGAACTTTTACTGGTTCAGGACTTCTTCCAGGACCACAACTTCCTCTTTCAAAGATGTCATGCTTCAGCTCCTCTATCAGTTTGTGTGCAGCCCTCTGTAGAGTTCTGTAGACGCAGTTAGCGATCCTCTTTCGTCTGCATAGTTGTAATCCTGAAGGTGGTAGGACGCCAAACGGGCCGACTTGGAGCAGGAGAGGCACGACAGGACATTTTAATTTTACAAATAAATTCATAAAACTGTCAGCATGACCAGGAAGGATTCAGAATTCTCACTCATAGCAGTGGAAGTTCAAAAACATAACGAAATGATTTTTGTTACATGTGAAATTTCATCATTTTTTTCACTTACTAATGTCAGTATTTGTTGCTATAGGTGCACTTTTCTTACTAAGTAAGACAGATTCTTCGATGAATTTTGCAGACCATACAAACCATCCTTAAAGGTGTATCAAACTCTAGAATTTTCCAAATCTATTAATAACTGTGGTAAACATTTATATAACTACAAAATTTAAGTTTTTTCTAAACATTAAGTTTAAATTTTAAACAGCTCGTTCATTTTTTCATTAATTAAATAAATTCTAGACTTTCATACACCTGTAAGTAAATGACCTAGTATATAGTGCCGCAAATTCCATGCGGCTTTTCGCGGATGATGCTGTAGTTGCAGCATTAGAAAATTGTAGCGAAATGCAGGAAGATCTGCAGCGGATAGGCACTTGGTGCAGGGAGTGGCAACTGACCCTTAACATAGACAAATGTAATGTATTGCGAATACATACAAAGAAGGACCTCTATTGTATGATTATATGATAGCGGAACAAACACTGGTAGCAGTTACTTCTGTAAAATATCTGAGAGTATGCGTGCGGAACGATTTGAAGTGGAATGATCATATAAAAGTAATTGTTGGTAAGGCGGGTACCAGGTTGAGATTCATTGGGAGAGTCCTTAGAAAATGTAGTCCATCAACAAAGGAGGTGGCTTACAAAACACTCGTTCGACCTATACTTGAGTATTGCTCAACAGTGTGGGATCCGTACCAGGTCGAGTTGACGGAGGAGATCCAAAGAAGAGCGGCCCGTTTCGTCACAGGGTTATTTGGTAACCGTGATAGCGTTACGGAGATGTTTAACAAACTCAAGTGGTAGACTCTGCAAGAGAGGCGCTCTGCATCGCGGTGTAGCTTGCTGTCCAGGTTTTGAGAGGGTGCGTTTCCGGATGATGTATCGAATATATTGCTTCCCCGTACTTATACCTCGCGGGGGGATCACGAATGTAAAATCAGAGGTATTCGAGCGCGCACGGAGGCTTTCCGGCGGTCGTTCTTCCCGCGAACCGTACGCGACTGGAACAGGAAAGGGAGGTAATGACAGAGGCACGTAAAGTGCCCTCCGCCACCCACCGTTGGGTGGTTTGCGGAGTATAAATGTAGATGTAGAATTATGGTATGTATGCTGTGCAAAAGTGATCGAAGAATCTGTCTAACTTATGAAGAAAAGTGTACCTATAGCAACAAATGCAGCCACTAGTAAGTGAAAAAAATGATGAAATTTCGCACGTAAAAAAAAATTATTTTGTTATGTTTTCGAACTTCCATTGCAATGAGTGGGAATCCTGAATCCTTCCTGGTGATGCTGACAAAGTTTTATGAACTTATTTGTAAATGTATAGACACTGGAAATTAAAATGTCGTGTGATGCCTCTCCTGCTCCAAGTCGGCCCGTTTGACGTCCTACCCCCTTAAACGTTTATGACAGTCTACAATAGTACCGTCCGCAGAAATGTCACGAAGCGTCCTTCACTCTGCATCACATCATTTACAGATATGACCACCGGCTGTGTTCGACGTCAACGTGCAATAACAACTCACAAACAGCAAATGGCAGCATTTGTCGTAATGCAAAAACTGAGAGATTTGTCTGACGTACAAACGGGTGTGATCACCGGTTTTTGGGCCAAGCATTGAAGCATTTCTCAGAAGCCTAAGCTTGTAAACTGTTTGTGTTCCAGTATGGTTAAAATATACCGCAGAGCAAAATGGCGCCATCCAAAACCGACGCTCAGGCAACAGTGGTGCACCGCAGCCCATACATAGGTGACAGGAGGCGTGTGAGCAACTGACCGTCCAGGCGAACCAACAGGTTACCAACAATGTCTCCTCAACGACCGTTCAGCTGTCGCTGAAGAAGGCGCCTGGCTCATGAACCCATGCTGACTGCTGTTGACCGGCACCGGAGACTGGAATTTGCACGCCAGGACATCAACTGGACGTCCACTGAGTGCGACAGGCCGGCTTTTAAGATGAATCACGCTTTGTGCTCCATCGGACAGACGGCCTTTGTCTGTACGGCGTAAAATTTCAGAAAGCAGACGCGCTCTAACAGTCGTCCGTACGGTCCAGATCGAAGGAGGGAGCGTTCTGGCCTACACAATGTTTTCGTGCCATTCCCCGGGCGATCTCGTCATTCTGGAAGCCACAGTGGATCAACGGAAATATGCATCTTGAAATGTGGGTTCGCAGGACAGAGCGGATCAGGTTATGGTTGTGGGAAGGGGCCAAGGTCAGTTACTGCTAGTTGCACAAAACACACAAACTTTAATTTCCTAAAAACACTTAATCACACATGCCTTTAAAAGGATTCAAAAACAATACGGCTGAAAGCCCGAAGACAAGTTATTAAAATTGCTTAGGCCTTACTTTTAAAAAATTACGTAAATACTCGGCTGAAGGCCACACACTAGACATAGAAGAACTGAGGGGTAAGGCCTGGATAACAAGAATTTCAGGTGGAGAAAAATATTTTCAAAGTTTTAAACAATTGATTTTTCAAAAAAATTTCAAATGTGTGTGAAATCTTATGGTACTTAACTGCAAAGGTCATCAGTCCCTAAGCTTACACACTACTTAACCTAAATTATCCTAAGGACAAACACACACACCCATGCCCGAGGGAGGACTCGAACCTCCGCCGGGACCAGCCGCGCAGTTCATGACTGCAGCGCCTGAGACCGCACGGCTAATCCGGTGCGGCGAGTGATTTTTCAAATTTTATTTATGCGGCTGAAAGCCTTATCTTAAAATATTTCACGTAAAATTCGGCTGAAGGCCACATACTGCACATAGAACAATTCAAGGCTTAAGGCCTGGATAGTAATAAGGATTTCTAGTGGTCAAAATCCCCCTTAAAAAATTAGTCTAAACAAGAATCTTCAGAGTTTTAATTTAAGACGGCTGAAGGCGATAGCTTAACGTTAAAACAAACTAAATTAATAGACGGCTAAAGGCCTCGCACAGTACTTGAGACTAAAAGAAAATCATAATCTCAAACAACAGAACAGTGGTGCTCCCAAGGGAACTTCCCCATCGCACCCCCCTCAGATTTAGTTATAAGTTGGCACAGGGATAGGCCATGAAAAACTGAACACAGATCAACCGAGAAAACAGGAAGAAGTTGTGTGAAACTATGAAAAAAATAAGCAAAATATACAAACTGAGTAGTCCATGCGCAAGGTAGGCAACATCAAGGATAGTGTGAGATCAGGAGCGCCGTGGTCCCGTGGTTAGCGTGAGCAGCTGTGGAACGACAGGTCCTCGGTTCGAATCTTCTCTCGAGAGAAAAGTTTAATTTTTTATTTTCAGACAATTATCAAAGTTCAGGCTCTCACACATAATCAACTTCGCTCTCCACAATTCCAGGGCATGTTCAGATTTGCTTGGACATAAACAGGATTTGACGGTCTACACACGGAAACATTTGAAAACGTAAAAAACATATGTTTTGACAGAGCACAGGGAAAACTGTGCGACTGTGAAACTGTTGCATTCATTTGTTGCAGTTTATGTGACAAAGTCGTGTGTTTTCATCAGTTTTTTGCGAGAGATTATCACATCTACAAGAAAACCTAAATCGGGCAAGGTAGAAGAATCTTTTTACACATTCGCCTAGTGTGCAAGTTAGGTGGGTCGACAACATATTCCTGTCATGTGACGCACATGCCGTCACCAGTGTCGTATAGAATATATCAGACGTGTTTTCCTGTGGAGTAATCGGTTGACCTATGAACTTGCGATCAAATGTTTTCGGTTCCCATTGGAGAGGCACGTCCTTTCGTCTACTAATCGCACGGTTTTGCGGTGCACTCGCAAAACACAGACACTAAACTTATTACAGTAAACAGAGACGTCAATGAACGAACGGTCAGATCGTAACTTTGCGAAAATAAAGGAAGTAAAATTTTCAATTGAGGGAGGACTCGAACCCAAGACCTCTCATTCCGCAGCTGCTCACTCTAACCACGGGACCACGGCGCTCCTCAGCTAATAATGTCCCTAATATTGCATATGTTACAAATGGACTACTCAGTTGCTTATTTTTTTCATAGTTCCACACAACTTCTTCCTGTTTCCTCGATTGATCTGTGTTCAGTTTTTCAAGGCCTATCCACTGTGTCAATTTATAACTAAATCTGAGGGGGGTGCGATGGGGAGGTTCCCTTGTCAGAAGTGCTCCAAGGGCCGGCCTGAGGAGGTAACTCTAACGTAAGGTGAGGTGAGACACGCAGCCATGCGTAATACTAAATAATCGGATGGCAACCCGACCCAGGGACGGCTGAAGGACCGACCAACAACCACATCAATTCCCTTCCGCCCGACAACAGAAAAATCAAGGAAGGCGAAGATACCAGCAGCACCACATCTTGAAAATTGGCTTCTGAAATACAGCCAAGGCACAAAAACCACTCAAAAATATAAACAAACACCACAGCTTGTCGAACTACACGCCGTGCCGGACAGCATCGACACGGCGAGCAAACTCACACTCGCTGCTCTGTCCCAACCGACCGACTGCCTACTCCAGTACGCAGAAGCAGCACCATAACTGCTCAGTCGAAATTACGCAAGCTAGACACAGTTCCTCGTAAACACTTGCACCAAGAACTCGAACAATTGTAAAAGCAATCACTGTGGAACGGCCAGGACGAATGAAGACACAGACAGTTTCCGTAAGCGGTCGGCGACCAAATACACGTCTGGTGAGACGAGCGACCGAAGGACCAACCACTCAAGTTATGTGTCGGCAACGGTCGGGCGAGTCATGGCTGTCCGGAGCTCACTGCAGATCCATCCCGACCGTGATGTCCGTTCGGAACTCGGAGACACGGCGACCCGGGCACACTGGCTGGGACCCAACCATGCAGAGGAAACACTTGCGCGTTGGCCACCCGACATCTCTGCACAAGGAAGGGAGCGACCCACGTCCGGCAAGATGACCAGCTGATGAGGCCCAGAAACGGTCAGAAGACCAAACACACGTCGCGCGATGAGACGACCAATCGAACGACCAACCAGCGGTCGTTCCCGCTCCAGTCTCACGTGTGTCGCCAGCGGCAACACCGACTCAAAGGATGGCCTCGGCGTTTGTTGGTGACGTCACGTCAGCTAGGCACGACGAATGCCAAGTCTGTTGCAGGCATACTCATGATGGTGGTGTCTCCCTCTCTGACACGGGAAAATGTGAAACTATTGGCGGTAGTTGACCGACACACATTGTTCTGAGAGATTTCTCCAATCAATTAATTGTGCAGTTCATTACACTTCTTAACAAATAGTGTACTCCTGAACTTAAATTTCGACCTGTTTTAAGAATTGACATACAAAAACAACTTCACGGCCTCGAAGCAACAGAATTCGTGCTTCTTTACCTTATTTGTAAATCTGAGGAAGTTACGTTTGTACTGGGTTGATTTTACAAGAAACTGTGAACATATTGGTGCTCTTCTTTAGGTATCTCGGTTGACTATGGGGTGAGGAGCACTTAATGTTAATGAAATATCTTGCGATTGTACACGTTCGGGAAGGGCGTGGGGGACAGAAGAAGAGACATACTTGTTTTATCAAATAAAATTTTTTTTATCTTACAAAGTTTCTCCTTTCAGTTGCAAGAGGGGAATATTTATCTTTTCTAAGGTGCATGTTTAAAAAAGTTTAAGCTCAGCAGTATTTTCGATGTATCAAGCTATTTATTTCCTGTTTAGAATTCCTTTCGTTGAAAACGACTGTATTCTAATGACTGGCAACAGTTGGATTTTTACACATGTAAATTAGTTCGCGTTTCCAGTGACGATGTCAAACGAAAATAGATAAAAGAAACGAGTTCATTGTAAGGGGGTTGGGGTAAGTTTCGATAGCAAAATGGATCAAGTAAATATAGTTACTTGAATGTATAATTTCCGAAGCTTGCAATGGGGCAAAGGACGAACTCATATTGATCTACGTTTGTTTCGACAGGATTCAGTAATACAGAACTATGATCTTCATTTGTAGCTTTACGATAGTAAGAAAAACTTTCATCTCAATAAAATTGCAGAATCCAAAACAACACCAAACATTTTCTCCAAAAATAAGAGATTTATAGTGATAAGCACGCCCAGGGGTTTGTGCCCGCAACAGACCTGTCGTTCGCCGTGCCTAGCTGACGTGACGTCACCAACAAGCGCCGAGGCCTTCCTCTGAGTCGGTGTCGCCAGCGATGGGCGAGCCCTCGCTGTCCGGACCTCACTGGCGCTGCGTCCCGACTGAACTGCCGACAGACCACGACGCGGAAATACTCGCGGTCGCTCCAGAGATAGTACTACAGTGCACTTATCGATAAGCGCTGCTGCTGCCACTCACGAGCAAGCAAACCAGCAACTTAGTGACGCCAGTAAATGGAATAAGAAACGAGACGGCGGCACAGCCAAGACAAGCTGTCAAACAATAAACAGCACGAACGCGAGCCGCGCACGGCTGACATCTATCGTTGAGGACCATATCCATCCCTACATCCAGTTTGATTTTCCTCGGTATGATGTCATCTACGAGCGAGACAATGCAGCGTGTCATATAGCTCGCACAGTATGTGCGTGGTTCGAAGAACACCAGGACGATGCAACATTATGTGATTGCCTTATCATTTTAAATCATATACTAATCGAGCAGTCGCTCGGCAACAGCTACAGTTAGCAAATAATGTTGTGAGAATGTAAAAGGTGAACCACCTGTGACGTAACTTGTTTATTGTCGAAGCGCCGTCAGAGATGCTGTGAGTTACTGACTTTGAAAACTGCGGCGCGAAAAACGGACAGAAGAAGAACACTTTTACACATTCTTTTGATGTCGGAGATATTAAGAGTTACTGATTTTTTTCTTCTCTTGTCTCTTGTAGTTTATGTCGGACGTGCACGTCTTGCCGTCGTATTGTTATTGTTACAAATAATATTGTTTTAGTGTAAAGTAAAAGTGCAATACTAAAAGTGTAATACTGCATAGCAGTAGATTTATTGTGCGACGCGTATGTGAGAACGTCAAAGGAATTATTTTCATTACGAGAAGAGAAGTGCCAGTCAAAACGGCATCCATGTTAAATCCTTCATTGCAGTGTAAGTTCATCCATTAATTGCCATAAATTCAGAGTTAAATGGAACTGGTGTATGGACTATGTCTCACTCCTTCATGAAGTTACTTAATTTTTTTTCTGCCAAATAGAGTGTTCACAGTCACGAATTCTTTCGTCGAAATCGACCGGAGGTTGCATGCGGCGAAATATTTTCTCCGCGGCCTATTCTACTGGTAAATGCATGATAAACTACGGTCCCTTAGGAAATTCATGTTGAGCTATCCAAAAATAATTATATTTTGAATAGGCATTTACGCTTCTCTGCAGTGCAACTTCCGACTGATCAGACGACCCAACAAGAGACAGCCGCACACGGTCGGCGTTCGCAAATATATTTCCACCACTGATTATAGCTATATGTTACAGCACAAAAGTAAACATATTGTTATAATCAGCGACTACGAAAGGGGACATTTATAACTGTATGTTTACGTATACACATTACGTAAACATATCGTTATAACGAGTTAACCAAACTCACCGGATTCAAACCCAATAGAGAATCTACGGAACCCCGTCGGTACCTTCCAGAACCGCACTGCCACTCTTCCTGCGCCGCCCGCAGTGGCCGTGCGGTTCTAGGCGCTTCAGTCTGGAACCGCGCCACCGCTGCGGTCGCAGGTTCGAATCCTGCCTCGGGCATGGATGTGTGTGACGTCCTTAGGTTAGTTAGCTTTCAGTAGTTCTAAGTTCTAGGGGACTGATGACCTTAGATGTTAAGTGCCGTAGTGCTCAGAGCCATTGGAACCATTTGAACTCTTCCTGTACGTCTCACAGCGGTACGCGCTGCAAAAGACGGTCATTCGGCTTTTGGCGGGTGGCAACATTAAAGTGTCTGGATTGTCGTGAATGGAACGGTGATTTACTTTCCTCATCTTCGTGTCCATAGCCTCATCGTGTTTCCTTCAGATCAAAATCAATCTCTCCGCCATATGTTGTACACTTTACCGAAACAAGCTGAACTTACACTTTGATTCACTATTAATACGAGGGTCACTCCAAAAGAAATGCACACTATTTTTTTTAAATCCATCTTTTATTCTCCATGTTTGAAAGTTTTACAGTGTGTAGATACATCCTTTAGGAACAATATTTCATTTATACACATAATTTCCATCCCTCTCAACTGCCTTACGCCATCTTGAAACCAGCGCCTGTATACCCGCACTGTAAAATTCTGGACCAACCTGTTCGAGCCACTTTTTGGCAGCGTGCACATGGGAGTCATCATCTTCAAACCTTGTTCCACGAAGAGAGTCTTTCAGTTTCCCAAAGAGATGATAGTCACATGGAGCCAGGTCAGAACTGTAAGGCGGCTGTTTCAGTGTTGTCCATCCGAGATTTGTATAGCTTCCATGGTTTTTTGACTGACATGTGGCCGTGCACTGTCGTGCAACACCAAAACATCGTGCTTTTGCCGATGTGGTCGAACACAACAGTCGAGCTTGAAGTTTCTTCAGTGTCTTCACATATGCATCAGAATTTATGGTGGTCCACTTGGCATGATGTCCACAAGCAAGAGTCCTTCGTAATCTAAAAACACCGTAGTCATAACTTTTCCAGCAGAAGGTGTAGTTTTGAAGTTTTTTTTCTTGGGTGAATTTCCACGATGCCACTCCATTGATTGCCTCTTCGTCTCTGGTGAAAAATGATGGAGCCATGTTTCATCACCTGTCACAATTCTTCCAAGAAATTCATCTCCACCATTCTCGTAGTGTTCCAAAAGTTCGCTGCATACCGTTTTTCTTGTTTCTTTGTGAGCCACTGTCAACACCCTGGGAACCCACCTGGCACAAACCTTTTTTAACGCCAACACTTTCAGTATTCTGCAAACACTTCCTTCCCCTATCCCAACGTAGCGTGACAATTCGTTCACTGAGATGCGTCTGTCAGCAGTCACCAACTCGTTAACTCTCTGCACATTGTCTGGAGTGTGTGCAGTACGAGGCCTGCCGCTGCAAGGACAATCCTCAATATAGCTGTGCCCGCTTTCATCACGTAACATGCCTGCCCCCCGACTAACTGTACTACGATCGACAGCAGCATCTCCATACACCTTTTGCAACCTCTTGTGTATGTTTCCCACTGTCTCGTTTCCACAGCACAGGAATTCTATGACAGCACATTGCTTTTGACGAACGTGAAGTGTAGCAGCCATCTTGAAGACATGCTGTGACGGCGCCACTCACGGCAACAGATTGAACTAAGTTTGAAAACAAGCGGTAAGGATGTATCTACACACTGTAAAACTTTCACACGTGCAGAATGAAAACTGTATTTTTACAAAAATAGTGTGCATTTCTTTCGGAGTGACCCTAGTACAAGATAAATGTTGAAGTGAAAGATTTAGCTTCACACAGAATATTCGGTTCTGAACTAATGAGGAAACCTCGAAATGCACAAAACTTACTCTACAAATTTACATTATTTGCACAAAAAAAGCGAAGAACCCAGAAGGAACAGGTTCACGTTAACGTAACATCGGCGAGCACGTAAATTCTTTGCAAGAGGTACATCAGCCGTCAGTGTCGTAGCTACGTCTTTTGTGTTCCCACTAGCCCTGGGAGGGGCGTGGACGACTATCAGATGTTGAATGATCATTGTGAATAGCTCGGAGATTCCGCGTACTCGCGTGGGACAGCGTCATCAGTACCTGACAGAGCATGATAGGGGCCTCATTGTGAGTCCTCATTTGGCCAGCTGGCCGAATCGTGCAGTATCCGGATTTGTGAACCAATCGGATGGGACAGTGACTCGATATTGGTCTGCGTTGGAACTTGAGAGCAGGGATATTCGTCGTAAAGATTCCGGTCGCCCATAGCTGACCACTATTCCTGTTTCGTCGTACTCCCTTCACATCTGTGCCTGCCATCCGAGAACAAGTAAAGGGCTCCGTGCAACGGTCTATATCATCCCGGACCACTGGTCGTAGGCTAGCAGCAGCCGGACTAGGGAATCACCGCCCCATGCGCGGGCTTCCATTAACAACACCAAGAAGAAATACAGATGATGAACGGGTGTTCATTGGAAAAATACATTATACTAGAACTGACATATGATTACATTTTCACGCAATTTGGGTGCATAGATCCTGAGAAATCAGTACCCAGAACAACCACCTCTGGCCGTAATAACGGCCTTGATACGCCTGGGCATTGAGTCAAACAGAGCTTGGATGGCGTGTACAGGTACAGCTGCCCATGCTGCTTCAACACGATACCACAGTTCATCAAGAGCAGCGACTGGCGTATTGTGACGAGCCAGTTGCTCGGCCACCATTGACCAGACGTTTTCAGTTGGTGAGAGATCTGGAGAATGTGCTGGCCAGGGCAGCAGTCGAACATTTTCTGTATCCAGAAAGGCCCGTACAGGACCTGCAACATGCGGTCGTGCATTATCCTGCTGAAATGTAGGGTTTCGCAGGGATCGAATGAAGGGTAGAGCCACTGGTCGTAACACATCTGAAATGTAGCGTCCATTGTTCATAGTGCCGTCAATGTGAACAAGAGGTGACCGAGGCGTGTAACCAATGGCATTCCATATCATCACGCCAGGTGACACGCCAGTATGGCGATGACGAATACGCGCTTCCAATGTGCGTTCACCGCGATGTCGCCAAACACGGATGCGACCATCATGATGCTGTAAATATAACATCGATTCATCCGAAAAAATGATGTTTTGTCATTCGTGCACCCAGGTTCGTCGTCGAGTACACCATCGCAGGCGCTCCTGTCTGTGGTGCAGTGTCAAGGGTAACCGCAGCCATGGTTTCCGAGATGATAGTCCATGCTCCTGCAAACGTCGTGGAACTGTTCATGCAGATGGTTCTTGTCTTGCAAACGTTCCCATCTGTTGACGCAGGGATCGAGACGTGGCTGCACGATCCGTTACAGCCGTGCGGATAAGATGCCTGTCATCTCGACTGCTAGTGATACGAGGCCGTTGGGATCCGGCACGGCGTTCCGTATTACCCTCCTGAACCCACCGATTCCATATTCTGGTAAGAGTCATTGGATCTCGACCAACGCGAGCAGCAATGTCGCGATACGATAAACCGCATTCGCGAAAGGCTACAATCCGACCTTTATCAAAGTCGGAAACGTGATGGTACGCATTTCTCCTCCTTACACGAGGCAGCACAACAACGTTTCACCAGGCAACGCCGGTCAATTGCTGTTTGTGTATGAGAAATCGGTTGGAAACTTTCCTCATGTCAGCACGTTGTAGGTGTCGCCACCGGCGCCAACCTTGTGTGAATACTCTGAAAAGCTAAACATTTGCATATCACTGCATCTTCTTCCTGTCGGATAAATTTCGCTTCTGTAGCACGTCATCTTCGTGGTGTAGCAATTTTAATGGACAGTAGTGTGTCAAAAATAGATCTAAGTCACAAAGGAACTGCAGAGATTGGTTATGAGTGGACACAATCAATGGGGAAACTTGGAAATTTGTGTCGGACCAGTATCCCAAACCAAGTCTCCTGCTTACTAGACAGATTTTCTGATCACTCAGCCATCGGGACACAGTGGTCATCGCAAGTGCACGGACTACCCTAGTACGCCTCTCGTCAGACACAAATGCTCAATTTATCCACACATTAGTAAGACAGTGCCCCTTGCCCATTGTCCTCATTACTCGCACCATTTCTCCTATTCCAGTTCGAGCCTCGTGTGAATCCGTACTGAAGAGGTCATTGGCTGTCTTCGCCATAACTATATACACACATGTGGTCTCCAAAAGAACAGACAGCACATATATATAGATTTAAGTGTTAGGAAGTAATTTCAAGACGTATTTGTCTAGAGCAGTGGTTCCCAACAGGGGGTCCCCCAGGGGTCCGCGAGCTATGCCAGAGGGGTCCGCAAGATGCTATTAGAATAAAAAATATATGAAATATATTTCGTATGATAACAGATTTTTTTGTTTTGGCCACTCTATATCTTTCAATAATGAATATGTCAATGTTTTTTTCTAAGTACCAAAAATAGAAAAGGTATAAAAAGGCTATTAATTTGGCTCTTTTAGGTACTTGATACTGTGATATGACAGGGTACCAATCAAGCTCGATAGCTCGATGGGGGGGGGGGGGGGGGGCGAGAAAATTTTTTTGGGAACCCCTGGTCTAGATTATAACCTTGTATGCAAGTGAAACGTGGACGATTAAAAGTTCAGGCAATGTGGTGCTACAAAAGAATGCTGAAGATTAGATGGGTAGATCACATAACTAATGTCGAGGTACTGAAGAGAATTGGGGAGACAAGAAATTTGTCACAGAACCTGACTAGAAGAAAGTATCGGTTGATCGGACACATTCTAAGACATCAAGGGATCACCAATTTAGTGTTGGAGGGAAGTGTGGGGGGCAAGTGTCGTAGAGGGAAGCCACGAGTAAATACACTAAGCAGATTCAAGAAGGATGTTGGTTGCAGCAGCTGTGCGGGGACAAGGAGTATCGCTCAGGATAGAGTACTGCGGAGAGCTGCATCAGACCTACTTTCGGACTGAAGACCGCAACAACAGACAAGAGAACATTAGTCCCTAATGTTGCGAGAAAACACCCTCTGCTATGCGCAGCACACTCTGTTGTGCAGTGGAAGCGTAGGTGTAGATAATGTCGACGTCGACGCTGCGTTGATGTTCGAAACTAGGTCAAAAAACGGAGGTCTCACGAGTTGTTGACAAAGCTACCGCGCAGTCACGGCCGTAAACAAGAGTAACGATCGAACAGTGATTAGCTGATTCGTCAGTGTTGTTGCGCTGCGTGCTGTTCCGAAATATTCCCGCCGGCCCTGCGCGCCGAGTTCTCGACCATTACTCCGCCCGCGGCAGCGTATAAAGCTACGGCGTTTGTGTTTGCGCCGGTCGGGTCGTGTGTTTTGCGCCCGCGGCGAATCAGCAAGCCAGTACACGGCGGCGAAATCGCCCATGATGGTGCGGCCACACCGACGCGCCGGATCACGTGACCCGCGGGTCCAGTCCTGCGATCGTGTGTGTGTTTGAGAGGGAGGGAGACAGCCGGTGGCGGTATATAAGTGGATGCGGCGCTCGGCAGTCGTCACCTAAGAGGTTAGCGTCCACTTCGCGACAACGCGCGCCCGACATCCGCCGAGGACCAGTCGCCGCCGCTGACATTCCGAACAGCGCCGGAGAAAGCCGATCGCGCCCGATCTACGACGGCGTCCCGCGGGAAAGCGCTCCAGCCGGCAATTGACGGCCACAGCGATTCTCGAAAGCAGTGCAGCAATTCAGAACGCTTCCGTACACCAGGTATGGATTTTGTTTAGTTTCTAGCATCCACAAGATACAGGCAGAGTCGTTACTCTGATCGCCAGTGAACATCAAGCTTTTATGCTTATTCGCAATAACATTAGTATCAATATTTTCGCTATCTCCCGCCCTCGTTACCACATCAATATAACGTTCAAAGAAGTACCAGATTAAAATGTGACGGAAGTATCTAAAAGTCGCGAAATCAAGCAATCAAGCTGTACATGTGTACCGATTATAAATATTGACAGTGATTGCAGTGATATAGTCGTTGATTTTTCGGTATTTTCTTCAGATACTTGGTTAAAAACCATGACTAATATAACAATTAGTCTAAGACTACAATTAGTCAAGACTACATATGTCTGAATTGTGTCAATTGTTGCGGTTGATCTAAATTGTTATATTATTCTTAAGAACCAGTTTCGTCGAGATCGCTTGTAAATCTTTTTATTGATTACCAATTTCGACAGATCTCTGCTGTCCTCATCGGATCTTGTGAGCTATTAACTTAAGTTTATGATCTTTACAAACTTTCACGCCACATACTGGGGTAGCGTCATTTTACAATAACATGGTTTGCATGTTTGTAAAGATCATGTGTTACAAAACACGATGAAATGATGACAGCACACATCTGTCGTAACCGGTGATCAATAGAAAGAATTACATGCGGTCTTGGTGAATCTGATTTTTAAGAATAATGTAGTCTCTGAAGACACAGAACATTGCCTCATATGTTCGCGAAACGTACAAAATACCGCGTCTGGTGGGAATCTCTCTATGCGGAAATTTACTATCGCAGCTATTCTCAACAGAGTTCTTACAGTTCAGATGGCTTCGATATGCGACGTAAGATTTTTGTTTAACCTCTAATATCTGCAGTATACGGTTATATTCGTCATGAATTCTGATCACTGTTGGACACTATGCTTCAATGCTTATTCTCATTAAAAAGAAGTCTTACTGATTAGGTTGTATCTCGCCCTTGATAACAATAGTGATGAAAGTTCTTAGAAAGATTTTAATGGAGGTATCTGAATGAAGTCTTCGGCGATAAGTCATATGGACAGTGAAATGAATCTTCCAGATTGTATATTCGTACCGAACACAAACACTGGCAGTGATGCTAAGGATTTAGTTATTTTTCGTAATTTCGAGCTCATCTTTAGGACGGGATAGGACGGGAAATCTGCCCTGCCCTTTAGAAGGAACCATCTTGGTATTTGCCTGAAGCGATTTAGGGAAATCATAGAAATCCGACATTAGTGTTTATATGTACAGCGAAGTTTTGCTTAACTGCATTGTACATTCCGACAAAATGTCTGACAGGGAATCTATGCGGCACACTATTAAAGATCAAAGAGAATCTTAACAGAAGTTCCACAACTTGGAATACTTCCGTACACACAGTGACATTCTTCTTTACCTTTAGCATACGCATACAAATTCAAAGTCGTTAATAACCCTGAAGACATTCGAATACCAAGTTTATTCGCGGTACAGTAGATTTCACTGTTTCAGCTATCTCACGTCCTTGTTAACAAATCGGCGTTCGTGCTTACAAGTATTTTAATATAATGTTTGTCTAAAGTCTTTGACGACGATTTCAAAAAATAGCAAAATGATCTCAATATGTCCATACCGTAAGGAACGTAAATATTGTCAGTAATCGAAAGGACTGAAAATGGCTCTGAGCACTATGGGACTTAACATCTATGGTCATCAGTCCCCTAGAACTTAGAACTACTTAAACCTAACTAACCTAAGGACAGCACACAACACCCAGCCATCACGAGGCAGAGAAAATCCCTGATCCCGCCGGGAATCGAACCTGGGAACCCGGGCGTGGGAAGCGAGAACGCTACCGCACGACCACGAGATGCGGGCTCGAAAGGACTGATTCGCTGTCTTATCTTACGTGTTTCGTTATGATAATTGCCTAAACTGGGGTGAACAACACCACACAATAATTGAATCTGGCGTTAGTGTTTATTAGTGGTATTTTTCCTGACTCTATTGTAGAATCCGGCAATATATCTAATGAGACAGACAGTAGTCTCAAAAGCTTTGGTTCAGGATACCAATGAAAACATGAAATCAAGAAAGCCTAATAATACTTAAAATTGTAGTAGCCGTGTAACTCACAGACTAAATGATCTGCCTTTAGAACCTTAGTTTCTCACAAATAAATTGAAAGTCATCTTTGTTACCCACCGCTGTTAGACCTTGTTTTATACAATATAACTGGTTTCACTTTAATTTACTATCCTTTTATTTCAATATAGTATGAATACACTCCACCGAATACTTTTTTCTGTGATTTATTGTTATTGGTTTCTCCCTTTAATATAATCATGTGGATTTTTTTCCCCACGACGAAGTTTTTTTTCCCTCTTTCGATACAATATTCTCTTCTGAATCTATAGGACGATTACGTTATGAATCTGCAAACTTTCAAGGACGACGGAGATGGGCAAATGTATCACATTGAGGAAACGACCTAGTCGAAAGTTATAAGCGAAAATCCTTGTAATACCCCTGCCAGTAGAATACATGTACCGGCACTGTTGCTGCTGAGTTTGTACGGTAGTTAATTTTCAGAGGTGGTACTGTAGACCAAAACAAGACAAATTGTGCAGTAAACACGGCTCTAAAATGCGTACCTTAAGAACTATGAACATTTATTCAACTTCGCTGCTGTGAAACACATCTTATCTGGTGAACAAGTGCCGACAACTTCTAAGGCAGGCAGTTTAGGGCCTATGTTTACTGGACATTTTTGTCTTGTTTTGATCTGAAAGTTGCCTACCATACAATCCTAGCAATAACAGTACCGGGTCATATATTCCACTACCAGATGTGTGAGAACGATTTTCACTCGTGATTATTAACTCCGTCGTTTCCGGACCAGGGTCCCATCAAACTGAAACATTTAGCTTCTCCAACGTCTCTGAAAGTTTTTAACATCATTGAATCACCCTGTATATCCACACCCTCCAAACAATAGTCACATGCATGGCAGAGAGTGTGTCCCATGTACCGGTTATTAGAGTTTCTTCCTGTTTCATTCAGGAGCGGGCCGCGGGAGAAATTATTGTTTGAATGCATCTGTGCGCGCCGTAATTATTCTATTTTATCTTCACGACCCCTATGTGAGCGGTGCGTAGGGGTTGTACTATATTCCTCGAGTGATCATTTAAATTTCTAAACACTGTAAGGTCGGTTTCTCGGGCAGTTTGCGTCCTTCTTCAAGGGTCTCTCAGTACAATTCCTTCAGCATCTCTGTGACATTGTTCCATGGCTCAAAGAGACCTACGACTATTAGTGCTGTCTATACGTTCAGTACCTGCCGATAGTACTGTTTGGCGCGAGTCAGACACACTTGAGCAATATTCTAGGACGGGTCGCACGACTATTTGGAAGCAGTCTGATTTGCAAACGGATCTCAGCAAGGAACCGAAGTAGACCACCTGCTTTGGCCACGACTGAGCCTCTGTGATCTCTGCAAAGTGCTACACGTAGGTATTGGTATGAGTTGACCGATTCGAATTGTGACGCACTGATATTTTTGTCATATGATGGTCGGGAAGGGAGTGAGACAGGGTTGTAGCCTATCCCCGATGTCATTCAATCTGTATATTGAGCAAGCACTGAAGGAAACAAAAGAAAAGTTCGGAGTAGGTACTAAAACCCATGGAGAAAAATAAAAATTTTGAGGTTCACCGATGACATTCTAATTCTGTCAGAGACAGCAAAGGGCTTGGAAGAGCAGCTGAACGGAATGGACAGTGTCTTGAAAGGAGGATATAAGATGAACATCAACAAAAGCAAAACGAGGATAATGGAATGTAGTCGAATCA
Source organism: Schistocerca americana (assembly GCF_021461395.2). Lineage (NCBI taxonomy): Eukaryota > Metazoa > Arthropoda > Insecta > Orthoptera > Acrididae > Schistocerca > Schistocerca americana. The sequence goes on along the minus strand of NC_060128.1, from coordinate 65,363,555 downwards.
AGTCGGGTGATGCTGAGGGAATTAGATTAGGAAATGAGACACTTAACGTACTAAAGGAGTTTTGCTATTTGGGGAGAAAAATAACTGATGATGGTCGAAGTAGAGTGGATATAAAATATAGACTGGCAATGGCAAGGAGAGCGTTTCTGAAGAAGAGAAATTTGTTAACATCGAGTATAGATTTAAGTGTCAGGAAGTCGTTTCTGAAAGTATTTGTATGGAGTGTAGCCATGTATGGAAGTGAAACGTGGACGATAAATAGTTTAGACAAGAAGAGAGTAGAAGCTTTCGAAATGTGGTGCTACAGAAGAATGGTGAAGATTAGATGGGTATTTGACATAACTAATGAGGAGGTATTGAATAGGATTGGGGAGAAGAGGAGTTTGTGGCACAACTTGACCAGAAGAAGGGATCGGTTGGTAGGACATGTTGTGAGGCATCAAGGGATCACCAGGGTAAAAATCGTAGAGGGAGACCAAGAGATGAATACACTAAGCAGATTCGGAAGGATGTAGGCTGCAGTAGGTACTGGGAGATGAAGAAGCTTGCACAGGATAGAGTAGCATGGAGAGCTGCGTCAAACCAGTCTCAGGACTGAAGACCACAACAACAACATGATACTTCGTTGGATCGTTTCGTGAAACGCACAGTTTTCTATTTTTAAACATTATAAACAAACTGCCAATCCTGACACGACCTTATCAGTACGTGACAGAATATTTCTGCAGCTTTTTTTTCAGGCAGCAGTCCGATGTAGATACGGTAGCTACATCAATCGCGAAAAGTCTGAGGGTACTATGAAATCTCTCTACAAAACATTAATATACAACATAAACAGCGAGGGTCCCAACATACGACCGTGGGGAACACATACAGTTACATTTACATCTATAGATGACTCACTGTCAAACCTGACTCGCTGCGTCTTCTCTGCGTTTCGGACAAAATACATAGACGCAACAAGTGGAACACGTTAAGTTTACTAGAAGTATATCACATCTACCGTCTTTGTGAACCGTGAACGTCATGAACAAGCATAGCCTGATTGCTCTTGAAGTGTGTCTGCTCTCTCGTCTTCGACGCGCGAGGTGGTACGTCACATTAGCGACAGTAGGCTATTTGCCAGCGCCATTGCTGTTGCCCTGTTGCAGCTCTGGTTCTTATTTATTCTTCCCCACCTCTTTTCCTTCACCCCCACCCCCCCCCCTCCCCGCCACGTTCCGTTACACTGTTTGTTGCCCGCCTTGACGCCCATGGTTCTTTGGTCTGCCACCAGTTCTTTTCACTTTTGACATGAGATATTTTAACTTAACCTGTGCAGTCGTTTACTCCTTTCTTGCCGTTTTCTCCTAGCTTTTCTTGTACAATACCTGTCTGTGGTTCTTTACCAATGCATCCACATCGATTCTCTCACTCCTTTTATATCCTCCGGTAGCTCTTATAGTCCTCATTTTAGCTCTTTGAATATGTATTTCGTGTATCATATTCAAAGCTCATATTTAAAGCTCTGTCAACACCCATCTTATAGCGTTTTTCTATAAGTATTTCATCGTGCTGAAGCTCTTTTAAAGTGCCTGTTAATCCTTAGAGATGCAACGTTTAACTTGTTCACTTTATTACTCATATCTTATTCATGGTCATAAAAAATTCTCGATCAATGTAACTGAAATGGTTTACCTGGCCTCGTAGCTGTCCAGTCATAGGCGGATAGGTGTCATCATTGCCCGTCAGAAGCTGATACGAGTTGGAATCTCGACCTGAAACACAGTTTCGTTTATCAGAAAATTTGCACTCTCGTGGGTGAAACAGTCACTGTTCATGTAAATCGACATACAGTACATATCCTGCCAGCCACCAAACGACGCTTCGCGGATGGTACTTTTAATAGCCCTAGTCATTTCCTTTCCTGATCTTATCGCAAAAGGAGCAACTGGAATATAGCTGTGTATATGCTCCCGTCTGATGCTTAATTTCTCTCACCTTGCCATCGCGGTGCTTACGCGAGATGTACGTCTGTGGTAGAAGAGCCATTCTGCTGTCTATCGCACGTGCCGGCTCTAAACTTCTTCAGTATTGTTACGCGAAAATGGCTTATTCTTCCCTCCAGGTGTTCCCATGTATTGCTGTGTTGGTAAACATATGTGAAAAGTCGAAGCAGAAGAAATAAAGTAAAATTTGTGCTCCGGCCGGGACTCGAACCCGGGTCTTCTTGCTTGCTTGGCGGAAATGCTAACCATTAAACCACCATGGTCAACATTGATGCACGAACTACTTACGAGATCACCGCCGTCAGCGAGAGACAATCCAAAAAATACTCCGGGTATCTGACGAAACAATTCACGGCTTTTGCACCGCGATAATGCAACTGTTCACACTGCGTTCTTTGTTCGTGAATTTTTGCCCAAAAACAAGAGATACTGTAATGGTGCACCAGCCTTCATATTCGCCCATGTGACTTTTCTATTTACCCAGAAATGTAGAAAACCTTAAAGGGCTATCGTTTTACACGTATAGATGAGCTGAAAACCGCGTCACTCAGAGAACTGAAAACTATCTCAAAGATCGAGTTCCAGAACTGTAAAGAGGACTGGAAAAAGCGCTGGTGAAAATAAAATTGGCGCGATAAATACTTATAGGACCGATGTGCAGTTGAGTCTTATTAATGGTTCAAATGGCTCTGAGCGCTATGGGACTCAACATCTGAGATCATCAGTCCCCTAGAACTTAGAACTACTTAAACCTAACTAACCTAAGGACAACACATACATCCATGCCCGAGGCAGGATTCGAACCTGCGACCGTAGCGGTCGCGCGGTTCCGGACTGAAGCGCCTAGAACCTCTCGGCCACAACGGCCTGCGAGTGTTATTAATTAACAGTAGAACTGCCCATCAGGGAAAATGCTGGAAAGCATGATTTCGATGCGGTAAATGGTTGATGTCGCATGTCGGCAAATGTCATTCCCCGTCATGTTCTGTCTCAGTACTTGGTTTTACCATTACGTCGAGAGGAACAGATGTGCTCTGTGGCTAGTTCAATGCAACGCAAAAGGGTGCTGACGATAAGTAAGGGCGTGTTTACTGTCGAGTGTTATATTAAGCACAGTTCATGGAAATCGTATAAGGAACTGTGTGCGTGAATAAATTAAACGGAAAACAGACGATAGCAGGTGTTTTAATTTTCATTTCGTACTGGACAACAAAAGTCCCTATAAGCATCTACTACTAGTAGGGTCACACAAAGATTTGTTCGTGCAAGGGTTTACGGCTGGAAGTGTTTTGGAAAACATCCAGCAAAGTCTGCAATGCCAAACTTATTAGTGGGAAAATGGTGTGAAACGATCTCTGTAGCGAATAAAAACAGTAAGTACCCAAAAAATGTTGTAACACCGGTAAAGGAAAGCCTCTAGCGTAGTCTGACAAAATCTCAACGTCATTTGTCTGTATAGCCGACAATTAACAGAGCGTAGTATCGGAAAATTATGAAAAAACCTGCAAATTTACTGTTGTGCGTGGATTACGGCGTCCAGACGAACTTCCGCTTGCTAACTTTTGGCCGTGGCGTCTGGGTGAAGTGGAATCAGGGGACCTCTGTGTCCTGTTTCAGCCTGTCAGAGTATGTGAACTGACACAACATGTTTCACTATACAACACAAAAGCCCCATCTGTAGTTTCTTTAGTCGCTTTACAATCTCAAGATTGGTCCTTGGTGCGCAGTGTCTAATGTCTGCATCGTAACGTAGTTCTTTCACCAAACTGTTGATGACAATCAGTATGTTTAGAAACTGTTTAATCTGTAAGTCGATCATCTCACAGAAGTTGAACGGATGCATGGATATTTTCCATAAGATGGAGCAATAGCACACACCGCTTCTTCGACAACCTCGTCAGCAATGTGCGAGTATTTCCTGGACACCTCCATCGACTGACGACGTATCTCCCTGAGGGACAAACTGAAGCGCCAGGTATGCTCACACAATCCTCACACACTAGAACAGCTACAGCAGAACAATAAAAACGCTATCGCTGCTATCCGACGGGCAGAGGTGCTACGCGTGTCTCACACTTCGATAAATCGAGCATAGTGCCCCATCGATGTCAACGATGACCATTTCCAGTTTCATTAGCAACAGTAAATCCCGAGTCACTAATGGTAAATATTTCCTGGGGCACGTTAGAGGAATAAATAAAATCTTCCACCCCCTCCCCTCCAGGTTCCTTTAATATATCTCGTACACTTGGATGGGTGACCATCCGCTCTGCCGCGCGCTGTTGGCAAGCGGGGTGCACTCTGCCCTTGTGAGGCAAACTGTGGAGTTACTTGACTGAGAAGTAGCGGCTCCGCTCTCGGAAACTGACGCACGGCCGGGAGAGCGGTGTGCTGACCACATGCCCCTCCATATCCGCATCCAATGACGCCTATGCGCCGAGGATGACACGGCGGCCGGTCGGTACCGTTGGGCTTTCATGGCCAGTTCGGGAGGAGTTTAGTTTTAGTCACATTAATGTGACCACCTTTCAATAGCCTGAATAGCCACCGTATGCAGAGCGAGACGTGCAAGAAGAGTGCCAATGAGGTTTTGGGAAGTATCGACAGGTATGTGGAGCCACGCCGACTCCAGCTGCGCTAGGTTTCTCGGTTGGGGATCCACTGTGCGAACAGCCCAATCGAGATGATCCCACATATTCTGGATCTCGTCTAAATCCGGCGAGTTTGGTGCCCAAGGGAGTACGAGAAAAACTCATCCTGGTACTCTTCGAACCACGCATTTATGCTGAGAGCTGTGTGACACGTTGCATTGTTCTGCTGGTAGATGCCATTGTGGAGAGGAAACACAAGCTGTGTGTATGGGCGTACATCGTGCTAAGGACGGATGCACATTGTGTTGATCCATTCTGCTGTCCAGAAAATGAGGTGACCTAGGGAGTGCCACGAAAAGATTCTCCGGACCATAACCCTCCCTCCTCCGGCCTGTGCCTTTCCGACAATTGTTGCAGAGTGTTTTGTTTCAGTCTCATAGGGCATGAAACGTGATTCACCTGAAATGGCCACCTGTGGACATTCAGCGGACGTCCAGCTGGCGTCCGAATTCAGGTCTACGTCGCCGATGAACATCACACAGCAAGCGCGCATGAACCAAGCGTCTTTTGCGGAGGCCCATACGCAACAGCTTTGGATGAGCAGTCGTTCAGAAGACACTGTTGTTAGCCTCTTGCTTCATGTTGCTGATCAGTTGCTCAACAGTTGCACGTTCATTCGCCCGCACACATCTCCGTGGCCATTGTTCACGTCATCTATGGCCTGCGATACGCCACAGTTTCCTCGGCGCTTCTTTTGCATACCGTCATTTTGCGATCCACAACACACTTCGACCACTCTGGCACGCGAACTGTTTACAAACGCCGGCCGGTGTGGCCGAGCGGTCCTAGGCGCTTCAGTCAGCAACCGCGCTGCTGCTAGGGTCGCAGATTCGAATCCTGCCTCGGGCATGGATGTGTGTGATGTCCTTAGGTTAGTTAGGTTTAAGTAGTTCTAAGTTCTAGGGGACTGATGCCCTCAGATTTTAAGACCCATAGTGCTCAGAGCCCTTTGAGCCATTTGTTTACAAACGAAGCCGTTTCGGAAATGTTTCCAGCTTTGGCTCAAAGCCAATGATCACGCCCTTTTGGACGTCAGATAATACGCCTCCGTATCACCACAGAAACTTCACTGTCGTCCGCACTCTGCCAGCACGCTATATATACTCTCCACTGCGTGGATGGTATACAAATGGTTCAAATGGCTCTGAGCACTACGGGACTTAACATTTGAGGTCATCAGTCCCCTAGAACTTAGAACTACTTAAACCTAACTAACCTAAGGACATTACTCACATCCATGCCCGAGGCAGGATTCGAACCTGCGACCGTAGCGGTCGCGCGGTTCCAGACTGAAGCGCCTAGAACCGCTCGGCCACCCCGACCGGCGGGTGGAACGTAGGCAGCGGTCACGTTAATGTCACTGTTTGAGTACAAAGAGCAGCAGTTGATTTTAATTCCTTTTATTCTGCAAAAGTAATACTTTTTTCTGTGTACGCCTTTTGGTTTTATTATGAGTAGATGCGGGAATTACACGAGCGAGTGGTCTATTTATATCAGGCATTACAAAAACATGAGCACTGTACTGATTTTCTCTCTTTTGTTGATGTTTTCCTAGCCGAGCGGTCTAAGGCGTATTTGCGAAGAATTTGTTGCTCTTCAGCCAACACAGAATCACTAATGACCAGGTCTTTATGCCCCGCAGCAAGAGCCCGATTGTCAGAATATCCGCCGGCCTGGGTGGCCGAGCGGTTCTAGGCGCTACAGTCTGGAACCGCGCGACCGCTACGGTCGCAGGTTCCAATTGAACCATTTTGTTAGCATATCCAAATTTTTTTGATGTTGTACATATCTGAAATACTCAGGGAAAACAGAAGAGGGTCTAGCACCGATTCCTGTGGTAGGCCATTTTTAAGCTTCATTAAAGGACTCATCTTAATAGTGTATGTATATTAGAGCTACAAGTTTCTGTTTATAGACTTCCGTCCCCTCTTTTTTTTTTTTTAGTGTCCCTCATATATTACGCCGCGTGCTCGAGGTGAGCTCGCGACGAAGTTGTGAGTAGGGACTCCTCGCAGAATACTAATGCGCTCGCCATATTTGCCTCGCATCGCAGGTCCTTCGGAGCGGTTCTCTCGAATCACGACAGCACACACTATCCGTGCGCTACAAGGCCGCCCTCGGCTTCTCGCAAACGAGACACGCACTCCGGAGTCACTTGTCGCGCGCGTGTTGCGGTCACTTTTACACAGAGGAGATGCAGCGTGTTCGAGACCCAGCAACTAGTCAAACATACTCCATTACCGCCACGACAACTTTCAGCAGACGACATGCCGTACACACTCTCAGTTGAGTAAATGAACAGCAAAGGCATCGAGCGAGCAAAACCACAAGGAATACAGCGGTGACTACAGCGGCAGTTGGCTGTGTAGGAACAGAAAATGTGGCGAAACGAATGACACAATGGTCTTTGTGCTATCTATATCACGAAACAGACAAAAAACGTTACACGGTACTTATCGAATGGCTTCTAGCGGTAACGAAAATGCGATTTTCTGTATTTCATACAATAATTGACCGAATTTAAAAATTTAAAATACTGGAATATCCTATTCTTTAACAGGTATTATCGTACGTTAAACGTCTAACACAAAAAGTCGCCAATTAAAATTCGGGACTGTTTATATGCCTTGAGGTGCCGTAATCATACGGCCCGCAAAGTACTCAGAACATATTCATCGAGAATTTGAGAATGGCAGCAGTTAGTGACTAGCAAAAAACTTTACACACAGCTTCAAACATTCTCAAGACTTATTCTCGGTAACACCCTCCCACAAAATAACAAAAGAAAAAAATTTCATCGGTACTATATTTTCACGGTTCATGTAGTAATACTATGGTATCAGGTATGACGTTTTAATATATCACTTTTTTGTTACGAACTCTATTGGCGACACATTTTGCAGAGGGTATTCACATACACGACTAATGTACCTCCAAAATTGATTCTATGACATATACCTCACGAGGTATGATGTCATACATACTGAATGACTTTTCTTAAAATGGAACGCGGATTACCCAGAGTATACTGAGAATATTTAGAGACTTCCATCAAACCTTAATCACGCTGTTTGATGGATGGGAGTTCGAATCTTTAAAAAATCTTGTGTCGAGTCTGACTTCCAGGCATAAACGATAGATTGTGTGTGTGACGTCAATAAATGAGTGACTCGCGCGGACCTGAATTTCTTCTGCATCTACACACATACTGCGCAAACTACTGTGAAGTGCATGGTAGAGGATACTTAGCACTGTACGACATGTTAGAGTTCCTTGCAGTTCCATCAGAGTACGGAGTGCGGGAAGACTGATTAGTTAAGGGCCTCAATGAACATTGGGATTGTTCTGATCTTGTCTTCACAGTAACTACAGCACGGTACTTCGGGGGCTGAAACATATCACCATATCCTCCTTTTTTTGTTACATTTTATTTGTGACCTCAGGACATGGAGCACTCAGCCAAGTATGGCTACATGATATGCTGCTACAAATTAAATGACTCATACAATCAGACACACAGATACGCATTCTTTGTAAGCATATAATTGTATCATGATATGTTCATCCGCTAAAATTTATACATTCCTATATATTATAAAAGTGTGTGTGTGTGTGTGTGTGTGTGTGTGTGTGTGTGTGTGTTTTTCACATCTCCTCGTAAACCATTGTACCGATTTCACCCAAATTGGGTACACATTCGCCTCACACTCTCAGGCAACAATCGCAGTCGGAGTAAGAACCGCCTACCTATCATAGTTCAGCAGATATGACATCACGGACAATGAATTGCGTGAAAAAGTGTTGCATTGCGCATGACGTCTAAATTTATTACTCGTAATAAATTTCGCAGACAGTATCCACATATGTGACTAAATGTACTTACAAAATTATATCAAGAAACCAGACATTGTTCAAGGTGATATGACGTCATACACACTGAGATGCCTGTCGGAGGTCATACTGGGAAAGTAACGAACGAGCGGTCTCGAAATGGAAGCCACAGTGAAAATCCGATGAAGTTTCGCACAGATGTGTGGGGCAGCGTCTCTAGTATGGCCACCGACCGCGTCACGTCGCTCTACTAGGTTCTGAATGCGCAGTGAGCACGTAAAGATGCCTTAACCACGAGGTTGCCTGCCGAGAGATTTCGCCTGATTCCATGCACCACCACATAACGCACCTGTGATGCAGTTCCTTACTCATGACAGTTCTCGGCCGCACGCTGCAGGGGCAATAAGGAGGCCGTACCGTGTTTTCGATGGGAAGCCTTTGATCACCCACCGTACAGCCCGGATTTGGTTCCTTCGATTTTCATCTGTGCCCACATGAACCGCTGGCTATGAAGGCAACGTTTTGGCACAGACAACGAGCTGCAGTCCAGCGTAGAAAATAAAAAAAGGCACAAGTGGCTGCTTGGTATTGGAAAGTTGATACCACGATACAACAAATGTGTAAATCCGACGCGACTATGTAGGGAAGGGGCTGGAAGATGTAGCTAATTGCTGCAAATAAGAAAGTTTCGATTTTCAATGTGGTTTCCATTTGGCGACTGGTCGTTCCTCACTTTCCGAACAGGCCTCGAACATTTACTTTTTACTGTTAAGACACTCCTATAGTCGGATCAACTTAAAGAAATCTCTGACACGAGGCAGCCCTTTTGACAGCTTTCAGCTGCGAAGAGCAAATGGCTGCAGGACAAACAACAGCTGTCTGTAGAACTGTGAAGAGGCGTTGTTTCATAATTTCAAAGTAGTTTTAAGGAGTACAAGGACAGGAAATATTTTCGATATTACATTACAGACCCATATAATATTACTAATATTAGAACATTATATTATGATCTTTTACAGGCGAGGAAGTTAATTTGAAATATTGAGTTTAATATTAGCTGCGAAAGCTAATTTCTGATATCTTCTTTAAATATTCTTCATTGAAATTAATTTAATTCCCCAAAAGACATTTACTGATTGTTAAACAGTAAGTTATATTATAAAACTTTTAAGCAGGTCTGCTGGTGGCAATGCTTCTGAAATGGTGAAACGGAGCATAGAAAATTGCTACTTGCTTGTTAATTGATTTGTATTCAGCCATCCTGCATTAGATTCCCATAAAACCGACCAGAAAGTTGACCGACGGCATTGTTCAGAGGTCAGTGACCGATCTCAAAATTACGCAGTCTGCGTAACTACGTTGCACGGATATAGAAAAGATCTCAGGGACGCTGCAATAACACTAGTAGCGTTCGGCTGTAGCCACCAAATAATTCGTCGGCAACTTTGGTGCAGCCTGAAAAAGTTCTAAAATGCAACATAATAAACTGAGATGTGGCATTAATGGAAGATGAAAGTAGGTTTCTTGATTCAAACACGGCTGTTATCGTTAACGTAATCATTTAACCAAAAGTTTCAGATATGAGAGCGACTCTTACATTTTATGAGACAGCAACCAATAACAAACGAGAGAGAGACAGAGCGAACAGGATCGCAGCTCCTGCTTTTACACAGTGAAAACAAATTACGGCGACTGCCTTGCCTTACAGAGTGTCTTTTACAAAGTTTTGATATATAAACATTTCTCTGCAACATTCTTTATATGAACAGTAAAAAATACATTTTTATATTAAATTATGACCTTTTCTTCATAATTTACAGATTTATTTACACAGAGAAACTTTATTCTTAATGTTTTTTAGCACTGATTAAACGTTTGGCGCATATTTTATTAATTATTCAAATCGCAACATTTCACACGGTTCATTTTTTGTCTCTGTTTTTAAGAACATTGGGAAGATGAATACCCGGGCAATGCCGGGTTTGGAAGACAGTATGTTTACATAGTGCAGCATCATGTGTTACGAGTTGCGTCATCATTCTGGTGGGCAGTCATCGTGCACGAAGCAGAAAACTCTGCAGGAAATCGGTTGTCGCGTGATACCGCAGTGGGCAGCCGAAAATGATGTTGTCCTGTCGGCGCCACAATCACATGATAGTGAGCCAATCAGTTGTAGCCAATAGAGGCGCAGTCAGAACCGTCCGAGGTTAAAGCTGAACAGTGTCCAGAAAGTTACTGTAGTAACCACCGACAGACTACCACGGTCATGCAGGTACGCTTGGTACTATGGCTGCGTAATATCTTCCCTCTCGTTGGTACAACAGGCGCCATTTACTGTTCCGCAAGGTCCTGATGTGCCACGACACGTCTTGAAGGAGGTCCGTGTAAGTAACACGTCCGCCTATCTCTGTACCACGGTGACAACATCGAGAGTTGCATTCCCCCTGGGACCATGGTTCTTCCCGTTGATCAAAGCTCTGTGATTTCTCGTTACGGCGCTGCAGTTCAGCCCTCCGGTCTATTATCTGGTGTTATTGACAACACGATTCTGTGTCAGCAGCAATGCAGATTGCGGGTATTTCATAGACACTTCGATAACTATTAGTTCTTTAAAGGTAAAGGCACCAGAGGGGCAATTCTGACATTGCGGTTTACAATGGGAGAAAGAGCAAAGAAAATCAAGACACGTTCACAGGATCTGTCGACGTGGAAAAAGCGTTCGACAATGTAAACTGGTGCAAGATGTTCTAAATTCTGAGAAAAAGAGGTCGATCTTTACGGAAAAACGGGTGATGTACAATATGTACAAAACCAAGAGGGAAAAATAAGATTGGGAGACGAAGGATTAAAAACGGCGTAAGACAGATATAGTCTTTCGTTCCTACTTTTCAGTCTGTGCATCAAAGAAGTAATGAAGGAAATAAATAAAAGGTTCAACGGTGGAAATAAACTTTAAGGTTAAAGGATATCAACCGTAAAATTCATTGATGACATTCGTTGTCCTCAGTGATAGTGAAGAAGAATTACAGGATATACTGAGTGAAATGAGAAGTCTAATGAGTGCAAAATATGGACAGAGTAGATCGAAGGAAGACGAAAATAATTAGACGGAGCAGAAATGAGAACGGCGAGAAAGTTAACATCGGGATTGGTAATCACGAAGTAAACGAAGTTAAGGAATTCTCCTACCTACGCAGCAAATTAATCCATTACGGTCGGAGCAAGGACAACATATAAAAACAGACTAACAATGGCAAAAAGGGCATTCCTCGTCAAGAGAAGTGCACTAGGATCAAACATAGGCCTGAATTTGAGCAAGAAATTTCTGATAATGTACGTCTGGGAGCACAGCATTGGGTGATAGTGGAACATGGACTGTGGGAAAACCGGAACAGAAGAGAATCGAACAATTTGAAATGTGGTGCTACAGAAGAATGTTGAAAATTAGGTGGACTGATAAGGGAAGCAATGAGCAGGTTCTTCGTAGAATTAGTGACGAATGAACTGGTGAGGAAAGGACTATACGAAAACCACTGAGAAGAAGAAGGGACATTATGATAGAATATGTGTTGAGACATCTTGGAATGACTTCCTTGGTACTAGAGGAAACTGTAGAGGGCAATAAACTGTAGAGACAGACAGGAAAAAAAAAACTTTTTAAGTTCGCTGTCGTAAGACGTGGACTACTATCTTCAGTGGTTTGCCAGTTCAGTTTGTTCAGCATCTCTGACAATCTCTCACGGGCCAAACGAACCTTTGACCATTCCTGCTTCCCCTCTCTGTATTCGGCCAGTGCCCCCTGTTGGTCCTATTTGCTACAGAATGTATCGAAGTCTAGAACCTGCCTTACCTATGACTCAGCCTACGTGACCATTCCACTCCATCTCTCTCTCTCTCTCTCTCTCTCTCTCTCTCTCTCTCTCTCTCTCTCTCTCTATTAGTTTAGTCGGTTCCGACTCTTCGTGACCCCATGAACCAAATCACGCCACTTTTTCCTGTCTTGCACTTACTCCCGTAGACCTTCCAGGTTGGAACACATTGCTTCTGTGATTCCATCGATCCATTTCGTCCTCTGACGTCCTCTTCTTCTAGTTCCTGCAATCCTCCCCAGCATTAATGTTTTCTCCAGCGAGGCATGACTTCGCATTGTGTGTCCAAAGTAGGTCAGCTTTTGTTTAAACTTTAGACCCTCCAGGGATAAATCCGGTTTTATTTGCTCCAATATTGATCTGTTGGTTCTCTTTGCAGTCCATAGAACTCTAGTTTCCTTCAATACCACAATTCGAAGGAGTCAATTCTTCGCCGTTCAGCCTTTCTAATGGTCCAGGTCTCACATTCACACATCACAACTGGAAAGACCATAGCCCTCACAATACGGATCTTTGTTGCTAGTGTTACATCTCTGGACCTCCATATTTACACAAACACTTGCGCCCCGGTGTTTGTAGGACTTGAGTGATTCCAACTGTCACTATCTGACATCCTACTCATAACCTTAACTGTTAACCGTTATTTCTTAGGTAACTACAATATAGAAAAATATACTGTGTGTGTGAGGTCCTGGTGTGATGTAAGAGAGGGCCTGGTGCCCCTAATCAGATCAGATAAATAAACAAATAATGTAAATTTACGCATGATTACTATTAAATTTCGACTGCTCACAACATACAGTTCTCAAGACATCTGTGTAATTTTCTGATTTCCTTGACACTAGGAGTGAATCGAATTCTGTGTTTTCTGTACACGATAAATTAGATAGACATTTATTGGAAAACAGAAGTGCACATAGTTAATAATGACACAATAGACTCTTTAGTGTACTGTTTGATTCAACTTAAGTGTTGTGATTCACATAGGCCATATTACATCAGTTTGATTAAATGATGTAGGAGAGTTATTGTGCTACTAAAGACTATATCTCGGTACAGGCAATGGAATACATATAAAAAATAAAATTTTAACTGTAGCCGCAGACAAACATTATTTTTTAATTCTTAAGTATTTCATGTTGTTGTTGTTGTGGTCTTCAGTCCTGAGACTGGTCTGATGCAGTTCTCCATGCTACTCTATCTTGTGCAAGCTTCTTCATCTCCGAGTGTCTACTGCAACCTACATCCTTCTGAATGTGTTTAGTGTATTCATCTCTTGGTCTCCCTCTACGATTTTACCCTCCACGCTGCCCTCCAATACTAAATTGGTGACCGAGCGAGGTGGCGCAGTGGTTAGCACACTGGACTCGCATTCGGGAGGACGACGGTTCAATCCCGTCTCCAACCATCCTGATTTAGGTTTTCCGTGATTTCCCTAAATCGTTTCAGGCAAATGCTGGGATGGTTCCTTTGAAAGGGCACGGCCGATTTCCTTCCCAATCCTTCCCTAACCCGAGCTTGCGCTCCGTCTCTCATGACCTCGTTGTCGACGGGACGTTAAACACTAACTACCTACCTACTAAATTGGTGATCCCTTGATGCCTCAGAACATGTCCTACCAACCGATTCCTGTTTCTCGTCAAGTTGTGCCTCTCCTCTTCTCCCCAATTCTACTCAATACCTCCTCATTAGTTATGTGATCTACCCATCTAATCTTCAGCATCCTTCTGTAGCACCACATTTCGAAAGCTTCTATTCTCTTCTTGTCCAAACTATTTATCGTCCATGTTTTGCTTCCATACATGGCTACACTCCATACAAATACTTTCAGAAACGACTTCCTGACACTTAAGTATTTCATGAACAGTGATATTGTTGGTGTCTGTGAACGCATTTTGGGAGTCTTTCAACGTGCACACCAGAAAAAGGTTTAACTAACAAACTGTATGGAAATACCTGTCCTATCAGACAGCTACATCTGTAACACTACGTGCCGAGAAAGAAAAGCTCCTCACTGGTAACTCCGTGCTGGATTGTTTGGAAACTTCATCGTTCCCCACACAATCTGAGTCAAACGAATGGCTTCGTATTCTCAACTGGACTTTGTTCCGTTCGGGAAACAATGCTTGCTGCGAAGTACGCGACTGAGGACAGTCCGCTCGCAGACCACACACCAAGTTTGCACTGCCTGGCTGCCGACCTGTCAGGGGCATCAGCGCTGGTCGTTCCCTTTCCGATCTCAATTCTTTCTCATTACAATCAGTAATCCCTTCCTACTGTTCCCACAACAACCTGCAAGACATAATGTTAACAACACACAACATTTTATCAAGATGTCAATCTGACCGTAACGAACGTTTTGGACAGATTGGTGTCGCAGTTGGAGGAACAGAATGACCATCTCTTAAACGACTTTGTAAAATTATTTTAGTTGTTTGTACCGTAGGTATTGAAATTAACCCCTTGCATTTAAAAATCTTAAAAACGGTGAGCCGAAAACGTACGTAACACTAGCGGCTATTTTTTTCTCGATCCAGTTATCGTCTCATTTGATCTGGCCCTCTAGACGTATACTAAACTCAGCAGTGACCTCCGCGTCAGTGGTTTTCATATTGGATACGAGAAAATCTTTCTAATATCCGGTTGTCTCTATCTGAAAGTTTGTTTTATATTTGAGTACCATTATTGGCAGACGAATTTTGGGCACAGACTACGTACTCTTCTGGCCATTAAAATTTCTGCACCAAGAAGAAATGCAGATGATAAACGGGTATTCATTGGACAAATATATTATACTAGAACTGACACGTGATTACATTTTCACGCAATTTGGATGCACACATCCTGAGAAATCAGTACCCAGAACAACCACCTCTGGCCGTAATAACGGCCTTGATACGCCTGGGCATTGAGTCAAACAGAGCTTGGATGGCGTGTACAGGTACAGCCGCCCATGCAGCTTCAACACGATACCACAGTTCATCAAGAGTAGTGACTGGCGTATTCTGACGAGCCAGTTGCTTGGCCACCATTGACCAGACGTTATCAATTGGTGAGAGATATGGAGAATGTGCTGGCCAGGACAGCAGTCGAACATTTTCTGTATCCAGAGAGGCCCGTACAGGACCTGCAACATGCGGTCGTGCATTATCCTGCTGAAATGTAGGGTTTCGCAAGAATCGAATGAAGGGTAGAGCCAATGGTCGTAACACATCTCAAATGTAGCGTCCACTGTTCAAAGTGCCGTCAATGCGAACAAGAGGTGACCGACACGTGTAACCAATGGCACCCCATACCGTCACGCCGGGTGAAACAGCGATGACGAATACACGCTTCCAATGTGCGTTCACCGCGATGTCGCCAAACACGGATGCGACCATCGTGATGCTGTAAACAGAACCTGGATTCATCCGAAAAAATTACTATTGCCATTCGTGCACCCAGATCCGTCGTTGAGTACACCATCGCAGGCGCTCCTGCCTGTGATGCAGCGTCAAGGGTAACCGCAGCAATTGTCTCCGAGCTGATACTCCATGCTACTGCACGCGTCGTAAAACTGTTCGTGCAGATGTTTGTTGTCTTGCAAACGTCCCCATCTGTTGACTCAGGGATCGAGACGTGGCTGCACGATCCGTTACAGCCATGCAGATAAGATGCCTGTCATCTCGACTGCTAGTGATACGAGGCCGTTGGGATCCAGCACGGCGTTCCGTATTACCCTCCTGAACCCACCGATTCTATATTCTGCTAACAGTCATTGAATCTCGACCAACGTGAGCAGCAATGTCGCGACACGATAAAGCGCAATCGCGATAGGCTACAATCCGACCTTTATCAAAGTCGGAAACGTGATGGTACGCATTTCTCCTCCTTACACGAGGCATCACAACAACGTTTCACCAGGCAACGCCGGTCAATTGCTATTTGTGTATGACATATCGGTTGGAAACTTTCCTCATGTCAGCACGTTGTAGGTGTCGCCACCGGCGCCAACCTTGTGTGAATGCTCTGAAAAGCTAATCATTTGCATATCACAGCATCTTCTTCCTGTCGGTTAAATTTCGCGTCTGTAGCGCGCCATCTTCGTGGTGTAGCAATTTTAATGGCCAGCAGTGTAAGTTGTTATCAAAGTAAATACACCTGGAAGGGTCAAGCTGACAGACTCGCCAGCTTCTGCCTTTCGGTAACATTGCTCTGCTTAAGCAGTATGAACCGAAAGTGGAAATAATATGTTCCTGATTGGGGTCTCAGCAAAAAATTTTGCGTGAAAGTGAGACTGCATTGCTCAGTTTTCTAAAAATAACTTCAGTCCGGCGAATAAATGTTTCGTGTTCACTGACTTCAATTTCGATGTCTCAAGAGCAAACAGTAGTGTATCAGCAAGCAATCTCGAAGTACCTACAGCATAATTCGGTGGCATTCGCTCCCGTCAGCGCAATCTGTAGGCATTTCAGAATGATAGATTCTCTTGTAGTATTCATGTAACATGGATTCGGATGTAATCGTGAAGAACTCGAGGACCCAAAGTGAGACAGTAAAAATATTCGCCACAGTACAAGTGCAAATCGGCAATAAATTGAAAATTACAAAATAATGAAAGATGCCGTTTCATACCACTCGTAGACATCCTCGAAATTATAGAAAACGCCAATCAGAGAAAAGCTCACTTCAAAAGTAATCCAAAAAGCCTAAAAAGTCAAGTGCCGGCGAATACGAGAGTAACCGCAGCGTCGAAAATCGAATTGAAAAAACGGAGCAAAGTCCTTGCGTATCTGCTCCATCGGGCATTCAGTAGCCATCTAAAGTTGTGATTTATCAGTCCTCTAACCATGAAACTGCTTTGTGTAACCTCTGTATTAAAAAGAACGCTAGATAAATTACATATTAGCAGGAAATAATTATGATGTTATTCCTGAGTTTTCTCGAAAAATGGACCCGAACGGCACAGACATAAAACTTTTCCATTAGCTTTGCACTTTCAGTTACCAGATGATACATTGTTTTATGGTTACTTTTATGTTTCAGTACAGCGGCAACTATCGAGATGTATCTCGCCGTGAACTGCAGGAGGTTGCTGCTGTGCGCCGCCGTGGTGCTGCTGCTGCCATCTAGCGGCGACGGCTTCAGCGCGGCAGGCTACAGCGGAGCCGCCTGCCGGGGAAGCTCGCTTCTACGTGAGTACCTCTCTCTGATGTCTGTATCCGAACCCGTCACGCGTCGAAATGGGCGCGTATCAGAGAATGCGTACGCGCGTGCACAAATGAGTGGGAGTTCGGATTCGTGCGAGGAGTGGGTGGCAGTGGGTGTCTTCGGGCACGCGGAACAATCTGCCTCATGGGTCACAAGGCCCACCTCAACGGAACTGCCACATCCCGAATACGGCGCGCGTTAAAAGTGGACTCTCAATGGACCTTACACCCGTCAAAGCGAAGGTCAGTTGTGCTGTGAGCACCAGTCCGTGATACATCTTCGTACGTAGGAATCTAACTAGGTACCCAGTACAAATGACATTTTATGTGATTTTTGACGATGCTTTAAGCCGAAACGGTCACTAGGCAAGTATGGTCTATGAAAACGAAAAACAATCAAGATGGAACGTTTTATTTACGTACATTACCTGGTAAAGCGAACTAAAAATGTGGCCACGGTGGCAGCACCGTCGTTTCACAACTGAGAAAGAGGGAACAGACGTAGTAACAGAACACATCCTGGCATTCTTACAAGTGGAGTGTCACGCATAGCTGAATTACTTTCCAAATAGGAACCGAACAGAAGCAACGCTTGCCTGGCTGTTTCTGTGATTTCACAGTGATGTTCTAAGCTTAGCACCCCTAGAGAGGTCACTGGTTGATTGGTTGGTTTTGGGGAAGGGGACCAAACAGCGAGGTCCGCTGTCCCGTTGGATTGGGGAGGGATGGGAAGGAAGGAACCATCACGGCATTCGCCTGAAGCGATTTAAGGAACTAAGGGAAAATCTAAATCAGGACGGCCAGAGGCGGGTTTGAACCGTCATCCAGAGAGATCATTACGAGCATCATTTAATACCGTGTAATTCCCCACCTGGGCTTGGCAGTCGCCTGGATGCGGTTAGGATGTGATGCCATAAGGTTGTGTAGGCACGCCGCATCCAGTTTAAGCCATTCGCTGAGAATTCGATCTTGCAGTTCCATAGAATTGCGGAGAAGCTGATATCGGCGTTTTAGCAGCCGTTGCAACGTGTTTCAAAGATTTACGACGTGGTCATGTGATTTTATAGACCAACAGAAATGTAAATGGGGCTTGTCAGTAAACCAGCCGCATATTCTATCAGCGCGATGAACTTTGCTTCTATTGTTCTGAAAAATAAGGGGATCAGTGGTACACTCGTCATGCAGATGTTGAGTGGAAGGCAACACCTGATCATTCAGAAAGTTTAAACAAACATCCTAGTTCACGTTAGTGGTCAGATACTGTCCACGTTCGATGATTTCTACCCCACTGAAGACACGAGCCTTCTCGCCCGACTTTACATCTTAACACTCGCCAACGAGAATTCAACTCCATGTGGGAGTGAACATGGTCCCCAAGGATAGGCGCATGGTTGCGTAGAGCGCCTGTGCGTTCCAGAATTACGAGATCACCCAGGGAACGCCACGAAAACCTTCTTCAGAGCATAACGCTCCCTCCTGTGCGACTGGACCCTTATCTGATGGACCATAAAATATGATTCATCTGAAGTGGCCACATGCCGCCAGTCAGTGGACTTCCGTTACCGTATCGGCGTGCAAGTTGCAGCCTTCGTCGCCAATGACCAGCAGCCACCTCGAGTGTATGAACCAGGCGCCTGCTGCGAAGGCCGATAAGCAGCAACTTCTGCCGAGCAGCCGCTGAGGAGGCCGGCCAGCTGCACGTCTGCTCGCACGCACGCGTCTCCACAGCCGCCGTTCTCCCGTCTCATCTGTGGCGCGTGGTGCACAGCAGTTCCCTTCGCTAGCGTCATTTTGCCACGCACGGTATACTTTAACCACTGCGGCACTCGAGCAGTTTACGAACATAGCCGTTTCGGAAATGCTTCCACCCCTTGCCCGAAAGCCAATGATGACGCCCTTCCGAACGTCAGATAAATCGCACTGTTTCTGCATTACCGCAACGACTACACTGTTGTCCGCGTTTCCCTGCCGCGCTTTGTGTACCGTCCGGTGCCAGTGCTGCCACGTGCCATCTCTCGGTGATTATTGCCAGGTGACGTCGGTCACATTAAGGAGGGTAGGACTTGGAGCAGGAGAGGCACCACACGAAATTTTAATTTCCACTGTCTATACTTTTACAAATAAATTCATAAACGTTTGTCGACACGACCAGGAAGGATTCAGGATTCAAACTCATAGCAATGTAAGTTCAAAAGTATAGCAAACTAAATTTTTTTTACGTGTGAAATTTCATCATTTTTTCACTTACTATTGGCTGCATTTGTTGCTATAGGTACACTTTTCTTCACAAGTAGGAGAGATTCTTCGATGAATTTTGCACAGCATTAAACCATACTTACAGATGTATGAAACTCTAGAATCTATGTAATTAATGATAAAATGAATCAGCTGTTACATTTTAAACTTCATGTTTCGAAAAAACTCAAATTTTATGGTTAATTATCTCAATTTTTAGCACAGTTTTTAATAGATTTGGAAAATTCTAGAGTTTCATACACCTGTAAGTATGGTTTGTATGCTGTGCAAAATTCATCGAAGAATCTCCCTTACTTATGAAGAAAAGCGTACCTATAGCAACGAAGGCAGCCAATAGTAAGTGAAAAAATGATGACATTTCACATGTAAAAAAAATATATTTTCTTATATTTTTGAACTTCCAGTGCTATGAGCGTGAATCCTGAACCCTTCCTGCTCATGCTGACAAAGTTTTATGAATTTATTTGTAAAAGTATAGACAGTGCAATTTAAAATGTCATGTGGTGCCTCTCCTGCTCCAAGTCGGCCAGTTTGACGTCATACACTTCTTAAGGGGACTGGACCGTGTATTATGATTATTCATTTGTCACGAGATATTCACTAACCCGTTGAGACGGCAAACGATGACAGCAGATACTCCATCTTGATTGCAGAGAGCGGAGGCCTGTCCTGCGACGTGAAGAAGTCCATCCTGGACGCGCACAACAAGTACCGGCAGTCCATCGCGCTGGGTTACGTCGCTGGACAGCCTGGAGCCGCCAGAATGCTGGAAATGGTAAGACGTTTCTACATATCCATCTAAATGATTACTCTGCAATTCACATTTAAGTGCTTGGCAGAGGGTTCATCGAACCTCAATCATACTATCTCCCTACCATTCCACTCGCGAACAGCGCGCGGGAAAAACGAACACCTAAACCTTTCTGTTCGAGCTCTGATTTATCTGTTTATTTTGAAGATCATTCCTACCTATGTAGTTTGGACTCAACAAAATATTTTCGCAATTGGAAGAGAAAGTTGGTGACCGAAATTTCTTAAAAAGATCTCGCCGCGACGAAAAACGTCTTTGCTTTAATGACTTCCATCCCAACTCGCGTATCATATCTGCCACACTCTCTCCCCTATTACGTGATAATACAAAACGAGCTGCCCTCTTTTGCACCCTTTCGATGTCCTCCGCCAATCCCACCTGGTAAGGATCCCACACCGCACAGCAATATTCTAACAGAGGACGAACGAGTGTAGTGTAAGCTGTCTCTTTAGTGGACTTGTTGCATCTTCTAAGTGTCCTGCCAATGAAACGCAGCCTTTGGCTCGCCTTCCCCACAATATTATCTATGTGGTCTTTCCAACTGAAGTTCAAAAATGGCTCTGAGCACTATGGGACTTAACAGTTGTGGTCATCAGTCCCCTAGAACTTAGAACTACTTAAACCTAACTAACCTAAGGACAGCACACACATCCATGCCCGAGGCAGGATTCGAACCTGCGACCGTAGCGGTCGCGCGGTTCCGGACTGCGCGCCTAGAACCGCGAGACCACCACGGCCGGCTCCAACTGAAGTTGTTCGTAATTTTAACACCCAGGTACTTAGTTGAATTGACAGCATTGAGAATTGTAGTATTTATCGAGTAATCGAATTCCAACGGATTTCTTTTGGAACTCATGTCGATCACCTCACACTTTTCGTTATTTAGCGTCAACTGCCACCTGCCACACCATACAGCAATCTTTTCTGAATCGCTTTGCAGCTGATACTGGTCTTCGCATGATCTTACTAGACGGTAAATTACAGCATCATCTGCGAACAACCTAAGAGAACTGCTCAGATTGTCACCCAGGTCATTTATATAGATCAGGAACAGCAGAGGTCCCAGGACGTTTCCCTGGGGAACACCTGATATCACTTCAGATTTACTCGATGATTTGCCGTCTTTTACTACGAACGTCTTCTTCTGTCATCTAGTAATGCGGTACCAGTATGATAATTGGGCGACTCCATATAAGATTTTATTCTAAAGAGGTCTGCTCTTAAGAGCACACCTCTGTAGATTTTTTCGTGACTATGATAAACAGATGGCCCAACTCATTACTGCCACAGCGGTATGTAGCAGCACATCTGTCAGGTCAACAGCTATTTACCGATCACACTGGTTAACTGTACGTGGTGACTTCTGAAAGTAAGATACACAAAACCGGGTGGACACGATTCTGCTACGGTATGGATACCAGGTGCGTTACAGCGTGCGAGTGAAATGGAGGCGCAAATTGAAACGTAATCCAAAACTAAAGTACGCCGGAAGCAGGATTCTCGTTTAATCTAAATCGCACACAGATTCAACGAGTAATTTCGGCGGTATGTGGATCAAAGGCAGCGTCGATTCCAGTCGTAGAAAAATGGTGGCAAAAACTTTGACCAAAGCCGCAGACACGTGAGTGATGGTGATCGAGGAGTAAGGCAGCCGACAACGATCATAGACGAGGATGTCCAGGCAGTGGAAGAACTCAGTCGCAGAAATCGCGGATTTTCCAACGAGCGCGGTTATCGAATGGGCCCTTGATCAAAGGGCGGATTTCTATCGTTAATGAACTGAACTATTTGTAAAGCGTTCCGAACGTTGTCTATCAAGACTTCGCGATTATATTCAGCAATAGCATAAATCATATGAGTGTTTTCGTCGGCCACAATAACGTTTACTTATTTTTTGAAATCCACTCGATAAAAATTTAGCCGCCGGTCTACTCCGTGGCGTTTCATTTTCAAAAATTCTGCTCCTAGAGTTTATTACAATATCCCCACCTCTTACTTGCCCGTGAAAGGCTATGGTCTCGAGTTCGAGTCTCGATCCGGCACGCAGTTTTAATCTGCCTGGAAATTTCATATCGGCGCACACCCGGCTGCAGAGTGAAAATTTCATTCTGGAAAGTCTACATGCATATTTTTATTTCACAATGCTAGTTGCTTAAAAATGTCTCGTATTTTCAGCTACTCGGCAGACGAACATCCCTGTAAGTGTGATTTTAAGCACAGATGTTTCGACTCGCCCCAAGGAACGTGTTGGTTCTAGTGGTGGAAGTGACAAAATACAGAAGTTGTCCTTTTCTCCTCTCATGCAACTGTGCTAAATGTACGTGCAGCATATGTAACCCAAGGGGCAGTGCTGCGTTGCGGGTAGCCTGCGCGTCGGGCGCCAGCGGATGCTAGCGTACGCAGACAGACAGAGGAGGACCTGTGTATTGAATGCTTTATGTCTGCTGTGCGTGACGTCATTGCACATCGACCCAGCCGTACGCAACACGTGTGATGCTGCCGAACTTGCGGCGGAAAGATGCCTTTTATCACGGCCCGTATCGCAGAGTTATATACACGCCTTTCAAACGCCACAATACATTCTCCCTTCGACAGGTTTTCTTTCTTGCTGCCTCCATTTGGCGACATTTGCTATAGGCAGTATTTTCGAATCTCGCCTTGCCCTTTTGTATTCTATACGTTCCTATACAATATAGATTTCCACTAGTAATTCTGAGCTAAGCTATTTCCGAATATGTGTCTTTATTTTTGAGTACTGTAACTGTGTAATTTATTGCAATGATCCACAGTGCACATTTTTTATCAGTTTGTTAGTCGCCACAGTACAACTGCCAGTAATTGCCACATTCAGTTAATTTTGATGTTTGTAATTAGCTTCCAGTGAGTATGAGAGCTATTTGGAAAGTAAGGTCCGATCAGTTGTGAAATGGAAACCACACGTAAAATCAAAAATATTTTACTTGCGACCGTTAGCTACAAATTCCAGCTACTTCTCTACACAATCGCCGATCCGACTTAAGACATCTGTAGTATCGCTGTAATACCTTTCCGAAACCATCATAGGAGGCAGCCGCCTGTGTTTACCGCCAAGTTTCTACGCTGGTCTGCAGCTCTTTGTCTGTGCCAAATTGTTGTCATTGTAGCAAGCGGTTCATGCGAGCAGAGATGAAAATGGGAGGGAGGTAAGTCCGGGATGTGTGGTAGGTGATCAAACACTTACCGTCAAAAACGCTGCAGCAGCATCTTTATAGCCCCTGCAGAGTGCGTGACAGGTATGTTATGTAGGGTTGCATGGAATCAGGCGAAACCTAACAACTTGCCAGGGGACACTATTGTTGTAGGCATCTTTACGTGGTCACTGACCTCTGAGAACTGAAAAGAGCGACGTGACGCGATCGATGGGCATACTAGAGAAACTGCCCAACACTTGTGTGCAAAGTTGCCCCTGGTTTCCACTGTGGTTTCCATTTCGTGCCCGATCGGGCCTTACTTTCTGAATAGCCTTCGTAATCCGAGTATCCAATAATCACAGACTATCAGCTGATAGCGCCACTGTTATCACGTTTTAAATGCGCCACACAGACAAACAACTCAGTATATGGTAAACTTGTCACTCCAGCAAATTTCAGAACCCCAGCGACACACTCTGCGTTACTACTCGCCATACAAAATGGACTACACTGCCTGACAACGTAAAAGAGAAGCATGTAGATGAACAAAAATAGACATCACAGGTTAAGTCAATTTTATAAGGAGCTTGGCAATATGAGCCCACTTATCGATATGACATTGCAGCCGCTGTGGCCTTCGTATATGCACTGATTCAATTTGGTAGGCTGTCAGAAAGGCGTTGTATTCTCTCCTGGGGCAGGCAGTTGTAAATGGTCCTTGATATCCTGGGTAGTGGCAGTGGGACGGACTGATGTCGAAACTTGTCTTATACACGATCTATCAAATGGTTCAAATGGCTCTGAGCACTATGGGACTTAACATCTGAGGTCATCAGTCCCCTAGAACTTAGAACTACTTAAACCTAAGGACATCACACACATCCATGCCCGAGGCAGGATTCGAACCTGCGACCGTAGCGGTCGCGCGGTTCGAGACTGAAGCGCCTAGAACCGCCCGGCCACACCGGCCGGCCACGATCTATCGCGAACGTATGTGCGGATCTCGCTGGTCGCAAAAATACCTCACCATGACGGAGGCAGTTCATAGAGACACCTGCCGTCTCTGGATGAGCATCGTCCTATTGAAAAATGGTTCTTCGATACTTTCACACGAGAGGTAACGCATGAAGATGCAGGATGTCCGTGAGGTACCGTTTGCATCTTTAGTGCAAAAAACAAGCATATGGAATTTGGCAGAGGGTGTATACGTAGCTTGTCCTGCAACTGTTATTACCTACTATTTTGACCTAGAATGTATGTCCATGACTGTGAATCGTGGTCAAGAAGAGATATAAGTACACTGCCTGACAGAATAAGTGAAGCACTCAGAAGACATGAGCGGATGTCAATGTAGCTTCGTGCACTTACACACCACTGGTGGATATGTAAATCATTAGTGTTGCAATACAATGTGACAGGCAGAATGGCCACCAGAATATCATAGTGCTGTTTGTGTCTGCTGCAGTTACCAGGCTTGGTGCAGTATATAAGGGACGTGAACAGCGTCACAAGCTGAGTAAGCACTGTGACGGATACGGAGACACCTCGCACTCGTATAAGAAAGCATTATGAGCACTGGACAGGGTTTCAGAGGAGCCTCGTGGTTGGCCTCCATTAGGCGGGCTGCTGGAATCCTGCAATTTCCAGATTTGTGGGGCATTCGGATGTAAAACTGGCCTGATGACTGGGCGTACTCATCATCAGGGGTCCAGCTGACGGGGTGCTGATTACCAGTGGAGGATCGCCCTACCTAGCACCAAGCACGTCTGCGTCCGTCACGCGAGGATAGCTAATGGCCTCTCCGCAACATTCTGTGTCACCCTACAGCGGTGATCGGGAAGCAGATACTGCTTGTAATTTTTTCTCCTATCTATGTAATTATGTAGTTCTCAATTCGTTCGAGCAATCAATCATTCATGATGTGAAACACAGTCATAGCTCAGTCACTCAAAATGATTCAGAAATTTCACTTGTTAGAATGAAATCAGGCGATGATTCTTCTTCTCTGCAGGCTCGTGCTCTGCGGCAGTCTGCTACTCTGTACAAATAAAATGCCTCGTATTTTTGGGAGCGTTGTATAATCAGTCGGGAAGCCTCAGATCAAGCGGATATTTGGCTTTGATGAAGTTTAACATTCCGAAAAAGTAATGGAGCTCTTGGATTATTAAATGCAGGTTCGTATCCAGTCTTTCGGACGTTCCCTTCTGATTAACAACTACGCAATATATCGATGAATATCATTAATTCTCAAATGTCAAATACATACCTTTTGTATGAAGGAGCAATATATATATACACTCCTGGAAATTGAAATAAGAACACCGTGAATTCATTGTCCCAGGAAAGGGGAAACTTTATTGACACATTCCTGGGGTCAGATACATCACATGATCACACTGACAGAACCACAGGCACATAGACACAGGCAACAGAGCATGCACAATGTCGGCACTAGTACAGTGTATATCCACCTTTCGCAGCAATGCAGGCTGCTATTCTCCCATGGAGACGATCGTAGAGATGCTGGATGTAGTCCTGTGGAACGGCTTGCCATGCCATTTCCACCTGGCGCCTCAGTTGGACCAGCGTTCGTGCTGGACATGCAGACCGCGTGAGACGACACTTCATCCAGTCCCAAACATGCTCAATGGGGGACAGATCCGGAGATCTTGCTGGCCAGGGTAGTTGACTTACACCTTCTAGAGCACGTTGGGTGGCACGGGATACATGCGGACGTGCATTGTCCTGTTGGAACAGCAAGTTCCCTTGCCGGTCTAGGAATGGTAGAACGATGGGTTCGATGACGGTTTGGATGTACCGTGCACTATTCAGTGTCCCCTCGACGATCACCAGTGGTGTACGGCCAGTGTAGGAGATCGCTCCCCACACCATGATGCCGGGTGTTGGCCCTGTGTGCCTCGGTCGTATGCAGTCCTGATTGTGGCGCTCACCTGCACGGCGCAAAACACACATACGACCATCATTGGCACCAAGGCAGAAGCGACTCTCATCGCTGAAGACGACACGTCTCCATTCGTCCCTCCATTCACGCCTGTCGCGACACCACTGGAGGCGGGCTGCACGATGTTGGGGCGTGCGCGGAAGACGGCCTAACGGTGTGCGGAACCGTAGCCCAGCTTCATGGAGACGGTTGCGAATGGTCCTCGCCGATACCCCAGGAGGAACAGTGTCCCTAATTTGCTGGGAAGTGGCGGTGCAGTCCCCTACGGCACTGCGTAGGATCCTACGGTCTTGGCGTGCATCCGTGCGTCGCTGCGGTCCGGTCCCAGGTCGACGGGCACGTGCACCTTCCGCCGACCACTGGCGACAACATCGATGTACTGTGGAGACCTCACGCCCCACGTGTTGAGCAATTCGGCGGTACGTCCACCCGGCCTCCCGCATGCCCACTATACGGCCTCGCTCAAAGTCCGTCAACTGCACATACGGTTCACGTCCACGCTGTCGCGGCATGCTACCAGTGTTAAAGACTGCGATGGAGCTCCGTATGCCACGGCAAACTGGCTGACACTGACGGCGGCGGTGCACAAATGCTGCGCAGCTAGCGCCATTCGACGGCCAACACCGCGGTTCCTGGTGTGTCCGCTGTGCCGTGCGTGTGATCATTGCTTGTACAGCCCTCTCGCAGTGTCCGGAGCAAGTATGGTGGGTCTGACACACCGGTGTCAATGTGTTCTTTTTTCCATTTCCAGGAGTAATATATATATATATATATATATATATATATATATATATATATATATCCCTTTTAATCGTACAATTTCGTATCAGTTATCTTTTGTCATAAATCTCAATATTCAGATTACAATTCTTCAAACAAAGCTCAGGCTAATCGGCACGAAGATAAACTCGGAAGTTTTTTTTTTTTTTTAACAACCCCCAGAGAGAGTAGTACAAAGAATAATTATGCGCTCATGGCATAGCTATTGTATGAAACCACTTTGCGCATGGATTCTGCGAGTATGAAGATAGAAAATCAGTAAACGTCATTCAAGGGTAGAATTGTATCAGAATAATTCATCGAATATAGAGAGATATTACATGCTGATGAGTGGCGTCGCATGGTATTCAGCGATAAATCGCGGATCTGCTCTACGCCGGATGACCATGATCGTTGAGTATAGTGGCGATCTGGGGAGAGGTACCATACTTGCAATGATTTGGAGGAGAGGCACACCGGCGTAATAGCACGGGGAGCCGTTGAGTATAAGTTCAGGTCACGGACGGTAGTGACTGAGTGAATGGTGGAGCAACGGCGCCTGTCGGACGTCCTCGCTCCTCACGTATTATCCCTGATGCCATTTTTCAAAAGGACAATGCTCGTCCAGACACGGCAGGTGTCTCTGTCAACTACCTGCGTGATGTTTATGTACACTGGTTGCCAGCGAGTTACCCACCTGAAAGAACATGTGCCGCACCAGTTCGATCGTCAAATCATCCCAGTGCCAGTATCAAGGATATGCAGGACCAGTTACAATAGTTGTGGGCCAGCTTGTCTCAGGAGAGAATTAAAACAATTTCTGACAGCCTACAAAATTGAATCAGTGCGTGTATCAAAGCTACAGTGAGTGGGCTCATATTGCTAAGTTCTTTGTAAATTTGACTTGACTTTGTAATCAGTAGCATAACATCACATACTCTCGCCCCCTTCTAGATGTTTGTCACTCTCTCTCTCTCTCTCTCTCTCTCTCTCTCTCTCTCTCTCTCTCTCTCTCTCTCTCTCTCTGACGGCCGCTGTGGCCGAGCCGTTCTAGGCGCATCAGTCAGCAACCGCGCTGCTGCTACGGTCGCAGGTTCGAATCCTGCCTCAGGCATGGATGTGTGTGATGTCCTGTACCATAGTGCTCAGAGCCATTTGAAACACTCTCTCTCTCTCTCTCTCTCTCTCTCTCTCTCTCTCTCTCTCTCTCCTTCTCTCTCTCTCCTTCTCTCTCTCTCTTTCTCTCTCTCTCCTTCTCTCTCTCTCTCTCTCTTTTTACGTAGTGTAATCTATTTTGTATGACCTGTGGTATCGCATAGTGTGTCACTGGGGTTCTGAAATTTCCTGGAGTGACAGGTTTACCAATATACTGAGATGTTCGTCTCAGTACAGTTCGTGGTACATTTAAAAATAACAGGGGCGCTGTCAGCTGAGAGTTTGTATTTAACGGATCTCGAAATCCCAGTCACATCAGCGTTGCACCAGTGACAGCGATAGTAAATACTGAAAACTTAGCTGGCTGTCAGGACTCACCCTTGTGTTGGTATGTTGCAGGTGTGGGACGAGGAGCTGGCGTCGATCGCACAGCGCTGGGCTGACCAGTGCACCATGGGACACGACCACAACCGCGACGTCTGTGAGTACCAGTGCCGCACTACCCGTCCCTCCTCTACGTTCAAACTCTACGAAGATTGAAACTTCGTGGCAGGATAAAGCTGTGTGCCTGACAGGGTACTCGAACCCAGAACCTTACCTTTCTTAGCGTCTGAGCTATCCATGTATGGCTAACGCCTCGCCCTGGCACTTCCTCTTCTGTCATTATCTCACTCCCATTTTTTCATTGAGAGAAGCTTCCATACACATCTCGCTGGACTCGCGCAACTACAATAAAGAACGGAACTTTAACTTTCCAGGGGAGAGTCAGCTGTCTTTTAAACTTTCTCGCTGATGTATGCTGGACCGTGACTCCAACCTTAAATCTTGTATTTCGGTAACTGTATTGCTCACGGAACCAATTGTGGTAATTAATCAGAATTGAAGTTGTATTCGTCAAACATCCGTAGCACAGAGTTATGTACATATATTCTAGATTATATATTAATGCCTTATTTGTTCTATACTTATCGAAAATATTGTCCCAAAAGGCTAAGTGCTTCTATGGTCAAGATAACATACCGTAATACTGATTTTATTCAGTAAATAATTTACAATAAATGAATAATGGAACGTTTCTCATGAAATGGCCCTTAGCGCAAAACTAAATGGTCGCCTCGTAAGACTCTACCTTACTGCTCCTTTTACTCCATAAACAAACTCTAATGAGTGACTATTGCACAGAAACGTGTTAGGCCTAACGGACAACCCTCGATCTGGACGGCGAACGTTCAAGGACGTGGGACGGCTTGATGACATAGTAAGCAACCGAACCGTCCTGCTTCGTCTATATCGGTCGATCGTCCGCTCCAAGCTGGATTATGGGAGCTTCGTATACTCCTCTGCACGGCCATCCATCTTACGCCGCCTCAACTCCATACAACATCGGGGTTTACGACTTGCGATCGGAGCGTTTTATACCAGTCCCGTAGAGAGTCTTCATGCTGACGCTGGCGAATTGCCACTCACCTACCGGCGCGATATACTGCTTTGTCGGTATGCCTGTCGGCTACTGTCAATGCCCGACCACCCGTCTTATCGTTCCTTTTTTGACGACTCTCTCGACCGTCAATACGGGTTGTATGTCTCTGCCCTGCTACCCCCTGGAGTTCGCTTTCGTCGCCTCCTTCAACACCTTAATTTTTCACTCCCTGCAACCTTTCGAGTGGGCGAGAGCCACACGCCACCTTGGCTCCAGGCTCAGGTCCGCGTTCACCTTGACCTCAGCTCGCTCCCAAAAGAGGCTACCCCCGGTTCGGTCTACCACTCCCGTTTTGTTGAACTTCGTTCAAAGTTCATCAATATGACCTTCGTTTATACAGATGGCTCAAAGACCAATGACGGGGTCGGGTGTTCTTTTATTGTCGGGGCACAAAGTTTCAAATACCGGCTCCACGGCCATTGTTCGGTCTTCACAGCTGAGCTCTTTGCCCTCTACCAGGCTGTTCTTTACATCTGCCGCCACCGACATTCTGCTTATGTCATCTGCTCCGATTCCCTGAGCGCCATCCAGAGCCTCAGTGATCCGTATCCGGTTCACCCTTTCGTGCACCGGATCCAACGCTCTCTTCAGCAGCTGGTGGACGTCGGTTCTCCGGTTAGCTTTATGTGGGTCCCTGGCCATGTCGGTATCCCTGGGAACGAAGCTGCAGATGCCGCGGCCAGGGCTGCGGTCCTCCAGCCTCGGACAGCTTCTTGTTGTGTCCCTTCATCAGATTGTAGCAGGGTCATTTGTCGGCGCATTTTATCGCTGAGAGAGCGGCGGCGGGAGGAGGTCGTTTTGGCCCGGTTACGCATTGGACACTGCCGGTTCAGCCATCGCCATTTGCTGACGGCTGCGCCGGCGCCGTTCTGCCCATGTGGGCAATTGCTGACGGTCCGCCACATTTTAATGTCCTGTCCTGATTTTAACACACTGCGTCTAGATCTTAACCTACCATGTACTTTAGAAGCCGTTTTAGCGGATGACCTATGTGCAGCTGCTCGTGTTCTTCGTTTTATCAATTTGACAAATCTCTCTAAGGACATTTGATGATGCTGTTTTTTAATCCTATGCCTGTGAGTCTGTCTTGTGTTTTCCCTTTTAGTTGTTGTTTTAAACTTGTGCCTCGCGGTGCATTCTTAACGTAGTCAGGGCGCTAATGACCATTGAAGTTGTGCGCCCTAAAACCACAAAAAAAACATAGTAAGCAACCCACGAATGACAGCGCGGGTGTGGCATTGGAGCTCAACGTCACCCGTGCTACTGTAGCCAGGAAGTTGAGGAAACTGGGTTACGAAAATATTCGAGGTGTATGGGTTCTTCATCAACTGAGTGAAGCGAATTTGATTCAGCGCGTGTCCCTCTGCATTTCCTTACGGAGTCGCAATCAGAATGCTCCTTTTCTGGAACGGATGGTAACTTAGATGTGGTTCGTGTACACGACAACCAGAAGAGCAAAGACAGGGCAGCCACCAGGTCCTAAAAAAGGGCTTTATCCGGGAAAGGTTCTGCTACTCATCTGGTAGGGCTGCAAAGACGTGCTGTACTACGAACTTCTTCCGAATGAGATCCTCACTTCCGAGACACATTTTTTGCAGCTGGATAGTCTCAAGGCTAGCATCGATGGGAAACGGCTGATGTCATCTTTCACCACGACAACGCCAGACCACATACCTCTATACTGACCCATCAAAAGCTGCAATCATCTGAGTGGGATGTGTTACCCCGACCGTTCTATTCGCCAGACATTGCCCCTTTCGACTTTCACCTATTCTATTCCCTGCAGAATTTCCTGGATGGCAAACGACTTTCATCGCCTTGGAGGACTGCAGTTGATGTTGTTGTCTTCAGTCCTGGACTGGTTTGATGCAGCTCTCAATGCTACTCTATCCGAATGGGGGACTATTTTACCTCCGGAATATTTTACCCAAGAGGACGCCATCATCATATAATGATACAGTAAAGCTGCATGCCCTCGGGAAAAATTACGGCTGTAGTTTCCCCTTGCTTTCAGCCGTTCGCAGTACCAGCACAGCAAGGCCACTTTCGTTAGTGTTACAAGGACAGATCAGTCAATCATCCAGACTGTTGCCCCTGCAACTACTGAAAAGGCTGCTGCCCCTCTTCAGGAACCACACGTTTGTCTGGCCTCTCAACAGATACCCCTCCGTTGTGGTTGCACCTACGGTACGGCTATCTGTATCGCTGAGGCACCTCCCCACCAACGGCAAGGTCCATGGTTCATGGGGGGAGGACTGCAGATTGACCCGAAAAGTCCGTCAACCTGCTCCCCCCCCCCCCCCCCCCCCCGTCCTCCATTTTGTAAGAATGCCATTTATAAGCTTCCAGAGAAAATGAAATAAATATTGGCGACCATAATGGTGTATACTGCACCAAATAATTAGTTTGTTTACAAAACCGATCCGTCTTCTTTGGTTAAGTTGTGCACGAAGTTGTGCGTGAAGCGTGTATGCAGACAGTCCGGCAACCTACCTGTCGTCGCTGTACTGCGGGCAGATGTGTTCCCAGGCGTTCTTCGTGACTGCACTGTAACGAAAAGCGAACGATCTCATGAGACAGCCCAGTACTTCCACAATCGAAAAAGCCTTCTGCGGGCATAACCTTTATATTTCTGGGTGTCGACTAGCACACATCTGGTGTGGGGACGGTAGCACAGCGATGACACGGCAGAGCCTGGGCCGGCGCTGACGCCCCGCGCACCTGTGTTGCAGCGCGCTTCCCGGTGGGCCAGAACGTGGCCGCCACGTGGACGACGCGCCGGCAGGTGAGCCCGGAGCCCGACTTCCCGCGGCAGATCGCCGCCTGGTACGGCGAGGTGGCCGCCTACCGCTACCAGGACGGCAGCCTCGGCGCCGCCACCGGACACTACACGCAGGTACGTCACGCCACCCGCCCACTCCTAGTGCCGCTCTACCCGCACCCGGCCATGGGCTTCACGCATAGACTTTACGTTCATCACATTTACGCCGCATATAATACTAGTTTACCACGTTCTGCTTCGCTCGCATACCCAGTATTGCAACATCATCTAAACTTTTCACTTTAATTAAGGTCAAGCCGTCCGCTGTGGCAGAACGGTTTTAGGCGCATCAGTCCGGAACCGCGCAACTGTTACGGCTGCAGGTTCGAATCCTGCCTCGGGCATGGATGTGTCTGATGTCCTTAGTTAGGTTAGTTAGGTTTAAGTAGTTTAAGTTCTAGGTTTGGGAAGGGACTGAGACAGGGTTGTAGCCTATCCCCGATGTTATTCAATCTATATATTGAGCAAGCAATAAAGGAAACAAAAGAAAAGTTCGGAGTAGGTATTAAAATCCATGGAGAAGAAATAAAAACTTTGAGGTTCGCCGATGACATTGTAATTCTGTCAGAGACAGCAAAGGACTTGGAAGAGCAGTTGAACGGAATGGACAGTGTCTTGAAAGGAGGATATAAGATGAACATCAACAAAAGCAAAACGAGGATGATGGAATGTAGTCGAATTAAGTCGGCTGATGCTTAGGGAATTAGATTAGGAAATGAGACACTTAAAGTAGTAACGGAGTTTTGCTATTTGAGCAGAATAACTGATGATGGTGGAAGTAGAGAGGATATAAAATGTAGACTGGCAATGGCAAGGAAAGCGTTTCTGAAGAAGAAAAATTTGTTAACACCGAGTATAGATTTAAATGTCGGGAAGTCGTTTCTGAAAGTATTTGTATGGAGTGTAGCCATGTATGGAAGTGAAACGTGGACAATAAATAGTTTAGACAAGAAGAGAATAGAAGCTTTCGAAATGTGGTGCTACAGAAGAATGCTGAAGATTAGGTGGGTAGATCAAATAACTAATGAGCAGGTATTGAATAGAATTGGGGAGAAGAGAAGTTTGTGGCACAACTTGACCAGAAGAAGGGATCGGTTGGTACGACATGTTCTGAGAGATCGACGGATCACCAGTTTAGTATTGGAGGGCAGCGTGGAGGGTAAAAATTCGAGAGGGAGACCAAGAGCAAGCAGATTCAGAAGGATGTAGGTTGCAGGAGGTACTGGGAGATGAAGAAGCTTGCAACAGGATAGAGTAGCATGGAGAGCTGCATCAAACTAGTCTCAGAACTGAAGACCACAACAACAACAACAACAAGTTCTAGGGGACTGATGACCTCAGATGTTAAGTCCCATTGTGCTCAGAGCCATTTGAACCATTTTTGAATTAAGTCCATAGCAGCATGGTCGTTTTCGAATGTACTTCTCACTAGCTGGTACCTGGGATCGGAAGTCTTTGTTAATACGTCCTTTTCAATATTATGATAACATTTCTGTACAAACGTTCATGTCATAACACATATTTCTAGAGGAGACAAATACCAAATTTGATATATTTAGCTCTAAAAATGTTGTAATATAACGAACCATTCACATAAAAACTTTCATCCCCTATTTCACCCCCTTGGGATTGAATTTCCAAAAACACCGGAACATGCCCCTCCGCATCTGGTGATCGCTCTCACTTGAGGATGACACGGCAGTCGGTCGGTACCTTTGGGCCTTCCGAGGCCTGTACGGGCATGGAGGGGAGGAATTTGGAAAAATCACTTCTTAAGCGATACCTGCAGTATAATTTTAAACACCCCCTCCAAATTTCAAGTTTTTGTCGTGTCCGTGAATTTACCGCTCGCGGCTAGACTGGCTGCTCCCTCACAGCCCCCGCTGTTGTGTTGCAGCTGGTGTGGGGAGACACGTACCTGGTGGGCTGCGGCTACAGTTTCTTCTACGACCGGAGCCGCGGATACACCAAGCTCTACGTCTGCAACTACGGCCCTGGGTAAGTCTCTCTATTATTAGGGAATTTTGCATTTATGTAACACTAACATCTGCTAATTTATCACAAATTTTAATCGCTACCAGCTTTCTTAGAAACGATCGTCTGACAACATAAAACTGGTGTTGTAACTGTTCTGATCGTCATTCCGTGGTAGTCTATCCTGTGCAACCGCAAAGCTATTGCGCCCTACATATACCTGAACCACCTTATTGTATTCCAGCCTTCGTCTCCTGCAATTCCCCTCCCCCCCCCCCCTCCCTCCCCTCTCTCTCTCTCTCTCTCTCTCTCTCTCTCTCTCTCTCTCTCTCTCTCTCTCTCTCTCTCTCTCTCTCTCACACACACACACACACACACACACACACACACACACTTCCTTCCTTTACAAAACTGGCATTCCCTTCTTCTAGTCACGTTGCGCCATAAATTTCCTTTTTTCCCCAATTCGGTTCTTTCCCTAATTGTTATTCATTTGATCTACTCATCTACTCTGCAGATTTCTTCTGTAGTACAATGTCCCAAACGCTTCTGCTCTCTTGTGCTTATCGACCATGTTTCACTTCCGTTCAGGGCGACACTCCAGGCAAACATCATCAGAAAAAACTTTCTGATTTTATACACGACTAGCGACCCGCATCAGCTTTATACGGATAGCACCAAGTATACACAGTCAGCCTAAAAACACTTGGTCTTAAGTGTTTGGGATGTAAACTGTTGTAATGGAGTTTAAATGCAATATGTATTTTGATAAATATTCGTATTTTGTAATGCAAATCACTCACCTACGTTGAAGTTTTTCACGTGTATCTTACATGCTATTCACTAATTTCTCTTAACAGATAAACATACAATATGGTGGCTTTTATTTAGCTTTTTTTAGAGGAACAATTCCTTCACATCAATTTTCGTACAACTTAAACGATTTAAGCAGAGCACGCCGAAAAACTTCTCATGAGGCACGACCAAATGACAATCATTATCGTAGCTCAGCCAATTTGTATGAAATCTTTGTAAATTATACACACAAATCTTCCACGTGAATCGACCTAACATATTAGTAAAAACCTTATGAAAATAGCTACAGAAGTACCTGAGGTTATCGTTCACATACAGACACAAAAGCGTGGCGGGGTACTTTAATTTATAATACGTACACACATTAGCAAATTTCTATTTTTTAGTAATGCTTTTCTTCCCACACCCAGTCTTCATTTTACATTCACTCTGTTTCGGCCAACACCGCTCACTTTCCTGCCCAAATATCTAAACTCGCCTACTCCTTTTTGCGTCTCATCTCCTAATATATTCCGCCAGTATCTCCCCATGTAATTCGACTGCACTACATTTCCCATGTTTCACTTCAGTAAATGATCATCTTGTACCACCGTTCCAAGACGTTATCCTTTCCGTTCAACTCCCGTCCTTGCTCCTTTGTCGTTTCTGAGAGGATTGCTATGTCACTGGCAAGCATCAAATGTTTTATTTTTTCTTCCTGAACTTCAAATTCCGTCTCCAAATTTATTCTTACTCTCCTTCACAGCTTGCTCACTGTGCACACTAGATAACATCGAGGATAGATGACTCACTACGTTCTCGTCTACTGCTTCACTTTCATGTCCTTTGCCTTTTAATAACCGCAGTCTTGCTTCTGTATTTTACTACTGCAGCTTATCCCCAAAATTCTTAAAGGAGCCTGCTTCGGTTTTCGCGCTTGCTGTACCGTCAACAACAAACACAAAAGTTTAAAAGGAAATGTTTTGTATTTACAATTCTTGGTGCTTCCGTGAACCTGATGCTTTACAGGCTGCTACATGAACTGAAGAGACTGGTGCAAGTACGTGCTAACGCATAAGAGCGTGTTTTGAGTTTTTTCAATGGTGAAATTGAAAGACAAGAACGTAAATACAACGGCACAAAACAAAGACGAGAGCCGCTTCTCGAAAAAACCTGTTACTAGCAAGAGGTTCATTGGACACATTCGTTCCTTTTAATGTGTGTCAGGGCGCTGATGACCTCGATGTTGAGCGCCCATAAGCCCCAACACACCACAGAGGTTCATTGGAAAAAACAATACGCAAAGTGATAAAATTAACTCCTTCTAACTATTTAAGAAACAGTCGTAGGTCGCAAAATGTTCTTTATTAACTTATGAACGATGCGTTCTGCCCGGACAGGGCATCAGCTGGTTATCTGAAATACGACGGCTGTCCAGTAAGTAAATTCCTATCGGTCGCGAAATGGTAAACACAGTGAAGTCCAGAAACGTTTTATTTGCAACAGTTAGGTACACCTTCCACCTTCTTCTCTACATTGTTGCCGCTCCAACTTCGAGTTTTGTCGTAGTGTTGTACCAACTTTCCAATATCCTCGTCATAGAAAGCAGCCGCCGGTGCTTTCGGCCAGTTATCTGCACTGGTCTGCAGCTCGGTGCCTGTGGAAAAATTTTGTCTTCATAGCCAGCGCTTCTTGTGAGCAGAGATGAGACTCAGGGAGAGCCAATTACGGACTGTATTGTGGGTGATCAAACACTTCCCAGTGCTGCAGGAGCGTCTTCATTGCCCCTGCAGTGTGCGGCCGAGAACTGGCATGAAGAAGGAACTGCTCGACAGTTGTGTTATGTGGGCTGCATGCCACAGGCGCAGTCTCTAACCAGGCCCTCATACTTGGCGGGAGGCGCTATTCCCTACGCATCTTTACGTGCTCACTGTTCACTCAAAACTGAAAAGAGCGACGCGACACGATCGACGGGCATACTAGAGACACTGCCCAGCACGTCTCTGCAAAGCTTTACCGGATTTTACCAGTGGTTTCCACTACGCGACCGATCGGAACTTACTTCCTGGACAACCCTCGTATATGGGGACAATGCCATTACAATAAATCCGGTGTGGT
Organism: Schistocerca americana; assembly: GCF_021461395.2. NCBI lineage: Eukaryota > Metazoa > Arthropoda > Insecta > Orthoptera > Acrididae > Schistocerca > Schistocerca americana. The sequence continues at coordinate 65,325,726 of NC_060128.1, read as the reverse complement.
GCTTCCCTGTACTACTATAAAAGCAAATTGAGCTTAAAAAGCAGTAAACACGAACAACAGTCATGCAATGCGTGGCCGCTCTATCGGTCACAGAAAATTGCAGCTCTAGCAAGTTAAATAACGGTCAATGGTGCGTACATGTGCCAAGCTACAATGGTGTCCGACAATGTCTTCTGGGTGCTCTTCTCTTCTTGTCGGATACTATGTAACTTCATTCAATATGATATTTTGAGGTAACCCATGAACCAAACAATTTTTTTTCTCATTTTTCCAAAACTTAATTGTCTGTGTGACTTAACAATTCTTGCAGATGCTTCATTAAATAACTGGATATGCTAACTACCGTTTCTCATCACATTCAATCATTTACGAAATTTGTCGTAGGTCTGTGTGCGTGTATGGGGGGGGGGGGGGGGGGGGTGTTTGTTTTCAGACATGTTACTGTTGAGGTGAGCTGCGTTCAGCGTTGTATTATGTTGTGTATGTTGTTGCTGTTGCAGAGGTAACGTTGTTGGAGCAGCCCCTTACGAGAAGGGCAGCCCATCCTGTTCGTCCCAGGGCATATCCCCGTCCAAGCGCTACCCTGGACTCTGTGGTAAGTTTCTCTCTTTCAAGTGCTCCTATCACATGTGGAAGGAACTAGCATTTGTGTGTGTTTTCTCCTCCCTATTAGTTTTCTTCACATTTCGTCCTTCTACCTCCCCTTCCTCTCTCTCTCTCTCTCTCTCTCTCTCTCTCTCTCTCTCTCTATATATATATATATATATATATATATATATATATATATATATATATATATATATATATATCACTCTCTCTTTCTGTGGTTATCTACTTTTTATCTACCTATCTATCAATCCATACATCCCTGCACCGCTTTCTTCCACTTCTTTCTAAATCTGCTCGACGAAAGATGCCATTTGTCTCGTAAGAACCTTCCTAAACACTTCAGTGACAGTCTTTCGGGGTACAAAACAGGGAAGATTCAGGTTTAACGTCACTTCCAGGTCTTCACAAAGGCAGCGTAAGATCATTGAGGCAACAGCAAGCAAGTCAACTGCCCGTGTCGTTAAAAAACAATCAAGTATTAAACGATCTAGAGAAACAGCAGAAAACGTATATCTGGATGGCCAGACGGGGATCTCAGCTGTCTACTCCAGTGGGCTGAATAGCAAGTGTGAAACTACGAACATTATTCATTTTCCCATATACATTGTGCTTGAGCTCTGCTGGGGACACTCTTAGTGATGTATCTGAATGTTTACAGAGGAATGGTAGCCCATTCTTCGTCAAGAGCCGGAACAGCAAAGGATACTGGTGGTGGACGCTGAGGTCTGGAGAGAAATCAACATTCTACTTCACCCCGTATGTGTTCCATTGGGCTCAGGTTGAGCTCCGGTCAGGCTAATGCATTTCAGAAATGTTATTGTCCAAGAAACATTCCCTCAAAGATGCTGCTCTGTGACAGGATGCATTGTCATCCTGATATAAACAAGCGTCGTCTCCGAACATTCCCCCCACTGTATGTAGAACACAATTCTGTAAAATGTGTTATGTAGAGGTCGAACGAGTGTTTTGTAAGCCACCTGCGTGGTTGATGGACTACATTTTCTAACGACTCTCCCAATAAATCTCAACCTGGTACCCGCCTTACCAACAATTAATTTTATATGATCATTCCACTTCAAATCGTTCCGCACGCATATTCCCAGATATTTTACAGAAGTAACTGCTACCAGTGTTTGTTCCGCTATCATATAATCATACAATAAAGGATCCTTCTTTCTATGTATTCGCAATACATCACATTTGTCTATGTTAGGGGTCAGTTGCCAATTCCTGCACCAAGTGCCTATCCGCTGCAGGTCTTCCTGCATTTCGCTACAATTTTCTAATGCTGCAACTTCTCTGTATACTGCAGCATCATCCGCGAAAAGCCGCATGGAACTTCCGACACTATCTACTAGGTCATTGATATATATTGTGAAAAGCAATGGTCCCATAACACTCCCTTGTAGCACGCCAGAGGTTACTTTAACGTCTGTAGACATCTCTCCATTGATAACAACGTGCTGTGTTCTGTTTGCTAAAAACTCTTCAATCCAGCCACACAGCTGGTCTGATTTTCCGTAGGGTCTTACTTTGTTTATCAGGCGACAGTGCGGAACTATATCGAACGCCTTCCGGAAGTCAAGGAAAATGGCATCTACCTGGGAGCCTGTATCTAATATTTTCTGGGTCTCATGAACAAATAAAGCGAGTTGGGTCTCACACGATCGCTGTTTCCGGAATCCATGTTGGTTCCTACATAGTAGATTCTGGGTTTCCAAAAACGACATGATACTCGAGCAAAAAACATGTTCTCAAATTCTACAACAGATCGACGTAAGAGATATAGGTCTATAGTTTTGCGCATCTGCTCGACGACCCTTCTTGAAGACTGGGACTACCTGTGCTCTTTTCCAATCATTTGGAACCCTCCGTTCCTCTAGAGACTTGCGTTACACGGCTGTTAGAAGGGGGGGGGGGGGGGGCAAGTTCTTTCGCGTACTCTGTGTAGAATCGAACTAGCATCCCGTCAGGTCCAGTGGACTTTCCTCTGTTGAGTGATTCCAGTTGCTTTCCTATTCCTTGGACACTTATTTCGATGTCAGCCATTTTTTCGTTTGTGCGAGGATTTAGAGAAGGATCTGCAGTGCGGTCTTCCTCTGTGAAACAGCTTTGGAAAAAAGTGTTTAGTATTTCAGCTTTACGCGTGTCACTCACTCCAACTGCACACGCGCCACACCATTACAGAGCTTCCACCAGCTTGAACAGTCCCCTGCTGACATGCAGAGTCCACGGATTCATGAGGTTGTCTCTGTACTCGTACGCGTCCATCCACTCGATTTAATTTGGTACGAGAGTCATCTCACCAGGCAATATGTTTCCAGTCATCAACATTCCAGTGTCGGTGTTGACGGGCCCAGACGAGGCGTAAAGCTCTGTCGTGCAGTCATCAAGTGTACACGAGAGGGCGTTCGACTCCGACAGCCCATATCGATGACGTCCTTGAATGGTTCTTACGCTCACACTTGTTCATGGCCGAGCATTGAAATGTGCAGCACTTTGCGAAAGGGTTACACATGTGTCACGTTGAACCATTCTCTTCAGTCGTTGTTGGTCCCGTTCTTGATGTTTTACCGCATTCCTGATATTTACAGTACACTCGTGAAAATCCCCAGTTCATCGGTACCTCGGAGATGCTATGTCCCATCGCTCGTGCGCAGACTATAACGCCACGTTCAGACTCACTTAAATCTTGATAACCTGCCATTGTAGCTGCAGTAACTGATCTAACAACTGCGTCAGACACTTGTTGTCTTATATAGGCATTGCCGACCGCAGCGGCGTATTCTGCCTGTTTACATATCTCTCTCTATTTCAATACGCATGCCTGACCCAGTTTCTTTGGAGCTTTAGTGTACGACAGCTACTAAAGCTGGACCTAAAACGCTGCCCTATGGCACTCATAGGCGTGTACACGTTCGAAGTTCCCAAGCGACCAAAGCGAGACACTGCGTCCGATAGGTAAGGCCAGGGCCAGGAGTGGGGCCGGGCAACGCTCATTGGTCGGCAGAGCACGCCTCGGCGACGCTTGGAAATTACTCGGGGCGGACTGCCGGGGAAATTAGCCCCCTCGCAATTTCCTCCGCCGTCAGCCTCTGGCAGGTGCGCTGAGTGGCCCAGCGGAGTAAGGAGCACCCGGAACAGGACAGCCATTCTCATCGCAGATGTGTCCGTCCCCGAAACAGATACGACATTTGTCTTCGCGAGGTACCGTGAAATAACAATTCGATGTACGTCAAAAAATTTCACTCCTTTTTACGGTAAGTGCCGTCTCGGTGAGAGGCCTACTGTTCAAATTGACGGTATCATGATCCTAGTGCTAAAAATAAAGTGCTAATACACGTCTGAGTCGCATTAATGTGAACATCAGCTTCGTTTGTCGTCAGCGTACACTACTGGCCATTAAAATTGCTTCACCACGAAGATGACGTGCTACAGACGCGAAATTTAACCGACAGGAAGAAGATGCTGTGCTATGAAAATGATTAGATTTTCAGAGCATTCACACAAGGTTGGCGCCGGTGGCGACACCTACAACGTGCTGACACGAGGAAAGTTTCCAACCGATTTCCCATACCCAAACAGCAGTTGATCGGCATTGCTCTGGTGAAACGTTGTTGTGATGCCTCGTGTAAGGAGGAGAAATGCGTACCGTCACGGTTTCGACTTTGATAAAGGTCGGATTGTAGCCTATCGCGATGCGGTTTATCGTACGGCGACATTGCTACTCGCGTTAGTCGAGATCCAATGACTGTTAGCAGAGTATGGAATCGGTGGGTTCAGGAGGGTAATACGGAACGCCGTGCTGGATCCCAACGGCCTCGTATCACTAGCAGTCGAGATGACAGGCATCTTATCCGCACGGCTGTAACGGATCGTGCAGCCACGTCTCGATCCCTGAGTCAACAGGTGGGGACGTTTGCAAGATAACAACCATCTGCACGAACAGTTCGACGACGTTTGCAGCAGCATGGACTATGAGTTACCCTTGATGCTGCATCACAGACAGGAGCGCCTGCGATGGTGTACTCGACGACGAACCTGGGTGCACGAATGGCAAAACGTCATTTTTTCAGATGAATCCAGGTTCTGTTTACAGCATCACGATGGTCGCATCCGTGTTTGGCGACATCGCGGTGAACGCACATTGGAAGCGTGTATTCGTCATCGCCATACTGGCATATCACCTGGCGTGATGGTATGGGGTGCCATTGGTTACACGTCTCGGTCACCTCTTGTTCGCATTGACGGCACTTTGAACAGTGGACGTAACATTTCAGATGTGTTACGACCCGTGGCTCTACCCTTCATTCGATCTCTGCGAAACCCTACATTTCAGCAGGATAATGCACAACCGCATGTTGCAGGTCCTGTACGGGCCTCTCTGGAAACAGAAAATGTTCGACTGCTGCCCTGTCTAGCACATTCTCCACATCTCTCACCAATTGAAAACGTCTCGTCAATGGTGGCCGAACAACTGGCTCGTCGCAATACGCCAGTCACTACTCTTAATGAACTGTGGTATCGTGTTGAAGCTGCATGAGCAGCTGTACCTGTACACGCCATCTAAGCTCTGTTTGACTCAATGCCCAGGCGTATCAAGGCCGTTACTACGGCCAGAGGTGGTTGTTCTGGGTACTGATTTCTCAGGATCTATGCACCCAAACTGCGTGAAAATGTAATCACATGTCAGTTCTAGTATAATATATTTGTCCAATGAATACCCGTTCATCATCTGCATTTCTTCTTGGTGTAGCAATTTTAATGGCCAGTATCGTATAATAACCACGTACAGGCAGCAGTTGGCAGAACTACCAGTGGAAGGTATATAGAGCGAGTCGGGGGGCGCGCAAAACAGTGCAGTCGTTGCCGTAACGTAAACACGGAGCGATTTATCCGTCGTACAAAAGCGGTACGAGGGTGCAAACATTTCTGGCATGGTTAAGTTTGTAAATAGTTGGTGTGCCGTCGTAGTTAAAGTATGCCGTGCTTGGAAAAGTGACACTATCCAAAACTGGAGCCAAAGCGACTGTGTTCCACCGCGGGCACAGACAAAAGGAGTGATTGACGGCTGCGGAGACGCGTAGGGGCGAACGGACGTCCAGCTGTTGAGCAACCGGCAGCCCAGATGAACCGAGGGCCTACCGCCAGTATCTGCTCAACGGATGTTCACCAAACGCTGCAGTAGGCGCCTGGTTCATGCAACCACGCCGACTCCCGTTCATCGCCGGTGAAGAGTGGAATTTGCACTCTAGTACAGCCAGTGGACGTCCACCGAGTGCCCACAGATGGCCTTTTCAGATGAATCGCGTTTTATGCTCCACTTGGCGTGAAACGTCTGAAAGCAAACTCACGAAAAATATCTTTTCTGACGTTCGTTATCCGACTGTTTATCCGTCCATCTGTTAGGACCTTTTTTTTTCGGGATCGGATAGAGGTATCAAGTTCAAAACCTATAGTCCCTTGGCGGTGTATTAAATGTAAGCTTCTAGGTCAGTGAAATGAAAAGATACGGCCATTTATATCACATATTTTGATGCTCGCAAACTCACTCATCAAAAATTTAAGGGTGTCTCCATTTCGTCTACAAGAATAAAATATGGCAAGCAGCAAGGTTTCCCGGGACAAGCAAAGAAAAAAATTGTCAATTGTAATTATATCACACGAAAAAGATATTTCTTTTGCCATTTATTACCCGATTTCAGAATTAAAATTAAAATAGACTCGAAAGTCTTGGAATTCCCGGGGCCAACATCTTCTCAGTATCAATATGAGGCAAAAATCGTCGATATTCTCGATTCGTGGGACGGATGAGCGGTCTGTATACAGAATTTAAGTTTGTACGGAATACTCGGAGTGCGAGACCTTCTCAAACTTGACCAGTTTTTTTAAACAACTTGTGTGACACCTGTAGTGCTTTATCCTGATGAAAACTTCCATAAGGTTTTCAGTCCAGCACACGTTTAACTTCTGCATAAGCTATGAAAACTTGTTAATGGCATCGATCTAGTACAGCCTTTTTGAGACGTCCACACATGACGTCCATTCTACTGGTAATTGACATAACTAGACAGCGTTGCCAACCTGGTCTCTCCGTGTCTGTTGCAGAGGTGCGCGGCTACTCGCAGCTGGGGTCGCAGTGCAGCTACACGACCTTCGGCGGCTTCTCCGCCTTCTGGGGATGAACACGCCGACGTCGACGGCGCACGCTCTCCGCTGGTCACCGGTTCGACACTCTACGGCCTAGCCAGCTGACACCGCCTGTCCACAGCAGAGCTGGAGTGGGCTGCGAGGAACTGGAGATTTTCCAGCAACTTCTCCATACGGAAGCGACGCTGAGTCACTATGGGGAGGAGAAATTCACCTCCCACGTCGCCCCACCGCAGTCTCTAAACGCTTTCCTCAAGGCACGCCGCCTCTGTTCTCAGAAGAAATTCTGCTCTTTGTTCGCAGTAAACGTTCTGCTTCTACTGCCTTTGTACAAAAGCGACATTGTGTGAAAAAAACAACCAGAATTGTGGATCAAATCGCGCTACATCACCAGGAGCACCTACCTCACGTCATCATTCCATTACTTCACGCCATTTGCTACGCAATTTCTTCCTCTGCTCCTACGTAAACATTAAGAACTACTATACCTAAACTCAGTCTTAAACCGCCATTATCATAGCCCTATCAATAAACATTATATTCTAAAATTGTCAGGCATAGTTTTCCTCGTACTTTTCTTTAGCAGATTACTCATCACTTCTATCATCTTTAGAGAAGTCTGTAGCTAGTACCAACACTTCTTGTTGCCAACCATCAGCTGAGGAAAACAACCACGACAGACGTATAATACAAATACTATTATCTCTCTTTGATAATAGGGTGCACGTCACGCCATTCACGGGTGCTCTCTATATCTCCAGTATACGGCAACTATGTTTGGACTTGTCATTTTCTTTTACAGTCATACAATTCGAATTACAGGAGACTCATTTCACACCAGTTATGCACAAAAAGACAATAAGCTGTCACGCCTTAGAATCAAAAAATAACCTGCATAATATTAGTTACTCGATCATGTCACCCCGTACCCCCTTTTAGCAGGTCTTTCATTTTGATCTTCTTAATGTTGTTTTCACCAGAACATTCAGAAACCTTTCCTTGTCGGCATTAAATAAACAGTGCCGATCAGGAGTCGAACTGTTACTCAAAACGTAACGTTGTGTGCTTCAAAAGTCTTCGCTATTGTTCACCTCCCATTGCATCTTCGGTCGAAAGCATATCATTTCAGAGTTTAAGAACTCTGGAAAGTACACGCCGTGTCTTATTTTTCCGTCCCATATTGGGATCTGATATTAAAGTATATATCTCTATGCTTCATGTGTCAATGCTACGAGTACATGAAATAAAATATTCTACTCTTGTAACCTGAAATATGTCACGCTTAGCGATATTCTAAATAAATACCAAAATATTTATGTACGTACTTACATAGTTACAAAACATATATGGTTTTGGTTGTGCGCTTATTTAAGGTCTTGTATTAACTGTGATCATTTGATAATTTTGTGAAACATAATAAATGATAATTAAAATATTAAAGTGTCCTCACTTTTCACTATTTTCCATTGTATAACTATCCTATTTAAGTCTGCAATTGACAATGCAGACATGGCGATCTGCCTAGTCATTATTGGCAATTAGCAACTTGTTTGGAGCCCCCATGAAGGTAAATCCACAAATATACGTATTTCGTGGCTATCAAACTCATCTTTAAATATTTCGTCTCATCGTGTGTTCGAATGATGCAACCAGATTTTTTTAGTTGTTGTTGTTGGTATGGCCCATTTTTAAAATAAATGATGAACATTACGGTAGGCAAAAACACACACATCTGTTAAAAATCAGAAGTAATTGAGCAGTCACAGTTTCCTCAATAATAAGTTATCATTTATCCACCTGCCTGAAGATTCAGTCACAGCTACAAGTCACAAGTAGCACTATCACATTCAACGCCGTAACCACAGGGCCTACATTTTTATGACCTAAAATACCAAGAAAACTATCACTTAAATTACATGAATCTATCAAGAAAACGACGTAAAACTGATATACAGCGCATGTAAAGTGAGTTATAAAATTAACTAGAGAACAGCGGTTTTGAAACTGTGCGTTGAAGCTCTCAGGAGCGTCGAGGTGTTCCCCTATGTGTGTCGCAGTGACTTCAAATAATTTATTTTGTTTTCTTTGTGAGTAAAAGAACAACACGTGCGCCGGCAGTCACATCTGGCAGTCGAATCGTACTACGTGACTCATTTCCTTTCATTCAATAAACATCAGTTTGAAGATTGGTTTTGTCGAATGTTTATCGTTTTCATTTATTGATTGTCTCCTGTGATTTGTGTTTGTTAGCATCTACAAATTTTTAAATGTAACTACGAATTGCGATATTTTAAATGCATCTTGCAGTACCAATGACACGTATACACGAAAATGCAGAAAGTATGACGGCAGATACCCGAGGGCAGGATTTAAGTGTACGTCTACTACCGTTGAAAATGAGAAAAGATCACAATGTGTCATCTGTTTCGAAGCTCAAGTTACTTAAAGCATGATTCCTAATAAAATGAAACGACATTTGAAATCTAATCACGGTAGTTTGGCAAAGGAAACAGTGGAATACTTTTCCTGCAAGTTGAAAGAAAAGACAAAAAATAATAATTCACAAAACAAGTTCCAATTGCCGCACAGGCTATTCTGTCATCTTTCAATGTTGCCAACAGTGTAGTAAAGAGCAAGAAACCTTGCACCATAGCGGAAGACATTATTTTACCAGCTGCGCCAAACATGTTGCGTACGTATAACTATGTGGGTGCATACAGGTACGTTTAATGAACACAATAGATATACGTAACAGAGCCCTAAGTCATCAGTAATATATTCTCCTTCGATGTCTACAACACTCTGCCGACGCTGAGGTGAGTTTTTGATTCCGCGATTGTAGAAACGACGTAGTCTTGATGCGAACAACACGTCGAGCCATGTTGGGCGCGCATTTTCACCCGGAAAGGAAGTTCTTTCAAGGTTGTTCGACAGAGAACGGAAAAAGTGGAAATCTGAGTGCGCAACATCACGTGAATAAGATGGGTGCGAAATGACTTCCCAACCCAACGCATGCATAGTATTTTTTGCCAGCGTAGCAGAATGGGGGCCGGCGCTATCGTGTAATAGCAACACTTCACTTCACTTCACGCAGTCTTCCTAGTCGCTGTCGTTGGTCTGCGTCTCAGTTGTTGACAATAAATGTCAGGGGGGATGGTTACATCTCTGGGAAGCAGTTCGTAGTACACCACTCCGTCGCCGTTCCACCTGAGGCACAACGCCACATTTTGTGGATGCGCGCAGGTCTTTGCACGGGGAGTTGCTGCTTTATTTGGGCAAAACCATTCTCTGTTATGGAAAAAAACTGAGAAAACTGTGTAGCCATGCCTACAGATGGACGTCGCAGTATGGGCAGTTGATAGGCCGGATTACAAGCTCGAATCCGTAAAGAGGCTATTTGGACACACTGTTATGCCGGCCGCAGTGACAGAGCGGTTCTAGGCGCTGCAGTCTGGAACCGCGCGACTGCTACGGTCGCAGGTTCGAATCCTGCCTCGGGCATGGATGTGTGTGATGTCCTTAGGTTAGTTAGGTATAAGTAGTTCTAAGTTCTAGGGGACTGATGGACTCAGATGTTAAGTCGCATAGTGCTCAGAGCCATTTGAACCAGCCAGCACACTGTTTTATTCAACGAGAAGCACGACCATCAGCCCCGTCCTTCGTGGGGGTCTTCAGTCAGTGATTGCAGTGGTAAAGTCCACTAAAAGTCGTCCACTTAACTCGGGATCTTTTCGACAAGAGAGCGTTGATATCGCAGAAATGCGCACTTCCCTAACTTTTTACAGCAGCTTTTGTTGCCTTTCACATGAGAACGCCTTGAAGAGTGTACATTAACTCAGGAATGAAGTTTACTCTTACCTTATTCAAAAGAAACGTTTCAGTTCCGAGAAAGTCGGAAATACTGTTACGAAGCTGCTGTGTCTTAGTGATACTTTTGAAAACTCGAGAGACTAAATGTGTCCCTTGAAGGCAATGAGACCAACATTCTGCAACTGTCAAAGTTCCAGCCTTCAGGAACAAACTGCTGTTGTCGAAGAAAACTTTGGATGATAACGAGATACATACGTTTCCCCTGCTCTTCATTCGGTTTTAGGAGACGATACCTTTCAACTGAGTGAAGTCTGTGTCCGTGGATCGTGTAACGCAACTCGGTGCTTACTTTATGAAGTACTTTTCAGAAGACAAGTTGATCAACACAAATGGGTCAAAGCTGCTTTCAGTACAGAACTTACCACATTTATCACCCAAGAACCAGAGCGATTTATAACATCTTCAGACTGCACACTCAAGTCTAAGTCCGCTCCCTCAATACTGGTTGAGTTTTGAAGCTTGGTGAAGCAAGAATATCCGCACGAACGCCACAACACTCTAAGAGTATTGATGTCGTTTGCGACGACCAACTTCAGTGAGAGAGATTTCTCAGCAGTGGCAGTTATCAACACGAAATGCAGAACGCGGATGATTGTGAAGAAATAGATACAAGTCGCAATTTCCTGTCTTCAGCCCAGGGTCGGTTCCACAACATATTTCGTATTTCCTCACAAGCGATATATCGTTTGGCGCCCCCACCCCCGTTTCCGCTCCCCTCCATCACTCATACAATTTCATACAGTTCTCCTTGCCGTTCCTTTGGCATCCGCTAAGACCTTCAAAAACAAATCTAAATCGAGTGAGAGTGAAAATGAGTTGCTCTCATTACTAATTACGATACACCCTGTGTACAGATTTTGCACTTTGTAGTCCTAAGCGACCACTTTTTTCGCAGGGAGTTAAAGCGCGCCGGCCGCGGTGGCCGAGCGGTTCTAGGCGCTCAGTCCGGAACCGCGCGACTGCTACGGTCGCAGGTTCGAATCCTGCCTCGGGCATGGATGTGTGTGATGTCCTTAGGTCAGTTAGGTTTAAGCAGTTCTAAGTCTAAGGGACTGATGACCTCAGATGTTAAGTCCCATAGTGCTCAGAGCCACTTTTTGAGTTAAAGCGGCCCTGCTAGTGACGAAATTTGAAGAAATGATGAAGAAGCATTCAGTTTCGTTGCAAGACTACGAGGTACGAGGGTTGGAACTTAAATAGTGGCAACTGTTTACTCACAACCGATACAAAAGAGTTACATGTTTGCACCTGTTACTGTCCTTCAAAGTAGTCACCAGCGTTGTGTAGAACCCGTTGCCAGCGATGTGGAAGGCGTAGCATACCGTTAGCAGAGCCTGTTCTGTTGATGGTGCGAATGGAGCGGTCTACTGCCTTTCGAATCTCTGGAACAGTTCTGAAGCGAGTGCCACGAAGTGGTTCCTTCATCTTCAGAATCAAATCAATGTCACAAGGACTTAAGTATGGTGGGTGGTACAGTACTTCCCAGTCCCATCGACCGAACAGAGCAGCCACAGTTTGCCTTGTATGCGCCCGCGCATTGTCGTGCAAAATGTTGCGTGGGTTGCGTAGAAAGTGTCGCCGTTTCTTTCGCAAAGCTGGTCGCAGGTGATGCTCCAAAAACGAACAGTAATACTGTGCACTGACGGTCTGCCGTGGAGGAACGTAACGCGTTAGGATAACACCGTCACAGTCGTACACGAGAATCGCCGTAACTTTAGACCGCTCCATTCGTATCATCAACAGAACAGGCTCTGCTAACGGTATACTAAGCCTTCCACATCGCTGGCAAGGACAGTAACAGGTGCAAACATGTAACTTTTTTGTATCGGTTGTGAATAAATAGTTGCCACTATTTAAGTTGCAGCTCCCCTAATAAGAATGCAAATAAATAAGTAAGTACTCTCAGTAATTTTTTCGAAACATCAATTTATTTAACACCTACTTCGAGTAGGGTATGTGCGAAAGGAGTGTGTATGTTGATATGAAGGGAGTCGAAGACCCTATAAGTTTGACGGCCACTGTACTAGAGTAATGAACTTTATAGACATTTGCAACTGAAGCTGGAAACATGTCCGTCGGGAAAAACTCGTGCAACACACAACAATTAATTTAAAATTACTGTGTTTTCTTTAAGAAACCTTATCAACGTAGAGTTGCGAATATTGTTGTATAGTCATCTTAGAGCTATTCTGGTACATGAGAGTCAGCACGCAGAGGTGCTCGAAAATGAGGACATGTCTGTTATAGGACAACATGAAACTGTACACTGAGTAACAATTTTTGGAAAGTATTTAACTGTTCCGCAATGTGACGCGAAAGACTGAAATTTGGCTCACAGGTGCCAACAAACCTGCTCTGTATTGGTGCAAAAGTGTGGCGCACGTGACGTCACCATCCGGCAACACGACGCCTCAGACAGCAAGGTGTCGACACATGCGGGAAAAAAAGGCCAGGGCTCAGAAGTTGGTGTGACGTGTTAGGTCGGTTGATCACGTGTCACTGACACCAAAGTTGACCACAACTATGCCCAACGTCACTTTGGATTTGCCACACGACGGGAAAATCTTCACACCAGCTCTTGACCATATTTCACTGCTGCTTTTGACGCCTCTGTGACGGAGCTGAGAACCAAGACGCCAAGTGCTTAAATCACGTCGGTTCCTTATGATGGCAGAGGAAAGCATTGCAGATACACTGCTGCTCAGAATCGGCACAAAGGACATCAACAAAACCATCACTTTCCTTTGAGAGCTGACTATCACACGTGTTGTTGTTGTGGTTTTCAATCCAGAGACTGCTTTGATGCAGCTCTCCATGCTACTCTGTCCTGTGCAAGCTTCTTCATATCCAAGTAACCTTTTTTTCTTTTTTTTGTCATCAGTCTACTGACTGGTTTGATGCGGCCCGCCACGACTTCCTTTCCTGTCCTAACCTCTTCATCTCAGAGTAGCACTTGCAACCTACGTCCTCAATTATTTGCTTGACATATTCCAATCTCTGTCTTCCTCTACAGTTTTTGCCCTCTACAGCTCCCTCTAGTACCATGGAAGTCATTCCCTCATGTCTTCGCAGATGTCCTATCATCCTGTCCCTTCTCCTTATCAGTGTTTTCCACATATCCCTTTCCTCTCCGATTCTGCGTAGAACCTCCTCATTCCTTACCTTATCAGTCCACCTAATTTTCAACATTCGTCTATAGCACCACATCTAAAATGCTTCGATTCTCTTCTGTTCCGGTTTTCCCACAGTCCATGTTTCACTACCATACAATGCTGTACTCCAGACGTACATCCTCAGAAATTTCTTCCTCAAATTAAGGCCGGCATTTGATATTAGTAGACTTCTCTTGGCCAGAAATGCCTTCTTTGCCATAGCGAGTCTGCTTTTGATGTCCTCCTTGCTCCGTCCGTCATTGGTTATTTTACTGCCTAGGTAGCAGAATTCCTTATCTTCATTGACTTCGTGACCATCAATCCTGATGTTAAGTTTCTCGCTGTTCTCATTTCTACTACTTCTCATTACCTTCGTCTTTCTCCGATTTACTCTCAAACCATACTGTGTACTCATTAGACTGTTCATTCCGTTCAGCAGATCATTTAATTCTTCTTCACTTTCACTCAGTATAGCAATGTCATCAGCGAATCGTATCATTGATATCCTTTCACCTTGTATTTTTATTCCACTCTTGAACCTTTCTTTTATTTTCATCATTGCTTCCTCGATGTATAGATTGAAGAGTAGGGGCGAAAGGCTACAGCCTTGTCTTACACCCTTCTTAATACGAGCACTTCGTTCTTGATCGTCCACTCTTATTATTCCCTCTTGGTTGTTGTACATATTGTATATGACCCGTCTCTCCCTATAGCTTACCCCTACTTTTTTCAGAATCTCGAACAGCTTGCGCCATTTTAAATTGTCGAACGCTTTTTCCAGGTCGACAAATCCTATGAACGTGTCTCGATTTTTCTTTAGCCTTGCTTCCATTATTAGCCGTAACGTCAGAATTGCCTCTCTCGTCCCTTTACTTTTCCTAAAGCCAAACTGATCGTCACCTAGCGCATTCTCAATTTTCTTTTCCATTCTTCTGTATATTATTCTTGTAAGCAGCTTCGATGCATGAGCTGTTAAGCTGATTGTGCGATAATTCTCGCACTTGTCAGCTCTTGCCGTCTTCGGAATTGTGTGGATGATGCTTTTCCCAAAGTCAGATGGTATGTCGCCAGACTCATATATTCTACACACCAACGTGAATAGTCGTTTTGTTGCCACTTCCCCCAATGATTTTAGAAATTCTGATGGAATGTTATCTATCCCTTCTGCCTTACTTGACCGTAAGTCCTCCAAAGCTCTTTTAAATTCCGATTCTAATACTGGATCCCGTATCTCTTCTAAATCGACTCCTGTTTCTTCTTCTATCACATCAGACAAATCTTCACCCTCATAGAGGCTTTCAATGTATTCTTTCCACCTATCTGCTCTCTCCTCTGCATTTAACAGTGGAATTCCCGTTGCACTCTTAATGTTACCACCGTTGCTTTTAATGTCACCAAAGGTTGTTTTGACTTTCCTGTATGCTGAGTCTGTCCTTCCGACAATCGTATCTTTTTCGGTGTCTTCACATTTTTCCTGCAGCCATTTCGTCTTAGCTTCCCTGCACTTCCTATTTATTTCATTCCTCAGCGACTTGTATTTCTGTCTTCCTGATTTTCCCGGAACATGTTTGTACTTCCTCCTTTCATCAATCAACTGAAGTATTCCTTCTGTTACCCATGGTTTCTTCGCAGCTACCTTCTTTGTACCTATGTTTTCCTTCCCAACTTCTGTGATGGCCCTTTTTAGAGATGTCCATTCCTCTTCAACTGTACTGCCTACTGCGCTATTCCTTATGGCTGTATCTATAGCGTTAGAGAACTTCAAACGTATCTCGTCATTCCTTAGTACTTCCGTATCCCGCTTCTTTGCGTATTGATTCTATCTGACTAATGTCTTCAGCCTACTCTTCATCACTACTATATTGTGATCTGAGTCTATATCTGCTCCCGGGTACGCCTTACAATCCAGTATCTGATTTCGGAATCTCTGTCTGACCATGATGTAATCTAACTCAAATCTCCCCGTATCTCCCGGCCTTTTCCAAGTATACCTCCTCCTCTTGTGATTCTTGAACAGGGTATTCGCTATTACTAGCTGAAACTTGTTGCAGAACTCAGTTAGTCTTTCTCCTCTTTCATTCCTTGTCCCAAGCCCATATTCTCCTGTAACCTTTTCTTCTACTCCTTCCCCTACAACTGCATTCCAGTCGTCCATGACTATTAGATTTTCGTCCCCCTTTACATACTGCACTACCCTTTCAATATCCTCATACACTTTCTCTATCTGTTCATCTTCAGCTTGCGACGTCGGCATGTATACCTGAACTATCGTTGTCGGTGTTGGTCTGCTGTCGATTCTGATTAGATCAACCCGATCACTGAACTGTTCACAGTAACACACCCTCTGCCCTACCTTCCTATTCATAACGAATCCTACACCTGATATACCATTTTCTGCTGCTGTTGATATTACCCGATACTCATCTGACCAGAAATCCTTGTCTTCCTTCCACTTCACTTCACTGACCCCTACTATATCTAGATCGAGCCTTTGCATTTCCCTTTTCAGATTTTCTAGTTTCCCTACCACGTTCAAGCTTCTGACATTCCACGCCCCGACTCGTAGAACGTTATCCTTTCGTTGATTATTCAATCTTTCTCTCATGGTAACCTCCCCCTTGGCAGTCCCCTCCCGGAGATCCGAATGGGGGACTATTCCGGAGTCTTTTGCCAATGGAGAGATCATCATGACACTTCTTCAATTACAGGCCACATGTCCTGTGGATACACGTTACGCGTCTTTAATGCAGTGGCTTCCATTGCCTTCTGCATCCTCATGTCGTTGATCATTGTTGATTCTTCCGCCTTTAGGGGCAATTTCCCACCCCTAGGACAAGAGAGTGCCCTGAACCTCTATCCGCTCCTCCGCCCTCTTTGACAAGGCCGTTGGCAGAATGAGGCTGACTTCTTATGCCGGAAGTCTTCGGCCGCTAGTGTTGATTATTTATCAAAATTTAGGCAGTGGCGGGGATCGAACCCTGGACCGAAGACGTTTTGATTATGAATCAAAGACGCTACCCGTACACCACGGGCACGGGTTTTTTCCAAGTAACTACTGCACCCTAAATCCTTCTGAATCTGCTTAGTGTATTCATCTCTCGGTCGCCTTCTACGATTTTGACCCTCCACGAAACCCTCCAGTACTAACTTGGTCCTCCGTTGATGCCTCAGAACATGTCCTACCAGCCGATCCCTTCTACTAGTCAAGTTGTGTCGCAAATTCCTCTTCTCCCCAGTTCTATTCAATATCTCATTAGTTATGTGCTCTATCCATCTAATCTTCAGCATTCTTCTCTAGCACCACATTTCGAAAGCTAGTCTCTTCTTGTCAAAACTATTTATCGTCCATGTTTCACATTCATACATGGCTACATTTCATACAAAAACTTTTAGAAAAGACTTCCTGATACTTAAATCTATACTCTATGGTAACAAATTTCTTTTCTTTAGAAACGCTTTCCTTTCCGTTGCCAGTCTACATTTTATATCCTCTCTACTTTGACCATCATCACTTATTATGCTTCCCAAATAGCAAAACTCATTTACTGCTATAAGTGTCTCATTTCGTAATCTAATTCATGCAGAATCACCCAATTTAATTCGACTACATTCCATTATCTTCGTTTCGCTTTTGTTGGTAATCATCTTATATCCTCCTTTCAAGACACTGTCTATTCCGTTCAACTGCTCTTCCAGGTCCTTTGCAGTCTGACAGAATGACATTTCTCTCCATGGATTATAATTCCTATTCGAAATTTTTCTTTTGTCTCCTTTAATGCTTGCTCAGTATACAGATTGAATAACATCGGGGAGAGGCTACAAGCCTGTCTCACTCCCTTCTCAAGCACTGCTTCCCTTTCAGGCCCCTCGACTCTCCTAACTGCCATTTGGTTTCTGTACAAATTGTAAATAGCCTTTCGCTCCCTGTATTTTACCCCTGCCACCTTCAGAATTTGAAAGAGAATATTATAGTCAACATTTTAAAAAGCCTTCCCTAAGTCTACAAATGCTGGAAACGTAGGTATGCCTTCCCTTAACATATCTTCTAAGATAAGTCGTAGGGACAGTATTGGCTCACGTGTTCCAACATTTCTACGGAATCCAAACTGATCTTCTCCGAGGTCGGCTTCTACCAGTTTTTCCATTCATCTGTAAAAGATTCGTGTCAGTATTTTTCAGGTGTGTCTCATTAAACTGATAATTCGTTAATTTTTTACACCAGTCAACACCTGCTTTCTTTGGGATTGGAATTATTATGTTCTTCTTGAAGTCTGAGGGTATTTCGCCTGTCTCATACATCTTGCTCACCAGATGGTAGAGTTTTGTCAGGACTGGCTCTCCCAAGGATGTCAGTAGATCTAATGGAATGTTGTCTACTCCCGGGGCCTTGTTTCGACTCAGGTCTTTCAGTGCTCTTTCAAATTCTTCACGCAGTATCTTATCTCGCATTTCATCTTCATCTACATCTACATCCTCTTCCATTTCCATAATATTGTCCTCAAGTACATCGCCCTTGTATACACCCTCTATATACTCCTTCCACCTTTCTGCTTTCCCTTGTTTGCTTAGAACTGGGTTTCCATCTGCGCTCTTGATATTCATACAAGTGGCTCTCTTTTCTCCAAAGGTCTCTTTAATTTTCCTGTAGGCAGTATCTATCTTACCCCTAGTTGAGATAAGCCTCTACATCCTTATATTTGTCCTCTAGCCATCCCTGCTTAGCCATTTTGCACTTCCTGTCTATCTCATTTTTGAGACGTTTGTATTCCTTTTGCCTGCTTCATTTACTACATTTTTCAATATTTTCTCCTTTCATCAATTAAATTCAATATCTCTTCCCTTACACAAGGATTTCTGCTAGCCCTGTCGTTGAGGCCGCTACTGTCGTGGTGCGGTCCTAGGCTGACGTCGTCTCACAGCCGTCTCTGTTCTTGCGTTCTTCATCTTCGTGCCGGCGCTTGTGGTTAAACCGGAACGATTTCCAAAAATCTTCTGTGAACACAACAAAGCCCTTAGAATCCGTGTTCTAAACACAAACTGCTAGTACACTGTGTGGCGGTTCATGTTATGATTCTCAACATCGTAATATTGATATTTTCACACTTTACGATCCAACTGGCCCGCAGTGCAGATGATATCTCTTAGATGCATTTTCTGTGATAGTTACGTCATACTTATTATTTTATTATAATGTTGGTTAATCTTATTTTTGGATACACAAATTTGGTACTTATGTGCATGCATCATCCGGGGTCGCTGTCACTCCGTATAGTATTATAACGTGGTGTGATTTATGACTCTTACCCTATAAGCTGTTCTCCGGTTTGTTCCTGTTCTTAATCGCCCTTTTTTGTAATTCGACGTTTTCTCATCAGATGTGACTGATTTATGGTTGTGACAGTTGACCACAGGTGCTATATGGTTGCTGTTGCTACGGTGTGTTGATGTCATCATTTTGTAATCGGTGGGCAGATGTTTGTCTACGACCGTCCGTTATCTATGGTTAGGATATCGGACGATAAAACGTCAAATTATAAAAAGTACAAAAAAGGCCGTTTAACAACGGGCGCAAACCACAAAACAGATTATAGCATAAGCGTCCTAAGGCTACGACACATTATAATACTGTACCGAGGGTTGAAATGGCTCTGAGGACTATGGGACTTAACATCTATGGTCATCAGTCCCCTAGAACTTAGAACTACTTAAACCTAACCTAAGGACATCACACAACACCCAGCCATCACGAGGCAGAGAAAATCCCTGACCCCGCGGGGAATCGAACCCGGGAACCCGGGCGCGGGAAGCGAGAACGCTACCGCACGACCACGAGCTGCGGGCACTGTACAGAGGGACAGCGATCAGTGATCACAAGGGGTGGTTCAAAACGAGCGCCGGTTTTGAAACTGCTGGTAAATATTTCTTTGTTGGTTGCTGACATTGTTTTGATTCGCTTTTATTTCCAGCTATATTCCGATTGTTGGCTCGGTTTGAATTTCTTGCATTTGGCGTCTAACCATGGAGCAGTCCACTTGTGCACAACGTGTGCAAGTCGTCAAAACGTTTTGTAAGAACGCACCAACTGTCAGACGAATGAATCAATAGTTGGCAAAATTATGAAAAAGTCTTTGAGAGAGGTACAACAAAGTCCTCGGCGTCGTCGTGTTGGCCGACATGAGCGGAACAGTGGGGTGGTTCGTGACAGTGTGGCTGTTAGCCCGATGAAATCAATTCGCCACCACGCCCAGCAATTGGGCTTAAGCTGTTCTTCAGTCCCAGAATTCCCCGGTGTGAGCTCCAATAGCACCACAGTTCGGCTGACGCACCAGCTGGAACTGACGTATCTCCAGAAGAGCACACACTGTGTCCTAACAGGACAGCTTCGAAACAAAATCATCTCCACATGACCGCTTGAATAGTTTTGTGAATACGCAGAACTACCGTATCTAGGGATCAGAAAACCCTAACACGCGCCAAGAAAGAGAACCGCATCCAGTACGAATGACAGTTCGTTGCTGATTTTGGTGACACTCAATGGCGACCGATACCGTACGATGATAACGGAGTTTTTGTGTCCTCATTTGGATCGAATGGACACCGAATAGGCGTGGTTTCAGCAGCATGATGCCACCCGACATACCTCCCGCCAAACAATTCTGTTGCTTCACGAGCGGTTCCCGGATCGTGTCATTTCGCGCAATGCCGATCATCAGCGGCCACCTAGGCCCTGTCACTTAACTCCTTCTCTTTTCTTTGGGGTCATCTTAAGTCAATGGTGGATGCCAACAGACTCCGAAACATCCATGGAGGAAATTTGACGAGTCGTCAGCGAAATGAATGTGGAAACGTACGGTACAGTAACAGTGGATTTCATGGACAGAGTTCTGCAAGCCAGCGCAGTAGAGGGGGTGACATGCCTCACATTTTTCGTACATGAAATGGGAAGGTTAGGTGAACGTGTTAATGCATTCTGTTTGTGTTTTTTGTAAAAATAAACTACTTACTTTGATACATCAACACCGACGCTCTTTTTTAACCTTACGGTACATGGACGTACGTACCAAATTTGTATATCCGAAAATACGACTAACCAATATTATAATAAAATAAAAAAATGTTATGTAACTTTTGCGAATGGTCTGACGATGGCAGTCTAGCGGAAATGGATCCACCACAATAAATACATCATCAAACGACTATAGCAGCAATCTGGATTTTATACAGAGAATTGGAAGCCAGCATGCTGCTTGACATTTTATTTTAGTGTATAAGATTATTTCGGCTTTACTGCCTTCATCAGTACGTGCCCTGACTTGTAGATGGACATATCTCAACTTTCAATACAGCATTATTGCTGTCTGTAGCTGTTGGTTGTGTTATTTTCAGCAATGTTTTAAAGTTGTTTGATAATTTGCTCTTGCGCGTATATTACAATACATTTTTTAGTCTTTGAGTAAACAACAAGCTGTCAAACTAGAATTTCTGCAACTGTCAGATATTAAAAAACGTATTATAATATACCTGCAACAGCAAATTATCAGACAACTTTAAAATGTTGCTGAAAATGACAATACAACCAACAACTACAGACAGTAAATGATGGTTTGTTCAAAGTTGACATATGGCCATCTACAAGTCAAGACACTTACTGACGACGGCAATACAGCCGAAATAAGCTTATATACTAAAAAAATATCAAGCAGCACGCTGTCTTTCAATTCTCTGAATAGTGTCCTACTGTCACATGATATATGCTGCAGGTCCTACAATAGAGAAATCTGGATTTCGTTACACAATTTTCGCTCATGTTTCAACAAAAAAAATCTGAAGCCCTAGGAAAAACAAATGTCGTCCATACTTAGTACAGACTGTTTTGTTGAGAAGAATGTTTCTCCTCGCAGAAGCGTGTGCACTTGTCACGTAACTGTTGTTTATCATGTAACAACTGAGAAGAAATAATTGCAGATATTAACAACATAATCTCCCATAACCTTTTGTCAGTTTAGCTACTGCAAACGCCCACCTTAAGTCCTGACAAATAATCGCCTTTACAGGCGACAACATATCACTTCCGTTGCAGTGACACAGAGTTCACCTGGCCAGAAATACCAGTTAGTAGATACACTTGGCAGCGGCTGACAGCTGTTACGGTGACAAATTAACATGTAACTGCTACGGTGACAAATAACTGCATGAATATTTTGACGCTGTTGGAGAGCGGAGGAATGCATGTTTTGAATTCCTAAAATGTGATTTAGAACTGTGACAAATCATAACCAGAAATACCAGTTACTGAAAAGTAGTATTCACAGAAATCACTATTACCGCAGAGCCACAGTTTAGCTCATCCCTAGAAAAATCCAAGTAAAAGAGGTGCTAACGGTCACTTTTGCCAGAAGGTAAATACAGCGCAATCAGTGTGAACAACGTAAAAAAAAAATCTGCCACTCTAACACAGTGACAACTTGAGTGTAGAGACGGCTCATGGTTGCGATACCAGGAAATTCAGTAGTGGTCAAACTCGCGAGCGCTCAAAAACCTTACTGATATTTCAAATGGTTCAAATGGCTCTGATCACTATGGGACTTAACATCTGAGGTCATCAGTCCCCTAGAACTTAGAACTACTTAAACCTAACTAACCTAAGGACACCACACACATCCACGCCCGAGGCAGGATTCGAACCTGCGACCGTAGCGACCGTGCGGTTCCAGACTGAAGCCCCTAGAACAGCTCCGCCACAACGGCCGGCACTGATTATCTCTCAAAATACTTGATCTGCCTCTTCGAATACACAGTTCGCAAAACCCTCCAAAAACTATCTTAAGCAACAAAAAGAAAGCTACAAAGGATGCAGTTTACCACGCAGACGCCGTTAACAACTGAAATGGTGACACGTGTTTCACGCCATTATTTCATCTAATCGTTCGTGAAACTTCCGCTAGGCGGTGACTCTTACGTTACCGTATTCTAGTGCACTCTAGCGAGACATTTAGAACCAGTACAGGGTATACAATTTCCAGTGCCAGAAGCAAAAACCTGTCTTTAACTCAGAAATGAGATCGACGTTTCTCGCGGCGATATCTTCTACACTTATAAAAGGTAATGCCCTGGTCCACTGGCTCATCAGCACCCAGGCCAAACCGCTAAGGATAGAAACTTCAGATTCGGAGAGGGTGTTGACATTGTACTGTAGGTATCGTTTATGAAGGGATTTTTCAGAAATCTGGTCCCTAAGAGGGTGAGATGGGAGATGAAACGTTTTTTGAAACTATGTCGCTATTGTGGCAGTTTTGAAGCTAGAAATACGAAGATTGGTACATGGTTTCTTGGTCAGAAATAAAAAATTGATGTTTCAGCATTTTTGGGAAATTGACTTCCAACCAGGGTTGAACAATAGGTCGTGTGACTAGGGCCTTCCGTCGGGTAGACCGTTCGCCTCGTACAAGTCTTTCGATTGAACGCCACTTTGGCGACTTGCTCGTCGATGGGGATGAAATGATGATGATTAGGACAACACAACACCCAGTCCCTGAGCGGAGAAAATCTCCAGCCCAGCCGGGAATCGAACACGGGCCCTTAGGATTGACAATCTGTCGCGCTGACCACTCAGCTACCGGGGGCGGACGAATAACGAATAATAGGTGAAAGTTTATTTCGAAACTGAGTCATTATTAAAGAACTACTGAAGCATTTTTAAAACCACAGCTATGAAAATCGGTATTTGACCGATGTTAGAAATTTTAAAAAAATTAAAAAAAACGTGTTTCAGTGTCTTCGAAAAAGAGGTGAAACAGGGGACGAAATTACGTTTACTTTCTCTCTATCAAGTCGATTTTGAAGCTGAAGATTTGTATTTGGCGTCAAAATTAAAAAATGCGTGTTCCTGTGTTTTTGGAAAATCAACATCTAACAAGGTAAAAGAGAGTTGAAAATGTGTATGAAAATTTTTCTTTATGTTAAAATATAGAGCGTGCTGATCTTGTACTGTAGGCATCGATTAAGAAGGGATTTTTCAAAATTCCACCCCTAAAATGGTGAAATATGGGATGAAAATTTTTGTGGAAATATTTCATTATGAAAACAGAATCGCTTTTTGGTCAGAAGTACTTTCGGGAAAGACCATGCTTCTACGACTGTGGAAAGTGTAAAAGGTGTTCCAATTTGTGGAACAAATAAAAAACCGGCTTTCTCAGAATTGCACAGAAAAAGAAACAGATCTTTAATATGCCAATTTTTCAGGAGGCCTGATACTTGTTTACAAAATTATTTTTGTTGTAATTAATAAGCAAACTAATCGTTACTGATGACACAATAGATACCACGTTTAAATGCGATTCTATGTGCAGGGATAGCCGTTTGAGATGAGGGAATTAAGTATCAGGTGTAAGATAGGCGCTTGATAACTATAGAACCATTTATCCTGTTTGTCTCCTTCTAACTCGCCATATGAAATTAAACTTGTTAGAATAATTTAATTATGCGAAGACTTGCAACTCTTTTACAGTGTGTACATTTACACACGAGAAAAGCGCATAAGAACGTACGGATTCGAGAGGAACAAAACAAAACAAAAATATCTATGCAAACCGCACAACCTCCTCGAGCGAAGCGGCGGGCGGTAAGCTGAGCCTCGTGTATAGCATTCTCGGTTTACTTGTCGCCCAATATCGGGGTAAATTCTCGAGTTTCCGACGGAATCTTCCATTTTTTCGTTAGGATAACTGATTGTCGTGGCTGTTGTTGTGGCCATTTACAGCCCATAGAGAAATGAACTGGACTGCGCGACCACTGCAGACATGGATATAATCTCCGGCAGCAAGACGTAACAGTCACTTACTTCAACCTTCTGACGAAGTATCAGGATTACTAAACTCCCCCCCCCTCCCTCCTATTCTTTAAAGAAGCGAATTTCCATGTATAAAATAGCTTCAAGTGTCTGATTACTTCACGGATGAATTAATAACTTAAATATTTCATAACTGATGCCATGTTGTAAGAGACCGTGATATCTCGTGGTATATCAAATAAACAAACACCATCTGAATCACAACTTTTTATTTACCCACTACCGGTTTCATTCTGCACTGCAGATCATTTTCAGGTCAAGTAGGATCAGGAAAAAGAGACAACAACAACAAAAATTACAAAATTGTGATATTACGACATTACCATCACAAGCTGCACAATGAACAATATAATGAGAAGCTACAAATAACTAGTGCCCCAAAGTGCAGTATATCAAGCAATGAAAAAAATATAAAGGTTGTGGTTGGCATCAAAATTCTTTGTACAACCACGCGACGTGCGCGTGTGTCGTAGGCTGTTATACTAAAACAGCGACAAAGAGACTCCCCCATCATAAAATAAACTAAAGTAAATAATGACATTGCGGACTAAAAGGCATGATAATGAAATAGATTTACGTACGAATGGTGACTGAAAATTCGTTGGGATACAGCGTTTGTCACAGCATTTCACAAGAAAGAAAAAGTATTTACACTCCGATCTTCACGAGATAACGTGTGGTGCCTGTCGTATGAACTACACTCGGAACACAGCCGAACATTTAATACGCGCTTTAATGAACATACACTTACACAAAGTAAAACTGCGCTAGGTTCGCATTTATCTACATACATACTCCGTCAGCCACCTTACTGTGCGTGGCGGAGGGTAATTTATCAACACACAAACATTAAATCACTAGTATTGACAATAACATGCATCGAGCATACAAAGGGCGGTGTCCTGACGTGCTTGAGGCACTCAAAATTTGTACTCCCAAAAGAAAAGAAACTGACAATAATCTTAATTAACAGCATTAATTTTTCCGTAATGCTTACCTAAATATTCATGAGGACGTTCTCCAGTTGTTCCAGGGCCGGAAGTGCTTCCTCGATCCACAGACATGAACTTTTTGTCATGTTGTCCGGCCGGGATGGAAGGTACTACCAGACCACGATATTACTGCACTTGGCCACCCGTGGCCGTTAATAGGAAACACTCGGTGACTTACAGTCAACAAATAGAGTGGTTACTAACGAAAAAGCATCGCATTGTGAATGATTTAAAGATAAGTGTGCATATATTGTCATGATTCAGCATGCCCTCGTGAAGTACCACACGGTAATATTGTGGTCGACTAATAGTCGGCGCAGAGAGCAGTCTTTGGCCTGCATGCATCTGACAACTCTATTATATTTCCCACAGTATTATCACTAAACACCTCTGTAATTTGCAGTACTTGCAAAATACTTTAGCTATTTCTGTAACTGTATTGTCTCCCTCTGTCGTCATCAGTTTCTTAGTTTACAGTAATTGTCCTCAGTATATCTGCAATCTTGTTCATTAGAATGAAGGCCAATTCTTAAAGCTGCACTTTAACAAATGGAAGACTCGAATTATATTTATTAGACATGTTTGTTAATTCTACACTGTCTTTTAAAGTATACAAATAAGAACGAAAATAAATGATGAACCATGTACTGTGAGGTCGTTTTTCACATCTGTTTTTAGTTTTACTGTACGACACATTATACACGACGAAACCCATTTCATTATTACGTATTTCCATCCTTGATTTCATTGTTTACTTCAGTTTGTTATATAACGGAGGAATATCTCTGAGACTGATGACCTCAGATGTTAAGTCCCATAGTGCTCAGAGTCATTTGAACCATCTGAATATCTCTGAAGTGTTTTCCATAAAGCGCATTACCAGGGAGGAAGAGAGTCATTTTATGCTCATCCGAAAGAAACTGAAAACAAACGACATTCGTTAGTTGATGCTGATTTATATTAACGACATAATTTTTAAAGACATTCTGTTGTGTAAGGAGGGTCCAGACAGTGACAATACCTACTAGCACACTCTTAGCAATATCGATGTCCTTTCAGTAACATGTACTACCAAAGAGGGGGTACTTTATGACAATTTTAAAAATAAATAAATAAATAATACCAATTTCGTTGTTGACCTTTACTCACGACATACGTTTTAAAGAGATAATGATGTGTACGGTTCTGAAACTGTACATATTGAATATGAAATGCACTAGGGAAAATGAGATCTAGTCGTAAAAATTCATTTTTTTGAGTTAAGTTTCACTATAAATTTTAAATATTTATGGAATCTGGAAGAAGAAACCATAAAATGCAACAAAAAATTTTCAAAATTTTGAAATAGGTAAAGTAATAGACTAAAGTACAATATTTTCAATGGGTGCACACGTCACGTAAGTTTACAAAAATTTTTATCCCACCCACAGCCTCCGTATTCCTAACGTCAGCTGGCATACTGCACTTGGCGGCGCCAGGTATTTGTGGATTCTCATAACATTTTATTGTTAACTGTACAGCCTCTGATGGAAAAAAAACACTATGTCATCAAAAGTATCCGGGCACCTGGCTGAAAATCACTTACAAGTTCGTGGCATCCTCCATCGGTAATGATGGGATTCAATATGGTGTCGGCCCACCCTTAGCCTCTATGACAGCCTCCACTTGCGCAGGCGTAAGTTCAATCAGGTGCTGGAAGGTTTCTTAGGGAATGGCAGCCCATTCTTCACGGGGTGCTGCACTGAGGAGAGGTATCGATGTCGGTCGGTGAGGCCTGGCACGAAGTCGGCGTTCCAAAACACACCATAGGTGTTTTGTAGGATTCAGGTCACGACTCTGTGCAGGCCAGCCCATTACAGGGATGTTATTGTCGTGTAACCACTCCACCCACAGGCCGTGCATTATAAACATGTGCTCTATCGTGTTGAAAGGTACAATCACCATCCCCGATTTGCTCCTCAACAGTGGGAAGCAAGAAGGTGCTTAAAACATCAATGTAGGCCTTTGTTGTGATAATGCCACGCAAAACAACAAGGGGTGCAAGACCCCTCCGAGAAAAACACGACCACCCCATAATACTACCGCCTCCGAATTATACTGTTGGTACTACACACGCTGGCAGATGACGTTCACCGGGCATTCGCCATACCCACACCCTGCCATCGGATCGCCAGACTGTGTACCGTGATTTATCACTCCACACTGTTCAATCGTCCATTGTTTACGTTACTTAACACCAAGCGATGCGACGTTTGGCATTTACTTGCGTGATGTGTGGTTCGTGAGCATCCGCTCTACCCTGAAATTCAAGTTTTCTCACCTCCCGTGTAACTCTCATAGTACTTGCAGTGGATCCTCATGCAGTTTGGAATTCCTGTGTGATGGTCTGAATAGATGTCTGCCTGTTTACACATTACGACCCTCTTCAACTGTCGGCGGTCTCTGTCAGTCAACAGACGAGGTCGGCCTGTATGCTTTTGTAGTGTATGTGTCACTATCACATCGGGAACAGTGGACCTAGGGATGTTTAGGAGTGTGGAAATCTCGCGTTCAGACGTACGGCACAAGTGACACCCAATCACCTGACGACGTTCGAAGTCCGTGAGTTCCGCGGAGCGCCCCATTCTGTTCTCTCACGATGTCTAATGACTACTGAGGTGGCTAATATGAAGTACCTGGCAGTAGGTGGCAGCACAATGGACATAATATAAAAAACGTATGTCTTTGGGGGTGTCCGGATACTTTTGATCACATAGTGTATGTCTGTTCTTGTAGAAGACGTAGCACCGGATAACTAGCAGCATATGCGGTTCCAATACGACGGCTGCCCAGCTCACTCTACCCGTGTTGCATCACAAATAGTGAATGAATTTCCTGACAGCTGGACAGGACGGAAGGGTGCACTACAATGGCTGGTCAGGTGTCTTGATTTCACTCCTCATTTCTTTCAACGGGGAGCACTGAAAGATCCGGTCTATCACGAAGTCTCAACCGCGCCAGACTATAGCGCCACCCAACTGCCACAGCACGAAACTACGTATCATCCAATGTTCCTTTATCTGTTCAGCTATCTCTCGAACGGCGATTGCAGAGGTGCCTTGCAGTCCATGGTAAAAAATTTGAGCACGTATTGAAGTAAAGGGTAAAACTATGTTTCGTTAAGAAAAGTATTTTTTTTGTGTTTGAAGTGTCGGCAGTCGTTCTGAATAAACTGTCTGGTTTATTTAAAGTGTATTCAGTCTCATTAAAGTTTCTAGTAGTATTTATAGACACATTTGTCCAACAGTAGGTCGTTTACTTTACGAAGCGTTCCGGCGTCTCCAGGCAAAGACAGGTTAGTTTTTTTTTTTTTAATCAAAGAAAAATAAGACTTTTTTATTGGCTTCTGGCATGAAAGTTAGTAGAGTAGTTCTCTTTTTCCCTTAAATAGGGCTGCTTATCATTATGAAGTATGAATGACAGGCGTTTCTGTTTTGTCTTTGACAAGTAACAAGCAACGGAAAGGGCTTAAACGGAAGTTTGTCTAACGAAACTGCAGTTGTTTCCTCAGAAACCTGAAAACGTACACGCGTTTGAAATAGTTTCCCAAATCCCCACCCATCTCATACTCCAGAAGATGGCATATGCAGTAATCTACACAAAAATCGTAGATGACCCTGGACACATGTCATATAGGAAATGAGGACTTATGTTAGTAGCGTAGCGTGAGTAGTGCCTTGGCGGTGTTTAAAGCACAGTATCTGACTATGGCCATTTTTCTCTCCAATTTCAGTACAATTCTCTGATTCTTTTGTGAAGAGATTAAACTTCTTCATTAAGAACCATTATATTGTACTTACCTTTTCAGGCGTTCTGGGATGCCATTACGAATGTTGCAAAAACAATTACCTGATGTCAGAACTCCATATTTATTGATAAAAACGTACTACAAACGTGAGATTAGTTGCAAAATTCTGATGGAATCTCGAAGTTTTTAGCTGTGGTATTACAGACGCTCTTTGAGTCCACCAGCAACAGCATGAACAACATCTAGACGATAGCTAAATTCGTCATACACTACATCTACATCTACATCCATACTCCGCAAGCCACCTGACGTTGTGTGGCGGAGGGTACCTTCAGTACCTCTATCGGGTCTCCCTTCTATTCCAGTCTCGTATTGTTCGTGGAAAGAAGGATTGTCGGTATGCCTCTGTGTGGGCTCTAATCTCTCTGATTTTATCCTCATGGTCTCTTCGTGAGATATACGTAGGAGGGAGCAATATACTGCTTGACTCTTCGGTGAAGGTATGTTCTCGAAACTTTAACAAAAGCCCGTACCTAGCTACTGAGCGTCTCTCCTGCAGAGTCTTCCACTGGAGTTTATCTATCATCTCCGCAACGCTTTCGCGATTACTAAATGATCCTGTGACGAAGCGCGCTGCTCTCCGTTGGATCTTCTCTACCTCTTCTATCAACCCTATCGGGTACGGATCCCACACTGCTGAGGAGTATTCAAGCAGTGGGCGAATAAGCATACTGTAACCTACTTCCTTTGTTTTCGGATTGCATTTCCTTAGGATTCTTCCAATGAATCTCAGTCTGGCATCTGCTTTACCGACGATCAACTTTATATGATCATTCCATTTTAAATCACTCCTAATGCGTACTCCCAGATAATTTATGGAATTATATTCGCAGCACATTACACTTGTCTACATTGAGATTCAATTGCCATTCCCTGCACCTACACAGTGTATCTGCTTTTAGAGAAATTGTGGCGGCAGTTATTCTGTTCTCCACTTCTTCTATGTCACGAGGTAAAGGGGAGATGAACACACTTTCCTTCACATATGGCCGGCCGCGGTGGCCGAGCGGTTCTAGGCGGTCAGTCAGGAACCGCGCGACTGCTACGGTCGCTGGTTCGAATCCTGCCTCGGGCATGGATGTGTGTGATGTCCTTAGGTTAGTTAGGTTTAAGTAGTTCTAAGTTCTAGGGGACTGATGACCACAGATGTTAAGTCCCATAGTGCTCAGAGCGATTTGAACCATCTGAACCTTCACATATGTGCACAAGAAAAAAATCGCAGTGGGTCATGTCTGGCGATCAAGTTCCTGAATGCAGGGCAGTATCTCGGGGTTCAGAGCTTTGAGGCAGAGTGTCGTTGAGAAACTGACGTACGTTGTTGTGCCAGTGTGGTGGAAAATGGAGACATCCTGAAGTTGTGGAGCGTTTGAAGACAGCTCAACGCCGTACAGGGTGCACGGCATTCTTGGCCTCCAAATCGCCAGCCACCACCCCGTGCGTCATTTTTTTTTTTTTTTTTTTTTTTTTTTTTAGCCTATGTGAAGGAAACTGCGTTCATCTCTCCTTCAGATCGTGACACAGAACAAGTGAAGAACAGAATAACTGCCGCTCCAACACAAAGAGCTTTGTAACAGCATAGTTAAAACTTTAAAATTCCGTGAGTATTTTGCAATTCATACCATGTTTTCATCAATAAATACGGAGTCAACTTTAAATGGTAACATTTTTCGCTACGCCTTATCGTAACTGTTATTGCTATCGAATAAAACAAGACATTTATTGCCCAAAGGGCGGTTCGAAGCTTAGGTCTCCATCATAGATTCATGCGCATTAATGTGGCATGTACGAGGCTAAGTAAATTATTATCCACAAAGTAGTTATAAAATGTTATTGTAATGAAATAGGAAACTTACAAGAACACCATTTTTCGACGTAGTCTCCTAGCGTTTCAACTCCCTTGGTCCATCACTGTACAAGCTTCCTGATACCCTCATAAAATAAGGTTCTCGGTTGAGCTGTGAGCCAGGAATGCACCGCTTCCGAGGCAAATCGACTCCCCCTTAATGCCTGTTTGAGTGGACCAAACAAGTGATAGTCAGAAGGGGCGAGATCGGGACTATATGGAAGATGATCCAGTACTTCAAATTTGAGTCGCGGATGGGCATTGTCGTGCAACAACACACCACCTTTTGACAGCAATCCTCGGCGTTTGCTACGAATTGCAGGCTTTAGCCTGGCAGTAAGCATCTCACTGTAACGTACACTGTTTACTGTTGTGCCGCTTTCCCCATAGTGTTCCAGTACTCGACGCTGTGCATCCTAAAAAACCGTAAGCATCAGCTTTCCTGCGGACGGTTGGACCTTCAACTTTTTCTTGCACGGCGAATCTGCATGTTTCCACTCCATACTCTGCCGTTTAGTCTCCAGCTCGTAATGATGGATCCATGTTTCGTCATCAGTTATGATCCTGCCTAAGAAGTTGTCCCCTTCGTTACCATAGCGATCCAAATGTTTTTGCAGATGTCCAAGGGCGTTTGTTTAATGCAAGTGTGTGAGTTGTTTTGGGACCCATCTTGCACAAACTTTATGAAACCCGAGTCTGTTATGTATGATTTCCTAGGAAGAACCGTGACTAATTTGCCGACAATGTGCCACTTCGTCAATAGTTAATCGTCTGTCTAAGAGAATCATTTCACGTGAACGCTCAATGGTATTTTCATTCGTGGCGGCAAACGGTCGTCCGGCTCCTTCATCGTGCGTAACACTTGTGCGTCCATTTCGGAAGTTTTCAGTCCATTCGTAGACACTTCGTTGTGGCAAAACACTGTTCCCGTACTGTACCGAAAGTCTTCTACGATTTGCGGCACCTGATTCGCCTTCCGTAGATGAATTTTTTTTTTTTTTTTTTTTTTGTAGGGTTTAAGGGCGCTCAACTGCTGAGGTCATTAGCGCCCAGTCACTGGTGTTAGAGCACAAGGAACCTGCTAAAACTCAAGGGGATGGGGGGACATCAAAAGGACCGGACAAAGATGCAGATGAAATAAGTAAAAATGTTAAATGTCTTTGGTCAAGCCAGTTAAAGTTATAAAACGCAGAAGACGAGCAGCTGCTCGAGCGTCATCAGCTAAAACATCCGGTAAGGTAGATGGCAGGGACAGGACAACACGAAATTGACTAAAACGGGGACACGACAATAAAACATGGCGCACCGTTAATGCCTGACCACAAGGGCACTGCGGGGCTGGGTCACCAGAGAGCAGGTAGCGGTGGCTAAACCGGCAATGCCCAATCCGCAACCTGGTCATAACGACCTCCTCGCGCCGAGATGGTCGGGAGGAAGTTGTCCAAGCAGTTGGGAGCGGTTTTACTGCCTGGAGCTTGTTTCCTTGGAGGGATGACCAAGCATCCCACCACAAGGACACAAGCCGCTTACAGACATCCCCACAAACGTCAGATGACGGGACACAATGGGAGGCTGGCCGAGGCTGGAGGACTGCAGCCTTGGCTGCAGCATCCGCAGCCTCATTCCCAGGCACTCCTACATGTCCGGGGACCCACAGAAAGCTGACAGAACCGCCATTATCAGCGAAACAATGGAGGGACTGCTGTATTCGTTGAATCAAGGGAGGGACCGGATAGGGAGCCCCAAGGCTCTGAAGAGCACTGAGTGAGTCAGTGCAGAGGACATACGATGAATGACGGTGGCGGCGGGCATACTGAATGGCCTGATGGAGAGCAAAAAGCTCGGCCGTAAAGCTGGAACATTGGTCAAGCAGCCGGTATTTAAAGGTGGCGGTCCCGACGACAAAGGCACAGCCGACACCATCGTCAGTTTTGGAGCCATCGGTGTAAATAAAGGTGTGACCAGCAAGTCGAGCACGAAGTTCGACAAACCGGGAGCAATACACTGCAGCCGGAGTACCCTCCTTCGGGAGTGAGCTGAGGTCGAGATAAATACGAACCGGAGCCTGGAGCCAAGGTGGTATCGGGCTCTCACCCTCTCTGAAGGTGGTAGGGAGGGCAAAATCCAATTGTCGAAGCAGGCGACGGAAGCGGACTCCGGGGGGCAGCAGGGCAGACACATATAACCTGTACTGACGGTCGAGAGAATCGGCGAAGAAGGACTTGTAAGAGGGGTGTTCGGGCATAGACAACAGCCGGCAGGCATACCGACACAGCAGTATGTCGCGCCGGTAGGTCAACGGTAACTCGGCAGCTTCAGCGTAAAGACTCTCGACAGGACTAGTGTAGAAGGCTCCAGTCGCAAGACGTATCCCCCGATGGTGGATGGAGTTGAGCCGGCGTAAGAGGGATGGCCGAGCGGACGAGTAGACGAAGCTCCCATAATCCAGCTTCGATCGGACTATGGACCGATACAAGCGAAGCAGGACAGTGCGATCCGCTCCCCAAGATGAACCGCTAAGAACTCTGAGGACATTAAGGGAACGTGTACAACGGGCCGCCAAATAAGAGACATGTGGAGACCAACACAGTTTCCGGTCCAATGTGAGCCCTAGAAACTTAGTTGTGTCCACGAATGGGAGAACAACGGGACCGAGATGTAAGGATGGCGGAAGGAACGCTTTATATCGCCAAAAGTTGATACAAACCGTCTTCTCTTCAGAGAACCGGAAGCCATTTGCCACGCTCCATGAGTAGAGGCTGTCTAGACAACGCTGAAGGCAGCGCTCCAGGAGGCATGTTCTCTGGGCACTGCAGTAGATCGCGAAGTCATCGACAAAGAGAGAGCCTGAGACATTAGGTGGAATGCAATCCATAATTGGATTGATCGCGATGGCAAAAAGGGCTACGCTCAAGACGGAGCCCTGAGGCACTCCGTTCTCCTGGAGGAAGACGTCGGACAATACGGAACCCACACGTACCCTAAACTTTCGATCCGTTAAAAAGGAATCAATAAAAAGGGGCAGACGACCGCGTAGGCCCCACTTGTGCATAGTGCGGAGGATACCTCCTCTCCAACAGGTATCATAAGCCTTCTCCAAATCGAAGAACACGGCTACCGTTTGGCGCCTTCGCAAAAAGTTGTTCATGATGAATGTCGACAAGGTCACAAGGTGGTCAACAGCGGAGCGGCGGCGACGAAAGCCGCATTGGACATTAGTAAGTAGTCGTCGAGATTCAAGAATCCAAACTAACCGAGCATTAACCATGCGCTCCATCACCTTACAGACACAGCTTGTAAGAGAAATGGGGCGGTAACTAGAAGGAAGGTGTCTATCCTTCCCGGGTTTGGGTATAGGAACAACAACGGCGTCACGCCAACGCATGGGGACCTGACCTTCGGTCCAGACGCGATTGTAGGTACGAAGAAGGAAGCTTTTGCCCGCCGGAGAAAGGTGTGCCAGCATCTGAACGTGAATGGCATCTGGCCCCGGAGCAGAGGACCGGGACAGTGCAAGCGCACGTTCGAGTTCCCGCGTAGTAAAGGGGGCATTGTAAGTCTCCAGATTCAGCGAGTGGAAGGAAGGTCGCCGAGCCTCGTCTGCCTCTTTCCTGGGAAGGAAGGCAGGATGGTAATGGGCGGAGCTTGAAACCTCCGCGAAAAAGCGGCCAAGGGCGTTGGAGACAGCCACAGGATCAACAAGGACCTCATTACCTGAGGTCAGGCCAGGTACTGAGGAGTGGGCCTTAATGCCCGACAGCCGGCGCAGGCTACCCCAAACAACGGAAGAGGGAGTAAAACTGGTAAAGGAGCTCGTGAAAGAGGCCCAGCAAGCTTTTTTGCTGTCTTTGATGACTCTACGGCATTGCGCTCGGAGTCGTTTGTATTCAATACAATTCGCCAACGTAGGATGGCGGCGAAAGGTGCGTAAAGCACGTCGTCGAGCACGGATAGCGTCCCTACAAGCCTCGTTCCACCAGGGGACGGAAACGCGACGTGAAGAAGAAGTAGTACGAGGTATGGAACGTTCGGCAGCATTGATAATAACAGCCGTGAGGTATTCGACCTGACTGTCACAACTGGAAAAATCGCGGTCCGGAAAGGTCGCCAGGGAGGAGTAAAGTCCCCAGTCAGCTTTCAGTATGTTCCAGCGCGAAGGACGTGGGGATGGGGTGTGGTGCAGGAGACGAACGACACAGGGGAAGTGGTCGCTCGAATAGGTGTCAGAAAGGACATACCACTCGAACCGACGGGCAAGAGTGGTAGAACAGATCGAGAGGTCCAAGTGGGAGTAGGTATGAGTAGAGTCCGAGAGGAAAGTCGGGGCGCCGGTATTGAGGCAGACAAGATTGAGATGGTTGAAGACATCCGCCAAGAGTGAGCCTCTTTGACAGGATGCAGGAGAGCCCCAAAGGGGATGATGGGCATTGAAGTCGCCAAACAATAAGAACGGCGGGGGAAGCTGATCGATCAGGTGCATCATGTCAGCCCGACTAACAGCAGATGACGGTGGAGTGTAGACGGTACAAACTGAAAAAGTAAAAGCAGAAAGAGTAATGCGGATAGCTATTGCTTGGAGTGGGGTGGTCAATGGGATGGGATGGTAATAGACATCGTCCCGAACGAGCAACATGACCCCACCATGAGCTGGGATACCGTCCACAGGGGTGAGGTCATACCGCTCCGAGGTATAGTGGGAAAAGGCAATACGGTCAGTCGGGCGCAACTTGGTTTCCTGGAGACCAAGGACGAGCGGACAGTGCAGGCGGAGGAGCAGTTGTAATTCCTCCCGATTAGGTCGAATTCCTCTGATGTTCCAATGAAACAACGCCATTGCTAGTCAAAAAGTTGGGGGAACGAGACGGGGAAGAGCTGGTCACCTCGATGGCCGCGGAGGGCCAGGTTGCGAGGCAACAACGCTACAACTGACGGCAGGCGGATCCGGTTCCATCGACTCGTCGCCAGCTGCGGCCGCTGTCCCTGATTGTGTAGGAGGGGCCGCATCATTTGCCGACAAAAGGCCGGCGGAACGCCTGGCAGCAGAGCGTCCCGGCGAAACTGAGGACGGCCGGGAGCAGCGACTCACGGATGAAGCGTCAGATGAAACGCGCCGGGGTGGAGAGGGGGATAGAGATTTCTTCTTGGAGGCCTTCTTGGAAGGCCGAGGAGGCACAGGGATGGTGGGCTGGACCCGAAGAAGGTCCTCACGTGCGGGGTCCGTTTTGGAACGCCGGACCTCGGAAGCTGGGGTCCGGAACGTTTCCCCGATGGACGCCTGAGAAGAGGATCGCTTCTCAGGTGGCGTGGGGGGAGGAGGAGGAGGAGGAGGAAGGGTGGCCCCTGGGGCAGGGGGGGTGGGGGCCACGGGGGAGGAGGAGGTGGAAGGGAGGGATTTGGGAGGCGGAGGCAGAGCCCCTTGACGGGCAGAGGAGGCGGAGGGGGGACAGGATAGAGGTGAGGATACAGCGGAAGGAGTGGACACAACGGAGGCAAACGAAGTGGCCAGTGACACGGGATGAAGGCGGTCATACTTCTTCCTGGCCTCAGAATAAGAGAGCCGATCCAAAGTTTTGATTGCTTGTATTTTTTTCTCCTTCTGATAGGCGGGGCAGTCTGGGGACCTAGGCGAGTGGACG
The DNA here is from genome assembly GCF_021461395.2 of Schistocerca americana. Taxonomy (NCBI): domain Eukaryota; kingdom Metazoa; phylum Arthropoda; class Insecta; order Orthoptera; family Acrididae; genus Schistocerca; species Schistocerca americana. Next base: position 65,288,778 of record NC_060128.1, on the reverse strand, counting down.
CCAGGACAATTAGGGCACCGAGGTGGTGGGGTGCAAGTATGTTCCTCACGAAGAGGACGTCCACAGTCGCCACAAAGGGGCTCAGCCTCACACCGGGACGACATGTGCCCAAAGCGCAGACACCTAAAACAGCGCATATGAGGCGGGACGTAAGGTCGCACGTCGCACCGGTAGCACATCACCTTTACCTTCTCTGGGAGAACGTCCCCCTCGAAGGCGAGGATAAAGGCCCCGGTGTCGATGCGACGGTCTTTGGGGCCGCGCTGGACTCGCCGGACGAAATGCACGCCGCGGCGCTCCAGGTTGGCCCTGAGCTCCTCATCAGATTGTAGCAGGAGGTCACGATGAAAAATGACCCCCTGCGTCCTATTTAGTGCCAGATGTGGGACAATGGAGACTGGGATGTCCCCTAGGCGGTCGCACGCCTGGAGTGCCGCCGATTGTGTGGCAGAGGTGGTCTTGATAAGAACGGACCCTGATCGCATCTTGCTGAGAGCCTCGATTTCCCCGAAGACGTCCTCAATGTGTTGAACAAAGAACATGGGCTTGGAGGTGGCGAACGTCCCCCCATCTGTTCGAGAACAGACCAAATAGCGGGGGAAGTACTTCGCCCCAAGCCGGCGGGCCTGTCCCTCCTCCCATGGAGTGGCCAAGGGGGAAAGGGCAGGAGAACCAGAACTAGAAATGGTACCTTTTCTTTTGGAAGACTCGGCCGCAGAGCGACCTGATACGTGTTGACGTTTCATGTGCGAAACGTCCGCCCCGATACCACCCACTCCGACCAGGGGCTCTCCCCACGGGCGCCACCCAGCCGCAGCAAGGGCCACCTGGCAGGATGACCATTGCCGGGAGTCCTGATGCCCCAAGGAGACGGGCATCTACTCCTTGGCCAACGTGGGGAGGGTGCAGCTCAGGTATCGGCAGTACGATCCCTGTGTTGTCAGGGGGCTACAACCTAGAGGGTACATGACGACCCCACCACAACGGGCTGGCTACCGTGCTGGATTTCTGGTGCCATGGAAAGTCCATCATGATCGCTGGTGCAGATGGAGATGCACTATGGGCGTAACTGGGACAACCCATCAGGCGTTTAGGCCCAATTTGAGGAATAATGGGGATGGTGACAACGCCGGTGCAATGCTGAGTGTCAAGGTCTTAGTGCACTTAGGACCAGTGGTACACCATGTAAGGTGTCCTTCCCCAAAAGGCTCGTACTTCTGTAGAATTTTGAAAAATGGAGGTCAAACCCCAAGGGGGACCATCACATTAAGGCCAAAACATTGGAGACTCCTTTTAGTCGCCTCTTACGACAGGCAGGAATACCGCGGGCCTAGTCTTGCCCCCGAACCCGCAGGGGGGCCGTAGATGAAGATGAAATAGGAGATACGATACTGCGTGAAGAGTATGACAGAGCACTGAAAGCCCTAAGTCGAAACAAGGCCCCGGGAGTAGACAACATTCCATTAGAACTACTGATAGCCTTGGGAGAGCCAGTCCTGACAAAACTCTACCATCTGGTTAGCAAGATGTATGAGACAGGCGAAATACCCTCACTCTTCAAGAAGAATATAATAATTCCAATCCCAAAGAAAGCAGCTGTTGACAGATGTGAAACTTACCGAACTATGGGAATATCAGTTTGGATTCCGTAGAAATGTTGGAACACGTGAGGCAGTACTGACCCTACGACTTTTCTTAGACGATAGATTAAGGAAAGGCTACGTTTCTAGCATTTGTAGACTCAGAGAAAGCTTTTGACAATGTTGACTGGAATACTCTCTTTCTGATTCTGAAGGTGGCAGAGGTAAAATACAGAGAGCGAGAGGCTATTTACAATTTGTACAGAAACCAGATGGCAGTTATAAGAGTAGAGGGGCATGAAACGGAAGAAGTGGTTGGGAAGATAGTGAGACAGGATTATAGCTTATCCCCAATGTTAGTCTGTAAATTGAGCAAGCAGTAAAGGAAACAAAAGAAAAATTTGGAGTAGGAATTAAAATCCGAGAAGAAATAAAACTTTTATGTTTTCCGACGACATTGTAATTCTGTCAGACAGCAAAGGACCTCGAACAGCAGTTGAATGGAACGGACAGTCTCTTGTAAGGAGGATATAAGATGATCAACAACAAAAGCAAAACGAAGATAATGGAATGTAGTCGAAGTCAGGTGATGCAGAGGGAATTAGATTAGGAAATGAGTTTCGCTATATAGTCAGCAAAATAACTGATGATGATCGAAGTAAGGAGGATATAAAATGTAGACTGGCAATGGCAAGGAAGTCGTTTCTGAAGAACAGGAATTTGTTAACATCGAATCGTTTCTGAAAGTATTTGTATGGAGTGTAGCCATGTACGGAAGTGAAACATTGACGATAAATAGTTTGGACAAGAAGAGAATAGAAGCTTTCAAAATTTGGTGCTAGAGGAGAATGCTTAAGATTATAGTGGTAGATCACATAACTAATGAGGAGGTACTTAGTGGAATTTGGGGGAAGAGGAATTTGTGGCACAACTTGACTAGAAGAAGGGATGGGTTGGTAGGACATGTTCTGAAACATCAGGGGATGACTAACTTAGTATTGGAGGGTAGCGTGGAGGGTAAAAATCGTAGAGGGAGACCAAAAGACGAATACACTAATCAAACCAGTCCGTGGACTGAAGACCACAACAACAGATGCGTGGTACAAAGTATGTGTGTAATGGATGAACTATGTGAGGAAGAAATTGTTCATCCATTGGTTTCACAATCTGCAACCTCCACCACGTCGCGTTACGGGCTAATACAAGCATTTGAAAAAAATGTAATTCTGGTAACTTATGTAATCACTATTACAGTCTTACGAAATAGTGATATAGTAATGATCTATTAAAAAAATTACTCAATTTTGTGGCCGTACCACAATTGATCCCATTTGTTTTAATCCGTCAGAAAATTACATTTTACCATTCAGGGGTAATTACACCAATGTTGGGAACCACTGGTTTACAGAGACTTGGTGACTACGTTGAAAACCAGTGTAATGCACCTGTGTCGCTTTGAAGTGTACTGCAGAATTCAATAAAGCGTACTTGGCCCGTCATAACAATGCATCCATTACACCTTGAAGTTGCCTCCTATTAAAACATTCCATCAATTTATTGAAATTACTATTATAATCACAGCCATCTGACATGTAGAAGGTGGGGATGATGGGAAGAAACAAACTGTGACCGCAGCCCCAGAAACGAGCTCGGAAGCTGCACCTGTTTACACACAAGTTCTCTAAAATTAAAAACATTAAAAAAACAACAATGTCCCGTCGAGATAAAGGTCAGTAGAGACGGAACACAAGCTCGGATTGCGTCGAGGATTGCGTAGGAAATCGGCCGTCCCCTTTCGAAGGAATCATGCCGACATTTGCCTGGAGCGATTTAGGGAAATCATGGAAAACCTAAATCTGAACCGTCGTCCTTCCAAGTGCAGATCCAGTGTGCTAACCATCGCGCCGTTTTCTCAAAGCATGCCACATCGCCCTTACACAGAATAGACTTACTGCCTTAACGCAACAGCGACCCTCCCGTAGCACGTTTTCTTTAAAAGCTTGAAATATTCACTAATCTAAAGTAAATACTGAAAAAAATTGTTAAATGAGCGAAGCTACTTCCGAAAAAAAGCCTTTTCGAAAGTATTTTCTAACGAGTTTTCTTCCTGGTACTTGCCTTATTTCCTATGTTAGCGTTCCTTTTCCTGCCGGCTATCTGGCTGTTTAGCATAATTACCTTTTCGACAGCCAGCTGCCACCTACATATTTGCTACTATCGGATAAAGTCTGCTTTTCGGGGAAAAAAAAATCGGAAATTTGCGGTAGGTTCCTATGATACCAAACTGCTGACGTCATCGGTCCCTAGGCTTACGCATCGGTTAATCTAACTTTAAACTGATTTACGCTAAGGACAACACACACACACACACACACACACACACACACACACACACACACACACACACACGCCGGGGGCGAACCGTAGCGAGGGGCCTCAAACCGCGCGGCTACCCCGCACGGAGTCTGCTTATCGCTTCCAGCTTTTCTACACCAGTAGTTCAGTAATTTTTTACTAGTTTTCACTTTAAGAAGACTTTCTCTTAAAATCAGGTTAACATTTTGAATGTTTCTAACCTTACCTCTGCGGTTTTTTAATGAAAAAGCGTACACTGTTACCGATTTAACCGTGGCATTCAATTCCAACAACCAGACCGCATGTACTATTACTTCGTGAGCGCTTTATTATGCAACGTATTCATGTGCGAATGGTTGTTTAAGGAAGTTGGTTTGATTCATAATTTAGTTTCCTATTAGTTTACTATCCGCGTTTGCCTTCCAAAACAAATTACCTAATACACTCTTTTGCTGCGAAAGGTCCTGACCGCATCTGGTGGATATATTACAGTATGTGAAAACCACAACAGTCAATGATCGCAAGTATTTGTTGCATTCAATGACCGATTTGAATCGCAACGCGCGTCTTCAAAAAAATGGTTCAAATGGCTCTGAGCACTATGCGACTTAACTTCTGAGGTCATCAGTCGCCTAGAACCTAGAACTAATTAAACCTAACTAACCTAAGGACATCACACACATCCATGCCCGAGGCAGGATTCGAACCTGCGACCGTAGCGGTCGCTCGGCTCCAGACTATAGCGCCTTGAACCGCACGGCCACTCCGGCCGGCGCGCGTCTTCAGATTGATCTAAAAAATCACAAACTATTTTATATTCCGGACAACCGCAGCTGTTGAAAGGCCTTGTGTTATGAAGAACTCCGCTACCAGCTGGTAAAATTGTTGTTTATTAAAAGACAACCGCTTTCGTGGCCTAAAGCCGCATCGTGAGCTGGATATGCCTATGATCTTTTAACGTTGTGAGTATATTTTAGAATTCCTTCTTAATTTTAATATCCACTCATTGTGGTGACACTGTACTTTGCTTTTTACCACATAGACTGCATCTGATATGCGGCTTTAGGCCGCGAAATCAGTTGTGTTTTAATAAACAGTAACTTTACCAGCCCTTACCGGAGTTGTTCCTAACATCATGGTCCAAAAAAGAATGTGCATATTTTTCAAAAACAGTTACGCTAAGTTATCAACACTACAAGCAGTAGCGTGACTCGCATTGTCTCAGGAGGAATTAACAAACATACTTGTAAAGGCAAAAGCCCTGAGTTCCGACACATAGTTACAATCTGCCATAAAGTTCCAAACATACCTGTGTCCTTGAAGTTAACTAAAGAGGCAAGCAAAATATACGGCCATGACTGGCAGAGAGGCATCGCCGCGTGGTGTAAAAACATGATGAAATTGTGGTAAACACTCGTAGCCCGTAACGCTGTGCCGTCGTCAGCACGCTTTGTTTACAGCTGCTCAAGAGTCTCGCACGCTAGGAGTCGCTGACCATAAGCACTGCTTGCAATGGCGTGTTACAGAGTAAGGAAAATGATCATTAACATGAAATGGTATAGGATAAGTTACAATGCAATTAAAAAAGAGCTAATCTCAAATGAAATTATAAATGCTAGATATTTAATAGATGTCTGCGAAGTATTAATTACACAATAAAGTTAATTGAGAGCAGCATCTAAAGACACGAAGAAAGCCGCAGGTATAACGGGCTCGCAAAAATAGGGCCGTAGGAAGCATAGTTCTCACAGGGCGAGCATAGAAAACAATGGACATTCACGACCTCAAGACACGCAACAACGAAAAATAGGCTTTCGGTGTAAATCCGTTTTGTTCACTCAGAAGTTTTGTGGGATGGCGTTTGTCATTCCAGAGGATTTCCGATTCTTCCAAAAGGATCGACAAGCGGCCCTTGGCGTAGTGTGTACGTCTTCCATATTGTAGTCTATGTTGGTTACAGTATGTTTCTATTCAGTCAAGTATTCTCCGAATACAGATTTGTTTTCTAGATGTGTATGTTCCCTAAATACAATATTAAAATTATATTATTCATAGCTGTTATTTTGCGGCAACTGTAGTATAAAAATGGTTCAAATGGCTCTGAGCACTATGGGGCCCAACATCTGTGGTCATCAGTCCCCTAGAACTTAGAACTACTTAAACCTAACTAACCTAAGGACATCACAAACATCCATGCCCGAGGCAGGATTCGAACCTGCGACCGTAGCGGTCTTGCGGTTTCAGACTGCAGCGCCTTTAACCGCACGGCCACTTCGGCCGGCAACTGTAGTATACATTTCAACTATTTTCTCATCACCACAAGCCTAAAAAATATGGATATCATAAATGTTTAGACTTTGGCTATACATTTATTAAAAGTATAAGAAGTATATTACAGAACATTACTTGGTTTAGTAGAAGTCAACATCTTCTTCACAGAAGCATAATGCCATGACATGAACAGAAAAGTATACAGGCTGAGTCACTAACTATTACCACCAAAAATAACTCCTAAAGTACGATAGGAGCTGGAAAGTTTGTGGGACAGAAGATGCGTGGGACAACGGGGGCCATAATATGACGTTGATTTTTTGTTGCTAGGTGGGGTCGCTTCAGTGACATGAAGGTCAACATCTTTTTTTTTAATGGGATGCGGCTATCGAGGCGAATCCACTAATTTGTAACAGTAAGGTCTTTGAAGGTCAACGAAGGTCACAAAGGTGGCAGAACGTCCATTTACAGAAGGCCTCCGAAGTCATGGAGATTGGTGTCAATGCAGTGCTGCAATCTTCTTATCATGGATGAGTGGTATTCCTTAGCACATCGGCACTTACAGAAGCACATGCTGCCGGCCGAAGTGGCCGTGCGGTTAAAGGCGCTGCAGTCTGGAACCGCAAGACCGCTACGGTCGCAGGTTCAAATCCTGCCTCGGGCATGGATGTGTGTGATGTCCTTAGGTTAGTTAGGTTTAACTAGTTCTAAGCTCTAGGGGACTAATGACCTCAGCAGTTGAGTCCCATAGTGCTCAGAGCCATTTGAAGCACATTCTCTGACAATTCTCTCTTGCATATCTTCATGTGTAGTTGGAACGCCTTTATAAACAATGTGTTTTACGAATTCCCACAAGAAAAAAGAGTCTGGTGAACGAGCCGACCACGACACACCTCCACCGCGTCCAATCCAACGATTTGAGAACTGTCTCGTGCAACTCATTTCTAGCCGTCAGCGAAAACTGTGCCGGACACCCATCGCGTTGATACCACATTCCGTTCCTTGTGCCTAAAGGTATTTCTTCCAATAACAGGCCTAATGTTTCTTGCAGGAATGTGGTGTAATTCCTACCATTAAGATTTCCTTCGATGAAATAGGGGCCTATAATTCTGTCCTCCAGAATCCCACACCATACATTCACCGACCACGATTTTTGGTGTGCAACTTGCCGCAGCCAACATGGATTTTCAGTTGCCCAATAATGCATGTTATGCAGATAACATTTCCGTGGTTTGTGAACGTACCCTGGTCAGTAAATAAAATCAAACTAAGAAAATAATGTGTCATCCGTCTGAATCTGAAGTTGGCACAATTCAATGCGACGCATACAATCCGTACCAGTCAATTCTTGGTGGAGACTGATAAGGTAAGGATGATATTTATGGCGATACAGAACACGAACAACTCTTGCTTATGCCAGATGCCACTGCGATTTCACGCGAACTAACACAAGGAACTCGAACCACAGTGGCAAGAGTACCAATTTCCGTTTCCTCGTTAGTAACTTTTCATTGCCGGATATGTGTTCAGTGCGTTAAAGATCCAATTGTTCTCAATTTGTCGTACACATACACTACGTGCTCGAAAGTAGCCGGACACCTGGCTGAAAATGACTTACAAGTTCGTGGCGCTCTCCATCGGTAAGCTGGAATTCAGTGTGGTGTTGGCCCACCCTTAGCCTCGATGACAGCTTCCACTCTCGCAGGCATACGTTCAATCACGTCCTGGAAGGCTTTTTGGAAAATGTTAACCCATTCTTCACGGAGTGCAGCACTGAGGAGAGGTATCGATGTCGGTTAGTGAGGCTTGGCACGAAGTCGGCGTTCCAAAACATCCCAAAGGTGTTCTGTAGGATTGAGGTCAGGGCTCTGTGCAGGCCAGCCCATTACAGATATGTTATTGTCGTGTAGCCACTCCGTCACAGGCCGTACATTATAAACAGGTGCTCGATGGTGTTGAAAGATGCAACCGCCAACCCCGAATTGCTTTTCAACAATGGGAAGCAAGAAGGTGCTTCAAACATCACTGTAGGCCTGTGCCTAGTATCACGGAAAACAACAAAGGGTGCAAGCCCCTCCATGAAAAACATGACCACACCATAACACCACCGCCTCCGAATTTTACTGTTGGCACTACACACACTGGCAGATGACATTCACCGGGCATTCGCCGTATCCACATCCTGCCATCGGATCGCCACATTGTGTAGTGTGATTCGTCACTCCACACAACGTTTTTCCACTGTTCAATCGTCCAATGTTTACGCTCCTTACACCAAGCGAGGCGTCGTCTAGCGTTTACCGGCGTGATGTGTGGCTTATGAGCAGCCGCTCGACCATGAAATTCAAGTTTTCCCACCTCCCACCTAATTGTCATAGTACTTGCAGTGGATCCTCATGCAGTTTGGAATTCCTGTGTGATGGTCTGGATAGATGCCTGCGTATTTACACATTACGACCCTCTTCAACTGTCAGCGGCCTCTGTCAGTCAACAGACGAGGTCGCCCTGTACGCTTTTGTGCTGTACGTGTCCCTTCACGTTTCCACTTCACTATCACATCGGGAACAGTGGACCTAGTGATGTTTAGGAGTGTGGAAATCTCGCGTTCAGACGTGTGGCACAAGTGACACCCAATCACCTGACCACGCTCGAAGTCCGCGAGTTCCGCAGAGCGCCCCATTCTGCTCTCTCACGATTTCTTATAATTACTGAGGTCGCTAATATGGAGTACTTGGCAGTATGTGGCAGCACAATGCACCTAATATCAAAAGCGTATGTTTTTGGGTGTGTCTGAATGCTTTTGATCACATAGTTTATGTACGACGTGTAGAGTGAGTACGTTGAGGATATATTTCAGCGTATAAGTCTCTAGCTCTCACTGAATCTCGTTGGCATTCTCCGTATATGATTGCATATTTTAAAAATGTAAAAATTAGACCTTTCGTTTTATATATTATAAGTATGTGCTTTTTTTCAAATGTTATCATATGTTACTTCCTTCCGTACCTTAGTTCCAATGTTATATTGTTGGTATATGTTCCATGATGTCGTAATACTCACATGCAATATATACATTTCTGGACAGATCATGGCATAATGGTTCTGTGAAGAAGATATTGACATCTACTAAACCAATATTAAGTAACTTTCTGTGATACCTTTCTTACACTTTACAGAAATTTATAATCAGGGTGCACAGATTTATAATATCCCAAATTTTTTACGCTTCTGGAGATGAGAAATTAATTTGTCGAAAGCTATAAAGCGGAATAAAAATATGCTTGCAAATGACGACTGAATTTCATTCTGAAAAATTAAAATTTCTATCCGTCTCGACTATACAGAGTGGTTCATTGATAGTGACCGGGCCAAATATCTCACTAAATGTGTCAAACGAAAAAACTATAAAGAACGAAACTCGTCTAGCTTGAAGGGGGAAACCAGATGGCGCTATAGATGGCCCGCTAGATGGCGCTGCCATAGGTTAAATAGATATCACCTGCGTTTTTTTTAATAGGAACCCCCATTTTTATTACATATTAGTGTAGTACGTAAAGAAATATGAATGTTTTAGTTGGACCACTTTTTTCGCTTTTTGATTGATGGCGCTGTAATAGTCACAAACGTATAAGTACGTGGTATCACGTAACATTCCGCCAGTGCGGACGGTATTTACTTCATGATACATTAACCGTGTTAAAATGGACCGTTGACCAATTGCGGAAAAGGTCGATATCGTGTTGATGTGTGGCTATTGTGATCAAAATGCCCAACGGGCGTGTGCTATGTATGCTGCCCGGTATCCTGGAAGACATCATCCAAGTGTCCGGACCGTTCGCCGGATAGTTACATTATTTAAGGAAACAGGAAGTGTTCAGCCACATGTGAAACGTCAACCACGACCTGCAACAAATGATGATGCCCAAGTAGGTGTTTTAGCTGTTGTCACGGCTAATCCGCACATCAGTAGCAGACAAATTGCGCGAAAGTCGGGATTCTCAAAAACGTAGGTGTTGAGTATGCTACATCAACATCGACTACACCGGTACCATATTTCTGTGCACCAGGAATTGCATGGCGACGACTTTGAACGTCGTGTACAGTTCTGCCACTGGGCACAAGAGAAATTACGGGACGATGACAGATTTTTTGCACGCGTTCTGTTTAGCGACGAAGCGTCAGTGGTAACGTAAACCGGTATAATATTCACTATTAGGCAACGGAAAATCCACGATGGCTGCGACAAGTGGAACATCAGCGACCTTGGCGGGTTAATGTATGGCGCGGCATTATGGGAGGAAGGATAATTGGCCCCCATTTTATCGATGGCAATCTAAATGGTGCAATGTATGCTGATTTCCTACGTAATGTTCTACCGATCGTCCGGTAATTTCTCTTGTGCCCAGTGGCAAAACTGTACACGACGTTCAAAGTCGTCGCCAAGCAATTCCTGGTGCATAGAAATATGGTACGGGTGCAATCGATGTTGACGTAGCATTCTCAACACCGACGTTTGTGAGATTCCCGATTCTCGCACAATTTGTCCGCTATTGATGTGCGGATTAGCCGCGACAGCAGCTTAAACACCTACTTGGCCATCATCATTTGTTGAAGGTCGTGGTTGACGTTGCACATGTGGCTGAACACTTCCAGTTTCCTTAAATAACGTCGGGACACTTGGATGATGTCGTCCAGGATACCGAGCAGCGTACATAGCACACGCCCGTTGGGCATGTTGATCGCAATAGCCACACATCAACACGATATCGACCTTTCCCGCAATTGGTAAACGGTCCATTTTAACACGGTTAATGTATCATGAAGTAAATACCGTCCGCACTGCCGGAATGTTACATGGTACCACGTACTTATACGTTTGTGACTATTACAGCGCCATCTATCACAAAGCGAATAAAGTGATCCAACTACAACATTCATATTTCTTTACGTACTACACGAATATGTAATAAAACATGGGGGTTCGTATTTAAAAAAAACGCAGTTGATATCCGTTTGACCTATGGCAGCGCCATCTAGCGGGCCAACCATAGAGCCATCTGGTTTCCCCCTTCAAGCTAGACAAGTTTCGTCCTTTGTAGTTTTTTCGTTTGGCGCTTATTTCGTGAGATATTTGGCCCAGTCACGATCAATGGACCACCATATATATATTTTTTTTATTACTGACTGTTCATGCGTCCACTAAGGTGAAACCGCGCCACATTCGTGAAAGAAGACGGTCCGATTCTGCTATCGATTTCAGGGGTCTCAACAAATGACCAGAACCATGTACAGTAAGAACTTTCAGCACTGCAGCGGGTCAGCAATCGTAAGTATCGAAATAATTATGAAAAATCTGCCTCGATTGCACAAACTACCTGGTGTTTACCTAGGTTTCAGCGTGGATAACCACGCCTTCTTCAGAATAATTATAAAACAGCTTGCCTAAATAGGGATAGTCAAAGGCTAAAATCAGCACCTATAGCGGCAAGACCCCATAAAATTTTTTTACAAATATACTGTACATATTGGGGTCTTTCCGCTATAGGGTTGATTTTAGCCTTTGACTATGCCTATTTACGCAAGCTGTTTTATAATTGTTCTGGAGAAGGCGTGGTTATCAACGCTGAAACCTAGGTAAACACCAGGTAGCTTGTGAAACCGAGGCGGATTGTTCATAATTATTTCCATGTACAGTACTTAGACGTTTCCCCTTATACGGCGTATCCAGTTCCAGTACAATACAAACGTGACACGCAGGAAGTATAGCATCTGCGCCGCTTTGTGGGCACTACCATACGAAATCTGAGGCTGGACGGATGGTCTTCTGAGACTTTTTGAAGGCGAATGCTAGTTTAGCGTCCGTGAAAATGGCCGACATCTCTGTCGTACTCCTGTCTGCGTTTGCTATTGGAAAAACAACCTGTCTGCCAAGTAATGAATTGCGCAATACTACAGACGATATATGACCTGTACCAGTTATATCTGTGCCTTCGTTTGTTGTCGGTAATATTTGCTATCTTGCGATGGCTGCTCAAATAATGCGGCGTAACTCCTATTCACAGACACATTTATTTTCGTGTGAGCGACTTTTCGATGGCACTGTTAGTAAACGTTTAGTTGCTTTCTTATTTTGCAGGTGACCGCTGGCGGCACAGCCACTGGCGAACAGAGGCGGCGCTCCCGTTTGATGTCCTCCCACGCTGCGAGAGCGGCCGGAAGTCTCCAGAAGCGGTCCAGGTCGACCACAAGCGCCGCGGAAGCTGCCAGTCGTTACGGGCACGCGGATTCGGCCAGAGCTGTGCGCGTGGTCCTGCTCCTACATCGCATCGCGCTGTGTCACTACTGCCTGCAAGTACGCGCCCCGTGAGCGATCCGCCAACCGCGTCGTATGTTCTGTGATCTGTTAGCTCCAGGTTGCTCTTTGTGCACCTCGAACCTTGTGCCAAGGACTGCCTCGGACTAGTGGTCTACCACAAACTTCGACCCACAATGGTGCGTACCAGGAGTCTTGTCCTTTCTCGTGTGTACCTTTGGTTTACGGGCACTGTGACCTCCGCCTATTTATCCAGATTGCACATAGGGGCGGGCATCGCCTTTCCATGCAATGGAGGGGTGAGCGGAGGAGTGTCTGCGTCACGCCGATGTTTTCTCTTAACTGTTCGTGAGCCTCTTTCACGGAAGTGTATCGCCTTTTGAGTAATTTTTTTGTGTGTGACCAACCGTTTCAAAACTGTGATCCCGCGTCGATGTCGCACACGAACATCCACAGTAACCGTGCGCCAACTTCAACTACCATTCAACAGAGGAAAGGTCAACGCACAAGTGGTCTAGAATAAGTTCCGTAGTGCCGCTGGTGTCGGATACGAACATTCAGAGTAAAGGTTCACGAAATCTAGCCGCCATGCTATTCGGGGACGATCCAGTGGCTGAAACAGCCAGAACTGTGGCGCTACAATGCCGTTGTCATACGATTAGAACATCCATAATAACAGCGCGTGAAATTTGACTTCCATGCAACAGACAAAAAGCTCATCGCCCAAGGAAGCCAAAAGTGTGTTGCTGCTCGTGCCGTTGATGTCGAATATAAACATCTGCAATAACTGTGTGTGAAATCTGCCGTGCTGCTGTCGTACAACTCAACGCCGAAGTAAGCCACAACATTAAAGCTACAAGTGCGACTGACGTTAGGTATGAACATCCGCAATAACAATGCTACCAATTAATCCAGAACTGCGATGTTACGAGTGGCACTGGTGCTGTATATGAATGTCTACATAACCGGAAATGAATACCAGTGTGTTGGCACGATATAACTCATAGGATGCGCTGTCCAAACACTGCTGGAAGATCATAGCGTAATGGGAAGTGCGTTACGATTTGTGAGAACTGTTAATACCTGTGCAACGCCCTCGTGACTGACTTGACTGTGTGTACATCCTAGAAGATAACATTTGCCTGTAACTGATGGTTATGTTTTTTTGGAAATTATGCATTTTCCACCAGGGCAACACACTCTGCGAAGCGACTAGAAGTATCCAAAAATGGTTCGAAAATATCTGCAGAGACTTCAGAAAATCACACTCTCTCCCAAATCGCTCCGATTTTATTCCATATCGGTAGAACCACCTCATTCTTTGTGGAGGACGCTACTTTCCAGCAGGATAACACGCTCTGCCTGAAATAGCCGGAAAAAGGCCACCAGAACTTTGAAGAACTACCTTGGCTGCAAAATCTCTCATTTCCTCATGGGTCGGACCACACTGCTCGTTGTGTGTCCCCTTCCGTGCCATGGACGTTGTTTTCCAGCAAGATAACACATCCTGCCACAAGACTTGAAGTGTTTGCAAATTGCCGAAGGCAGCTACGGAGTTTTCAAAGACTTACCCTATGTGCCAAATCCCCCAAATCAACGTCATTTCTCCATCGATGAGAGAATCCTGTGCCACGTTCTCTTCAGCAGGTGTGAGGAACAATACAGAATGCCGTCATATACCTGCAGTGACAAGCTTTAAACTCTTAACAACGGCCAGTTCCTCTGTAATGTGACTGTCACAAATAAAAATGTCAACAGTTGGAGGAAACCATTGCCGTGCGGTTAAAGGCGCTGCAGTCTGGAACCGCAAGACCGCTACGGTCGCAGGTTCGAATCCTGCCTCGGGCATGGATGTTTGTGATGTCCTTAGGTTAGTTAGGTTAAACTAGTTCTAAGTTCTAGGGGACTAATGACCTCAGTAGTTGAGTCCCATAGTGCTCAGAGCCATTTGAACCATTTTTTTTTTTTTTGGAGGAAACCATTGTCTGGTTTTTTGAAATGTGTATCCTTACTTCAGCTAACACTGCCAGTGTGTTTATAAAACTCCCAACACATGAGCTAGGCAGCAAATGAAATTTATGACACTCTCTTGGATATAAATCACGGCATTTTTACAACAGATTTGGAATTTTAAAAGTACTTTGGAACCTGTCAAACAGGTAAGGTTAGCGTGCTATCCCATAATAATGCTTGATCTAGAAGTGGAGCTATAGAACAACATAATGTGAATATCAGAATATCTGATGTCATTCTTCTTTTCTATTTATTTATTTGTTTGTTTGTTTGTTGGTTGGTCTTGGAGCTGTCACCACGTACTATTCTTACTACACGCTTCTGTGAAATAAACACTCTTTTCCTCAAGGGATAATTTCTTCTGAATATCATGTTACAAAATATTAGTGAAAGATAACAGGAAAAGTAACTCAATTTTTCAACGTCTTCATCTTCAAAAGATGTTGTCTCCGAAATGTAAAAGTTTCCCACCTTACAAGTTTAACACGATGCATTATTTCTAGGGTGTTACACAAATCAAATATATTGCGTTTTATCGAAGTTCAGTGGCAATCATTTAAAGGTAATCAGTAAATAAATGGAAAGTAGTTCTAAGAACGAAAAGCTAGAGCCCCTTGGGTTTCTCGATGGATTGGCTTTCAGCCCTACGTTCAGTTCCCATGGGTGTGAAACAACTACTACAGCAAAAGACATCTTGTTGTACATCATGAGCTACAGTTCAAAAGTTTTTATTTACCTCGCTTAGGCAAAAATTATTCATAGCACAAAACAGAGTAATTAGAATAATGTGGGCACACATGTACATCTTGCAGGTATCTCTTTAAGCACTGTACATTTGTTCTCTTATGAAATTTGTTATCAACAGTCCATTTAAGATTTAGAGAAACAAATATATTCAAAAGTACAGTACTAGAAGATAAATTACCTGTATTACACTTTAATGAGCTTAACTTCGTCGCAGAAAGGGGTGAAATATGCAGCTATAAAACTCTTTGACACTCTGCCCAAGGCAACCAAATGTCTGCCAGACACAGGAAGTATTTTCAAATATAGATTAAAGCTGTTTTTCCTTAGCAACTTCTTCTGTAACATAAAGTAATTCTTGAGTAGAGATACTGAATGATTTTTAAAGAAAGAACCAGTCAAAGATTGCATGTAGCCATATAAATATTATTTTTTATTTTATTTTTATTTTTCAGTTGTATAAATGTTCTATGTTTGTTCTGTTGACATGTTCCATACCATCGTAACTTTGAACTACGAAACAATTGACTAGCTAACTAATCGGTGTTCTGGTATACAGCCATTATACGTGGTACCTTACACATAGGCTAAACAACAAATTTATGCGCACCTATGTCGACAACATAAGAATACTTTCTATGCTCTAAAGTAGAAAAGTGATATTACGAAACTGCACTTCTACATCAAATGACGCACATTAAGGATTTTCTGCCTTACCTGCACATCGTTTGATGTAGAAGTGCACAGTATGTATGTAATATCATTTTTCTGCTTTAGAGTTTAGAAAGCATTATTATGTTGTCGACATAGGTATGCATATATTTGTTGTTTATCCTGTGTATCAGATGGCGTTGATGATGGCCTTCATGTCCAAATACCGGTCTGGCAAATAAATACTTTTGAAGTTCAGTTCATGTTGAACAACAAGATGTCCTTCATCAAATGCATACAAGCCGTACAGCACTCAGCATTCAAATTGTTTCCATGGTTATGTAGCTCAAGAAACTGTGTACGGAACTATTGTCTCTATGGAAATAACTGTATCTGCAATAGACGACAAAATCGTCTGCTGTGGAACCGACAGGGTCAAAGATTGTCAGAGAAGCGCTTACTCTAAGTTCTTTGCAGAGCGTCACGGATGAAGCCAGAGAGGCTGCTACGAATTCCTGTGTTTGCCAATATAGCAATATCGTAACATCTACTTCACTGCAGTTACATAACACTTATGTCACATAACGTATACACTACCAACAGATCATCAATATAAGCACAAAATTGTGTTCTACAGTATTAATTTATCACGTTAACGGGTTTTCGATTTACAGTGTCATCATTAAACATTAAATGATTATCGGCGTCAAGGAGGGTACATTACTGATGCAAAACATAGCAATAGATATCACACATAGAGAGTGGAGTGCGAACACAAAGTACGTTTCGTCTTTGGTCTTTGACAGTACAATGGTAACATAACTGAAACTGTTGAAGTTAGAAAGCATATAAATTTAAAGCCATGAGACCATATATACATTAAGACTAAAGATCGAACACCAGGGCGTGTCTGTCTGTGTGTGTGTGTGTGTGTGTGTGTGTGTGTGTGTGTGTGTGTGTCAAGACGATATGGAAGACGAGCTGGAGACATTAGCAAAGACTGATACTCAAAGAAGAGAAAATACGCATGTGGTAGAAAACCTAATTTCTTACAGAACAATTTCACGTCTCTTACTGTAGGGAAGTTGTACACGCAATAAAACGACAGAATATACGGAATATATAATCACAATAAATAAATACAGTGATTAACTGCGGAGTGTAATGGGACAGGCAATGAGGAAAGAGTTAGGGAAACTGGGGGAAAATTTAGGAAAGGAGAAGTACTGAGCCGCTTTTGGTCATGTTGTGTTAAATGTCGTCTACGTGCAAGGTGTTTATTTATTTCCTGGGCTTCCAAAAGATTACGTTTTTGGCCCTTGTTTGCAAAGTGGAGGACATGGCGCTATGGTTGACAGCTATGACCGTCGCTCAATGCGTGCTCAGCGAACCTAGAATTTTGTTTTCGCTGCTATCCTCTATCCGCCTCAGCGGAATCAATGATAGGAATAAGTCATCCGCCTGTTTTTGGCATAAAAATGCATTTATCTTCCCAAACTTCCTCACTCAAACACGTTTAGCACATCTGCACCGTCGCCACTGTGTCCTTATTTCCCATAATTTGTAAAACATTTCGAATGCAGACACTATAACGTATGTCTTACAGCGACTGTTATGGAAATGATTTCAAATTCACAACTGAATGCAACTAATCACTTTCATTCTTTTTTTCTATCGCACGCTTCGGAGGATTATGCCTCTAGTATCAGGTGAATTTATTTAAATCAATACGGTCTAGACGTTGTCTACATACGATTTTTTTCTTCAAACTGTGCCAGTGTCTGACGTATATATTATTATGTTCGATTCGACCTTACTGAAGCTCTAAAATCTCTATGATTCTATTTTCTTTCTACGCCATCCTCTCACTTCTTTTCGCTGAATTCTCTCTTCTTCTTCAGCCCGTTTCCTTCGTGATTTTCTTGAAGTTCCGTACTTTGACTACCCTTCCTATTTGTCAACTTTTTGTCAGTGCGAACTTCTGTCTCTAACATCTGAGGAGTTTATATCCGCTGATACTCTATCGAATTTTTGAATCTAGAGTACAGTTTTCAGTCGTTCTGTGTATGTCAAAATTTTGTACGTTTTGTTGCTGGCAGTCAGCGGACCTGTCCATTAAATTTTACTCTTGTCTTTCGGATCTCAGCCGCTAGTTTTCTGTTGTTTACCAGGCTTTTTAGTCTGTAGCTCTCTTCCTTTCCGTCTGGATGAAAAGTCTTTATCATAATTTTGCACTCCTCTTTCCAAGGACAGCTCTGCTACAACGTCCGATTTTTGTATGTTTGGAGAGGCTTTACTTTGTCGCAGACGTTACGAGATCTTTCCGTAGGCTTTCTTGAGTTCCAGTAGCCGAATTCTCTGTGCTGCTTTTTTTTCTCCCCATCTAAGGTCACGGAGGGCCTAGGCACTTGGAGTAAGGTACTCTTTCGATCTGGCCACGCATTGTGCACACTTTTTTGATGCTGAATTTTGAAAATAACACTTCAGCTGTTTGAAAGTAAATTTGTGAACCTACTTTTTCAGCCGGCTCTTTCAGTGTTTCTATCTGTTTGTGGGAGTGGCCTTGTCATTTTCTAATACGAACAAGTCTCCTGTTCATAAATGTGAGAAAGAGAGAGAGAGAGAGAGAGAGAGAGAGAGAGAGAGAGAGAGAGAAGAGAGGAAGAGAGAAGGAAGGGGTGAGATTTTATTTATTTCTTTGTTTATTTTGGCTTTCGGTTACACTGACCATACCGTCGGTACAGAGTTAACACAAAAACTTTACAGTTAAAGTAAAATAACACAGTAAGGATAGCTTCTGGTTTGACATTACAGAATATATAGAAGTAGGAAAAGGAACTGAAGTATTCTTTTATATGTGTGTGTATGTGGGGCGTAACAGGTACAAGTGCACATACTTCTATTAGTGACTGAAGACAGCTTACTGAACAACATTACATCACTATTTATTTCATCTGCAGACTAATAACTATAGCTTTTACAAGTAGTGTGTCTGTAGGTTGGTTAGTACCTCCAAGTACATGTTCAAGAGCAAACCATTAATGCTATTTTCCCTTGGGCAGCAATTCAACAGCCGAAGTGTGAAACGTGGAAACAAAACGTGTAGTGTGTACTGACAAACGTAATCCACTTTAGTGGTGCAGGTACGACCGTGCAGACAACTTCAGGTAGTAAACGAAAGAAAAAGAACATGACACAACTTGGCTATAAAGAAGGGATAGATTCATATGACATGCACTGGACCATCACGTAATAAATAACTTTGGAAATTCAGGAAAAGGGGGGGGGGGGGGTAAAAAATTGTAGGAGGACTGCAAGGCCGAAATACAGTAAGGAGGTCGATACGGATATATTTTCTTCTTATTCTTCTCCTTTCAAGAGGCTAAGCATTGTCTCCACAGCCACAGCTTCCTGTCTTCAGCTGCGCTCTTCATCTCCATCTACGAGGAAAATCCCTGCTCACTGATCATATTTTTTAAATAGGATGTTCTCGGTCTTCCCCACGATTTTGCCTTCCGAAATCTTTTCTAGCAGAATATCATGTTCGATTAAATGTCCACCAAATTTTGCTTCCCGCTGGTATATAACTTTCTGCAGTTCTTTTTTCTCTCCGACTTGCTGTACAACTATCTCATTCGCTTTTCTGTCAGTCCAGCTAGTTCCTGTAATTCTCCTCCAGGACCAAATTTCCGCAGCATTGAGGGGAGCTTTCTCCTGCATTTCACATCCCGTATCTTAGGACACTCCACACAAATACGTTTACAAATCTTTTTATAGTGTGGATCCTGATCTGCTTCTTCAGCAGAAGCTTCTTCTTATTTTGGAAGTTACACTTGGCCAGTGTTGATTTTCTTCATGCATGTATTATTTTCCTCCACAGTGCTACCGAAATAATGAAATTCGATAATATTATCTAGTTTCTCACTATCTATTTACATGTCAGGCCTGCCTCCACCTTCTTTATTGTCTAGAGCCATAACTTCTGTCTTTTCGGTATTAATTAGTTTTCATTATCTTTTTATTTAACCCATGAAGCATTTTATTTCATTCCTTTCTGTGTCTGACTCTATCGTAGCGTCATTGCCAAATCTGATGTACTGAATATGGATATTAATTTTGATTCCAGTCGTCCTTTATTTCATTATTGTTGTTGTCTCCTCGACGAATGTACTAAATAAGTAAGGTGGCAGGGGACACCTCTGTATTACTCCCCGCCTGACGTTTGCTTCTTTCTTGCTACCATTAATCCCGTTTCAGTACTCTGACTTTTGTATGTACTCAAAATTAATACCCTGTCCTTTCAGTCAGATCCTTCTTCGTACATTGCTTTATAAAATAACTTCCAGTCAACCATTTGTTGTTGTTGTTGTGGTCTTCTGTCCTGAGACTGGTTTGATGCAGCTCTCCATGCTACTCTATCCTGTGCAAGCCTCTTCATCTCCCAGTACCTACTGCAGCCTACATCCTTCTCAGTCTTCTGAGTGTATTCATCTCTTGGTCTCCCTCTACGGTTTTTACCCCCCATGCTACCCTCCAGTACTAAATTGGTGATCCCTTGATGTCTCAGAACATGGCCTACCAACCGATCCCTTCTTCTAGCCAAGCTGTGCCACAAACTCCTCTTCTCCCCGATTCTATTCAATACCTCCTCATTAGTTATGTGATCTACCCATCTAATCTTCAGCATTCTTCTGTAGCACCACATTTCGAAAGCTTCTTTTCTCTTCTTGTCTAAACTATTTATCGTCCATGTTTCACTTCCATACATGGCTACACTTCATACAAATACTTTCAGAAACGACTTCCTGACACTTAAATCAATACTCGATCTTAACAAATTTCTCTTCTTCAGAAAGGCTTTCCTTGCCATTGCCAGTCTACATTTTATATCCTCTCTACTTCGACCATCATCAGTTATTTTGCTCCCCAAATAGCAAAACTCCTTTACTACTTTAACTGTCTCATTTCCTAATCTAATTCCTGCAGCATCACCCGACTTAATTCGACTACATTCCATTATCCTCGTTTTGCTTTTGTTGATGTTCATCTTATACCCTCCTTTCAAGACAGTGTCCATTCCGTTCAACTAGTCTTCCAAGT
Source organism: Schistocerca americana (assembly GCF_021461395.2). Classification (NCBI taxonomy): domain Eukaryota; kingdom Metazoa; phylum Arthropoda; class Insecta; order Orthoptera; family Acrididae; genus Schistocerca; species Schistocerca americana. Next base: position 65,267,751 of record NC_060128.1, on the reverse strand, counting down.
CCTTTGCTGTCTCTGACAGAATTACAATGTCATCGGCGAACCTCAAAGTTTTTATTTCTTCTCCATGGGTTTTAATACCTACTCCGAACTTTTCTTTTGTTTCCTTTACTCCTTGCTCAATATACAGATCGAATAGCATCGGGGAGAGGCTACAACCCTGTCTTACTCCCTTCCCAACCACTGTTTCCCTTTCATGTCCCTCGACTCTTATAACTGCCATCTGCTTTCTGTACAAATTGTAAATAGCCTTTCGCTCCCTGTATTTTACCCCTGCCACCTTCAGAATTTGAATGAGAGTATTCCAATCAACCAGTCAACCATATCATTTGGTTTTTCAAGGTCAATAAGTGCTACATGTGTTTTTATGTTTGCTACTAATCTTCTTTCCAATATCTGACGTAGTGCTAGTATTGATCCTCTAGATCGTTTCCCTGTTCTGAAGCCAAATTAATCACTGGATAAGTTCCGCTCTTCTTTCTTTTTTAATCCTCTACCTAGCCCAAAAGACTGCAACAACAACCTCATGCTACACAGCCTACATTTTTTTCTGCTTACAAATGTGAGACGTGTGATGCCAGAACTGTTCTGACTACCAGCCTATTACCATTAAAAGAATTTTATAATAGCTACCTACTACTAGTTACAGCTATTTGCGTATTTCAATTCGTCTTGACAACATTTAGGCTTACGCAGTTTGTTGTTGGTATTGTCATACTTACAGTGGCGCAAAAATAACAAACAAAAAGATACAATGCACCTTTTTTGCGGGATAGCGAAACGTTATATTTGACCTGTGATGCATAAAAAATATCTCGGCTCAAGATTTCGGAACTATGTAACTTGCCTCCAAAGTTAATTTCGTGTTATGACACTAAGGAGACAACAAGAGATTAGATTGATTCATTCATCAATCCTTTTGCGAGTGGGACAGAAAATGAAACGGCTGGCAATGGTAGAAAGTCCCCGCCACGATGCATTAAACTTTGCATTGAGTGGTACGTGGTAGAACACAATACTTAGGGACAAAGTATTGGATACACAAAAGAGATCAATGACAATAATGTGTGGTTTTCATTCGTAGGCATCTTCTAGGCACTTTTTCTATCAGTTAAGCATTCTAACAGCTCCTTCACAATATGTATATTCGATAATGCAGTTCGTCCTAACTAGGTCATTACGATCTGAGAACAACAGAATGAAATGCTGTGGGAATTGTATTATAAAATGAGACTCAAAAATTGGTAGACTGAGTTCTGCTATTTGTGCATGTAAATGACTGATAATGACCCAGGTGAAGAGGGTATAAAATAGAGACTGGTAATTGCAAGAAAAGCATTTCCGAAAAAGAGTAATACGCTAAAATCAAATATAAATTTAAACGGTGGCGATCTCTTTTCTGGGGGTATTTGTATAGCTTTATATGGAACCGAAATGACGATACAGCCGTCAGACAAGATGAGAATACCCGTAGCTTCTGAATAAGGTGCTGCAGGAGAATACTGAAAATTATACGGATAAATCACGTGATTAATGAAGAGGTATTTAACAGAATTGGGGAGACGAGAAATTTGTGGCAGAATTTGACTAAAAGAAGGAATCTGTTAATATGACATATTCTGAGATATCAAAGGATCGATATTGGAGGAAAGGAGGCAAAAACTGAAGAGGGAGACGAATACAACAAGCAGATTCAGAAGAATGTAGGCTGTAGTAGTTATCCGGAGATACACAGGATACTCTAGAATGGAGACATACATCATTTCAGCCTTTGGACTGAACAACGTGGAAAATTTTATTAAATCTTAACCAGTGTGTTATTTAGTAACGTATAAATGACTGACATGTAGCCATACTTCCAAAAAGAATTTAAAAAAAGAAAATGTTTCTAAGTTGCCAGTAAACTGATTGGTTCCACGTCGTTTCGATAATTGTGCAAAGGATCTACTGAACATGTAAACTAAAGACTGTAATAAACCCTCTGACATCGTACAATACCTAATTTTCTTTCTAGTTTAAATAGTTTCTTTACCTATGAAATAATCGTAATTTCTTGTCGTACTATAGTGTTCCTAAAATTACAGCTCTTAATTATGTCATCTCTCCAGGCACAAAATGCAGTATTTGAAAAATTGAAAACAAGACAGGGAAATAGATACCAATAGTACACCTATGCGATCGATATAAAATAAAGGAGATGCTGTGTGATAGTTACTTGAACATTTCTTAAAAATTTTCGTGACTGTTGGAGTCTAAAATTTTCCGAACTGCGAGGTGACTGTTTAGTGAACTATGCCAGTGGTGGGTTACTGTCTCTGGCCAGCGCCCAGTGTTCGAGAAGCTAGGTTGCCAGCCATGCAGGCAAAGATCCTCCATGAACGAACCCCACCTTGAAGAGCGCTGCGCCATTACGCTGTCCAGTGTAAGACGAACCTCGAGGAAGTCTGGAGCTGCCTCGCGTTCGCCGACTATCTGCGCAGTTTGCTCATGTCTAGCCCCAGACAGACATGAGTGAGCCTAGATCTGCCGCCTCCGCTAGCGCGGAGAACGGCGAAGCCATCGTCTCGAGGTAAGCCACGCCGCGCTACAGCTCGACTTATCTCTGCCTCCGCCACACCCTCGGCCACTCCCTAACTCCAGTCGATTCGAAATTCCTCAAGTATTCACAGGACACGCTAACGTGCCAAGAACTATTGACTTTATTTCGCAAAAAACTTCCAAAGTTGTTATATTTTATAGCCAAGAGGTCACACTGATAGCCTTCCACCTACACCTTGCGTCAGCATACCAACTTCCACTTTAAAAAACCCACTAACCTTAAGAAAATGCCGCCTATGTCCACGTCATTTACATTTCCAGAAAATCCAGTAATATCACGTAACCCTTGAATTGATAGTTTTCTAAAAATAAATTTGTATCATGTATCGAAATTTAAAGTTTTCACATAGTACAAGAAAATCGAAAAATTCTGTACTTCGTCAATCGTGATTATGGCAGAAATCTTTCAAAATTTTCCTGCTGACATAAAATCCGTTCTTCCAAGCAAAATAGGCATGATTAACTAACTCTGTGGTACATTGCGACTTTTCCCATAAGATTCGGAGGCACATATTAGATAGTATTTTAACACAGATTAGTCTATAAAATAGCCGCAGTTGGCAGCAGTTGATGTTGGAGGAACCGGCGCCAGCCGAAAATGTCTTGTAGCCCTGAAGCTGGCCACGTTTAGTCTTTTTTTTTTTAAGTTTTCCTTGTATTATGTTGAAAGATGTTCCTGTGTTTGCTAATGGACCAAAATCTGTGTAAAAGTGCAATATCTTACAATCTACTGCAATTGATGGCCAACCAATGAATTTGTTGATGCTATTAAATCATCTCGGAACTTTTCTTTTGTTGTTAATATTTTAAGACGTCTAACTTGGTGCTACCAGAAACAGTCATTTGTGCGCAGTAGACAGCTCAAATTATTTAAATTTGTTCTTTTATACAGTCATTATGGTACTTCAAAGTTAGGACAAAATTAAGGCTAATGCAATAATACGTGTTCAAAGTTCCTATATTTCATTATCCTTACCTCTAAGATTTTCATGAAACTTCTGTTGGTGCTGCTAAAAGGTCTTGGGTGATCTTGAAAGACTCCTATAATTGGGGAACCAAAATTTATAATTGTTTACTCATACTATGTTCGAAGTAAAATTGGTAAACCAAATCAAATAGTTTCATATTTTGCTAGCACATTACTTAAAAGTGGAGTGAAAGTTAATGGTGATACAGTAGCATGTCTCTAAAGATGCTATATTTTGTCAACTATAGCCCCTAATCATAATGTGTTGAATCTCTTGGTCCTGATGAAATATCTCATATTTTCCAACACACTGCTGAAGCTGGTAATCCAAAATTAGTACTAAACGCTTTCCACATATCATGATCAAAATTAAACTGGTGAATCCAGAAGTTGCACTCCAGTAGCTTCCTCATGTCATGTTCAAAGCAATAATGGTAAACCAAAGTTTATGCTTTAATTATTTACTCATATCACACCGAAAGTGAAACTAATATTGGTAACCCAAAATATGCGCATTAATGCTTTTCTCATACCGCAGTGAAGATGGTGACCCAAAATTCCCCCTTCAGTGGTATCATCATATCATGTTAAAGGTGGAAATAGTAACCCAAAGTTTGTACTTTAATGGTTTTTCCATGCCATGTTCAAAGTAAAAATGGCAATCAAAAATTTGCACTAACAGTTTCCTAATATCATGCTTAAACCATGACTACTAAACTAAAATTTGTATTTTCATGTTTTACTCGTACCATGTCCAAATCTTGGACAAAAATTAATGCCTATACAATAGCTTTGCTGCCAGTCTCCTATTTTTTACCACCTACAGTCACTAAGGTTTTTATGCAGCCCTTGTCTGTGGTACCAAAAGGTCTTCTTTAGTCCTGAAAGGCTTCTGCAACTGGCAATCCAAAATTTGTACTTCAATGGTTTCTTTATAAGATGTTCAAAGTAAAACTGGCAAACCAAATGATATTTGCCTCATACTGCGTTCACAGGTGGAGTGAAAGTTGATGGTGACGCGCTAGCATATCTTTATGTTAGTGTTTTTCCTCATTTGGTCCTCATGAAAGATCCCGAGTTTGCCCAACAACATTCCTAAATCTGGAAACTCAAAATTAGTACTTTAATGGTTCCCACATATAACGTTCAAAGTTAAACAGGTGAAATCAAAACATGCACTGCAGTTGTTTTTCAGGCCACGCTGAATGTGGAACTGGTATCCTAAATTTTCTACTTTAACTGGTTTTTGTCCAGATATGTTTCAAGATAGTTACTTTTGACATTTTAGCACCAAAGGTTCTTATGTTGGATAATGCCACAGTGAAAGTCTACGATCAAAATGCAAAAAAGAAAAAGGAAACGATCGCTGCAGATGACGGACGAACGCTTGATTTTCTCCGAGGTATTTTATGCTTCTTGAAATGAACTTGAAATCTGATTTCAAAAATTCATTGCTACGAAGAAATAGCTATTAGACTTTGTAGCATACAGCTCTTCAATAAATAGTTTTGGATGAAGACTGAAAAGGCCTAAAAAGCTTTGAAATAAGACGATAGCATGTAAGAATTCTTTGGGATAGCATACGTTCTACATTCAGGACAAGATGGACGCCTGGAACTAGGGAACAGGCAACCGATGATTCGACGTCACTTGGCTGGTGCATTATGGTACAAAGGCGTTTCTCCTTATGGAACAGTTACTGTGCAGCAATTCGAGGAAAGAAGCATATTAATTAAATTACCAGCAACGTCCTCATAATCTCATCCGTGCATGTTTTTGGCATATTCATGCACGCATACTGCCTGCAAACCAACGTGTAGCGCATGGCGGAGGGTACTTCGTGCAACATCCACGCCCTGCACTATTCCACTTTTACATGGAGCCAGGGTTCATGTCCTAAACTCTACTATGCTGCCTACGCAAGAGGTCGAGTTACTAGAAAAGTTTGACACTCTTCTTTGAAGTATAGAACTCTAAATATACCCAACAGAGATTCGTGAGTACAACCTCACGTGACCATCTCCGTTACAGTTTTGTTTGGCCTGCACCGTTCTATCACGATCATACTAGTGCCTCGCAGAAATATTTTGCTTTCTGGTGTCATGCGAACTTGGTAAGGACTCCAAATATGCAGAAAAAATTAAAAATATGTCGGGCTAGCGCCTTCTATATGATATCGTTAACATATTCACTACACGTCAGATTCTAAGTAACTACCCATTTTTCCTTGTTCCATTAACCTACATTACTACACTATTATGGATAAAAATTGGTTATTCTTTCTTGTGTTTAAAGATATATCGTTCGATTTCCTGGAACTTTAATGACACAAAATTAAATTTTTCCTTAAATTTATTATAATGTTGTATGGTTGAGGTCTGCGACTCTGCAACTCTCAGCCTGAGTGACGTTTTAATACCAATAGCTAGTTTGGCGCGACGCGTTTCGGTAGCATGCTGACATAATCCAGGCCACATACACCAAATTATACATTGTCGTTGGTATGTTGGCTGAGAAGTGAGGTTAGGTGGTGAAATTTACTTGCTTCTCTTGGTTTACCATGAGTTACAATACAACATTTTGTACTTCTATACATTTTGTATCAGATGAAATAAACCTCACCTTACGTCCGATGAAAATACAGATTCCATTTGTGGCACACAGAGCACTACCCGTAACCAAGAACATCAGTCAGACATTGTTTTTTTTTACACTGGAGTTGTTTCAGCTGCCAAAGATAACTATATTGTCAAGAAACTGAACTTGAATACAGATATTATTATACTGAAATTACACTACAGTGCGTTAACCTAACGTATTTTTTTCCCACAGGAGTTACTGCAAAATATATCACATCTCACTAAAGATTATTTTTTATTAAAAAACGATCTCGATAAATTGCCAAGTCTTTATGTTGTTAATGAAACAAACATTCCGCTGTGTGAAAATATTCACAGTATCGTTTTATAAACTGCCATTTACCAACTTTTTATTATTTTTTTTTTACCATTTAAGAAGATTACAAGTTCTTCATATAGATCCATCTGATATATTTTGTTCATTTTATATCACATATGAAGATAATTTTTAATATCTTGGAATGAGTGTCCAATCTCATAATTGTGAGGGATACTGCTGGCTTTGTGTAACTATTTGTGTTATGTGCCCTGACGCGTACGCTGAATAGTAGTTGAATATACCTCCCCTTTGGCATCTATAAAGACTTTTTACATATAGAATAAACAATTTTGTACGCGCCTGATTGTGTGTATTTACAATCTGCATGTATTTTACGTTTGAGGATGTACTGTTGAGTGCTTTGTGTCATGAAATCAATACTGATGTTGCGTAGTTTGAAAATATGTACCATCTTCTAAGAGAGTTTCAAAGTGATGTGTTTCAGTGGGCTTTTTGATGCTTCAACCTCAACTATCAGTGCACAAAATTCGACCAGTAATGTTTATAAAGTAATGAAAGGTCATTTTAATATATTAAAATTGGAATTTATTCGCATACAGACCTGAACACTGTGTTTTGTGTTCCACTGCTAACAACATCGACGACGTAGCGGCTGCGGCGCTGTGGCTGCCCAGAATGCGTGTGTCACTGCGAATGATCCACCTGCAACATTTAATTAAACATGAACGTCACTAGAATGCGATTGCGCGAAACGTTATTATTTTCGTGTGCCATTTCTACTGTAGTACTTGATCGGCAGGCTGTGTAGAAGTTGGCAGCATCTGTGTATTCCTACTTCCTTTCACCTCTCTTAATGGCTACACACATGTTTTTTTTCGCATTTATGGCAGAGTATCCTTCGAATTATATAAGGTTCATTGGCCTCCTTAATAATTAATATTAAAAATCGGTACTTCCATTTCCGATTTCACGTGTCAATACTATGACATGTGAGACTGTGAACGACTGTGTCACCGTATTGATTGGCTTCTACTAATTGACTAATTGAGTAAATGCTTCGTGAGTTACACCTGTTGCCCAATTTTACTAAAAATGGTTGAAATGGCTCTGAGCACTATGGGACTTAACTTCTGAGGTCATCAGTACCCTAGAACTTAGAATAAACCTAACTAACCAAAGGACATCACACACATCCATGCCCGAGGCAGGATTCGAACTTGCGACCGTAGCAGCCGTGCGCTTCCGGACTGAATCGCCTAGAACCGCTCGGCCACTCCGGCCGACCAATTTTACTACATTCCACAATGTTACCTAAGTGACCTGTTTGCGTATCACTGAGCGGCAAGATGAACTTCGTATGTGGCTTCGTAGTAACTTTTCTACAAAGTCGTGTTCGTTGTTTCCTCCGCTAAATCCAACGCATTCTGATCAGTTTTGTAACGTAACTCCACCAATGACAACAAAAACATAGCACTTGTAAAAAATATGATCGTACAAAAAGTATAAATAGTAATAGGGCACCTAATGGCGGCAGCTAAAAACAGAAACGCGACATATCAGTCACAATTAAAAAATAAAAATTATATCGTTTGCAGAATTGTCCTTTCCTTCGTGCAGATACGCCTACACCAAGACACATGCTCCACAAGTCTCCACACGGTGCATGGCGGAGGGTACATTGTACCTCTACTAGTCATTCCCCTGCCTGCTCCATTCGCAAACGGGGCGAGGGGAAAACGACTGTCTGTATCAGGCCTGGCAACGAGTGGCTCGGGAGCCATTCCTCCCCAGCGAGTGATTTCCCCTCAAAGCAAACTGATCCATCCAATTGCAAAGACGGCTGTCTGTCGTAGTGGATAGTGAGCCCTACCTACTCTCCATAGATAAACGTCATAAGACATACGCTACTAAAACTTTGATTTCTGTTCAGTTGTCTCAAACCATTGCACTTTCATTAATTAGATATATAAATATTAGGACAGATTTATTTAACTTGGTCTGCCATCTCGACTTTAATTTTCGTTGTACAGAAACAAAGTCAATGTTCCAACGATTCAATGGTCACTGCTTTACGCTGAGCGAATGTAATGTACTTCACGAAAGAAAATGTGCTTTCCAAAATATATGTTGTCCTGAAAAAAGATTTTACTTTGAGGACGAAGTCTATGTTTTTGGGTGGCGTGACTTCGAAAGGTGCTTCTTTCTGTGCTGGACAGCATGAACGGATCATTTTGTAAACTACGTACTTCTCCCTATCGAGGAAAACTTCTAAGACTGAAGAATACTTTTGATTGGATTATCAAAGAAAATGGTATCCGACTTACGCCTAGTTTACACAATTGCGCTACCGGCCATTGCGCATGCGCGCCGCATGTTTGCGCAACTCGTCGGTGAAACTAAACACTTTCGGCTGTTCCAACTTTGGCGACATGAGTTTTGAGGTTATGTGACAAACTGAAATACGAAGTGAGGAACGGAGATTAATGTTCGCATTTTGGAGGTCTATGCTTTGCATGGGTGTTTGTGGGAATTCAGTGATGCTGATTACAAAAATAAGCAATATATTGCTACTCCTGAGACCTTCACATGCGATCGTAACACAAAAGTTTGACAATATCTGAGGTGCAGGGCAAAATTTATTGAATTAGAAGCACATATACAACTGAATTAAGAAAAATAAAAGCAAATGTAATCCTATCTGTGGAAATGCTCCCGTCTACAAGACTAAAATCCCATCGTTCGAGTTCGCCGACTTTTTTTTTTTTTTTTTTTTTTTTTTTTTTTTTAAGGAATATTGTTGACAGGAGGGAAGTTTACACAAATCAAGAAGCTGCATTCTTTATTCAATATTCATCTATTTAAAACGTCGCAGCAGTGCTCTCCATTCACATATGTTTTAATTTTGAAATATTGCCACTGTACAGATCTATCTTCAAGAGAGTAGTTTGTAAACCATTCTCTTCTTAATGCGGCCTGTTCGAATGATTACAGCTGTTAATATTAATAATTACTACTGTTAATGTTAATAATTATTGGTGTTAATGAAAAAGTGTCATCACCAACTGAATCCGCATCTTATAGCATGCCGAATGTTCTCGACTGTAATGCACGCATTGTGATGTGTAATTTCAGTTCTGGCGAAGTGCTTCATGCATTAAAGTATCTTTATTCCTTATCGCAAAATTAACTCTATTTGGAACAAAGATAATTAAAAGATCTTCTTGGGTCTTCCATTACAAATTATTCCATCAAGAATGCTGCGCAACCGAGCTGATGTCTTTTCTTTATCCAACACTTTTCTTATGCAGCGATTCCACGCAACAAGCTTTAACTCCATCACAACTCGTACCACGTGCAGCTGCCAAAACTTTCATTTCAGACACGACTCAGGAACTCACAAAACGACGAAACTGAAGTGTATACTAGTTTCGCCGAGTCGACAGTCAAATGCGAAACCACTTGCGTGCAACGCATTCCACGCGACGATTGGCGCAACCCAGTGTCGTCGTGTAAACTGCGCTTTAGAGATCAAAAATCTTTAAAACTAGTATCAAACCCACTGAAGACTCATCATTAATGGAAGTAAATCTTACAAAATTTATTACCCAGATTCTTGTTTCATGTGACTGTCACTCGGGAAATGACAGAAATTTTCCTTGTTTACGTGCAATTTAAACAAACAAATAATTTACTCTGGAATCCATTATTATCGGTACACATATTATAAATTTGCAAATGGTTTGTAAAATCTATGGTGATTGCTAATTCTGATAAAAAATTGAATCCTTCAACTTAAAAAAAAAAGAAACCGGAGCTAAAAATTTTTCTGTAGCCAATCAACGAATTCCGGAATGAAGAAGTATGTCTCCATATTATGCGTCAGCGTCTCGCAAGAATTGCTTAAATTTTCGACGAGACAGTGACCGATATTCCTCCTCCTCCTCCTCCCCCCCCCCCAAAAAAATATTAAATTCGTAATTTTTGTTCCATCCTTCATCACGGACAGCATTCTGACATTTTGCCCTCATAGTTCTTCCTGATGAAAAATGCAACGGAAAGTTAAATAATTTGTTCCGTTTTTTTTTTTTTTTTAACTGAACAATGAAATCATTTTCGCTACCGACCATGCGTAGTGCACTGCCGTACAAACTGCAAAGTATTTTTTACAACCACCAATTTTGTCAACACGCTACTCAGGTAGATGAAAAATGCCCAAACCTCTTGTTCTGAGCAACGGACCTAAAGCGCATAATACTTCAAGCACAGAAAAGTCGTCCATTACTACGAGAATAAAAATTAGTAGCCGACTAAGATATGTTCGATGTGTACTCTCGTCCACTCATAAAGGATAATACCGAAAGCTGCCAATTAAATTATTCAGTTTCTTTTTTATGCTCTACCCCATACCAACAATTCGAATTTTTACCGTGTTTGTGACGAAGCAGTTGTTTTAAAATATTCAGTGGCATCGCCTTAACCGAATGTTTCTGTCATTTTTCTTGCACGTTCTTACACGAGTAGGCCGCTCCTGAAGAATTTCTGAGCTTTTGCTAATTTTAAGCATACTGCATACGATACAGTTAAAATCTTTTCTTTAAGACCTGATGGTTCAGACAGTTCTTTTTTTTTTTTTTAATTTATATCGTTCGTCGTGAGTGTGACGCCCATGTACTGGTTTACGGAGCTAAGAGAAATGTCGAAAAAGATTGCTACCTTTTTTTTTACTTAAGCATTTCTTTACATAGGGGGCCTACTAAAGTTTAGGGTTTTTCATCAGAATTGTCTACAATAAACAATGGAAAACTCGCTTTTCAGTGTTTTTTTCTTTCCGACATTTTTAAGAACCGTAATAGTAAAATATTCATTGTAATAACCAGGACCAAAACAAGAGTAATAGCAACAGGAATAACTAAAATGACAATTACAACAACAGCGTAATATTAAGGAGAGTAAATCTGAACAAAACGCCGAGAGAAACAGGGATGCATCGTAAAAGTCCGACAGCGAGTAAAGGTGAGACGACCTGTGTCGAAGCCCCACTCGGTTGCTAACAAGGGGAACTCCCCATCCCACCCCCGTCAGATTTAATGGTAAGATGGCCCAGTCCTAGCCCGTCAAAAACTAAACACAGGTCAAGCATGAAAACGGAACCCGGTGTACTTAACTACGAAGAAAAGCAAAATAGAAACAGTGAACGGTCCAAGAACAAGAAGTACAATGAATAGCCGCTTGTAACAGTAACGGAATCGTGGGTAATTGGTCATGGTGCTGAACAGCCAAGCGGGCGAGCCCAGTTCAAAACTCCTACTTGCCTCTTTTTCTCTCTCTCTCTCTCTCTTTTTCCGACAACGTTATGAATTGTCCGTCCGGTCAGTGAAATTTTTCTTCTCTTTCTGTAGTCTTGGCAGTTTCATACTATACATTGGTTATGGAATATGAGTCATGTGGTAAGAATACGTTGCCGCCGGGGGTAAATGTAACGAATAGTGAGAGCAGGCAAGATACCACATGGACATCTCACATAAACGAAAACAAATAAACAGTTGTGAACTATGTTACAACAAAGGAATTCAAGAGTCACGACTTCCAAAACTGAAAGCTACTTTGAAAACGTTATAAAAACATATGTTTTGACAGAGTAGAGAGAAACTGTGTGATTGTGAAACTGTTGCGTTCATTTGTTGCAGCTTGTGTGACAAACTATTCTGCTTTCGTCATTTCCTTGGTAGTCATCACATTCACATTCATACGAACACTTAAATTGGGCAAGGAGGCAAATCTCTTTCATTCAAGAGGAATACAAATTAGGTGCATCTATAAGATATTCCTATCGTATGACACACGTGCTGTCACTAATGCCGTGTATGACACACCGGACGTTTTTTCCGGTGGAGGATTCGGTTGACTTGTCGCCTCGTCATCAAACGCTTGCGGTACCCATTCGAAAGCCACTCCCTTTCGGCTGCTGATAGAGTAGTTGTGCAGAATGAACTGTCATCACACCTCGCTGTTGCGAACGGACCACGACACAGATAGAATGAACACGGCTCGCCCGATTGCCAGTCCAACACCGTAACCACTTAACCATGACGCCATCTCTCATGCCGGCTGCTCTACGTCGCACCGTTTATTGTTGCCGTATTTCTTTCTTTTCCACCGTCCAATACACCTTCTTCCTGTTTTCGAGCTTTATCCGTGTTCTGTTCCTGACCGGCTGTCCGCTGTACCTTCTTACCGCTGCCACAGGGAGTCTCCCTCGACAGGAACGCGCGAACAGAAGTCTGCGACAAGGCCGTCATCTCACGAATCGAGTTGGAGGGGGAAACGATTCGCGAGCCATGATCTGCCATGCCCCGTCTGTATGATTCAGTAAGAGCCCCAACTTGTCTGATCTTTTCTTCAGAGTCGTTAAGCAACTTGTACGTTGGCGGCAACAGAACAGTTCTGCAGGCAGCTTCAAGCGCCAGTCCTCTAAACTTTCTTATCAGTCTTTACTGAAAAAAGGGAATCCGTTGGAATTACCGAAGCATCCCTGTAATACTCGCGTGTTGATCGAACCTACCGGTAAGAAATCTAGCAGCCCGACTTCCAGTTGCTTCCACGTTTTCCCTTAATCTGACCTGCTGGTGGTCCCAAACACTCGGGCAGTACTCAAGGAAGCGTACACAAGTGTTCTATGCGCGGTGTCCGTTACATATGAGATACGCCTTTCTAACACTTTCTCAATAAACCAAAGTCGACCATTCTATTCGAACCTTACGGGTTTGTTTCTGCTACTCACGCGCATTAGCTGATTTTCCACATTTAGGGCAAGCTAGAATGGAACCTCTCACAGGAACGGCAGCAAATTGGTCAAACAGTTTATTCAAGTGAACGGAAAAAAACACGATAGATTAAATCGTTCCTCTTGATTCAACATACAGTTTTCCCGGTTTTTATGGCGTCTACATCATTACACTATATCTCGATAGCTACAACAACAAATCAATCCTCTGACGGTCTTAGTATTTTTTTTCTTTCAGTTACCGCCTTCTTAACCCCTGGCACTGTTTGTTAATTCGAAAAATTTCGAGATGTTTCGTGGTTAGCAGTCAGTGTTAACCATAGCACTCTCAAAGAATTTTCAATAATGGGTGCAACCAAGGGGGAAAGTGTGGATATCTTATGATCGCAAAAAAAATGTTTAAATGTTATGGACTTTTACTAACGACATACTTTTCAAACAGGCAATGATGTGTAGGTATGGTGCAGAACTTAAAAATTTTGAATACTAGCTTAGTACCTGGCGTTGCCCAGATATGTATTCCGATTTTGTATTAGTCCATTTCCGCCTTCCCCCTCTGTCCATCTCCTCAGCCTCTCTTTCCCTGTCAGTCCATCGGTTACTCCCCCTCTCTCTGTCCTTCTCATCCTCTTCCCTTTCTCTGCCCACTTTCTTCTCCACCTCTCCGTGTTTACCTCCTGCTTCCCTTACCTTTGTCTACTGCCTCCCTCCTCCTCTACGCCCATCTCCCCATCCCCGCCTTCTCTCTCCAAGTCATCACCTATCCGCCAACAGCAGGCTGTTAGTTGCTAACCCCGTAGTATTTACTTCCAGATACCAGGTTTAGTTGAAATCGATCCAGAGGTTTAGGAGGAGCTTTATACTCACGGATTTGCCACAGTGACATATACTTCACGTATATTTATAATATTTCAATCATATTTCGACACATTTCTCCTGTATCTGTAGAGAATTTCGCCCCGTAGTTTCGTTTTCCCGTTGTTGTTGTTGTTGTTGTTGTTGTTGTGGTCTTCAGTCCTGAGACTGGTTTGATGCAGCTCTCCATGCTACTCCATCCTGTGCAAGCTCCTTCACCTCCCAGTACCTACTGCAACCTACATCCTTCTGAATCTGCTTAGTGTATTCATCTCTTGGTCTCCCTCTACGATTTTTACCATCCACGCTACCCTCCAGTACTAGATTGGTGATCCCCTGATGCCTCAGAACATGTCCTACCAACCGATACTTTCCTCTTGTCAAGTTGTACCACAAACTCCTCTTCTCTTCAATTCTATTCAATACCTCCTCATTAGTTGTGTCATCCACCCATCTAATCTTCAGCATTCTTCTGTAGCACCACATTTCGAAAGTTTCTATTCTCTTCTTGTCTAAACTATTTATCGATCACGTTTCACTTCCATACATGGCTACACTCCATACAAATACTTTCAGAAACGACTTCATGACACTTAAATCTATACTCGATGTTAACAAATTTCTCTTCTTCGGAAACCCTTTCCTTGGCATTGCCAGTCTACATTTTATATCCTCTCTACTTCGACCATCATCAGTTATTTTTCTCCCCAAATAGCAAAACTCCTTTACTACATTAAGTGTCTCATTTCCTAATCTAATTCCCTCAGCATCACCCGACCTAATTCGACTACATTCCATTATCCTCGTTTTGCTTTTGTTGATGTTCATCTTATACCCTCCTTTCAAGACACTGTCCATTCCGTTCAACTGCTCTTCCAAGTCCTTTGCTGTCTCAGACAGAATTACAATGTCATCGGCGAACCTCAAAGTTTTTATTTCTTCTCCATGGCTTTCAATTACGACTCCAAATTTTTCTTTTGTTCCTTTTACTGCTTGCTCAATATACAGATTGAATAACATCTTGGATAGGCTACAACCCTGTCTCACTCCCTTCCCAACCACTGCTTCCCTTTCATGTCCCTCGACTATTATAAATGCCCCCTGGTTTCTGTACAAACTGTAAATAGCCTTTCGCTCCCTGTGTTTTACCCCAGCCACCTCCAGAATTTGAAAGAGAGTATTCCAGTCAACATTGTCAAAGCTTTCTCTAAGTCTACAAATACTAGAAACGTAGGTTTGCCTTTCCTTAATCTTTCTTCTAAGATACGTCGTAGGATCAGTATTGCCTCATGTGTTCCCATATTTCTACGGAATCCAAACTGATCTTCCCCGAGGTCGGCTTCTACCACTTTTTCCATTCGTCTGTAAAGAATTCGCGTTAGTATTTTGCAGCTGTGACTTATTAAACTGATAGTTCGGTAATTTTCACACCTGTCAACACCTGCTTTCTTTGGGATTGGAATTATTATATTCTTCTTGAAGTCTGAGGGTATTTCGCCTGTCTCATACATCTTGCTCACCAGATGGTAGAGTTTTGTCAGCACTGGCTCTCCTAAGGCTGTCAGTAGTTCTAATGGAATGTTGTCTACTCCGGGGACCTTGTTTCGCTCTAGGTCCTTCAGTGCTCTGCAAACTCTTCACCCAGTATTATATCTCCCATTTCATCTTCATCTACACCCTCTTCTAATTCCACAATATTGTCCTCAAGAACATCTCCCCTGTATAGACCCTCTATATACTCCTTCCACCTTTCTGCTTTCCCTTCTTTGCTTAGAACTGAGTTTCCATCTGAGCTCTTGATATTCATGCAAATGGTTCTCTTTTCTCCAAAGGTCTCTTTAATTTTCCTGTAAGCAGTATCTATCTTACCCCTAGTGAGATAAGCCTCTACATCCTTACATTTGTCCTCTAGCCATCCCTGCTTAGCCATTTTGCACTTCCTGTCGATCTCATTTTTGAGACGTTTGTATTCCTTTTTGCCTGCTTCACTTACAGCATTTTTGTAGTTTCTCTTTTCATCAATTAAATTCCATATCTCTTCTGTTACCCATGGATTTCTACTAGCCCTCGTCTTTTTACCTACTTGATCCTCTGCTGCCTTTACTATTTCATTCCTCAAAGCTGCCCATTCTTCTGCTACTGTATTTCTTTCCCCCATTCCTGTCAATTGTTCCCTTATGCTCTCCCTGAAACTCTGTACAACCTCTGGTTCTTTCAGTTTATCCAGGTCCCATCTCCTTAAAATCCCACCTTTTTGCAGTTTCTTCAGTTTTAATCTACAGTTCATAACAAATAGATTGTGGTCAGAGTCCACATCTTCCCCTGGAAATATCTTACAATTTAAAACCTGGTTCCTAAATCTCTGTCTTACCATTATACAATGTATCTGAAACCTTCTGGTATCCTCAGGGTTCTTCCATGTATACAAATTTCTTTCATGATTCTTGAACCAAGTGTTAGCTATGATTAAGTTGTGCTCTGTGCAAAATTCTACCAGGCGGCTTCCTCTTTCATTTCTTAGCCCCAATCCATATTCGCCTAATACATTTCCTTCTCTCCCTTTTCCTACTGCCGAATTCCAGTCACCCAGGACTATTAAATTTTTGTCTCCCTTCACTATCTGAATAATTTCTTTTATTTCATCATACATTTCTTAAATTTCTTCGTCATCTGTAGACCTAGTTGGCATATAAACTTGTACTACTGTGGTAGGCGTGGGCTTATTATCTATCTTGGCCACAATAATGCGTTCACTATGCTGTTTATAGTAGCTTACCTGCACTCCTATTTTTTTATTCATTATTAAACCTACTCCTGCATTACTCCTATTTGATTTTGTATTTATAATCCTGTATTCACCTGACCAAAAGTCTTGTTCCTCCTGCCACCGAACTTCACTAATTCCCACTATATCTAACTAACCTATCCATTTCCCTTTTTAAATTTTCTAACCGACCTGCCCGATTAAGGGATCTGACATTCCACGCTCCGATCCGTAGAACGCCAGTTTTCTTTCTCCTGATAACGACGTCCTCCTGAGTAGTCCCCGCCCGGAGATTCGAATGGGGGACTATTTTACCGAATGGGGGACTATTTTACCTCCGGAATATTTTAGCCAAGAGGACGCCATCATCATTTAACCATACAGTAAAGCTGCATGCCCTCGGGAAAAATTACGGCTGTAGTTTCCCCTTGCTTTCAGCCGTTCGCAGTACCACAACAGCAAGGCCGTTTTGGTTAGTGTTACAAGGCCAGATCAGTCAATCATCCAGGCTGTTACCCCTGCAACTATTGGAAAGGCTGCTGCCCCTCTTCAGGAACCACACGTTTGTCTGGCCTCTCAACACATACCCCTCCGTTGTGGTTGCCCCTGCGGGACGGCTATCTGTATCGTTGAGGCATGCAAGCCTCCCCACCAACGGCAAGGTCCATGGTTCATGGGGGGAAGCGTTTTCACGTAGCTCAATCTTTATGACGTCAAAATTTCTGAACAATGTGTCGTACAATTTTGAAAATGCATTCAGTAGCGTATTTAGATTCTACCTGCGAAATGTGTTGCGAATAGACTTTGTATTTAAGACGTAATACATTAAAACGTCGTGCATGATGCGACAGTTTCTCACCCATCTCAGTGTTTATGACGTCAAAAAATGGTTCAAATGGCTCTGAGCGCTATGGGACTTAACTGCTGTGGTCATCAGTCCCCTAGAACTTAGAACTACCTAAACCTAACTAAGCTAAGGACATCACACACATCCATGCCTGAGGCAGGATTCGAACCTGCGACCGTAGCGGTCGCGCGGTTCCAGACTGAAGCGCCTGAACCGCTCGGCCACACCAGCCGGCTTATGACGTCATGTCTCCTGAATTATGTGCCATATAATGATATAACTTTGCACGTACGTTAGGTGATATATGTGAATATTGTCTATAAAATGTGCTGCGAATACAGTTAGTAGTGAAGAAGTAATAAATTAAACCGCCATGACTGATCCAGCAGTTTACTGCATGAAGAACGAAAATGTAGAAAGCGATGACTGTTTACTTTTCATCATTTTGTGGAGGTTATCAACGATAAAAGTTTCGTTAAGGTTTGGAGCAATGTGTAAGGCTTGTTATAAGTCTCTAAGTGCCCTCATTCTTAAATACTGGATGAATGAGGTACGGGTACTCTCATGTCGTGCCCTACACGTCATTTTCATCCTCACCGCAACCTTTAATGCTACGGAGGTAGTTCTTACCCTCATAGCGATTCTTTCGACAGTAAGCGACATGTGTACAAAGTTTGGTTGAAATCGGTCCAATGGTTTAGGAGGAGATGTAGAACATACATACATGTTGTTGTTGTTGTCTTCAGTCCTGAGACTGGTTTGATGCAGCTCTCCGTGCTACTCTATCCTGTGCAAGCTTCTTCATCTCCCAGTACCTACTGCAGCCTGCATCCTTCTGAATCTGCGTAGTGTATTCATCTCTTGGTCTCCCTCTACGATTTTTACCCTCCACGCTGCCCTCCAATGCTAAATTTGTGATCCCTTGATGCCTCAGAACATGTCCTACCAACCGGTCCCTTCTTCTTGTCAAGTTGTGCAACAAACTCCTCTTCTCCCCAATTCTGTTCAATACCTCCTCATTTGTTATGTGATCTACCCATCTAATCTTCAGCATTCTTCTGTAGCACCACATTTCGAAAGCTTCTATTATCTTCTTGCCCAAACTATTTATCGTCCATGTTTCACTTCCATACATGTCTACGCTCCATAAAAATACTTTCAGAAACGACTTCCTGACACTTAAATCTATACTCGATGTTAACAAATTTCTCTTCTTCAGAAACGCTTTCCTTGCCATTGCCAGTCTACATTTTATATCCTCTCTACTTCGACCATCATCAGTTATTTTGCTCCGCAAATAGCAACACTCCTTTACTAATTTAAGTGTCCCATTTCCTAATCTAATTCCCTCAGCATCACCCGACTTAATTCGACTACATTCCATTATCCTCGTTTAGCTTTTGTTGGTGTTCATTTTATATCCTCCTTTCAACACACTGTCCATTCCATTCAACTGCTCTTCCAAGTCCTTTGCTGTCTCTGACAGAATTACAATGTCATCGGCGAACCTCAACGTTTTTATTTTTTCTCCATGGACTTTAATACCTACGAATTTTTCTTTTGTTTCCTTTACTGCTTGGTCAATATACAGACTGAATAACATTGGGGGGGGAGAGGCTACAACCCTGTCTCACTCCCTTCCCAACCACTGCTTCCCTTTCGTGTCCCTCGCCTATTATAAATGCCCCCTGGTTTCTGTACAAACTGTAAATAGCCTTTCGCTCCCTGTATTTTACCCCTGCCACCTTTAGAATTTGAAAGAGAGTATTCCAGTCAACATTGTCAATATACATACATACATACATTTTCAAAATTGTTTAGATGACACTCACTGTGAAAAGTCGCACCTACTACTAAGGGCGTGAGGGACTTTGTGACGATCTCAAAGAGCGTTAACTTTCTGGATAACATTTGGATGAAAGAGTTTAAAGCAATTATAGGATCTTGTAGAAAATTCATTAAAAACAATAAATATTTATATTTTTTTAGTTTTAAACTAAAACGTACACGATTGAACAACAATATTTACAGTAGTCGGGTTTAAAGTAAACCTCACCCGCCGGTTGGAATGGCCGAGTGGTTCTAGGCTCTTCAGTCTGGAACCGCGCGAGTGCTACGGTCGCAGGTTCGAATCCTGCCTCGGGCATGGATGTGTATGATGTCCTTAGGTTAGTTAGGTTTTAGTAGTATTAAGTTCTAGGGGACTGATGACCTCAGATGTTAAGTCCCATAGTGCTCAGAGCTGTTTGAACCATTTATGAACCTCACCCGCCCTCCCACTTGGTACTGTTAGGGTTACATTGTAGGCGCTCCTACAAAAAAACATGGCAAGTCTGTTCGAGAGCCTCGGTAAGGCAATGGAATAGCATCTCTGATAGGATCATACCAAGTGAAGTGCTGCGGTCTTCAAACCGACATCCGAGCTCTCACACAGCTTCACCGGTTTCTTGGATGATTAATCCAGCTTCCATCTTCAGGCCTAGCTGTATATCATACTGCTCCGATTTCTAATACTTTCTCCCCATGTGAGTTACTGAGTAACGTGGTGAATCGGGCGAAAGAATAGCAATTCCAAATATCCGTTTCTCTATACGCGTCTCTGTAATGTTTCACACATTTAGCATAAGATCGGTGGATGGTTGGTTGAAACAAAAGCCATGTGTTGTACATATGAGAACGCGTATCACAAAGATATTAATGTTGTTTATTTCTGAAGTGCTTCAATACTGAGAAAATACTCTTGCAGGAAACCACAATTTTCCACCTATACGAGGTTTGTCCGGAAAATACGTATAAAAGTTGAATAATAACTTTATTTTACAATTATTCAGGTATTACAATATGGTCTCCTTCACAGTACTCGCCCTGAGACGCGATACACGTCTACCAACGCCGTTTCCACTGTTGATAACATTGCTGAAAGTCTTCAGTTGTGATGTTGTTCAGTTGCTGTGTCGTTTCCGCCTTGATGGCTTCCACATCTCCCAAACGCCGCCCCCGAAGAACCATTTTGCATTTCGGGAACGTGAAAAAGTCACACGGAGCTAAATCGGGTGAATAAGGCGGGTGGTCTGTCACGGTGATTGAGCTTCGGGCCAAAAACCCGCGCACAACGAGCGACATGTGAGCGGGCGCATTGTCATGATGAAGGATCCACCTGCCCCCTTTTGCCAATTCCGGTCGAACTCGGGCCACACGAGCTCTGAGACGTGTCAGAACTTCGATGTAAAAATTTCCGTTCACTCTCTGGACGCGAGGGACAAAATCCTTGTGAACAATGCCCCTAGAATCAAAGAAAACAATCAACATTGTCTTCACATTGGACCTTGATTTTTGCCTTTTTTGTTCTCGATTCTCCTGCTAGTTTCCATTCCTTGCTTTGAGATTTGAGCTCCACGTCGAATTCGTAAAACCAGGACTCGCCTGCAGTGATGACTCGGTTGAGAAAGTCCCCTCGTTCGTCTGCTTCCAACCAATCCTCACAGCACTCGACCCTCTTTGCTTTCTGTTCTGGCGTCAAGAGCTTCGGTACGATTTTCGCACACAATTTCTTCATTTCAAGTTTTTGTGTCAGGATTTCGTGAACGATTGTTTTGGGGATTGACAGCTCGTCAGCAATCATTCTGACTGTCAATCTACGGTCTTTAAGAACACAAGCCCGAATTCGTTCAACATTTGCATCGGAACTCGATGTCGACGGGCGTCCTGGGCGAGGGTCATCGTTCACTTCTTCTCGGCCATCTCGGAACCTTTTTAACCACTTGTTCACGGTTGGTTCCTTCAGAGAATTGTGTCCGTAATCCTGGTTCAAACGCTCAAAAATCTCACGGCCATTGTTGCATAGCTTCGCAAGAAACTTGATGTTGATGCGCTGTTCCTCAATTGGAGAGAGCTCCGTGCCGACGGCAGGTGAAGAAGGGTGACTGTCAACAAGCTGCCGCACACTCACACCTTCATGCAGAGTGTTCTGACTCAAACTGAGCGTTGATGGGATTGATTACAGCAGTAGTCCCACCTGGCGGTGACTACAACTTGTAACATAAAGACATTATTCAACTTTTATACGTATTTTCCGGACAAACCTCGTACTAATGTTTGGAGAGAGTAAAACACCGAGAGCAAGGGATGTGATCACAATGAAATGTATTGCACTGATTAACGAATGACACTACAGAAATGAATAGTATTGCAGATCTGTATGTGCACAGTGACTGAGAAAATTCAGTACCGAGTAGGGCCACCACGCGCTGCAATGAAAGTGCGCTCGAATATGCTTCTGGGGAATTCTCTGCATCGCGGTTTGTCGGCGCGTCCACAAGTGTGGCTGCAGGGGGATCTGAAGCAACAACTCGTCGACCCACCATACCCCAGACATGTTCGATAGACGACATGCCAGGGAAACTAGCAGTCCAGGGAAGCTGTGGTACCCGTCGTTCTTCTAAGAAGGCTTGAGCATTCCTCGCCACATGCGGCTGGGCATTGTCCTGCTGAAATATGGCATGTGGAATGGCCTACAGGAGGGGCAGTGCCTCGGGCTGTAAAACATCCCTCACGTAGCGCGAGCTCTTCAGATTGCATTCAAGACTTACGAGGCGAGGTCCATTGTTACAGCCAATGGCGCCCCAAACCATGACACTTGGTGTTCGTCCGCTATGGCGCGCAACAATACAGTCTGCCAGATTGACCACGTCGGCATGGAACGCGAATGCGGCCATTACTGTAGGACAGGCTGAAGGGGGCTCGTCCGAAAACACAACGTATTGGCACTCAGCACACTAGTGTCGGCTTTCATGTGCCCGCTGCAGTCTGCGGCGTTGATGGTTTCTGGTCAATACAAGCCGACTGCGGATGAAGCCCGACCAAGAGGCATTACATGCACTGATCAAAAATGATGGTGCATTGAGAATGGCTAGTTTCTAGCTGCAATCTAGATCTGCCAATAAAATTTCGAAAAAATGGCTCTGAGCACTATGGGACTTAACTTCTGAGGTCATCAGTCCCCTAGAACTTACAACTATTTAAAGCTAACTAACCTAAGGACATCACACACATCCATGCCTGATGCAGGATTCGAACCTGCGACCGTAGCGGTCACGCGGTTCCAAACTGAAGCGCTTAGAACCGCACGGCCACACCGGCCGGCAAAATTTCAAAAGGATGCCTGAAAGCAGAAATCTATTATTTACAAAACAGTTTCGCTATTAGTATGTTAACGCATTATGCTAGGTGGGCAAAATAAACTTGGCCGGGAAAATTTTTAATGTACTTTAAGATAGGCAACCGAAGTTACGTCTTCTTCCCTGGGTGCAAGTGATGTAAGTTGGGTTGCCTACCTTAAGGTCCATTAAATGTTTTCCAGGCCAGATTTATTTTGCTCACCATGTAGATATTTTATTTTTATTATTATTAAAATCTTAGGAATCTGTGCTACGTAAAAAGTGAGTATTAAGCAGATTGTATTTGGGGAGAGCGTGCCAAAACTGTGACCTCCTGCAGTATCTAACTCTGGATATACGCCTGGCAAGATATCTTCATTCCTTATTCGGTCAGTGTACCTGATCTTTAGCAATCTCTTGTAACACAACATTTCATCGGCTTCTAATCGTCTTATTTCTTTTCGGTTTCTGTTCGTGTTTGTAATGCAGTCAGTTATGTTCGAAACATATTGTCTCATGAAACTTCATATTTTTGAATGTTAGCAACTGTTCATCCTACAGAAAGCTCTTGTGCAGTGTATAGTCCCTGCTACCACGCCCTTGTCGCGTCTTCGTTCAGTATTTATTTTATCTCCGAGACGGCAACGTTCGATCTCGTCTCTAGGAGTCCAAGTCCAACTTATACCCAACCAGCGCGTACACCACTATCTCAGCATTCGTTTTGCTTATGTGCGTGTTGCGACCGCGAGCTGGTACACTTTCCATTTCATTAAGCACCCGACTCTGTTCCTCGGCACTTCCGGTGAGCGCTGCCGCGTCGTTAGCTGGCCGCATCGCGCAGATTTCCTGCCCGTGACTAACAGCGCACACGCCGACACACGCCTCTGCAGCCGCCCCCTCCCCTCCCCCTCCTCCCACTCACGTCTCTAAATGGACGAGCGTATAAACGTACTCTGCCCTGGACATCTCACTAGACTTTGCACCACGGAACTGAAAGTCACTGATCGATACGGTCGGCTAACTCGTTGAAGCAAGAGTTAATAAATTATGTTTTGAATTTGTTGATTTTGGACACTCCGTGGTTCCTAATGAAGAACAGTTTTGTAACAAGTGTAAAGTTCAAAAGCTGAGCTCTCGAGAAGAATTCGCAGATTAACTACAGAATAACGGACAGCTTTGCTTTTGCGACAGAAACGCTGCTAAGCTAAGTAGCCTAATTATTACTTTATGATGCAACAAAGTCACCGAAACACGTCGTAAGTAATAAATACTAAAGTTTAAGGAGCAGGTCCTCAGTATTCTTTATAAGCACCAAATACGGCCGCAATCGTGTTACACGTTTCTTTTTCAGCTAATCTCGACGTACGCAGTACCGTTTGTCTTTCAGCAAGGACCAGTTTCACTTTATATACGATGGGCGCGAGATTGAGGTTTTGTCTTAAATTTTAAGTTCAAAACACAGACTCAGCCATCTCCAATAATACAAAAACACACATTTTTTGCGCATTTTGAAGGTACATGTGCTCATCGTGTGTACTACCGTAGCACAAGAACCTGAAGTGTAAAGGAAACATACCAAAAAGTTCATACGCTCAAAATAACTCACATCATTGTCATTATACTTCCATAGCTAAAGCAGTAAAAACGTAAAACATATCAATATAAAAGTCAACAATAAAAAAGTCCATGGACACTTCCCTTGCAATCAAGTCTTCCTGCCGGCCGGTGTGGCCGTTGCGGCTCTAGGCACTACAGTCTGGAACCGCGTGACCGCTGCGGTCGCAGGTTCGAATCCTGCCTCGGGCATGGATGTATGTGATGTGCTTAGGTTAGTTAGGTTTAAGTAGTTCTAAGTTCTAGGGGACTGATGACCACAGATGTTAAGTCCCATAGTGCTCAGAGCCATTTGAACCATTTGAACCAAGTCTTCCTTTCAAAACACAGTCGATCAGCAACAACTACATGACTGCTCTGTAATTCGCATCAAAGTGCTTGGCGGAGGAATCACAGAACGTCTTTTAGATTATTTCTTCACCTATCCACTCTGAAATAGCACGTGAAAAAATTACCACCTAATTTTTTCTGTGTGAGCTCTGAGTTCTCTTATTCACTTCAGCAGAATAAAACAGTATATGACGAACGTAGCGTCAAAAAGACAACAGTTCGTAAACAAGGCCTCTTCTCCGTCAGGACAAAACACACCGGCATGTAAAGACGTTTGCAGCACGAGTGACTGTCCCGAGTAAGTAATCCAAGAATTAAAGACACTCCCGATAAACAACAGCCCGCTGTGTAAATGACAGGGCGTTCCAATCACATCACACACAGCGGGTCCTATGGATCCACATTTCACAAACATGGTTCATATTTAAGGCAGCTAATAACGAAATTCGGCGGATGCTGAGAACGTAGAGGCGGTTGCACTCTCGGTTCAAAAGGGAACGCACAAGCAAAGGTTAGCAGAGATTCGTGCGTTTGTGAAACGATCTATGCGCGAAGTATACAGCGACTGCCACTGGTTCAAACGTTCCAATGTGTGCGAAATCTTATGGGACTTAACTGCTAAGGTCATCAGTCCCTAAGCTTACACACTACTTAACCTAAATTATCCTAAGGACAAACACACACACTCATGCGCGAGGGAGGACTCGAACCTCCGCCGGGACCAGCCGCTTACCACTGGTCTTACGTAAACAAACATACTGTCATTTGACCATAGGACAGACTCAGGACAGACTCCCGTATCGATGACATAGTAATAAACATACCTGACGCTCACGGAGAGAAACAGCTGAAAGATTTGAAACCAAATAAATCATTAGGTCCGGATGGAATCTCATTTCGATTGTAGCCCTCAGTAGTTCACGACCCCACAACAGGCCACAGCCCCCCCCCCCCCCCCCCCCCGGGGAACGTCTCACACACCAACACGCCAGACGAGTGTAGCCCCAATGTTTGTGTGGTAGAGTAATTGTGGTGTACCCGTACGTGGAGATAGTGTTTCCGCAGCAATCGCCGACATAGTGTAACTGAGGCGGAGTAAGGGGAACCAGCCGCATTCGCCAAGGCAGATGGAAAACCGCCTTAAAAACCGAGGCGGAATAATGGGTTCAAATGGCTCTGAGCACTACGGGACTCAACATCTGTGGTCATCAGTCCCCTAGAACTTAGAACTACTTAAACCTAACTAACCTAAGGACATCACACACATCCATGCCCGAGGCAGGATTCGAACCTGCGACCGTAGCGGTCACGCGGTGCCAGACTGAAGCGCCTAGAACCGCACGGCCACACCGGCCGGCGGAATAATGTTGTCCTCAGAGGCGAGTTTTCATCAGGGGCAAGGGTATCACCAGCAGTGCCCCAGGAGAAAATTTGACAAAACTGCTATTATTTTCTATATACTGTACATAAATGATCTGGCGGGCAGATTGGGCAGCAATCTGCGGTTGTTTGCTGATTATGTCACGGTGTACGGTAAGGTGTCGAAGTTGAGTGACTGTAGGAACATACAAGACGACTTAGACAAATTTTCCATTTGGTGTGATGAAAGGCAGCTAGCCCTAAATAAAGAAAATCGTAAGTTAATCCCGATGAGTAGGAAGATCAGACCTGAAATGTTGGATACAGTATTACCAGTGCCCTCCTTGACACAGTCAAGTCGTTCAAATATCAGGAGTAAAGTTGCAAAGTGACATGAGGTGAAACGAGCATGTGAGAAGTGTGGTAGGGAAGGCGAATGGTTGACATCGGTTTATTGGGAGAATCTTAGGAAAGTAGATGCTTAGGGGATTAGGTTAGGAAATGAGACACTTAAAGTAGTAAAGGAGTTTTGCTATTTGGGGAGCAAAGTAACTGATGAGGGTCGAAGTAGAGAGGACATAAAATGTAGACTGGCAATGGCAAGGAAAGCGTTTCTGAAGAAGAGAAATTTGTTAATATCGAGTATAGATTTAAGTGTCAGGAAGATGTTTCTGAAAGTATTTGTATGGAGTGTAGCCACGTATGGAAGTGAAAAATGGGAGACAAATAGTTTGGACAAGGAAAGAATAGAAGCTTTCGAAATGTGGTGCTACGGAAGAATGCTGAGGATTAGATGGGTAGATCACATAATCGTAGAGGGAGATCAAGAGATGAATACACTAAGCAGATTCAGAAGGATGTACGTTGCAGTAGGTACTGGGAGATGAAGAAGTTTGCAAACGATAGAGTAGCACGGAAAGCTGCATCAAACCAGTCTCAGGACTGAAGACCATAACAACAACAACAACAATTGTAATCCCTAAGTATTTAGTTGAATTTATAGCCTTAAGATTTGTGTGACTTACCGCGTAATCGAAATTTAGCGGATTTCTTTTAGTACTCATGTGAATAACTTCACACTTTTCTTTATTCAGGGCCAACTGCCACTTTTCGCACCATACAGATATCTTATCTAAATCACTTTTCATTTCCTTTTGGTTATCTGATGACTTTACAAGACGGAAATCATACCATCATCTGCAAACAATCTAAGACGGCTACTCAGATTGTCTCCTATGACGTTAATATACATCAGGAACAATATTGGGCCTATAACACTTCCTTGGGGAACGCCGGATATTATTTCTGTTTTACTCGATGACTTTCCGTCTATTACTACGAACTGTGACCTTTCTGACAGGAAATCACGAATCCAGTCGCACAACTGAAGCGATAACCCGTAGGCACGCAGTTTGGTTAGAAGACGCTTGTGAGGAACGGTGTCGAAAATCTTCTGGAAATGTAAAAATATGGAATCAGTTTGAGATCCCCTGTCGATAGCACTCATTACTTCGTGAGTATAAAGAGCTAGTTGTGTTTCGCAAGAACGATATTTTCTGCATCCGTACTGACAACGTGTCAATAAATCGTTTTGTTCGAGTTATTTCATAATATTCGAATACAGTATATCTTCCAAAACCCTACTGCAAATCGAAGTTAGTGATATGGGCCTGTAATTCAACGGATTACTCCTTCTTCCCTTTTTGGGTATTGGTGTGACTTGAGCAATTTTCAAGTCTTTGGGTACGGATCTTTCTGTGAGCGAGCTAATTTCAGTTGCTTGTTTATAAACACTGTTCCAAAAACAGGAACTGTTGGCAACTATCACCGTTCGTCAAATATCATCCCGTGCTCCTCGTTTAAGCAATGTTCCAATGCTCTTGGTTTTGGCTCCGAGCACTATGGGACTTAACTTCTGAGGTCATCAGTCCCCTAGAACTTAGAACTACTTAAACCTAACTAACCTAAGGACATCACACACATCCATGCGCGAGGCAGGATTCGAACCTGCAACCGTAGCGGTCACGCGGTTCCGGACTGTTGCACCTAGAACCGCTCGGCCACTCTGCCCGGCGCCCCTGTTTCTCCGGGTGCTGTAGCCTCGTATGACGACGATGCACCTGTCCTGAACTTTGCGAAACGAACAGCCGATGTAAGTCTTCCCACATACACACGAAATTTTATATATGCCAGGCTTCCTAAGCCGCAAACCATCTTTCACAGAGACGAGTTGCGCCCTAATCTTGGAAGATGGACGTAACACACTGTTAATGCTAAATTTCGTAAAATTCTTCCAGTGTTAAACGACATCCCAAGCATAAGGAATGAGGGCCACAGATCTATGGTCCTCTTCATGCACCTCTGGGGATGCGCCAAACTCTACAGTCCGACAAATTTGCTTCTCAGAGTATCCATTTTCGTTAAAAACAGCCATCAAATGTACTTCGCGACAATACAGAACGTGCTGCTCTTCTTTGAACTGTCTCGATGTACTCTGGTCATCCTATCTGGTAAGGATCCCACACCACACAGCAGTACTCCGAAAGAGGACGGACAAGCGTTGTGTAGGCAGTCTCTTTCGTAGACCTGTTACATTTTCTAAGCATTCTGCCAATAAAACACAGTCTTTGGTTTGCATTCCCCTCAGCATTTTCCATGTGTTCTTTCCAATTAAAATTGTACGTAATTGTAATTCCTAAGGATTTCGTTGAATTTACGGCTAGATTATTTTATCGTGTAACCGAAGTTTAATGGATTCCTTTTAGCACTCATGTCGATGACCACACACTTTTTATTATTTAGGGTCAATTGCCAATTTTTCCACCATTCGTATGTCTTTTCTAAATTGTTTTGAAATTTGCTTTGATCTTCTGATGAGCTTACTAGACGATAAACGACAGCATCATCTGCAAAGAAACAAAGACGGCTGCTTTATATAGATAAGGAACAGCAGAGACCCCATAACACTACCTTGGGGAACGCCAGAAATCAGTCCTGATTTACTCGATCACTTGGCATCAATTACTACGAGCTGTGACACCTGTGAAAGAAAAGAGTGCCTGCCGTTCCAACAGGTTTCACATGTGATCAGATTTGAGTTAAAGATAAAAGTTACAAATTGATATTAAGGGAGTCACTGTAGAGTTAACAGGAGCCTGAGACAGAAAAAAATACTACCAATGAGGACCAACATTGAGGCCATACTAGATTTTCAAACGCTCTCACTATAAGTGCGTGAGGCTTTAGAGCCAGACTTTCGGCAACATGGCGGCTACCATGCTGAACACTGACTTCCAGACGCCAGGTGTTGACTGCTTGGGGACACGGGAAAAAACAGTGGCTGAGTGAGTCTCATGCGTCCTGTTTCAAAACTGGCTCCCAGCAACAACACAGCAGGCTGTACTGTTCTGTATCGCCATCCTGAATGGTCATTCCTACAAAAAGCTTTGTCCGCGTATCCATCGATCACTGTCATCTTCCTGACCGGTAATAATCGCAGTTTGAAAGCTGTTACATTGAAATTAACCTGAATAAACAGTAAATTGGGAGACCAAGGTTTTTCGCTTTAATTTATAACCAATCTCCCCACCAAAACAACTGTAGCATGACACGAATCCTTCTAGAATCTGAGCTTCACTTTGTCTCTAATGAGTCGACAGGGAATTAACTCTTGATGTATTCTCTTTAAGTAGCCTCTGCTACGCACCTCACGCCAACCCTTGCGATGCAGCTACTGCTGTATGCCTAGCGGCGAGGCACATGCAATATCGTCATCAAATCACACAACTCCCAGAAACTCGAGCAGTGATTTCGCCGTGGGTGACGGAACAAAGCTTTGTGAGGGGGAAGGTGGAGGGGGTGAAGGGGGGGGGGGGGCGAACAGACCTGCTGCGCTCTGCAACTGGCGGCCATCTTGGCTGCGAGATAACAGGCCACCCCTGCCTACGTCATCAGTCGCTGCGAGAGCGCCCGCTTTCCGGGAACCTAAGGTCCGCTGCCAGACTGACCAAATCAGGGTTTCACACGCTAGAGCAGAAGTACAGAATTAATCGCACCAGGGTCTTGGAACCGATTGCCTTTCGAGATAAGTTCCAGATTCTTAGAATCATCCTAACGAATCCGTCTCCCATTCGCAACCACCACCACTGTTTTCACATGTACATCAACTCCACGATTTTTCAAAAAAAGATTCATTCGATTTCATGAGATTGCCTCTTCTACATGAATTAAGGTAGTTACTTGGACTAAATATTAGTTTACATGTGGGTTGTTTTGAAAATCCGCTTTATGCGGCAACACCTATGTGTCATATTCTGTGGGTCAAATTTTTATTTCTGTGAAATACAATATCAAATCTATGTATATAAAAGAAAGTCGTGTTACTTTATTTATAACTCAAGAACGGCTGGACCGATTTGGGTGAAAATTGGTGAAGAGGTAGCTTAGAACCAGGAGACGGACATAGGATACTTTTTATCCCGTTCGATCACTATAAAACGTGGTATAACAAAACCGCATCTGGCATGAAATAACAAAACGCAAATGACAGCTAAACGTGTATGGTTAAGTATCAGTATATATAATTAATTAAAAATTTAAAGACATAATTTGCATTTTCTTTGAATTATCATTAACAATGCCGCGAGCAAGACGATCGAATATTTCTCGACAAAGCCGTAACGGAAGAAGGATACGAAACATTGCGAATGAAAGGACTGAAGAAAAACAACAAATTTCCCGTGAAGAGCGCCGCGTTAGTATGTTATTTACGCGACGATACTCAAAGGAAAATTCGGAGGTGAGGAAGTTCTCATTCCGAGGATCCCGATGATCCCAACCGATATGCCGTTTTAGTTTAAAAGACTTCAATTTATGATCCGTCTTGCATTCGCCATGACCATTAACAAATCACAAGGCCAATACTTGAAAGTTTGTGGTTTAAATCTGGAAAATCCATGTTTTTCACATGGTCAATTATGCGTGGCATGTTCACGTGTCGAAAGACCATCTGCGTTGTTTGTTCTTGCGCCTGATAATAAAACAAAAAATGTTGTACATCACAAGCTACTTAATTGAAGAGTTTAAGCTATGCACCAAAAAACATAAGGAATAAAGAATCATTGAAATACTTAATTTTTTATTTGTATTTCCTAATAAAAAACTGAACTTAACATCCAAAATCTGATTATTTATTGGCTTTAAGGAGGAACAGAGTTCGCTGGGTCAGCTAGTTTATAATAATATAACTGTTGTAGGGCTAAGAATTACAATAGGTGCAATTGCTTTGTTTTGTTTAGACGCACACCTTAAAATTACATCGCTAAATGAACTGCATTATTATATATCGATTTTTTGTCCTTTATTTATTTTTTTATGACAACACGTCATCTGCAAACTAGCAATGAAGAAAATTATTGCGTATATGTGAAGAACTGTTTCGTGGGTAGAGGTTATGTGCGTTTCTGTACTTACATTATCCCCCCTGTTTCGTGTCTCTGGTTGGTACCTCGATCAACTGCTGTTCAGTGTACTGTTTCCACACAGTTTTTCACCAAATTTTCGCTCACTAGTTTACCTCCCATGCACTTTCAAAAAATGTGGCGAGACGTGATTTGAGCAGACACTTCTGACTCCATACTCAGTGAAAGGTGTTATGTTATTGTCGCTGTTCACTTGTTCATCATTGGTCTGGTGTTTATTGTGGAGCTAATGTTGTGTGCGGAAGGAATAAAAGAGAGAGCTAGAAAAAGGGGTGGGGAGGGAGCAGAGAACGCAGAACGTTTTATTCCTTTTTTTTAAAGATTGTTTGATTGTTATGTTTTATGTGGGGAGGTACCTTTGTATAGTTCGTTGAGTGATCCAAACAGTGTTTTGTTGCAGTGTGTTGTATTTTCATTCAGCACTCTCTTTGCTTGCATTATACCTTTTTGTATGTGGTAGTTCTCCTCTACTGTAAGTTTTTTACGTATAGGACAAAAAGTATTTTTTTTTTTAAATTTTCAGAGCACTCATTCAATTCTGCAGGAATATATCTTTTACATGTACGCTCAAGTAAAGAAAAAAGAGAAAAAAAAGAAATATAGAATAATCTGACTAAAACAAGGGATTCTGCGACATCAAAAAATCGACAGTTTAGTAATGAACGGAACTCTATCCTGATACAACACCCGCATACTTTGCAATAACATTCAACCGCTCATTCCACGAAAGATCCGTACCAAAAGACTGGAAAGATGCACAGGCCACACCAATACTCAAGGAAGGAAGTCGGAGTAATCAGCTTACTAAAACCAATCCCACTGGCGTCGATTTGTAGTAGCATTATGTAACATATGCTGTGCTCGAACATTATCAGTTACTATGAAGAAAACTATTTTTTTTACACATACTCAGCAGCGTTTTAGAAAATATCGTTCTTGAGAAACACAACTAACTCTTCATTCGAATGAAGTAATGAGTGGTATAGACGGGGGATGTTTAATTGACTCCATATTTCTAGATTTCCGGAAGGCTTTCGACACCTCTTCTCACGAGCGACTTATAATCACATTGCTTGCCTATGGAGTATCGTTTCTGCTCTGCGAATGAATTCGCGATTTCCTGTCAGAGAGATCACAGTTCGTTGTAATTGACAGGAAGCCATCGAGTAAACCAGAAGTGATATCTGGGTTTGCCCAAGGTAGTGTTATAGATCCTCTGTTGTGCTTCATCTACACCGCTAAGCTCAAACGTTATGATCACTGCCCACCGCGAAGTTGGATGCCTGTTGGCATTGCGGGCACATGGCGTACCACGTCACAAAAGTATGCGAGAGGAGCAGACACAGACGGGGGATCTCACTAGCGGCGGTATGGGCTGCAAATGGAGAAATCCATTGAGATAAGCGACTTTTGACAAAGGGCAGATCATTATTACGCAGAGCCTGTGAATCGCGAAAACGGCGAAGCTGGACGTATGTTCACATGCCACTGTCGTGAGCATCTACAGAAAGAGGTAGAACGACAGTGAAACTACTAATAGGAGCCAAATGGTTGGACATCCACGACTCTTCATAGAGCGCGGGGTTTGGAGGCTTGTCTGCTCAATCATCAATCATCGATCAATGGACAATTGCCGGCTCTTCGGGTGAATCACACTTCAGCCACACTATGTCTATGGTCGTATCCACAAACGCCTTCATCGAGGTGAACGCCGATTCGAAAAGTGCAGCGCGCCACGGACACAATCTGGTGGCAGCACTATTATGCTACGGGAGACATTCTCCTGCGCTCGCATAGGACCTCTGGTAGTAATCGAAGACATGCTGACAGTTTGCGAACCATCTGCATCCCTTCATGCCTGATGTCTTCGCCGATGGCGATATCATCTTTCAGCAATACAAGTGTCCGTGTCTCCGGGCCACAACCGTGTTAGGAGGGTCTGAGGAGCGTTACGTGGTCTCACGCTGATGTCTCGGCGACCAAATTCGCCTAATGTAAATCCTGTGGGACCTATACGGGTCGCTATCGGGCACCATCACCGTGTACGCAAATCAACGGCACCGTTACTTACGCGAATTATGTGACCTGTGCGCAGATATCTAATACCACATACCTCCACAAACCTACCAACTCACTGTCGGATCCATGATATGCTCAGTAAGTGATATACAGGGTGATTCAAAAAGAATACCACAACTTTAAAAATGTGTATTTAATGAAAGAATCATATTTTAAATACTCTTTGTAATGATGTATAACAGAAGGTTATATTATTTCTGTTATACATCATTACAAAGAGTATTTAAAAAGGTTTTTTTTACTCAAAAACAAGTTCAGAGATGTTCAATATGGCCCCCTCCAGACACTCGAGCAATATCAACCCGATACTCCAACTCGTTCCACACTCTCTGTAGCATATCAGGCGTAACAGTTTCGATGGCTGCTGTTATTTCTCGTTTCAAATCATCAATGGTGGCTGGGAGAGGTGGCCGAAACACCATATCCTTAACATACCCCCATAAGAAAAAATCGCAGGGGGTAAGATCAGGGCTTCTTGGAGGCCAGTGATGAAGTGCTCTGTCACAGGCTGCCTGGCGGCCGATCCATCGCTTCGGGTAGTTGACGTTCAGGTTTCATAACTAACCTTTTTCGTAGGACTCTCCATACAGTTGATTGCGGAATTTGCAGCTCTCTGCTAGCTCTGCGAGTCGATGTTCCTGGGCTGCGAACAAATGCTTGCTGGATGCGTGCTACATTTTCATCACTCGTTCTCGGCCGTCCAGAACTTTTCCCTTTGCACACTCTCTGTAAACTGTTTATACCAACGTTTAATACACCACCTATCAGGAGGTTTAACACCATACTTCGTTCGAAACGCACGCTGAACAACTGTCGTCGATTCACTTCTGCCGTACTCAATAACACAATAAGCTTTCTGTTGAGCGGTCGCCATCTTAGCATCAACTGACGCTGACGCCTAGTCAACAGCGCCTCAAGCGAACAAATGTACAACTAAATGAAACTTTATAGCTCCCTTAATTCGCTGACAGATAGTGCTTAGCTCTGCCTTTTGTCGTTGCAGAGTTTTAAATTCCTAAAGTTGTGGTATTCTTTTTGAATCACCCTGTATTTCGTTCCAAAGACGGACAAACAAGCTGTTAAGCAGGTGGTCATAATATCATGGCTCATTAGTGCGTATAAACGCTTTAGGAGACAATCTGAGCAGCCATCGAAGATTGTTTGCAGATGATGCGCCAGCGTCTCCTAAAATCATCAGAAAATCAAAAGCAATTGCAAAAAGATTTACAAAAGACATCTCTTAGCTGCGAAAAGTGGCAACTCATCTTAACTAATGAAAATTGTGATGTGATCCACACGAATACTGAAAGAAATCCGTGAAAGTTTGGTTACGCGATAAATTGCACAAATCTAAAGGCTATCAATTCGACTACATACCTAGGACATACAATTACAAACAGCTTAAACTGGAACGCTCATACAGATCACATGTTGTTGTAGTTGCTGTTGCTGTGGTCTTCAGTCCAGGGACTGGTTTGATGCAGCCCTCCAGGCTACTCCATCCTGTGCACGGTTCTTCATCTCCAAAAAACTACTGTAACCTACATCTTTCTGAATCTGTTTTGTGTATTTGGTCGCCCTTTACGGTTTTTACCCCAACGCCTCCCTCCAATACTAAATGGGTAACCTCTTCATGCCTCAGAACGTGTCCTACCAACCGATCCCTTCTTCTAGTCAAGTTGTGCCACAAATTTCTCTTCTTCCCTGATTCTATTCAGTACCTCCTCATTAGTTATGTGATCTAACCATCTAATCTTCAGGA
Source organism: Schistocerca americana (assembly GCF_021461395.2). Taxonomy (NCBI): domain Eukaryota; kingdom Metazoa; phylum Arthropoda; class Insecta; order Orthoptera; family Acrididae; genus Schistocerca; species Schistocerca americana. The sequence continues at coordinate 65,232,240 of NC_060128.1, read as the reverse complement.
TTCTTCTGTAGCACCACATTTTGAAAGCTTCTATCCTCTTATTGTTTACACTGTTTATCGTCCATGTTTCACTCCCATACATAGCTACGCTCAATACAAATACTTTCCAAAAAAGACTTCCTGACACTTAAATCTATACTCGATATTCACAAATTTCTCTTCTCCCGAAACGCTTTCCTTCCCTTGGCCAGTCTACTTCGACCATCGTCAGTTATTTTGCTCCCCAAATATCAAAACTCATTTACTACTTCAACTGTCTCATTTCCTAATCTAATTCCCTCAGTATCTCCTGATTTAATTCGACTACATTACATTATCCTCACTTTGTTTTTGTTGATGTTCGTCTTATATCCTCCTTTCAAGGCCCATTCCGTTCAGCTGCTCTGACAGAATTACTATGTCATCGGCAAACCTAAAGTTTTTATTTCTTCTCCATGAATTTTAATTCCTACTCCGAATTTTTCTTTTGTTTCCTTTACTGCTAGCTCAATATACAGATTTTATAACATCGGGGATAGGCTACAATCGTGACTCACCCCTTCGTAACCACTACCTCCGGTTAATGTCCCTCGACTCTTATAACTGCCATCTGGTTTCTGTACAAATTGTAAACAGCCTTTTGCTCCATATATTTTAGCCCTACCACCTTCAAAAGTTGAAAGAGACTATTCCAGGCGACATTGTCAAAAGCTTTTTCTACGTCTACAAATGCTGAAAACGTCGGTTTACCTTTCCTTAACCTATCTTCTTAGAGAATTTGTAGCGTCGGTATTGCCTCACGTGATCCCACATTTCTACGGAACCCAAACTGATCTTCCTCGAGATCAGCTTCTACCGGTTTTTCATTCCTTTTTACAGAAGTCGTGTTAGTATTTTGCAACCATGACTTATTAAACTGATAGGTAACTTTCACACCTGACAACACCTGCTTTCTTTGGGATTGGAATTATTACGAGGGGCGTTCAGAAAGTAAGCTCCGATCGGTCGCGAAATGGAAACGACTATGAAAATCCGATAAAGCTTTGCACAGATGTGTTGGGTAGTGTCTCTAGTATAACCCCAGTTAGCATCACGTCGCTCTTCTCATTTCTGAGCTCGCAGTGAGTGCGTAAAGATGTGTAGAAAATAGTGTCTGCCGCCAAGTACGAGGGCCTGGTGAGAAATTTCGCCTGAAGCTATGCAGCTGACATTACATAACTGTCGTGCTGTTTCTTCTTCAAGACAATTCTCAGCCGCATTCTGCAGGGGCAATGAAGATGCTCCTGCATCGTTTTCAAATGGAAATGTGAGATTACCCACAATACAGTCCGCAATTGTCTCCCCCTGAGTTTCATCTCTGGTCACATGAACCGCTGTCTTTGAAGACAACATTTTGACACAGACAACGAGGTGTAGGCCAGCGTGGAGAATTGGCGGAAAGCACTGGCGGCTGCCTTCTATGATGAGGCTATTGAAAAGTTGGTACAACGCTATGACAAAAGTCTAAGTCAGAACGGCGACTATGTAGAGAAGTAGCTGAAAGGTGTAGCTAATTGTTACAAGTAAAACATTTCTGATGTTCGGAGCTTACTTTCTGAACAGGCCTCGTATATTCTTCTTGAAGTAGGGTATTTCGCCTGCCTCATACACATTGCTCACCAGATGGTAGAGTTTTGTCATAGCTGGCTCTCCCAAAGCTATCAGTAGCTCTAATGGAATGGTGTCTATTCTGTCTATTCCCATATTCCCAGCGCCTCCTTTTTTTTTTTTTTTTTTTTTTTTACTCAGGTCTTTCAATGCTCTGTCAAATTCTTCACACAGTATCATGTCCCCAATTTCATCTTCATCTACGTCCTCTTCCATTTCCATATGATGTTGCCCTGAAGTACATCGTCTACATCTACATCTACATTGATACTCCGCAAGCCACCCAACGGTGTGTGGTGGAGGGCACTTTACGTGCCACTGTCATTACCTCCCTTTCCTGTTCCAGTCGCGTATGGTTCGCGGGAAGAACGACTGTCTGAAAGCCTCCGTGCGCGCTCTAATCTCTCTAATTTTACATTCGTGATCTCCTCGGGAGGTATAAGTAGGGGGAAGCAATATATTCGATACCTCATCCAGAAACGCACCCTCTCGAAACCTGGCGAGCAAGCTACACCGCGATGCAGAGCGCCTCTCTTGCAGAGTCTGCCACTTGAGTTTATTAAACATCTCCGTAACGCTATCACGGTTACCAAATAACCCTGTGACGAAACGCGCCGCTCTTCTTTGGATCTTCTCTATCTCCTCCGTCAGACCGATCTGGCACGGATCCCACACTGATGAGCAATACTCAAGTATAGGTCGAACGAGTGTTTTGTAAGCCACCTCCTTTGTTGATGGACTACATTTTCTAAGCACTCTCCCAATGAATCTCAACCTGGTACCCGCCTTACCAACACTTAATTTTATATGATCATTCCACTTCAAATCGTTCCGCACGCATACTCCCAGATATTTTACAGAAGTAACTGCTACCAGTGTTTGTTCTGCTATCATATAACCATACAATAAAGGATCCTTCTTTCTATGTATTCGCAATACATTACATTTGTCTTGTGTAGACCCCCTATATAGTCCTTCCAACTTTCTGCTTTCCCTTCTTTGCTTAGAACTTGGTTTCCATCTGAGCTCTTGATATTCATACAAGTGGTTCTCTTTTCTCCAAAGGTCTCTCTAATTTTCCTGTAGGCAGTATCTATCTTAACCCTAGCCATATAAGCCTCTACATCCTTACATTTGTCCTCTAGCCATCCCTGCTTAGCCATTTTGCACTCCCTTTCGATATCATTTTTGAGACGTTTCTATTCCTTTTTACCGGCTTCATTTACGGTATTTTTTTATATTTCCTCCTTTCATCAATTAAATTCAATATGTCTTCTGTTACCTAAGGATTTCTACTAGCCCTCGTCTTTTTATCTTTTCCTCTGTTGCCTTTACTACCTCTCAAAGCTACTGCATTTCTTTTCGCCGTTCTTGTCAATGGCTCCCCAATGCCGAAACTCTCTACAACGTTTGGTCCTTTCAGTTTATCCAATTTCCATCTCCTTAAATTCCTACCTTTTTTCAGTTTCTTCAGTTTAAATCTACAATTCATAAGCAACAGATTGCTGGTTTCTAAATCTCTGTCTTACCGTTATATAACCTATGTGAACCCTTCCAGTGTCTCCAGGCCTCTTCCATGTATACAACCTTCTTTCATGATTCTTGAACCAAGTGTTAGCTATGATTAAGTTATGCTCTGTGCAAAATTCTACCAGGCGGCTTCCTCTTTCATTTCTTACTCCCAATCCATATTCACCTACTGTGTTTCCGTCTCTCCCTTTTCCTACTCTCAAATTCCAGTCACCCATGACTATTAAATTTTCGTCTCCCTTCACTATCTGAATAATTTCTTTTATCTCATCATACATTTCGTCAATCTCTTCGTCACCTGCGGAGCTAGTTGGCATATAAACTTGTACTACTGTGGTAGGCGTGGGCTTCGTGTCTATCTTGGGTACAATAATAAGTTCATTATGCTGTTCGTAGTAGCTTACTACGCACTCCTATTTTTTATTCATTATTAAACCTACTTCCGCATTACCCCTATTTGATTTTGTATTTATAGCCCTGTATTCACCAGACCAGAAGACTTGTTCGTCCCGCCACCGATCTTCACTAATTCCCACTATATCTAACTTTTGCCTATCCATTTCCCTTTTTAAACTTTCTAACCTTCCCGCCCGGTTAGTGGATCTGATATTCCACACTCCGCTACGTAGAACGCCAATTCTGTTTCGATAGATCACATAAAAATTCGTTTTATTGGCAGAAAATCTAGAAGATGCAACAGGTCTACTAAATAGGCTTTTAAGTTAGAATGAACAGCGAAAATCGTAATAATATATGTTTATTTACCGGTTTCGGCTTACGTAAAAGCCATCTTCAGGCGTTTTGGTCCCCTATTGATGGTGCCGGCGGCTCCTCGTACGTACTATCGTGGTAACACGAGACAACCGTGGGGCCAAAACTCAATACGATCAATTCTAAGAGAACTCCGTTGTTCTTTTTGTTTCGAAAGCATAGCGAAATCACCATCCGCTATACAAGGCTATGCTCTTCTCGTAACGACGAATGCGCACAATGCGGATAAGGATACTCCACTCGCACTGAGACAAGAAAGGCGTACGTAACTGATGTGTCGTATACGCGACAAACTTTGATTCCTTTGCGTTGCGTGTTTACGGTTGACTTGCTATTACTAATGTTCCAGACAGTGTGTATCGGAATTGGAATCATTGACTAAGGAACTGCATCAGAGATGTAGCTCTATTTACACAATTGGATCTAAAAACACATATCGCAAGTCTTCGTTCGTGTGGCTGAAACGAATACAGAATTGCCATATTGTCCTTCCCCACGAGTCTTCCACTGTATGTTGAGGATTAGCTCTGTTCTGCGTGCTGGGAACTCTTCATTTCAGTCACAAACCTGGTATATTGTTCATTAGGCAACAGCGCGAATCAGTAACGACTGCCATCAGGAAGCCACAGCAATCGGCGGCATGCGTGCTGAGTCATCAACTACTGCTCCACTGAAGGGGGTCGACATTCCACAGCTCTGAAACCTCCTCCTATTCGGCACGAGACACTAGGATCGCGGCGTTTCCGCTATCAGCTGGCAGAGTTTGGCCTTCTGTACAATTCCATGTGCAAGTCGTTCTTTATGGGACACGTTGGATTGATGCGTTGGTATTCTGGCGAGCGCTCTACGAATTTCGCACCAAACGTGTTCTGCCTCTTCTCATCCCCCACGTTCTCAACAGCACTAATTCTGCCTGCAAATATTTTATATTGCTAAATCTCAAGAGTCAGAAACTACTTCAGTCGTCAAGTAAGAACGACTAAGAAGTAGATTCTTCGAAGGAACGCGTCACGAGTCCTCTTTCGTATTACCTGAGTTGCAGTTCGCGAAATGAGATAACGACAAGCGCCGTATCGTGCTAAAAGTTCGAAATTCGTGAGATGTCGTAGTTAATGACTCTAACGAAACAAGATCGGAAAAACTTAAAAATAGCGGCGGAGGTCTCATCTTAAGCAAGGTTTAGGATCCGGCAAGCAATTTATTAAAATGCTGGCGATCATCTCATCCATCAAAAATGGAAAACACACATGTAAATAGTGTTTTGTGAAATAACGACACGGACGCGAGCAAACAAATCCGTATCAGATACTGCAGCGCGGTGTGGGGCGCCGGAGGGGTGAAGTGGGCTGCGGTAGTCGTCGTGGGGTTGCGGACCACAGCGGCTGCGGCGGGGACGGAGCCTCTCCGTCGTTTCTAGGCCCCCGGTTAACATACAATACAATAATAACTGAAACCTTAATTTTGTGTTTCCTTCAAGGCGAAAAACTGATAACGCCCAAAAGCGACGACGCAGGGAAATTATCAACTTGTGACCTTTCTCGCTGTCGCCGCTTCTCTTCATCACCTTCGTCATTTTTGCTGGAGGCAATAGACCGATTTCTGCCACAGTCTCAGAACTATACTGATCAAGATCTCCTGCTCCTTCGCTTTGATTAAAATTTTTCGATCTTTGATCGGAGTCTAGGTTTCATACTTGAAAATAATAGCAACAAAAAGGGGACCAGACAGCAATGTCACTGGTCACTGGAAAGGATGGGGAAGGAAATCGGCCGTGCCCTTTCAAAGGAATCATCCCGGCATTTGCCTGAAACGATTTAGGGAAACCACGGAAAACCTAAATCAGGATGGCCGGACGCGGGTTTGAACTGTCGTCCTCCCGAATGCGAGTCCAGTGTGCTCACCACTGCGGTGGTGAGCTCATTGCGAGTGCTGAAAAAAATAATAGTTCCACTTTCTGCTCCCCGCAAAAAATATGGCGCCGCACGAGTAAGCAGTGAAAATGTGGTGTGGGTACAGGAAAATCGAAGGAATGGTCATACATGTGCTCAGTATGGTCTCCTGACTCAGCAACATGCTGCATCCATAATTAGGTAACAGCAGACAGTTGCCCTCAGCACATCCGGTGTAATCAGGGCAATATGTCGTTGTATGCTATCCTTCAGATCAGGATACATCCCTAATAGACACGATCTTTCAGATATCCCCCGCAACCAGATGTCACATGGATTTAGATCGGGAGATCTGGAAGGCCACACGTGTTGAAATTGCCAATTGATGCCGATCGCCGGCCGATGTGGCCGAGCGGTTCTAGGCGCTTCAGTCCGGAACCGCGCGACTGCTACGGTCGCAGGTTCGAATCCCGCCTCGGACATGGATGTGTGTGATGTCCTTAGGTTAGTTAGGTTTAAGTAGTTCTAAGTTCTAGTGGACTGATGACCTCAGATGTTAAGTCCCATAGTGCTCAGAGCCATTTGAACCATTTTTGATGCTGATCTGTCATCAGTACTCCAGAACTCAGAACTACTAAAATCTAACTAACCTAAGGACATCACACACAACCATGCCCGCGGCAGGATTCGAACCTGCGACCGTAGCAGCAGCCGGCGAAGTGTCCCTGTTGGGTTTGTTACTCAAATCCAATGGCTAGTCCACGTTCGAAGTGACTGACCTCTCCTGATCGACCCATTCTGTGACTGCTTCCTACTCACAACACAATACTCCCCGCCTCCTGTTTGTACAGCTGCTCTCGTGATGTCAAGTTGTGGAATCCACATTACATAGATGTGTCCAGATTCCTTTGATCAGACAGTGTACATTGCTTCGACACTTGTCGCATCAAACACCTGATGAGTGTAATTTTATCGGGCTCTCTGCGTCGTCACACTGCAAAAACGAAATTTTCAAACTCTTCTGAATGTTCCTAACGACTCTTAGAAGAGAGAGCCAGTAATCTATAGGGTGAATCACGTAAAACTTGCACCGCAAATATTGCGGGAATAGAAGGTGCTCTTGATGTGTGGTTAGTAATCAGGGCCTCGTATTGTTAGGCAATCAACTGACTGTAATAATAGTTTGAAAGTGTATTTTTTTAAACATACTTTACTTTACTTTACACGTGGCTAAGGCCTTATCGACCATACACCTGCTCTACGAGCCTCTTCCAATTATTTCTATCCAGGGAAATTGTTGTCCAATCAGAGTTGATGCCCATCCTAGCTGCATCTTCCCGGATATTCTCCATCCACCTAATTCGAGGTCTTCCTCTTCTTCTCTTTCCTTCTAATTTCTTAGTGGATGCTATTTTGGGTAGTCTGTTCTCCGGCATCCTTGCTACATGACCAGCCCAGTTCAGTCTTCTCTTCTTTAACATTTCCACAATGGTACTATGTTTGTACAGCTCCCGTAGTTCTTCATTTTTCCTTATCCTCCACTCCATGACATTTTCATCGAAGATTGGTCCAAATATTTTTCTTAGTATTTTTCTTTCAAATATCAACAGTTTTTCTTCATCTTTTTTCCTGAATGTAATAGCTTCACATCCATATAATGCTACTGGTACAATAGTTGACTGATAAAAACGGATTTTGAATTCAGTACTAAGTGATCTCATCCTTAAAATTTTGATACAGCTGTAAAAAGTTCTATTAGCTGCTGCTAGACGGGCGTCTATTTCTATTTCTGCTCTATTGTCTCTGCTAAAAAGACTCCCTAAGTACTTGAAGTGGTCAACTGCCTTGAAAGTGAGACCATTTTTTTAAACATACACTTTTTTAAATGGAACAATGCCTTTTGACATGAAGAACCTAAAAATGGGGTAAATTAGAATGTCAGTGATGTCTGTTGCGGAACTGTAGTGTAGCCTTTTACGAGATGTACACTCCTGGAAATGGAAAAAAGAACACATTGACACCGGTGCGTCAGACCCACCATACTTGCTCCGGACACTGCGAGAGGGCTGTACAAGCAATAATCACACGCACGGCACAGCGGACACACCAGGAACCGCGGTGTTGGCCGTCGAATGGCGCTAGCTGCGCAGCATTTGTGCACCGCCGCCGTCAGTGTCAGCCAGTTTGCCGTGGCATACGGAGCTCCATCGCAGTCTTTAACACTGGTAGCATGCCGCGACAGCGTGGACGTGAACCGTATGTGCAGTTGACGGACTTTGAGCGAGGGCGTATAGTGGGCATGCGGGAGGCCGGGTGGACGTACCGCCGAATTGCTCAACACGTGGGGCGTGAGGTCTCCACAGTACATCGATGTTGTCGCCAGTGGTCGGCGGAAGGTGCACGTGCCCGTCGACCTGGGACCGGACCGCAGCGACGCACGGATGCACGCCAAGACCGTAGGATCCTACGCAGTGCCGTAGGGGACCGCACCGCCACTTCCCAGCAAATTAGGGACACTGTTGCTCCTGGGGTATCGGCGAGGACCATTCGCAACCGTCTCCATGAAGCTGGGCTACGGTCCCGCACACCGTTAGGCCGTCTTCCGCTCACGCCCCAACATCGTGCAGCCCGCCTCCAGTGGTGTCGCGACAGGCGTGAATGGAGGGACGAATGGAGACGTGTCGTCTTCAGCGATGAGAGTCGCTTCTGCCTTGGTGCCAATGATGGTCGTATGCGTGTTTGGCGCCGTGCAGGTGAGCGCCACAATCAGGACTGCATACGACCGAGGCACACAGGGCCAACAGCCGGCATCATGGTGTGGGGAGCGATCTCCTACACTGGCCGTACACCACTGGTGATCGTCGAGGGGACACTGAATAGTGCACGGTACATCCAAACCGTCATCGAACCCATCGTTCTACCATTCCTAGACTGGCAAGGGAACTTGCTGTTCCAACAGGACAATGCACGTCCGCATGTATCCCGTGCCACCCAACGTGCTCTAGAAGGTGTAAGTCAACTACCCTGGCCAGCAAGATCTCCGGATCTGTCCCCCATTGAGCATGTTTGGGACTGGATGAAGCGTCGTCTCACGCGGTCTGCACGTCCAGCACGAACGCTGGTCCAACTGAGGCGCCAGGTGGAAATGGCATGGCAAGCCGTTCCACAGGACTACATCCAGCATCTCTACGATCGTCTCCATGGGAGAATAGCAGCCTGCATTGCTGCGAAAGGTGGATATACACTGTACTAGTGCCGACATTGTGCATGCTCTGTTGCCTGTGTCTACGTGCCTGTGGTTCTGTCAGTGTGATCATGTGATGCATCTGACCCCAGGAATGTGTCAATAAAGTTTCCCCTTCCTGGGACAATGAATTCACGGTGTTCTTATTTCAATTTCCAGGAGTGTATTTTGAAAAGTTCCACACAGACATTTGTTTGTGTCATTCAAGCTGCGTAGTTGCGACGTACGATGTTTGTTGCAGGATTCTCGAACATATTCTCAGTTCGAATATAATGAATTTCCTTGAGACAGAGAAATTGCTGTCCATGCATCAGCACGGCTTTAGAAAGCATCGCTCTTGCGAAATGCAACTTGTCCTTTTTTCACATGATATCTTTCGAACCATGGATGAAGGGTATCAAACGGATGCCATATTCCTTTACTTCCGGAAAGCGTTTGACTCGGTGCCCCAGTGCAGACTCCTAACTAAGGCACGAGCATATGGGATTGGTTCTCAAATATGTGAGTGGCTCGAAGACTTCTTAAGTAATAGAACCCAGTACGTTGCCCTCGATGGTGAGTGTTCATCACCGCGGGACTGCTACGATCGTAGGTTCGAATCCTGCCTCGGGCATGGATGTGTGTCATGTCCTTAGGTTAGTTAGGTTTAAGTAGTTCTAAGTTCTAGGGGACTGTTGACGTAAGATGTTAAGTCCCATAGTGCTCAGAGCCCAGCCAACCCCCCCCCCCCCCCCCCTGAGTGTTCATCGGAGGTGAGGAGTGGCCGAGGGAAGTTTGGTAGGTCCGCTGTTGTTTTCTATCTACATAAATGATCTTTTGGATAGCGTGTATAGCAATGGGCGTCTGTTTGCTGATGATGCTGTGGTGTACGGGAAGGTGTCGTCGTTGAGTGACTGTAGGAGGATACAAGATGACTTGGACAGGATTTGTGATTGGTGTAAAGAATGGCAGCTAACTCACAAATAAATGTAAATTAATGCAGATGAATAGGAAAAAGAATCCCGTAATGTTTGAATACTCCATTAGTAGTGAAGCGCTTGACACAGTCACGTCGATTAAATATTTGGGCGTAACATTGCACAGCGATATGAAGTGGTACAGGCATGTAATGGCAGTTGTGGGGAAGGCGGATAGTCGTCTTCGGTTCATTGGTAAAACTTTGGGAAGATGTGGTTCATCTGTAAAGGAGACTGCTTATAAAACACTAATACGACCTATTCTTGAGTACTGCTCGAGCGTTTGGGATCACTATCAGGTGGGATTGAGGGAGGACATAGAAGCAATTCAGAGGCGGGCTGCTATATTTGTTACTGGTAGGTTTGATCATCACGCGAGTGTTACGGAAATGCTTCAGGAACTCGGGTGGGAGTCTCTGGAGGAAAGGGGGCTTTTTTTTCGTGAATCGCTATTGAGGGAATTTAGAGAACCAGCATTTGAGGCTGAGTGCAGTACAATTTTACCGCGCCAACTTATATTTCGCGGAAAGACCACAAAGATAAGATAAGAGAGATTAGGGCTCGTACAGAGGCATATAGGCAGTCATTTTTCCCTCGTTCTGTTTGGGAGTGGAACAGGGAGAGAAGATGCTAGTTGTGGTACGAGGTACCCTCCGCCACGCACCGTATAGTGGATTGCGGAGTATGTATGTAAATGTAGACGCCTGTACACTTTTTCCTGTGGAGAAAGCAGAAAGACACTGTGTACAAAGACACGCCAAGTACACCCCCTGGTATGCAACGACATATTACTGCAGCCTGCCCGGACATCTCCGCAGCAGTCGTCCCATGCCAGACTGGAGGTGTGTACTGCCTCTGCCGGTGATCATACTGCAGGTTCTGTACAAGTGACGGTGTGAGAACTTCCCAGAGTACGGTACGTAGTAATCGACTCGCACTAGACTCCTGCAACAAAAACCACTGACGCCCTAATTTGCCTTACATTTAGTTTATTAATGTCAAAAAGCACTGTTCCACTTAAAAAGTGTGTGTTTGCGCAAAAACTAAGAGTCGCTCCAGGAACACACTTCTGAGTTTAAAAACTTCCGCTGGCACCAAACTCGCCAAACATGAGCAGTGTTGAGCATATCTGGGATGCCTTGCAACTTCTTGTTCAGAAGTGGTCTCCAACCACTCGTGTTCTTAAGGATTTATGGACAGCCCTGTAGGATTAATGGTGTCAGTTCCGTCGATCACTACTTCCCACGTTAGTGGAGTGCATGCCACGTCCTGTTGCGGCACTTCTGCGTGCTCGTGGGGACCCTACACGATATTAGGGAGGTGTACCAGTTCCTTTGGCTCTTCGGTTTATTTTACCTTACCAGGTGATTGTACGTTTCATCGCCTACTCATATCATTGTTTTATACTTTTACATCCATCTGGTTTACCGCCTTATCGTTATTCTAGATTTCCTGTATTTGGGTGATGTTCCCTGCATTCTGCATTTTACTCGTAACTTGGTCTACCGGCCTCTTGACGGTTTAAACGCTTGAACTCAGTTATGAAAGTTTCGTGTATAGTTCACCTACATTTTAACCGCAACAGGATTCTTATACGTTTTGCTCTCGTTTGTATACATGTGGACCCCTGAAGAAGTGGCTCTTACGCCATGAAACTAGTTCCATCATAAATAAATATTTATAATACAGCTGTTTCGGCATGGACGCACAGTAACAGCACATTTAAAACATGCGCCGACGCTACAGGCAGGAACGAAGCCCCCTACCGGTATGTATTGTGTCTTCCGGCGAGCAAGAACCGCGCGCTTGTCCAGGGAAGCCGTTCCCGCGACACGCCCCGTTGCCACTCCACGAGTGATCTGTCCCGCTTCCGGTGGACACAGGCCCGCGTGCCGACCGGCGAGACAGCGCGGTTTACCAGCCTGCTGGACGCCGCTCACAGCACCGCCTCGTCTTTTGTGCCGTCACCGGCCCGACACCTTCCATCGTCGTGCGGCAAGCGCTCCCACACTTGGACTTGGCTCGTCAATCATTGCACACTGATCGTATAAATCGGCGGGACTATATCGGAAATCGGGATATCAAGAAAGAAACAACATAGTAATAGTAGACATCAGATTACATTAGAAAAGAGCAAGCACGTAGAAAAAGATAAGTCTATCACCTTACAATACTGGGGTTACATATCCGACAAAATAACTCATTTGTTTCGAAAAAGTAGACCGTAAATCGGCTTCAGGACGTAGAACAATGTAAGATCACGTCTTCTACACAATATCAATAAGAGCTAAATATATATCAGATGTCTACAAAGTAATACGTAGTGAATGTGACAAATTTTATGTTGAACAAACAAACTTCAAAACGAATTTTAGAGAACATTAGTGAAGCCAATCCCTCAGCATTCAGTGCTGAGGGGTGGGACGTCAAATGGACCGACTTGGAGCAGGGGAGGCACCACAGGACATTTCAATTTCCACTGTCTATACTTTTACAAACAAATTTATTAAACTTTGTCAGCATGACCAGGAAGGATTCAGGATTCACACTCTTAGCAGTGGAAGTTCTAAAACATAACTAAGTAATTTTTTTACGTGTGAAATTTCATCATTTTTTTCACTTACTGATGGCAGCATTTGTTGCTATAGGTACACATTTCTTCATAAGTAAGAGAGATTCTTCGATGAATTTTGCACAGCATACAAACCATCCTTAAAGGTGTATGAAACTCTAGAATTTTCCAAATCTATTACAAACTGTGGTAAAAATAGAAGTACTTAACTATAAAAGTTGTGCTTTTTCTAAACATTAAGTTTAAAATATAACATAAAATTCATCGAAAAATCTCTCTAACTTATGAAGAAAAGTGTACCCATAGCAACAAATGCAGCCATTAGTAAGTGAAAAAATTATGAAATTTCTCACGTAAAAAAAATTTATTTTGTTATGTTTTCGAACTTCCACTGCAATGAGTGTGAATCCTGAATCCTTCCTGGTGATGCTGACAAAGTTTTATGAATTTATTTGTAAACGTATAGACACTGGAAATTAAAATGTTCTGAGATGCCTCTCCTGCTCCAAGTCGGCCCGTTTGACGTCCTACCCCCTTAAGAGAATACAAGCGTTTTGCTAATGACACTACAAAAATAACACCTCCTCCATGAAGCAGAAAATGCCAGGTTATTAAATATTCTAGAAGAAACAACGAGATAACATACTTAATGAACAAACAGAGCTACGTAATTATATGTATGCACAAAATTTCAATAGTGTTTTAACTGAATAATTTAGGTTTCGAGGTAATGTCCTGCACGTAAAGATCGTCTAATTTGACGTGATATGTTGGATTATTTTGCAATTTTATACATTTTGTATATTCTACCTTCACAAGCCAATTCTCGAAAATTGCACTTTTCATAATTATATGAATATATGTCACAGACATTTATAAATATGATCTTAGAAATAACAAAAGACAGGTAATGCAGACTCCTTGACATGTCAGTTCCATGCTTACTCTATATGACAGTTCTGTCAGACATTGTCAACAACTGTCACTGCCTAAAAATTTGACACCAGTAACATACATAATAAACTATGTACTACCTTGTAGAACAGATTTCAGATCCTGTCGCATTAACTGACAAGCATGTCATTGCTACAGAAGTACGTAACGTACATAGACTTACATTACTGCAGTGTATGTACAGTTATCATTTTGTAGAAGTCTATGCACATATAGTCGTTTGTTCCTCTGTATCAGATGTCACTGATGGTGAGTTATAAACACGAAAACCGGTTTTGGCGAGTAAAACATTTCTTGTGCAGTTTATGATGTGCATAACATGTCTTTTAATAGATCACAAAACTACAACGTGCCTAAAAATTCACTTGGAATAGATGCCATAAAAGATCCATGTCACAGAAGGGGAAACTACATGACAACACGTTTTTTGGGGTTGATTTGGGGGACGGGACCAAACGGCGACGTCATCGGTCCCATCGGACTAGGGAAGGATGGGGAAGGAAGTCGGCCGTGCCGTTTCAAACGGATCATTCCGGCATTTGCCTGAAGCGATTTAGGGAAATCACGGAAAATCTAAATCAGGAAGGCTGTACGCGGTCGCTGTACCATTTAGGCTATCCGATCACACTCCCCGGACTGACCTCAACTTAGATATGTCACACACCAATCCTATTCTTCACATAGATTATTGATTCATTAACCACACTGGCTGATGTTGTGATTCCCGTGCACTTTTTTTTTTTTTCTTTTGTGGTCAAGACGAGAAGTAATAGATTACCATTGTGATTTTTGTCACAGGCCCGTCTTTGCCTTATATATATTTTGACAACGAACTTCACGACAGTTCCGTCGAAACCGGTCGGTCATCCAGTAAAACGCTTTTTTAGCGATCTTGGTTTGTGAAGTTTTCTTCAGTTACCATACGTTGCAGATCGCTCCCAAACTGACCGTACCAAAATATATAAAGAAAATGTGTAATGAAATCCTCAGATACTGTAGTAAATACTTTACTTTCATTAAAACTTGAACATTATCTTTTACCTTTCACTATAGTAGACACTGAAGTAATAAACATTCACCTGTAACGAAACATTTGAAAAATAAAAACATGTCTCAGGCAATGGGCAATAGTTTAATCGCTGTTAAATATTGCACACATCTAAATAAGTGTCAATACATTTTATTTTTTTTTATTTTCGGAGTTTTTTACATTTGAAACCGAATAATATATATTAAAAACCAAGGAGGCCAAAAGTAGAAATGTCGACTTGGAAGGTAAAAAAACACATTTGACTGATTATCGAAATACAAACTATTAGAAAACGTATAATGAAAACCATTATTTAAATTTTGCTCACAATGACAAAATTCGAGGTGGCTCATTCACGGCAACTCGCACCACATCGCTTAACAGCACCTAGTCTCCGTCCACAGCAGGTAACACCAGATCTGGTGTACGCACAGTCGTTCACCTCCCCGAACGTACGTCTCTCTGAAAAGACTCATGACCACACAAACGTCGTAAAATTACTTGAAATGTTGTGTCATGAGGTTGATGTCTGTGAAGGTACTTGTTTTGGTATAGCCGTGCTGCCTCTCCACCGTTTCCATGTGCTTGCCCGTTCACAAACACCATCTCGGCTTGTTCCCGACACGAATAACGGACCATCCTGCCGCTTACAGTGCGCTGCGTCAATCAGACAGTCTGCAACACACATGGAGCACACGGCACGTGGTCAGAGGAACTGTCATTCGTCAGCGCCATCTGCTGTGGCAACGATGCATTCCCGGACACATGTTCATAGCATGTTTTCGTCAATTTCCAGTCAGGCTTTCGACCCTGCAATTTGTCCGTTTTATTAATGTTCGTTCCGTATATCATTTTGTGGATGCTATCGTTCAAAGCCAACCGTTTCCTAATGCTTCCTCTGAAATGCTCAACAACATCTGATTCTTTTATCTTATCCAGGTCCCATTTCCTTGAGAATCAGGCAGCGGTTGACTACATCATGGGAAAGGACCGCAGCAGAAGACGAATGGGTAGCTATAAGAGATGAAACAGCGAAGGTAGCAGAGGGTTAAATCGGTAAAAAGACAAGACATAGTTGAAATCCTTGGATAACACGGGAGGTATTGAATTTGATTAAAGCAGAAAATATAAAAATACAGCAAATGTAACAGGCGGAAGGAAATAAAAAGTTTAAAACATGAGATTGACAGGAACTACAAACTGCCTAAGCAGGAAGGGCTGGAGTACAAATTCAAGAAGCATATTTCACTAGAAGAAAAATAGAGACCGCCTACAAGAAAATTAAAGAGGCCTTTGCAGTATAGGGGAGCAACTGTATGAATATCAAAAGCACATATGGAAAACCAGTCCTAAGAAGGCAATACTTTAGAAAGCGAAGACGACGTAGATGATGATAAGTTGGGGTATATGATACTGGGAGTAGAATTTGACAGAGATCTAAGTCAAAATATGGCCGCGGGAGTAGGCGTTATTCCGTCAGAACTACTGCCAGCCATGACAAAACTCTTCCACCTCGTGTACAAGGCGTATGAGACAGGCGAAATACCCCCAGACTTCACGGAGAATATAATAATTCCAATTCCAATGAAAGCAGTTGCTGACAGATATGAAAATTACGGAACTATAAGTTTAATAAGTCATGGTTGCGAAATACTGACACGAGTTCTTTACAGAAGAATGGAAAAACTGATAGGAACCGACCTCGGGGAAGATAAGTTTCGATTCCGAAGAAATGTAGGAACAAGCGAGGAACTATTGACCCTACTACTTCTCTTAGAAGATAGGTTAAGATAAGGCAAACCTACATTTATAGTATTTGCAGACTCAGAAAAAGCTTTAGACAATGTGTACTCGAATACTCTCTTTGGAATTCTGAAGATATCAAAGATAAAATACAGGGAGCGAAAGGCTATTTACAACTTCTATAGAAACCAAACGATAGTTATAAGAGTCGATGGGCATGAAAGGGAATCTGTGGTTGAGAAAGGAGTGAAACAGGGTTGTAGCCTATCCCTGATGCTATACAATCTGTACACTGAGCAAGCAGTAAAGGAAACTAAAGAAAATGTGGCGTAGGAATTAAAGTTCATAGAGAAGAAATGTAAAATTTGAGGTTTGCCGATTACATTGTAATTCTGTTTTCGATATCAAAAGATTTGGAAGAGCAGTTGAACGGAATGGACAGTCTTGAAAGGAGGATACAAGATGAACATTAATAAAGCAAAACGAGGGTAATGGAATGTAGTCGAGTTAACTCGAGTGACGCTGAGAGAATTAGATTAGGAAATGAAACACTTAAAGCAGTAAAGGAGTTTTGCTATTCGGGGAGCAAAATAACTGATAATGGTCGAAGTAGAGAGGATATAAAATGTATACTCGCAATGGTAAGAAAAGCGTTTCTGAAGAAGATAAATTTGTTAACATCGAATATAGAGTGCAGTGTTAGGAAGTCTTTTCTGAAAGTATTTCTCTGGAGTGTAGTCATCTATGGAACTGAAACAAGGATGATATACAGTTTAGACCAGGAGAGAGTAGAAGCTTTTGAAATGTGGTTCTACAGAAAAATACCGAGTATTTTATGCGTAGATCGCGTAACTAATGAGGAAGTACTGAATAGGCTGGGAGGGACAAGAAATTTGTGGTTCAACTTTATATACTAGAAGATTACGTCGAATGATGCAACACATTCTGAGAGATCGAGTAGTCCCCAATTTCATTTACTTTTGGTGGTAAGTGTGCAGGGTAAAACTCGTAGAGGGAAGACCAAGAGATGAATACACTAAGCAGATTCAGAAGGATGTAGGTTGCAGTAGGTACTGGGAGATGAAGAGGCTTTCAGAAGATAGAGTAGCATGGAAGGCTGCAACAAAGCAGCCTTCGGACTGAAGACCACAACAAAACATCATTCAGACTCAACAACCTACATTAATAAGAATGATACAAATCTAACAATAAACGTGAAAATATGTGCAATATTTACAGCATATGATTGTAAATTACTGAAATGGAATTATAACACGCGCGATTTTTTTAAAAAGCGTTTCTTGTTGAAAATAGTGTCCGTGTCTCTTTAAAAACACTGATGAGTGCCCCGATATGGACATAAAGCATTTTATCAAGCATTTTTAACCATGCCTATTCCTGATCCCGATTAGCAGTCAAAGATATTCGTATGTCTCTGAAAATCAGGAGGAAAATGCTGTAGTACCAAATTAATTTATGTTTTCCTCCATGCAGAGTTCGCCCGACACAAAAATTGGCCAGCACACGCAGTTGAGCTGTTTCGAAAATTCCAAGTGTAGAAATATGAAACCGAAATTGGGTTGCAATAATTACACGTCTGTGTTTGAAACTGATAAACAATATTTTATTCAAAATAATCTCCATTGCTATTTATAATTTCTCCCTCCTCTCCAGCAGGCTATGAATGCCACGCCAAAAAAACAGTTTTTCTTTTGAAGCGAACCAGTCAGCGAGCCATTTTTGTACATTTTCATACAAATTGAGACATTTTTCAGCGAGAGCGCGTCCCAGTGATGCAAACAGATGATAATCGGACGAAGCCAAGTGTGGAGAATAAGCCGCATGCCCTAGTATTTCCCAACTGAACGTCTCCATCGTTTCCCTGACCCGTTCTGCTGTGTATGTTGGGGGGTTATCACGGAGCAATATGACTTTGTGTTGCCTTTTTCCATATTCTGGTCGTTTCTCTCGTAATACTCGATTTAAATTAATCATCTGGTGTTGGTAGCTATCAGTGTTAACGGTTTCAGCAGGTTTTAGCAGCTCATAATAGATTACAACCTTCTGATTCCACTAAACACGAAGTATTGTCTTCTTTCCGAAGCGATTTGGTCTTGCAGTGTTATGTCGATGGTTTGTCTGGATTCACCCATGAGTTACGATGCTTGCTGCTCTCAAAAGATATCCATTTTTCATCACCTGCCACTATTCGATGGAGGAAAAACTGTGTTTTGTATCTGGCGAACACCACTTCACAAGTGGTCTTTCGATTTGCTTGCTGTCTTTCATTTAGTTCATGCGCAACCTATTTTCCCACTTTCTGCACCTTTCCCTTAGCTCTCAACAAAAAAGAAACTGCTTTTTGCGCCACATTCAATTGTTCCGCGAGTTCCTGTTGAGTTTTAGTATCATCTTCATCCAATAAGACCTGCAATTCGTTGTCTTCGAATTTTTTCGGTCGCTTCTCGCGATCGTAGTTTCTCACGTCGAAATCTCCATTTGAATTCTTTGAAACACTCGAAACACTGTGTTTTCCCAAAAGCATGTTCGCCAAAAGCTTCGACAAGCATTCGATGCGATTCTGCAGCAGCTTTCTTCAAATGATAACAGAAAACCAATGCTATCCGCGAATCGTAGTTCGTAGGCACAAAACTCGTCATGATACGGGTTTTGAAACAGATACCGATGCATGGAACTTGGGTTTCTGTGTGTTGACATTCGTCGTCAGCCGTTACAGGAGGCAGATGGTGCTGCAGACGCGGTCGCACTGGCCCTACAATGACGGCTGGCACCATCTATAGGGAAATTCCGGTATTGCACTTCTACACTTGTAACTGCGCGCACAGTTGACCAATTTATGGCATATGCAGAGCTTAGGCAGAAATAAAAGTGATAAAAGTGGAAGCTCGAGAAGACCAAGCGTTTAGAAAAAAATAGCATTTTTGACACGGGCCGGGTGAAACATGAACCTTTTACGCTGACATACTTTCTAAGCAGTGGTTGGCGCAGCCAGTGCGTAACGGTTGTCCGAGGGTCGCGGGGTCGAAATAGTATTCAGAAAGAACTTTATCTTTTTATTCTCAACTTTTACGTTACTTACGTTGAAACTAAACTGAGCTAATGCTCAACATATTCTATTATCAGTATTTTCATACAAGGCATGAAAATGAAAGGTGAAAGCAAAATGTACGAATAAATTCATCTGCAAAAGGTCTGAGGTTACTGTTAATATTATCCGCAAGCATGAACAGCATGGGACTAAAGACACTTTCCTGGGGCACACCCGAAGTTACTTCTACGTCTGGCGATGACTCTCTATCCAAGGTAACACGCTGTGTCCTCCTTACCAAAAGATCGTCAATCTAGTCAAAAATTTTGGTTGTAAAACTATGTGATCAAAAGTATCCGGACGCCTGGCTGAAAATGATTTACAAGCTCGTAGCGCTCTCCATCGATAATGCTGGAAATCAATATGGTGTTGGCCCACCCTTAGTCTTCACGACAGCTTCCATTCTCACAAGCATACGTTCAATCAAGTGCTGGAAGGATCTTCAGGAATGGCAGCCCCATTCTTCTTCTTCTTTTTTTTTTTTTTCATCAGTCTACCGACTGGTTTGATGCGGCCCGCCACGAATTCCTTTCCTGTGCTAACCTCTTCATCTCAGACTAGCACTTGCAACCTACGTCCTCAATTATTTGCTTGACGTATTCCAATCTCTGTCTTCCTCTACAGTTTTTGCCCTCTACAGCTCCCTCTAGTACCATGGAAGTCATTCCCTCATGTCTTAGCAGATGTCCTATCATCCTGTTCCTTCTCCTTATCAGTGTTTTCTACATATTCCTTTCCTCTCCGATTCTGCGTAGAACCTCCTCATTCCTTACCTTATCAGTCCACCTAATTTTCAACATTCGTCTATAGCACCACATCTCAAATGCTTCGATTGTCTTCTGTTCCGGTTTTCCCACAGCCCATGTTTCACTACCATACAATGCTGTACTCCAGACGTACATCCTCAGAAATTTCTTCCTCAAATTAAGGCCGGTATTTGATATTAGTAGACTTCTCTTGGTCAGAAATGCCTTTTTTGCCATAGCGAGTCTGCTTTTGATGTCCTCCTTGCTCCGTCCGTCATTGGTTATTTTACTGCCTAGGTAGCAGAATTCCTTAACTGCATTGACTTCGTGACCATCAATCCTGATGTTAAGTTTCTCGCTGTTCTCATTTCTACTACTTCTCATTACCTTCGTCTTTCTCCGATTTACTCTCAAACCATACTGTGTACTCATTAGACTGTTCATTCCGTTCAGCAGATCATTTAATTCTTCTTCACTTTCACTCAGGATAGCAATGTCATCAGCGAATCGTATCATTGATATCCTTTCACCTTGTATTTTAATTCCACTACTGAACCTTTCTTTTATTTCCATCATTGCTTCCTCGATGTACAGATTGACGAGTAGGGGCGAAAGGGTGCAGCCTTGTCTTACACCCTTCTTAATACGAGCACTTCGTTCTTGATCGTCCACTCTTATTATTCCCTCTTGGTTGTTGTACATATTGTACATGACCCGTCTCTCCTTATAGCTTACCCCTACTTTTTTCAGAATCTCGAACAGCATGCACCATTTTATATTGTCGAACGCTTTTTCCAGGTCGACAAATCCTATGAACGTGTCTTGATTTTTCTTTAGCCTTGCTTCCATTATTAGCCGTAACGTCAGAATTGCCTCTCTCGTCCCTTTACTTTTCCTAAAGCCAAACTGATCGTCACCTAGCGCATTCTCAATTTTCTTTTCCATTCTTCTGTATATTATTCTTGTAAGCAGCTTCGATGCATGAGCTGTTAAGCTGATTGTGCGATAATTCTCGCACTTGTCAGCTCTTGCCGTCTTCGGAATTGTGTGGATGATGCTTTTCCGAAAGTCAGATGGTATGTCGCCAGACTCATATATTCTACACACCAACGTGAATAGTCGTTTTGTTGCCACTTCCCCCAATGATTTTAGAAATTCTGATGGAATGTTATCTATCCCTTCTGCCTTATTGGACCGTAAGTCCTCCAAAGCTCTTTTAAATTCCGATTCTAATACTGGATCCCCTATCTCTTCTAAATCGACTCCTGTTTCTTCTTCTATGACATCAGACAAATCTTCACCCTCATAGAGGCTTTCAATGTATTCTTTCCACCTATCTGCTCTCTCCTCTGCATTTAACAGTGGAATTCCCTTTGCACTCTTAATGTTACCACCGTTGCTTTTAAGGTTGTTTTGACTTTCCTGTATGCTGAGTCTGTCCTTCCGACAATCATATCTTTTTCGATGTCTTCACATTTTTTCTGCAGCCATTTCGTCTTAGCTTCCCTGCACTTCCTATTTATTTCATTCCTCAGCGACTTGTATTTCTGTATTCCTGATTTTCCCGGAACATGTTTGTACTTCCTCCTTTCATCAATCAACTGAAGTATTTCTTCTGTTACCCATGGTTTCTTCGCAGCTACCTTCTTTGTACCTATGTTTTCCCTCCCAACTTCTGTGATGGCCCTTTTTAGAGATGTCCATTCCTCTTCAACTGTACTGCCTACTGCGCTATTCCTTATTGCTGTATCTATAGCGTTAGAGAACTTTAAACGTATCTCGTCATTCCTTAGTACTTCCGTATCCCACTTCTTTGCGTATTGATTCTTCCTGACTAATGTCTTGAACTTCAGCCTACTCTTCATCACTACTATATTGTGATCTGTATATCGGCTCCTGGGTACGCCTTACAGTCCAATATCTGATTTCGGAATCTCTGTCTGACCATGATGTAATCTAATTGAAATCTTCCCGTATCTCCCGGCCATTTCCAAGTATACCTCATCCTCTTGTGATTCTTGAACAGGGTATTCGCTATTACTAGCTGAAACTTGTTACAGAACTCAATTAGTCTTTCTCCTCTTTCATTCCTCGTCCCAAGCCCATATTCTCCTGTAACCTTTTCTTCTACTCCTTCCCCTACAACTGCATTGCAGTCGCCCATGACTATTAGATTTTCGTTCCCCTTTCCATACTGCATTACCCTTTCAATATCCTCATACACTTTCTCTATCTGTTCATCTTCAGCTTGCGACGTCGGCATGTATACCTGAACTATCGTTGTCGGTGTTGGTCTGCTGTCGATTCTGATTAGAACAACCCGGTCACTGAACTGTTCACAGAAACACACCCGCTGCCTTACCTTCCTATTCATAACGAATCCTACACCTGTTATACCATTTTATGCCGCTGCTGATATTACCCGATACTCATGTGACCAGAAATCCTTGTCTTCCTTCCACTTGACTTCACTGACCCCTACTATATCTAGATTGAGCCTAGCCATTTTCCTTTTCAGATTTTCTAGTTTGCCTACCATCTTCAAGCTTCTGACATTCCACGCCCCGACTCGTAGAACGTTATCCTTTTGTTGATTATTCAATCTTTTTCTCGTGGTAACCTCCCCCTTGGCAGTGCCCTCCCTCAGATCCAAATGGGGGACTATTCCGGAATCTTTTGCCAATGGAGAGATCATCATGACACTTCTTCAATTAGAGGCCACATGTCCTGTGGATACACATTAACGCGTCTTTAATGCAGTGGTTTCCATTGTCTTCTGCATCCTCATTTCGTTGATCATTGCTGATTCTTCCGCCTTTAGGGGCAGTTTCCCACCCCTAGGACAAGAGAGTGCCCTGAACCTCTATCCGCTCCTCCGCCCTCTTTGACAAGGCCGTTGGCAGAATGAGGCTGACTTCTTATGCCGGATTATTTATCAAAATTTAGGCAGTGGCGGGGATCGAACCCGGGACCGAAGACGTTTTGATTATGAATCAAAGGCGCTACTTTTTTTTTTTTTTTTTCGTTGCAATTGTTCGTGGCGGACGTCTCAAGACACCCGATTCAGTTCGTCGTTGATCCATTAACCCAGTTTTTTTTTTTTATTACAGAGGGCGCATTACCCTCTGACCGAACACGCTGAGCTACCTACCGTGCCTGCTACCCCTAGACCACGGGTACCCTCATTCTTCACGGAGTACTGAACTGAGGAGAGGTATCGATGTCGGTCGGTGAGGCCCGGCACGAAGTCGGCGTTGCAAAACATCCCAAAGGTGTTCTATAGGATTCAGGTCAGGACTCTGTGCAGGCCAGTCCTTTACAGGGATGTTATTGTCGTGTAACCACTCCGCCACAGGCCGTGCATTATGAACAGGTGCTCGATGGTGTTGAAAGATGCAATCGCCATCCCCGAATTGCTCTTCAACAGTGGGAAGCAAGAAGGTGCTTAAAACATCAATTTAGACCTGTGCTGTGATAGTGCCATGCAAAACAACAAACCCCCTCCATGAAAAGACACGACCACATCATAACACCACCGCCTTCGGATTTTACTGTTGGCACTACACAACTGGCAGATGAAGTTCACCGGGCATTCGCCGTACCCACACCCTGCCATCGGATCGCCACATTGTGTACCGTGATTCGTCACTCCACACAACGTTTTTCCACTGTTCAATCGTCCAATGTTTACGCTCCTTACACCAAGCGAGACGTCGTTTGGCATTTACCGGCGTAATGTGTGGCTTACGACCAGCCGCTCGTCCGTGAAATCCAAGTTTTCTCACTTCCGCCTAACTGTCACAGTACTTGCAGTGGATCCTGATGCAGTTTGGAATTCCTGTGTGATGGTCTGGGCAGATGTCTGTCTATTGCATATTACGATCCTCTTCAACTGTCGGCGGTCTCTGTCAGTCAACAGACGTGGTCGGCCTGTACGGTTTTGTGCTGTACGTGTCCCTTCACGTATCCACTATCACACCGGAAACAGTGGACCTAGGGATGTTTAGGAAAGTGGAAATCTCGCGTACAGACGTATGACACAAGTGACACGCAATCAGCTGACCACGTTCGAATTCCGTGAGTTCTACGGAGCGCCCCATTCTGCTCTCTCACGATGACTAATGACTACTGAGGTCACTGATATGAAGTACCTAGTAGTAGGTGGCAGCAAAATGCACCTAATATGAAAAACGCATGTTTTTCGGGGTGCCCGGATATTTTTGATCACATAGTGTACTTCAAACGATTGTACTTTTGAAAAGAACCGTAAATGTGGTACTGAGTCAAATGCTTTTTAGAAATCAAAAAATACTGCATCTACCTGACTGCCTCGGTCCATAGCTTTCAGTATGATATGAAAGAAAATTCTTCACGTGATATACGTTTTCAGAATCGATGGGGGAGGTCATTCTGTTCGACATACGTCAATAAGTTATTTGTGAAAAAAGTATTGTATACCAGGAGTAAATCTAATGATTGTCTCGAACTAGAAGTCTGTAAATATATGTGTATACGAATTAGCTTATTTTAAATTGATCTAAATTTGTAAATACTTTGACATGTCCTACATCCTTGTACGACGAGGTATACGGATGAATAAAGCTGCTACTGCTACTACTACTACTACATTATGCTTGACGTCAGAGGATGTTCTAAGATTCTGCGACAAATCGATGACCAGATACTGGACGGTACTTTCGTGGATCACTTCCGCTACCGGTCTTGTAGACAGGAAAGACCTGTGCTTTTTCCAACTGGACACGATTTTTTGTTTAGTTAGAAGAGGTGGTAACTCAGCCGCAAATTCAATATAGAATCTGACAGGGATTCCATCGGGCCCTGGAGCTTTATTGAATTTTAGCGATATCAGCTGTTGCACAACACCATTGACACTAATACTTATTTCACTCATCTTCTCAGTGGTACGAGCATTAAATTGCGACGGTTCTCCTACGGTTTCCTTTGTAAAGGAACATTTCAGTTTCTGCTTTGTTGCCCTCACTTTCAGCTCCTGTCTCATCCGTAAGTGACTGGGCACCAACTACGGTGCCACTAACGGACTTTACATACGACGAAAAATTATTTGACTACTTTTCCTTTTACATAATCCTTTAAGAGTGTCGTATCCTTTACGTGGAAACTATAGTTATGGCTTAGTATCAAAGAAGCTACATCAGAAATTCGGACATAAATAATAAAACTATTGAAAGAGCAAATGTGAAGGCAGTAAGACAAAACACTGTGAGTTGCCCATTGCCTGGCGGCTTTGTGGGCACGTGACGCGGTAATAAAGTATCGGGTGATCAAGAAGTCAGTATAAATTTGAAAATTTAATAAACCACGGAATAATGTAGATAGAGACGTAAAAATTGAAACACATGCTTGGAATGACATGGGGTTTTATTAGAACCAAAATGCAGGATGGCGTTCCACCCCACATTGCTAGACGCGTGAAAGATCTCTTGCGCGCGTCGTTTGTTGATGATCGTGTGCTCAGCCGCCACTTTCGTCATGCTTGGCCTCCCAGGTCCCCAGACTTCAGTCTGTGCGATTATTGGCTTTGGGGTTACCTGAAGGGGCTAGTATATCGTGATCGACCGACACCTCTAGGGGTGCTGAAAGACAACATCCGACGCCAATGCCTCACCATAACTCCGGACATGCTTTACAATGCTGTTCACAACATTATTCCTCGACTGCAGCTGTTGTTGAGGAATGATGGTGGACATATTGAGCATTTCCTGTGAAGAACATCATCTTTGCTTTGTCTTACTTTGTTATGCTAATTATTGATATTCTGGTCAGATGAAGCGTCATCTGCCGGACATTTTTTGAACTTTTGTATTTTTTTGGTTCTAATAAAACCCCATGTCACTCCAAGCATGTGTGTCAATTTGTACCTCTCTATCTGCATCATTTCGTGATTTATTCAGTTTTCCAATTTATACTGACTTTTTGATCACCCGGTATGCGACGATGCGGCCCCGAAATGGGGACATTCACTGACATAAGAGACTTCGACGTGGTCCTATACCTGGGAACGAGCAGCTCAGAAATGGCGAATCTGGTCGGCTGTTCACGTGCTAATGTCATTAGCACCTACGGAAAGTGGTTGAAGGACGATGAAATCACGAATAGGCACACGGTGTAGGACATTCATGTCTCATAACAGAACGTTGCACACCTGGGAACAAACATATTCGAAATGTGAAAGCTGGATGGCCTTTTTGTGTGTGCTACTGTCAGGTGCATGTGTGGAAACTGATCAGAGGACGGTGAAGCCGTGAGTAGGCGACAAAATGTTGAGTGCCCACACTTCATCACAGAAAGTTCCTTTAACGAAGAGTACAATTCTGCTGCAGCCACAAGTATTTCAGAGCACGTAGCTGAAGATGGAGCTCTGCAGCAGATGACCCCTACGTGTTCACACGTTGACCCTATGACATTGTCAGTTACGATTGCATGTGATCGTCGAGATTGGGCCATGGATCAATGGAAACGAATCAAGTGCGTGAATGAAACCCGTTTTTTTTTGCTATACCCTGTCGACTGTACTGTCTGAATATTTTTCCATCCAGGTAAATGATTGCTCGAAACATTCACCCTGCCACGACGACTTGATTCTTAGTGCAGACCACGTGCATCCTTTCACGCTCAATGTTTTTCTCAATGGTGATGGCACCTTTCAGTAGGATTACTCACCCATGTCACAATGTCAGAATCGTGCTACGGTGATTTGAAGAGCAAGACAGTGAAGTAAAGTTAATAACTGCTCCATACCCACTAAACAGTGGCCCGTAATTTGCACGAGCTGTGACTTTTCTACAGCCACGTGCTGCCTTATACATTCAGAAAACTAACAACAACTTGTCGAGTCCATGCCACACAGAATCGCTTCTGTATTGCATTCCAGAGGCAGACCAACATGCTGTCAAGCAGGTGCTCATAATGTTATAACTCATCTCACATTTGTCATAAAAGACTTTACTACTTATATGACCTTTCGACAATTGCTTAAAATTATTCAGCACTGTTTTTAAATTATGTAAGGAGTAACGCTGATTTTCGTCAGATCACCAAGGTTAAGTGATATAAGCCTTGGCTAGCGCTGGGATAGGTGACTATCTGGGTCTGCCAAGTGCTGTTGGCAAGCAGGGTGCACATAGCCATTTTCAGGCCAACTGAGGAGCTAGCTGATTGAGAAACAGCAGCTCCAGTCACAAAACCAGCTGGGAGAGAATCGTGCTGACCACGTCAGCGACGCCCATCGTCTGAGAATGACATAGCAGTCAGTCGGTACCATTGGGTCTTCTGAGATCTGTTCAGATGAAGAAATAGAAACACAGGAAAATCGTTTCTTTTGTTGCCATACGCTATTGATTCATTTACATATCACTGAATGATAAATATTCAAGATATGGGTATTTTTTACGATTTACGATTGTCTGCCTCGACAGCTGAGCGGTCAAAGGGACAGAATGCCATGCAAAGGGGCCTGGGCTCGATTCCCTGCTGGGTTGCAGATTTTCTCCGCTCAGAGACTGGGTGTTGTGTTGCCTTCATCATCATCTCATCCCCATAGACACGCAAGTCACAGAAATGGCGGAAACTAAAAAGACATGCACCAGGCGAATCACCTACCCAACGGGAGGCCCTAGCCACACGACATTTCATTTCAATAGTACATTTAATGAGTGAAATTTCTAAGGAACTCAAGAATATCTTACTTACTTCCACGAATGTTAGCCCACTATGCAACACCATATTAAAAACCAAACTCCCAGAGAGACAAGTTTCTGATTATGAAATGCACAGGTATCATATACTTCACTAATCGAAGATGTCGTACACTGCATGAGTCTCCAACTTACATTTCAAAATGCTGGCAGTGTTGCTGAATAAGGGCAACAACTCTTGTTATTATGTAGACTACTATGTTATTAATTTGTGTGCCTGACTTTTAAATTTGAATAAACACTGATTTACTACACATACTCGTAATTGCACTGCATGCAAATTTCAAGCAACAACCATGTACAAATTTATTTGCCTTGTTGCTAACAGTCAACTTAATGATTTGTTAATCTGCTTTTCTTCCACAGTACGACTGGAATATTCATTAATCTAAAAAAAAGGCAGCTTGAGAGCTCTCAGAATACTGCCAATCCACTACGAGGGTAAGTTATTTTCTAGTCCCAAATACATACACATCTATAATAGTCAACTTTTGTAAAACTTATTCATACATTTTTGAATTTACAGTTGTTTGTGTTTTCTGGCTGCAACCAAAATGCAAATGAACTACAAGTGTCATATGTGAAGGCAGGGGGCGCAGCATGTCTGGACTTATTTTCATATTTTCATGTTTTCATATGTCTGATCTTTTAAATCAATAAATCACATTCACGTAAAGACAATGTGTAAGGTGCCACCATGGTTAAGACACTGAACTTGTAGTTATGATGAGTGGGGTGAAATTTCCCTGCATTTACGGTTTCCATTATTTCCCAAAATTACTTAAGGCATATGTTGGGATGGTTCCCTTGAAAGACCTTAATAGCAATTTGCACATTCATAATACAGATAATCTGTGAAGAGCACAATAATTTTCACACTCAGCTTCCTGTGGAGGTATCAGAAAAGTTTATGTAGCTTTGGTCATTTGTAAAGTCAATGAATAGATTGGTCTTTTGTGTAGTCAATGAATAGATCCCAATCTTTCATTCAAAATTTCATGGATCTTTCTATTACTGAACTGAATAAAGCTGACACAAAGCAAAAATATTAAAGTCAACTAAAACAAATATGTTCACACATGAGGATACTACAACACCAATGTTTCACTGTTCCACAAACATTCAAATGAAAGACACTGAAAAAAGCACTCCCAATACTGGAATACAATCAAAATTACTTGAAGTGGAGGAGGCACCAGACTTTGATGTAATTCCTACTACATTTTACATTGAATATAATGGATAGCTGGCCTCATAATAATTATCTATTGCGCACTCCCAAGTTAATGGAAAAAGTGCAATCATTCCGTCTACAGAAAAGATAAAAGAATTGTTACACCAATATCACTGACATCCATTTGTTGCAGGGTCCTAGAGCTCAAACATTATGACATTTCTGGGGCAAAAGAATGTTTTCTCAAAGAATCAACATGGGTTCAAAAGCAACAGCATGTGTGCGACATCCATATCTTGCAAATAGTAGATGCAAGTGAACAAGTAGATTTCACTTTCCTGGACTTCTAAAATGCGCTCATATGGAGTAACCTCATAACTATGTGACTGGCACAATGAATTTTTGACTAATAGAAACCAGCACATTATAATAGATAGCAAATGTTCAGCAAAAATGAAAGTAACATTGGGCAGTCCTCAAAAAAGTGAAATATGACCACTAATGTTGTTAATGTACAGGGTGTTTATTTTAACTGAAGACAACTAAATATCTCAAAAATAAAGGATCGTATTAAAAAATATGCCAGATAAAAAGTTACTAGTAGTAAAGGGCCCATCTTTCTCTGCTACAACTGGCCACTTTCTAACCACCCTTCCTATGTGGGCAGGATCAACTTTGCATTGTCAAATTGGAACCTATTTGGAACATATTTGGATTCTACACCAAAAAATATCTATAGTTCACTCAAACCACTGTTTCATTCATGGTAGATTGTGCTGCAAATGACAAATATTATGTGTGCCAGTTTATGCAATTTAGAACTGACACGTTTGATACTATACTTCGTTTATGATGCAAATGTAAACTTTTGTGCTCTAATGGTTGATACTGATGTTCATGCATTACTTGAGTGTTGCAAATATGATTGTGCAATACAGATAAACTGGCTGTACAGTGACATTTCTGACAAATAAACTAC
Organism: Schistocerca americana; assembly: GCF_021461395.2. Classification (NCBI taxonomy): domain Eukaryota; kingdom Metazoa; phylum Arthropoda; class Insecta; order Orthoptera; family Acrididae; genus Schistocerca; species Schistocerca americana. The sequence continues at coordinate 65,202,181 of NC_060128.1, read as the reverse complement.
TTGTATGGTAGCGTAGTTCGTCTGTTCCCTAAAGATTTGGTTGTGGTGATCCCGCAAAGCCTCAGAATGCTCAATTTTTGCAGCTGCCCTCAGACCCTGCCACCAGGGTGACTGATTTCGATCTGTGTTTCCACCCACTTTTCATGCTGGCCACTTTACCACTACTGGCGACCAGCAGTATGCAAAACCACAACCACTGTAATAAGGTAAAATATGAAAGGCAAAGGGACTCACCAGTATAAAGCATTCCGATGGAAACAGAAAACTATTATATTTATGTTGTTGCTCCCTGACCATGATAAACACAGTTTCTAACATTGAAACAGCTAACCATACTGTATAGTATAATCAAATTTGCAACACTAAAGTACATTTCAAACACAGATATCAAATGTTAGAACACACAGGTTTACATTTAGATCACAATAAAGTGCATCGGTTCTTAATTTCAAAAACAGGCACACCTAAAATGCATCAATTACAAGACCATCTACCATGATTGGAAAACAATGGTTTGAGTAAACTGCACATATTTCTTGGCACAGAATCTGAATATTCAATAAAAATGGATGTTTTCCATTTGAAAATACAAAGTTGACTCTGATCACACAGAGGGGCGGTTAGGTGGTGACTAGCTGTAGCACAGACAGATGTGTTGTTTTTGACACATCTAGTTGTCTCAAGTTAAAACAAATGCCCTGTGCCCTGTACAGAAACAAGTTATCAGATGGAGTAAACACCATTTTCAGGTTGTTCGCTTTCTATGCCATTGTCTACAGGACAGCATATATTTGTTACACAATTGCAAAGAAATAAAAGCTGCAGATAAAGTTTCCACTTGGTATAATGAATGGCAGTTGTCTTTAGATGTGAACAGATGGAGCCTAATGCTTGTAACAAAGAGAAAGAATCAAAGAGCATCCAACTGAAAGTTTAGTGGTCAACATGTAAACAGTTACAAACTAAATGATGCAACTATTTAAAATTGAGTAGACATATGAAATCAAAAGTAAATAAGTAAATGGATAACTTAGTTTTTTTGAAGGGTTCTGGGAAAGTAGTGCAGAGTATCTGTAAAGGGACCTGCACAGAAGACATTGGATCAGTTCTGGAAAATTGCTCCAGTGTTTAGAGACTTCACCCTGTAGGCAACAAATAAATTCAGATGCATACTGTTAGGATTGTAACAGGTCACTAATACTGTACTAAAGTGAAACAGAGATGGTCAGAGTACTAAAGTTGAAGTTTTTGAAGGAAAGCCAATGTTGTTCTTGTGAAATCTTGTTGGGTAAATTTAAGAACCAATACTTTTTAATTTATATTTAGACCTTATTGAGGTAACGCAAACAATAGATTATGAAATTTAATAAAAAAGAGAGCATGAGAGGCATAAATACAGTATTATCAAAACTCCTTTGTTTGCTGACAACTCAGTTCTAGTTGGGGATAACAAACATAACTTTCGGAGAGAACTATACGAACTATATAAAATAGCAAAGTAATATAAGTGAAGCATATCAACAAACAAAACCAAGTTAATGACATTCCAAAGTTCACAAGCTGTAAGATGTAAATTCAGTTTAAAAAAAAACTATTGAACAACTTAACATCCTCATATTCTTGGGCTGTGACATATATCGCAGTGAAGTAGATATTGAAAAAAGGTTGTGAGATTCAATGTGATGTGTGGCATCATTAAAAGAATGCTCCAGAAAAAATACGAAAAGGCAAAGCGTTAAAATTTTATGAAGTTCTGGCAGTTCTCTGTGGATTATATGCAAGTGAAAACTGTACTATGAACCCTAGAACACATAGTAGCTTAGATGAAATTTCTGAGAACAGCCAATGGAACAACAAGAACAGACAGATTAAAAAATGAGACCATCCAGAAGACTATAGGAATTTATAATTTAAATGTTAATATTAAGGAATACAGATAAGAATGGAAAGATCATACATGAAGGACTGGCAATGAATATATTCCAAAACAACTGATACAGTACACAATTAAAGGGAGAAGAAATATAGGCAGACCCAACAAGAGAGGATGGGCAGATCAAGAAGCTGCAAAAGACCATTTGGCCTAAAGCTTGAAGGAGAACTAGCTGATAGAAACTCTGGACTCCTGATTCCAGAAAGGGGAATGGAGGGGGGGGGGGGGAAGTGTATTTTTTGTCCTCTCCCCCCCCCCCCCCCCTTTGCTGATGCCTATGCATGGCTTCCAGAGTTTGTTTGTCAGTTTAGATGTAACAGGACATGGATAGATTCCTTTCCCATCCTTATTCAATCATATCTCAAGCTACATCTAATGACCTGATAGTTGGTGAAATTTTTAATCCTAATCTTCTTTCTTTCATATTCAGGAAAGAATCATAAACTGCCCTTCCAAATTGCTCAGGACAATAATTTGTAATCAAAGCCATATTTAAATAACTATACTGGGAATACATAAATTCTCCCACTTCAGTTTCAAAGTTGTAAGTGATAAGTTCGAGTTGCATGACAGCTGGTACAGCTACACATCGTAAAAGTGACGAAAAATTAGACTATATGCTGAGTACTGACATGTTTCACAGAAATTTATCATTAATTTTTTATCTTTCAGAGTCAGCAAGAAGCAGAGGAAGGCTTTGAAGAAGACTGTTGATCAACGAGTAGTGTAAGTCTATAAGTCATAATTACATATTGGTTTATTTATTTATTTAGTCCTTTGATCATGTACAGTGTACAAGATGATACTGGCCTTAGCTCTAGTCACTACCAAAAACAGTATTCAAGATTATATGTACTTCTACGTGTTATTTCCTATGGAAGTTACTGATCTATACATTTATTGTAGTTCAAGTTTTCACTTACTGAATAGAAGCAGTGTTGGCATAGATATTGTTGTGGCAACAATAATTATGAAAGTACAAAGAAGAACAAAAACAAGCATAAAGATACATATGTTCAGTAAGCTAGATAAAAAATTGGTAGTGTTATATCTCGATGAGGAACTTGAAACTTTCAGCACAGGGCAGGAGCATGTATAGAAACCCTGGCTCAAGTTTAAATAGTTGACCATGCACTGGATAGATGCATACCCCGTAGAACAGTTCATAATGGGAGGGAAGGAGGGAACCTCCATGGTACACGGTAAACAAACTTTTAAGGAAAGAGATATTGTCACATAACAGATGTAAAACAAAGCATACAGTTATAGATAGACAGATGCTGAATGAACTGGGCAGTCAAGGGAGCAATGTGTGATGCCTTCAGTGACTACTGTAGCACAATATTGCCAAGTGACCTTTCACAGACCCCAAAGAAATTCTGGTCAAACGTAAAGGCTGTTAGAGTACCAAAGTAATAGTCCAGTCTCCAGCGAATGAGATTTTGTTGTTGTGCTCTTCAGTCCGAGACTGGTTTGATGAAGCTCTCCCTGCTGCTCTATCCTGTGCAAGCTTCTTCATCTCCCAGTACCTACTGCAACCTACATCATTCTGAATCTGCTTAGTGTATTCATCTCTTGGTCTCCCTCTACGATTTTTACCCTCCACGCTGCCCTCCAATACTAAATTGGTGATCCCTTGATGCCTCAGAACATGTCCTACCAACTGATCACTTCTTCCGGTCAAGTTGTGCCACAAACTCCTCTTCTCCCCAATTCTGTTCAATACCTCCTAATTAGCTATGTGATCTACCCATCTAATCTTCAGCATTCTTCTGTAGCACCACATTTGGAAAGCTTCTATTCTCTTCTTGTCCACACTATTTACCGTCCACGTTTCACTTCCATACATGGCTACACTATATACAAATACTTTCAGAAATGACTTCCTGACATTTAAATCTATAAACAATGTTACAAATTTCTCTTCTTCAGAAACGCTTTCCTTGCCATAGCCAGTCTACATTTTATATCCTCTCTACTTCGACGATCATCAGCTATTTTGTTCCCCAAATAGCAAAACTCCTTTACTACTTTAAGTGTCTCATTTCCTAATCTAATTCCCTCAGCATCACCTGACTCAGTTCGACTACATTCCATTATCCTCATTTTTCTTTTGTTGATGTTCATCTTATACCCTCCTTTCAAGACACTGTCCATTCCATTCAACTGCTCTTCCAAGTCCTTTGCTGTCTCAGAATTACAATGTCTGCGAACCTCAAAGTCTTTTTTTTTTTTTTTTTGTTTCCTTTACTGCTTGCTCAATATACAGACTGAATAGCATCAGGCAGAGGCTACAACCCTGTCTCGCTCCCTTCCCAACCACTGCTTCCCTTTCATGTCCCTCGACTCTTATAACTGCCGTCTGGTTTCTGTACAAATTGTAAGTAGCCTTTTGCCCCCTGTATTTTACCCTTGCCACCTTCAGAATTTGACAGAGAGTATTCCAGTCAACATTATCAAACGCTTTCTCTAAATCTACAAATGCTAGAAATGTACAACATTTCTACAGAATCCAAACTGATCTTCCCGGAAATTGGCTTCTACCAGTTTTTCCATTTGTCTGTAAAGAATTCACGTTAGTATTTTGCAGCTGTGACTTATTAAACTGATAGTTCGGTAATTTTCACATCTGTCAACACCTGCTTTCTTTGGGATTGGAATTATTATACTCTTCTTGAAGTCTGAGGGAATTTTGCCTGCCTCATACATCCTGCTCACCAGATGGTAGAGTTTTGTTAGGTCTGGCTCTCCCAAGGCTGTCAGTAGTTCTAAAGTAATGTTGTCTACTCCCGGGCCCTTGTTTCGACTCAGGTCTTTCAGTGCTCTGTCAAACTCTTCACACAGTATCATATCTGCCACTTCATCTTCATCTACATCCTCTTCCATTTCCATAATATTGTCCTCAAGTACATCGCCCTTGTATAGACCCCCTATATACTCCTTCCACATTTCTGCTTTCCCTTCTTTGCTTAGAACTGTGTTTCCACCTGAGCTCTTGATATTCATACAAGTGGTTCTCTTTTCTCCAAAGGTCTCTTTAATTTTCCTATAGGCAGTATATATCTTACTCCTAGTGAGATAAGCCTCTACATCCTTACATTTTTCCTCTAGCCATCCCTGCTTAGCCGTTTTGTGCTTCCTGTCGATCTCATTTTTGAGACGTTTGTATTCCTTTTTGCCTGCTTCATTTACTGCGTTTTTGTATTTTCTCCTTTCCTCAGTTAAATTCATTATCTCTTCTGTTACCCAAGGATTACTACCAGCCATCATCTTTTTACCTACTTGATCCTCTGATGCCTTCACTATTTCATCTCTCAAAGCTACCCATTCTTCTTATACTGTATTTCTTTCTCCCATTCCTGTCAATTGTTCCCTTATGCTCTCCCTGAAACTCTGTACAACCTCTGGTTCTTTCAGTTTATCCAGGTCCCATCTCCTTAAATTCCCACCTTTTTGCAGTTTCTTCAGTTTTAATCTACAGTTGATAACCAACAGATTGTGGTCAGAGTCCACATCTGCCCCTGGAAATGTCTTACATTTTAAAACCTGGTTCCTAAATCTCTGTCTTATTATTATATAATCTAACTGAGACCTTCCAGTATCTCCAGGTTTCTTCCATGTATACAACCTTCTTTCATGATTCTTGAACCAAGTGTTAGCTATGATTAAGCTATGCTCTGTGCAAAATTCTACCAGGCGGCTTCCTCTTTCATTTCTTAGCCCCAATCCATATTCACCTACTGTTTCCTTCTCTCCCTTCTCCTACTATCGAATTCCAGTCACCCATGACTGTTCAATTTTCATCTCCCTTCACGATCCGAATAATTTCTTTTATCTCATCATATATTTCATCAATTTCTTCGTCATCTGCAGAGCTAGTTGGCATATAAACTTGTACTACTGTAGTAGGCGTGGGCTTCAATTCTATCATGGCCACAATAATGCATTCACTATGCTGTTGGTAGTAGCTTACCCGCACTCCTATTTTTTTATTCATTATTAAACCTACTCCTGCATTACCCCTATTTGATTTTGTATTTATAACCCTGTATTCAACTGACCAAAAGTCTTGTTTCTCCTGCCACCGAACTTCACTAATTCCCACTATATCTAACTTCAACCTATCCATTTCCCTTTTTAAATTTTCTAACATACCTGCCCAATTAAGGGATCTGACATTCCAAGCTCTGATCCGTAGAACGCCAGTTTTCTTTCTCCTGAAAATGACGTCCTCTTGAGTAGTCTCCGCCCGGAGATCCGAATGGGGGACTATTTTACCTCCGGAATATTTTACCCAAGAGAATGCCATCATCATTTAATCATACAGTAAAGCTGCATGCCCTCGGGAAAAATTACGGCTGTAGTTTCCCCTTGCTTTCAGCCGTTCACAGTACCAGAACAGCAAGGCCGTTTTGGTTAGTGTTACAAGGCCAGATCAGTCAATCATCCAGACTGTTGCCCCTGCAACTATTGAAAAGGCTGCTGCCCCTCTTCAGGAACCACACATTTGTCTGGCCTCTCAACAGAAACCCCTCCGTTGTGGTTGCACCTACGGTACAGCTATCTGTATTGTTGAGGCACAGAAGTCTCCCTACCTCCCCACCAATGGGAAGGTCCATTGTTCATGGGGGGGGGGGGGGGGGGGCGTATGAGATAGTGAATGAAATTAGGGTAGCAAAGCAAAAGCTTAAATACTAAACTCTCTTTTCAAATGCTCCTTTACACAGGAAAACTCAGGAGAATTGCCCCAATTTAATCTTCGCACCACTGGAAAGATAAGTGAAATCAGTACTAGTGTAAGTGGTGTTGAGAAACAGCTGAAATCATTAAAGTTGAACAAACCTCCAGGACACAATAGAAACCCTATCAGAGTCTATACTGAATCTGCAGCTGAGTTAGCCCTTCTTCTAACTATAATATATCATAGAACCCTTGAACAAAAAACTGTACCCAGTAGTTGGAAGGAAGCACAAGCTACACCTGTCTACAAGAAGGAAAGTAGAAGTGAACCACAAAACTCCTGTTCAGTATCCTTGACACTGATTTGTTGTAGAATCTTAGAACATATTCTGAGCTCAAACATAGGGGTATCTCAACCTCCTCAATGCCAACCGGCATGGATTTCAAAAACATTGACCAAGTGAAGTTCAGCTCACGATTTTCTCAAATGACATACTGAAAGCTTTTGATTGAGGCAGTCAGGTAGATGCAGTATTTCCTGATTTCAGAAAAGCATTTGACTCCATACCACACCTCCACTTATTGACAAAAATATGATCATGTGGGGGATCAAGTGAAATTTGTGACTGGATTGAGGACTTTACGGTAGGGAGAAGACAACAAGTTATGTTAGATGGAGAGTAATCATCAGATATAGAAGTAACTTCAGGTGTGCCCCAGGGAAGTAGGTTCAGGCCCTCGCTCTTCATGTTGTATATTAGTGACCTTACAGACAATATTAAAATAAAATCAGGCGTTTTGCAGATGATGTAATTATCTATAATGATGTACTGTCTGAAAGAAGCGACATGAATATTCAGTCAGGATTTCAAAGTGGTGCAGAGATTGACAACTTGCTTTATATGTTCAAAAATGTAAAATTTTGCACTTCACAAAATGAAAAAAATGTAGTAACCAAATACCTACAATATCTGTGAGTCACTGTTGGCGTCTACTATTTCATACAAATACTTGGGTGTAACACTTTGTAGAGATATGAAATGGAATGATCAGATATGTTCAGTCGTGGATAGAGCAGGTGGTAGACTTCAGTTTATTGATAGACTACTGCAGAAGTGCAATAAATCTACAAAGGAGATTGCTTACAAATCACTCATGTCACCAGTTCTAAAATATTGCTTAAGTGTATGGGACCTATACCAATCAGACTAACAGGGGATACTGAACGTATACAGAAAAGGACAGCACAAAAGATCACAGATTTCTTTAATCCAAGAGAGAGTGACACAGAGATACTAAAGAAACTAAACTGGAATATTCTTGAAGATAGGTGAAAACTACCCAAGAAAGTCTATTAACAAAGTTTCAAGAACCAATTTTAAATGGTTACTGTAGGAACGTACTGCAATTCTCTACGTAATGCTCAAACAATCATTATTCCCACACTGCATTCAAGAATGGAACAGGACGAAACCCTAATAACTGGTACAATGGGATGTACCCTTTGCCATGCATCTTACAGGGGTTTGCAGAGTATAGATGCAGGTGCAGATTCACTGACAGATCTTTCAAAAGAATTAATACTTAGTATACATTTTATATCATTTGGAAACTTACTGAATTGCTTAAAAATCCATATGGTGTGTACCTTTCTAATTCAACTTGTAGTGACTTTTAATCTAGTGTTGTGATTATGTAGCTCATTTCTTCTGATACTATACACATCAAAAAAAGTTTTGCATCACTCCTGTTTCCAGAACTCCTGAAGATAGACATAGACTGTTGATATTGTATCAGAGACACAGTCCCTTTGACTGTTCAGAGATGCCACTAAACCCACCCAAAGATGTAAACGACCATGCATGAGCCGCGCCTATTACGCAGAGGCGGTCCGATGAGTTCCAGTAATTCCATCAGGAAGGAGAAACAAGGCTCGTGTTGTCTGTAGTTAAACCATGCCTAGACAGTCAATACCACAGTTTGATTGTGTCCGCATTGTTACTTTGTGCCAGGAAGGGCTCTTAACAAGGGAAGTGTCCAGGCATCTCAGAGTGGACCAAAGTAATGTTGTTCAGACATGAAGGAGATGCAGAGATACAGGAATTGTTGATGGCATGCCACACTCAGGCTGCCCAAGGGCTACTACTGCAGTGGATGACCGCTACCTATGGATTTTGGCTCTGAGGAACCCTGTTGAATAATGCTTTTTGTGAAGCCACAGGATGTCGTGTTACAACTCAAACTGTGTGCAATAGGATGCATGATGCGCAACTTCACTCCTGATGTCCATCTTTTCAACCATGACACCATGCAGCATGGTACAGATGGACCCAACAACATGTTGAATGGACTGCTCAGGATTGACATTTTCAACCAGACAATCGTCGGAGATGTGTTTGGAGACAACCCGGTCAGGCTGAATGCCTTAGACACACTGTCCAGTGAGTGCAGCAAGGTGGAGGTTCCCTGCTGTTTTGGTGTGGCATTATGTGGGGCCAACGTATGCCACTGGTGGTCATGGAAGGCGCCGTAACGGCTGTACAATACGTGAATGCCATCCTCCGACCGATATTGGCGAGGCATTCGCCTTCATGGACGACAGTTCGCACCCCCATCGTGCACATCTTGTGAATGACTTCCTTCAGGATGACATTGCTTTACTAGAGTGACCAGTATGTTCTCCAGGCATGAACCCTATTGAACATGCCTGGGATAGATTGAAAAGAGCTGTTTAAAGACGATGTGACTCACTGACCATTCTGAGGGATCTACACCAAATTGCCATTGAGGGTTGGGACAATCTGGACCAACAGTGCCTTGATGAACTTGTGGATAGTATGCTACGACGAATACAGGCATGCATCAATGCAAGAGGACATGCTACCGGGTATTAGAGGTACCGGTGTGTACAGCAATCTGGACCACCACCTCTGAAGGTCTCGCTGTTGGTGGAACAATATGCAATGTGTAGTTTTCATGAGCAATAAAAAGGGCAGAAATGCTGTTTATGCTGATCACTATTCCAATATTCTGTGTAGGTTCCAGAACACTCAGAACTGAGGTGATGCAAACCTTTTTTTGATGAGTGTATTATCATTTCCGACTCCTTTTTTTTTTTTTTTCTTATATATACATTAGTCTGTCAAGAATAATCATATATGATGTTGATAGCACTTACAGTGTTTTAAATATCAATTTACATGACTTTCTAGCTCTGCTCCCTGTATTAATGGTGATGGCTCATTTTTGAATTCTGAAGGTCCCCAGAGCTGCTAGCAAATTTCTCCAGAATATGAGTTAGTATTTTAAATGTGCATTAAAATAAGTGTAATAGGCAGATGTTAGTGCCTTGCCTATGCATTTATCCATTCTTTTAGAGCCCTTGAAAGACAGTACTCTGATTTTAATGTGTTCAATGTATTTACCCACTTTAGATCACATTAAATCAAATTTTTTATGTCTTTATTCACAATGGGTTGTTGGTTGATGATGATGGTATCTGGATAATGCAAGGTGTCGTTTCAACAGTTATTAAAATGTAATGCTACTGTTTTCCTATTGTTTACTATATTGATTCACTATTGACCATTTATTTACTGCTAATTGATTTGTAACAGAGTTTGCTTCGATATCTTCATTTTTTGCTGCTTTTCTAATATTGTTGTGCCATCATTATCTGTTTCCATAATCTGATTTTTTTCATTTAACAGTGTCAGTTATTTACATTTTACTCTCAACAGCCATCTTCTTAATATGCAATACCTTTTCATTCACACTTTTTTTTTTTTTTTTTTTTTTTTTTTTTTTGTGTGTAAGTTGGCGTTCCACCTCCTTAACAGCCATTTGGGCATGTATAAAAAAAATATGTGTCTGAATTTTGTTCTACACTATAACACATTCAAAGCTGATCAGAATTGAAGTGTATTCCTTGGATAGGTTTAATCATTGGAAGGAACAGCACTGTCTGTTAAAAGTGAATGTCAACAAATCAGCAGTACACTAGGTAATTCTGATATGTTGTGGGGGATCGAAGGATCATGTATGTGTGCATTTCTTTATATGATACTCAGTTCACAACACATACCTCACATTAGCTGGACGCTGGGGGAAAATACTAACTTGCTACAGTCCTGAATAACTTTGTTCAGTTAGTTAAAAGGAACTTTCTTGTAGTGTTTCCAATGTCTGCATCACTGAGAGCCAAAGAAACTGGTACACCTGCTTAATATCATCTAGGACCCCCGCAAGCACGCAGAAGTGCCATTACACAACATGCTATGAACTCAACTAATGTCTGAAGTAGTGCTGGAGGAAATTGACACCATGAATCCTGCAGGGCTGTCCATAAATTCGTAAGAGTACAAGGGAGAAGAGATCTCTTCTGAACAGCACGTTGCAAGGCATCCCAGATATGATCAGTAAAGTTCATGTCTGGGAGTTTGGTGGTCAGTGCAAATTTTAAACTCAGGAGAGTCTTCCTGGAGCCACACTGTAGCAATTTTGAAGTGTGGGGTGTCACATGGCCCTGCTGGAATTGCCCAAGTCTGTTGGAATGCACAATGGACATGAATGGATGCAGGTGATCAGACAGGATGCTTATGTACATGTCACCTGTCAGAGTCATATCTAGATGTATCAGGGATCCCATATCACTCCAGCTGCACACGTACCACATCATTACAGTGCCTCACCAGCTTGAACAGTCCTCTGCTGACGTGCAGGGTCCATGGATTCAGGAGGTTGTTTGCATACACATACACATCCATCTGCTTGATACATCTTGAAATGAGAGTCGTCCGATGAGGCAACATGTTTCCAGTCATCAACAGTCCAATGTTGGTGTTGAGGGGTCCAGGCAAGGCGTAAAGCTCTATGTTGCACAGTCATCAAGGGTACACAAGTGGGCCTTTGGCTCCGAAAGCACACACTGATTATGTTTCATTGAATGATTCACAGGCAGACACTTGTGGATCGCCCAGCCTTAAAATCTGCAGCAATTTGTGGAAGAGTTGCACTTCTGTCACGTTGAACGATTTTCTTCAGTCATCATTGGTGCCATTCTTGCAAGATCTTTTTCCGGCCACAGCGATGTCAGTGATTTGATGTTTTACTGGATTCCTGATATTCAGTGTACACTCATGAAATAGTTGTGAAAATTCCCACTGTATCGCTACCTTGGAGGTGCTGTGAGCCATTACTCGTGCACCGACTATAGCACCACGTTAAAACTCACTTAAATCTTGATAACCTGATATAGAAGCAGCAGTAATCAATCTAACAACTGCACCAGACACTTGTTGCCTTATATAGGCATTGCCAACAGCAACACCATATTCTTCCTGTTTACATATCTCTGTATTTGAATATGCATATCTATACCTGTTTCTTTGTCACTTCAGTGCGTGTAACAGTGCTTTCTGATACTAAAAGTTTGAATAAAATAACAATATTGGAATTAACCCAAGCATTGTTAAATGAAACTTTTGCTAATACTTTGCTTATTTGAAGAATCACTTTGAAAGATTTGAAAATGATGGCTAAATAATACAGTTACCGCAAAGTTATTTGGCAGTAACTTTTATTCTACTTTGTTGCTGCCAAAGAAAGGAAGACTAGGTTTTAGCATCTAATTGATAACTGGGTCATTAGAGAAAAATATCAAGCATGGATTGGCATAGAATGGGGGAAGGAAATCACCCATATCTTTTTAACTGTCCCATCATTCTTGTTAATTTAGTTGGGGAAATCATCCAAAATCTTCAGAGGGGGCTATCCAATGATACCACTTTCAGTCCCCCATCCCACCCCCATGCATGGTTGGTGGGGGGCAACATTGAAATCTTCAATGGGAACCACCTTTTATTATTGCAGATTATGATTCTATGGCAAAACAACATACATTTTGTCTGAAGCATTTTCTTCATCTCACCACAGATGGCACTTAATCGGAGGAATAGAAATGGGTACACAGTTATACTTTATCACATGCTACTCAATGGCCCTTGAATATCCAGTGGCCCGTGGAAAAATAAAAAATGGCTCTGAGCACTATGGGACTTAACATCTGAGGTCATCAGTCCCCTAGAACTTAGAACTAGTTAAACCTAACTAACCTAAGGACATCACACACATCCATGCCCAAGGCAGGATTCGAACCTGCAACCGTAGCAGTCGCGCAGTTCTGGACTGCAGTGCCTAGAACTGCATGGCCACCACAGTTGGCAGCCCATGGGACCACACCTCCTTGCTGCAAGGGTAGAACAGGCCAGTATTTCATAAATTCTAATTTAAAACTCTATTTGCAACACTGACTACTCAAAATGCTACTGTGGACATGGCTTGAAGTGAACGCTACTCTACTTTTCCAATTAGAGTAAATGTAAGTGTAGTGCCACCAACTTCAGTACACTTAGTGATCCGCTTCTCAAATGGTCGCGCGCAGGATAGACGCATATCGTCAGGAATGTCAGCATAGGCGTTTCTGATGTGGTTGACCGTGTCTCCACAGACTGTTGTCCATTACTGATATACTTTATCCTTTAAATATCTCCACAGAAAGAAATATGGAGGCTTCAAATTTGGTCACCTAGCGGGCCAGTTAATAGGGCCACCTCTGCTGATCCATTGACCAGTGTAAACATGATCTCGAACCTCCCATGCTAAATTGTGTAATGCACTGGACAACCATCATGCTGAAACTACATACATTGTCTAACACCATCCTGTAGTAGTACCAGTAGATCCTGTTCCAAAAATTTTCAATATTTGTGTCCATTCGATGTGCCGTTGGTTCAGTACAGGTCAATGAGCTTGTTCCCCATGATGCCACACCATACATTAACTACCAAGAATACTGATGGTCAACTTGCTGTAACCAGTGGGGATTGTCTACACTACAGTAATGCATGTTATGCCAGTTAATATTACCATGGTTTGTCAATGTAGATTCATTAGAGAATATTACCTCAGCAAAGAATATGGGGGTCACTTGCATTTGTCGACATGCCCATTCACAAAACACCACCCAGTTACAGAACCTTGAAGTTCTTGATGCAGTAACACATTGTATGGATAAGACTTACGGCAATGCAGTATTGTGACGATATTACCTACAGACACCACAATTGCGGTGTAATTGCCAAGTGCTTATCTATGGGATGTGGTGCACTGCCACTAGTACAGTTATTTAAATAGTTTCTCCTGTAACACATTTACTTTGTTTCCTTTTGCCAGTCTGTATGCTGCCATCAGACATAAAGGTGTTCACACCTTGTAAAAAAATGAACGAGTGTGAGCTTTCTCTGGAAAATGCTCAGCATACAAGGCAACAGCAGCCTAAACATTTCTCCAACATTCTCCATAAATAAGGATGATTTCAATTGTTTCTTCTGCAGTTGCAATATTCATCATCCAGGTGCATGTCCGTTCTCCAGATTATAGGTAGGTGTACAGGCAATAAATATCCTGCAAGCATTGTGATGTTTAGAGCCACTATCTGTTCTACTTCTGCATGATATGTGAGCTCAGATCCCAGTGTACTGCCTGTTATGATATGTTGAAGTTCACTATACAACCATGGTGACACGTTGAATAGTTCCTTGTTCGATATGTTGGAGGAATAACACATTGCAAATGGGATTTCCAATTAAAAGTTATAAGTACTGGCCTGTCCTACCCTCACAGCCCGGAGGTTGCATGCCACATGCCATTGGATATTCAAGGGCCACTGAGTAGCACGTTGTACAATTCGATTTTGTATACATTTCTAATCCTTTGATTACAGTGCCATCTGTGAGGCTAAACAAAGAAAATGCTTCAGACAAAACATATGTTGATTTTGCCATAGAAAATATATATAGACACACACACAGACAGACACAGACACTCTTCAAATAAAAGTTCTATGGCTTTTAATGTACGTTACAATGGCACACCCACATTTGTTGGAAAAGGTTCCCCCCCCCCCCTTAAGTCCCATCCATCTCCTCCCATTTTGTTTTTTATTTTGAAATTTGACTAGTAACAAAACATATACTATGTTCAATCACATATGATGAAGTTGTGTTCCAAAGGCACATTTGTCAGAAATAGCTAGAAATATCTCTGTATCACTGTATGCGCACCTGATACGTGCCTGTTTCAATGCGGATTGTTGTGCTGGATTGCTTAATAAGTCTTTCCCGGATAAATGTAGTCTAAATGTATATTTTATGTATATTGTCCTATATACAATTTTACTTTTAATTTTATGAAATATAAAATATCTTTATTGTATTTTTTTTACATTTTAAATAGTTTTTTTTTCCAAGTTGTAAACTTTTCAAATTTAATTATGTTATATTTGACATTCTTATTGATCATGACATATTTATGGAAAGTCACACTTCTTTGAGGTTTGATGATGAAAGTGCAATTTCATGTCCTATTCTAATTGAAGAACATTATGAAGAAGATAGTGGAGGAATGTTAAAAGAAAATAAAAAACCAAAATGTGACATACATCTTAAATATAAACAAAAAGCTGTTATGCTGCGGTGCTCTGATAAAAAATACGTGAAACCTTCAAACATAGATACAGAAATCTCACAAAGGGTATAAATAGGCAGCACAAATTGCTGCAGGTTGGAAAGAAATGAAAAGTTATTAGGTATTTCCAAGTATGTATTAGATAAACTTCAAACTGCCATGCACAGCTCAGTATCAATAAATGAACTGGATATAAAGAGATGGGCTTTACAAGTAAGGAAGATGGTAATTCATCACAACATTTATTCAAGGCTTCCTCAAAATGGATTCATAATTTTAAAGTAAGACACCAGATTGTTACAAGAAAAACAAAAAATTCATCACTTGAGCACAAATAGTGAATAAAGAAGAATTGAGGGGAAAAGTTTACAAATATGTGGAAACCGTGAAATAAAAAATTGTGTTGACTGGAGAGGCCAATGTCTGTAATTCTGACCAGTCAGGTTTCAATTTGGAAACGCATGCAGGATAAACATTATCCTTCAGACAAACATTGAATGTTGAAATTCTGGCAAAATTCCTGAATGTCTTAACACATAGTTATATATTACAGCTGACTATATCTGCAAACAGAAGTTCCCCTTGTTCATAGTTTTGAAAGAAAAAGATGCAAGTTTGGACCAAAAGCTGCACAATATTTATAAAAAGCATATAATATCATTGTGTTTACTTCTATGTCCAGTAACTTGACATTGACGCTCATAAGGGAATGCTTTGAACAGGTTTATGTACCTAATATGACGGGTGGGAAGTGGTAGCAAGGAACAAGGGCCACAGAAAGATAACAGTATCTGACAGTTTCATCATTGGCACAAACAACAGATTTGCCTTGCTACCTCAGTCAACTAAGGAAGAGGCTCAAGTAGATGTAAATGTAGTCAGCACTCAACAGACTTGCACTAGGAAACCAACTGTTGCAAAAAAAATTAGAAAGTAGGAGGAAAGTTCTGTTGTTAGATAGTAGCCATGGAAGCGGTGTGGGCCAGATCTTGCAGGAAAAATTAGGTGACCGGTACCAGGTCACAAGCATTTTCCAACCAAGCCAAGTGATAGAGGATGTGGGAACATTGTTCAAGGGTTTTACAAAGCAGGATCATGTTGTGGTAGTGGGTGGAGTGGGAAACAGTACTGATCAGGGCTACAATATTGAGTGTGGCCTGGTAAAAATAGCGTCTGCAATGAACCATACAAATGTTGGCTTGATTCCTGCTTTCATGCAGTATGATTGGCCCCAATTGAACAGCTCTGTCAGGAAGGTCAATATGGAGCTAGATCGGCTGCTTCCAGTGGCTACTTTGTCAGGCATAGGTGTGGTTCCTGTTGATGGTATTGGTAGGTGGGACTTCACAAGATATGGCCTGCATCTCAATAGGAAAGGGAAGGGTAAACTGGCTGGTATGATAGCAAAATCTTTAAAGGGGGGCTCTGAAACTCTGGCCTGCATCTCAATAGGAAAGGGAAGGGTAAACTGGCTGGTATGATAGCAAAATCTTTAAAGGGGGGCACTGAAACTCATGGGAGTACTTTTTTAGGCTAAGATCAGTGTCCAATCATCCTACATTGATTGAAAGTAAGCTTAATGAGAAGTACAGACAGGCAGGTACTAGAGAAGTTAAAATATTACAAGACTCTCATAACAGTACAGTGAAAAATAGTGTAGTATGTCACAAGATTCACATAAAAGTGAAAAATAATGTTAGTATATTGCATCAGAGTATCAAGGGATTGAAAAACAAAGTAGATCAACTTCTTGTTTGTTTAGAAGATTTAGAAACCTAGGGTGGAACAGATGTATTATGCCTGTCTGAACATCATATAGCCTCAGGTATGGAAACGGTAAATGTAGGCGGATATAAGTTTTCAGCACATGTAAGCAGAGACACTATACAGAGATGAGGAGTTGCCATATATTCTGAAACCTGTCATAGTGTGAAAAATTTGGAAACTAAAAAGTTTCGCATAGAGCAACATATAGAAGCATATGCATGTGATCTTAAACTAAATAATGGTGATTTTATAATTGTAGCCTTGAATAGGTCCCCATTGGGAAATTTTCAACTATTTTTGGAAAACTTGGATTCTTTGTTGTGCTGTCAGACAGAGGAAAGCAAATTATTTTTTGTGGGGATTTCAGTGTAGATTTTCTGAAAGAGTCCGAATAGGAAGCTTGACCTTGAAGTGTTACTTGGTTCTTTCAATTTGACATCAGTTATTGATTTTACTACATGGGTGGTACAGGAAAGCAGCACACTGATAGATAATGTTTTCATAGACAAAGATAAATTTAATCAAATAAAAACTTTTCCTGTTAAGAATGGTCTGTCTGATCATGATTCACGGCTAATTACAGTATATGATATAGCTCCATATAGTAATGCAAAACAGTCCTCCAAAACAGTGTGTTCAATTAACTATTTAACAATTCAAAATTTTAGGGAAAGTTTGCAACAGTTAGACTGGGATGAGGTGTACATGGAACATGATGCTAATTTAAAATTTAGTCTGTTTCATGATACCTTTGTGAGTGTATTTGAAAACAGTTTCTCTAAGAAAGCAGTGAAATATAATAGTAAGACCACGTAAAAAGCCATGGCTTACTAAAGGGATAAATATATCTTGTGAACAGAAAAGGGAAATTTATTTTATAGCTAGGAGGAGTAATGATCCCGAAACAGTGAAACATTATAAAAACTACTGCACTGTATTAAGAAAGTTATTAAAAAGTCCATAACTATGTGCATTATTTCTTAAAAGACATCACAGTCACTGCTGACTGTATGAAATATTTATTATTACAATTGCAATTTTGGCCTTAGGCCCATTTTCAAGTAACACTGCAGAAGTTACATTCTGTCAGAATATAAGACTATCCTGATATGAGTACATGTCGTCGTCAAAATGCAGCCTTTTGAATGCGAGAGTCCCACAAGATCCGATGAGTACGACGCTTATTACGTCGTAATATGTTGTTAAATATGTGCTGAATTGTCAATGCTACCATCGTTCTAATAGTCTATCACAAATAAAGCTCAGGTGCACTGACAACATATTTAACAACATTTTACGATGCAATATGTGTCGTACCCATTGGATCTTGTGGGACCCTCGCATTCAAAAGGCTGCATTTTGACAAGGACATGTACTCATGTCAGATAGTATTATATTTTGACAGAATGTAACTTTTGCAGTGTTACTTAAAAAGGGCCTTAAGGCCAAAATTGCAATTGCAATAATAAATATTTCAAACAGTCAATAGTGACTATGATGTCTTTTAAGAAATATTATATGATTGTGAATCCCAACCATGAGAAGTTAATCATACGTGCATTATGTCTGAGATTAGCACATCTGACAATAAAATTAAAACAATTTGGAATATTGTTAAAACAGAAACAGGGCAACAGAGAGCACAGGAAGACTGTATCTCTATCAAACACAATGAAAAGTTTGTTAACAAGCAGTCAGAAGTAGAAAACATTTTCCATAATCATTTTTTAAGTGTTATAGAGAAAATAGGATCCAGCTGTTCATTAGAAAATGCAAGGCAGTATATGGAAGAGGCAATACCTATGCAATTTAATAAAATTGAAATTAAATCTACCTCTCCTACTGAAATTAGGGAAATAATAAATTCACTCAAAAGTAAAGGCTCACATGCAATTGACGGCATTTCCAACAGAGTACTAAAAGCTTGTTCCCAACAAATAAGTAGAATTCTCAGCCACATATGTAGTAGCTCACTGAAACAAGGTATTTTTCCAGATAGACGAAACACACCATTGTTAAACCATTGCATAAAAAAGGGGATAGGTCTGATGCTAACAACTATCACCCAATCTCACTTCTGATAGCTTTATCCAAAATTCTTGAAAAAGTAATGTATTTAAGAGTAGCATCACATATTTGTAAAAATTAAGCACTAACAAAATGTCAGTTTGGTTTTCAGAAAGGCTTTTCAGAAAATGCTATATATGCTTTCACTAATGTGTTTAGATTCAAGGACTCAGCAAAATGAAAAAATATTTAACACCATTGATTAACATGGAAAAGAGGTGAATATCTTAACAGAATGACCTGCATCATTCATTCATTATATGTATACACATTTCGACCATCAAAAACTTTCCTGAACCATTTTTCAGGCATAAGTATATTATGTAATTGCAGTGTTAACTTGAGTGTAAAAAATAATATTCTAAAAATTTAGTTCCTGATTCTCAATCAGCTTACTTCTCCCTGATTTGGCAACCTTTTTAAATATGTAAGGTCCAAGATGGGTTACACTCAACACAAACCATCTAAATGTGAGACACCTGTTCACTTTTGTTTCGAAAGCTGTATATCCTGTTCATGGTATATGCCATGAAGTTGTGACTGTGTGATTTGCTTCATGCACAAAATCAAAGTAAATTCAGAACAATCATGTACAAACAATTTCAAATACAACATAAATATATCTGAAAAGGTTACCATGGAAAACAAAAAAATATGGTACACCAAATGTAAAAAGAAAAAAAAATTCTTAGTACACACACACACACACACACACACACACACACACATACACACACACACATGAAATTAGAATATACTTATCTGGACAATACTTAGTAAACAACCCAACATGACAATTGGCATTGAAGTGGACATATATCAGGCACATGTACAACTATACAGAGATATTTCTAGCTTATTTCTGAAAAATGTGTATTTGGAAAACAGCTTCATCACATATGATTGAATTTGGCATTAACAACACTACATATTTTGCTCCTAGTTAAATGTCAAAATGTCAAAATGAAAAACAAAGTAGTGTGATTGAGAGGATTTCTAAAAAAAATTATTTTTTTGACTAATCTGGGTGTTCTGTTGTAATGAACATGAAAAACTATAGGACTATTAGTTGAAATTTTTTATGTCTGTTACCATTTCAATAGCACCGATTCAGGTATATTAAAATCAATTTTTCTCAAGGGGGTGTTTCACCCACTAAATGGCCGAATCAACATGTACGAAAAAAATACAAGTCTCTTATTTTGTTCTATGCTACGACATATTTAAAGCCCAATCACGATCAAAGTGTGTTCCTTGGGTATGTTTACTTGTAAGCTATCTAACAATCTCTAATAGATTTAGCTACTGATTCCATTTGAGATGTTTAATGTAAATTGCTCGTGATTTCACTGGACTCGGTCACACTTGGATAAGCAAAGGTGATCAACTGGAAGTACATAGGATACTTGGAACACAGGCCACTACAATAAAACAAATACAGTTTCACACTTAATTACTCTGTTTAAAATGAGTTGGGCACTTCCAACACATGAAGAAGAATGTATGATTATTTTGGCAACATCAGGGACAAACTAAGAATGAGATTCTGCACGCTTCTAGTACATTACCTGACTTTTCATTGAAGGATGCAACATATCTGTATACTATATTATGAAATTTCAGGACTTCAGATGCATACAGGCACTGAAATAAATCAGTGGTGAGGATGGAAAATTTGTGCTGGATTGTGACTCAAACCCAGATGCTCCACTGCTCTAGAACGGTTGCCTTATCTGCCTCAGTCATGTAGATACACTTCCCATCCGACTCTTAATTCTCAAACTGGCACATGCAAGTAGTACCCCCATCCATCAGCCCCACTGCTCATAGTATTCGCTAAATCCATCAGGACAGACAACACATATCTATATCCGTATAAAATCAAAAGACAGATAAATTATACTTTCACCTATGGCACTACGTGCACTGTGTAGCATCCACTGTGAGACTAGGCATCCTACGAAGATGCATAGGGTACTGAGAAACGAGTAGACGTAGCACATCTTGGATGATACTCGTGCTGAAGCACACAGGAAAGCCAGGGAAGACATCATGAGACATTCATTCACACAACAGGATGCTGACATCCCTACCAGTCATCATTCCATTGTAATGGAGAGAAGGCAACTGACATTCACAAACACAGAATGAAATGATCCTCAAGACCATTGACAAACTTAGTGCAAGCAGTTTCAGAAAAATGGTGCAGTGAATCCAGCAGGACAGACAACACATGTCTATATCCGTATAAAATCAAAAGACAGATAAATTATACTTTCACCTATGGCACTATGTGCACTGTGTAGCATCCACTGTTGCCACAGTGTGAATACTGATCACATGTTGTCCTGTGCCCAAGAAATCCAGGAGACAATGGCTGATAACTGGTATAATTTCAGGATGGATCCATTTAAAGAAATTAGGCATTTCTGATGAACCAGAAATGCTTTAAGATGGCAAGAAGTCAGTTTGCCAAAATATCGCACCTTTTGAATGATGTCACCCAGCTGAGTACCTGAGAACTATTTAAGTGTTAAGATGTTTTTGTAACACTAGGAAGTAGATTTCCTTTTTCCTATTTTTCTTTTAATTAGTGGGTAGCAAGTAGTAACAATAATTATACACATAACTAATTATATACAAATACGTGAGTTATGTGGCCTATTTTAGCTATCAAGATGATAACATGCAACTGTGAAGAGAATAAATTAATTAAGATGATAAGAAGAATCCCAGCAAAATCTGTGAGGACCGTTGCCATAATCGGGCCATTTATCTGTTTTCTGCAATTGGAATTTTTAAGTACTGCAGAGATTTAGACATGTCAATATTTTATTGAGAAGTACCAGTAAGCTGTTTCCACAGCCAGACAGAGCTTAAGCAGCACATATGCCGCATCACATAGTGTTTATAGTCAGTGCTGTGAGGTATGGATCACTACTTGAGAAAATGTCTTTTACAGTCATAACTTTAATTATAAGTGTTGTAGGAAAGTTCTGGTAGAAAGTAAATACTTTTAGATTAAAGGAGACCACTGACAGAAAACCAAAAGTTTGGAGCTGTTGATAGGCAGAAAAAATCACCCATCGTTAACTCCGTGCTTCTGATTTTTGGTGAGTGATGTCCTTTAATCCAAAAGTATTAACTTTAATTATAAATAAAAATATCAATAATTCATTTTGTACACAGAAATTGTCAAGGCAAGTCTCTCAGCAAATGGCTATAATTCTGGTATTATTACAATGCAGTAAACTTCTAATCTTCCTAAACAAATTACAGAGATGGAGCCAAATAAAAATACATAAGGAAGTATGAAACAGTAACATGTTTCACAGTATGTAGCATCCCATGTGAGTCAGTCAGTGTACAAATATGATCCAGACAAGACCTCAGTGTTATCTTGTAATGGGAACTGTTTCCATTTTAGAGTTAGTGATGTGCATTCATTTCAGGATGCTACATTGCTCACAGCGCCAGGTCAGAGTGTGTGTGTGTGTGTGTGTGTGTGTGTGTGTGTGTGTGTGTGTGTGTAAGTATTGTGGAAGCAACATGGTTAATGCTGTACATGATCTGATAAAGAGGCCCTTATCCAGTAGGTCTTTGGAGGAGAAAATGAGAGTTGAAAAGTCAGGTGGACCCACTCTGAATTTAAATCTAACGTGAGGAGGGTGCAGAATGGAGCTCATCAATGTAGCTCAAACCATGTGAGTAGAAGCAGGTAGATGTCCCTTTGAAGTTCCTAGAATATTTCATGTGAGTGGGCCACAGGAAAGAGTAAAATTGAGTATGAAGGATTTTTGAGCAGCAGTTGACATATCAAGGCCATGGTGCAATGCTCAGGTCTGTCAACTCTGCTTCAATTCCTGCTGCTACAATGTTCCCTCACCTCCCTCCCCCAAACCACCACCCCTGCTCACAATGTTAAACTACTATTTATAAAATTTAAATCTGTTTAAACAGTTCAATTTATATACTTTAAATTAATAAATTCAATTCAGTTATGATTACTACCCTTGTAAGTAGTGCTAAAAAAGTGAGTCTATGGGAAAATTCAGTATGAAAATATATGAAAAGAGTTGGATTTGTGGCTGCAATGTTCCCAATGCCCTTTTCTGCTTTCCATGTTTGTTATACATGAAGACTGATGAATGGGGTACAAAGGGAGTGAAAGATCTAGGACATATTAATGCATTAGCAAAAAACATAGCAGCAATAATAAACATATAAACAACATACTTGATATTAGTGCATTAGGTAAAGTTAATATTGCAATGATATTGAGTTTCACCTATCATGACAACATAGTGATATAAAATGTGTTTATTTTTCTAATATTGTAGCACAGTGGTAAAATTTTGCATGAGCTGCCACCAGGAAATGTGATAGAAACTACAGAAGTCCCTTTTACAGGGACAGGAAATCTGTGTCTGAAATTGATTCAAAAATAGCATACCGTGGAGACCAGATTGTAAAAACTGGGAAGACACAATCTTCTCTATCTATTGAAATGTTTTCACTTTAAGAACTTGTAATAAAGTATATGAAAGAGTTGCATGCAAAAGTAGACATCATTTGGTACAAAATCATTGAAAATAATAATGAGGACACTGACCTTATTTCTGATCAAGTAAAAGACAATTAAAATAAAATTAAAAGATTTGCTTTAAACAGAAACGGTTAGTAGTGGTTGCAGTATCGCTAGTGAAGATCAATAACTAAAAGCATGTGCTTCTCATCATTTCACTGCTATAGGGAAACTATCTCCTGTTTATGTATTAAACAGTTTGAGGGCATACTGCCAAAATAGTGGGATGATAGGAGTAACTAAACAGGAGGTGATTATCTTGAAGAATAAGATGAAGAGGACTTGTCAAACTTTGTCAGAAATAGCATACTTTTTAGTGGAAACTTTTCAAAAAGCAACCAAGGAAGCTACAAAAATGTTATTAATATTTGCAGCCATTCTTCCTCAGTTGTTACTTCAGTTTTATGTTCATGATGTAGACAAGAACAAACCCACCTTTTGCAACCAAAGGTTTGTTTTGTTTTTAATGAAAATTGTTAATCTTATAAGTCAAAAAACCTTATAGCTAAACTCTTGACAAAGTCACTGATACACGTACAAAACAAGTTGATTTGGATTCCTAGACAAGATACATTGTAAGTCCTTGGCCAGTCAGATACAATACCTGGAGAACTAACATATAATAACAGTTGGAGAGGTATAAATTGGAGACTAGTGGAGACTGAAGAGGAAGAGGACCAAAATAGGGACAATAATCAATTCATTGGGAATGTACATCACCATAAAATCCCACCTAGAAGAGGAAGAGGGGGATGTATTTTAGGCAGTCCTCATCTTCATGACAAGAGACAAGATAATAGGAACAATGGGATCCTTGAGACAAGGGAAGAGACAGAGACAGAGAAAGAAATAGTCCTCTACAGAAAACTTGCAAATATTAAGCAGAAGGTAAAAGATGAGATAGAAGATTTAAAAGAGGTCCTTTTCAAAGATGGAGTATAAGAAAATAAAGAAATCTATCAACCAATATTAAATGTTGAAGTAAATGTGACTGAAAGCTACCACTACAACTGATTCAGGCAGTAAATAATGTGCTATCACAGAAAGAGTATATATGAAAATAATAAAGAAGGAGAGGATGTGGAACTACCAGTTCAAGGGTTGAAGTTATAGATGCAATAGGAGGAAATAATTAAAGGGGTCAGGAAACAAGTGATAATAAAAGTTAAAGTGCAAGATGTGGCATTTGAAGTTAGTACCAGGGTAGTACCACATGATTGGGGTAGTTTTACTACTGAACAATACCACAACTAATTTCAAAGAAAGTCCTAAGAATATACTGGTAGATGACATGGAAAAAGTGATTAAGTTTGCTACTGGTATCAGATCTAATGTAGGAGCTCATAGGAGATATTGCTTCAAGATAATGTGTGACAGCTTTCAGTAGAAAGCCAAAATGAATTTAATAACTTCAAACAAAGTAAAACAGAAGTGAAACATGGATAAAACAAAAATAACAGAAATGAAATAAGGGAAAAAGTGAGCAGTATAAGCAAGATGGCAGATGCTGTAATGGAGGATTTGGAGGAATTATTATCGATATATAGGGAATTTTTTCAATAAACCCAAGTTTGATGAAGGGCCAAGCTTTTGAATTCAAACTGAAGTCACATCAGCCATTTAAATTAAAAACATATCCTGGAGTGTTTACGAAAAGGGAGTTTGTAGTGAAAGTTGGAACGTGTGAGTGTGAAAGCAGAAAATCAATCTTTGGAGATGAGCACTCTATTATCATCTGGAAAAGAGTGCTGTACTCAATGAAAATGTCATGCAAGCAGCACAAAGAATAAGAAATAAAAGTAGATGTACTGCTAAAACAAATGTAAATGTAAAATGTTAAGAACATTTATAAGGAAGAAAAAGGAACTCCAGGTAAAAAATGCACTTCAACATAGTGATGGTTCCCTTATTAGTGTTTGTAGGGTGTTCAGAATCTGTATTATTGATAACAATCATAATAGCAGAAATCTACATAGATAGCACAATGGTTCAAAAAATTATCTACACATGTTAAAAAAGAACCTGAAGCTCATTATTAGAGATGTACCACTATCAAAAAAGAGTGTTCACAGTAGAAATGAAAGTGAAAGTGTGAAAGAAAGAGATAATAAAGCAATTAAATAATTTCAAATTATGAGTGGTTGATCTCCAGGAGGAAAATATAGGTTGAATGAAAGCAAAGGCAGAAAGTGTAAGAGGTAACAATAGTAATAATCACAATGGGCTGATAGAGGTACTGTATCAGAAAGGAGCATGCAGGATAAAAGCTTGCTTAGTGGAATCTGACAGAAAAAGCTGAAGCCAAGAAAATTAGACATGACAAAATGATAAATATAACTGAATATGTGGTTGAAAATTTAGTTCTAATTAGAACAGAAAGAAAGTCTTGTAAGACTAATGCAAAGATTAAGCAATTATATGAAATATTCGAGGAACCGTACATACTAGCTTTAACAGTACACAAAGCACCATAGATTTGGCCCATCCTAAATGAAAGGCAGTCAAAGACATGTGCAATCTGGAAGACATAAAGCAATATTGTAAGAACTAAGGGAAATGACATCCGGTGTCAGAAAATACGAATTTTGTCTATTGAAGGAGCACTTCATATTCTTTAAAAGTGTGAGAGTTTGCACATCCCAATCAACAAAATTTAAGTTGTCAGAGAATTGAAATTAGCAACAGAGCTCTGTTGGCAGAGGCTCCAGTTCACATTGTAGTGGTGCCAGTTGAGTCTATTGATAGAACAGGCTTCATTAGGCATGGCTTGCATCTCAGTAGATGTGGGAGACGCAGTGTGGTAAAGCTTATAGGTGACAGTGTAGTCGTGGGGGGGGGGGGGGTGACAGGATCAATCATGAAAAATTTTCTGTAATGATTGGTGTTACAGCTGTTCTTTTGTTAGACTGCAGTCAGCTGATAGGAATCCCTCCTTAAGGCACCACCCTTTAACAATAGAACCACCTTCCAAATAGGTCAGGTATCTAAGTAATGAAGGAATTAGCATTTTTCATCAAAATATAAGAGGTATTAGAGATAAATTAGTGAGCTGCTTGTTGATGTTGACTCTGGCGTTAGTGGGGTAGCAGAGTATCACTAAAACGATGTGATAGTTCACAGGCTTCCTATGCCAGGATACAGATTAACTGGCTATTTTTTCAAGGAGCTTTTTGCAGCATGGAGGAGTGGCCACATACGTGAAAAATGGTATTCCATTTGATTCTATTGACATATCAAAGCACAACACTCAATAGATCACTACATACAGTTAAATTTAGTGGAACTACAATTTGAATCGATAGGCTGCTCAACTCTGATTTCTTGACGTTTCTGTTCGATCTAGAAAGAGTTCTCGGTTCACATTACTTTCTGTAGTACCGAATATTAGTCATGTGTGGTGCCTCTGATATTAATTTTAAAAGTGATTGCACAAAAACAATGTTGAAATAACATCTTGGGTTGTCGGGTGTTCTGCCGGATATCAGCGTCGTACTTGCACGATATTTCGGCCACGTAGCTCGTAACCTTCATCAGGTGCGACCTGAGACTGAAATATCTCCTAAATTCCATATCACCTGATGCAAACTGTATTCTTTCTGAACACATTCCAGGGGAACAATAACACAACTACAAAAACATTTTTGTTCATTCTTCATTACTAGATGGACATGCTGTTAGAAAAAGGGTAAATGGGCTTTCAAATCATGATACACAAATTTTAAGACTAAAATGAATTTGTACACACACACACACACACACACACACACACACACATACACACATTAAATATAATTATAAACAATTTAGAAATTTTAATCCAGTGGCAACTGAGACTTTTTTAAACTCCATTAAAGAGCAAGAGTGGCAAGAAATTTATAGTGCACATACCACAGGTGATTCAGATTCAGATTCTTTATTTGTCATTGCCCACATTCAGTGAAATAGGCATTACAATTATGTCAAGATACATAAGAAGTTACTACATTAGTGAGTGTTTACATTACAAGTACAAATTATTTATGCTACATTAATCAATATACAGTATTGGAATCATAGACTTAAAACTTAATTTCTATGTTACAAGTATCCATGAATTCTATGAGACTGTAGTATGGATTGTCTATTAACCATTTGTGCAGTTTACTTGTAAAATTATTGAAAAGTGTATTGATTGCAGTATGTGGCAATTTGTTAAATAATTTCAAACAGTTCTCTTTGTGAGAGTTGCCTGTTTTTGTCAGCCTACGTCTAGGAATGCTAATACTCTCTTTCCTTCTGGTGCCATGTATGTGTACATTCTTTCTGGTGTTAAATTTTGTTCTTTTTAGCATATATCAGTGATGCATAAATATAAAGATTTATCACCATCATTATTTCGATTTTGATGAATAAGGGACGGCAATGTTCCCTTGGACCAACCTTGCACATTATTCGTAGCACCTTTTTCTGCATCAGTAGTACATCACTGACATGACATGAGTGGCCCCATAGTAACAGCCCATAAGATATATGAGACTGAAAAAGTCCAAAGTAAGCTGTTCTGAGATATTTGTTACTCACTAGATCAGAGAGTTTCCAGATGAGATAGGACACCCTCGATAACTTTTTGCAGACCTGGTTGATATGGGGTTGCCAGTTAAGTTTGGAATCAATGTGTATTCCAAGCAGTTTTACAGATTTTGGTTCTACCTCATTAGCCAGTCCCAACTGCAGATGCTGAGTTTTCTCTGGATTACACAGAAGTTTGTTAGCCGAGAACCACTTTAGTGTTAAGGTGAGAGTGTCTTGTGATTTCTGGTATAGCTTTGATAAATCTCGATCTGTGCTGATTAAGGTTGTGTCATCCACTTAGCAGATAACTGACTCAGGCCCAACACAAGTTGGCAAAACATTAATTGTAACAATGAAGAAGAAAGAACCAAGGACAGAGCCCTGAGGTACACCAGATGTGACATTATTCATAGAAGAGTGTCTTTTGAATTGACACAAATTGTCTCCTGTTATGTAGATAAGAGTTGATTATTTCCAACTCTGTATTATTCATACCATAATACTTTAGTTTGGATAGTAAAATGTCAGAGGGGATACAATCAAATGCCTTACTCAGATCACAAAGTTCAAGTGAGACGGTTTGTTAAATTCAAATGCTGTTAATGTCAGATTAACTGTTTCAAGGACTGCAGAGGTGGTATTTTTCCCTTGTCAAAAACCGTGCTGTCTATTACAGAGAAGGTCATACTTTTCAAAATAGTTGCTTAGCTGTTTGTGGCAAATTGCTTCAAATATTTTTGAAAAGATTGGTACAATAGACACTGGTCAGTAGTTTTCAGGAAGGACTTTTTCCCCCTTTTTGTTTATAGGTATAACTTTGGAAATTTTGAGCTGATCAGGGAAAACTCCAACTTCTAGTCATTTATTCACAATAAAAGCAAGTGGATTGCAAATGAAGTGTATTGTCCTTTTTATTGTGTAGTTAGATAGCCAGTAGTAGTCCATGCTTTTCGAGTTTGAAAATTTTCTAACAGTATTTATTATATCTGTGGGTGTGACAGGGTCCCAGTGAAATTTATGCCCTTTAGGTAGCTGATCAGCAAGTATATCAATTGCTAGTAAGTCTGACTGTTTAATTTTTGATTTCAATTCATTTACTGTAGTTGTAAAATAATTATTGAGCCCTTCTGACTCAAGTAGAACATCTTGTGTTTGGGTAGAGGAATGTTCTTGTTTTATAATATCCCAAGCAGCCTTGCATTTGATTGGGGCTCCTTCTATGTAACTTTCACAGGCAGCTTGTTTGGCAAGTTTAAGATTGGCTTTGTAATGTTTTTTACATTTCAGGCAGTCTTTACAATAAGCATCATTTTGTTCTGTCCCACATCTGCCATTTTTTATGTGTTTTGTAAAGTGAAAGCATCTTTTCCTGGGATACTAGCAAGGTCATCAGTGTACCATTTAAGCTTCTTACCTTTTCTATTTGGTTTAGTACTGTTTCTTTTCATTGGTGAACAAGAGTACCATGAGTCAGTATATGTCTTAAGGAAATTATTAAATAGAGTTTCAACAGTTGATTGAGCTGTGTCATATTCATAAACAAAGTCCCAGTTTACCTTTTCGAGGGAGTCTGTGAAGAACTTAAGAAATTCCTCTTTCTGACCTCTAACCCATGTCATGCTTGGCTTCTTATTTGCAACCTTACAGTTCTTATCTAACTGTGTATACTGGTATGTTAGGAGTAGAGGATCGTGATCTGCTAAACATTCATCTGCAATGCTTACATTATATAGGTTTCTTTAAAATTAACTACAATATTGTCCAAATAGGCATTTCCACGTGTCAGGCTATTGTTAGTATAATATAGATTTAGTGATCTGAATAGGTTTAAGAATGTTTTTGTGTTGAGCTCTTCTGTGTGTAGCAATTCAATGTTGAAATCACCACATATTGCTACATTTGTTTTGAGTTTTAACATTTTTCTCATCATCTGTTCAAAATTCTCGAAAAATAAGTTAACATCACTGTTTGGAGATCTATACAAGCTAACAATTACAATATTTTTGTCTATCAGTCTTATACAAGTAAATTCGCTATTTAATTCTGAGGAGTATGAAATTACATATATTTTAGAGAAATGTATACATTGTTTGATAAATATGGCGGCCCCTCCATTTTTTCTCTCATTTCTACACATTATAGCTGCCAGAATGTACTCCTTAGGTATGAAAAAATCTACTTTATATTCTGTAAGCCAATGTTCTGAGACACACAGTATATCACATTTTTTTATTTTACGAAGATGTTCCTACTCTAAAAGCTTGTTCCTAATGCTGCAAATGTTGATTTGCAGGATGGCAAGTGGGCCTATTTTACATCTGTTTTGTTCCCTCTCTGGGCCATTAAGATCTTGTTTTTTACTTTTGTGTGTTTTAATTTCCTCTTCAGGAAACTTGTCATTATTTTTTAACCAAATCCTGTAAGATTTGGTCCATTTTAGCAGTTTCCCTGTGAAGGAGCACCCAGCGCAATTATAGGCTTAATAATGTCTTTTGTGAAATATTTCTTCTGTAGCCTGGTTTATATTTGTGATAAGTTCCCTTTTGCCATGCTGATTCAGGTGCATACCATGTCCACTGAAACTGTTCCTTTCATAGCCACTATTATCTAATAATTTTACATTTGTAAATTTAGCACAAAAATATCTCAGTTTATCATTAGTTTGCCTAATTTCTGTATTGACACATGACCAATCAGGCAGGTCATACCTCGGTGGTAGAGTTGCAACAATAACATTGGTGAAGTGTAAGTATTGTATTACTAAGATCAGTTTCTTGATGAATCTGTTGGCATTGTTTCTGTTTACGTCGCTTGCACCTCCGATCACCACTATACAGTCCTTTTTTGTGAGTTTGGAGCATTCTTTGTTTGTACCAGCAGTAAATGTGTCAAAATTTGCTCCTGGTTTTACTTCACTGTAGAAACTTATACTGTTCCCAGCCTGCATTGACATTAGATTTGTGATGTTTTGTGCACGGCTTTCCCCAAATAATTTCACATCACGTTTATGCGGACACTGTTGCCCTTTCACATCGGACGTCTTGTATTCATTAGCAATCGGGTGCCGAACAGTCTTTTTTTCACGCAGTATTTCATAACATTCTTTCTCCAACACATTTCACATGCTCTTTGAAAATTACTTTCCATTTGAACATTTCAAACAGAGTACTGGTGCCAACAGGCAACTTGGAATACAAATTGGGACCTATATCAAAATATTACAGATAATAACAACAGACATGCTATAGCCTATTGCAAACAGTACTGTAATGTGCTTAAAAATGTCATTAAGAAGTATATGGTATGCAAATACAATTGTTAATTCTCCAGGTAAAATTAAAACTGTATGATTAGTTATGAAGGAAATGTCTGGGCAACAACACAAGTTGGAAGATACATCGTAAAGATGAGGAAAGATATTGAGCTCCAGTCAGAGTGCTTGGCACTGAAGTACCACCCAACAAAAAGTTTGCCTCAAAGTCTGCTGGGTCCAGTAAACCTCTTGGAGGCTGATAGACTGGCACAAACTTTATTTTTCCCAATGATGTTGGAACTGCAATGGCGGTGGAGGCCACTGTTACTCTTTGTTGTGGGGGACTTCAATGCCAAGCTCTCCTACTAGAACTCCAGGGTCACTAACAACAGCAGACACTGACAGCTGCATGTCGTTAGGAGGCACAACGGCATTGTACTAGGACCTAACGATCCCACGATTTACCCAACGAATGGCAGAAAAGCAGATGTCCTAGACATCAGGCTACTCGGTGGCATGGTAAACTGTGCCACACTGACTACACAAATTGTGCTGTCATCTGACCACCTCCCATTATTGTTTGACCTAGAGGTCAGAGGCAAGCAGTGGGAAGTCACCTAAGACGGCTGGGGAAGGTAAACTAGGAGCAGTTCGAGGAGAGCACGGAACACTCTGTCGATGTGGAAAATACGGGGGTAGATGAGGTGATAAGTAATCTCACTGCAATAGCATTGTGGGTGGTGGACACTGCATCCCCCAGAGGACGATACAGGGCTAGGGACAACACTTGTCAGCTCCCCCCAAAAACAGTCGATGCAATTGCACACCAAAATCGGGTGTTTTAGGGAATGGCAGCTGACGAGGCACCCAGATACCAAATACTACAAATACTACTTAAACAGACTAAGGAGAGAACTTAAGGAAGCAGTAGAACAACACTGACGCAGAGAATGGGTGGATAAAATAAACTCCCTCTGCATAGATGATGGCACAGCATGGAGTACAATGAAATACTTCCATAGGAAAAATCAACGAATTCCTCCACTACATGTCACTGACAGGTCGGTCTGTGAGGCAAATGCCTTGTCGGACATGTTTGAGAACAGCTTTGTACCAGCTGATGACCCCATTAATGAGAAACGTGTAATTTTTTTGTTATGTCCATTCTTTCAACTCCTGGTCTTGGGGACCATTGCCATTCACACCTGTAAGAAAATGAAACACCTACTGCCGTCCTTATGATCTTGTTTACTGTGTACCTTCAAGTATCTACACTTCTGTGCACCATCTTCAGGCCTTACTTGAAGCTGAAGGGGTTATCATGATCCATATATACACTGCATCAGGGCCAACATAACTAATTTGCACAGACTATCTATAACTGTGATGTCAGTACTCCAACAATCGACTGCCAACTGACAACTGCTTCAGCATCAGCTAAGGCCTGAAGATGGCATACTGAAGTGCCAAAACTGGTAGCTACACAATAAATAAGATCATAAGGATGGCTGTAGGCATTTCAGTACAGTAGAGTCACGATAGTTCGAGGTGAACGGGACCGGAACCACCTCGAACTATCGAAAACTCGGACTATCGAAATTTAAATGGGGAAAAGAAATATTATGATATTGTAAGTAACACAGGTCAAAATATGAATGTTATTAAAATAAAAGTATTTACACATGCATTTGCATTGGCAGAATAACAATAATTATTTATTTAGACAAGTAATAGTGAAGTGTCTTTTGTTTGACGAAGCTGCAACATTTCCTCACGGAAATGTCACGCCACCGTCTCAGGAGCAGTAGGTCAGTTGGTGTTCCCTCAGTCTGTTGTTCCACATAGCATATGGCGGCCTCGAGAGCAGCCTAGCTATCGGTGTGACTCATCATCAGTGCAGCCTCTGCCTCGTCATCCTCGTCACTCTCACACTGCGACGGAATGTTAACCATGTCAATTATAGACAAGTCTGTCACTTCCAACTGTTCGATCGGATTTAACCACTCACCTACTTCCACATCTTCTGCCTCTTCACACCCTGGCAACCTTCTGATTAAATTACACAATGGTTGATCATCCTCATCTGCTAAATCTTCAGTTTCTGTGTCTGGCATACTTTTCTGTAGAATTTTCCTCCACAACTTAGAAATTGTGTCTGACTTAACTTCGCTCCAAGATTCGCTAATCCAGTACATGACATCCTTCAAAGTCACTTTCTTCAAAGCTCCTACAATGCTTTTGTTGTCTTTGGAAAGCAGGACTGACTGTAGCAATCACCATCGATACTTTTTTTAGACATTCCAGTATGCCCTGATCCATGGGCTGAATGAGACAGGTAACATTTGGTGGGAAAACAAGGTGCAGATACCGTCGCACTGCAGTCCTTCTGCACTTGGATGTGTGGACACATTATCCATGAGCAAAATTGCTTTGCATGGCAGTCCCCTTTCTTTTAAAAAATTCTTGCAGTCATATACAAATGAGTTAAAAAATCAGTTCTTGAAGATTTCCTGATTCATCCAGGCATTATTCTGATGTGTATAGACAACTGGAAGAGCTGAGATGGATACATTCTTGAATGCTCTTGGCTTGGCAGACTTCTCAATCACAACTAGTTTTAGTTTGTGGTTTCCAGTTGCATTTGAAGTTGCCATAACTGTGAGCCACTCTTTGCTTTTTTTGTGCCCAGGAGCACTTTTTTCTGCACAAGAGGCAAGTGTTCTCACTGGTAACATTTTAAAATTTAGCCCTTTTCATCACAGTTATATATTTGTTCATTAGACAAAGTTTCATTAGTTATGATTTTTTTAAACTCGATGATAAATTTTTAAACGGCCTGAGCATCACCAGAGAGTTTTTCTCCACATATGTCTAGTTGACGCACTCCATACCTCTTCTTCCAGTTGTCGAGCCAGCTCACACTAGCAACAAAATTGTCATCTCCTTCCTGCAGCTGGTTTCTGAAAAACAAAGCTTTTTCTTACAAGATTGGCCAGAAATCGGAGCACCCTTCTGTCTCTGTTGGGTAAACCACATGAACAATGCCTCACTTGTTTTTTCGAAGTCTGACTTCTTTATACTTCTTCGACTGAGAGATTCGTGTGAGCATTTCTGTGAAGAAAACAGTTCCAATTTAAGTTGATTTCTTTGCCAGTCGCCAACAGTAACTTCACCGAAACCATATTCGAGAGTAAGTTTTTTTTATTGTTTCTGCTTTGTCAAGTCGTCTTAGTGCTTCTAATTTTAGATGCAAAGGCACAAATTTCCTCTTTTTTGTTGCAGCACTCATCTTCATAAGGTGTACAATGGAACACACAGCCAACAAACAAAATGACACACAACACTGTACAGTACAGATACTGGGAACTACAGCAGTGTATGAACTCCCCACTTTCCATCGGTAGCAGCCGGCAGCAGTCGGGGTATTTCGTGCCATACTGACAACAGATGTTCGCGCAACAGGGTAGAGAGCTAATCATCGGTGTTGATTGCATCATTGTCTGCTTTGTCACTGAGCTGTACTCTCCCTATCTATCTCTTGCAATGATGTTTTCATTATTTATCATGTCAGTAAAAAAAAGTAGATCGTTGCAACTTTTTTATGCTCAGATTATTGGAAACTCGAACTATTGAGACTCTACTGTAATATGTGAGGCTAGTGCAGCAAAGGCTGCCATCATTTTTCAATGCAAAGTATGGAGGCAAAATAGAGAGAACAACAGTGGAGGAGGTCGACACATAAATCTGGCTCCTAAACCCAAAAATAGCCAGAGGAAATGACAATCTAGAAAACGTGATTTTAAAGCGTCTACCCCCCCCCTCCCCACCCCAATGCCCTCCGTCCCATAAAGACATTTTCAACAAAATCTTACAGACAGGCAACTTCCCTAAGGTCTGGAAGCATGCAGAGATGGTTGCAGTACCAAAGCACAGAAAGGACCACAGGTTCCCTCAAAACTACAGGCCTATTAGCCTTCTCCCAGCAATCTCAAAAGTTTTTGAGAGGATATACATAAAGATGCTGTTTCACCATGTGAAGAAAGCTTAAACCCTCCAGAACAGTTTGGCTTCCACAGTGGACACAGCAGGCAGCAGCAGTTACTATACATTGCGGAGAACAGGATGTGTGCCTTGGGGCGTCATGGATATGCAGGGACGATGCTTCTCAGTGCCTCCAGGGCATGTGGCATTTGGATATCTTCTATAAACTGTTCGTATTGGGGGGAACGGATGCCGCATGTAAGGCTCATCGTGTCATACCTCAAGGGTAGGACTTTCCACATATATGCTGGAGATGGCAATCAACAGTGAAGCAAGTCCCAGCAGTAGTGCTGCAGGGGTCTGTCTTAGGACCCCTGCTGCACTCCCTCTACACTTCTGACATGCCAAAGGTGCATAGGGTCAAGTTAACTCTGTATGCAGATGACATGACACTGTGCACTAGGTGTTTAAACCCCAATGTCATC
Source organism: Schistocerca americana (assembly GCF_021461395.2). Taxonomy (NCBI): domain Eukaryota; kingdom Metazoa; phylum Arthropoda; class Insecta; order Orthoptera; family Acrididae; genus Schistocerca; species Schistocerca americana. Next base: position 65,166,353 of record NC_060128.1, on the reverse strand, counting down.
TGCAGCTGGCATATGACACCTAGGGAGCTTGGGCCACTAAATGGAAGTTGAAATATAATATTAAGAAAGCCAGGCCCTAATCATCACCTGGAAAAGAATCCCTGTGGATCTCCCATTAGTGAAAATCATGAGAGGCCCCATCACATGGTCATGCACAGCAAAATACCTGGGTGTTACCATAGATAGGCATCTCACCTGTGGACCCCACATAAAATAAGTCAGGGGTAAACCAATAGGCAGGTTGATGCCACTCTACCCCTTAATAAACCCATGCTCCACCCTACCCTCAAATTACGGCATTACTCTGTATCTTGAGCTCATTCACCCCGTGACTGAATACATGGCTGTAGTGTGGGTAAATGCGACTGACTGCCACGTAAGGTGTCTGTAAGGCATCTGAGGCAGAGCGCTTCGATAGACGATGCATCTCCCATATGACTTTCAAATATGGGAGTTGACAAACTCATCGGTACCCCCAAATCGATGACAGAAGTTGTTAGACTGTATGGCTATGCTATTAAAAGTTGCAACAGAGGGAGAATAGATTAGTCATGAACCTGGGAAACCAGCCGCACAGGCTGGCTACTACCAGATGGCCAGACCTGCTCCATCTTTAATGTAAACAGCTCAACAAGCTAGGTACAAATTCAAAAACATAAGCAATACTGCACGCTTAACATAGGACCTAACCAACGATAAGCCATGCCAACAGTCCCCCATTAAGGGCATACAGGAACAGTCTTGAAGCCATTTGCCCTGAAAAACATAGTACTGCCCAACAACGTCACAGTGGTGATATAGTAAAGATGTTTTTGTTATTGATAAGTCAGTTATATGTATAGTATCTAACAAACACTTTCTGAATATTGCAGGTTAATGAAATAAAAACTTAGTTTCTAAACAGAATTGTGTAACTCTCTAAGAAAATGGTTTCCCAAGACTTCTATCTGAAACACACCTCTGTGATAATAACAAGGTGGAGACTGAGTCAACAATTAAATTGCTGAAAACTAAGGACTCTCATGGACATGGTAAGATACTGAGCAATAAACGAAAGTACAGTGCTGCATATTTAAGCCCAGTACTTAGACACATTTGGAATTTTTCCTTTAGAAGTGGCCAGTTTTCTGAATGATTAAAGTACTCAAAAAAGGGGGGGGGGGGGGGGGGGGAATGATAAAATAGACAATTTCAGAGCAGTTTCTATGCCATCAGTTTCCAAAAGTTATTGAAAAGTCTGTACATATAACGAAAATTGGTCATTTCAGTTCATACAATTTGCTGTCAACTGTACAGTTTGGTTTCAGAAGAGACTTAACAACTAAAAACGCTACATTCTGTTTTCTCAGTGAGGCACTGGATGGATAAAAGAAAATTTTTTTGAATGTTAGACATCTTCTTTGATTTAAATGAGGTGTTTGATTGTGTGGATCACAAAATATTACTGAAGAAGTTGGACCATTATTGAGTAAGAGGAATAGCTCACAGATGGCTCCTCTCATATTTTAAGAACAGAATGAAAAATGTTGTTCTCCACAACAATGAGAATGGCTACAAGGTGGCATCTGATTGGTGTACAGTCAAATGGGGGGAGGGGGAGGGGGAGGGGGAGAGGGGGGAAGGGGGTCAGTTCTGGGAGCACTATTGTTTCTTATACATATAAATGATAAGCTTTCTAATACAACAGGTGATTCTCAAATATTTATGTTTGCTAATGACACCAGCTAAGTAGTGAAGGATGTTGAGTGCAACATGACAATGCGTCAAATAACACAGTTCAGGACATAAGTTCATAACTTGTGGATAATAAATTGATTCTAAATAACTGTTAGACTCTGTTTTTAGAGTATTTAACACACTGTTCAACTAAAACTGACATATTGATTAAACAGAATGGGCAGATGATTAATGATTCTGAACAGTTCAAATTTCTAGGTGTTCAAATAGACAATAAACTGTAATTGAAAGCCATGTTTAGGATCTTGTTCAAAAACTGAATACTGCTATATTCACCATTAGAACAGTTATCTGCAATAAGTGACAGTCCAACATGAAAATTAGTTTACTTTGCTTATTGTCATTTGCTTACAGCCTTACATTCTGTGGTATTTTTGGCTCAGAAATGAGCTGTTCGAGCAACATGGGGTGTAAGTTTGCAAACCTTTCTTTGATCCCCATTCAGAGGTCTGCGAATTCTAACACTGGCTTTTCAACATATATTTTCTTTAATGTCATTTGTTGTTAACAGTATAAGCTTATTCCCAAGATTTAACAGCTTTCACTTAGTTAATATGAGGCAGAAATGCAATTAGCATTTGGATCACACCTCCTTGACTCCTGTACAGAAAGACATGCAGTATTCTGCTAAATTCATTTTCATTAAACTACCACAAAAATTAAAAAGCCTTACAAGCAATCCTGTCACATTCAAGTCTAAGCTGAAGACTTTCATTATGGATCGCTCCTTCTGGTAGCTTTTTTTCCCTCAGGATCCCCCTGGAAAAAAAATTAAGCTAATTCCTGTGTTACATTGTGGATTGTAGCTTATCTTTTGCATAGGATTCATCAAAATTTTATTGTATATATGTTAATTTCATGTACTGAGATTTGCTTCTTAATTTGGTCCTACAAAACCATATGTATAAAATAAAAAAGCCTTTTTCAAAAAAGCAGAATGTCTTATGTAGCCCAAATGTGTAACTAAATATACAGTGTAAGATCAGTGTTATTTTGTACTGCTTTATTTAGGTAGCTGAAAATTAATACTCTGTGTGGATGAGGAAACAATTGCAGAGTGCCCCACAGCAAGTGCACACCTTCGGGCTCAATGGCCAGGGACAAACAAAAGATGAGTGCTGGTGGGACATCTGGAAGGGATATAAGCAAGTGATGCAAGCAATGCCCTCATTTCACTAAGAAGTAAACAATAGTGAGGAGCAAATTTAGATTAGTATCTGTAAATTGTAATTAACGAGATGTTATAAAAACACTGTACAATTACAAGTCTGGTTTGACCAATGGAAAATCACTGATGCAGTAGTGGCATAGCTAGTGTATGTGTGAACACAGAGCCTGTCTTTCATGATTGGAAGCAGCCAAAAGATGCTACAAACTGTGTCTTGCGAGTAGGAAGCATGAGAAATCACTTCAAAATTGTTGTCACAAAGAATTTGCCAGCATCGCATACATCCACTGTGCTGGCATTGTACACATGCTTGTGAAACAAAGCATAGATCAGACTACATATTGCTTTCTCCCAGACTTTTTTGTAAGTATCCCTTATTATAGAGTTATAAAGTTTACCAATAAAATATAATCCAAGTGCAAGGACTACAAGCTAAAAACTACAAAATCAAACTTGAATAATTCTTAAAAAGCAAATGTTATGGCAGTATTGAACATTTTAAGAAATAAGAAGATGCGTCTAACCTATTTGATCAATGACAAGTCACCAATGTTTCAGTCAGGCAATTGTATAGACATGTCATGTGACAACAAAGATTCTATTCTATTCTATTCCATTCTTCCTGTTCACACCATCCCAAAGCATCTCATCGTACAGCGTTTGTCTACCACAGCACAGTATACAATTTGTAAATATCCCATTAATTTTTGTCGCACAGTGTATACTTTGTACGATATACAATTAACCAAACAACAAAAGTACAGCACAAAATAAAATGTAATATGTTGTTCAACAAAGTAAGAGAAGGAGAATATGCAGTATCACCTTTGTAACACAAACAGCACCTATACCTCCCTTTGTACTGTCAATGAGTAATACTTGAATTAAATATTGTACTTTAATCATTTGATGCTGTGGCTAACAAACATTGTTGTCATAATTGTACTTTTAATACTGGCTACTTAGAACTGTTGTAAAAACCAACTCATTAATGCTTAAAATATTAGTTTATATCTGGCAATACAATTTTTTTTTCTTTCACTTTTTCAGGGAGCCGATCATTGTGCAGAAAATAGGAGAGAACGAATACAGAGTGAAGCCCTGTGAAGAACATGGAAGGTAAGTAACAGTTATATTACAGAGAAAACTATTCAATCACTATAACAGACATGATTTGACAAAAAATTTAATTCTATGGAGATCACAATTTTTTCCCAATTCTCTTTCTAATACTGCTGCTAGCTCTTCTGTTACAGATAACTGGTAATGAGACATTACCCTGTACTTAGGATGCCTTATAAAAACAGGTATTTTACTGTACATCTTCCTGAATAAAGTTCTTCTTAGAGTAACGCAAGAAATTTTGTAGGCAGTGTAGATTAAGTGCTGAGTCCCAGTGCAGTTATTTCACACAGCTACATAAAGCTGTTCCCTCTCTTTTCTTTCCTTCATGTCATACACACTGCTGCTCTATCATCTTCCTCTTTCTTTTCTACATGGCACACACCTTGGGAAGTCTTCAAGATTCCATGCACGCACTGTCGAGCCATAACATTGTAAGCACTGCCTACCATGAGATATGCTACCTGGTAGCATTTGGGGCATGTGGGGTGGTAAGCAAAGTATACAAGTTGAGCAGATATGAATGGGGAGCCATTCTAGTGGTGATATAGGCCACAAATGTGGAAATCCACTGACATAAGAATCTTTGACAAACAGCAGGTTGTTATGACCCAGTATTTGGGGATGAGCATGTTGGTAAAAGCAAAGCAGATCAGCTGGTGACTTCTTACTGTGAGTTGCATCTACTGAAAGTGGTTGAAAGATGGTGAAACAATGAGCAGGCGAGGAGTTAGACATCCGGGGCTTATTACAGAATATGGACGTCAGAGGCTTGCCCACTCAGTAAAGCAGGATAAGTGTCAATCAGTGCAAAATCTCATGGGTACAGACACAAATGTTTTGGAGCACTCATTGTTGCACATTGTACTTCCCAGCACATGACTCCTACGAGTCCCCATGCTGAACCAACAACACTGTCAATTACAATTTCAGTGGACAGGCAATGTTACTTATTACTTATTATGAAGTCTGTGTCATTCACCAGCAATAGCTGGATAGACTGCACCAAAAATAACAAAACTGATGTATATAAATAATATCTAATAATACAAAAAATTTTAACAGATTAAGCATTTTACGGTATGTTATTTAATCTGCTATTGACATTTGAATTCTCTGAAAGATTCGCTAGTTCTAGAGAAAGTTCAGTAAATCCATTCACTTTCTTCAGAATAAAAACATTTCTGGATGAAAGATAATAGATGTAGTGTTAAGTCTCTTGAATTTTTGTTGCTGAACCTCTCCAGTGGCAGGACCTGCACTTCCATGTGTAGTGATCCAAACATTCTCAGGGCAATGTTTGGACAACTATCTCTTGTTTTGAACAGTCAACAGGTTGATATGTTTATGCTCTCTTAGTTGCAGGTATTGTGTTGTCATGTATCTCATGCCTCTTGCTGTAGGAATCTAGATTTTCCTTAATGTCAAGGAAGCACAAAAATACATAATGACTATAAACTGTCATTATTCCTAATTTTGTGAATAATAGCCTGCAGTATTCCTGTCTTCTACTTTCCTGTTCAGGTGAATCACACATTTTGCTACACCAGATTGATGGTGTGTGTGGGTACTCTGTAATGCAAGCAAATGACAACTCAAAACAGGCCACTGGGAGGGGGGGGGGGGGGAGTATTATCCTACAGGAGAAATTCACCTGTGCTTCTGTGTGACCTGTGGTAGTAATCAAAGGCACTGCGACAGCTGTGGATTATGTGAGTGCTTGTAAAATATAAACTTTCACGGCTGGAATTGTCACAATTACTAAAATATTCCAGGCTATTATGCCATGGTCTAAGGGATTTCACTACAACCCGACATTTTGTCCCCATCTGTGGAGGAAATTTTCAAGGCTTTGTTGAATGTCCAATTCACACCTGGTGTATACAGTCCCCCTTGAAAATGTCCTCTGCAGATGGGGATGAAACGTTGGGTTTTGTCATGAAATCCATCAAACCACAGCATAATAGCCCAGAATATTTTATTAATTATGTGACCAGTATTGCGAACCACCTCCACCCCTTCTTCTCTGAAGTCTTTTCTGCCAGCAATGGCATCTTCCAGCAGCCAAACTATTGGTTTGCCGAGGCCAGATTCATGGTACTGAAGCTTGAGGAGTATGATAGTGAACTCACATTGATGTCTTGACTAGCAGATTTATCTGAAATGAAACCTATGAAACACATCCAGGACACTAGCAAGGACCAGCTTCACACCGAAAAACCACTGGCCCATCATTTACAGAACTGTGTGATGTCTACCTAGAAATCTGGTGCCCAATATCTGTGGAAACATACCATCATCATCATCAGTGTTCTGCCACAAGGCAGGTTTTCACATGGTAGTTCTCCAGGCTGTCCGGTCTTCTGCCATCCTCTTCAGGTCTGCGTAATTTCCTCTTCCCTTTATGTCATCTATCATCTTGTATCTTCCTCTTCCTCCAAGGAGACGTACCAAGGACCTGTTGAATTTGTGCCACATAAAATTGCTGATGGATTGCTATTTTGCACCAACATGTCATTAAGCAGATAATGTTTTGGTTAATCAGTGTAATTCGCACATGATATGTAAGTCCTTAGCTTAAGCTCAAAACTAGTGAAAGCTAATAAAATAGTACCTTTGAGAACACTGTGAAACGTCCCCTTAGAAAGATTTATGGATTACTGTCCTGATAAACCTATTACATTATTTGATTTTCAAACAGCAGAGCAGAACTGAACATGCTGAGACATTTCACTCTTTACTTATTCTGATCACCAATAAACTGACACACAATATTTTTAGTGCAACGCAATCTGACTTTCAATAATCCCTGCAAAAGAATGTCCCTGACTAACAATAACCTATACCTTTCATGAATCACTTACCTCACAAAAACCTTCGTTACTCAAACTACTGCAATACAGCGAGTGTCAATACTGCCAGCTAAATAAAGGATTCTAATTACTGAAGGCACTAACTACTGATAGGCATAGTTAGCCAATGAGATTTTGATAGAGAACAAACAATGTATTTACCTTAATAATGTTCACAAGTCATCATATATATATATATATATATATATATTAATAGAGGGAAACATTCCACATGGGAAAAATATATCTAAAAACAAAGATGATGTGACTTACCAAACGAAAGCGCTGGCATGTCGATAGACACACAAACATACACACAAAATTCAAGCTTTCGCAACAAACTGTTGCCTCATCAGGAAAGAGGGAAGGAGAGGGAAAGACGAAAGGAAGTGGGTTTTAAGGGAGAGGGTAAGGAGCCATTCCAATCCCGGGAGCGGAAAGACTTACCTTAGGGGGAAACAAGGACGGGTATACACTCGCACACACACACACATATCCATCCACACATATACAGACACAAGCAGACATTTTATATATATATATATATATATATATATATATATATATATATATCAGTTCATGATATCCAGTATTACAAATTTACTATTTCTGATGGACACACGTCCAGATCATCCACTCTCAAAATTCTGCCATCTCTCTCCCCACATCCACCACTGCTGGCGGCTCACCTCCAACGGCGCAATGCTACGCACTGTTCACATCCAACTGCCCAACACTACAATAGCGAATATTCCAACAACGCGAACCAGCCACAGACTTCACACAGCACAGTCAGTGATTTTCATATAGAGCGCTACATGGCGTTAACAAAAAAACCTAAACAGCCTACTTACAACTGTAACTGATGGCATTTACTCCTTTTTTTCCATCTTTCATGCCTATTCAGCATTTCTTCCCACTTGCACTTTCCTGGATTCTTGCCCAATTACAATCAGTCACAAAAGTATGAAAAGAACAGTCTTGGTGGCTCAACCATAACATCCCCCCTCCCTTCTGTGTGACTTGCTGGCTCAGTAAATGCTACACTACTACTGTAAGGTCCACAGTTCACTCCTCAGTTTCTTCTTCTTCTTCTTCTTCTTCTTCTTCTTCTTTTTTTTTTTTTTTTTTTTTTCCCCCCCCACATTCTCCTTGTATAATTTATGACAAAATAGTTCATGGCTGAAAGTTCATATATCAATGTCCAATGGGCACTTTAGTTGAATTTGGGCACCAGCAAGCAAAGGAAAGTCTTTATCTTATTATGGATAGGCCAGAAAATTTCTTGAGTTTTGGGTTTGCTGCTGAGTCAACATGATGTGTCACCTCAGCATAGTTTGCCACCACACATTCTTCATGGCATTTCATAAGAAATGCAAAGGCTCTGAAAACACAGCTTCTGTGATGGTAGAGCATGTCAAGTTTTTTCATGCTGTGATATATTGCCTCCCAGCAGAAGTATGAGAAAATAGTTGACGGATGAGCAGCTGGATGTCAGTGTCCAACAGGCATCTGACATCCAACCATTAATGCATGAAATATTTCCTCTATTAATTTTTTTTATCTTTTTCCCCTCTAGCAATAAAATGTTAATGGGAGAAATACCAAGTGGTGCTGTGATTAAGAGTCCACACGCAATTGCAGATCCCCCTATAGGTCAGTAAGACAGTTCAGAGGGCACAGGAATGTTAAGGCATTCCACCTCCTGTAAGATCACAGCCAGTAAAGCACTTTATTGTACAATCCAATGTTCAGTTTGATGAAAGTGTCCCTTTTCTTAGACAGAATATAAGACTTCCCTTTCCCTGAGACCTCAGAGGAGAGGAACTGCACCCATCTAGTAAGATTTTTAACATAATAACACAATCATAGCAATACATTAGAATATTTGAAAAGTCAGATAAACTAATTGAGGCATTACGTTCTATAAGTCCCCTCATGCAGGACAGCCTTCAGAGACAATGAATAGGCAAAGTTGTACATTAATAGATTGAAAGAGTCATTACTGTAGTGCCAAAACTATGACTAATGTCAATCTATTGACAATTAATGTCTCTCAGACATCAGCAAGCAGTTGATGGTCTGTGGTAACTCCAATGTAGATTTTCTAAGGGATTCTGATAGAAAAACTGATCTGGAAACCTTATTTGGATCCTATAATTTGCTCTCAGTAGTTAACTTTCCAATGCAAGTGGATAAAGACAGTAGATCCCTAATTGATAATGTTTTCTTTGATGAGGCACAATGCAAGAAAATAACTGTTTACCCAGTAACAAATGATTTCTCTAATCATGATGCACAGTTAGTCAGGATAAATGGCGTGGTACCTTATAGTGTGGATACACCTCAGTGGAAGTCAGTCAGAATCATTAATGACTTCCAGGGTAATGCATTTAAGAGAAGTTTACAAGACACAATCTGGGATGAAATTTACGAATACAAGACACAAACTGGGATGAAATTTACGAAGAACCAAATGCCAATATAAAATTTAACCTATTCCATGATAAATTCATATCAGTATTTGAAAATAGCTTTCTGCATAACCTAATCAGAAATGACATTAAACAGCTATGTAAAAATCGTGGATTGGTAAGGGTATTAACGTATCTTGTGAAAGGAAAAGGGAAGTGTGTCTTTTGACAAGAACAAGTAGAGACCCTGCAGTAGTTGCACACTACAAAAACTACTTAAAATTACTAAGAAAGGTTATTAAAAAATCAAGAAACATGCACATAATGTCAGAAACCAACACAACTGACAATAGAGTTGAGGCAATACGGATTATAGTGAAGCAAGAGACAGAACGACTAATCACAGAAGAGGATACCATTACTACTGACTTGAATGGAAGGGTTATAATTGACAAGTCACAGATAGCAAATGTGTTCAATAATCATTTCTTAAACACAGTAGAAAGCATAGGGGCCAACAGTTCAAGAGAAAGATCACAGCAATATGTTGAAGAAGCAACTCTCATAAAATTACATAATATGAATGTACCACCAACTTCTACTTCTGAAATTAAGAGGGTCATATATCATCTCAAGAATAAAAGCACTTCTGGTTTTGATGGTGTTTCCAATACAGTACTAAAGATTTGTTCCCACATAATAAGTCCAGTATTGTCCAAAACATGTAATGCATCACTAACTCAAGGCATTTTTCCAGAGAAACTAAAATATGCCATTGTTAAACCGCTCTTTACGAAAACATCAGTAACTACCGACCTGTTTCACTGCTGACATCATTTTCCAAAATTTTTGAGAAGGTGATGTATTCTAGAATAGTATCTCACCTTGGCAACAATAATATCCTCAGCAAATCACAGTTTGGGTTTCACAAGGGTTGCTCTGCTGAGAATGCCATTTACATGTTCACACACCAGATATTACAAGCATTAAATGACAAAATAGCACTGCCCGGTATTTTCTGTGACCTATCCAAGACATTTGACTGTGTGAATCATAGTATACTCCCAGATAAATTGAAGTTTTATGGGATTGATGGTATAGTCAACTAATGGACCATGTCATATTTAACCAAAAGAATGAAGAGAGTTGTACTTAGTAGTAATTAAACCAACAGAATCCAGGGACATCCTTCTAACTGGGGGAGAAATCACATATGGGGTTCCCCAAGGCTCAATCTTAGGTCCACTATTGTTTCTTATATATGTAAATGATCTACTGTCTAATGTACAACAAGCAGAAATCAAACAGTGGAGAATCCAGAATGGAATATAACAACAAGCAGAATTAGTTCCTTTTGCAGATGACACCAGTACTGTAATCACTCCCAGTATACACAAAGAAATGGAAGAAATGGTGAACAAAGTTATCAGAAGTACCATTGACTGGTTTTCTGTGAATGGTACCATCCTGAATTTCACAAAGACATCATATTCAGTTCTGTACCTCTAGGGGTGCTGCACCAGTGACAAGAGTAACACATGACAATGAAATAATGCATGGAATAATACATAGGGTGGAAACTTCAAAATTCTTAGGTGGCCATATCAATGAGAATTTAAATTGGAAAAAACACATTTTTGAACTCCTAAAACAGCTTAGTTCAGCCACATTTGCAATTAGAATCATAGAAAATTTTGCGGAGAGAGAAATCAGTAAGTTGACATATTTTGCTTATTTTCATTCAGTAATGTCATATGGAATAAAGTTCTGGAGTAACTCATCTTTAAGAAAGAAGGTCTTCATTGCCCAAAAACGTGCTGTAAGAATAATATGTTGTCAACACCCGCAATCATCTTGTAGATATATGTTTAAGGAGTTGGGCATTCTGACTACTGCTTCACAGTATATTTATTCCCTCATGAAGTTTGTTGTAAGTAATTCACTACAGTTCAAAAGGAACAATGAGGTACATAATTACAATATTAGAAGAAAAAATAAAATTTATTATTCAACATTAAGGTTCTCTTTAGCATAGAAAGGGGTGCACAATGCTGCAACAAAAAATTTTGATCACTTACCATAAATTGAAAAAGTTTCTCCTTGACAACACCTTCTATTCCATAGAACAATTTCTATGTTAATAATGTGTAAAAGATAGTGGGTATGAATTGCTAACTCAATCTGTAGATCTTGTTTTCATTTCAGAGAGGTGGCAGAAGGGTAGGGGAAGGGGGGGGGGACTATATGGTGATGTTTAGAGTACAAATAGATGTACAAATTAATTTGCACTATGAATGTACAATGACTCGTTCCACATCATGACGATTTATCGAGCAAAATTATCCATGGAACATGAAAGTAACTAACTAACTAACGATATGAGAAGGCAAAATCGCCACATTGGGAAGCAGACAAACACAATAAAAAAATTGATAAACTTTTAGCTTTTGGATAAAAGTGTTTTTGTTTAAAAGCATAAAAAACAAACACACTTACTCAGGCACAACTCAAAGGCACATGGCTACCACTTACGGCCACTCGGACCTGACTGAGGGACGTGGTGAGCAGCAATTCATGGTAGGTGGGGGAAGGGGAGGTGTAAGGAAGAGGCATGGAGTGGTTGTAGCAGGTTAAGGCTGGGGGAAGATATTGTGCTACTGTAAGAGAAAGCAGGGTCACGGTGGGGACAGCACAGGGCTGCTAGAGAGATGTAGAGAAGTAGAAAAGACTAGTGGGTTCCTTGGTGGAATAAAAGGCATGGGTAGTGCTGAAGTGGGAGCAGGGAATGGTTTGGAGAACAGGAGGGATTCATGAAGGTTGGGGCCAGAGAGCTGACGAGAATGAAAGAAATGTCATATGTTCCCACCTCCACATTTCAGAAAAACTGGTGTTGGTAGGAAGGATCCAGATGGTGCAGGCTGTGAAGTAGTCATTGAAGTGGACCACATGTGTTGGGCAGCAGTTTCAGCAACTGGGTAGTCCAGGTGTCCAGATATCTTTTGGCCACAGTATGGTGGTGACTATTCATGTGAATAAACAGCATTTTAGTTGTTATTCCCATGTAGAAAACAGCCCAGTGGCTGAAGTTTAGTTTATAGATCACATGACCGCTTTCAGACGTAGTCCTGCCTTTGATGATATAGGATATGCCTCTGACTGGACTGCAGTAGGTGATGGTGGAAGAATGTATGGGACAGGTCTTGCATCTACACCTATTGCAGAAATATGAGCCATGAGGAAGGGGATTGGGAGAAGGGGTGGAGTAGGGATGGACAGGGATATTGTGTATGTTTGGTGGGCAGTGGAATATTGCTGTGCAAGGGAAAATTTGTAAATTTGTGGTAAGTTCCTATGGGACCAAACTGCTGAGGTCATCAGTCCCTATGCTTACTCACTACTTAATCTAACTTAAACTAACTTATGCTAACGACAGCACACACACCCATGCCCGAGGGAGGACTCGAGCCTCCGATGGGGTGAGCTATGCGAAGAACCGTGGCAAGGCACCTCAAACCACAAAGCTACCCCGCACAGCACTGTGCCAGGGTCGGGGAGGACAGTGGTCAGGATATTCCTCATTTCAGAGCACGACGAGAGGTAGGCGAAACCCTGGTGGAGAATTTGATTCAGTTGCCTCAGTCCTGCATGGTACTGGGTCACAGAAGGAGTGCTCTTTGTGGCCAGACAGTGGACATATGGTAGGTCTCAGCTGACCCAAGAGGCAAGGCACAGGAGATCAATTTTTGGACACGGCAGCACTCCTCCATCACTGTTAGAATACCCATTATTCTTCATGATTTACTGAGCCTGTTAATACATATCATCAAAGAAATATTACAGTAAACTAATTTGGGACAACTCTGATGAACATGTAAAATTGCCCATTAAAAATCATTTTGTTCATAATGGGATACAAACCAACACTTTTGGTGAATATTGGATGTTGTACAGAAATGTAGTGGGATGTATTTGTTTGGAGTGACTTCAGCTACACACTGCAAAAACAAAATTGCAGTAATTTTTGAAACAGTAGAGAAAATGTGCCTGATGGCTTTTGAGAGGGACACATGATATACAAAACATTTTCAAATACTGCTATAAATTTATTTTAATATTTAATGTCTATTCAAGGAATGCCTTGACATACACACACTTCTGACATATTACCAAGTCTGTGATGAAAGTACAAACAATGTGACATGAGGATGAAGTGCATTCTCTAAATGTTGATTAATTATTAAAATATATTTACAAATACCTTTAAAAAAGTTACGTAAATGAATGATAAGCAACACAACACACTGTTAATCCATAGACACAAGATACCAGGATCAAAATAATATAGAAGTAGCAGACTTTTTGGTTGCAGAGGCATAAGAGTGATGTTTCTCCATGCTCAATTTTTGTTTGATGCAGCACAACCTCCCCAACCTCAACCCCTCCCCTCTCCCCACACCATAAATCCAAACTTGTTGTCACAATCAATTTGTCAAACTTCCCACAGATGTCTGTGATTATTGTTATTATAACAACAAAATATATGTGGTTTAATATAATGATAATAGTATCATTTTTTTACATTAGTGCTTCAAAGGTGCTTTGGCACACCTTTCAAGAAATTGCAGTTCAGGTAAATGCAGTATTTGAAAAGCATTCATCTAAACCATTGAGTAGCACAATTGTCATGGAACAGATTTAAGACCTACAATAACGCACAACTTTGACACCATCAAAAATTAAGCAATATAAAATGAAAATATCCAACTAGCATTGTCAGTATTGTGCTTAGCAGAATAATTGTGAACACAGGTCTGCAGAATCAGGCAATTCAAGCATGAAAATGAGGGAAACAGTGTATCTTTCAGACATTTTAGCCTAAGTGTGTGATGTCAGTCTTTCTGTCATATTTTTCTCAGTGGAGCATCTCTCTCCCTCTGCCTTCCCTCATCTTCCTGTGGTTTGCCAGCTACACCTGTGGGCTCTGGAACTATACCAGATTTGTTGTTTACAGCAGGTACAGTAGGCCTGTGAATGTCATTGCTTGTCTAAAATGCAAATTCATAATTGTTTTGCTATTTTTGCAGAAGCTCAGGTCTGCCACATACAAGAAAACTCACCACACACCATTCAGGAGCTGGATCCATAAAGTGCAACTATTGTGATCATCCATTCAAGACAGTTTCTGAAATGAGGCTGCACATTTTGAAGTCACACTTCCAGAGAAGTGTAAAACCATGTGTTGGCTGCAGTATTCTTTTCCAGAGTGTCAGCTCCATTATTCAGGAAAACAACAAATCTCTGCACATCATGTGCCCTAGGTAAGCTAAAACTGTATATATAAGGAAAATTCTCTTCTGAAAACTATAACTCTACAAAAGAATGGATGGCTAGTATTTACTTCAAGGATGTGAACTTCTGTCTACAGTTCTGAAAGCTATGATGGTTGTTGTTGGTTTTATATGCAACAATTGTCAGCACAGAGTTTCATCTCCTAAAGCTAAGTACCGGTCAGCTATCCTAAGTTTGTATGTAGTTAGATTGCTATACAGCTTTTGTTGTTGCAGTCGTTAGTCCAATGACTGGTTTGATGTGGCTTCTTACGCTACACTGCGAGGTGTGGCTATAAAATAACAGAACTATTGCTCAAAAATATTTAATTTAAAAAATATACATGTTTAGTTGTTGTCACCCTCAATACACTCCCCGTTCTCTATCTTTGCAATGCTCCATGCAAATTTCCCATTGATGAAACAGTGCTCGAAGTCTTCCACGGAGATCTCCTCGATGACGCACACCGCTTTTCTTACACTGCTTCAATGGACAGAAAAGCTTGTTTCTTTTAATGCAGATTGGACCATGGTGCTAGGTCAGGTGAGTAAGGTGTTGGCCTAACTCTGGGATGCTGTACTTTGCTAGAAACTTCTTAACAGTCAATGCAGTATGAGCTGGTGCTGGTGCGTTGTCAGGATACAGAAACCATGACTTGCTCTTGCACAGTTTGGTTTTGACCCCCACCTCCCACCCCCCATGGGGTTGAGCAAGAACCTCATGGCAATAACGTTGATTAATAGTTACGACATCCAGGAACCAAGTGAAAATACGCAATTCCATGACTACTGAAAAAAAAATCATGATTGCTTTGAATCTTGATTTGCTCAATCGAGCTTGTTTCACTCTCAGTGAAGTTGGGCCATTCCAATGCATGGATTAGCACTTACTTTCTGAATCATAAGTGAAAAATCAAGCTTCGTCACATGTTATAACTCTTTTCAAGAAATTATAATCATTTTCAGTGGTATTCAAAGTGTCAGTGCAAATGTTCTCATAAGCTCCTTTTTGTTTGATAATGGAATTTTTGGTACCAATGTTGTACACACTTCCCTAATGCTAAACCAGTGATACAAAATTTGCCTTATGCATTCTATGTCAATCCTTACAGTTTCAGTAATCTCTTGAATACTCAACCGATGGTCAGATAGAATCAGATTACCTACCTTTTTTTTATATATATTTTCATCCATTTTTATGTTGAAGTGTGCCGTGGGTGTGAGTCATCTTCCATGTCTTCTCAGCTAACCCCTCAAAAATGCTTGACATAATATACACGTCTTTTAGTAAAAGATAGGTTTCAGTTTTTCCAAGTTTCCTGTGAAACTTCACAACAATTCTTCCTTATATTATTACAATTGCCATTGTTCTAGCAAAACAAAATAGCAACTCCTACACAAATAAAGTCCATGGCCACATGTCTACAGATGCCACAGATGCCACATCCACCTGAAAAGGCTTCGTGTTTCACAGCTATTGGTCATTCATCTCTGACACATGCATACTTACCCTGTGACAGCACCAGTCCTGTTATTTTACAGCCACACTGCATATCCTGTGCAAGCCTCTTCATCCCTGCATAACTATCACAACCTACATACCCTTCAACATGCTGTCTACATTCAATTCTCGATCTCGCTCTACAATTTTTATCCTTCACACTTCCCTCCTTTGCCAAACTGCCAATTGATGCCTCAGGACATCTCCTGACACTCAATCTCTTCCTTTAGCCAAATTGTGTCGCATCTTCCTTTTTCCACAATTTAATTCAGTTTCATCTACATCTACATCTACATTTATACTCCGCAAGCCACCCAATGGTGTGTGACGGAGTGCACTTTACGTGCCACTGTCATTACCTCCCTTTTCTGTTCCAGTCGCGTATGGTTCGCGGGAAGAACAACTGTCTGAAAGCCTCCGTGCGCGCTCGAATCTCTCTAATTTTACATTCGTGATCTCCTTGGGAGGTATAAGTAGGGGGAAGCAATATATTCGATACCTCATCCAGAAACGCACCCTCTCGAAACCTGGCGAGCAAGCTACACCGCGATGCAGAGCGCCTCTCTAGCAGAGTCTGCCCCTTGAGTTTGCTAAACATCTCCGTAACGCTATCACGGTTACCAAATAACCCTGTGATGAAACGCGCCACTCTTCTTTGGATCTTCTCTATCTCCTCCGTCAACCCGATCTGGTACGGATCCCACACTGATGAGCAATGCTCAAGTATAGGTCGAATGAGTGTTTTGTAAGCCACCTCCTTTGTTGATGGACTACATTTTCTAAGGACTCTCCCAATGAATCTCAACCTGGTACCCACCTTACCAACAATTAATTTTATATGATCGTTCCACTTCAAATCGTTCTGCATGCATACTCCCAGATATTTTACAGAAGTAACTGCTACCAGTGTTTGTTCCGCTATCATATAATCATACAATAAAGGATCCTTCTTTCTATGTATTCGCAATACATTACATTTGTCTATGTTAAGGGTCAGTTGCCACTTCCTGCACCAAGTGCCTATCCGCTGCAGATCTTCCTGCATTTCGCTACAATTTTCTAATGCTGCAACTTCTCTGTATGCTACAGCATCATCCGCGAAAAGCCGCATGGAACTTCCGACACTATCTACTAGGTCATTGATATATATTGTGAAAAGCAATGGTCCCATGACACTCCCCTGTGGCATGCCAGAGGTTACTTAAACGTCTGTAGACATCTCTCCATTGATAACAACATGCTGTGTTCTGTTTGCTAAAAACTCTTCAATCCAGCCACACAGCTGGTCTGATATTCCGTAGGCTCTTACTTTGTTTATCAGGCAACAGTGCGGCACTGTATTGAACGCCTTCCGGAAGTCAAGGAAAATAGCATCTACCTGGGAGCCTGTATCTAATATTTTCTGGGTCTCATGAACAAATAAAGCGAGTTGGGTCTCACACGATCACTGTTTCCAGAATCCATGTTGATTCCTACAGAGTAGATTCTGAGTTTCCAAAAACGACATGATACTCAAGCCAAAAACATGTTCTAAAATTCTACAACAGATCGACGTCAGAGATATAGGTCTATAGTTTTGCGCATCTGCTCGACAACCCTTCTTGAAGACTGGGACTACCTGTGCTCTTTTCCAATCATTTGGAACCTTCCGTTCCTCTAGAGACTTGCAGTACACGGCTGTTAGAAGGGGGGCAAGTTCTTTCGCATTCTCTGTGTAGAATCGAATTGGTATCCCATCAGGTCCAGTGGACTTTCCTCTGTTGAGTGATTTCAGTTGCTTTTCTATTCCTTGGACACTTATTTCGATGTCAGCCATTGTCTCGTTTCTGCGAGGATTTAGAGAAGGAACTGCAGTGCGGTCTTCCTCTGTGAAACAGCTTTGGAAAAAGGTGTTTAGTATTTCAGATTTATGCGTGTCATCCTCTGTTTCAATGCCATCATCATCCCGGAGTGTCTGGATATGCTGTTTCGAGCCACTTACTGATTTAACGTAAGACCAGAACTTCCTAGGACTTTCTGTCAAGTCGGTACATAGAATTTTACTTTCGAATTCACTGAACGCTTCACGCATAGCCCTCTTTGCACTAACTTTGACATTGTTTAGCTTCTGTTTGTCTGAGAGGTTTTGGCTGCATTTAAACTTGGAGTGGAGCTCTCTTTGCTTTCGCAGTAGTTTCCTAACTTTGTTGTTGAACCACAGTGGGTTTTTCCCGTCCCTCACAGTTTTACTTGGTACATACCTGTCTAAAACGCATTTTACGATTGCCTTAAACTTTTTCCATAAACAGTCAACATTGTCAGTGTCGGAATAGAAATTTTCGTTTTGATCTGTTAGGTAGTCTGAAATCTGCCTTCTATTACTCTTGCTAAACAGATAAACCTTCCTCCCTTTTTTTTATATTCCTATTAACTTCCATGTTCAGGGATGCTGCAACGGCCTTATGATCACTTCTTTCTTGTCATTTATTGTTCATTCTACACATCTAAGCTTCAACATTCACCTGCAGCATCACATTTCAAAAGCTTCTATTCTCTTCTTGTTTGAACTTTTTATCTCATATGTATCACCTTCATACATGGCAAAACTCCACACAAATATCTTCAGAATTATCATGTCATCAGCAAATGACAAAGTTTTAAGTTTCTCTGAATTCAGTTTTCATTGCATAGACCCAAAAATGAGATGAGTCCTGTGGGTATGGAACATGTCAGAAAGCACAACATAAAAAACAGAACATTTTGATGTAATAAAACTTCCCTGATCATTTGTCAGAAGAATGTCAACATAAGTGAATACATTACAGTAAACTGGAACTGCTAACATTTGCAGCATACACTGCCAGAATGAAAAATAGTTATGCACTTTTAATAAATTTATCATACACAAAATACATAATCTTGACTGTTGTGACCAAGAGCTGTCAAAACTGAAATCTAACAGGTATTTTTACTTAAGCTGGTCTAACAGTCTATGCAGTAGAAGGAGTTGCCTACTAAAAAGTCTTCCAAACTCTGTTTAAATTGTGCTTTTTCTGAAACCAAGTTTTTAAATTTCTAATTGGTTTCTTTTACTGCTTGCTCACTGTACAGTTTACATTGAGGAGAGGCTGCAGCACTGTCTCACTCCTTTCTGAAGTACTGCTACCCTTTCTTGTCCTTCAGTCCTTATAAATGCAGTCTGGGGTACAATTTTGCTTTCTGTTATCCCTGCTACATTCAGAACTTCAAAGTGTATAGCCTGGTCTATAGTTTCAAAAGCTTTCTCTAAATATGCAAATGCTATAATCATATGTTTGCCTTTTTTGATCTGCTTTTGAAGAATAATTCATAAGATCAATGTTGTGTCATGGGTTCTTGCATTTGTCCAGAACCCCAACTAGATTTCCCCAAGGTCAGCTATAACCAGTTTTTCCATTCTCCTGTAAACAAATTGTGTCAGTATTTTGCAACTGTGGCCTGATGGTTCAGCAATATACAAACCTTTGGAATTGGAATTACAATATTTTTTTAAATCTGAGGGAATTTTGTCACTCTCGTATCTTGCATACCAGGTGGAATATTTTCATCATGGCAGACTCTTCCAATAACTTCATAATTCTGATAAAATGTTGCCTACTTCAGTGCTCTGTTAAATTCTTCTTGCATTATCATATCTTGTATCTCACCTTCATGTACTTGCTCTTCCCTTTCTATAACACTGTCGTCATTTCCCCATGCAGCCTTTCTGCAAACAGATCCAATTCCACAAAAAAAATTCTAAATGGCAGTTTCAGTCATAAAGTCTGTTAAATCCCCCATTTTTCTTAGCTATGCAGATGGGAACTGTTGTTAAAACATGTACTTTGATGCTGCAGTCCTCATGGTCCCAGTCCGTGCTGGACCCAGATCCACTCACACCTCCACACTTGTTCCCATGCCCCCATTCTCCATGCAAACTCTTCTCACCAGAGCCACATTTGTCCTATGAGAGAACATCAAAAGTAAGTTACACATTATTATGGCATAACAAGTAACTTCTATTGGATGCTGCACTACGCATCAAAGTGACACAGACACATGATACTATTTTGCAATTGGTCACCAAGCCCATGTAAACAATGGCTGGAATGGTCTCCCAATTATTTAATTCCTCGACCATAGAAATCTGCCCCTCGGTAGCAGAGGCCTTCTAGAACCACGATGTGAACATGCTCATTGTTGAAAAATCTCTTCCCTGCACTCCCTGAGAAGTTCTTCTGACTTCCCAGAAAGACGAAAATCTCATGGTGCAAGATCTGAACTTTGCAGTCAGTATCACCCATGTCTGTGTTGCCATGGTCAACTTGTTGGCATCATTTCTCTCTGGCTGATCATAGCACTGCATTTGGTCTACATACTGCCAGAATTTCATGGTGAACTAGTGTGCAGTTTAGATAGTTTGCTCAGACTTAGCCATCCCCAATTTGGAAGGCGGCACTTGCCCCTTTGTATCAGAGACTCCCTTACTCATTACAGGATTTTTACTCTTCTCTAGAAATTATTGTCCATAATGCCACTAAACCTCAGATTTTGCAATGTTGAGTGAATGGGAAATACTGTGCCTTAGCAAGTGTTACTTAATTTGGGTTTCTTTGGCTGTCAGAGGGTGCACAGCAGATCATTGCGTTTTCTTAGCACGGTAGTAGTTTTGGCACTATTTTTCAGTGATGGTGGATGTGGACCTTAGAGAACACTGGCAAAATATAATACCCAATCTTTCAGACACAGTGCAAGATTCGGGCACCATGTTACCAGTTGTGTAGTCCATCTGACAATAATGTATCAAACTGTTGAGATAAGGACTGTATTTGTTCAGTCCTAGATTGTTAAGAGTCAGTTCTATCAGTCAGTTGGAGATTTTTTCGAAGACATCTCACATTAATCTCATCAAATTCTGGCCATGAGTTACATTTTACCCAAACAATGGAAAAAAAAAAATCTTGCTTTCAAAACACACTTCGTTGAATTCTTAGTATGATAAGCAAAACAAAAAAAAAAAAAAAAAATAGAAGTCATAAAAACAATGAAATAAAACCATTAACATGAACATATGTGAAGCCCTATAGGCAAAGTGATGGTATCAAAGTTGAATAAACCTCATTTTTTTAATTATGAGAAGGAAAGTTGCTACTCACCACATAGCAGAAATAGTGAGTCGCAAATAGGCACGACAAAAAGATTTTCACAATTAAAGCTTTTGGCCAATGTTCTTTGTCAACAATAGACACACATATGCGTACACACACTCACACAAATGCAACTCACACACACGACTGCAGTCTCAGGCAACTGAAACCACAGTTACCTGTTACCATTCATTGGTCATTTTTTAATGCTTCTATGTCCGTGGCTCGTGGTCTTGCGTAGCGTTCTCACTTCCCGTGCACGGGTTTCCGGGTTCGATTCCTGGCAGGGTCAGGGATTTCCTCTGCCTCGAGATGACTGGGTGTTGTGTGTCTTTCATCAGCATTTCATCCTCATTCACTCACAAGTCACCATACTGGCGTTATAGAACTTGTGGAGCGGCGGCCGAACCGCCCCGTGAGGGGTCTCCCGGCCACCAATGCCATACGCTCATTATTATTATTATTGTTAATGGTTCTATGTGTCTTTGTTGTTGATCCTCCACCTGTGATGCTACTGTCAGACGTGAACAGTATAAGGAAAAGATAGCTTGCTACTAACTGTAAATATGATATGTTATGTTGCCTGTCTGCAATTTAACATGTTATGTTTATGGTAAGTAGTAATCTATCCTTTCCCTATACTGAACAATGGAAAATCCATGATGAAATGTAACAATATTATGAAAAGAATAGTTCCTACTCGCCATCTGTGACTCAGCATGGTGAGTAGCAACTATCTTTTCCTTATGTTGTCGATATTCCAACCTGGGGTTTCCTCTGTTTGATATCGTGAGATGTGGTGCTTTAACTGTAAGCTACATCAGCTGTTCCATACATGTCAAGTGTCGTCTTGTTGTTCCAAATAGTAAACATGATATTCTGCTATGGTTGAGTCAGTTTTAATCAACATCAACGTTATGCACCAAACAACATCTTCAGTGCTGCCTTTCACCTGAAAAAAGTTCAGTCTATTTTTTACAGTAACTTGTAGACAGAGGATCATTCACAAAATTGACAAGGGGCAGCAGTAGATTATACACAGTTCACACAATAGAAATGGAGGAGTAGGTACTGAGGCAAATTAAGTGATCCAGACAAGTGTGTGAAGAACTGGAGTTGGTGAAGGCATAAACCTGTATGGTCAGTTTCACATACAAGCAATTACCTTACCCATATTACATAAGACTTCACCGAACTCTCAGACCACAAGAATATCATGTCCAAGTACAGTTTTGCCAATGAATTCTCAGACAGAAGTCTGAAGTGCCACAGTTCACAGCTTGCATTTTAATTATGGTTGAGGTAGTATCCACACAGATGTGGTTAATAAACTAATAAAGAAACACATGTCAGCAGACGTAAATCCTCAAGCAAAGTTGAAGCTAGTCATCCAGTTTGCTTTAGTATCAATGCATGGGCAAGAACTGCGTGTGAAAGAGTCCTAGGGCCATACAATTTTCCAGACAAATTAACATTTGTTGTTTACAACCCATCTCTGTGAACAAATTACCCATGGTACTAGAAAATATTACCTATGCAGAAATTTGGTGTGGTTGATGCATGTCTTGCATGACAGTACTTAACATTTAGTGAGTTAGTCCTTCCTGATCATTTACTTAAAACTCTTGATGAACAGACATTAACGAGAACTGACAGCCATCCAATATCAATTTGAAATAAATTTGCTGTCTGTGAATGTGTTGCCATCAGTTATTTTGGTATGTTAGTGACATCTGAAAAATTGTGCTGGCCGAGGTCTCAAACCCGGATTTCCCACTGTCAATGACAGTGTGATATATGGAGGTTTGGATTGGTCCAAACGGCATGCATGGGCAGCCAAACTGTGGGAACTGCTTGCGATAAGTGGGAAATTCCGGTCACTTAACCTCAATCCTTTACGTTTCTGACAATGGGGACATTTAAAGGCACTTGTATATTTTACACCCCAACAATGTGCACATATCATAGGAGTGTGTGTTCCTTGTATCTGACAAAAACCAAGGGCAGCCAGATGTGTTCAGAATAGTTCAAGATTCTTCAAGTAGGAGATGAGAAGGATTTGTAAAAATGAGTGGAAGCTACATTGAATACACACTGCAGTGTCAACAAACAGATGGTTACAATAGGACAGAATGGTCCCCATCTCTTCAGATATTTTTTTGTGGCCACATGCAGAGTGTTAGAAAAAAGTATTCCAAATTTTGAGAGATAGTAGTATGGACCAAAACACGAACAAATGTCCAGTAAACATGGGCTCTAAAATACATACCTAAAGTGCTGTGAGCACTTATTTTCTACTGCAAGCTCTCTACTATTATTGCTACTACAAAAACCTACAGAATGCAGTAAACAAATAAGTAAAGAAATGAGAACACATTATTCTGTTACTGTGAAACAGCAGAGCTTCTAATGTAATCTGCACTTGTGAGTTGCACAATATGATGTGAACTCATAGTAAGGCACACTTCTGTTTGATGTCTTAGGGAAACACACACTCTCCACAAAACTCTAAGTTGATCACAAACTTATCAAAAATACAAAGTTTTTCCATTAGAATTAATGCATGTGCTGCAGTTACTGAGAAATTTAATAATGTTTTCAGCAACAACAGTAACAGATGTTTACTGCATGCTATATCAAGGACAATAACAGAGGAATGTGTCCCCATTTGCATTACGTCGGTCATTCATAATAGCAGAGAGCTACCAGTGGAAGAGATGTCCTCATAGCTCTTAAGGTATGCATTTTAGAAACTATGTTTCCTAGACATTTTTGTCTTGTTTTGGTCACCTATTAAAATATGTATTTATAGGATTTCTCTTCAAGCATTGACCTGTAATATTTTCTGCACTTTAAACAAAAAAAGTCAGGTATAGTTCCAAAGGGTTTGTATTTTCTATTGGAGATTTGAACTACTGACAGTTTCTATTCAATCAGCAGGGCTTTGTCATCACTCCCAGAGAAGGTATTGCCGATGGATCTCGAAGTGCCTGACAACAACATATGTACAATTTGTAATGAAGTATTCAAGACAGTGGCTGGTATGAGGATGCACAGAAGCAAGATCCACATCGTGAAGGAGCAGCGGAGTATTCTGTGCATACACTGCAATGCAGTATTTCCGACACTCCAGCATTTTGAACTACACAAGTAAGCATGTGTGACTGATTACATGTGGACTAACAAACTAATGATAGTTTCTTTCTAATAACACCATATTTTTTGTTTATTCCACTGAAAGCTACAGGTATGTGTACCGGAAGTACAGTCAGATATTGTACAAATAATAATGCAATAATGGAACCTGTGAATCGATTTAAAACCATGTCACTCACTACAAGTGCATTGAATTAGTATACTGCAATCACAAAAACTTTTAAATATACCAATGAATCATTCTTTGTGTACAGATGTAGGTATGAGAAACATACCACATCATTTTTTTTAAAATGAGAGAGAAGGGGGAAGGGGGGCGAGGAGATGAGAAGGCTAATAAATTTTCAGGAAAGAAAGAAAGGAAGAGCAGAGTTGAAAACACTGTCAGTGGCAACATTATTAGAATTAGAGCACAAGTTCAGGCTGAAGAAAGATGATGAAAGAAATCAGTCATGCTCATTCAAAGCAACCACCCTGGCATTCGAACTGATTTAGGGGAATCACAGAAAACCAAAATCTGGATGTTAGGGTTGAGATTTGAACCGCTGACCACCCTGAAACAAATCCAGTATCTTACAATACTGCTACTTCCTTCATTTGAGCCATTTCCAGCTTATTTTTGTCAAATTTAGACAACTACAGGTTGTTAGTTGTGGATTTGATATATTATGCCGTATGGATGTATGAATTCCTGTTCAACAACAGTTTCTTTTTAGATAAACTTCACTATTTCAGTGTTTTTTTTTATAAAAAATGGAAACACAACACTATGGTGACATCAGATTTATGATCAGAGTCACCATTTGGTTGGCTTAGCTGAGGAATCAGCTGTTGGTTTTTCACAGTAGCAGCCATTCTGCTAATTTACTAATTTTCCGTTAGCTGGTGTAAGCACAAATAGTATTAATCACTATACTGATACTTCACATTGTTAATACAGTGGACAAATTAAATTTCTATGAATCCTTCTGTTTTATTAATGACTATCATGGCTCTGTCCGTATCCCTAAATATTATCATCTTAGTTATATACTGCAAAATCAATACACATTATAAAAATGTATGTTTCACATATCCTAAACCAATGGACTGATTTCAACCAAACTTGATGCACATGCCACTTACTATCTACAAAGAATTTCTGTGGGGGTAAGGACCATCTACCCATAAAAGGGATGGTGGTTGTGAGGGGTGAAAAAGAAGTGTAGCCCTATATGTGCAAATACCCAGAGATTATTCAGCCAGTATTTGAAAATGAGAGGACTTAGTGACTTGCAATAAACTTTACAGATAATTTCAAACCTTTACAAAACTTTTTCTCCTGGGAAACACACACGAAATGCTGAATGTAAAAAGGTTTATCACTTACTGCATTATTGTTATTCATGCCATAAAACTGCCACATCAGGTCTGCTCTTTTCATTTATTACTTCTTTATTCTTTTCTATTTGCAATACATTTTGCAGACAATATTCACATATACAACTGTGCCTGGAAAACTATATCATTCTATGACATGTATTTCAGGAGATATGACATCATAAACATTGAGCTGTGTGAAAACAAAACTGCAGGGCAGAATTCCTAGAGAGACAGGTACAATATGGCGTAGAAATGCGTGCAAAATAGCTGATGAAATCTTCTCAGGCTTCCACCTGGGAAGCTGCGTTGAAAATCCACAGTGTTTCGATGAGAGTCATTCTCATCATCTTCTGGCAAAGATTTTCAATGCAGCTACCTGGATGGAAGCCCAAGAAGATTTCATCAGCAGTATACACCAAGAAAGCCTACATTCACATACACATAAAATATGTTAAATATATGCGATGTGCATATATGTGCAAAGACACAGGTAAAAATTCCCACTCATTGATTTCAAACAAACTTGGTACACATATTATTTACTATCTGGAAATATAATGTAAATGAATAGATAAAGTCTGCTCACCAAGCGGCAGCAGGGGAACACACACACAAAATGTTTTAACTTTTACAAGCTTTTGGAGCCAGTAGCTCCTTCTTCTGGCAGAAGAGTTGAAGGGGAAGGAAGACGGCTGAGGAAGAGGACTGGAGAGGTTTAGGAAAGGGGTACAGTTCAGAAAAGTCACTCAGAACTCCGGGTCAGGAGATACTCACCGGACAGTGCGAGAAGGAAAGACTGATTGTTGGGGGACTGCACTGGATGAGATTTGAAAACCTGAGAGCTTAAAGGTTGAAGGCAGGGTAATATGCAAGACAGAGATTAGTGCTAAAACATCATGCACGAGTTAATAAAAGTGAAAATCTAAGTGCATTGTAATAGAAGAGGGAGGGAGGACAGCGAAAAATAGACAGATCGGAAAATGAGATGTAGAAAACTAAAATGGAGTAAAGAAGGGAGTAGTTAGTGTGAAGAAATGCTGAGACAGGAGGAATTAACATGAATTAAGGTCCAGGATGGTGGTGAGAACCAAGGACATGTAGTGTTAATTCCCACCTGTGGAGTTCTGGGAAACTGGTGTCTGGGAGAGGAATCCAGATGGTATGTGTGGTGAAACATGTGCTGAGGTCATGACTGTCATGCTGTGCAGCATGCTCTGCAACTGGATATTGCATGCTGCCTGTATACACACTCTGCCTATGCCCATTAATCCTGACTACCACCACCATCCTATGACTACCTCCCAGTTATCAGTCAGGATGAATGGGCATAGGCAGAGTGTGTATACAGGCAACACAAACTATCCTGTTGCACAGTGTGCTCTACAACACCACAGTCATGACTTCAGTGCCTGTTTCACCACATGTGCCATCTGGATTCTTCCCCCAGACAACAGTTTTTCAGAACTCCGCGCTTGGGAACTATAACTACAACGTGTGCTTGGTTCTCACAACCCACTTGGCC
The DNA here is from genome assembly GCF_021461395.2 of Schistocerca americana. NCBI lineage: Eukaryota > Metazoa > Arthropoda > Insecta > Orthoptera > Acrididae > Schistocerca > Schistocerca americana. The sequence continues at coordinate 65,139,048 of NC_060128.1, read as the reverse complement.
TTAATTTACATTAATTCCTTCCATGTCAGCATTTCTTCACAGTAACTACTCCTTTCTTTACACCTTTTTATTTTCCTACATCTTTCATTTTCTGACTTGTCTATTTTTCACTGTCCCCTCTCCCACCTCTGTTACATGCAATGCACTTAGCTTTTCTACTTATTAACTTATGCACGATGTTTTTGTACTAATCCCTGCCTTGCATATTACCCTGGCTTCCACCTTTAATCCTCGAGCGGGTGCGCCTGTGTATAAAGTGTGCCAACCGAAACTAAAATGATTTTGCACAGTTCCATTGTCATTTCACAACTGCAAACCTGTACCTATTCTTTAATTGCTTCAGGTAAAACAGCAATAAATTGTGTTGTCATATGTCCAAGTGAGCAGCAGTAATATAAAATAAAGAGTTAGCTAGGCGAGAAAAAATTTACGATCCATGCAAAAAAATGATCCCAATTACAAACTAGCAACATAATCCCACATTGAGGCAATTGTCTATGAGATAAATAAGTGACTGGCTGGGATCTGATGCAACTGCACTGCTTAATGCTTAGAGTGGGTCATTACTGTCTCTGTAACATCTGTACTTGGCAACATAGTGTTATAGTGAAAATTTATTTCATTATTGTTTAATAAAATAGTGCTTTAGCTCATATTATGCAAGTTTATTTTCTTGTTGTTTAAATAAACTAAGATTAAATTGTGATTTTGATCATACACAGGCTGTATACGTGGACAAAGAAAAAAAATTCCCGGATTTCTCCTGGATTTCCCGGTTAAAAATACATTTTCTCCTGGGTGAAAACATAGTTCTTCCCTGTTAACTGACCGTACATTTTCTCTCGGAACTGTATAACTTATCCATCCTTTGAATGGTTACGGTTTTATACACAGGTGTAGAATTTCCCGGCGCTGTGGAAAACAAAACACAGTGGGAAAAAACGTTTTGGAAAGCTCTTTGATGTGCAGTAACATGTATCCTACATATTTTCATATTACGAAAGTATAAATTCGAATTCCACCAAACAGCGCATGTTACTTTCCGAAGCATTGAAATTGAGACTGTGATGTGCTTTAGTAAGCCTGTCATAGCTCATGTCACGTGATTTTCACCAGCCGATGATGCCAGGTATTCAGAGCATATTATGCGTGATGAAGTCAGCCAATAGCAACATCACTGTTAAGTAGCGCACCAAACGAAAAAGTTAATGGTTTAAATTAATATACATAGTGTTGCTATAAGAAAAGTAAAGCTTTCACTTATAACATTGGTCTATAAGATTAATACGCTGGAAGAGAAGCTAAGCTTTCACATATAATGTTGGTCTTTTATGCATTTATTATAATTTATGATATATCACACAAATGTGCCATTAAAATTTTTAATAACGATATAAATGTCTGTTCTTATGGGCTCAAAATTCGTCTACATGGCTCGTCATCAAAGAGTTTATTTTTAAATAAGAGTCAAATTCTCTTTGATTTAAGAAATTCATCATACACTCTCGTACATAGTTCAACTTGCGTAAAAGGAAATTTTCTTTGATAGTAATGCTTTTCAAACCACCATTCAGAATATTTTCCCGTGACCTGTTAGAAATAGGTTTGTTTCTGCAGTTGCCAGAGAGCGCCAGATGACAGGCGTCACCGCACTTGGGCAGCTACGATGTCGTAGGGAGCCGTATGTTCGTAAGTGTAAAACATTAAAAGATCTTATATTAGGTCATAAAAGAAACAAGACGTTCCAAACTGCGGCTGCACACACAGCCAACAGCCACATTTCAGTAGCCAGAAGTGGGAGAAGGTACTACTCAACTGTGCATGCGCATGATTCCACTTGTAACTGCTAAAACGAATCTAATGTGAAAAGTTGTGACGTCATGCTCATTGGAGGCAATTTGTTGTTACGAATCATTGCATATTCTTCCTAAAGCCTTTGACAAATTTTTCTGTTGGCAGACCCTTGTATGAGCACTTTGTTTTGTTGATGTATATGGTGCATTTACTTTGCAGTTTAAGTTTTATTTTCGTTTTTTCACTCATTCATGTTTTCTTGCTGAAGCATTATTCTGCAGTAGTGGGATACAGTAAGATTCTTTGTTAGAGTATCGGTTCTTACCAGTCAAAATTACAAAAATTTAACTGAAAACAATGAAAAATTCCTGGAATTCTAAAATATTCCTGGGTTTTTCCCGGTTTTCTCCCGGATGAAAAAATTCCAGGGTTTTTCCTGGATCTCCCAGTTGTCCCAGGTCATATACACCCTGATACATGTTTACCTTGGTAACATAAAGACAGCTATTCTACACAAGTGTACAAAACGCACCACATGCCCACTTGTGCTACGAAAAACAGCACATCCCCTCGAGGGTTTAGTTCTCAGGTTTTCAAATCTCATCTGGTGCACTCCCCAACAATCAGTCTTTCCTTCTTTCCAGTAAGTCTCCCCTGACCCGGGGCTCTGGATGACTTTTCTGAACTGTACCCCTTTCCTCTCCGGTCCTTTTCCTTCACCCCTCTTCCTTCCCCTTCAACTCTCCTTCCAGAAGAAGGAGCAACTGGCTCCAAAAGCTCGTAAAAGTTAAACCCTTTTGTGTGTGTGTTCCCCTGCGCTGCTTGGTGAATAGATTTTTTATCCATCCATTTACATTATATTGTCGGTAATAAATTATTTTTGTTCTTTACTACCTGGAAAGAAATGCTGTGGACATAAGAACCAGCAACCTCTTACTAGGGTGATAATTTGGAGACAGAAGAGGGAGGTGGATACGGACAGGCAGAGAGGGGGTAGGAGGCGACAATATAGATAGGGGGAATGCGAGCTGGACAGAGAAATGGTAGGGGAGAAATAGATAGAGAAAGGAAGAGGAGGAGATGGACAGAGGCAGGTGGAGGAGGAGACAGATGGGGGAGAAGGAGATGAAGAGAGGGAGCAGAAGATGACAGATTGGAGAGGAGTAAATGGACAGAAGGAGGAGTAGATGGACAGAAGAAAGAGAAGAAGATTGACAGAGAGAGGAGGGAGAAAGAGATGGATAGAAACAAAGGGAAGGAGGGGGTGGACCAATAGAAGATTGGAATAAATACATACCTAGGTGTTGCCAGGTACTCAGCTAATGAATTAATTAGTTAATTAATAAGTTTATGATTAAGCACATGATAGCTGCCACACAAGATTCTTGTAATCTAGCAGCTGTAAATCACTACAGCTGTACCTACATCTACACCCATACTCTGTAAGTGATTGCGAAGTGAATGGCACAGGGTACCACACGTTGAAGTTCTCCCCCTTCCAACAGACTATGGAGCAGGGAAATAATGACTGCTTAAATACCACTGTGTCTGCTGTAATTACTCTAATTTTGTTCCTATGGTCACTGCAAGAACAATACATAGGAGGCTAAAGAATGTCTCTGGAGTGTTCATGTACTACTGCTTCTTGAAATTTTGTAAGCAGGCTTTCAAGGGATAACGCGTGCCTCTCTTCAAGTGTTTGCCCCTCCAGGTTTTCCAACATTTCAGTATGAGGTGTAACCATATTCATCTGTGCTAATATCACTCCAATAGCTGTGTCTGCATTGAATCTGGCTGAAAAGTGGTGGTTTAAAGTAGGCTATTTTAAATTGTGTGGTCCACACCAGGTTTTCAATCCAAATACTTTAATTCCACATTTTTATTGAATAGACTATGGTTTATGGCCAGATTGAGTCTCAGTTACTATTAATTTATGCACAGACAGATGCCTAGCCACATATTTCACTCAACTGATGCTCCATATTGAGATTGTTCAAATGCAGTAACCTAGCAATGAAGTGACAGAAGTTAAAGTGTGGCATGTATATCATTAACACACTCACTAATTACACTATTCTTCCAAGTACATAGTCACATGAAAACGATGTGCACAGTAAGGATAAGTCTGAGGTAACACAGTTCACAGTCAGAATCTATTATGACAGTTTGAAGAATGCATTATTGAAGGTTAACAAAGTTCCCATTTCTAATTGCAAGTTCACAGCCAATCATTAGAAACACTGAGTAAACACTCGGGCACAAAATTTAGGTAATGATCCATTTGCAACTTGTATTCTACACTAAATTGTCTGTGGTCCACTGTCCGGTAAATCAGAGTACGTAATTTGCTCGCTTTGTAAGCTTCCACAGACTGGCTAAAATGGCTTCTAGCAGCCTCTCTGTTATAAGATTACAACAATTGGCAATACATTCAGCTATTATTGTTTGCTACCTTTTTACAAATTATAATTGAAGATTTACATTCCTATTAACTGAATAGTGGGAAAAGATTCTTCTGAATATGAACTTTCAGGTACAACAGTAATTGATATTGAACTATGCTGTCTAACTTGCCAAAATATGGGATTCTACCTCAGTAACAATGCATTGGATAAGAATGCTAATTACTCTGAAACTAAATGAGGGCCTTTTACCTCTGCCCTATCCAAAAGTTAGTAACTGGGTACATGTTTAAATATGAGCAATGATAATGAAGTTTGAATTACTGCTATTTGTAATTAATGCAGTTTTTAGGTAAACTAATCACACCAACAGATTCTGTTTAATTAAATGAATGTACTGGATTAATGAAGTCAGCTATGACTTGGGTCAATATTTGAGATTTTTGATAATGTGCACATTAACATAAAAATAAAACTATTGAAAATATTAGCAAAAAAGTAAATAAATAACTTTGGGGGGAGGGGGGGGGGGGGGGAAGTAAAACATAACAATTGGAAAAGTCCACCTGCTTTGTTACAAGCAATGCTCTCATGTAAATTCAACAAATCTCTGAACATGACCCAAGGTTGCCACAGGTTCTGGAAATCAGGGAATATCAGGGAATTTTAAAAGTGTCATGGAAATCAGGGATATTTGAAAGAAAACTGGAAAAAATCTCCTTTTTGTCTCAAGAGATGAAATGGTTTGCTTACTAAGATGTCATGCATTGTCACTGGTTGGGTGCAGCTGAGCACATGTTTCCCTATTCCCTCATTAGTACTGCTTCTCCCCTTTCTACCACTCCCTTCAACTTGCAGTCAGTGCCGCCACCACACCGCTAGCCTAACAATTGCAGATGAGAGGCAGGGAGACGTGAGGAGTGGTTTGTTTGGCTCTGATTCTCAGAGACTGTAGACGCAACAGCTGTGTGCATGAGTCATGTCTGAGTAATTGTGTGAATGTGTGTGTGTTCTAATTATCTGACAAAGTCTATGGCCAAAAATTTAGTTGTGAGAGTGTCACTGTATTTCTATGTGCCTATCTGCAGCTCAGTGATCATCTTTATGGTGAGTTGCTACCTATCCTCAAATAGGTGCCCACACTAGTGGATTTCCGCGACAGCCTAAAACTGCATGCCATTTCTGCAGGTATATCTAGTATCGAGCCTGCCAATCTGAAGCCCTGTGTTTCCCACTAATGTGCAGGTCCTGCCCATCAGATCTGGTTGCACTGACCTGCCCACAGGCTGGGTCTGTTTGTGTATGGTGTAAAGCAGCAGATTTTTGTAGTTTATCTGTGGACCCAGAAGGACAATGCTCCTCGGCAGGCCAGTGGCCACAGGCAATTGATTTCAGAAATTGAGACTGTCACATCGCAAGAATGTTGCAAGGTGTGGCATTTTATAGACATTTTATTTATTCTAGTACATTTTGGCACTATGAAAGTAGTTTATATATTAGAAAGTATGGATGACAAGAAGAAGAAAATAGTGGCAGTTGCTGGAGGTTTGTATGCTATGTACTCAAATATATCTCTAAAGAAAAATCACATAATACCTGTATAATAATAGATGTATCACAGAAGATAATAACTGACAGTAATGAACATAGAACTAACATTTTGATGGTGGTCACCTATATTGCTGGTTTATACAACTCTTCCTTGCCTTACATATTTCTTTCAAGAGGCCTATTTTTGCTGAGGTTATTTCTGAAATCACTGAAGGTATTTTAAATCTGTTTTTTGATTCCAAATACATGTTTATTTTTGTCACTAAATGCATTTCATTTTATTGAAATGAAATATCGTCATTGGTCTTAATGAAATGCCTATACCATTTGGCTTGCTTTCTCCACCTAAAAACAGTACATTACAAAAGATGTTGATGTTAGTACTTAAAATTTTTGCTCACACAGGGGAGAAATATGGAAGTCCTTACATTTGTTTGTCAACTTACCCTTGAGATCTCCAAATTTTTCAGGGAAAAATGCTAAAACTTGTTGGGAACTCAGGGAATTTCACTTGGGGGTACTTGTGGTAGTCCTGATGACCATTTGTCCTATCCTTCTTTACACACATTCATTATACCCTGCTAGTCCTATTTGGTGTGGGTCCCACACCCTTGAACAATATCACAAGATGGGACTTACAAGTCATTTGTAAGCAGTTACTCTGTAGACTGAGTAGATTCTCCCAGTTTCCTTCCAGTGAACTGGAGTCTGCAGCTGCCTTACCTGTGTGTAAGCTTATATAATCTTTCTGTTCCATATATACATCTATATCTACACTCTGCAAACCACTGTGTTGTGCATGGCCGAGGGCACATCCAAATGTACGAGTTATTAGGCCTCTACCTGTTCTATGGACATATGCACCATGAAGAATGATGGCTTCAGTACCTCTGTGCATGCTATAATTAATCTAATCTCATTCTCACAATCCTTATATGAGCAATATGTTGAGGGTTGTAGTATGTCACTATAGTCATCATTTAAAGCCAGTTCTTCCAATTTGGTAAGGAGACTTTCTCAGGACAGTTTACCTCTGTCTTCAACAGTCTGCGAGTTCAGTTCATTGAGTATCCCTCTAACACTCTCCCACAGATCAAACAAACCTTTGCACATTCATGCTGCCCTTCTCTGTATACATTCAATGTCACTTGTTTGTGCTATTTGGTACAGTTCCCACATACGTGAGCAGCATTCTAGGACAGGTTGCGCAAGTGATTTGTAACCAATCTCCTTTGTAGATTGATAGCATTTCCACAGTATTCTGCCAATAAACCAAAGTTTACCACATGCTTTATCAATGGCGGAGCTTATGTGATCATTCTACTAACTGTTACACACATGTATTTGCATGAGTTGCAGATTTCAACCATGACTCACTCACAGTATAGTCATAAGACATTACATTTACATTTCTGAACTTCTAAAGCAAGTTGCCAATCTTTGCACCACTTTGAAACTTTATCCAGATCTGAGTGAATATTTATCCAGCTTCTTTCAGAAAGTACTTCATTGTAGATGATTCCATCATCTGGAAAAAGTCTGAGGCTACTGTGAATACTGTTCATGAGTTCATTAATATACAATATGAACTGCAAGAGTCCTAATAGACTTCCCTAAGGAAGATCCAGAGTTACCTCTACATTTGTGACTCTCCATCCAAGATAATTTGCTGTGTCCTGCCTACCAAAATATCACCAATACAGTCACAAATTTTGCTTGATAGTCCATAGGATCATACTTTTGATAATAAATGATTAATGGAAAATCTCATATAAAGATGTGAAACAAATACTAACAAAGAGATAGAGGGGCTGGCCAGTACTTACCTCAGCTCAGTAGAGCCGATAGATACACAAAAAACAGAACCAAAAATTTACGTTCCTAGCTTTTGGAACAAATGTTCCTTCATCAGGGAGGAGAGAGGGGAAAGAAATGGAAGAAGGGAAAGTAGATTCAGTTACTCACAACCCAGGTTATGAAGCAACAGGGAAAGGAAAACAGGGAGGGTAGCAAGGATGGAAGCATGGTTGTCAGAGAGAAGCCAAAGATATTCTACTGTAAGTACTATGCCAGCTTCAAACCAAAGAGGATGCATACAGGAGTAAAGAGGTATATAGTATAAAGATAAACACAACTATGTAGGATGAAGAGATGCATGAATGGCTAAAGAGGAAAGGGAAAGAGGAGAAGACTGAAGAGTAAATGGGAGTGAGGTTGTTTAACGTAGGTTCAGTCCAGGGGGATGGCGGGATGAAAGGATGTGTTGGAGTGCAAGTTCCCATCTCCGCAGTTCAGAGGGACTGGTGTTGGGTGGGAGAAGCCACATGCATCCTCTTTGGTTTGAAGCTGGCACAGTACTTACAGTAGAATATCTTTGGCTTCTCTCTGACAACCATGCCTCCATCCTTGCTACCCTCCCTGTTTTCCTTTCCCTGTTGCTTCATAACCTGGGTTGTGAGTAACTGAATCTACTTTCCCTTCTTCCCTTTCTTTCCCCTCTCTCCTCCCTGATGAAGGAACATTTGTTCCAAAAGCTAGGAACGTAAATTTGATAATAAATGAGATGTGGTACTGAGTCAAATGCTTTTCTGAAATCAAGAAACTCCTACCTGACTCCCTCGATCCAAATCTTTTGCATGACTTGTGAGAAAGATGCGAGTTGGGTTTCACAGGACCTCCTGCCTTCTTCTCTTATGCTAGAGAAATGGTGAACTATTTACCTTGGGCCCTTGCTAAAGTCTGTGCCTGCTTGGTGTGCAGTTATTTTATTTTATTGTTTAAAGTGTACTCCTGAGATAGTGTCACTACCTGCCTAGTAGAGCTATGGGCCACTTATAGGAGTCTAAGTCATCATTTATGCACTTATGCTGCTGACAAGGGAAACTCCCCATAACCCCACCCCCCTCCTCAGATTTAGTGGTATAATGGCCCACTGGATAGCCCATCAAAAACTGAACACAGATCAAGCAAGGAAACAGGAAGGAGATGTACTAAACCATGAAGAAAGAAGCAAAATTGAAACAGTAGGTGGTCCAAGCTCAAGATGTGCAACACTGAGTGAGTTCAAATAGCCATGGTATCGTGGTTATGTGGTCACAGTGTTGGACTGCAAAGGAGAAGCTCTGTGTTCAAATCTCCCTTGTGCCCCATTCCTTTTTTTTTTACAAAATTATGAACTGTCCATCCAGTCATTGATATGTATGTTCACTGTATTTAAATTTGTGTCTTTGTTGTATTGTAACATTCATTTGCAACAGTAAGGTGTAAGAAAGGGACCTCCAGATGAACATGCCTCCTATCTGTTCTACACAAGTACCACATGTTATGACTCTCGCATTCCATTTAGGAAGTTTTGATTCTTGAATGCCTTTGTTTTAACATAGTTTACACCCATTTATTTGTTGTTTTCATTTGTATGAGGGATCTATGCGGCATCTCACCTGCTTTCCCGATTCTCATATTTCCTTTTGACACTATATATTCTTACCAAATGACTCATCTCTATAACCAATACATAATGTGACAACTGCCAAGGCTACAGAAGTAGAGTAGGCATGTCAGTGACTGGACAGAGAGTTCATAATCTTGTGAAAAAAAATGGGACAGGAGGGAGATTTGAATACAGATCTCCTACTTTCCACTCCAACACCACAACTACAAAACCATGAAGCCGTGATTATTGCAAGTCATTCATTCTTGTACATCTTGAGGATGGACCATTCACTGTTTTTATTTTGCTTCTTTTTCCACAGTTCAGTATACCTTCCTCCTGTTTTCATGCTTGATCTGTGTTCAGCTTTTGGCAGACTATCCACTGGGCTATTTTACCACTAAATCAGAGACGGGTGTGATGGGGAGTTTTCCTTGTGAGTAGTCATATGAGCTCACTGCCTGATCTTTTGGACTTCTCGGAGAGTGTCTCGGTGTCCTCCTTGAACCTTTCCAGTACCTTCAGCTCATCTGCAGCTTCATGCAGGTAGACCACCAGGAAATTGAATGGGACATGGAAAACTCAGTGAAGGGCTTAATTCTAAGTGGTCTGGACTTCGTGAAGATGTGTACATGCTGCACTGTACCACACTGCAGAAGCATAGTCTTTCACAGGATGGATGAAGAACCTGAATAGTTGAGACCACTTTCAGTGGACAACTCTGAATTTCCATTCAGTAAGGAGGCATGTGATGTTTTCCATTTGATGTCACTGACATGATGTACTCGAGTCAGTTTGTTGTCCACAATAACACTGAGATACTATGTAACCATAGTGCACTCACTCAGTTACCCAAAGAGTTGTTTTGGTTGCTGAACTGGCCTATGGCACTCAGTGAACAGAGGCCCCTGGCTCTTGCTCACACTAAAACCAAACCACATCGAGTTGCCCAATTTTTGAGGATGCAGCATGCCTCATGAACCTGCGGTCATCTGCTTTGGGTATAGCATGCAGTATTATCATCGTGTATTGCTTTACTAATTGTAAGCGTTGGAGACAGATCTGAAGTGTACACAGCGCACGGTACAGAGACTAGCACAGGTCCCTGTGGTACCCCTCTGTGAACTCTCCTGCTGACTGATGTCATGTCTTCAACTCCGATAACAAAGGCACGGTGTTGAACATAGCTCACCAAGAGCATGATGTAGGAGATTTCTATACTGAGGCGGAACAGCCTGCAGAACAATCCCTCATGCCAGATACTATCAAACACTCTGGTGACATCCATGAAGATGGCACCACAGTATTCCATGTTGCTGAAACACTGCATGACATCTTCAAAGAAATGGAGTACCTACAGGGTCGTGGACTGCCCCTGTCTGAAAGCAAATTGCTATCAAGGTAGGCAGTTGTCTCCATTTAGTTGAGGGAGTAGTCGGTTCGAGTGGAGTCTCTCAAACATCTTTCTCAAGCCTGGCAACAAAACATGACTCTCTCCTGTTCTTTACTGGCTTCAGCACCAGGTCTGGAACAGCATGCCTCCAAGCTTCTGGGTAGCACCTCTTCAGGATGCATTGAAGAGCATAGTGATACTGTCAAAAGCTGCAGGTTTCACATGATCAATGTTTACAGAATCCATGCTGGTTGAAATGAAAGACATTCTGTTTGAGATGCCTCATTATATTTGAGCTCAGAAATGTTCTAAGATTCTATAATAAATGGATGTTAAAGAAATTGGATGGCAGTTTTGGGGATCACTCCTCTTACCCTTCTTGTAAACGAGTGTGACCTGTGCTTTATTCCAAGTACTAGACACTTTTTTCTTGTTTGTCTGAGGGACCTATGATACACTACTGGCCATTAAAATTGCTACACCACAAAGATGACATGCTACAGATGCGAAATTTAACTGACAGGAAGAAGATGCTGTGATATGCAAATGATTAACTTTTCAGAGCATTCACACAGGGTTGGCGCTGGTGGTGACACCTATAACGTGCTTACATGAGGAAAGTTTCCAACCGATTTCTCATACACAAACAGCAGTTGACCGGCATTGCCTGGTGAAACATTGTTGTGATGCCTCGTGTAAGGAGGAGAAATGCGTACCATCGTGTTTCCGACATTGATAAAGGTCGGATTGATGCCTATCACAATTGTGGTTCATCGTATCATGACATAGCTGTTCGCATTGGTCAAGATCCAATGACTGTTAGCTGAATATGGAATCAGTGGGTTCAGGAGGGTAATATGGAACACCGTGCTGGATCCCAATGGCCTCGTACCACTAGCAGTCGAGATGACAGGCATCTTATCCGCATGGCTGTAACGGATCGTGCAGCCACGTCTCGATCCCTAAGTCGACAGATGGGGACGTTTGCAAGACAACAACCATCTGCACGAACAGTTCGACGACGTTTGCAGCAGAATGGACTATCAGCTCGGGGACCATGGCTGCGGTTACCCTTGATGCTGCATCACAGACAGGAACACCTGCGAAGGTGTACTCAATGACGAACCTGGGAGCACGAATGGCAAAACGTCATTTTTTTGATCGAATCCAGGTTCTGTTTACAGCATCGTGATGGTTGCATCCGTGTTTGGCGATATCACGGTGAACACACATTGGAAGCGTGTATTCGTCATCGCCATACAGGCGTATCACCCAGCATGATGGTATGGGGTGCCATTGGTTACACATCACAGTCACCTCTTGTCCGCATTGACAGCACTTTGAACAGTGGACGTTACATTTCAGATGTGTTACGACCCGTGGCTCTACCCTTCATTCTATCCCTGCGAAACCCTACATTTCAGCAGGATAATGCACGACTGCGCGTTGCAGGTCCTGTACGGGCCTTTCTGGATACAGAAAATGTTCGACTGCTGCCCTGGCCATCACATTCTCCAGATCTCTCACCAACTGAAAACGTCTGGTCAATGGTGGCCGAGCAACTGGCTCGTCACAATACGCCGGTAATTACTCTTGACAAACTGTGGTATTGTGTCGATGCTGCATGGGCAGCTCTACCTTCACACGCCATCCGAGCTCGGTTTGACTCAATGCCCAGGCGTATCAAGGCCGTTATTACGGCCAGAGGTAGTTGTTCTGGGTACAGATTTCTCAGGATCTATGCACCCAAATTGCGTGAAAATGTAGTCACATGTCAGTTCTAGTATAATATATTTGTCCAATGAATATCCGTTTATCATCTTCATTTCTTCTTGGTGTAGCAATTTTAATGGCCAGTAGTGTAGATTACAGTTAAAACAGGTGTGAAATCATACAAAATCAGTATATTACCCGATAGGAATTCCATTGAGCCTTGGAGATTTGTTCAATTTTGACAATTTCAGCTGTTTCTCAAAGCCACTGACACCAGTATCCATTACACTCATCTTTTCAGTAGTACCACAGTTAAATTGAGGCAGTTCTCTCGCGATTTCCTTTGTAAAGGAGCAGCTGAAAGTTGAGTTACCTTATTCTGCTATTGCCTTGTTACCCTCAATTTCACTTCCCCTTTTGCTCCTGTTTCCTGGTAATCATTATTGGCACAACCCTGTCATGGTAACTGACACCAGTTCCATTATGAATATCCTCAAAGATATCATGTCTATTTGGTACTGTTAGATCTAAAACATATCCATCATGAGTTGGGCTGCAACCCATACATACTAAATAGTTTTCAGAGAAGATATTTAGTAATGTTGCATAGGATGTCTTGTCATACCCACCATTAACAAAACTGTAATTTTCCCAGTTGATTGTTGTGTGGTTAAAATTTCCACCAATGATAACAGGATGATTAGGGAATGTATATACAAGTGAACTGAGGTTTTCTCTAAAGTTTATGGTAACGTCAGGAGGTGAGTCTGGTGATCAATAGAAGGATCTAATTACAATTTTATGGACCCAACTGATACTGAATCTTGCCCAAACACTCTCGAATACAGTTTCACTTTCTACCTTGCTGGTTTTGAGTGTTTTGTCTACTGCTACAATTGCATCAACTCAATTTCTCATTACCCTGTCCTTTTGCTATAAACTTAAATTTACCCCAAAAATCTCACTGCTATAACTTCAAGCTTTAACCAGATTTCTGTACTTAGTATTTTGTGAGCTTCACTGCTTTTCAGGAGCACATCAAATGCTGGCTGGCACTTTGTTGCAAATTCTTTGGCAGTTAACTACTAAGATTTTAATACTCTTGCTTGTGGAGGGCATTCCTTTGGGTAGCACAGTAATACGTCTGGGTCTCCTACAGCTGTCATTATCTGGACTGGGTGGAGAATGACTTAATCTATGAAGCTTTTGTGTGCGCATTGCACACATCCAGCTAGCTGGGTAGCAGCCTCTAATATGAAGTGCACACCCAACCAATTTAGGGGGATGTCACAGTTCTCAAGCCAAGGCACAAGTCCGGGAAGTTTCAGTCTAGCTTGTCATAGAACCTTTGAAGTCTCTGGTTCAGTCTCTCCACTCAACTGAGAACCAATGGGCCACAATTGGCTCTGGGGACAGTGCTGTAAACTGTGAACTTAGATGAAACTCTGTGTGTAAGGCTGATCTTCTCAATCTTCTTTGCCAGTTACTGGAACAATCCAAGTATCACCTCTGAGCCAACATGACAGGCATTGTTGCTTCCACCATGTTCCACAACTGCAGTTGGTTGCACCCTGTTTCCTCAATGTCTGCCGGAATAGCCTCTTCAACATATACATCTGCATCTACATCCACACTCTGCAAACTGCCATAAAGTGCATGGCAGAGTGTAAACCCCACTGTACCAGCTATTATGGTTTTATCCTGTTCCATTCACATATGGAGTACTGGCATATCTTCACGATCCCAATGTGAGTGATACGTAGTTGGTTGTAGTATACTCCTAGAGTCATCATTTAAGGCAGGTTCTTCAAACTTTCTTAGTACACTTTCTCAGGATGCTTTATGTCTTTCTTCAAGAGTCTGCCAGTTCAGTTACTTCAGTATCTCTGTCACACTCTCTCATGGATCAACCAAACTTATGACCATTCATGCTGTCCTTCTCTGTGTACATTCAATATCCCCTGTTAGTCCTACTTGATGTGGGTCCCACACACTTGAGCAGTATTCTAGAGCCAGTTGCATGAGTGATTTGTAAGCAATCTTCTTTGTACACCAATTGCACTTCCCCAGCATTCTACCAACAAACTGAAGTCTGCCACATGCCTTACCCACAACTGAGCCTAAGTGTTCATTCCTTTTCATATCCCTGCAATGTGTTACACCCATGTATTTGTAAGAGTTGGCCGAATCCAGTTGTGACTCATTGATGTTATAGCCACAGGATACCACATTTTTTTCATTTTTTGAAGCGCACAATTTTACACTTCTGAACATTTAATGGAAGTTGCCAATCTTTATACTAGCCTACTTTGAAATCTTATCAAAATCTGGCAGAATATTTATGCAGCTTCTTTCTGACAGTATTTCATTATAAATAACTTCATCACCTGCAGAAAGTCTAAGATTACTGTTAATACTGTATGCAAGGTCATTAATATACAACATGAATGACAAGGGTTCCAACATACTTCCTCAGGACACAACCAAAGTTACTTCTACACCTGACAACGAGTCTCCATCAAGGTAACTTGCCTTGTCCTGCCTGCAAAAAAACTCCTCAATCCAGTCACAAATTTCACTCAGTACCCCATATGATCACACTTTTTATATAAAGCGTAAATGTGGTATTGTGTCAAATGCTTTTCTGAAATCAAGAGGCACTGCATCAACCTGACTTTCTTTATACAAAGCTTTCAGTGTATCAAGAGCGAAAAGTTCAAGTTGTTGTATGTGTGAATTGCATTTGTGTGTGTGTGTGTGTGTGTGTGTGTGTGTGTGTGTGTGTGTGTGTGTGCGTATGTGTGTGTATTGTTAACAAAGGCCACTGGCCAAACGCTTTAAGAGTGAAAATATTTTTGTTGTGCCTATCTGCATCTCAGCATCTCTGGCTATGTGGTGAGTAGCAACTTTCCTTCTCATAATAAAGTTCAAGTTGAGTTTCACATGACTGATGTTTTCAGTATCCATGCAGGTTGGCGTGAAGGAGGTCATACTGTTTGCAATATCTCACTATGTTTGAGCTCAAGAATATTGGGTGGTAATTTGTGGATCACTTGTAATACCCTTCTTGTAAACAAGGGTGACCTGTGCTATCTGCCAACCACTGGGCATGGTCTTTTGTTCAAGGGATATATGATAGAAGAGTGGCTAACTCAGCTGCAGATTCAGTATAAAATCTGATGCGATACCATCGGGGTCAGGAATTTTGTTCAGTTGTAACAGTTTCAACTGTTTCTCAGTCCCACTGACACTCTTCTTTTCAGTAGTATGAGAACTGAATTGGGCAGTTCTCTATGGTTTTCCTTTTTAAATGAGCGTTTGAAGATGTTACCTAAGCATTTCTGCTTTTGCTTTATCACCCTCAATTTCAGTTCCTGCCTCATTCACGAGTGATTCAACACTAAATTTGATACCACTAATAACCTTGATCTACGACCAGAATTTCTGTGGGTTTTGTGAAAGATTGTCTGATAATACCCTGCTACAGTAGTCACTGAATGCTTCACAAGCTGCTCTCTTGACAGCCAAATATGTTTCATTCAGTATCTCTGTATCTATAGCCCTACGCTTTGTTTAACACTCGTAACACAGTAGCCTCTGTTCCTTTTGAACATTCTTTACAGTGACTGTATCCAATGGAGCCATTATGAACTGTTCTACTGGTTACATATTTATCTAGTGCATGGTCTACTATTCTTGTAAACATGAGACATAGCTCCTCTACATGCTCCTGGGTGTGGTAAAAGTTTCAAGTTCCTCATTGAGATATGGCAATACTGCTTTTTGTCTAGTTCACTTGTTTTAGCTTTGATGTAGACTTCCTGAAAGAGGTCTGGTCTGTTTTTTGCTATTAGATCTAAAATATTTCCATCATAAGTGGGTTTGGAAACCATTAATTCTAGGTAGTTTTCAGTGATGGCATTTAGTAATGTTTCACAAGATGTCTTGTCACACTGACCATTAACAAAAGCATAATTTTCCCATTACAGCATGATTAGGGAACTTACACAAGCAAACTGAGGTTCTCTGTAATGTTTTCAGTTACATCAGAAGGTGAGTATGAGAGTATGAATGTCAGTAGAAGGATCCAATTACAGTTTTAGTATTTTAGCTCGCAAACAGGTCATAATTCATGCGTTGCCATCTTATTTCTGTTTTAATACAAGGCATGAATTGGTGATTGAGATCACAGTACCTGCACGGCTGAGGAATTTTATTCATCAAGGGATGGACTTCTTTTCTTAATACTACATTTTGCCCACTGTAAGCGGCGGCTGCATTTGGCGGAGGCACGGTGGCCGGGGGTCACATGAATGTGGCATGTTGGGGACTTTCCAGGAAGAAAGTGAGAACAGTATGTGGAAGAAGTCAGCAGTCTCACTGTTACAGCCCCTCTCTTAAGTTGCACCCTCTTTGTTGCTAGGAACCGTGTTTTGTTGCCATATGATGAGTATCAAACTGGTGTGCCCACACTGCTTGGAGCATAAAAATTTGCAGAAATTGCCTTCTGGCTCTGCAGGATGCTCACTGGAGGGGCATTGCATGTTCACCAGCAAATTTACATGTTCGGTCATTGCACCCCACGCTTGAGTTGGGCTGCACGCAGACTTGGTGGGACCTGTGAGTGGCGGGTAGACTGTGACATCTGCTAATGTTCAGTCACCTTTTGGTTTTGGTGGGACACCTTGAGATTGATGCAGGGTGTTTTTCTGGTTTTATAGTGCAAGCAGAGAGCATCTGTGTCAGGGTCATGATTGGTGCCAATTGTGTTACTCTGCCAGGATCAGCAGTTTTCAAGAGCAACAGGATAGGTGTCTGTGTTGGGGTGTGAAGGATAGAAACTCTGCAAAACTGTGCTATAAGACTGCACTGACTGTTGATGTAGCATCTCATGTCCCACATACTCCCACCAATAACACTAATCCTAGACCTTCAAACTGATCAGAGTTGTATTTGTGTGAATTTCTCTCTCTCTCTCTCTCTCTCTCTCTCTCTCTCTCTCTCTCTCTCTGTGTGTGTGTGTGTGTGTGTGTGTGTGTGTGTGTGTGTGTGTGTGTGTGTGTTGTCTAATTCAGAAGAAGCCTTTTTGGCCAAGAGCTTGCTTGTTTAGCAGTCTTTTTGTTGTGCCTGTCTGTGATTCAGCATTTACACTATATGGTCAGCAGCAGTCTATCCTTTTCATAATATTTTCATTTTTCCATCCTGGATTTTCCATTGTTCCATATGGGGATAATTGTTACTAACCATATTTCTCTGTTTCCACATGAGGCAGGATCTTTGAGAGATCTTTGGGAAAAATTTAAGTGTACATCAAAAGGACAGGCAAATGGGAAATGGAGGTGGTGTATTAGTTGTAGTAGATAAGAAATTCAAATCCACAAAGATAGAAATTAAAGCTGCATGTGAGATTGTTTTGGCAAGACTTAGTATCAGGGGTGGGCATAAAAAGATAGTTGGATGCTTCTATCACCCATCAGACTCATCTTCTTATGTAACCAAAAACTTTAGAGAAAACCTCCGTTCACTTGTATGTAAGTTTCCCAGTCATTCTGTAATCATTGTTGAAGACTTTCATCACCCAACAATCAAATGGGAATATTACCATTTTCTCAGTGGTGCGCGTGATAAAACATCTCATGAAACTTTACTAAATGCCTTCTCTGAAAACTACCTAGAACAGATAGGAATGCCACTTATGATGGAAATATATTGGATCTAATTGCAACAAGTAGACCTGACCTCTTTGAAGATGTCCACATCAAAATTGGTATCAGTGACCATGATGCAGCTGAGGCAACAATGACTATCAAAGTACAAAGGACAACTAAAACAAGAAGGAAGATATAGATGTTCAGTAAATTAGATAAAAAAAACCAGTAGTATGATATCTCAATGAGGAACTTGAAGCTTTCAGCACAGGGCAGGAGCATCTAGAGGAACTCTGGCTCAAGCTTAAAAGAATAGTTGTCCATGCATTGGATAGATATGTAGCCAGCAGAATAGTTCATAATGGGAGGGAACCTGCACGGTATACAGTCACTGCAAAGAAACTTCTAAGGAAACAGAGGTTACTGCATAAAACGTGTAAAGCAAAGTGTAAGGCTATAAATAGAGAGATGCTGAATGAAATGGATTTGGCTGTCAAGAGTGCAATGCATGATGCCTTCAGTGAATACTGTAGCAGAATACTTTCAAATTACATTTCACAAAACCCAAAGAAATTCTGGTCATATGTAAAGGCTGTTAGTGGTAAATTGAGGAAAGCAAGGCAAAAGTTGCTTAAATCAGTTTTCAAATGTTTCTTTACAAATGAAAAGCCAGGAGAATTCCCACAGTTCAATCTTTGAACCACTCAAAAGATGAGTGAAATAAGTATTAGTGTCAGTGGTGTTGAGAAACAGCTCAAATCATTAAAACTGAACAAAGCTCTAGGGCCTCCCTCGAACAAAAAACCATGCCCAGTTCTTGTAAAAAAGGCATGTGTCACACCTGTCCACAACAAGGGTAGCAGAAATGATCCACTAAACTACAGTCCAACATCCCTGACACCAATCTGTTGTAGAATCAGCACATATTCTGACCTCAAACATAAGAGATATCTTGAAGAGAATGACCTTCTCAATGCCAACTAACATGGATTTCGAAGACATCAGTCATGTGAAACCCAGAATGAGATTTTCACTCTGCAGCGGAGTGTGTGCTGATATGAAACTTCCTGGCAGATTAAAACTGTGTGCCAGACCGAGACTCGAACTCGGGACCTTTGCCTTTCGCAGACAAGTGCTCTACCTACTGAGGTACCCAAGCACAACTCACGCCCCGTCCTCACAGCTTCAATTCTGCCAGTACCTCGTCTCCTACCTTACAAACTTCACAGAAGCTCTTCTGCAAACCTTGCAGAACTAGCCCTCCTGGAAGAAAGGATATTGCAAAGACATGGCTCAACCACAGGCGAGGGGATGTTTGCAGAATGAGATTTTCACTCTGCAGTGGCATGTGCACTGATATGAAACTTCCTGACATATTAAAACTGTGTGAGGGGCCAAGACTCAAACTCGGGAAGGTAGGAGATGAGGTACTGGCAGAATTGAAGCTGTGAGGACCGGTCGTGAGTCATACTTGGGTAGCTGAGTGGGTAGAGCATTTGCCCGCGAAAGGCAATGGTCCTGAGTTCGAGTCTCCGTCCAGCACACAGTTTTAATCTGTCACAAAGTTTCGTGGCAGTGCACACTCTGTTGCAGAGTGAAAATCTCATTCTGAAAACATCCCCTAGGCTGTGGCTAAGCCATGTCTCCCCAATATCCTCTCTACCAGGAGTACTAGTTCTGCAAGGTTCACAGAACAGCTTCTGTGAAGTTTGGAAGGTAGGAGATGAGGTACTGGCAGAATTGAAGCTGTGAGGGTGGGTGATGAGTCGTGCTTGGGTAGCTCAGTTGGTATCACACTTGCCTGCGAAAGGGAAAGGTCCCAAGTTTGAGTCTCGGTCCGACACACAGTTTTAATCTGTCAGGAAGTTTCATGTGAAACCAGTTTGCAGTTTTTTAGCATGACATACTGAAAGCTTTAGATTAAGGCAGTCAGGTAGATGCAGTGTTTCTTGATTTCCAAAAAACATTTGTCTCAGTACCATACCTGCACTTATTGTGAAAAGTACGCTGATATGGGGTATCAAGTGAAATTTGGGACTTTATTGAGGACTTTTTGGTAGGGAGGAGGCAACAAGTTATCTCAGAAGGACAGCCATCGTAGATATAGAAGTAACTTCAGGTGTGCCCCAGGGAAATGTGTTGGGAGGGGACCCTGGCTGTTCATGTTGTATATTAATGACCTCGCATACAATGTTGTTGTTGTTGTGGTCTTCAGTCCTGAGACTGGTTTGATGCAGCTCTCCATGCTACTCTATCCTGTGCAAGCTTCTTCATCTCCCAGTACCTACTGCAACCTACATCCTTCTGAATCTGCTTAGTGTATTGATTTCTTGGTCTCCCTCTACGATTTTTACCCTCCACGCTGCCCTCCAATGCTAAATTTGTGATCCCTTGATGCCTCAAAACATGTCCTACCAACCAGTCCCTTCTTCTAGTCAAGTTGTGCCACAAACTTCTCTTCTCCCCAATCCTATTCAATACCTCCTCATTAGTTACGTGATCTACCCACCTTATCTTCAGCATTCTTCTGTAGCACCACATTTCGAAAGCTTCTATTCTCTTCTTGTCCAAACTGGTTATCGTCCATGTTTCACTTCCATACATGGCTACACTCCATACAAATACTTTCAGAAACGACTTCCTGACACTTAAATCTGTACTCGATGTTAACAAATTTCTCTTCTTCAGAAACGATTTCATTGCCATTGCCAGTCTACATTTTATATCCTCTCTACTTCGACCATCATCAGTTATTTTACTCCCTAAATAGCAAAACCCCTTTACTACTTTAAGTGTCTCATTTCCTAATCTAATCCCCTCAGCATCACCCGATTTAATTTGACCACATTCCATTATCCTCGTTTTGCTTTTGTTGATGTTCATCTTATATCCTCCTTTCAAGACACGGTCCGTTCCGTTCAACTGCTCTTCCAATCCTTTGCTGTCTCTGACAGAATTACAATGTCATCGGCGAACCTCAAAGTTTTTATTTCTTCTCCATGGATTTTAATACCTACTCCGAATTTTTCTTTTGTTTCCTTTACTGCTTGCTCAATATACGGATTGAATAACATCGTGGAGAGGCTACAACCCTGTCTCACTCCTTTCCCAACCACTGCTTCCCTTTCATGCCCCTCGACTCTTATAACTGCCATCTGGTTTCTGTACAAATTGTAAATAGCCTTTCGCTCCCTGTATTTTACCCCTGCCACCTTCAGAATTTGAAAGAGTGTATTCCAGTTAACGTTGTCAAAAGCTTTCTCTAAGTCTACAAATGCTAGAAACGTAGGTTTGCCTTTTCTTAATCTTTCTTCTAAGATAAGTCGTAAGGTTAGTATTGCCTCACGTGTTCCAACATTTCTACGGAATCCAAACTGATCTTCTCCGAGGTCCGCTTCTACCAGTTTTTCCATTCGTCTGTAAAGAATTCACGTTAGTATTTTGCAGCTGTGATTTATTAAACTGATAGTTCGGTAATTTTCATATCTGCCAACACCTGCTTTCTTTGGGATTGGAATTATTATATTCTTCTTGAAGTCTGTGGGTATTTCGCCTGTCTCATACATCTTGCTCACCAGATGGTAGAGTTTTGTCAATACTGGCTCTCCCAAGGCCATCAGTAGTTCTAATGGAATGTTGTCTACTCCCGGGGCATTGTTTCGACTCAGGTCTTTTGGTGCTCTGTCAAACTCTTCACGCAGTATCTTATCTCCCATTTCATCTTCATCTACATCCTCTTCCATTTCCATAATATTGTCCTCAAGTACATCGCCCTTGTATAAACACTCTATATACTCCTTCCACCTTTCTGCCTTCCCTTCTTTGCTTAGAACTGGGTTACCATCTGAGCTCTTGATATTCATACAAGTGGTTCTCTTCTCTCTAAAGGTCTCTTTAATTTTCCTGTAGGCAGTATCTATCTTACCCCTAGTGAGACAAGCCTCTACATCCTTAAATTTGTCCTCTAGCCATCCCTGCTTAGCCATTTTGCACTTCCTGTCAATCTCATTTTTGAGACGTTTGTATTCCTTTTTGCCTGCTTCATTTACTGCATTTTTATATTTTCTCCTTTCATCAATTAAATTCAATATTTCTTCTGTTACCCAAGGATTTCTATTAGCCCTCGTCTTTTTACCTACTTGATCTTCTGCTGCCTTCACTACTTCATCCCTCAGACCTACCCATTCTTCTTCTACTGTATTTCTTTCCCCCATTCCTGTCAATTGTTCCCTTATGCTCTCCCTGAAACTCTGTACAACCTCTGGTTCTTTCAGTTTATCCAGGTCCCATCTCCTTAAATTCCCACCTTTTTGCAGTTTCTTCAGTTTCAATCTGCAGTTCATAACCAATAGATTGTGGTCAGAATCCACATCTGCCCCTGGAAATGTCTTACAATTTAAAACCTGGTTCCTAAATCTCTGTCTTACCATTATGTAATCTATCTGATACCTTTTAGTATCTCCAGGATTCTTCCAGGTATACGACCTTCTTTCATGATTCTTGAACCAAGTGTTAGCTATGATTAAGTTATGCTCTGTGCAAAATTCTACAAGGAGGCTTCCTCTTTCATTTCTTCCCCCCAATCCATATTCACCTACTATGTTTCTTTGTCTCCCTTTTCCTACTGACGAATTCCAGTCACCCATGACTATTAAATTTTCGTCTCCCTTCACTACCTGAATAATTTCTTTTATCTCGTCATATATTTCATCAATTTCTTCATCATCTGCAGAGCTAGTTGGCGTATAAACTTGTACTACTGTAGTAGGCATGGGCTTTGTGTCTATCTTGGCCACAATAATGCGTTCACTATGCTGTTTGTAGTAGCTAACCCGCACTCCTATTTTTTTATTCATTATTAAACCTACTCCTGCATTACCCCTATTTGATTTTGTATTTATAACCCTGAAATCACCTGACCAAAAGTCTTGTTCCTCCTGCCACCGAACTTCACTAATTCCCACTATATCTAACTTTAACCTATCCATTTCCCTTTTTAAATTTTCTAACCTACCTGCCCGATTAAAGGATCTGATATTCCACGCTCCGATCCGTAGAATGCCAGTTTTCTTTCTCCTGATAACGACGTCCTCTTGAGTAGTCCCCGCCCGGAGATCTGAATGGAGGACTATTTTACCTCCGGAATATTTTACCCAAGAGGACGCCATCATCATTTAATCATACAGTAAAGCTGCATGTCCTCGGGAAAAATTACGGCTGTGTTTTCCCCTCGCTTTCAGCCGTTCGCAGTACCAGCACAGCAAGGCCGTTTTGGTTAACGTTACAAGGCCAGATCAATCAGTCATCCAGACTGTTGCCCCTGCAACTACTGAAAAGGCTGCTGCCCCTCTTCAGGAACCACATGTTTGTCTAGCCTCTCAACAGATACCCCTCCGTTGTGGTTGCACCTACGGTACGGCCATCTGTATCGCTGAGGCACGCAAGCCTCCCCACCAACGGCAAGGACCATGGTTCATGGGGGGGCTCGCAGACAATATAAATAGTAAAATCATGCTTTACGCAGATGATGCAGTTACCTATAGAGAAGTATTATCTGAGAGAAACTCCGTAAATATTCATTCAGATCTTAATAAGATTTCAAAGTAGTATAAAGATTGGCAATTTGCTTTAAATGTTCAGAAATGTAAGATTGTCCACTTAGCAAAATGGAGAAACGTAGTATCCTATGACTATAATATCAATGAGACACAATTGGAATCAGCCAACTCATACAAAAGCCTGGGTGTAAGACTTTGTAGCGATATGAAATGGAGTGATCACATAGGCGGGTAAAGCAGGTGGTAGGCTTTGGTTTATTGGTAGAATACTGGGGAAGTGCAATAAGTCTATGAGAGAGATTGCTTACAAATCACTTATGTGACCTAATTTAGAACATTGCTGAAGTGTGTGAGACCTGTACCACGTAGGACCAACAGGGGTACTGAAAGTATATGGAGAAGGGCAGCACAAATCATCACAGGTTTGTGTAATGTATGGGAGAGTCTCACAGAGATACTGAAGGTACTGAACTGGCAGACTCTTCAAGACAGACATAAACTATCATGAGAAGGTTTGTTAACAAATCTCAAGAACCAGCTCTAAATGATTACTCTAGGGATGTACTATGAGGGTTGCCCAGAAAGTAATGCACCACATTTTTTTCTTCAACAATTCTTTATTGAACATAATGAGAATTACACACACAAGAGAATGGTGTTTTATCTACAAACCATATTTTTTCCTTGTAATCTCCATCCCGTTCTATGGTCTTCCTCCAGCATGAAACAAGGGTGTGTACGCCCTGTCGGTACCAGTCCTTGTCTCCTGGTGGTCCACTGCATCCACACTTCCTTTGCTGATTGACAGACACAGTGCCAACTGCCGAGTCATAATGTGTCTGTCTTTGCGAATGACATCAGCTTGCTGCAACGTGTCAGGTGCGGCAGCTGTGGATGGTCTCCCTAACCACTACAAACTGTGGAGCTCTGCCAAACTGCCTTCCGATGACCTCAACCTCTGCGCCCAGGTTCTGTTTACAGCATCATGATGGTCGAATCCATGTTTGGCGACATCACGGTGAACACACATTGGAAGCATGTATTCGTCATCGCCATACTGGCGTATCACCCGGTGTGAAGGTATGGGGTGCCATTGGTTACATGTCACGGTCATCTCTTGTTCGCATTGACGGCACTTTGAACAGTGGACGTTACATTTCATATGTGTTAGAACCCGTGGCTCTACCCTTCATTCGATCCCTGCAAAACCCTACATTTCAGCAGGATAAAGCACGACCGCATGTCGCAGGTCATGTATGGGCCTTTCTGGGTACAGAAAATGTTCGACTGCTGCCCTGGCCAACACATTCTCCAGATCTCTCACCAACTGAAAACGCCTGGTCAATGGTGGCCGAGCAACTGGCTCGTCACAATATACCAGTGACTACTCTTGATGAACTGTGGTATCATGTTGAAGCTGCATGGGCAGCTGTACTTGTACACGCCATACCAAGCTCTGTTTGACTCAATGTCCAGGCGTATCAAGGCCGTTATTACGGCCAGAGGTGGTTGTTCTGGGTACTGATTTCTCAGGATCTATGCACCCAAACTGCATGAAAATGTAATCACTTGGCAATTCTAGTAAAATATATTTGTCCAATGAATACTCGTTTATCATCTGCATTTCTTCTTGGTGTAGCTATTTTAATGGCCAGTAGTGTTTATTCCTAGGCAGTCCTAACATGATCTTTCAGGCTTTGTTTCAATTACATCCAAGTATATTGGCCGCAGACAAATTTAATGCAGTGTCAGAAGTTTCTTGCATAATCTTATCAAGTGTTGGGTTTTCATGATGTGAATTAAGTAAAACTCTGACATCAGCATTGCAGATTACTGGCTGCATTACACAAAGGGGTAGGTCATTGATAGCCACAATGAAAAAGAAAGTGCCAAGGAAAATCCTTTTGTACATCTGCAGTTTTGAAGGTTTCAAAGATCCTGTCTTTAGCTTTGTTATCTGACAGTAATGATCTGAAATGCCAACATCTGTTATAAAAACTTTACAGTTTTCCCTGTCAATGTCCATAAGCACATAGTCTAAAACTGAAGATGGATATTTAGAACACTCTATACTTAAAACACTCACAGCAGTGTTTACTATTTGCCTCACGCCTAAAGTACTCAAAAAGTTAGGAAGTTATAACTAATTTCTCCCTCAACACCTATGTTAATATTCGTGTCTCCACATATTGTTGTGCTGGGGGCTGAGACTCTTTCCAGAACTTCAGTTAATTTGTTGAATAAAGTGTCCACATTGCCACTAGGCGACAGGTAGACACAGAGAATGGTTAACTTCTTATAGGCATCTGGCTTTGTTACTTCAAAGGCTGACAATTGAAAATGTTTATCTACACAAATTGTGGTCAGATTTCTAGCTTCAAAATGTTAGCCATCCTTTATGGTAGACCTACAGTAGCAACTTGCACATTAGCACTACATGCTACAATTCATCACTGCTATAGCAAGAAGAAACATGATTTATGGAGTATAGTACTTTGTAAATTATCAGGCAAGATACAATGAAGTACAGGTTGTGCATAGCAGTGAACACATTGACTGGGCAACAGTAATACCAGTTACAGAATAAGCTGAGCACTCAATTGCTATCACTTAAATAAAACTATTTCTTTGGAAGCTCACCAGAGCATGCCGGGGGGCCGCCCAGGTGGCTACAAGTGGGCCTGTGAACTGAACGGACACACAATCTCTGAAATCGCACACCAGGGTGGGAAAACCACATACATACATAAGAATACCAGACACAGAAAAATACATTGTACAGAAAAAAATGCATGGTATAGAAGAAAAGCACTGGTACCAAAACAGCACTGGTACCAAAAAAGCACTGGTACCATGAAAAAAAAAGCACTAATCTCACAAGGCACCCAGATTAAGAGTCACAGAAAACAGCAGTGACAGTGTCGACACCCGTTTCATCGCCTGGCGATGACGGCTGCTGCAGCACGTGTTGGGCAGCCACTGGCTGGTAGGGACAGAAGTGATAATGGAGCAGGTTAGTAGGCCACCCCCCTCTGACGTGTGGCCGTAGGGCAGGAACAGAAACGTCATCTGTGTAGTGACGTCCTCATCGAGGTCTGTGGTCGGTGCCGGAGGAACCGGCGGGGGCGTCGAAGACGGTGGCCACACAGGACCTGGCAACAGAGGTGGCAACAGCTGCAGCATCAGGTGCAGCAGGGGCTGCACTGGTGATGGCGTCAGGGACCGGGGGCTGAGGCAGAAGCCCGAGACAGTGATCTGCCGGGCAGTGACCCCACTGAGGCGTGAACACGGAAACAAGCGTCGGCAGTGGCAGAGTTGGAGGAGGCGGTGGGTCCTCTGGAACTGACTCCGCCATGCACAACCTCTGTCGGTCAGAGTGACGAGAAACCCAAGCATCAGGAATGTGGATCACACACGGGCACCAAGCCTGAAAATGCTCAATGAAGGCAGGAACCCAGTTCAGCTGGTGGGTGAAACCGTGAGCCGAGACAGACACATCTAGCTGAAACTGTCACAGAGCCAGCGATGCAGCATAAGATGCAGCAGGTGAAGGAGAGTCAGTGATGGCATCCATGTAGCAGTTCCGGTGGGCTCTTGTCCACCACCCGAGTGAAACGTTATGAACTCAAAACATGGTCTAAACCAGCTTTAGGGGATCTGCCAGATACATACTTCCACATCTGAGTTTTAAGCGTTTGAACCATACATTCAGCCTCACCATTAGATTGAGGATGAAATGGGGGAGCTTTCAGATGGTGAATACCACTAGCCCACTAGCCTGACAATAAAATGCAAATTCTTGAGAAACAAACCAGGGGACGTTATCAGTAACCACATTATGTGGAAGTCCCTAAATGCAAAAATCTTAGACAGGGGCAAAATTGTGGCTGCCATGGACGTGGACAGACAATGCACCATGTAGGGAAACTTGGAATAGGCATCCAGTGCAATGAGCCAATACCAATTTAGAAAGGGCCCAGTAAAATCAATACTTAGGTGCTCCCACAGGTGCTGCAGCATTTGCCAGAGGGAAAATGATGCCCACGGGGCTGCTCGGTACTGAACACAGTGAGTGCGAGCAGTGATGAGCTGCGTGATGTCTCCATCAATACCCGGCCAATGCACATGTTGGTGAGCCAAAGCTCTGGTGTGAGAGACCCCCAGTGACCAAGATGCATAAGACACAGTACATTACAGCGTAAAGAAGTGGGAATCACAATCTGGGGAGCAGCATCCTCCATAGCTAATGGAATTACCTTGTCAAATGCAGAAAGGTGGTGCTGGTGGGAGAGATAATGAACAAGGGATTCGAGGCACAGCCTGGGGTTTCTTCCGGACATGCGTGCTGCACAAGAGAGAGGACATGACTAAGTTCAGGATCCACAGTAGCGCCAATGCTATTGTGGCACTAGTGATGGGAAAACCAATGCTATTGCCAATGCTACTGTGGCACTAGTGATGGGAAAACCGCCAACTGCATCCTGGTTCTCAATAACTAAATATAAACAAAGCAACTCATTCTGATCAAATGCCAGGTCCTGGCCAATCAGAAGGCAAGACGAGGCATCAGTGTTCGAGTGTTGCACCATTGACTGGTAATGGATCTGATAACAATGGGAGAGGAAGAGAGCCCACCACAGCAAACAATGACCTACCTTGTCTGGCATGGAAGCCAAAGGGTTAAAAAGAGTGACCAATGGCTTGCGACCCATGATTAAATGGAACTTAGAACCATACAAGAAGACCTGAAATTGCTTCAGGGTGAGCACAATCACTAAAGCCTCAGTTTCAATCAATAATACCACTGCTGAGTGGAAGTTAAAGTCTTAGAAGCATACAATGGGTCATTCAAAACCATCCATGTATTTGTGCATAACCATCACACCAAGACCATGCTGAGAGACATCTGTAGCCAACATGAGATGCTGACCCAGCTGAAAAGTGGTCAGATATGGGACAGATCAAAGCTTAGATTTAAGCAAAGTGAACACTTGGTCACAAGCTGGAGATAAGAAAAAAGGCACAGTTTTACACAAAACCACAGTTTTACACAAAAGCACATGCAGGGGCTGAATTGGAAGTGTCTGGTAAATACTTAAGTAGTACGCAACTTTATCTACAAATGCTTGCAGTCTCTTAATTGAGGCTGGCCACAGCAAAGCTGCAATTGCATCAACCCAGTGACAGGATGGCCTGACACCTGTGCAAAAAACCAAAAAACCTAGATACTCAACTGATGGCTGAAAAAACTTAGCAAGATTGCACTTGAGATCCACAGGCTGCTAAACAGAAAACACACTTGGAGATTTCTAATGTGGTCTTCAGTGGAAGAACCTGAAACAATGATATCGTTGAGATATTGATGAACCAGGGCACAGAGGCTGTCAGCTGTTCTAAAATACACTGAGAAATGGTGGGCATGGTAGCAATGTCAAAAGGAAAGCATTGATATTGGTATAGGCCAAAAGGTATATTGACAATGACAAAGCACCAAGTAGTCTCATCCACTGGGAGAAAAATTAGTGGCCACCCAATAATTTTGTGAGAAACTCATCAGGGTGTGCAAAGGATACATACCTATCACATACTGCGCATTAATCGTGACACCGAAGTCACCATAGAGGTGGAGCTTACCCATTGGACTCTTAACGATGACCAGTGGTGTAGCTCATCCACTGGAAGAAATAGGTTGAATGACATCGAGTGACATCAAGCAATCTGATACGGCCTTGACAGAGTCAAGCAATGCAACAGGCACCTGCCACACAGAAACAAGCGCAGGCAGACTCTTTCACGGTAATGTGGGCCTGAAAGCTGGTAGCGCAACTGAGCCCAAGGGAATACAGAGATGAAAACTCAAAGCAGAGTTGCTGATACAGAACTCGGTCTGGCACTAGATTTACCTCATCAGCAATGGAGGAACTGAAAGCATTAAACACATCTAACCCAAACCGGTCTGTGGTATGGGAATGATCCACAAAAAGGAAGGTGAGAGGGTGAACAACAGATCTGTAAGAGACGGGAGTAGAGAACTGACCTAAGATCGGAATCTGCTGTTTACTGTAGCTAACCAACTTACGCAAAATCTGTGTGAAGGGGGGGAGCCCTAGTCCATGCACATGTTTTCATTTACTGAAGTCACTGCAGCTCCTCCGTCCACTTGTGTTTTCAGCAGTTTATCTAACACATGCAAGTCAATAAACAATTTCTTTTGGGAGGCAGTAATTGTAGAGATACAGTTTTTGTCTATCGGTACCGCTGTGTCCATCGAGTTTGAAGAGGAGTTATATGCCGATGCAATGTGGTCTTTCTTTTGAACTTGTTGCAAACAGCCCAAAGGTTAGGGTACACAGCATCCTAGTGTTGGATGAAGCAGTACAGGCAAGACAGAAGGGGGGCAGGCAGCTGCTGTTGTGAAGTGGCCTGTTACTGCTGTGGGCATAACCGACACGGCCCATGCGATGCTGAGTCAGAGGTTGTACTGCTGTAACAGCTTCCCCATCATCCTGAACACTTGCACCACACCTAACAGGGTCCAACTGACCAGCTTCTTGTATCTGATTGCTGGTGGCCTGCCACATTTCAAAGGGCTGAGCTATATTGAGCACATCCGTAAACACAGGGTGTATACGAGGACAAGGAAAAAAATTCCCGGATTTTTTCCGGATTTCCCGGTTAAAAATACACTTTCTCCCTGGTGAAAATACACTTTTTCCGTGTTAAGTTATTCCTCATCAAATGTTTATGGTTTTATACACCGACGTAGAATTTCCCGCCACTTTAGAAAACAAAGCTCGTGGGAAGGGGGAGGGGGGGGGACGTTTTTTAAGACCTTTGATGTGCAGCAACATGTACGCTACATATTTTCGTATTACAAAGGTATAAATTTGAATTCCGCCAAACAACGCATGTCACTTTCCGAAGCATTGAAATCAAGATTATGATGCGCTTTTGTAGACCAGTCATAGCTCATGTCACATTATCTCGCCAGCTGATGACAGCATAGGACACATGATATAGTCAGCCAATAGCAAGATCACTCTTAAGTAGCACGAACACACAAATAAGAAAAGTTTATGTTTTAAATTAATATACATAGCATTCACATATAATATTGGTCTCTAAGATTAATAAGCTGGAAGAGAAGTTAAGCATCCACATATGTTGATCTTTTTTGTGTGTGATACACTTTAAGATACATCACACAAATGTGCCAGTAAAATTTTTAATTACGATGTAAATGTCTGATCTTCTGGGCTCGAAATTCTTCTAAATTGTCGTCCTCAAAGAGTTGATTTTTAAATCAGAGTCAAATGCTTTGTGATTTAAGAAATTCATCGTACATTCTTGCACATAGTTCATGCTTTGAATGTAACACTTTTGAAACCACCATTCGCACTATTTTCCTGCAACCTGTTAGAAATAGGTTCGTTTCAGCAGTTGCAAGAGAGCGCCAGATAACAGGCGTCACCGCGCTTGCGCAGCTACGATGACGCAGAAAGCCCATGTATATATTCATACATGTAAAACATTAAGAGATCTTACATTATGTCATAAAAGAAAGAAGGCATCAGAGGATACTTCAAGAGCACTGGAATTTCATGAACCATACTAAAATGCATAATTCGGCTTAAAATGCACACTCGTATGTAAATTTTCTGGGAGTACCAGTACTGTATTACCTCATGTTTGGTTCTTTATTATGGCATAATGCCATATGTGCACTTTAAATGCAGCAAACAGTTGAAACTAGCCAATAGTGTGAAATTAAATACTTCGTTTCAAATAAACTGACTGCCTCAGCAGAAAAGATTAATGAAAGCCAAATCTCTTTAGCAAATCGGCAAAAATAACTTCATCGTTCTGCAAGGCGATTAAGCTTGACTGTCAGAAAGTTGGAAATAATATCTGAAACTAATAACAAATTTTGGACTTCTGTAATTATGCGAACATATTTTAATTCATTTGATAGCTCCCGGCCACAAAAATCTGTTTTGTTATCATTTAACGTGAGAACAACAAACGAAGAGGAAACAACAAAATCACTGAACGTAAACACAGGTCATGTGGAGATGACCCACCTCCCCACCACAACTGAATCTGCTCTGTGTATCAGCCCCAGATCTACTATTATTTCCGAACTGTGGCAATTCAAACGAATCTAATTTAAACAGTTGTAACATCATGCTCATCGGAGGCAATTTCTTGTTATGAAGCATTGCAGTCTTCCTAAAGCCTTTGACACACGTTGCTGTTGGCAGACGCTTCTATGAGCACTGTTTTGTTGTTGTATATGGCGCTATTCCTTTGCAACTTAAGTTTTATTTTCGTTTTTTTTTTTTTTTCTCTCGTTCATGTTTTGTTGGTGCAGTATTATTCTGCAGTAGTGGGATACAGTAATATCCTTTGTTAGAGTATTGATTCTTACCAGTCAAAATCACAAAAATTTCACTGAAAACTAAAACAGTGAAAAATTCCCAGAATTCTAAACAATTCCCCGGTTTTCTCCTGGATGAAAAAATTCCTGGGTTTTTCCCGGATCTCCCGGTTGTCCCGGGTCGTATACACCCTGTAAATGTCACATCCTCACAGTCAAGTGCTTTTTTGCGGACTTGCCTTTAGGGGCAAGACAAATAATATTATCGCATAAAACATGCCCAATGTGGGATTCGTACTAATGACAAATTTACAACTTAGGCTCAAGACGTGTAATTCTGCAGCCACGGCTTTGAAGACTGGTTTTGGCATTTCTGACAATGGTAAAATTCTACACACATCACAGTGACATGCATTCTGTTACAGTAATAGGTTGGGAGAAGCTTGCATATTTTATCAAATGATAAGGTGGCCAATTCTTGCAAAGATGCAAGTTGGCGAAACAACTGGTAAATGTGCAGCAAAAGCTAGGAAAGGAAGAAAGCTCTACACAGGTTTGAATTGCCCATGCAGAAAACCAGGAAGCATTGGCCATGTCTCATAGGAGACCCAGTCTTCAGCCAATTCATACTATGCTGGAAAGGGTGGTGGCTGCACTGATGGGAGAGTAACCTGCCACGAACGTGCAGATGCCACTAGATTCAGAATCGTGGCGTGAGCCTGCTGTTGTTCCACAAAAGCTCAGTACCGAGTAATGATACGTTGTAGTATTTCTTCCATCGAGATGTCTGTCGGATGACTCGGCACTGACACTAACACGCAGAGAAAATGCAGCCCTCACTCGTTACCAAGTTTGCTACAGCACGAACAAACACAATTTATGGAACACAGTACACTACAGAGCAATACGTAAGGTAAAATGAAGTACAGATTGTACACAGCACTGAACGCATTGACTGGACAACAGTAATACAGGTTACAGTATCGGCCAAGCACTTGTTTGCAATCACTTAAATAAAACGGTTTCATTGGTGGCTCACCAGAGTGTGCCAGGGGGCCGACCCAGGTGGCCTCTATAACCGGGCCTGTGAGCTGAATGGATGTGTGATCTCTGAAGTAGCACGCATCACGAGTCAAGGTATATCAAACATCTCTACACTAGTGCTGTATAATGCATTCTTCTGTGCTGTTCAAAGACTGTAATTCAACTTTGAGCTGATGTATTTTCTTTTTAATGGACTGCACATTTGAATGAATAATAAATAATTCTGAGCATATTTTCACGGTGCTTGTGCACTCCAGTTCAGTACATTCTCATACGGAGTAGCTGTGCGGTCTGAGGCGCCTCGCCTCCGTCTGCGCGGCTCTCCCTATCGGAGGTTCGAGTCCTCCCTCGGGCACGGGTACGTGCACTGTCCTTAGCCTAAGTTAGTTTAAGTTAGATTAAGTAGTGTGTAAGCCTAGGGACCGATGACCTCAGCAGTTTGGTCCCATAGGAACTTACCACAAATTTCCAAATTTTTGCATTACATTCTATTTCCCTCATACGTGATGCAGAAGTCTCTAAGCTGATTGTGACACTTTTAACAGGAGGGAGTCTGTTGTCATTATTTATCATAAAAAAGGCCTAGTTCTCCTAGCCATGACAACAGGTATTTGAGCATGTGCAACCCCACACTCAACAGTTATACTCACACTAATCAACCTCCCTTTCCCAAGTCTGTCGAGGTGCAGACCTCGCCTAGCGTAGTTCCACCTCCCGACGGTCCCTGTCGGCACTAGCGCAGTGTGCACCCAGCCAGCAGTCACTGGTGCCATCTCCACCTCCACACGCACACTCTCACAGCACTACCGACACGAGGCCAACCTTGCCACAGGAACAGCCCTGCCACGCTCACATTGGCGCTCTCAGTTAGGGAAGCTATCTTATTCGGGTCACCACCTATGTTTTATGCCCTGTTCCTATCCAAACTGCACCCCACTTCACTGACTATTACTTCCTGATCACCTTTCATGAAATCCTTTTACAAAGGCCTAACAACTCAATCACCTGATCCAGCCCAGCACTCGACTCGAAAGTGCTGGTGACCTGATACTCCTCCCCCAGCGTCTCCTGTAATTGAGGACCTACACCTTTGCCGTAACTGCTACCTACCAGTAGTACTATCTTTTTCCTAACATTAGTGTTACTCCTAACTTTCCTAACAAGGATATCTTTCTCTTACACTATTTTGAGGTTCCTCTCCTCTCAACTCTGGCAGCTGAGACCTGTTGCTGGGATCCACAACAAAACTGCGTCCCCCTCCTGCTAGCCCTCCCACTGACTTCCCGTTCCCAACCACCATCTCACCGCTACCTTCTCTCATTCTCACAGTTCCCTCCTACCTCAATCCAACTGTGCCTGAAGGGCACAGATCTTCTCTCCCCATTCCTCTATTAGCTTTGCTCCAAATTTTGCAGTTCCAGGAAAGGGCTTCAGTGATCTCCCCACTGAATTGCCCACAGTGAAAGCATCTCGTACAATGCGCTCCACTACTTCGTATGACAGCTCCCGCAGTTTCCACTTGTAGTCAAATAATATCTATAGTAACAAAAAAGCTTAAATATGAAACTCTAAACAAACAAAACATGTATTATGTTTATTTCACTGTTAAAAGGATGTAACCTCCACTAATATGTTAAATTTGTTCCTAATGCAAGTACATCAGATGTGAGGTTATTCTAAATGGTCAGCCAATGTAAACAAACATTTGTCTCAAGCATAACCTAACAGCAAATTAAAACAACTCAAGATATTTCTGAGACATAGCACAGAGATATCAAGTCTTCCCTTGTGTCACAGGAAATAAGACACTAATGCGGCTATTTTCAACAAAAGATGTTAATAAAAATATGTGCGAATGTACGCAGTTCGTTACAAGTGATGAGTTCAGTACGTTGACAAAAGTCAGACAGTAAAACGACTATCGGAAATTCAATGTACAATATAATACTCAATAAATGTTGTGCAAAAGGTATTCAGAACATGAAAATAGACATAAAAGAAGTAAGATACACTGACAGAAAGAAAATCATGACACCGAGGACGAGTTGTGCAATATAAACGAAATTTGATAGGTATGTTTCTACATGTGAAGGATTGTGTGTACTCAAATTTCACATCAGTCACACAAGAGTCATGCTGGCTCCCCCACTGTGAGGATACAAGTCAGGTTTGCTTTAAGTACGTGCTATAATGATCCTGAGCATTAATTACCTCTGAGATTGGACAAGGTAAGTTGATGCTACTCAAGAATACCTTTAAGGTGACAAAGATGCCATTATCGACGCCTCACTGAGTCTGAACGAGGAAGTGTAACGGGGCTACGAGAAACTGAATGTTCCTTCTGTGATATTGCAGAAAGATCTGGGCACGAATGTAGCCACTGTTCACAGTAGCTGCCAGCAGCGGTCACGAGAATGTACAATCCCAAGAAGACCGGGCACCGGATGGCCACGTGGCACTACCGAGAGGAAAGGCTATGGCGTTCAGCATACGGCTCTGTCGCATCGTACTGCATCTGCAGCGGCAATTTGAGCAGCAGCTGTGCACCACAGTGGCACAATGGACTGTTACAAATCATTCACTTCAAGGACAGGTCTGAGCCAGACAACCTCTAGTATGCATTCCATTGACCCCAAACCAGTGCCATTTGTGACTTCAATGGTGTTAAGCTAGAGCTCATTGCAGGGCAGAGTGGAGGTCTATTGAGTTTTCTGATAAAAGTTGGTTGTGCCTCGATGCCAGTGATAGCCTTGTGGCAGTTAGAAGGCAGCCAATATTGTGGTTCTGCTACCAACCTGTCTGCATTCTAGACACATCGGACGGTCTGGGATGTGCTTTTGCACGATCTACATCTACCTCTACATCCATACTCCACAAGCCACCTGACGCTGTGTGGTGGAGGGTATCTTGAGTACCTCTATCGGTTCTCCCTTCTATTCCAGTCTCGTATCATACTGCATGTTTCTGTGTGGGCTCTAATCCCTCTGATTTTATCCCCATGGTCTCTTCACGAGATATACATAGGAGGGAGCAATATACTGCCTGACTCCTCGGTGAAGGTATGTCTCGAAACTTTAACAAAAGCCCGTACCGAGCTACTGAGCGTCTCTCCTGCAGAGTCTTCCACTGGAGTTTATCTATCATCTCCGTAATGCTTTCGGGATTACTAAATGATCCTGTAACGAAGCGTGCTGCTCTCCATTGGATCTTCTCTATCTCTTCTATCGACCCTACCTGGTACGGATCCCACACTGCCAAGCAGTATTCAAGCAGTGGGCAAACAAGCCTACTGGAACGTACTTCCTTTGTTTTCTGATTGCATTTCCTTAGGATTCTTCCAATGAATCTCAGTCTGGCATCTGCTTTACCGACGATCAACTTTATATGATCATTCCATTTTAAATCACTCCTAATGCGTACTCCCAGATAATTTATGGAATTAACTGCTTCCAGTTGCTGACCTGCTATTTTGTAGCTAAATGATAAGGGATCTATCTTTCTATGTATTTGCAGCACATTACACTTGTCTACATTGAGATTCAATTGCCATTCCCTGCACCATGCGTCAATTCGCTGCAGATCCTCCTGCATTTCAGTACAATTTTCCATTGTTACAAACTCTCGATACACCACAGCATCATCCGCAAAAAGCCTCAGTGAACTTCCGATATCATCCACAAGGTCATTTATGTATATTGTGAATAGCAACGGTCCTACAACGCTCCCCTGCGGCACACCTGAAATCACTCTTACTTCGGAAGACTTCTCTCCATTGAGAATGACATGCTGCGTTCTGTTATCTAGGAACTCTTCAATCCAATCACACAATTCGTCTGATAGTCCATATACTCTTACTTTGTTCATTAAACGACTGTGGGAAACTGTATCGAATGCATCTACCTGTGAACCCGTGTCTATGGCCCTCTGAGTCTTGTGGACGAATAGCGCGAGCTGGGTTTCACACGACCGTCTTTTTTGAAACACATGCTGATTTCTACAAAGTAGATTTCTAGTCTCCAGGAAAGTCATTATACTCCAACATAATACGTGTTCCAAAATTCTACAACTGATCGACGTTAGAGATATAGGTCTATAGTTCTGCACATCTGTTCGACGTCCCTTCTTGAAAATGGGGATGACCTGTGCCCTTTTCCAATCCTTTGGAATGCTCGATCACCAAATCCGATTCCAGCAGTGTCATCCACATACAGGATTATTCATCCCTGTATTGACTGAACAAGTATAACAGACATGGAACTCCATCCCACAAACTGACATCCAGCACCCACACAACACAATGCATGCTTGTTTCCATGCTTGCATTCAACATTCTGGCAGTTACACTGGTTATTAATGTACCAGCATTGCACATTTGCAATTGCTTATGTTGCACTTACATTAATCTGTGATTTGAAATCTTAATCACTTAAATATGTTAAAAATGAAAAAATAGAGAATACAGGATGAGGCTTTAGCTGCCAGAGGCTGCAGTCATGTGAGTTGTGTTTGCGTATAGGTGTGTTTGTGTCTCTGTTGTCTATTTTCGACAAA
This sequence comes from Schistocerca americana, assembly GCF_021461395.2. Lineage (NCBI taxonomy): Eukaryota > Metazoa > Arthropoda > Insecta > Orthoptera > Acrididae > Schistocerca > Schistocerca americana. The sequence goes on along the minus strand of NC_060128.1, from coordinate 65,101,587 downwards.
GGCCTTCGTGGCTGAAAGCTGATACTGTGACAGTCATTTTGTTGTGCCTATTTGTGACTCAGCACCTCTGCTATATGGTGAGTAGCAACTTAAATATGTTACTAAATTACTCTACATTAATTATTTTTTGGTGTTGTGATTTTTTTCTGTTAGTGTATGATAAAAGAAACATGATCAAAACCTATGTTTTGATAAGAAATTTAATTATGCCATCACTTTCCCACCATCTTGGCAAAGACTTGACACAAAATTCTTACTACTCACTTCTAATCAATAAATAATCCATGTACTTTATAAGCACTGCCTGAAAAGATGATTCTATAAGACTAATAAGTAAAACAGGCCAACACTGTTGTCTTTAAGTTGACACAATGACAGATGCTTCTAAGGAGGTAACACATCAAAGTGAACCCTTTGATTAATTTGTACATATGTTGACTCCATTTTAACCTGTTATCCAACTGAGCCCCAAGGAATTTTACACAGTGTGTTTCACTTAGCATATAACCATTAATGTCTGCTTCTCGTGATAACATCTCATTATTGATTGCTTAATAGGATTGTTTGTGAAATACAGATTTAAACTATTTACTGTGAACCAAACCTAGCCTTGTTCAGCTTTCAACTCAGCCATGTCTGCTAAGGTTACCTCCTCACTAAACCATGTATCAGATGACACAGATTTGTTTGTGTGTCAAACAATGATGTTGTTTTCTCATTTGTTGCAGGAATAAGTGTCCAAGAGAGCTCCGGGACATATCAGAAATCGTTGGAGGTAACAACACCGCACACAATTCAATACCCATAGAGCAGTGCCATAGCAACATCAGTTCCAGGCCAACTCACTCAAAAAAGGCTAATAAGAAGCAAGCTCTAGTAGAAACAGTACACAGTGAGTTCTCACATTTTTCTGTCCCAGCAGCTTCAATACTGGCTCCAAATGACAGTCAGCATCTTCCCACAAAGCAGAGAAGACTACTGCCAAGACTGTCTTCAGCAGAGCAGAAACTTAAAGAGCAGGCACCGTATACAGAGAGCATCCTTCAGGAGCAAACAGTTAAGGAAGCTTCCCCTCCAAGATTTTCACCAAGCCTGCTGAGAAGTCTGCTGCTGTTTGAAAGGGACAAGAATGCACCAAATTCCTACCGTGAAGTAGACAAGTCATTCTTGCCCCAGTCTGACCACACGGAAGAAGGAATACTGTTTGCAAACGGTGTAAATTACAAGCCGAATAACCCCCGTCATTCAGGTCATTGCTACAAAAGAAAACAGAAGGATCAACACTTGCAAAATGACAGCAGTGTAATGAAGAGAAAGTATGAGGGAAAGCGTGAGAATGTCTCAACAACAGGTCGTGCACACACAATTAACACATCAGCAGTGTCACAGTTTCCACTGAAAAGATGCAGTGTAGTTTTATCAGACATTTGTCCAATAGGAGTGCAACGCAGTCTGCCTGACATGAAAAGGCAGACAGTGCAGGCAGCACCTGAAAAAATAGAGGAGCCTCATGGTAATAGAGAGAGACGAGATACGAACTGCAACAAAGCCACACTCACTTCACTGCCGTGCACCAAAAGCAGCGGCGCTTCCAGTGACGGTCAGGGTGCAGAAGAGACTGGCGGTAATGGTGATCGACATTTGAGTGCAGAGAACGTCATGAGGTACATACCAGGGGCAAATGAAGAAGCTAAAGTTGGGGAAAGCTTGCCACAGAACAAAAGCATCAATACTGTCGAGGATCTTTCTGGGCCAGTAGCATTTAGCGCAGTAAGGAGTATAACAAATTCTGAGTCCTCACCGGGAAACAGCAAAGCTACTGACTCCACTTCAATGGATGGAACAAGAGTCGAGTGCAGTAAAAATACGGATAGTCAAATGTTAACTGACAGCATCCAACATACACGAGAGGAATCCGTCACTTTCACAGTAAACAAGAATACACTCCAGCATACAAACAGAGAAACTGACATTTCCACTCCTGTTGACAGTGTAACCAATATTGTGGATGCAATGAGCAACTGCAAAAATAGGCAATTCCCTGGAGAGACTATTAATGAGTCAAATCTTGATAATGAACCATCTACCGGATTAGCAACAGAGCGAGCTGAACAGCCACTGGAAGGTTGTAATCCAGATATCTCTCTCCAATACTCTCATACTGCCACAGATAGTAGTGTCCAAACCTTATCATTTTGTGACGGTTCACCTTATGCAGAAATGCTTCTCGCTACAGACACCCCAACCAATTCTGTGGTGCTGGCCACCAGTACTAAGAGTTTCAGAGATTCCATCACACAGTCAGCTTCAAATCACAGTCCATCAATCTCTCACTCCTTTCCATATCACAGCAATACTATTGAGACTGAGAATCAAGAAATAGTCCCCTTTATTGAGTCACTTGCTCAGTGTGACACAGATACTCACAGAGAGATCATTACCAGTGAATTTTTTGACGAACTTTCATCATCAAACACTGCCTTCCCCGATTTATTCCTGTCATCTACTTCTAGTGACATAAACGACAATTCTTACGACCTATCATCCAAACGGGTAAGAGAACAGAAAAATAACCTGAACCATTTCACATACAATGAAGAAACTGTATTTCACAGCACCGACAATGAATCGTGCATCAATGTGGGAACAGCACAACAGGAACAAACTTCTGAAAATTCTCTCTTTCCCGCAGGTGAACGTGGCACAAACAATGATGGAGAGACATACTATAAATCCCATTCAATTCAGGAAACACAAAACAAAGAAATTTTAACACCTATTTTTAATGATGATTATGTCACTGGGACCTCACAACCCACATTTGATGAAGATGAGATGGATCTGAAAAAAATTTTAAATGAAACAATGAATCAACTTCCGTCTGATGTATTTAGTGACTATGAACTGAACAGTGACAGTGAGTTTTCCTCCAGACAAGAACTTGAGAAGCTATTGACAAGTTTGGTATCTCCTTACACGGACTGCAAGACAAAAACAACCTCTAGTACAGAGATTGGACAGGTCGATGAATCACTAGTGTTTACTTTGCACTCAAATGGCAGTGATGAACCCTGCCTGAGCCAAAGAAGTGTGTCTTCCAAATCCCAGTTAATGAACACTACCGAAATGGTGAACTCTAACAATCAACACAATGGGGTAGATGTCATAAACAGTGCAGTTGTGAGAGATGGACAATGTGAAATGACATCAAATGGTGGGGGCACTCAGAAGGCCTCTAACACTGGTGAGACTGAGGTAGAGGCAGACTCAGGATCAACACATAACACAAGAAATGTAATCACCGATGGAACTGAGATATCGTGTGGCCCTATCGATAATGAAGTCTCTGACTGGTTAGTGGAGGGTACTGATACAGAAATACACATCTCGTCTGATGACGCTCAATTAATAACCACTTCCGAAATGCTGGGTTCAGATAATCGACATAATGAGGTAGATATCATAAACAGTATAGTTCTGAGAGATGGAAATTATGAAATGTTGTCAAATGGTGCAAACAGTCTGATAGCCGCCAACATTACTGAGACTGAGGAAGAGGGAGACTCGACACATAACACAATAAATCTAATCAATAACGGAACAGAGGTATTGTGTAGTCCTAAAAATAACCAAGTCTCTGGCTGGTTGGCAGAGGGTATTGACACAGAAATACACATCCCCTCTGATGAATCACAGTTAATAAACACATCCAAAATGGTGAATTCAGGCAATCTACACAATGAGGTAGAGCTCATAAACAGTACAGTTCTGACAGATGTAAATTATGAAATGTCATCAAATGTGGGAATCGGTCAGATAGCCTCCGACACTGGTGAGATTGAGGAAGAAGGAGACTTAACACATAACATTATAAATCTAATCACTGACGGAACAGAGATATCGTATAGCCCTAACGGTAACAAAGTCTCTGACCAGTTGGCAGAGAGTACTGATACAGAAATACACATCTCCTCTGACGAATCACAAACTACGAGTAATTCCTTCTCAGAAAAGAGCTTAGAATCTCTGAACAACAGTAGGAGCATCTCGAATCTAGCAACTGACTCCATGTCTGACACTCAGCTACAGACAAAATGTCAAAGATCTGATTGGCCCTTGTTATGCAATAACCCTCCACTGTTCTCAGATTCACCTCTCAATTTGTATGCGAATCACTCACCTGACCACAATGACGATCTGACTTCCGAATGGCCGGAAGATACAAAAGACTGCAGTAATGTCGATGAAGAGTCCTTCAGGGAACTGATACGTACGAGCTTCCCTTCCCTTGTGGACCATGACTTTGCCGAAAGTCCGTCAGCTGGTGAGGCTGCCACTGACACTGGACACACACATTTTGAAGCTTTAGATTTTGATCTACTGGTAGCGTCACCCCCTGATTACAGTAAACAGATTTTTTGTCCAGAAATGGATATTGCAGAAGAGCAAATAGAATCTGATTCTTGTCATAATCCAGAATACTGTATGACAGATCGTAATGAAATTCTAGGCTCTAAAGAAGAGAGCTACACATCTCCCAAGATAAGTAACATGGAGACTGTTAATGGTATTGTGTGCCCAACAGAAAATTACAATATGTTTACATGTAACAACGCAGCTGACAGTAGCCCCATTGAACTAGCAGGTGAAACACATGCAGATGTTGCAAATTACACAAAGCAGATTATTGGTTCAACAGAAGTAGACAGTAAAAGTTTGAAACACTGCAATCTTGACACTACTGAAATCATTACAGAAGGGCCAGAATGTTCACCAGCAGGTACTGAGTCCCCAAGTGAACCAGGATTTACACAGTCTGAAATCACCTCTACTGAGAGTTCACAACGTGAAAAGGAAATGGACATGGCTCCTCCAGATCAGGGAACTATGAAATCAGTAACTGATAATGTATCGGTTGGTCTTACCGACTCTACTCCATCCTGCAGCACTAGTCAGTACAACAAGGGATCTGACAGCGCTTCGTGCTGTGCTGTCAGTGAAAACAAAGAAAATCCAGTCCTTTGTGAAAGCATGCCATCCAGTAATAGCATTACATTTGAAGCAGGAACAGGTGCAGTGACTGAAAATAATATTCAAAACAAAGCAACGTGTAGCTACCTTCCAGTTGGAGCACACACCCTACACTCCACTGCTGGTGTCTCTGAACAGGTAAACTTGAGCAAGAGTACACTGGAGATGGGACATAGCATACCTGTGGATGGAAACATTATCCAGCAAAGCAGTCAACAGAATTCCTATGAAGTGCTCCAAATGCCTGTATCCTCTGATGGCCTTCTTTACAAAACACAGTCTAATGCACTCAATCCTGTACTTGCTGATCAAATTTCAAATTTGTTTCAGGGTACAAATAGTAACCCTCCACATTTAAACATTGCAGTACCTACGGTCACACCTCAAAAAGAGCGACAAGATGCGACTGGGCATGCTACGGTGCAAATGTCTCTTCCTAACGCTGCCAGTAAAAGCAGCTTGAAAACTAAACAGCTGTTAGAGAACAATGTAGTAGCCCCTGCAGCTGAAAAATGCCAGTCAGGGTCTGGAAATTTACTAATGACTCATGATGGATTAAATTTGTGGATCCCAGTGAACGGACTCATTATACCTGACCAATGCACATTTAGAAAACAGAAAGTAGATGCAAGTCTGTGTGCTACAGCTGAAACAAGTATGACTGTAAAAGAATCACAGACAACATGCACGATTATTAAGGATGAAAGTTTCCTGGCTAAGAGAAACAATGAGACTGATAACGGTTCTACAGTTCACAGTCCCACTATTACTAATTCTAACTCCAACAACGCTAATAAAACAACTCGCAACATGAATGTTCTGAGCTCTGTAAACCTGACCGGCAATGCAAGCAGTGGAACTGACAGTTCAGAGACAAATGAAGTCACAACTGACGATAAACTGTTAACCCCGAAAAAGTACAGTGAGGTGGGGAAGCCAGAGCAGACAATTCTGGTCAATCTGACGGCTACTCGGAACATTCCAGTGCAGCATAAGACCACCGTTCTGGCTGCAAACAATGTTTCATTGCTAGCATTGCTGGGAAATTCCTCCAAAACAGTTAATTCTGATTGCTTGTTAAGAGTCCCAACAGCAACACCACAGGGGCTGACACAAGCTAGACAACCTGTTACTTTGTTGCCCAATAATGGGTCAACTAGTCTGATTCGGATACTAAATCCTGGTATTCAACAAGGGGCCCAGCACAAGAAAGACGTGCTCACTGCACACAGACAACACGATGAAGCTGAAGTAGCTGCAATATCAAAATCGCTCAATACTGCTGAAAATCCCACAACAGAAGTGATCCTTACTCAAACTGGTGAGCTAAATATTGGCAATGCAATTTTGTCACAGATGGCCACCGAGGAAGTTCAGTCTGCTGTCTGCAGGGACACTGAGAGAATAACGAAGAAATTCAATCGAGAAGCAATGCCACAGAAAGGAAATCTGACAGCCATCTCTAATGGGAAACAAAATAAAATTCCTCAAGTGGGAGAAATCTTGCCACTCAGGCTGAGATCACCTCAGGAGGTAGCTGAGGGCTCACCAGATTTCCAGATCAGTGATCTCTCTCACAATTCTGAGTCCACTGAGGAAAGTCAGTGTCAGGGATCTACAGTAAGTTACACCCCACAGCTGTTTAATAAAAGTCAGTTTGGTTCAAGAAATGCAAACAATATCTCCGCCATCCAGAGAAATCAACTGCCACAGACAAGTGTACAGTGTGCAAAGCTAGTGCAAGTTCAATCCAGTGCCGCGAGTGGCGGTACAGCTATCGGAGGAACTGTATCGGTGAACACTGAATGCAACCGGTTGGACCCTTATTTCTTGCTGGTATCAACACAGCAGACAAGAGTGCCCATTCCCAGAAAAACTACACCCACCAACTTCCTACGCAGCAAGACTACCGAAGAAACACAAATATGCCACTGTGGGAGACGGTTCAAGAACCTGCGTGGTCTTCACCAGCACCAGACCCGCTGCCATTTCCCGACACTACTCATTCACGAAGAGTTGAAGGAAAAATGCAATAAGTTACTACACTTACTGCCAAACAGGAGATACGAATGCTCGTGCGGCAGCATTTTCCGCAGCCTGTCGACAGTCCTCAACCATTACAAGTCTCGTCACAAGAGAGATGACAATACCTCGTGGTGGCTGCACGACAAACTGCTGGTCTGCAGTTGTAAGCGTTTTGTACCACACACTCGACGACCTGCACCATCATCACTGCACAAACAAACAGACAAAAAAGATGACAAATAACTCTAGCTTACTGATATGCACTCATACAACTAAATTTTTCTTATCTTTCTTCACCGTCCTCACCTTCTCCTTCATTGTCAACATCATATTGTCCTTAACTGCCATCTCCTTGTCCTCCATTATAATTGTATCCTTCTTCAACATTTTCTTCATCCAAGTCTGTAGACTTCTGTGACCATTGTAACTGATGATAAAATCTTCTAGGATACTATGCCACGCCATGTTCAGTTTCTTCTACAGGATCAACATTTTGATCCTTCTGCTGGGATCTTCTTCAGGGTCATATGGTTTCCACAGCCAGCTGATATGCATCAATAATCTAGAAGAAATGCGGCCTAAAATCTTAGAATATTTTAACTTAAATTTTCTTCTTCATCTCCTTTTTCTTCTTCTTCTTGATTACCATCATCATCAGCAGCAACATCACCCCACTACCATCATGATCTTCTTCTTCATCATTATCTTCTTCTTCTTCTACCAAATTGGCCCTACAGGCCTCTTGCCTCTCACATTAATATGCTTTGCTAGAGGTCCATACCACAAAACAGCACATTAGAAAAGCTGTTTATAGAGATTTATCCTCTCTAAAAATTTACCACTCCTGTGAGTTTCCTGTAGAATGCCTCATTCACCACATGCAGCTGTAGGATCAGTGCTTCCAAAACAAAATAGCACATTACTTCACATAAGGAAAGAAGAAAAAATTTTTAAGTTGTCATGTTAACTACCTCAGGAGAAAGTGGGAGAAAAAGACCTATTAAAAGCAATGCCAAGGGGGTCACTGCTTGATTTTAGCAGGTTGCACGGACATCTCAATTCTTACCTCTGGCTGCAAATTATATTGGTCTTATAATATTAGGCACTATAGCTGCCTTATAAATACACCCCTTCTGAAACTGCTGTTTAAACAGTGTACTAATGGCTTTTGCGGATGGGCTCTGTGTGTTTCAACATGTTATTAAGCATCTCTGCAAGGAACTTTCAATACAAATTCCAAAAAGTACTGATGGCTCCAGAACACGAGATACTGTATCACAACTGCACTGTTCACTACTCACTACACACTAATTTTGAAAGAGCAAAACTAATTCAATTTCGTGAAACATCCTGCTAAGTACTGAAACTTAAACACGTGTACAGGCATCCCTCAACCAGGTGAGCCATCTGAGCAAGCCAAATGTGCTCCCTCAGCACTTCAATAACCAAAGTCTCTCTTCCACTTTTCCAAACTCTAATGAATGACTTGCTGATATGATTTTCACACTAGGGTATTATTAAGCCATTCTGTGTCATATCAATTTTCCAATACTTGACTCAAAACTAATCACAAAGGCTTTTGTGGGGTCTAAAAACAAAAAAAGTCATTTAAGCAACTTGATTTTTTTACTTCAGCTGTCAGGATTTTCCAGATCACCCAAGAACAATACTGAAATAGGATAATTTGGTTTCATTTTTCTGCTTATTTTAACTTTCCAGTTATCTAATTCAGTGTTTTGTTCCTCTTTTTAAGAGGCTACTCAATTTCAAATTTGAGTTCATGTTTTTGTTGTTGTCTTCAGTCCGAAGACTGGTTTGATGCACCTCTCCATGCTACTCTATCTCGTGCAACCTCTTCATCTCCGAGTAACTACCGCAACCTACATCCTTCTGAATCTGCTTAGTGTATTCATCTCTTGTCTTCCTCTACAATTTTTACCCTCCACAGTTCCCTCCAATACTAAACTGGTGATCCCTTGATGCCTCAGAACATGCCCTACCAACCGATCCCTTCTTCTAGTCAAGTTGTGCCACAAACTCCTCTTCTCCTCAATTTATTCAGTACTTCCTTATTAGTTGCATGAATACATTAAATCCACAAAAACAATTACTGCAACAGGGGAAGAACTTATTTCCAGACCATACTTGCAAAGATATAAATGAAAATCTCACTTCATGTCTGTTGTTTATATTAAGCAATGACATTAACATAACATTCCACAAACTAAGTCTTACAGAAAATGGACATGATTTACCACACGAAACATTTTCCTTTTTCTCCACAAGTGTTATGAGAGTCTATATCTTTTTTAAAAATCTGTCATAAATAGAGGGAAAAGTACATTGAACACTTTTATAGACACAGTCAGAGAAGTATGATCAAAATAAAAATATTTCATGTTTTCAGCATCTGCTGACAGACTGTAAAAATTGTGAAATACTTCAGGCATTAATGTAACAGTTTTTAAAGATTATAATTAGAACTTTCCTGTTGCATTTGTATGAAACTTTATTTTTCTCATTTCGAATTTTCATTTACTGAAAAAAATATTTTATTTGTCAGGAGTCAAAGAAAAGGAAAATGACAGTAATAGTGGAATTTTGCTTGATTTATAATTTTTAGAAAAAATTTGTTCATTTTAATACAATAAGCATGCAGTATGCTATTATTCCAGTAAATGGTTTCTTAAATTTATTTTATTCATATCATAGCAAAAGGACTTATACAAGGAATGAAACCTGATGTGTGCCTTATTAATATTTGTGATGCAAAATAAATCTTTCCAGTGCACGAAGAAGCAGCCGCAATGAGCTCAATAATGGAGCAGAGTGTTTAGTGTTGTAACTTTTATCAAAAGTATTTTGATAAATATTTTTATTTTGTGGACTACAAATATGAAAATTTTAAACAAGTGTTAAAAGTGAGAGAGGGACACAGATGAACATATCCATTATCACAGGAAATTAGAAGCATTTGTGCTGCATAGAAAGCAAATTTGTGGATGACAAAGTCAAGCATGAAGTTAATGCAATTAGTGTTCACCATCTGTCATTAGAACTGATATCATCCAACAGATGGTCAGAGATTAACCCCTAGGAGAAGAATTTTGCAGATGAACAAATGCTGGATGAATATTATTCATTTGTGAACAGTATTGTTATCTGTGATATTGTGATAAGTGGATTTATTGGTTTATAAAAACTGTAAAGATATGTTGTTTCTATTTAGCTAGTCTATGCTGGATGAGAGAAAGGCTGACTTTATGTAGTATTATACAGCTCTAGTCAATTTATACATGTGTTTTGTTTTGTTATATGTTATATAGATTTATTCAATGTAAACTTAATAAAATAAATAAATTAACTAATAATTGGCTTCATACTAGTTCAGTATCCTCTTGCATCATACATGCAGAGTGTTCCACAATTCCTATAACCAGTTGCTGGGGTTGTAGAGGGAACTTTAAAGTTTTGAGAAGGAACCCATATCTAAAAATGTTCAATTTAGATATAAAATAAGTTTGAAGATTGGATTGCTTTCTAAACTCCCACTTCACAGTATGCACACAGAGGAGACAATGAGTTCTGACTTGTGTCCTCCACAGTAGCTGCTATATGATACCCTTGGTGCTCATCACACAAGGTGTATCAATAATGAATGTCTTCATAGATACAATCCACAAACCCGGGTGCATGTCCTTGGAACACCACACTCAACCCCTCAATAAAAGCCATTGTTGTAACCAGATGGAAATGGTTTGTGATGGACTGAGGTGATCTAACAAAAGTTCTTGAGTCAAGCATTGTGCTGCTCTAACATTACATATCATCCTTTGAAGCAGGAGATTTGAAAGTGATGCGATCTTCAAACTATCCAAACTCTACATTTCCGGACATGGGCTCCTTATCAAAACTTCATCTACTCACACTCAGACCACTCTGCAATCCTTATAAGCCTGTAATAGGAATTCTGAAATATCTTGTATAGTCAACAAAAAAGAAAATGAAAAGAATACTAGCAAAATTAGTGACAAAATATGAGAATCCCTCAGCGCTCCATAAAAATGTATGTGAGACAACAGCTGTGTTGTTATCAAAAATACTTGGGTAACAGTCTGACTGTGTTCTATGCTTATCTGCTGTCTGCACATTGATAGTATTTAAAAGTCACTGCAGTAGTGGACGGGGTGAGCTGGGGAGGGATGGAAATGTAAACACCTAAGTTCTATACTAAAATTCAGTGTTAATCTTGTGTGTTCAATGAGCAACAACATCTCCATCGGTGTTCTGCTTGTCTTGGAAGATGGTCTGCATTTTGGAAAAGGCACTCTCTGTGGCTTTTGAGTAATTTGCAGGCTCTTGGGCCTTCCTAACTTTTTACCCCTGTTGCTACCAGAGTAAATAACTTCATTCTATATGGTGACTGTGTGAATCATGGTTCATTTGAATCTCACAACCGTAATATTAGAAGTAAAAGTAATTTCCACACAGACTATGCATTCTAATGTAGAGTTCAGAACAGAGTACTATGCTCCGGTGCAAAAGTTTAAAGCAGGTCGCTGGTTGACAGAACTAAAAACTGGCAGACAATCAAAAACAAACAAAATGGTACTATACTAGCCACATGTTCTCCAATTTGTCAGAATATTTGTATTTCAGTAAACAAACTATGGTTAACATTAATTATTGTTCATATTAAAGAGGGGTTTCAATTTTTGCAGTATATTCAGAGGGGTCCAGAGAAATGTAGACACTCTTTGATAGTTCATTTCTTTGGAACAAAATGAGATATTGTTGCAATTTTGTGTGGTAATGCAGTCCATTGTTTTCTCAACAGATCTAGGGTCGCATTTTCCAGCAGGTGACAGAGCAGCTATGAATGAAGTAAGGTTTTCACTTGAGCGATGCTAGGTTGTATTGAAGTGGTACTGGAAGTACTAAAACATGATGGAGATGCAGCAGCAATAGCGTAATGTGTATGGAACTCAGCCACCAATGCGTACAATTTGTAGTATTCGGGTTAAATTAGAAGCCAACAGTACTGTTCAGGATGTGCATAAGGGAAGGTCTGGCTGACCAAAACTTCAACAAATCCAGCTGCATTGCAACATTTTACTAGGTCACCACAAAAATCTGTGAAACCGTGCACTTGTAAGCAGGGTAGGCCGATCAAGCATATAATGAATTCTGAAGCCTGCAGAGTGGAAAGTGGACATTCCAAGATCGCTGCACATTATGAATGAGAGAAAGATGCAGGACTGCAGCCCATTCTTCTTTGAAGGTACCGTAACTGGCGAGGTGTATCTTTGTGTACTCCAAACATCAATTTTACCTGCCATCTGACAGGTGTTCAGAAATGAAAGATTTTACACATAACAAGATGGTGCTCTGTCTCGCTACCTACTTGGGTGAAAATTCACCTGGACAATGGATAGGTCAAAGAGGAGCTGTTTAAGTCCCACAACGATCTCTAGACGTTACACCTCTTGACTTCTACCTATGGTGGACACTGAAAAATGAAGTTTATCAACACAGTCCAGCTGAACTGAACAAGCTATGAGGATCCATCGAGGTGTCCTGTTCAGCTATCACACAGGCAACAGTGACAGGGGTAGTCTGATCAACAGTTCAGCGGCATCAGCATTATTTGGCTGCTAATGGAGATCACTTTGAACACACAGAATAACCTTGCCTCCCATGCAAGAATTGTAATGATATGCCATTTTGTTCCATTAATATTGACTATTAAGGAGTGTCAACACTTTTATGGACACCTCTATAGATAGCTGATAGTGATCTACAAAAGCACTTAAGTTACATAAATGACTAGTAGGGAACAGATGGAGCAGACTTTCCTGGAATCCGTAAGCCTTCAGCACCTAGTTTGGTTTAGATAGTTTGATGACATCTTTGCCACAGGGACTTAAAGTACATTTCTGCTTATTTTGCAAGTGGAATGTACGAGTGCAATACTCTGCCCATCTCATCCCGTGTTTGCAATATATATTACTGAGAATCTCTACGTTCAACAATATTATGACCGTGGATACTGGGTAAAAATCAGAAAAAATTGAGTGTGAGTTCTATCTAGGCAGCTAATTATTACAAACACTACAGTTTGTTACTGGAATACACCATACAAGTTATTAAACAGTACCTGTTTTAATATTTACCTACCACAAAGAGAGATAGTTTAACTTTCACACATATAGTAATTAAAATTTACTATTTGCCATAAATTATTCATTATCATCAGATAGAAAGAAGACCATCAGTCTACATGAATGAAAGTTGAATTTACATAACACTCAATTTATTACTGAGATCATATTATATCATACCTTTAATAATGAGCATCAGAACAAGAGTAAGTAAGTATTTTATCAAACAAATCACTATGTTGTACCTTATGAGAGTCAACCAAAAACGTTTTTAGTAGACAGAGATAACACAGGGTCATGACTATACATTCCACAATGTTCGATGTATGTGGAAAAGTTCACAAATTATGTCCATAGTGCCGCAACATAAGAAAGAATGGAATAAAGAGGAGAAGGTTGGTGTTCCTCAATTAATGTCTTTAATGTCTAAATTATAGCGTTACTTGTCTCTAACAATTTTAATTTTTTTCTGTCTATTTCTGCATGGTGGCCCAAAGTTTTCCTATTATAGACCAAGAGGAAAAATGGCAACAAATCAAGACTCTACATTCACAACAATCAAACATTCTCTTGCATTGTCATTTGACAATAACTGTCAGACACAGTTAGTTTGTAACATTTACTCACAGATAGAGTACATGAAAAATAAATAAATCATTGATCACTGTAATTCTGAAGCTTTATTTTTCATCAAAAAAGCTAACATGCCATGCTCTTTTTGCAGGTATGCTCTCATTTGTATATAATGACTTGTTTATTCTGGCATCTTTTAAAACCAAATCCCATAGTCAAAAAGCTTTCCTCAGAGTTCCTTTGCTAGCCTGGAAGGCCAGTCCTATGCAATAAAAGCTGTGAAGTTTTAGTAGAGCTGGCAGAAATTGCTGTCTACTAGTACATTTACCCATACTGTCAATGAAATATTTATCACATGCATTTTATTCATTCTCTTTTGGGTCATATACTTGAATCCCAAATCACTCCATCCATAATTTGCTCATCACTGACTTAATTTTGTTCATCAACATTTGCCTGCACCTTCTGGTGCTTTCTCAGTCAGCACTTCTGCACCTTCCTAGGTTTCATTGTGAGAAAAATTAATGGCACTAACGCCAAGTTGTCATAGCTTACCACGCAGGTACTTTCTGTGATCGCTTTTCACAATCACTTTCCATATTTGCACTGTTAAGTAATGACACGTGCTACTTTGAATTAGAAGGTCACTGTATCTCTTCACATAAACAAAGTTAGTTCCTACAATGACTGGGTTACCAGTTTGCCTTGCCTAGCAACACTTTCATATTTGTCCATCAGCAGTGCTAAATATTTCGCCTCCTGAAGGCAAATTTTGGCTAGCAATCTCATAATTTGTTAATGTGTAACTTGTCTCATTACACATTTCTGTGTGTTCTTCTTCAAAAGAGGATTTACTGAATGGAGTTCGTGAGTGACTAAATGGCTCGATTGATCAATTAATTTGTCACATTGTACATCTGTATTCTCGTGTCATCAAAGCTCGGTGCTTGAGACAGACAACAATCTGCGAAAATCTTGACAGAACAAAATATTGTTTAGGTGTAAGAAATGGAGGAAAATTAGAAGTGCAACTGCTGCTGATACCTGACAAAGCTTGCCCACATACAGCCCAGCAAATTCACTGAGTGTGCCACAACTCTCATTTTAAGATGCTTGTGCCAATTAACATAAAATTTTGCAGGCAACAGTTAGCAGTCACCATTTCATCTCTGAGCAGGATGTTGAAGAGTGGAATGCCTTTTCTGTCTCACAAACCTCTAACATCAGACTGCATACTGACATGGGTTGCTTGAATTTGCTCTTGCAGAGTGAGCCATTGTGGCACCAGAACTTTGAATTGTAATTAATCTTTTCAGTTTTTGTTCCACAATCTTTTGAAATTTCTTAAAAGTTTTCCACCAAGACTGTACCAGTATTTCTATTCGTGTGAACCACTATTGACCTATTTCAGCTATACAGGCATTTTCAAGTGGGGAAGTCCATGGACATATGCCATACAGCATTCAAAAAACAACCATGGCATTTAACAAGACAACTGTTAAACTTGATTCTCACAAAACTGACCACAGTAAATGTTCTCTTTTGTGCCTATAAACAGGTGAGATACAGGGTGAGGCACCCTAGACAGGCAACTTCAAATATGTCCGGTATGAATAAATACATCGAGATGCAGTTTTAATCAAGTTATAGCAGACAGTACAGCAAATTTCCTATTGTTTGCAAAGTAATTTTTATCATTTATACTCGCCGAATTACAACACAACACTATTTTTTTTTTTTTTTTTCCTAACGGAACTTAATACTTTTTCTGTAGCATTTGATAGAATCTTCTGAGAAAACTTTGATGACTTAACATGAATGGGACTTGATCAATTAGTATCAAGATAACAGCACTGCAAACGATTGTCCCACCATCACAAGAATGGGTTCGATCAATGTCTGCCCTATTATACCAAATGTAAGCAAATACGTCATTCAGGCACAGTTTGTGTGTTTATTATCACAGTTGCCATACCAGGTGCTCAAATGTTGAGCTTGGCCATTGTGGCACGTTATAAAGTGGTTCTGGAGAAACAATACTACATGTTGAATATCACCTGGAGTTAAATGCAGCACAGGTCTGTGTTAAGAGAATCATTGGTGTTTCCTAATAGACTTCTTGTTTTTATTTTTGCCACACTTAAAAGTATGAAGCATTAAGTTTGGTGAGTGTGCGGACCATTTTGTGTTTCCTCAACAACTATTCCAATACTCTCCAAATGTTCTTGTAACACAGTCTGCCATTACATGTGCAGAATGGGAGGGACATCTGATATGTTGGTGCCACACTGACTGCCTTACATCCAGCGGATGTCTTCCAATAATGGTGGCAGCGTGTCTTACGAACTCGAGATACTTGACTGTATTTTGATTCCCATCAGTAAAACAGGGATCAATAATGTGGGCTGTGAAAAACATGCACTACAGATTGAGAGACCAAGAGTGGTGTTTTTATCCACTTCGAGTCAGCATGCATTTTTAGCTGACGATTACCGTGTTCTGCAAAGATTGAACTGCCCACGAGTTGTAAAGTATGCTTCTTCCTTAAACAAAACTGTCATAACTATACCATCTCACTCTGCACTTTTAATAAACAGAACTGTAATCTATTTTGGAAGTCTTTGCCATGAAGCTGTAGTTGCAGCGAAATGTGAAGGGGATGAAATGAAGTGGAATGTAGTGTCTGCAGAACACTCATTTGGTTGACTCCTCTCCTATTTCCAAAATGCCTATAAGTGACATTTGGATTGTGTGTTAATGCTGCAAAAATGTTAGTTTCATTTCTTTCATCAGTTCCTGTTCTTTCTCCTTGCCCTATTTTATTCTCCACATTTCCAGTTTCTAGAACTTTTTTATAATGTTTGCAAAGGCAGATCATGAGTGACTGAGACAATCTGAGTACTCTTCAGCATACAACCACACCACTGCTCTAATAGTTTGGTGACATTCACCATAAACGATATTCACTTTTGTACCTGTCGTATAAATTGTGAAAGTCTCCATAGCTTTACGAGCACATTATCTGAATGCCAAAAGAACACAGACTGATGGGCTGCAAGTGCACCATAACCATAACTGACTTAGGTGTTTGTTTACATTTGGTAGTAGGGCAGACGTTTGTGGCTCCTCTTCTTCCGGCAGTAAGACAGTGGTTTGCGGTGCTGTTGTATTGATACTATTTAATCAAGTCCCATTTACGTTATGTGATTGAAGTTCTCTTGATAAATTCTTTCAAATGCTACAGAAGACATATATAGTTCGATTAGAAAAAAACAAATCCAGTGTCACAATTTGGCAACTATAAATGATAAAAATTATTTGTAAAACATCAGGAAATTCACCATAGTGTGTGCTACGGCTTGGTGAAAACTGCACCTTGATATATTTATTCATTCTTGATATATTTTGGGTGGCCTGTCTGAACTGCTCACCCTGCATATTGTTGTACTTGTCCACTTGAAAATAATTACATAATCAAAGTGGCGAATGGTAATTTAAATAAACAGAAATATAGAGTTGCAGCAGAATTAATGGTATTGTTCAGGACTTTGACTTTTATTTGTTTTTTGGCCTAAAATGGACAAAAACACAGTTAACTGTCATGATAATGCCATCCAATAACTCATCATAATCATTTTGGTACGTCTGCAGGAAAGCTAACACTACTTTTGTGAATTGGTTCTGTGCATCAGTATCAGGTTCTTCACCAAAATATTTCTGGAATGATAGATGTTTTGCACAAAGAAAGAAAACAAGATTTAACATTCCACCTGCAATGTTGTCATCAAAGATGGAACACACTGTTGTCAGGGAACTCCTACAAGCCAAATTGATCATATGAAGATGGTTGGATGCTGTCTACATGGACACAGACCTTCCAGTTGGCTCCACAAAGGCTCCACAGAGTTCTGTTGCATTCTCCTCTGAGTACCTGTGGGCCATAATTTGTAGACCATCACCATCAGGTGTTTCTGACCATACGCAGTCACTACCGGGCAGATCTTCACTGTTTTGTGCCTCACAATAGTGGTTAAGTCTTTGAACGAGTTTGCTATTGTGTACAACAATTTGAAGTGCAACTTCCAATACTGGCAACCCTCCTACTTGTAACCATAAGCATTACTATTTGGGCAAACTAATTTGATACTTAGTGCAGTGTCCAATGGGAGTGACTGTAAATGGAGAATGCCTTTATGGGCAAACCTGTTAGCCATGGCACCAAGTGTCAACTTAGTTTATTTGAACAGCAAAGGATCCTTTGAAACATTCTGACAGGCTGATGACCATAAAGAAGCAGCTTTGTTCCACTTGTGATTGCAGTAATATGATGATTTATGCTTCTGTACTGAGAATGCATGTTTACCTTTATTTCCATTAAATAGGCTGCTTTATGAAATGATTTCTTATGCTCTAAAGAGTACTGAGAGTGAGATTACAAAGAAAAAAATATGAAATCCTTTTTGAACAGTTTATTTAACCAGTGACTTTTGACAATCTATGGCTATTCAGACAAAAGAATAAGCAAAAAAATATTACATTTGGCAGTTAAGTATGATATGAAGGATACAGGATCCTCAGAGAGTGCCGTTATTGGGTGTTGGCCACACTGCTCTTCGCCCATATGTAATGTTCTTATAGTTAAATCAGGTTTTTGGAATACCTTCAACAGTTTTGAAACATGAAATGAAACATAAACTCTTAAATATTGTACGTAACTTGAATATATTGATGCTGTTGTTGATCATTATAATTCTTCATTATGTTTCACAGCAAAAGTCCTGGATTTTTGCAAACTGTAGGGATCAATTGATGAGAGGATATGGAACAAAAAAGATCTAATGAACGTATATCCGGAAAGGCACAGTTTTCATGCTAGACACCATTTATTCAGTCACCCTTTACTACAGAGACTGCGATCTAATACGCGCTGTACCACGCAGTCACAGTTACAGTATGCGTGGTTTCCTCCTAGAGGATGGTACTGTTCCTCTTACGTCATACCCTAGTGCCCTCTCCTGCCATAGTACTTGGTAAAGTTGTGTCTGATTCACTTCTCTTGCTACTCACCCTTTAGTGGATGTGATACAGAATTGTACACAATGACTCCATATTTGAATCGAGAGCTTGCAGATATGGTGTTATTTGCTGGCATGGTGTTTACCTATGAAAAGCCAAACGGCAATGGGCAGGACATCTATCCCCACTGACAAAAACCAGAGCATTCAATGTCTGCAACAGTATTTTGCCATTTGTCTGAGACAGCATCATTTCAGGAAGTAGAAAACCACAAATGTACCCGAAACGTTCAGACACTAGATTTGGAGGAAAATGTGATTAACACTGTGGAAGGCGACCACTGAGCCAGTACCAGGCAGTTGGGCTGCCAGTACAGGGTAAGCCAGGCAACCTCGTGGAACATTCTCCGTGACAATTGTTGCTACCCTTATCACTTACAGTATGTGCATATTTTGCTAGTAACAGACTTGCCACATCAGGAGTAGTTTTTTTCACTGGCTTTTCACCAAGCAACCACAATTCTGGGATCTGTGTTGTCCGTCCTATTCACAGTTGAGGCCAGCTTTACACAGAGTGGTATCTTCAACTTTCATAACAGTCATTTGTGGGATAGAATACAGAACCCCCACAGTATGGTGATAGCAAATCATCAGCATTGGTGCAGCTGAAATGTGTGATTCAGGATAATTGGCAACCGTATTTTGGGACCAGTCTTCCAACATGTTGCCTAACATGATGGAACTATTGCCTTGCCTGCTGGAAGAAGTGCCATTGATGATTCAAAGGATTATGTGGTTGCTATATGATGGTGCTGCAGTCTACTTCGCCATTAATGTACAGACACATCTCAATCTTGTCTTCCCTGGTTGATGGGTCCGGCAAGGGGCTCCATTTGCGTGGCATGCTCATTCACTGGATTTCAACTCATGCAATTTCTGGTTATGGGGCCACCTCAAAAGTATCATGTATGCAGAGTCCATTCCAGATGTGGAGAGACTGGAGCACTGTATTCATGCTGTCTTTGACACTATTCAGATGCAGCTCGGCCAATACGAATGTGTGAGACAGATCATGCTACGACATGTACACGCATGCGTTGAGACCCACGGAAACCATTTTCAACACGTACGATGGGCGTTTGAAAAGTCAATGCAAAGTCTGAGAGCTGGCACCACTGGTGCCTATCTGTGTCATGTTTAGTTAGTAGCACCTTTGGAAAGAATGCACATCAAGTTTCAGCCATATTGGTCTATTTCTTTGTGTTTGGCATTCGCGTGAATCAAGGAAGTCGAATGATTGTCAAAAAATGGACAAAGAAGAATTTCGTGTGGTGATTAAACATTACTTTATGAAAGGCAAAACGCCTCAAGAGACTAGCTTTGATAAACATTACAGTGACTCAGCACCTTCGATTAGAACAGTTTATAAGTGGTTTCAAAATTTTTGGAGTGGCCATATGGGCACAAGTTATGCTGAACGTTCTGGACACCCTGTGGAGGTTATGACTCCAGAAATCATTTATTAAATCCGTGATATGGTGATGGATGACAGAAGAGTTAAGGTGCACGAGATTTCCAGTGCTGTGGACATCTTGAGTGAATGGGTACATAATATTTTGCATAAACATTTGGACACGAGAAAGGTATCCACAAGATGGGTTTGGTGATTGCTCATGCTTGACCAGAAATGGAATTGTGTGAAGTGTTGCAAGGATGGTTTGCAGGTGTTCAGGAAGAATACACAGGGCTTTAAGCATTGTTTCATCACTGTGGATGAAATACGGATACATTACTATACTCCTGAGACCAAACAACACTCTAAACAATTGGTTACCAAGGGAGAATCTGCAATAAAAAGGGTGAAGACCAGTCCTTCAGCTGGGAAGGTTATGGCAACTGTCTTTTGGGATTCGCAAGGAATAATCCTCATCTACTACCTGGAAAAGGGTAAAACTATTACAGGTGCATATTTTTCATCATTATTGGACTGTTTGAAAACTGAGATGCAATAAAAATGCCGGTGATTGGACCACAAAAAAAAATCCTTTTCCCTCATGACAGTGCACCAGCACACACCTTAGCAGTTGTGGTCACAAAATTAATGGAAATAGTATTCCAACTCATTTCACATCCCCCATATTCTCCAGACTTGGCTCCCTTGGACTACTATTTGTTCCCCAAGTTGAAGAAATGGCTGGTGGGACAAAGATTTTATTCAAATGAGGAGGAGATTGGAACAACTAATAGCTATTTTGCAGACTTGGACAATTCCTATTATTTGGAAGGGATCAACAAATTAGAACAGCATTGGACAAAGTGTATAAGACTAAAAGGAGACTGTGTCAAAAAATAAAAAAAGGTTTACCCCAAACACATAAGTAGTTTTTATTTTTGCACGAACTTTTCAAACGCCCCTTGTACTGTAACTGTGGGTGCATGGTACAGCACATATTAAACTGCAGTCTCTGTAACAAAGTATGATCAAATAAATGCTCTCTAGTGTTGAAGCCATGCATTTCCAGACATAAGTTCATTAGTCCTTTTTTGTTCCATATCCTTTCATCGATAAATCCCTAGAGTTTGTACAGAGCAGAAAAAAATCACCCTGTATATTTAATGTGGAACAGGTTTTCTGTTATATTTTTTGTGTAAATTTCAACATATTTAAGTAAAATAAACTACTTTAACAATTCATGAACAAGTGTGTAAGATTACATCGAAAACAAATTACATTGTTTGTTTGCATGATGACCATATAGTTCCTTCATCTTATTTCAATTATTATTCCCGTTTTACCGGCGCAGCGTGGACTCAGCAAGTCATTGGACATCCCCTGCAGAAATAGTGCGCTATTGTGCCCCTATAGCTGTCTGTAACTGTGAAACTGTTGCCAGTGTGGGATTTTGAGGACAGACTGACCTCTTGATTATGTCTCATAAATGTTCAATAGGATTCACGTGAGACAATCTGTGTGGCCAAATCATTTGTTGAAATTGTCCACAATGTTCTTCAAACCAATCACAAACAACTGTGGACTCCATGACATGGCACACTGACATCCATAAAAATTCCATAGTTGTTTGGGAACATGAAGTCCGTGAATGACTGCAAATAGTCTCTCTGGTACCGCACGCCGGGGAATTTGTATCCCCGCCAGACGTCATGGACGTCGAAGACCCATAGAGGTTTCTGCACCATCGCGCCATAAGCTGTGGCGGTGCGCGCCTCCTGGCCTGCATGTAGAGTGAGGGCGCCACAGTGGAATATGTGGTTCCAGCGGCCAATAGCAGTGTCCCCGATAGAGTACTTAAGCGTGTGCCTGTCGCTCAGCCTGCCAGTCTAACCTTGCGTACGTCTCAGGACATGTTGCCTCACTGTAGACAGCGTATTTACTTTCGTGTTTTCTTTACTAGTGGACGTGGTTGTCTTGTTTGGTTTTCTTGACTATGTCGTCTGTTCTTGTTGTTGTCATAAGGTCCTTCGTTGGTCGTGTCCGTCCTCTCCTGTTGTGTTGTTGTTCGCGGGCTGCTTCGCGGGTCCCGCTGCGTTTCCATCACTTCAACCCTGCGACTGTTCTGGTCGCTGTTACAACAGTTTCAAAGTAGAAGATGGACCAGAGGACCCAATCCATTCCATATAAATACAACCCGAACCATTAAGCAGCCAGCTGCCTGTTGCCAGAGACTGTGGTCATGTGAGTGTGTATGTGTGTGCTGTTGTTGTGGTCTTCAGTCCGAAAACTGGTTTGATGCAGCTCTCTGTGCTACTATATCCTGTGCAAGCCTCTTCATCTCTCAGTACCTACTGCAACCTACATCTTTCTGAATCTGTTTAGTGATTCATCTCTTGGTCTCCCTCTTCGATTTTTACCCTCCGCACTGCCCTCCAATACTAAACTGGTGATCCCTTGATGCCTCAGAATATGCCCTACCAACCGATCCCTTCTTCTAGTCAAGTTGTGCCACAAACTCCTCTTCTTCCCAGTTCCATTCAATACCTCCTCATTAGTTACATGATCTACCCATCTAATTTTCAGCATTCTTCTGTAGCACCACATTTCAAAAGCTTCTATTCTCTTCTTGTCCAAACTATTTATCATCCATGTTTCACTACCGTACATGGCTACACTCCATACAAATACTTTCAGAAAAGACTTCCTGACACCTAAATCTATACTCGATGTTAACAAATTTCTCTTGACTATTTTCAACAAAGGCCTTGTTGGCCAAAAGCTCACTTCTCAAGTCTTTTTGTCATGTCTATCTGCAACTCAGCATCTCCACTATATTGTTGCAAAATGTTTTAGGTACGATAGAGGTATGATGCAGAATGTGGCAGTTGACTATAAATAATAAAAAGTAGGTCATTCACTTGAATACTAAACTGAATACATTGAATGTTGGATACATGACAAATCACACAAATTCAAAGGCTGTCAATTCAACTAAATACCTGTGAACTACAATTACGAATGACTTATATTGGAATGATCACATAGACGATATTATCGTGATGGCAAACCAAAGACTGGTTTATTGGTAGAACACTTAGAAGATGCAACAGGTCTACTAAAGAGACTGTTTGCACTATGCTTGCCCCTCCTCTGCTAGAGTACTGCTGTGCAATAGGGTATAATTAGCAAGCAGGACTGACAGGACATCGAAAAAATTGACAGGACTTCAAAAAAGTTCACAGGAGGGCAGCTCGTTTTGTGTTATCATGAAATAGGAGTGGGAGTATCAGGATGTGGCACATGAGATGGGGTGGTAATCCAAAACAAACGAGTTTTTCATTGCGGTGAGCTCTATTCTCAACATTTCAGTCCCCAACATTCTTCTCTGAATCCGAGAATATTTTGTTGACACCCATCTACATATAGAGAAATGATTGGTGTAATAAAATCAGAGATACTAAAGATAGCATGTAAAGATTTAAGTGTCTGCTTTTCCCACGTGCAGTTGTACAGTGGAATGGTAGAGAAATAATGTGAATGCAGTTCCATGAACCCTCTTCCAGGCACTTAAGTGTGGATTCGAGAGCAGTCATGCAAATGTGGGTGTCAACTAGTGAAACCAGCCAAAATCAGACAGCAGTAGAAAATAAATAATAGATATATAACTGTACTGTTCAAGGTGATGTTGCCATTTTACAAGACTGTAGCAACAAAGCAACTGAACAACAGATGTTCAGACTGCCCTGAATCTTGGTACATGTATTACAATCTAATAGCACGCAGTTATCAATTTTTGTCAAACCATCTGAAAGTACATTAGCTGCACAACTACAGAAAATTCTGTTGGTCACACAAAATGCAACTAACATCCACCATGAAGTAACCTCTGAATGTTCTATTACACATGTGAGGCTAATGTGAAACACAATTTCTCTAAGCATTGAATTTTTCATGGTATTTGGTGACCAAGATCTATAGAATTAACCACCATTATACACTGAAGCACCAAAGAAACTGGTACAGGCATGTGTATTCAAATACAGAGGTTTGTAAACAGGCAAACTACAGCACTGCAGTCACAACAACTATATAAGAAAACAAGTGTCTGGCGCAGTTGTTAGATAGGTTACTGCTGCTACAATGGCAGCTTATCAAGATTTAAGTGAGCTTTAATGCGATTTTATAGTCAGCACACGAGCATTAAGACACAACATCTCCGAGGTACTGATCAAGTGGGGATTTTCCCATACGACCGTTTCATGAGTGTACCGTGAATATCAGGAATCCAGTAAAACATCAAATCTCCGACACTGCTGCAGCCAGGAAAAGATCCTGCAATGGGACCAATGACAACTGAAGAGAATTGTTCAGTGTGACAGAAGTGCAACCCTTCCACAAATTGCTGCAGATTTAAAACTGGGCCACCAACAAATGTCAGTGTGCATACCATTCAATGAAACATCAATACCCTTGATGACTTGACGACTGCATGACACAAAGCTTTACACCTTGCCTGGACTGTTGATAACTGGAAACATGTTGCCTGGTCGGACAAGTCTCATCTCAAATTGTATCGAGCGGATGGATGTGTACAGATATGGAGACAACCTAGTGAATCCATGGACCATGCAAGTTAGCAGGGGACTGCTTAAGCTGGTGGAGGCTCTGCAGTGGTGTGGGATGTAAGCAGTTGGAGTGATATGGGATCTCTGATACATTTAGATATGACTCTGACAGATGACATGACACATACGTAAGCATCCCGTCTTATCACCTGCATCCATTCATGTCCATTGTGCATTACAAATGACGTGGGCCATTCCAGCAGAACAATCCAACACCCCACATGTCCAGAATTGCTACAGAGTGGCTCTTCTGAGTTTAAACACTTCCACTGCCCACCAAACTCCACAAACATAAACATTATTGAGCATATCTGGTATACAATGCACTGTACTGTTCAGAAGAGATCTCCATCCCCTTGTACTCTTACAGATTTATGCACAGTCCTGCAGGATTGATGGCGTCAGTTCCCTCCAGCACTACTTCAGACATTAGTCAAGTCCATGCCACATCATGCTGCAGCACTTTTGCGTGCTCATGCGGGCCTTACAGTATATTGAGCAGGTGTAACAGTTTCTTTGGCTCAACAGTGTACTTTTTGTCTGTGCGGTTGCTTGATCACATCATGGACAAGCTGTCCTCAAAAAGAAAAAGGCAAGGACTATGTACTTAAAGCAAGCTGGGATGTTTTTATTTCCCCTCTTGTTTTGCCATCTGCCTACACTGATTCATGTTTTTTAATTTTAACTAATCACCATTAACAGATGTGAATATAATCTGCATTTCCATAAAAGAGAAAGGTTGGCCCTCAGTTTTAAAGAATATGACACCAGATCTAATTTTCTCTTTAGTTTTATACAGGGTGGTCCATTGATTGTGACCGAGCCAAATATCTCACGCAAAACCGTCAGACAAAAAAACTACAAAGAACGAAACTCGTCTAGCTTGAAGGGGGAAACCGGATGGCACTATGGTTGGCATGCTAGATGGCACTGCCATAGATCAAACGGATATCAACTACATTTTTTTAAACAGGAATCCCAATTTTTTATTACATATTCATATCGTACGTAAAGAAATATGAATGTTTTAGTTGGTCCACTTTTCTCGCTTTGTGATAGATGGCGCTGTAATAGCCACAGCGTATAAGTACATGGTATAATGTAACATTCCGCCAATGCGGACGGTATTTGCCTCGTGATACATTACCCATGTTAAAATGGACCATTTACCACTTGCAGAAAAGGTCAATATCATGTTGATCTACAGCTATTGTGATCAAAATGCCCAACGGGCGTGTGATATGTATGCTGCTCGGTATCGTGGACAACATCATCCAACTGTCCGGACCGTTCGCCGGATAGTTACGTTATTTAGGGAAACAGGAAGTGTTCAGCCACATGTGAAACGTCAACCACGACCTGCAACAAATGATGATGCCCAAGTAGGTGTTTTAGCTGCTGTCGCAGCTAATCTGCACATCAGTGGCAGACAAATTGCGTGAGAATCAGGAATCTGAAAAACGTCGGTCTTGAGAATGCTACATCAACATTGATTGCACCCGTACCATATTTCTATGCACCAGGAATTGCATGACAACAACTCTGAACATCGTGTACAGTTCTGCCACTGGGCACAAGAGAAATTACAGGACGATGACAGATTTTTTGCACACGTTCTATTTAGCGACAAAGCATCATTCACCAACAGCGGTAATGTAAACCGGCATAATTTGAACTATTGGGCAATGAAAAATCAACAATGGCTGTGACAAGTGGAACATCAGCGACCTTGGCGGGTTAATGTATGGTGCGGCATTATGGGAGGAAGGATAATTGGCCCCATTTTATCGATGGCAATCTAAATGTTGCATTGTATGCTGATTTCCTACATGATGTTCTACCGATGTTACTACAAGATGTTTCACTGCATGACAGAATGGTGATGTACTTCCAACATGATGGATGTCCAGCACATAGCTCGTGTGCGGTTGAAGCGGTATTGAATAGCATATTTTGTGACAAGTGGATTGGTCGTCGAAGCACCGTACCACGGCCTGCACGTTCACCGGATCTGACGTGCCCGGATTTCTTTCTGTGGGGAAAGTTGAAGGATATTTGCTATGGTGATCCACCGACAACGCCTGACAACATGCGTCAGCGCACTGTCAATGCATGTGCGAACATTACGGGAAGCGAACTACTCGCTGTTGAGAGGAATGTTGTTACACGTACTGCCAAATGCATTGAGGTTGACGGACATCATTTTGAGCGTTTATTGCAATAATGTGGATTTACAGGTAATCACACTGTAACAGCATGCGTTCTCAGAAATGACATGTTCACAAAGGTATAGTCTGTCACAGGGCGGTTCTACAGGCTGTATCACAACGCAGTACCGGCCCTGCCGCGGCGCGCGTTTCAAATCTGTGGCGACGCCGTGCACAACTGCGTTAAGACCATAAGCAATACAAAAGATGATAGCTTCTTCCGAAACACAACATTATAGAGTAATTAATATTAACATAAGAATGGAATTCAGGACTCTATTACAAACACAGAATCGAATGCCTGTTCGTGTAAATGTATGTTCCTCTATTGTTCTTTGTAAAACGAACCCCATATAATGCAAGCAATCTGTAGAATTGAAGGATTGTTCTTACTTTGTGTTTCTAGTAAAAGGTAGAAGTTTTCTTTGAAGGGATGCATTGGAACTTAACACTTCTTACAAGACGAAGATTGTTTAAAAAGTACCAGGAATTTATAATTTTGTTTGTTGTATTAGTCCGATTTGCACTACTTTTTTTCACTGTCTTCATAAACATGTCTGAAAAATATGTGTACAATGTTATGCGTATTGGGTATTTAGTCTTTTGTCAGCTGTCAAAAAGGTTACATGTGTTTTGGTAGCATCATCGATTATTTGTTCTGTAAAAAAACAGATTAGAGAATCTGTATTAATTTTTTTTTTTAAGAATGGAATAAAGTGTATGAAAATTATAGAAATGTTAAATATTACTTTTGGTGACTCTGTTATGAGTAAACCAAGGGCTTACAAGTGGTATAAACATTTCAAAGTAGGTCTTAAAGGACAGCCATTTTACAAGCGTGGATGAGACTGAAAATGCACAGTTAAGAGGAAACTGTTCCTAAAGTGTTTCGGGAATTGGAAAAAGCACTGACATAAGTGTATAGTATGTAATGGGGAATATTTTGAAGAGGACAACATTGCTGTAGATTAACAAAGTTCTTACCAAAAAGTAAAAATTAACGTATGAACGCAACTTGTATGTCAAACCTCTTACTTAGATGTCCAGAATAGGTGGACACGTTTAGAAGGAAATTTCAGCAGTGTTTAGAGCACCTAATGCGCACATATTTTAAGCTATATGTCTTAGAATCAGGTGAGTAGTAACCGAGATAGAGATTTAGTGACAATACATTCAAATGCTGATGTTTCACAAGCATAAAAGGTTTTATGGGATTGTGAAACTTTCTATAACCATGGGTTTCCTCCCAAAATTATTAATTTTTCTTTCGTGACGATTCCAGTAAATGACACAGCTTATTTTTGCGTTCCTTCCTTATGCCTCGTATTGTGGTGAGGCTACCCTTGCATAAAACTGCAGCCGTTTGATTTGGACTGGTAATATTAGCCAACAGTTCTTTTTGTGCCGCCTCCTTAACACACGTTGTAATAACATTAGAGACAATTGAACGCTCGTTACTCTGCAAATACCTCCTCTTCGTCGTATTCTGCACATTTTCTTGCAATGCTGGGCAATTATCCATCACTTCTGGGTACCAAAGTATATCAGTGAGTATATAAAGTTATCCATCACTTCTGGGTACCGAAGTATATCAGTGAGTATATAAAGTTAACTAACTGACACTGCCAGCACGCAGATCTATGCCACTAGACAGGTAAGGGGCAACTGATTTTGGGTGGCCCTGTAGGCCAGTGGCAGGGTACACAAATATGTAATAAAAAATGGGGGTTCCTATAACAAACATAAAAGGTTGATATCCTTTTGACCTATGTCAGCGCCATCTAGCAGGACAACCATAGTGCCATCTGGTTTCCCCCTTCAAGATAGACAAGTTTCGTTCTTTGTAGTTTTTTCGTTTGACGCTTATTTCATGAGATATTTGGCCCGGTCACGACCAATGGACCACCCTGTATACGGGACATACATTTAACGTATATTACCATATCTCTAGCAAATTTCATTCTGAAATTTGTGTACTTACATTTGTTAATGTCATGATTTAATCAAATAATTTGGCATAACCCTTGGAGTAGAAGAAACTGTTAAAAAGATGGAATTTTTTGATGTATTCAGTTAATTCAATGAGTTAAGTTTTAATTGTAATTTCTATAAATTTAACTTCTAACAATGTGTAAATTCAGTACCTATTATTGCGAAGCTATGTAAGGGCCCAATTTTTGGTCCCAAGACAGTCAGTCCACGATCGAGTTTCAGACGAGGAACCTGTGTTGGTTAGAATGACAATAATGCATCAACTTAACAGTGTAATAAGTGTTCCACAATTAGGTTGTGTGTTAAAACAGTGACAGTGTCTGCATCATTTGTACCTTTCTATTCTTCAAGAACTGTGAACTTCGTGGTTAGGCATTTACTGTTCATAGATGCTCAACAGTAAACTATTGTAGAGGTATGTGGATGGTTTGCGTGCTAACTATTAATGAGGCTTATAGGAAGTTAGAACAATAGTCCACTGGCCATATATAAATGTGTATTATTGGGGGGTTGTGAAAGTAAAAGACTGTGAAACCCAACTGTGCATCTGTTGGCTACATCATTTACAGTAGACAATACTTCATGTTCACCCCCAATTCTTTCAGCCAGTACGTCAACACTGAGGATAACAAACGGAGAAATAAATAAAGCAGGCAGAACCACTACATGCCTTAAGGTTGATGGTGGACTTTTTGAAAATTAACTATAGTTTGCAGTACATTGGGAAAACTGCAGATTTGTAACACTTTAGAATAACATATTTTGTAAGTCTTTTCAGGTTTAAATTCATAGTCATTTAACAGTTCTTAAAAGAGGACATTGTATGTAAGACTGTATATTTGCATAGTACAATGTTTATTTAAGACACTTTGGCTACTTTTATCTATACCACCATTCACAAATAGACAATTCAATGTCATACAACATATGAACAACAAGAAGGACATCTTGTCATGCGAAATGTCACACAATTAGATGCCTAGGTTGTTGCTTGGATGTGGTATGCAGGTGCAGATCTGTGGTGTTTAAGACCCTCATCAAAAAGCATTGTAATACAAGTGTATATATTTTGAAATACCTAAATTTCCAAATTTTTCAACTAATATTTGGAGATCAAAATATCCACGGGTGTGCTGCCAGTCTATAGTGTCCAACGGGCACAGTATTTCGGCGATCATACATGTCGCCATCATCAGGTGAACTGACGGACTGAGCTCCTGTGAACGTGCCGGCACGGAGATCCGTACGCTATGGCTGCTCAGAGGGAACTGGGTTCGGTCGCGGCGGCGGCTGATTTAAATACCCTCCGCCCGCGGCGCGCTCCCTCCGCCGTCCGCGCCCCGCGCCACGGTCGCGCGGTGGAACAGATTGCGACAGCATCTGAGATGACGTCGGTGTGATGGCTCTGTCCGCCGTGGTCATCACAACTATACGTTTGCTCGATTTACTCTCGATTAACCCAATCGCTGGTTCCCAAGCCTTGCTAAGATTATAGCAACAGTCACCGTGACTGACAGGAGCTCAGTCTGTCAGTTCACCTGATGATGGCGACATGTATGATCACCGAAATATTGTGCCCGTTGGACACTATAGACCGGCAGCACACCCGTGGATATTTTGATTATCAAATACGCCGGGGGAAACTCAAGAATCACAATATTTGGAGAGTAAAGTAGCACAAAAATGACATGGAATTCTGAAAACTATGAGCTATGTTTAACACAAGATTCTTTTCACCTGCAGAAAATATCTACATCTACATCCACATTCATAATATGCAAATCACTGTGAAGTGCACGGCAGAAGGTACATCTCATTTCTTTCTGTTCAGTTCATGTATGGACCATGGGAAGAATGACTATTTGAATGCCTCTGTAATCTTATCCTCACAAACACTATGTGAGTGATACATAGGGGATTGTAGCATATTCCCAGAGTCGTCATTTCAAGCCAGTTCTTGGAACTTTGATAGTAGACTTTTCTTGGAATAGTTTACATCTATCTTCAAGAGTAAGCCAGTTCAATTTCTTCAGCATCTACATCTACATCTACATCTACATTTATACTCCGCAAGCCACCCAACGGTGTGTGGCGGAGGGCACTTTACGTGCCACTGTCATTACCTCCCTTTCCTGTTCCAGTCGCGTATGGTTCGCGGGAAGAACGACTGTATGAAAGCTTCCGTGCGCGCTCTAATCTCTCTAATTTACCATTCGTGATCTCCTCGGGAGGTATAAGTAGGGGGAAGCAATATATTCGATATCTCATCCAGAAACGCACCCTCTCAAAACCTGGACAGCAAGCTACACCACAATGCAGAGCATCTCTCTTGCAGAGTCTGCCACTTGAGTTTGTTAAACATCTCTGTAACGCTATCACGGTTACCAAATAACCCAGTGACAAAACGCGCTGCTCTTCTTAGGATCTTCTCTATCTCCTCTGTCAACCTGATCTGGTATGGATCCCACACTGATGAGCAATACTCAAGTATAGGTCGAACAAGTGTTTTGTAAGTCACCTCCTTTGTTGATGGACTACATTTTCTAAGGACTCTCCCAATGAATCTCAACCTGGTACCCGCCTTACCAACAATTAATTTTATATGATCATTCCACTTCAAATCATTCTGCACGCATACTCCCAGATATTTTACAGAAGTAACTGCTACCAGTGTTTGTTCCGCTATCATATAATCATAAATAAAGGATCTTTCTTTCTATGTATTCGCAATACATTACATTTGTCTATGTTAAGGGTCAGTTGCCGCTCCCTGCACCAAGTGCCTATCCACTGCAGATCTTCCTGCAATTCGCTACAATTTTCTAATGCTGCAACTTCTCTGTATACTACAGCATCATCCGTGAAAAGCTGCATGGGACTTCTGACACTATCTACTAGGTCATTTATATATATTGTGAAAAGCAATGGTCCCATAACACTCCCCTGTGGCACGCCAGAGGTTACTTTAACGTCTGTAGACGTCTCTCCATTGACAACAACATGCTGTGTTATGTTTGCTAAAAACTCTTCAATCCAGCCACACAGCTGGTCTGATATTCCGTAGGCTCTTACTTTGTTTATCAGGCAACAGTGCGGAACTGTATCGAACGCCTTCCGGAAGTCAAGAAAAATAGCATCTACCTGGGAGCCTGTATCTAATATTTTCTGGGTCTCATGAACAAATAAAGCGAGTTGGGTCTCACATGATCACTGTTTCTGGAATCCATGTTGATTCCTACATAGTAGATTCTGGGTTTCCAAAAACGACATGATACTCGAGCAAAAAACATGTTCTAAAATTCTACAACAGATCGACATCAGAGATATAGGTCTATAGTTTTGCGCATCTGCTCAACGACCCTTCTTGAAGACTGGGACTGCCTGTGCTCTTTTACAATCATTTGGAACCTTCCGTTCCTCTAGAGACTTGCGGTACATGGCTGTTAGAAGGGGTGCAAGTTCTTTCGCGTACTCTGTGTAGAATCGAATTGGTATCCCATCAGGTCCAGTGGACTTTCCTCTGTTGAGTGATTCCAGTTGCTTTACTATTCCTTGGACACTTATTTCTATGTCAGCCATTTTTTCGTTTGTGCGAGGATTTAGAGAAGGAACTGCAGTGCGGTCTTCCCCTGTGAAACAGCTTTGGAAAAAAGTGTTTAGTATTTCAGCTTTACGCGTGTCATCCTCTGTTTCAATGCCATCATCATCCCGGAGTGTCTGGATATGCTGTTTCGAGCCACTTACTTATTTAACGTAAGACCAGAACTTCCTAGGATTTTCTGTCAAGTCGGTACATAGAATTTTACTTTCGAATTCACCGAACACTTCACACATAGCCTTCCTTACACTAACTTTGACATCGTTTAGCTTCTGTTTGTCTGAGAGGTTTTGGCTGCGTTTAAACTTAGAGTGAATCTCTCTTTGCTTTCGCAGTAGTTTCCTAACTTTGTTGTTGTACCACGGTGGGTTTTTCCCGTCCCTCACAGTTTTACTCAGCACGTATCTGTCTAAAACGCATTTTATGATTGCCTTGAACTTTTTCCATAAACACTCAACATTGTCAGTGTCGGAACAGAAATTTTCGTTTTGATCTGTTAGGTAGTCTGAAATCTGCCTTCTATTACTCTTGCTAAACAGATAAACCTTCCTCCCTTTTTCTATATTCCTACAAACTTCCATATTGAGGGATGCTGCAACGGTCTTATGATCATTGATGCCCTGTTCTGTACATACAGAGTTGAAAAGTTCGAGTCTGTTTGTTATCAGTAGGTCCAAGATGTTATCTCCACGAGTCGGTTCTCTGTTTATTGCTCGAGGTAATTTTCGGATAGTGCACTCAGTATAATGTCACTCGATGCTCTGTCCCTACCACCCGTCCTAAACATCTGAGTTCCGGTACTTTACCAACGCAGCTTCGACAGTTTACAATTACAATACCGATTGCTGCTTGGTCCCCGCATGTCCTGACTTTGCCCCACACCCGTTGAGGCTGTTACCCTTTCTGTACTTGCCCAAGGCCATCTAACCTAAAAAACCGCCCAGCCCACGCCACACAACCCCTGCTACCTGTGTAGCCGCTTGTTGCGTGTAGTGGACTCCTGACCTATCCAGCAGAACCCGAAACCCCACCACCCTATGGCGCAAGTCGAGGAATCTGCAGCCCACACAGTCGCAAAACCGTCTCAGCCTCTGATTCAGACCCTCCACTCGGCTCTGTACCAAAGGTCCGCAGTCAGTCCTGTCGACGATGCTGCAGATGGTGAGCTCTGCTT
Organism: Schistocerca americana; assembly: GCF_021461395.2. Classification (NCBI taxonomy): domain Eukaryota; kingdom Metazoa; phylum Arthropoda; class Insecta; order Orthoptera; family Acrididae; genus Schistocerca; species Schistocerca americana. The sequence goes on along the minus strand of NC_060128.1, from coordinate 65,067,733 downwards.
TCATCCCGCTAGCGAGACTGGCAGTCTTCACCAAATCAGATAGCCGCCGGAAGCCAGAGGGGATTTCCTCGGATCCGTAGCGACACACATCATTGGTGCCGACATGAGCGACCACCTGCAGATGGGTGCACCCTGTACCCTTCTTGGCATCCGGAAGGACCCTTTCCACATCTGGAATGACTCCCCCCGGTATGCACACAGAGTGCACATTGGTTTTCTTCCCCTCTCTTGCTGCCATATCCCTAAGGGGCCCCATTACGCGCCTGACATTGGAGCTCCCAACTACCAGTAAGCCCAACCTCTGCAACTGCCCGGATCTTGCAGACTGAGGGGCAACCTCTGGAACAGGACAAGCAGCCATGTCAGGCCGAAGATCAGTATCAGCCTGAGACAGAGCCTGAAACTGGTTCGTCAGACAAACTGGAGAGGCCTTCCGTTCAGCCCTCCGGAATGTCTTTCGCCCCCTGCCACACCTTCAGACGACCTCCCACTCTACCACAGCTGAGGGATCAGCCTCAATGCGGGCAGTATCCCGGGCAACCACAGTCGTAGTCCGATCGGGGGATGCGTGGGACGAGCTGGCCGTCCCTGACACACCCTCATCCGGAACCCCACAGTGATGCCCATCGGAAACAGCCTCAAGCTGTGTGACTGAAGCCAACACTGCCTGAAGCTGGGAGCGAAGGGATGCCAACTCAGCCTGCATCCGAACACAGCAGTTGCAGTCCCTATCCATGCTAAAAACTGTTGTGCAAAGAACGTCTGAACTAATCTACAGAGAGTGCAAACAAATCGACACAAAATTTAAACAGTTATTAAAATACAAGATTGCCTAGTAAATGCAGTAATGCTGCTACTTGCGCACTGCTGACACACTGCTCGGCGGCGGAAGGAGACTACGCGATTTTACACTATTCAGGTACTAAAACGCGATGCTACAACTCTCAAATACTATAATACGCCCGAAATTTATGAATTAAACAATGCAAGTACCAAAAACACGCAAAGAAATTAAGAATTAAACTATGTAACAAATGAGTGAGCTAGGAGTATACGACTTGCTGCTGCAGCTGCTTATCCAACGGCGGCAGGGAGCACACTGACTGTGACCAACCGACACTGGCCATTCAAAACAAAAACAGAAGACAAACGACACATCTCTGTGGCACTGCCACGGTTCAGACAAACCTGTACTATCTGATACAGGTCGCACACATTTGAACAATATTCTAGTAAGAGTCACACAAGCGATTTGTAAGCAATCTCCTTTGTAGACTGATTACATTTCCCCAGCAGTCTACCAATAAACCAAAGTCTACGCTGCTTTATCCACAACTGAGCCTATGTGAACATTCTGTTTCATAACTCTACAAAGTGCTACACCCATGAATTTGTATGAGTTGGCAGGATTCAACCGTGACTCACTGACTCTATATCCATAGGACACAACATTTATTTGTTTTGTGAACTGCTCAATTTTACATTTCTGAACTTTTAAAGTAAGCTGTCAATCTTTGTACCACATTGAAATCTTACCAAGATCTGATGGAATATTTATGCACATTCTTTCAGACAGTGCCTCATGACAGATAACTGCACCATCTGCATAAAGTCTCAGGTTACTACTAATATAAGATCATTACTAAACGACATGAACAGCAAGGATCCCAACACACTTCCCTGGGGCACGCCTGAAGTTACTTCTACATCAGTTGATGAGTCTCCACCATAGATAACATGCTCGTCTTCCCTATCAAAAAGTTCTCAATCCAGTCAAAATTTCATTTGATACCCCATATGATCCCACTTTAAACAATAAGCATAGCTGAGGTACTGAGTCAAATGCTTTTCGGAAATCAAGAAATACTGCCTGACTGCCTTCATATAAAGCTTTCAGTAATTCATGTGAGAAAAGTGGGAGTTGGGTTTCACATCCCTGATGTTTTCAGAATCCATGCTGGTTTGCATGGAGGAGGTCATTCTGTTTGAGATACCTCATTATTGTTTGAGCTCAGAATATGTTCTAAGATAGTATAATAAATCAGTGTCAAGGATAACTTTTTTTGGATCACTTCTACTATCCTTCTTGTAGACAAGGATTACCTGTGCTTTCTTCCAGCTAAAGGTATGGTTTTTTATTTGAAGGATCTACAACAGATTATAGTTAGTAGATGGGCTAATTCAGTCTAGAATCGGATAAGGATGCCATCAGGTTCTGGAGATAGGTTCAGTTTTAATGATTTCAGCTGTGTCTCAACACCACTCACACTAATACTGATTTCAGTTATCTTTTCAGTGGCATGATGATTAAATTGGAGCAATTATCATGGGTTTTCCCTTGTAAAGGAACATTTGAAACCAGAGTTCAGGGTTTCAGATATTGCTTTGCTAGCCTCCAGTTCCTGTCTCATTCACAAGGGACTGGACACTAGCTTAGGTGCCACTAACAGTCTTTACAAATGATCAGAATTACTTTGGTTTTTGTGAAAGATCATTGGACAATATTCTGCTGCGGTAATCACTGAAGGTTTTCCCACATTGCTCTCTTGACAGCCAACTGAGTTTCATTCAACATCTCTCTACAGTCCTCTGCTTTGTTTTACACCTATTATACAGTAGTCTCTGTGTCTTTACAAGTTTCCCATGGAGTGTCACTTCCAATAAGAACTGTTATACTGGGTACATATCTGTCCAGAGCATTGTCAACTACTCTTTTTAACCTGAGCTGTAGTTGCTCTAAATCCTCCCAACCTGTGCTGAAAGTTTCACGTTCTTCACAGAGGTATGAGACCACAGATTTTTTTTCAAGTTTTCTGAACATGTATCTTTCTGCCTGTCAACACACATAATGGTCACTGATGCCAGTTTCAATGTGGATGTCATCAAAGAGGTCAGGTATGTTTGTTGCCACTAGATCCAATACACTTCTATTATGAATGGGATTCTGAAATTGGAAATTTGTGATAAGGTCTTATGCAACCAAACTACTGAGGTCATCAGTCCCTAAGCTTACACAGTACGTAATCTAACTTAAACTAATTTACGCTAAAGACGACACACCACCCACGCCCAAGGGAGGACTCAAACCTCGACTGGAGGAGCCGCGCGGACTGTGACGAGATGCCTCAGACAGCACAGCTACCCGGTGTAACTGGGATTCTGAACTATCTGTTCTAGGTCATTTTTAGAGAAGGCATTTGGTACTGTTTCACATGGTGTCTTATCACACCCACAGCTAACAAAACTGTAGTTTTCCCAGTCAGTTGCTTGATGATTCAATACGCTACACAACTAGATGCCTAGGTTGTTGCTCAGATGTGGTATGCAGGTGCACATCCATGACAATTATGATCCCCACCCAAAAGCATTTTAGTAAAAGTGGCTATATTTAGCAATCCATAAATTTCCAAATTTTTCGACTATTTTTTGGAGAGTAAAGCAGCATGAAAACTGAAAGTCGAAAATGGCAAGGAATTCTAGAAATTATGAGCTACATTTACCACAGGAATCTCTGCAGTTTTTTGACCACATAAGTGGGTTTGCCTTCAGGGCACCTGCACAAAACATTCCAGCCAGGTAAAGGTACAATTTCACAGATTGGCCATGCCTGGTGCCAATGACAAATATGATACAGTTTGTGAGTCCACTGGTAGACCTGGCAAACCACGGGAAGCTGTCTTGTGTACCAGTGACAGGCAGAAACAACAGAAAGCAACAGAGTACTCTCATTTATAGCCCTAGTCAGCAGAGCCACGTCCACAACTGTGCTACTAAAGGAAAAAATAATTATGTTAGGCACACATTATAATTTTATATTGTGCAGGTTCTTAAACCGATTGTACAACACGAGTATTTTTAAACTTCTTGGATGAATGTTTCTCAAATGTTATCTTTATATGAACTGAAATTCATTGGAAGTCATGCTAAACCAATTTATTAAGCAATGGTGTAAACAAATTATTATTATTATTATTATTTCATTTCACCTGATTTTGGGGTGTGTTAAATAAATCAGTTTTTAATGTTCTGTGCCCTTCTATTAGCCAAGTCTTATTTCATACTTTCTCACCTTGCTTTCCTTTTATCTTCATCTTCAGATATTTGAATTGTTCATTTCATTTTGATTTTTGTCTCGGAATCTCTCTTTCTTGTGTTTTGTTACTTTATTTTGTAGTTTTGTCTGTTGTTGTTGTGATCTTCAGTCCAGAGACTGGTTTGATGCAGCTCTCCATGCTACTCTATCCTGTGCAAGCTTATTCATCTCCCAGTACCTACTGCAACCTACATCCTTCTGAACCTGCTTAGTGTATTCATCTCTTGGTCTCCCTCTATGATTTTTACCTTCCATGCTGCCCTCCAATACTAAATTAGTGATCCCTTGATGCCTCAAAACATGTCCTACCAACTGATCCCTTGTGCCACAAATTCCTCTTCTCCCCAATCCTATTCAATACCTCCTCATTAGTTAAGTGATCTACCCATCTAATCTTCGGCATTCTTCTGTAGCACCACATTTCGAAAGCTTCTATTCTCTTCTTGTCTAAACTATTTATCCTCCATGTTCCACTGCCATACATGGTTACACTCCATACAAATACTTTCAGAAAAGACTTCCTGATGCTTAACTGTATACTCGATGTTAACAAACTTCTCTTCTTCAAAAACACTTTCCACTCCATTGCCAGTCTACATTTTATTTCCTCTCTACTTTGACCATCATCATTTATTTTGCTCCCCAAATAGCAAAACTCATCTACTACTTTAAGTGTCTCATATCCTAATGTAATTCCCTCAGCATCAATTGAATTAATTTGACTACATTCCATTATCCTTGTTTTATTTTTGTTGATGTTCATCTTATATCCTCCTTTCAAGACACTGTCCATTCCATTCAACTGCTCTTCCAGGTTCTTCGCTGTCTCCGACACAATTACGTCATCGGCAAACCTCCAAGTTTTTATTTCTTCTCCATGAATCCTAATTCCTACTCCATTTTTTTTCTTTTTTTCCCTTTACTGCTTGCTCAATATATAGATTGAATAACATCGGGGAGAGGCTACAATCCTGTCTTACTCCCATCCCAATCACTGCTCCCTGTTATGCCCCTCGACTCTTATAACTGCCATCTGGCTTCTGTAAAAATTGTAAATAGACTTTCGCTCCCTGTATTTTACCCCTGCCACCTTCAGAATTTGAAAGAGAGTATTCCGGTCAACATTGTCAAAAGCTTTCTCTAAGTCAACAAATGATAGAAATGTAGGTTTGCCTTTCCTTAATCTATCTTCTAAGATAGGGTCAGTACTGGATCACGTGTTGGAACACTTCTACAGAATTCAAACTGATCTTTCCTGAAATCAGCTTCTACCAGTTTTTCCATTTGTCTGTAAAGAATTTGTGTTAGTATTTTGCAGCCATGACTTATTAAACTGATAGTTTGGTAATTTTCATATCTGTCAACACCTGCTTTCTTTGGGATTGGAATTATTATATTCTTCTTGAAGTCTGAGCATATTTCCCTTGTCTCATACATCTTGCTCACCAGATGGTAGAGTTTTGTCAGGACTGGCTCTCCCAAAGCTATCAGTAGCTCTAATGGAATGTTATCTACTCCCAAGGCCTTGTTTCAACTTAGGTCTTTCAGTGCTCTGTCAAATTCTTCATGCAGTATTGTATCTCCCATCTGATCTTCATCTATGTCCTCTCCCATTTCAATAATATTGCCCTCAAGTACATCGCCCTTGTATATTCCCTGTATGTACTCCTTCCACTTTTCTGCCTTACCTTCTTTGCTTAGAACTGGTTTTCCATCTGAGCTCTTGATAGCCATACAAGTGGTTCTCTTTTCTCCAAAGGTCTTTTTAATTTTCCTCTAGGAAGTATCTTTCTTACCCTTAGTGCTACATGCCTCTACATTCTTACATTTGTCCTGTAGCCATATCTGCTTAGACATCTTGCACTTCCTGTTGATCTCATTTTTGAGACGTTTGTATTCCTTTTTGCCTGCTTCATTCAGTGCAATTTCATATTTTCTCCTTTCATCAATTAAATTCAATATTTCTTCTGTTAGCCAACGATTTCTACTAGCCCTCGTCTTTTTACCTGCTTGATCTTCTGCTGCCTTCACGATTTCATCTCTCAAAGCTACCCATTCTTCTTCTACTGTATTTCTTTCCCCCATTCCTGTCAATTGTTCCCTTATGCTCTCCCTGAAACTCTGTACAACCTCTGGTTTAGTCAGTTTATCCAGGTCCCATCTCCTTAAATTCCACCTTTTTGCAGTTTCTTCAGTTTCAATCTGTAGTTAATAACCAATAGATTGTGGTCAGAGTCCACATCTGCCCCTGGAAATGTCTTACAATTAAAAACCTAGTTCCTAATTCTCTGTCTTACCATTATATAATCTATCTGAAACCTTACAGTGTCTCCAGACCTCTTCCATGTACACAATCTTCTTTCTTGATTCTTAAACCAAGTGTTAGCCATGATTAAGTTATGCTCTGTGCATAATTCTACCAGGCAGCTTCCTCTTTCATTCCTTACCCCCATTCCATATTCACCTACTACTTTTCCTTCTCTTCCTTTTCCTACTATCTGTGAGCATATTTTCTGTGATTTGAAGTTCTCTTAAGTCCTTCTCCATTTCCTTAAACCAATTAGGTTGGTTTTTTCTGCTGAAAAGTACTTTATATATATATGCGGTGAACATTAATAAAATCAACAAATTGCAAGAATCTTTTTGATGCAATAATTTACCAACAGCCGTATGTATTGTAGCGATTTATTTTATGAACTTCTTAGGTGCTATCAGTTTCGGCATTACATAGATGCAATCTTCAGGTCCCACACATCATAGTCATAAAATCACTATACACGGAAGGAACCATATAACTGGATCTGTGAATCAAATCGTTATGCAACAGCCGAGCAAATGGAAATGGTCGAGAGGCGACACAGCTAGACAAGACAAGTACCCTCACAGACACCAACCACATCACACAACATTTCAAGCCCTTTTGGGGCGTTTGTGTGATCATGGTCCTTTCAGACAGATCAATGTGCCGGGAGTGGCAGACTGTGCATACACCAGATTTGGAGGACCGGGTTCTGTAGGATATTGGGAAGAACCCTAGTATAACTGCGAGGCAAGTGGCGTGCCAATATTGTGTACGCCAAAGTATGGTTATGTGTAACTGCTGCTACCCCTGTCAGTTGCAATGAGAGCAAGGATTATCAGCAGAGAATTTCCCTCTACATGAAGGATTTTGTCAATGGTTTTTGCACCAGACTATCACAATTATAGGAATTCTGTCCTCAGTCCTCTTTACTGATGAAGCAATCTTTACTAGAACTGGCATCATCAATCTGTTGTGACATGGATGTGTGGCAGCTCTGTACTGTGTCCCAGGGCAATTTTTTGTAATTGCATGCACACCATCCATTTCTGGGAATCCACACCTGCAGTTTGTGAGTTTTATTAATGTTCACCATTTATATCAATTGATCATTTCTTCTTTTCCTGATGAGTTTGATGTTGTGGTATCAGGGACCAAGGATTTTTCGTGGTATGTTCCTTTTTTTTTATCTCTAGCCTTTCGATTGGACCACGACTGATGATGGACAGTGTTTCATCTGCATATTGGGCTTCCGGTTTGATTACTGTGTTGTAACGTCTTATTTTTGTATTCGGTGAGACAGACTTTTTGTTATAGGTTTTTTTGGTGAGCTGGAATGCCAGTTCAACTTTACAACTTCTAGATTCCATTGCCTTTTTCTCAAGGACATTACAGCTTATCCATTCTCCATGATATTTGAATTCTTTGATGATGTCTATTTTTTGTTGTGCCATTTTAAAATGTTTTGGTGGGTTTTTTTGCATTTGTCATTACCTTGGTCTTTTTGAAGGAAATTTTGAGATCTATTTTTTCTGCTTGTTTTTGTAGTTTGAGGATCTGTCCTTTGGTTTCTTCTAAGGTCTTGGCTAGTAGGCTCATATCATCTGCAAAGGCCAGACAGTTGACTTAAAAACATTTGCTTTTTGTTCCATCCTTTGACTACTTCTTCTAGGATGCAATTAAATCACAGTTGTGGAAGTCCATCTCCTTGCCATACACCAATTTTATCTTCAAAGGGTCAGAGAGTTCTCCCATGAATTCAACTTTGGCGTATGTGTTGATAAGTGTTTCTATGATTAGGTTTGCATTTTTGTTGTCTAGGTTTGATTCATTTGGTATAGGTACCATGGATTCTAAGTCTGCTGAGTTATGTGCTTTTTGAAAGTCAATAATAGTGATAAACATGTGATTTTTTTCCTGTAATATTTTGGGTAGATCATGAGGTATTTAAGGTTTAGTATCTTCCTTTCCTGAAACCCACTTGCTATTCTCCAATTTGATGGTCTAATTGGGGCTCTGCTCTGTTTAGCAGGACTTAGAGAATATTTTGTATGTTATGTCTAGGAGCGGGATCCCTCTGTAATTGTTGGGGTCTGTTTTGAACTCTTCCTTATGGAGTGTATGGATGAGGGCCATCTTCCATTCATCTGGGATTCTCTTTTATTCAGATTTCTTCAAAGATGTGGGAGTGAGTCATGGCATCTTTGTTGACATTTTTCCAACATGCAGCCGTAATTTGTTTTTTTTTCCCCAAGGCCTTATAGTTTTTAAGATTTGAAATGACTGTCTGTAGTTCTTTGGTAGTGGGGGGTTCAAAGTTATGGTTAGTTGTTGTTGAGGATATAAATTATTATTATTATTATTATTATTATTATTTCTTTACTTTCTCAGACGTTAAGTCTGGTTAAAAATGGAAAGTGACGCAGACCTTGATCAAGTGTCACTTCCTTTTAACTGTACAGTATATGTTATATTGCATTTAGGAACTTTCGGGTAATTGAACATGTATCAATAATTACGGATTTCTGTAGTTGTATATATAAGTTTGGATGTAGCTGTATTGCACTGATGTACTGTATTATTATTATTATTGTTATTATTGTCATTATTATTAAGACCTCAACAACAAAAAGGACTTGAAATGCTGTGCGATGTGGCTGCTATTTGTAAGGGTGCTTCTTTTAGTATAGCCAGGCTGCCTCTCGACTGTTTCCACCTGCTTGGCCAATTTCCAGTCAACAATCCATTTCCTGCAGTTTGTCTGTGTTATTAGTGATCACCCTGTGGATATAAAAAATACTTCACAGAAAAAAAAGTAATTGGTTTAAGGAAATACAGAAGGATTTAAGAGAACTCCAAATCATAGAAAATACACTCATAGATGAATCTCGTAACCAAACACAAGAAAGTGAGATCATTCAAAATATCTGAAGATGAAAGGAAAGCAATACCAGAAAGCATGAAACAAGACTGGCTAATAGACAGGCACAGAACACCCAAAATTGATTGATTTAACATACCCAAGGAAAGTGAAATGAAAATAACAATAATAATAATAATAAGATAACAATAACTTATTATTATTACATTAAAGTATTTTATATACATTACTGTAGTTAAACAATCTGTTATTATATTAAAACATTTTGTACACATACTTTATTATTATTTTCAATTAAATACTAGTGGCAAATTATAAAGTGTGGGCATGTAATATTTGTATTACCTGATTCATAACAGCTGATAAAAGTCTATGACACAATATGCAGGGTGTTACAAAAAGGTACAGCCAAACTTTCAGGAAACATTCCTCACACACAAAGAAAGAAAATATGTTATGTGGACATGTGTCCGGAAATGCTTACTTTCCATGTTAGAGCTCGTTTTATTACTTCTCTTCAAATCACATTAATCATGGAATGGAAACACACAGCAACAGAACGTACCAGCGTGACTTCAAACACTTTGTTACAGGAAATGTTCAAAATGTCCTCTGTTAGCGAGGATACATGCATCCACCCTCCGTCGCATGGAATCCCTGATGCGCTGATGCAGCCCTGGAGAATGGCGTATTGTATCACAGCCGTCCACAATACGAGCACGAAGAGTCTCTACATTTGGTACCGGGGTTGCATAGACAAGAGCTTTCAAATGCCCCCATAAATGAAAGCCAAGTGGGTTGAGGTCAGGAGAGCGTGGAGGCCACGGAACTGGTCCGCCTCCACCAATCCGTCGGTCACCGAATCTGTTGTTGAGAAGCGTACGAACACTTCGACTGAAATGTGCAGGAGCTCCATCGTGCATGAACCACATGTTGTGTCGTACTTGTAAAGGCACATATTCTAGCAGCACAGGTAGAGTATCCCATATGAAATCATGATAACGAGCTCCATTGAGCATAGGTGGAAGAACATGGGGCCCAATCGAGACATCACCAACAATGCCTGCCCAAGTGTTCACAGAAAATCTGTGTTGATGACGTGATTGCACAATTGCGTGCAGATTCTCATCAGCCCACACATGTTGATTGTGAAAATTTACAATTTGATCACGTTGGAATGAAGCCTCATCCGTAAAGAGAACATTTGCACTGAAATGAGGACTGACACATTGTCGGATGAACCATTCGCAGAAGTGTACCCGTGGAGGCCAATCACCTGCTGATAGAGCCTGCATACACTGTACACGGTACGGAAACAACTGGTTCTCCCGTAGCACTCTCCATACAGTGACGTGGTCAACGTTCCCTTGTACAGTAGCAACTTCTCTGACGCTGACATTAGGGTTATCGTCAACTGCACAAAGAATTGCCTCATCCATTGCAGGTGTCCTCGTCGTTCTAGGTCTTCCCCAGTCGCGAGTCATAGGCTGGAATGTTCCGTGCTCCCTAAGACGCTGATAAATTGTTTTGAACGTCTTCCTGTTGGGACACCTTCATTCTGGAAATCTGTCTCGATACAAACGTACCGCGCCACGGCTATTGCCCCGTGCTAATCCATACATCAAATGGGCATCTGCCAACTCCGCATTTGTAAACATTGCGCTGACTGCAAAACCACGTTTGTGATGAACACTAACCTGTTGATGCTACGTACTGATGTGCTTGATGCTAGTACTGTAGAGCAATGAGTCGCATGTCAACACAAGCACCGAAGTCAACATTACCTTCCTTCAATTGGGCCAACTGGTGGTCAACCGAGGAAGCACAGTACATACTGACGAAACTAAAATGAGCTATAACATGGAAATTAAGTGTTTCCGGACACATGTCCACCTAACATCTTTTCTTTATTTGCGTGTGAGGAATGTTTCCTGAAAGTCTGGCCGTACCTTTCTGAAACACCCTGTATAAAATGGTTAATGAATTTGAGAACAATAACATGCAAACAAAATATAGCTAGAGAGGAGAACAGCATCACAAATAGTATCAACATATTCGGCATAAATCTGAATGAAACTATTGGACACCACCATAATGTTATGTCTTCCATTAATTTATTGGCACCCTACACATCCCACATCTGTACTTTCCATTCAACAAGCAGTCTTTCATTAACACTGTTTAAATGTCACACTTCTTGTTCTGTTGGAGATTGCAGATTTACATATGCCCTAGCAGCTGTGTTACCAGAACTATGGGCAGCCACCCAACTCGAGTCTAGTAACTTAGCAAAACATGACAGGTGTGATGAGTGGCAAGAGGAAAATCAGTGGTGTGTGGCTTCCAAATACTCATGACTTGAAACCCAATTTACTTTCTTTATTAAGGCGTCAAGAAAATGGTAATCAGTACGCTGATCATGATCAAAAGTGAACATTTCGCGTAACATCTGTTCTATGCATAACTATTTTCCTGACAGTGTTGTTATAGCATCTCCAAAACGAAAGTAATGTCAGTGGGAAAGAAATATAAACGGATTGAGTGCCAAATAGGAGGAACAAAGTTAGACCAGGTGGACGGTTTCAAGTACTTAGGATGCATATTCTCACAGGATGGCAACATAGTGAAAGAACTGGAAGCGAGGTGTACCAAAGCTAATGCAGTGAGCGCTCAGCTACGATCTACTCTCTTCTGCAAGAAGGAAGTCAGTACCAAGACTAAGTTATCTGTGCACCGTTCAATCTTTTGACCAACTTTGTTGTATGGGAGCGAAAGCTGGGTGGATTCAGGTTACCTTATCAACAAGGTTGAGGTTACGGATATGAAAGTAGCTGGGATGATTGCAGGTACTAGTAGATGGGAACAATGGCAGGAGGGTGTCCACAATGAGGAAATCAAAGAAAAACTGGGAATGAACTCTATAGATGTAGCAGTCAGGGCGAACAGGCTTAGATGGTGGGGTCATGTTACATGCATGGGAGAAGCAAGGTTACCCAAGAGACTCATGGATTCAGCAGTAGAGGGTAGGAGGAGTCAGGGCAGACCGAGGAGAAGGTACCTGGATTCGGTTAAGAATGATTTTGAAGTAATAGGTTTAACATCAGAAGAGGCACCAATGTTAGCACTGAATAGGGAATCATGGAGGAACTGTATAAGGGGGGCTATGCTCCAGACTGAACACTGAAAGGCATAATCAGTCTTAAATGATGATGATGATGATGATGATGATGATGCTATAAGCAATAAAATAACCACAGAATATTTCAACTCGTGCAGCAGTTTCAACCATTTGTGGTGCTGAGTGTCTAGGCTGGTACGTCCTTACACATGGTGTTTACATGGCCAAGGAAAAAAAAATTCCCGGATTTCCGATTGAAAATACACTTTCTCCCAGGTGAGAATATTGTTTTTCTGTGTTAAGTGACAGTATACTTTTCCTCGGCACTGTAAATCTTATCAATCCTTTGAATGTTTACGGTTTTATACACCGACGTAGAATTTCCGAACATTTTAGAAAAATAAACTCAGGGGGGAAAAAACACATCTACGAAAGATCTTTAATATGCAGCAGAATGGACACTGCTTATTTTCGTGTTACAAAGGTACAAATTCGAATTCCACTAAACAATGCATGTTACTTTACGAAGCTTAGAAATTGAGATTGCGACGCGCTTTTGTAAGCCAGTCATAGCTCATGTCACATGCTCTCGCCAGCTGATGACAGCATAGTACACATGATGTAGTCAGCCAATAGCAAGATCACTTTTAAGAAGCACAAATACACAAATAAGAGAAGTTAATGGTTTAAATTAGTATATGTAGTGTTGCTACAAGAAAAACAAAGCTTTCACATATAATACTGGTCCCTAAGATTAATATGTTGCAAGAGAAGCTAAGCTTCCACATATAATGTTGATCTTTCTACGCATGTTACACTTTGTATTTGTATTTGTATTTCTTTATTGGTTCTGTACATCATGTTTAGGTGCATATTTTGCACAAACGATGTAGGACAAGTCAGGTTGGTACAGTATATACAACATCGTACACATTGTTATTTTGAAAGGATAAATAATTAAAAATTATTCAATACATGTTGAATATTGATGACAAATTTAATATAATGAAATAAAATGATAGACTTATTAAGAATATTTGAGCTGTTACACTACACTTTTCTGGTACTCTAAATACTCAGAAACAGAATAGAAGCAGTGGTCACGCAAGTACTCTTTCAGTTTCACTTTAAACATTTGTAAATTTTGCATCTGTTTCAAATAGGATGGCATGTGATTGTACAGCAATATGCCAGTATGATACACTCCTCTCTTGCAAATATTTGTACTTACTGTATTGACATGCAAGTAATGCCTCTGCCTAGTATCATGAGGGTGGTAATCACAGTTATACTTGAAGATATTTTCATCTTTTAATATACCTCCTTTTGTGAAATTTAATATTTCATACATATATAAGCAAGGAAGAGGCAGTATATTGAGATTTTTAAATATTGGTCTACAGGAGTCTCTGTACTCAGCATGGTTTATTATTCTAACAATCTTTTTCTGTAGCCTAAATGTTTTGTTTGTACCTATGGAGTTCTCCCAAAAGATAATGCTGTACATCAGTAGCGACTGAATATTGCCATGGTACATTGTGATCATAGACGCAGGCTTGTATTTTGTGCGAGGATTCTTACTGTGTACGTAAGTGTGTTTAGCTTTTTATTTACATGATTAAGATGTGTCTTCCATTTTAGGTTTTGCTGAATATGTGTACCCAAAAATTTTGTGTCACTCACAGATGAGACAGTTTTTCCATCAATTTTAAAAATTGGTCTTGCAGGATGTAGCTTCTGTGAATTGTGGAAATTGACTGTCACTGTTTTTTCATTATTTATTATTAGCTTGTTTGTTCTGAACCATTGTGTCAAATTTTGTATTATACCTGTAGCTGTTTTTTGTAGGCTTTTCTCATCACATGATTTGATTAGGATATCTGTGTCATCTGCAAAAAGTACTGTTGTCCCTTTAGTTATTTTTATCTGACAAATCATTAACATAAAGAATGAAAAGAATTGGCCAAAGGACTGACCCTTGAGGAACTCCATATGTAATGTTCTGTGCATTACTGTAAAAATTACAATTTTTTTGTGTTTTTATTTCTTTGTATTTTATTTGAGTGATCTGTTGACGGTCATGAAGGTAGGAACGTATCCACTTGTTTGGCAGGCCTTGTATTCCATAATTACCTAGCTTCTGCAACAGAGTATTATGATAAATTACATTGAAGGCTTTACGAAGGTCAAGAAATATGGCAGACACATGTTGCTTATTATCTATTGCAGTTAGAATTTCATTTAAGAAGGTATAAATAGCTGACTGTGTTGATCTGCCAGTTCTGAATCCGAGTTGTGCATCACTTATTACGTTTTCTTTATTTAGAATGGCTGTCAGCCTTCTAAGAAATAGTTTTTGAAGAATTTTACCAAAGCCTGACAATACTGATACAGGTCTATAGTTTGCAGCTTCATGTTTATCCCCTTTCTTGTACAGTGGTGTCGCTTTTGCCATTTTCAGATTTTTCAGGAATATACCACTCAAGAATGATGAATTGAAAATATCCATTAATGGTTCTATGATAGATGAAAGACTTGCTTTGATGATAATACCTGGTATTTCATCAGTACCTGCTGAATACTTATTGGGTATCCTTTTTATAATGGCAGATAATTCCTTAGGTGTTGTTGAAGTACTTGTTTATATTGTTTAAAGTAGTTGATAAATACAGGATTTGTGGTTTGCTTTGAGTATTCATATAAGTTCCTTTTATTCTTGCATGATATTTTTATTCCTGTTGTGATCCATTTAATTGGTTTTTGCACAGAATTTATAAGTGACGTTTGTTTAGGAAAGGCTATTTCAAAAAAATGTTTGTATGCGCCCATAAATTTATCAAACTTGTCACCTGTGTTGTTTGAACAGTAAACATCAGTCCAGATTTCTCTTCTCAAGAGAGAACAAAAGTAATCAATGTTTTCATTATTAAACTTCCTCACAATAGCTCTAGTTTTCTGGACTTTCGTGTCTCCTGGAATAGCGATTGTTAGTATTTGGGCATTGTGATCACTAAAACCAGTGTTTGCAGTGTGTGTGTTGCAGATATATTTATCTGTATTTACAAACACCTAATATATGGTTGTTGCAGATGTAGTGATTATACGAGTTGGGTTGGTTATAGCTGGTTTTAGGTTAAAGAACTTCAGTAAGTCTTTGATTTCATCTTTAAATTTACTGGGTTTTGAGAAATCAACACTGAAATCTCCACATATGATAATATTCTTTTAAGGGTGTTGAAGTCCTCCAGCAGCTCTTCCATATGATTATAAAACCAAAACATCACACAAATGTGCCAGTAAAGTTTTTAATAACGACGTAAATTTCTGATCTTCTGAGCTCGAAATTCTTCTAGACAGTTGTCCTCAAAGTGTTGATTTTTAAATGAGAGTCAAATGCTCTGTGATTTAATAAATTGATCATACATTCTCGCACATATTTCATCTTGCGTAAAAGGAAATTTACTTTGAAAGTAACGCCTTTCAAACCACCATTCGCAATGTTTGCCCGAGACCTGTTAGAAATAGGTTCGTTTCAGCAGTTGCCAGAGAGCACCTGGTAATAGGCGTCATTGCGCTTACGCAGCTACGATGACGCAGAGAGCCCGCATGTTCGTACGTGTAGAACGTTAAAAGATCTTGCATTATGTCATAAAAGAAACAAGACATCATAGGATACTTCAAGGGCATCGGAATTTCGTGAACCATACTAAAATGCATAATTCGGCTTAAAGTGCACATTCGTATATCCAGAAGTGGATGTACATTTTCTTGAGTACCAGTATGGTATTATCTCATGTTTGGTTCTTTATTATGAAATAATGCCTCACGAGCTAGAAGATGGAAAACGTGCACTTGAAATGCAGCGAACAGTTGAAACTAGCCAACAGTGCGAAATTAAAAGCTTCGTTTCAAATAAATTGACTGCCTCAGAGCAAAAGATTGCAGTTTATCGTATCGCGACATTGCTGCTCGCGTGGTTCACATCCAATGACTGTTAGCAGAATATGGAATCGGTGGGTTCAGGAGGATAATATGGAACGCTGTGCTGGATCCCAACGGCCTCGTATCACTAGCAGTCGAGATGACAGGCATCTTATCTGCACGGCTGTAACGGATCAAGCAGCCACGTCTCGATCCCTGAGTCAACAAATGGAGACGTTTGCAAGACAACAACCATCTGCATGAACAGTTCGACGACGTTTGCAGCAGCATGGACTATCAGCTCGAGGCCATGGCTGCGGTTACCCCTGACGCTTCATCACAGACAGGAGCGCCTGCGATAGTGTACTCAACGACCTTCCTGGGTGCACGAATGGCAAAACGTCATCTTTTTGGATGAATCCAGGTTCTGTTTACAGCATCATGATGGTCGCATCCGTGTTTGGCGACATCGCGGTGAACGCACATTGTAAGCGTGTATTCGTCATCGCCATACTGGCGTATCACCCGGTGTGATGGTATGGGGTGCCATTGGTTATACGTCTCGGTCACCTCTTGTTCGCATTGACGGCACTTTGAACGGTGGACGCTACATTTCAGATGTGTTACGACCTGTGGGTGTACCCTTCATTCGATCCCTGCAAAGCCCTACATTTCAGCAAGATAATGCACGACCACATGTTGCAGGTCCTGTACGGGCCTTTCTGGATACATAAAATGTTCGACTGCTGCCCTGGCCAGCACATTCTCCAGATCACTCAACAATTGAAAACGTCTGGTCAATGGTGGCCGAGCAACTGGCTCGTCACAATACGCCAGTCACTACTCTTGATGAACTATGATATCGTGTTGAAGCTGCATGGACAGCTGTAACTGTACACGCCATCCAAGCTCTGTTTGACTCAATGCCCAGGCTTATCAATACCGTTATTACGGCCAGAGGTGGTTGTTCTGGGTACTGATTTCTCAGGATCTTTGAACCCAAATTGCGTGAAAATGTAATCACATGTCAGTTCTAGTATAATATATTTGTCTAATGAATACCAGTTTATCATCTGCATTTCTTCTTGGTGTAGTAATTTTAATGGCCAGTAGTGTATTTTAGCCTTCCGTAATTATGTGAATGTATTTTAATTCATTTGATAGCTTCCGGCCACATAAATCAGAAATCCATTTTGTTTTCATTTAATGTGAAAGCAATAAATGCAGAGGAAACAGCAAAATCACTAAACGTAAACACGGGTCACGTGGAGACTACCCACCTCCCCACCACAGCTCAGACTGCTCTGTGCATCAGCCCCGGATCTACGATATTTCCGAACGGCGGCAATACTAAATAGTGGCGCCCAGCCACACATCTGTAGCCAGAAGCGGGAGAAGGTACTACCCATACGCGACGTGACTCAACTGCGCATGCACAAGAGCCCGCCCGCAACTTCTCAAAGGAATCTATTATAAATGGCTGTTACGTCACGCTCATCAGAGGCAATTTGTTGTTAGGAAGCATTGCACAGTCTTCCTAAAGCCTTAGACACACTTTGCTGTTGGCAGGCGCTTGTACAGGGTGTTTCAAAAATGACCGGTATATTTGAAACGGCAATAAAAACTAAACGAGCAGTGATAGAAATACACCGTTTGTTGCAATATGCTTGGGACAACAGTACATTTTCAGGCGGACAAACTTTCGAAATTACAGTAGTTACAATTTTCAACAACAGATGGCGCTGCAAGTGATGTGAAAGATATAGAAGACAACGCAGTCTGTGGGTGCGCCATTCTGTATGTCGTCTTTCTGCTGCAAGCGTGTGCTGTTCACAACGTGCAAGTGTGCTGTGGACAACATGGTTTATTCCTTAGAACAGAGGATTTTTCTGGTGTTGGAATTCCACCGCCTAGAACACAGTGTTGTTGCAACAAGACCAAGTTTTCAACGGAGGTTTAATGTAAACAAAGGACCGAAAAGCGATACAATAAAGGATCTGTTTGAAAAATTTCAACGGACTGGGAACGTGACAGATGAACGTGCTGGAGAGGTAGGGCGACTGCGTACAGCAACCACAGAGGGCAACGCACAGCTAGTGCAGCAGGTGATCCAACAGCGGTCTCGGGTTCCCGTTCGCCGTGTTGCAGCTGCGGTCCAAATGACGCCAACGTCCACGTATCGTCTCATGCGCCAGAGTTTACACCTCTATCCATACAAAATTCAAACGTGGCAACCCCTCAGCGCCGCTACCATTGCTGCACGAGAGACATTCGCTAACGATATAGTGTACAGGATTGATGACGGCGATATGCATGTGGGCAGCATTTGGTTTACTGACGAAGCTTATTTTTACCTGGACGGCTTCGTCAATAAACAGAACTGGCGCATATGGGGAACCGAAAAGCCCCATGTTGCAGTCCCATCGTCCCTGCATCCTCAAAAAGTACTGGTCTGGGCCGCCATTTCTTCCAAAGGAATCATTGGCCCATTTTTCAGATCTGAAACGATTACTGCATCACGCTATCTGGACATTCTTTGTGAATTTGTGGCGGTACAAACTGCCTTAGACGACACTGCGAACACCTCGTGGTTTATGCAAGATGGTGCCCGGCCACATCGCACGGCCGACGTCTTTAATTTCCTGAATGAATATTTCGATGATCGTGTGATTGCTTTGGGCTATCCGAAACATACAGGAGGCGGCATGGATTGGCCTCCCTATTCGCCAGACATGAACCCCTGTGACTTCTTTCTGTGGGGACACTTGAAAGACCAGGTGTACCGCCAGAATCCAGAAACAATTGAACAGCTGAAGCAGTACATCTCATCTGCATGTGAAGCCATTCCGCCAGACACGTTGTCAAAGGTTTCGGGTAATTTCATTCAGAGACTACGCCATATTATTGCTACGCATGGTGGATATGTGGAAAATATCGTACTATAGAGTTTCCCAGACCGCAGCGCCATCTGTTGTTGAAAATTGTAACTACTGTAATTTCGAAAGTTTGTCTGCCTGAAAATGTACTGTTGTCCCAAGCATATTGCAACAAACGGTGTATTTCTATCGCTGCTCGTTTAGTTTTTATTGCCGTTTCAAATATACCGGTCATTTTCGAAACACCCTGTATGAGCACTGTGTTTTATTGTTGTATATGGTGTATTTCCTTTTTCGTTTTTTTCTGTCGTTCATGTTTTGTTGCTGAAGCATTATTCTGCAGAAGCGAGATACAGTAACATCCTTTAGTATTGGTTCTTACCAGTCAAAATCACAAAAATTTAACTGAAAACTAAACCAATGAAAAATTCCCGGAATTCTAAAAAATTCCCAGGTTTTTCCCGGTTTTCTCCCGGATGAAAAAAATTCCTGGGTTTTTCCTGGATCTCCCTATTGTCCCGGGTCGTATACACCCTGTTACATGTTACGGTACAAGTATCAGTTTTCCGCAAGGCATAGCCTATTAGCGTTATATCATATTTTCGGGGCAATAAATAGTCTGTAGCCTATATACAAGGAGTAACAGTAGTATATTTTAATTAATTTAATGCTAAGCATACAAAACATAAATATGCGCTACAAATCGAATACAGAAACATGTTTCTAAAGTTTAACTTATATCTGTTGGTTCCGTATCATAGAGATCATATTTACGATTATCGTCATGGACTGAAATAAGTTAACGGAAGTTCCACATGCGTCTCATACGGAAATATACACCGGTACCGTATTTTTATTGCTAAATGTTCGCTCTATACAGTATTGTAACTAAGCGTAGTAGTGTGGAACCAACAATATCAACCTGCATTTGCATTTAAAAATATTACTCGCTCGTGTCAAACATTTGTTTTTTAACCACAGAGGGTCAAAGTGATAATGTATGATCGCAGGGCAAGACCAACGCTATAGACTATGTCAACGCCTAGCTGGCTCGACTTATTTCCAAAAGAATACACTATCGAGTTTGTTGAATAATAAATAAAGAACAGGAACTGAAAATCCACAAAATTACCATACAAGCAGATCATTATTACTGATACTTAGTATACAATAACAATTGAAAAATATATCATGGGAAACTTCAGTTTGCAGAAATCTGGCAGCCATTACGTCACGTCCTGCCACCAAGTTTGAAATGACGCAAACAATGATCGAGTCTTATCTAACATAAGAACCTCGGAAAAGGCGATGCCGTTTACTAAATGAAAATTGAGTAACATCGCAGAAGTAAAATTGTGGTAAAACCGCCACTGTAATCCGCAATGAAGATGAAGTAAATGTGATTAATGATGCAAATGAAATAAAGCAAGTTTGCATTCACGAAAAGCGCACATTAAAGCTTATTTTAAATTGTTGCTTGTTCCACAGCACTTCAGAGCGAAAATTCGTTGATATAGAACGCATATATTTATATATATAAAATCAGAATGACAAATCTTTATTCAGAAGATCGATGTAAATCAAAACTCACCATGGAACGCAATAACGAAAGTATCCAAAGCAGCCAACTTCTCTAAAAAGAAACGAAACACAATAGCTTAACTCTTGATCTTCCTGCAAACAACTTCAAACTGACAATAATGATGGAGTAACAAAAACAGATAAATAGGTGAAGCATAACGTACAAAATTCTTGCTATCCGGATGGAGAACAAATTAACAAGAAATCAGTATATCGACGAGCTGCAAAAAAGAAACTGCAGTTCGGCGTCTTGCCTTGAGCACAGGACTAAAATGGACCAACATTTTGTGTACTTTCTTTCCCGTTCGACAAAGTGTAAGAATACTACTCAGATTCATTGTTGCCAACCATACGGTTTTTGGCTGTACACTTGGGCCCTCCGCCACATAGAGCAATTCAAAAGGAACTCGTCGCAGACGTGAGTTGGTAACGGGTCGGCAGCGAATCACTTCCTGTGTAGTTAAATATGGCTCCGCGACTGCAGAATGACACACCCGTAATCAGTAAATCGCGTTGCCAGCCAGCTGACAGCCATTCGGCGCCCGCGTTGCCAAACAATATGAACTGCGTCGAGTCGTCGATCACAGCTCTGTATTGGCTAATTTGGAGATGAACGAGCAGGTTCCGAACATTAGCTTTGTACAGGACGTCGAAAAACATCCCGTAAACACGCTCCCAGGCTACTGCAGGAGAAATTTGACAAAAAGTGAGGTGTGAAGAGCAAAAACATGTTCATATGTCATGTGTAGTGTACTGTAGGCCCTACATCTAATTTTTGAAATAATATTACCGGTACATCAATTGCAGCAAATGTACAAAAAATTGTAAATCATACTGATAGTATTCTTTTGTGTGACTATCAGCCTCTGTCGTTCTGTAAAATTACATTGTCAAGTGGAAACGAACAGCGAAAAGCCATAAGTATCCGATAGGAATAAATACATTGGTGCTCACATACAAATGATTTAACGAGTACAAACCACAATCATCACATTTCCGTGTATATAAATCTCAAGATACTTGTGTTTTCAAAATAAAAGTAACGATGTGTTAGGGATAGAGCGGAAGAAATCAACTGCGCCAGATCACAATAGCAGTGTTGTGTGTAGTAGTTGTTAGGTGAAAAAAGCTATGGATTTCGAATCTGCCTGTTGCAGGTCTTTTGCTGCTACACACAGTTTATATTTCTTTTGATGTAGTAATAAATACATGATTTTTTCGTTTCTGATTTTTGTGTAATAAGAACAGAGAATCACTTCTTCCCCTGACCTTGAATCAGTGGTTGACATGCCTTGTGTAACTTCGGCCATAGATACTAGTAGACTGGCCTTGCTGTGCAGAAGCTATAGGGCTCCAACATAAACCACGTGACTGTTGGCAAAACGTGGCGGGATCTCAAATCAGCAGCCTGCCATCCTGTGTTTGTATTGTATTTTCCCCACAGTTCTCAATTGACTCCCAAACGCTTCCAACAAAAATTATGCCAGAACTACATTTGACCTAGATTTGTTCACAGTACCATTTATAAAATCTAACAAATACATCGAACGCTACTCTGGTGCGCAGCGGGACGAAATTACCATAAACTATCAATTGAAGTAAAATGTTGTTAAAATTCCTTTAAACAGTAAGAGTGGGCTCGTGTCAAAACTTTAAACATTGGATTTGCCGCGTTTTGAGCTCTAGTCACTTATAAAAGAAAATGGGATATGGGAATTATGTCAACTATAGGTGCCAAAATTGTCGACTTTAGGAGCAGGTCCATTTTAGAGTATCAATTTTAGGTGTACTTCAAAGGTTCATTTCCCAATATTTTTACAAAAGTTTAAACTATCAGTTTAAAAAAAATATTTTAGATGAAGGGTGAGACTTTGAAGTTTCAGAAAATAATTTTGGAGGCTACATTTATTTAATAGTATTAGAAGGTAGAAAAAATTCTCTTCGTGTGTCGACTATAGGTGCTCTTACCTTACTATAATCTCACTTGAATATACAACTCCTTGCTACCTGTGGGCTATTAAGTACCTCAAAATGAATAATGCATATACCAAAGTGAATATTGTGCACCATAGTAAAAGATGTCAATTATGACTCCAGAAACACACTTAAAAATTCAACTGAAACAGTCGTTACAGCTTTTAATTTAACCAGGGCAGGCCATAAATTAAAAGTTCCAAGAGACTATGCAATGATTTTAATTTTTTACAGGTATTTCTTCACAGTTGATGAAAACAATCTCAAGGAAAACTCTTTTCAAGGTTAAAACACTCTTGGCAACTTCTGTCTTAAGATAGTCATCCTGTGGGGAAACAAACTGCAAAATAATTCCCACAATGAACTGTGATAGTATATAATTTTTTAAGAAAACTATCTAAGGGACACTTTCCACTCCTAATATTGCAAAACTGTACTGACCCTCAGTCAGATTAAGAGCTATTTTCCAGGGCACAAACAGGTTAGAGCTCATCTGCCAAAATAAAAACATTTGGCAGTCTCTCAGTACTATAAGAATGGGGGCTCTTATTTTAGAAAAATAATGCCTGTACAGTGATCTGATTTTGTTCTGACATTGTGTGGGATCATGAGGAAATTTTTCCTTGCCTCTGCACAATAATCATGTGAGCATAAATCAAATAAAACTCCCCTTTAATTATATATTAATGATTATCATTGCAGTTTGTGAACAATTTGAATAGCTTACTACAAATGCAGCAGAAGACAATTTGTCAACCTAGAGCTCAAAAACTCACTTTTTTAACAGAAATTTTGGGCTTACCTTAGGAGTAACCTTTAAAGATAGGAAAAGTTGTTCTTACACTGAAAAGTGAGGTCTGTTTTCTGCAGAGTTCATAAACTGCCAATGCCATGCACAATGTCACATTTTCATGACTTTTGTACCACATTTTGGAAATTGTTGCATGTGAATGAAATATATATACCTGTACTTGCTTCACTCAAACAGCATTCTGAATTTCTTATTGCAAGCTCATGCGACAAATCCTTAGTACCTGGTGTCTGTAGTGGATGCATATTGCCAGAGGTGAACACTATCCATTGCAGTAACAACTGAGGTAATAGAAATACTTTTGTGCTTGACACTCCAATGATATTTACAAACATGCACTGCCAACACCACGCACAATCTCACATTTTCACTAAGTTCCTTAGCAAATTTTGAAAGCTGTTGCACCTAATAATGATAAATGACCTGCCATCATTTATCAAATCCAGAACAGTACTCTATGCTGATGATACAACATTTCTGAACAGCAGTAATGATCTTAATAGCCTTAAAACATGTGTTACAGAGACAATTGAGCAAGCTTCACTCTGGTTTAAAGCAAATGGGTTCTTGCTTAATGAAAGCAAAACCCAGCAGATGGTATTTACTTTAAAAGACAAGTTTCCATCAGATGATCCTAGTTGTGTTAAATTTTTGGGGGTATATTTGGATGATAAACTTTCTTGGAATCCACATATTAAGTATATTAGCTGTAAATTGTCTAGGGTAATCTATTTGTTAAGGCGATTAATGCACTGTGTACCTAAAAATTATGTTAGAGTATCTTACTACTCATTTTTCCAAAGCATCATATCCTATGGCATTATTTTATGGGGAAACTCCACTTGTGTGCATGATATACTACTGCTGCAAAAGAAAGCTATTAGGATAATTACAGGCTCACCATACAAGGCTCATTGTAAACCTTTGTTTACTCAACAAAAAATCATGACAGTAATAAACCTATATATTTATTATGTTTTAATCTACACAAAAAAGAACTTACCTAAAGTAAAACGCAGGGCAAATATACATTGTTAAAGCACTAGGACATAGATAACATGAAAAGAAATACATGTTGATTCTTTCAAGTGCTTATCTCATTTTAAATTTATTACACTTTTTTCTCAGTTGCTGCGAGTATTCAAAGAAAACTAACATCTCTTGGGAAAAAATAGATATTCAGAAAAAAATAACTCAATACTTTATTTTACAACATTATTTTATTTCTTAGTAAATTTTATTTCACATTTTCTTTCTTACAACACAATATTTTTCAACAGGTTTATTTCTTAATCCCATATTCTAAGAGGGCAGAACAACGTTTAACAGATAAAAAGATATAGAAGACACTGACAAGAGAATAAATGTAGTAAAAATATAAGGGCCCAAACAAATTAACAACACAACATACAGACCTAGAAGGAACAAAAAATAAAAAAAGACAGTACATAAATATGTATTCTGTTAAGAGCAAAAGAATATCTAGGTTTACATAAAACAAATGAATCCAATTGGTCTGAAAACAGAAGTAAAGTCCAAACATATACTGAAAAAGGCTTTGTGAATGCAGTACAGGCACTCAGAAAGGCCAAGAACTCCAGATACCTCTGTCTGTACTTTGTGTAGACATCAAGGTTCAAACATTAATAATAATAAACAACATAACCTTGGCAATTATTAACTCTAATGTAGTAGGGATCAAGCATAGAATATTTAATGTCCCTCAAACAGCACAGTTTTTGTGTGTAAACTCCTCACACAACCTTTCTGGAATGTTTCTGTCACAGTCTTTCCTAAATGGTGATTTCTAATTTTAAAATACTCAAATAAAATCGATTTAATTAGAGCATTTCTGTGATTTTCTGTGGGCTCAAAGTCCATAATATGTTTGTTGATGGATTGAAAAACACTCAATCAACATCTGCCATAGCACATGAAACAAGAACCAGCATAACGTTTTTCTTTTGCAACATTCCCTTTGCCTGTTGCAACTGATAAGCTTGCTCTGATGCTTTGCAAAATTTAATAACGTCAGCAGAAGGCGTAACTAAACCTCCCACATTCTTTCTTCTGATTAGTCCAGTGTCACTGTCCACTGCCCCACACAAGGAATTTGCACATTCTACACAATGTACCGACTTAGTCAATTTACGCACAATGAATCCTGCTATGTATGCAACAACATTCCGTACATAATTTGACAATTGTTCAAATGAGACAGCAGGAATGCTGTATGAGTGATCATGAGAGACTGATGCAACATCTAGGCCTAACTTCTCTGAATTACAATTGATAACTGATGTAAATGGGTTAGATTGCATCACATCCAGTCCAGAAGATACACTGAGAATGGAACAATCTGCAGTATCCAAAGTAGATCCAAATTCTGACCCTCTTACCTGCTGATGGATAAGCAATCGTTTGTAGGCTGCTTTGAATTGAGCTGCTGTGGGATTGTTGTTATCACCACCATATCTTCTGATTGAGCTGAAAAATGTCTCTATGTGGTCCTGTAGCAATTTATATGTAAGCAAGAAATTTAGTTTTGGTTGAGAGCTGTCTGTGAGGAAAACATATAATTTTCTTAGGCTCTGTATACATACAAGACAGCCAAGGAAACCAGTCTTTCTGTTAGTATACAAAATAGATGGCCCATTAGCCTTAAGTCTCAGCTCCTGAATATATTTTTCCACTTCATCAAGAAATGGTAAAATATGGCCAGCTGTCTGCATTGACAGAGGTGATTTATACCCTTTGGACAGGAGATTCCTACTATTGAAACAATCAAAAAGGTTGTTCACTGTCCTTATAAATTTAACTGTATGTTCACAGCCTTTAAAGTCAGCTAGCTGCAAATCTTTGTCAAGGAATTCTAGGGCATTAGCTACGCTACCCTAAATGTTTGCACAGCAATCCTTACATTCATTTTATGACGGTACCACTCAACGTGTTTTCTTCTTCCTTTTTTAGCAGCCAGAAGTTTCTCCACTTTTTGCAGCTCATGTATTTTAATACATAATCCCATTTTATTGGATTTCTGTTTCCATCAAAAATGACAGCTTTACCAGCTAATGTATTGAGTATTAACTTGAACATGTGACATGGATCAAGGAATATGCAAACATCATCCTTACATAGAGGGTGTTTGAAAAAAGATTTCATTCTGCACGTTGAGAGACAGGCCCCTAGCTTGTCTACCATTGCGGTGTTTGCGTGAGCACCATCAAAAGTAACAGAAATTACTTCTACTCCAGCATCATATGTAAATTTCAATGCCTCCTTAAGTAGGTTTTATTTTTCAACAGCACCCAGGCCATTGGCTAAAAAGTAGCCAATTGGAATTTTCCATGAACCTTTAACAGCAGTCAACATGAATCTTAATGCCTCATTTGCAACAGGCAGTTTGTCATTGTCAAGATCTGTACCATAATCTCTGTAACCAATAAACTTATTTCCACAAAGTTCAACTTGCTTCCTTATGGCAATCTTATCAAATGACATGGCACAAAGCAGTTTCTTACCTTTGCTAATGAGTTCCTGACTCTTTATTCTAAGTGCTATTGCTGCTTCTTTACTGAAACCAGGATCCCCATCAACAACACTGTACCATTTTCTTAATGTTCGTGGATGTGGCAGTGATGTTTTAAAATTTTTCCTTACATAGCTATATGCCTTGCTACTGTAAAAATTTAGTGTCAGAGCAAAGGTCTGAAGAGCTGCTGGATACATATTTGCTTCTTTACCTTTACTGACACATTGGAGCAACTCCAAAGTACCAGGTGGCAGCATCTGATAGCAAAAAGCCACAATCATTTAAGCATAAGTATTCCAGCCTGCAATCAGTCATACATTTTAAACATGACAGGCATTGTAAATATACTTGCCTTTAGTAAATTAGCGAGGGATTCATTTATAACATGATTATTTTCAAGATTATTTATCAAAGATTTCAAAGACAAGACTTTCTTCTTCATCCCACGAGATGACCACTGCAAGTTCTTTAACTTTCTGGCTTTGACACTAATCTGCCGTCTTGCCACATGTATCACTTTTTCTGCTATGCCAGGAGTACGCAAATCGCTATTCAAAAAGTCCCCAGTATACCTGAAACTTTTGTTTTTCAGGGTGTTCATTTCCATATCGCATAATGTCACTGTAAACAAAACAAAAATGCATGTTTTGAGGTATAATTTGTGGGCGAAGCATGTCCGAAATGGCACTTAACGTAATGTGCTACCGTTCTAATCTATTACAATATTTTACTAACTCGCAGTTGTTACACACATTCTAACAACATTCAGACTTACAGGCATTGGAAGCACAGATTTCAGAAGATGAGGCATCATCTAACGAACGCCTTCTAGTGTGTGATTTACGGAGCATAGGCCTCTTCGATTTCGTATGCTCCGGAAAATCGAAAAGTGTTGGGATAGCATCACTATTTAGCCAATTCCCTCCAGTCTTAGCCCTATAAAAACATCAGGTTTAAAAATGACAGACATTGTAAATACAAATTATAAATATACATTGTAAATAATAACTAACCTATCAAAACATTTCTCCTCGAAGAGCTTCGAGCAAAGGCGCGTATGTGCAGATGGCTTAAAGTTTTTCCGCTTCAGGGCCTGTATCCAAAGCTGCCTTCAGTTTTCATCCTTAGGGAACCTATGAGTAGGAACGAGAAACAGTTATACTTACTTCCGTAACTGAATTATCACAGATACTTTCCAAAATGTAGTATGAGTCTGCCTTTACAGGCACCACTTTCAACACTTTAATTTACATGATACTCTATTTCAAGTGTAAAAAACATATAAAAGACACTTCAGCAGATTTCAATAAATGCATCTGCACTATCATAGAAACACTTACACGTGAAATGTAATGCCATTTCCCCCGACAAAACGCTGAGTACAGCCATAAGCGCAACACGAAACAACTACGTTTTGCCAACATTCACGTGACTTCAGCCCAGAGATGTTACATCCACGAAAATGACATCAGGGCCAGTCTATTATATTTATGGTCGAAGTTGTGTAACCAAATGATGCTGGGGTTTGACAAGCAGTACTCCCACTCTTCCGCCCTTGCACACGGCAACTGCAGTTTTCATTTCTTTGTTGTCCAATGTGCTGAACTGCTTTGCCAGCTAGTAGGCAACCAGCTGCCAATGGAGATCGCATTCTGGTTGTGTTATTTTCCAGTCACAGTGCCACAATGGAAGGAAATGGCTGGGATATGCACATCAGGAAGCTATGCTGATGATAGAAAGATAAAGCTTTTATCTCATATTGCAAGTAAATTGGTAATTTGTTCCACAGTTGCATGCCTGAAATGAAGGAGATGGGAAAAAAATTAGTTTTGTGCAAAGCAGTGTATCCTGTCTGGTATTACTATAATAATAATAATAATAATAATAATAATAATTTTATTGTCTTTAAGCCATTACAGCAATAGACAAAGTCATACATATAATACAATACAGTACAGTACATGCTATAGAAGGACAGAATTGTTAAGAACTTTACAGTTTAATATCACAGGTCATGAAATCATTTACATTGTAGAATGGGTTTACAACTAACCAGTCATAAAGTGTTTGTTTGTATTGTTGCTCTGGTAAATTTTGTATACCTTGTGGAAGTTTGTTAAACAATTTGTGGCCCATAAGTTCATAACTGTTAACTGATTTTGACAGTCTGTGGTAGGGCGTATAGATAGAGCTGTTTGTCCTAGTGCTGTAACAATGTATATTTGCCCTGCGTTTTACTTTAGGTAAGTTCTTTTTTGTGTAGATTAAAACATAATAAATATATAGGTTTATTACTGTCATGATTTTTTGTTGAGTAAACAAAGGTTTACAATGAGCCTTGTATGGTGAGCCTGTAATTATCCTAATAGCTTTCTTTTGCAGCAATAGTATATCATGCACACGAGTGGAGTTTCCCCATAAAATAATGCCATAGGATATGATGCTTTGGAAAAATGAGTAGTAAGATACTCTAACATAATTTTTAGGTACACAGTGCATTAATCACCTTAACAAATAGATTACCCTAGACAATTTACCGCTAATATACTTAATATGTGGATTCCAAGAAAGTTTATCATCCAAATATACCCCCAAAAATTTAACACAACTAGGATCATCTGATGGAAACTTGTCTTTTAAAGTAAATACCATCTGCTGGGTTTTGCTTTCATTAAGCAAGAACCCATTTGCTTTAAACCAGAGTGAAACTTGCTCAATTGTCTCTGTAACACATGTTTTAAGGCTATTAAGATCATTACTGCTGTTCAGAAATGTTGTATCATCAGCATAGAGTACTGTTCTGGATTTGATAAATGATGGCAGGTCATTTATCATTATTAGGAAAAGGAAAGGGCCCAGCATGGATCTCTGCAGAACACCTACCTCAACTTGTTCTATACTGGACATTTCTTTCCCAACACAGACGGCTTGCTTACGGTTTTGTAAATATGATCTTAATAGCTTAAGGCTGTTACCTTTAACACCGTAAAAGTCCATTTTTTTCGAGTAGTAGTGTATGTTCTACACAGTCAAAGGCTTTGCTTAGTTCACAAAAAGTCACTTGGGCAAAGCATTTATTTTCAAATACTTGATGGATGTATTTAACAACATTGTCTATGCCATCAATGGTTGACAGGTTTTTCCTAAAGCCATACTGTGATCCATTTATTAATTCTATGTTATCAAAGTAAACAGATAATTGTTGGTAAATTATGCATTCTAGAACTTTTGAGAAATCTGGGACTATGGATATTGCCCTGTAACTTGAGACAGAATTTTTATCTCCTTTTTTATGTACTGGAACTACCCTAGACAGTTTAAGCTCATCAGGGAAAAAACCCTCCAGTATACACTTGTTTATACAATATGTTAGGGGGTACACTATACAGTCTATTACTTTCTTAAGCATGTTACAAGACACGTCATATATGTCTACACTGTCTGATGATTTTAACTGCTTCACTATTCTTAACACAAAACCAGGTGAGACCTCAGAAAAATTGAAGGTATTTGTGTTTGTTGATGACCTCGCAATATTTTTTGACATTAACTGTGATGAGCTGATTTCAGGTTTAATTATAGCACTTCCTACTTCTTCAACTGATTTAATAAAAAAGTCATTAAATTCGTGGGGAGAGATACTAATTTTGTCAGTTCTTTTATCTTTGGCGACACTATTTATTAGAGTCCATGCTGCTTTGCACTTATTGGTGGATTTCTCAATACTTCTGAGATTGTGTGCTTGTTTGGCTTCCACAATTGCTTTTTTGTACTCATTCCTAGATCTAACATAGGCTAGTTTAGCGTGGTTGGTTTTCAGATTTTTGTAAATATTGTACAAAAACTTAACTTGATTTTTCATAGTAGACAGCTGTTTTGTGTACCATGTATTTTGTCTATTTGGAACTTTTGCTTTTAGGACTCTGTCAGTTACTTTGCATTTCTTTATTGGTATGCAGTCATTAAAGTGTCCCAAAAATGCTTTGAGAAACCTATCAAATAGTACCTTTGCTGGCAGATAATTGCTTAGAGTATAATGTGTCTCATCATAACACAGGCCAAACCAATCTCTGTTAGAAAGGGACGTACAAAACCTGTCAATTTTCTCATCTGTGGCTGGTCTAGTGACCACAACTTCTGGGACAAACTTATTCACATAACTCTTATCAAGAGGGAACCTACTTGTATAATTTAAAGATACTGAATCATGATCAGAATATGGAAATACTGTCACAAAACATGGTTCTTCTGTTGTTTTAAAATTTACAAAAATATTATCAAGATATGCATGTTCTCTTGTAGGTTTGTTATTGACTGAATGTAAGTTGCACTGTCTTAGAAGGTTTTGGAGTTCAGTGACAGTACATGAAATGAGAAGGTGTTGAGAAGAGTGAGGGAAGAGAGAAATTTTAATGGTAATCAGGAAGAGGAAATACAATTGGCTTGGACACTGGACAAGAAGAGATTGTTTACTGATGGAAGCTATGGAAGGAATGGTGGAACAGAGAAGAAGAGGACACAGAAGATACTGGATGGTGGATAATATAAAGGTAGGAAACAGTTATAAGAAAATAAAGAGGGAAGCAAATGACAGGACTGCGTGAAGAGCTACATGTGGAGGCCTGCCCCAGGGCAGAACACTAATGATGACAAGTCCCACAACACAGGCCTCTTCCTAAACTGTATACCAGATTTTCTTATATCAAAGTCTGTAATGACAGCAAGATTCTTCTGTAGAAATGTAGCAACAAATAAATAATCAAATATGAAATATCCGCACAGGTGGACCAGTGCCAACAGGTGACCATTCATGGGCAGTCTAATGTGCGCATTG
Source organism: Schistocerca americana (assembly GCF_021461395.2). Lineage (NCBI taxonomy): Eukaryota > Metazoa > Arthropoda > Insecta > Orthoptera > Acrididae > Schistocerca > Schistocerca americana. The sequence continues at coordinate 65,035,813 of NC_060128.1, read as the reverse complement.
CCCCTTGCTACTGCATACAAGTTTGGCCACAACAGCTCACTGGCTGGAGGATGGTCACATGACAAAGTATTGTCAGACAGAGTGGCTGGTCACAGTTCACTGCGTACACATTGCACATTTGTCTTCCGTGTAAACTTGTCCACATCAGATCAGCCGGAAGTCTGCCTGTGGCTGTGACCACACTAGTGCATCAGTCCGCTTAGGTTTAAGCTATCTAAACAACAGCCTGAGGACTCTCACCGCAAAGTGGCACACATGACAAAAATTAAAAATGTCTTTATTTTAAAACTGTGACACAGCCCTCTTACGATTGTTAAAGACTTTGGCGTAATTAGTTTTCATGGTTTTTTTGGCTGCTTCTGTCAGCAGCTGATGTGAATTATATCATTGAGGCTTTCGTGGCCACTTGACATATTGTCTGCTGGCTTTTCCTTGGCTAGAGACTATTTACAAACCAACCAAGATGATCAGAGGGAGTCTCATATTGGTAAAGGACAAAAGGAACTCACTTCAAATGTCAGGAATATACTACATACCTTGTGCAGGTGGAAGAGTGAAGGTGAGAATGAGTAGATCATCCACCAACACCAGGATCAAATAACATAAACAGTAACACAAGTTCTGACCAGCGGAGAAATCAACTGAGGTAGAGCACATTCTGTGTGAGACTAACCACATAATAAAATTTGTCAATATGGAAGTTCTTACTGTGGAGAAGAGATAGCATGCAAGCCTGTTCATACAGTCTGTGGAAGAAAGCATTTTGCAGAGATATGGCTTAGTCACAGCCTAGGGTATTGTTTGCAAAATGAGTTCAGGTTTCCTTCCATGTACTGTCATTTACAAGTAATGTCTAGGGGTCCTAGTCCCTTGCATCCTTTACACATGCCCAAACCATTTCAGTAATGCACTGAGTGATATTTCCTCCACTGCGCAACTCACTCGCCTGTCATTCCTAACACACTCATTTCTAATTGGTCTTGTCTTGTCTTTTGCATAGCAGCTCAGAAAAAAATTATTCTCCATGCTTGTAGTTTGCTGATGTCTCTTTTCAATAACTTACAGGTCTCCAATATGTACATCATCACTGGCAGAAAGAATGACTTGAATATCCTTTGTTTAGATTTTACGGGAACTGCTTTATTGCACATGAGATTTTGAATTTGGTACAAGAACTTGGGGCCTTTTGCCACTCTAGCATTCCCTTGGCCCTTGGTTTGATATAATACTTCCAAGATAACTGAAGCTGTCTACACATTCGATAATTTCTCCACGAAGCGTGAGACTACATTGGTAGGGTGTTCTGGTCAATTTCATTGCTACTATTTTCTTCTTGCTCATAGTTACCTTTTACTCATCAAATTTGTTAGTACGGCACTCTAGTTTTCTCTGAATCTCTTTGTCTGTCTTTCCACATGTGGCATCATCATCTGCAGGAACTAACGCATTTAAATACCCAGGTCGTAGAGCTTTAGTTTCCTTACTAATTACATCCACGAGTGCAATGAAAAGCAGTGGAGGCAGTGCACTGTCTTGTTGTATGCCTCTCTTTGTTTGGAATCATTCTCATTTACCATTTCCTGCCCGTACACTGCCTTCACAGCTTTTGTACAGTGACTGGATTTTTTGAACTAAAGCTGTATCAGTGAGCATGAAATCAATGAAGATGCAGTGACACAAGTGAGACCAGAGCAAACAATACAGATCTGTTTAACCTACAATGCAATGAATATCTGGTGACAGTTGAAAACATGTGCTAGACCAGGGCCCAAAACATGACTTCCTGCTTTATGCAAACACTCATGTTAACCATTAGCCTATCTGAGCACACCTCCAGGCCTGATTGGAACTGATGTTTCCATCAATAAGTGGAACCAGAGGTTTCACCAGGGGGTGTTAAGAGTAGCAATATGAATTGTCATGACATATTAATTACACCTCTGTTTCAGCATTTCTGAATGGTTTGCACTGATATAATGGCATAAGAGAGTAGAAGAACAGGTAGAAAGTACAGTTGACGACTACCAAGTGGAATTCAGGAAGGGAAGAGGTTGTGTAGAACAGATATTTATCCTGAAGCAACTGATAGAACATAGGGCCTTAAAAAGCAAAAAGACAGTAATAACCTTCGTGGACTTCACAAAGGCATATGACTCCATCGACAGACAGACTCTTGTTAGGATCCTGAAGAACAGAGGACTTGATGGAACTACACAAGAACCCATAAAAGAAATTCTGACAGACACAAAAGCAAAGGTGAGATTCAGAGGAGCACTCTCAGAAGAATTTTAGATCAAGACTGGTGTTAAACAGGGAGAAGGATTGTCACCATTGTTGTTCAATATAGCTCTGAACGAAGTGACCAGGCAGTGGAGAGCAAAAACGAGGAAATGGAAATACCAAAGACCCATGTGGGGGAAAAAAAGGACAACAGGGCTCAAGTGGACTGCCTAGCCTTTGCAGATGACAAAGCAATAGTAAGTGAGACAGAAGAAGATGCAAAGACACAACTTGACAACTTAAGTAAGGTAGCCGGAAAGGTGGGGCTGAAGATCACCTATAACAAGACAAAGACATTAAACACCACTGCAAACTGGGAAACACCGGAAGGCACTGTGCAGATGGTGGATAAATTTAAATACCTGGGAGAATTTATAACAGGAAGGAATAGGAGCAAGGAGGGAATAGCAGAGAGGATAAAGAAGATGAGGTCAGCCTTCTGCATGACGAGAGAGGTATACAATAAAAAGAATATATCCACAGAGGCAAAGATAAGCCACTACAAGGCAACAGTGAGGAATGCAGTATCATATGCTGCTGAGACGATGATACTAGGAAGAAATGGGGTAGAGCAACTAGAGAAAGAAGAGAGGAAAATACTGAGAAAAATATTAGGTCCCAAAAGAGGTGGAGAGAGGTGGATGCAAAGACCTAGGGAAGAATTGTACCGGAACATGAGAACAATATCCGAGGAAATCAGACTCAAAAGGGCAAGGTTTGCTGGGCATGTAGTTAGGATGAGTATGGACAGAATGATGAAGAGAGTGTGGAAAACAACAGGGAGGACAAGGGGAAAGACAGGAACCAAGCAGATTGTTGAACTTCGGAAGGACTGGTTGGAATTGGGGATCAATGTCGAAGGAAAGGAAAATTGGAGGAACAAATATACACCGACATATATGCCGGAGATCAATGACAGAGAAGAATACAGGAAAAGATTAGAATGTCACCAGTGGAGCCGGCAGGAGAAACGGAAACTGAAGATCTCGGAAGAAGAGCGGGAGAGGAGAAAAGAAAAAATGAAGAGGTTCTGGGAGAAGAAGAGGAAAATGCAGTCCACGAAGGGGCTACCCGTGGTCCTACAGAGGTCGTAACGCAAAAAGAAGAAGAAGAAGAAGAATGGCACAATCATTGATTTCAACCCCACTGATCCACTCATTTCATTTCACTTTTACTTCAGTTCATATACATTGTCCAGTCACGTTAATGTGATCACCTGTCAAAAGCTTGAATAATCATGTTTTCAGTGCGGACTGCTCTGAGACATTGAGGAAGAGAGTAAATGAAGTTCTGGAAGGTACCGACAGAGATGTGAAGAAATACTGACTGCAGTGTCAGGGGCAGCTGCACTAGGTTTCTCGGTCGAAGATCCGTGACACAAACAGCCCATTCGAGGTGGCCCCACAAATTCTCAATTGGATTTAAATACAGGAAGTGTGGTGGATAATGGGGTATGGTAAACTCATCCTGATGCTCTATGAACCACATATGTACGCTGTGAGCTGTATGACATGTTGCATTATCCTATTGGTAGATACTATCACTCTGAGGAAAAACAAACAGCATGTGGGGGAGGACACGGATAGATGCATATCTGTGCTGATACATTGTGCATTCCAGAATGATGAGATCTACCCAGGGAATGCTACAAAAACATTCCTGAGACCATAACGCTCTCTTTTCCGTACTGAAATCTTCCAGAGATTGTTGCACAGGGCATTTGCTTTCAAACATTGCATGCCGTACACACAAACGGCCATCTGTCCAATGGAGCATAAAATGTGATCCAACTGAAAAGGTCATTTGCCACCACTCACTGGATGTGTGGTGCATGCGTGCAAACCCCACCCTTCATCACCAATAAATAGCAGTCAGCACAGATGCATGAACCGCACTCCAGCTGCGGAGGCCCATACATACCAATGTTTGCTGAATGGTCATTCAGAAGACACTGCTGGTCGCCCCCCAGTTCATCTGCGCCATCAGTTGCTCAACAGTAGCATGTCTAATCGGCTGTACGTATCTCCACAGCTATCATTTAAGCCATGTCATCTATGCCTCATGGTGCACCACTGCTGCCTTGGTGCCCATTTTGGATAGCATCATTTTGCCATGGCAGTACACAGTCAGTTTAAAAACTTTGCCATTTTGGGCAGGTGTCCACCATTGGCCCAAACACCAATGATCTACATCTATATCTACACCTACTAGGATACTCTGCAAATCACACTTACATACCTGCAGAGGATTTATCATACCACCTACTCAATAATCCTCTATTATTCCAATCTCGAACAGCGTGCGAAAAAAACAGACCTTTATCTTTCTGTGTGAGCTTCGATTTTCCTTATTTTATTAAGATCATTATTTCTCCCTATGTAAGTCAGCGCCAACAAAATATTTTCACATTCTGAGGAGAAAGTTGGTGATTGAAATCTTGTCAGAAAATTTCATCACAAAGAAAAATGGCTTTGTTTTAATGATGTCCACCCCAAATCCTCATTTGTGTCAGTGACACTCTTTCCCCTATTTCACGATAATACAAAATGTGCTGTCGCTCTCTGAACTTTTTCGATGTACTCGGTTAATCCTGTCCGGTAAGGATTCCAGAATACGTAACAGTACTCCAAAAGAGGGTGGACAAGTGTAGTGTAGGCAGTCTCTTCAGTAGATCTGTTATATTTTCTAAGTATTCTCTCAATAGAACACAGTCTTTGTTTTGCCTTCCCCACAATATTTTCTATGTGTTCTTTCCAAACCACATTGTGTGTAATTGTAATTCCTAGGTATTTAGTTGAATTTGTAGCCTTTTGATTTGACTGATTCATTGTGTAACCGAAGTTTAACAGATTTCTTTTAGCACTTATGTGGATGACCTCACACTTTCCACTATTTAGGGTCAATTGCCAGCACCACACAGATATCTTTTATATCATTTTGCAATTTATTTTGATCTTCTGATTACTTTACTAGATGATAAACTACAGCATCATCTGCATACAACCTAAGATGGCTGCTCAGATTGTTTCCTGAATCATTGATATAGATCAGGAACAGCAGAGGGCCTATAACGCTATCTTAGGGAATGCCAGAAATCACTTCTGTTTTACTCGAAGACTTTCTGTCAGTTACTGCAAACTGAGACCTCTCTGATAGGAAATCACAAATCCAGTTGCATAACTGAGACAATATTCCATAAGCACACAATTTCACTACAAGCTGCTTGTGTGGTACAGTGTCAAAGCCTTCTGGAAATCTAGAAGTACAGAATCAATTTGAAATCCCTTGTTGATATCACACAGCACTTCATGTGTGTAAGGAAGCTAGTTATGTTTCACAACAATGATGATGTTGTCGGTAGACCATGGTCACGTTGATGTGACTGGACCATGTATATCTCTTCTGGCAAGGTAAATTGTGCTCCTCCAGCAGGTTCATTCCTCAGTGCTGCTATTTCAGCATACTGCATGAGAGAACCTATGATGGTAGTATTTAGGAGGAATTTGAGAAAACATAAGTGACAATGAAAGTTCGAATCAAACCTGGAGGTTTATTCATATAGCTTGTGATCAACACGGTATCTGAATCCTGGTATGGCATCAAATCTCATTCAATCATTAGGTTTCTGAATATGTACAGTTGTTTTTTTATTTTTCTTCTTGTGTTAAGGGATTCTAGGAACCACATTCCAATTCCAGTTCATAAACTTTTATTACTCTTTTCTGTTCTTCCAGTATTACTTCACTGTTTCACTATGGAAATTTTTCCTGTCTTCAAACGACTTTATGCCAGTTTTCTTTACCTTCACCCTAGGAATCCTACGAGTTTTCAAACTTTTCCCCTAAAAACCTCTTTGGAATGCTTCTTCTTCTCTTCTCAAGCCTCTCCTACCCTCTTGAATCAATGTGGTTGTTAATTTCCTTTCCGTAAGATACTTGAGTATCTTCTTGGTGAATGTATTGTTATCCATACTGTAAGTACATAAAAAAATAGTAATCTCATTTTCCTTATTGTTGCTACTATGTTTTCAGTGTTCTGATAAATTTCATCATTACTTCTTAATTTTGAAAATGCAGCATTTGTCTGAGGACCTAATATTTTCTACATAATTCTTCTTTCTAATATTTCTAATTTATCAAGCATATAACTGAATATTAGGTATTCATTGTCATACAGGCATTCTGGTTTCACTTCTGTGCTGTAGTGTTTTATTTTAAGTTTTTAAGATAACCACTTTTTGCTGTGGATAGTCTTAGTTATACCACATACTTTTCCAATCTTGTGTATCCTTTCCTCTAAAGCAGATTTTTCTAACCCATTTTCTTGAATAGTCTCCTCCAAATATTAGAATTTTTTTACCTTCTCTCTTTGCTCAATATCTGTTGTTAAATATTTTGGAGCTCTAGCATAAGTTGGATTCCTTACCTTTTTCAATCCAAATTCTTACAATTTTCTCCATGACATAGTTGAAAAGAAGTGGAGATAAACCACCACCTGGCCTGAAAACTATATTTATTTTGAAAGGTTGTATGGCAATGCACTACAGTGTGTATGCACCTACCACCCATCTGCTCCAACAGATGTCAGCAGCAGATGACATGTTACACAGTGCTAGATCGGGCAATGAGCAAAAGCAGACCCAAAAGTCGGAGTCTCTCTCTGCCATGCACTTCCTTGCTGCAGTTCGGTGGTTTTTCCCAGAAAGGCACGAGGCAGGAACTGCTTCCTGACAGTCCTTCCCGTGCCGACACCGAGCAATTTGCATCTTTGTTTACACAAGATAAAGTTTTTCTGGGCATTAATTCCAGAGTGTTTTGTGTTAGAAGAATGAATTTTGACAGCTTTCTTTAGCAGTACTTCACATAGGTATGACTGAACTGAAGACAATGTTGATGAGGCAATACCGCATTCCTTGGCTGAAATGTAATAGCTGACATTGGCAAACCTTATTGTGAGCTAGTGGCAGAGTGCTTCATTTACTCTTTATACAGCTCAAGTTTTGCAATCAGTCCTTACACATCATGAAGTAGCTTCATTTTTGCAGCTTTCTACCTCCACTCACATAGTCCCTTGTATTAATGTCTACAGTCTGACGGACCGTATCACTCTTGCCATGCATATTGTCAAAGGACTGCATGTGTGTGCTAGCATGGGACTGTCCTTCCAGTGATAACCAGTCATTTCCTTTTCTGTGGTAGTGAGAGGGTTTAACTGCATTGCCTTATTCGTGTTGTAATTATTATAGAGTAAAGTCACGCGTAGTTTATCCTTTCACCTGCCTGTTTCCTTTGTGTCTCGTGTATGTTACTGTGTTAGTATGTACTGTAACTTCACAGATAGCACACTATTTGCCTAATTACTGTAGTAAGAGTACTTAATTGTACTGTTTCTGTCACTCATGATAAAGCTCAGAGGAAATTCACCAGTGGTCACTTAATCCAAGTCCTCTCATATTATGAGAACACAATAATGTATTGTTGTCACTATAACACTGTGTGTGTCCAGTCTGGTTATAGCTACATGCTGACATATTTGTCTTAGTTACACAGAGCAGCACGAGTGTGTTTTCAAGCTATTTTTATCTTAGAAATTTCCCAATTATTCTTGTTTACTGTTTTCCAGTAAGTGCTTGTGAAGAATGTCTTCTTAAATTTAATTCTGGAAGGATTACAAGGATGCTCTGATTCATTCTTGTTGCAGATGTTGGGACTAACCAGAACCCTAGACCCCAATTCTTCCGTAAAGCATTTCTTTTGTATGTTACCATCTGGGGTAGTGCTTTCCTTTAGTGGACTTTCCATTTTGCAATTTAAATTATACAGGGTGATTCAAAAAGAATACCACAACTTAAGGAATTTAAAACTCTGCAACGACAAAAGGCAGAGCTAAGCACTATCTGTCGGCGAATTAAGGGAGCTATAAAGTTTCATTTAGTTGTACATTTGTTCGCTTGAGGCACTGTTGACTAGGCGTCAGTGTCAGTTGATGCTAACATGGCAACCGCTCAACAGAAAGCTTTTTGTGTTATTGAGTACGGCAGAAGTGAATTGACGACAGTTGTTCAGCGTGCATTTCGAACAAAGTATGGTGTTAAACCTCCTGATAGGTGGTGTATTAAACGTTGGTATAAACAGTTTACAGAGAATGGGTGTTTGTGCAAAGGGAAAAGTTCTGAATGGCCGAGAACGAGTGATGAAAATGTAGCACGCATCCAGCAAGCATTTGTTCGCAGCCCAGGAAAATCGACTCGCAGAGCTAGCAGAGAGCTGCAAATTCCACAATCAACTGTATGGAGAGTCCTACGAAAAAGGTTAGTTATGAAACCTTATTGTCTGAAATTGGTTCAAGCACTGTCTGCAGCTGATAAGATTAAAAGAATCGATTTCTGTGATTTTATCCTTGCTCAAATGGAAACAGATGAATCTTTCGTTTCAAAGATTGTGTTTAGTGATGAAGCAACTTTCCACACTAACGGGAAAGTCAACCGTCACAATGTCTGTATATGGGGCACTGAGAATCCGCGGGAAACAACTCAGTATGAACGTGAATTGCCTAAGGTGAACGTTTTCTGTGCCATTTCAGCCAATAAAGTTTTTGGTCCCTTTTTCTTCGAAGGTGCTACTGTAACTGGACTACAGTATCTGGAGATGTTAGAGAATTGGCTGTTCCCTCAGCTCGAACAAGAAGCACAACAATTCATATTTCAGCAGGATGGAGCGCCACCACATTGGCACTTATCTGTGCGTAACTACCTGAACGTCAACTACCCGAGGCGATGGATCGGCCGCCAGGCAGCCCGTGACAGAGCACTTCATCACTGGCCCCCAAGAAGCCCTGATATTACCCCCTGCGATTTTTTCTTATGGGGGTATGTTAAGGATATGGTGTTTCGGCCACCTCTCCCAGCCACCATTGATGATTTGAAACGAGAAATAACAGCAGCTATCCAAACTGTTACGCCTGATATGCTAGAGAGAGTGTGGAACGAGTTGGAGTATCGGGTTGATATTGCTCGAGTGTCTGGAGGGGGCCATATTGAACATCTCTGAACTTGTTTTTGAGTGAAAAAAAAACCTTTTTAAATACTCTTTGTAATGATCTATAACAGAAGGTTATATTATGTTTCTTTCATTAAATACACATTTTTAAAGTTGTGGTATTCTTTTTGAATCACCCTGTATATTGGATTGGCAAGGTGGAGTTGTATTTTATTTTGTTTAATATACACCAAACTACTCAAAAATGACACATGTAAAACAGAAAAATGAAGTTGCAAAACAAATATATGGTAATAAACAAAAAGTATAAACTTACAGCAAGTAATAAGTAATTTATTTGCGTGAAACATGTAATTACATGCATAGCAATTGGTAGTACAATACAACAATACAATTTAATTTTACTTTATAATAGGAACTGAAAGAATGTAGTCCAAATTATTTGACATAATAATACTTTAAATTTTAGTTTCTAAAGTAGGCTAAAGAAGCACTGCTCAATGAGCCACAATTTTAGATGTTTTTTGAATGTCTCTCCAGTTATTCCCTTCAGTCTGCTGGCAGTGCATTGAAGTATTTTGCTCCATTAATATATGGACTTTTTGCTGTTTTTTTCGGTCTTCTGTGTATCATATGGTAATTTTTTACTTGTCTAGTATTGTGATCATGAATTTCTGCATTACGACTTGTATACTTCTTATCTTCTACAGTTAATACTACTGTTTCAAACATATATGTAGAATAGATAGTCAGAATTATAAATTCTACAAACAATCCATTACACGATGTTCTAGCATCTTTTTTGCCTAATATTCTCAAGCCTCTTTTCTGGAGTTTAAATACTCAGTCTACATCAGTTTTGGAAGCCCTACCCCACAATGAAAGACCATATGCTAGAAATGGATGTATTAAACGAGAATACATCATCCTTATTGTTTGGGTATTGATGTATGGAGCTATTCTTCTTAAAACATATAGGCTAGTGCACATACATTGTCAATTTGTTGTGTCCATAGCAGTTTGCTATCTATGCATATACCTAGGAATTTACACTCTCTGCAGATTTTCCCTAAAATATTACTATCTTGAGACTCAATACAAGTTTGTAAATCACCAACATTGAGGGGAATTATATTTGTTTTTTGTAATAGATTGTAATTTTCAAACTTTTCCTGTGCAATATCTATAATTTTTTTTACCTCTATGCCAAGATTAAGAATATCATTTCCCCAACAAAGGCCTGAAGTGTCATCTGCATACATTGTAATGAAGGTATCATTTTTTTTCTATCTTCGGGAAGTCATTAATGTAACATATAAAAAGGAAGGGACCAATTATCGATCCCTGGGGCACACCAAATTTAATATTCCTGACCCTTGACGTATAACTTTTTAATGTTTCTCCATTATTGTGTGAGACTGAGGTACACTGTCTTCTGTTTTTTAAATGTGATGTGATGAGGTGCAATAGCTTTCCACTTATGCCATCTGTGGCCAGTTTTGATAGAAGTACCTTATGATCAACCCTATCAGAAGCCTTTCATAGGTCTAGGAAAACTCCAGCTACTTGCATGCCTTCATCAATTTTGTCAAGAGCTTTCAGCATAAATTGAAGTGTTGCAGTCTTTTTATTTATTTATTTATTTCGTGTTCCATAGACCCATATGGGAACATATCCCTGGATATAGAACGAGTCAAGGTTTTTTACAGATTATGGTTTTGTGCACAGATACATTGATCTTATCATTAGATTAAAGAAACTGTGAAGTTTAGCATATACCCTTACATATTAGTTAAGATACAGGACATCTGAAAAAATATACAATCATACATAAATATGGGTATTGTTCTTAAGTTATACAGGCATCATATACAGACATACATAAATTTGGGTATTGTATTAAGTTACACTGTACTTACACAGTATGATTAATCAATTGTAGAGGTCACACAGTAAGGTTTAAGCACAAACAAGATATTCTATGTGTTTTTGCTACGAAATTCATCAATACTGTAACAAGATTCATCTAAAAGGAACTGATTCAGATTTTCTTTAAACTTTGGCATGTTTCCAACCAGACCTTTAATGTGCGGTGGGAGGGCATTAAAAATCTTGGTGCCACTGTATAAAACCCCCTTCTGGACCATGCTTTTCGTTTTTAGCTCATAATGGATATTCAGTTTCCTTAGGGTGTTATAACTGTGGTGTGAGCTACTGATTTTGAATAAGTTGCTATTTTTTTAAACAAAGCACATCAGGGAAAAAATATATTGGGCAGGTGTTGTAAGGATTTGTAGAGCTCTAAACAGATCCCTGCACGAGTGCCTAGGATGTACTCCACACATAATTCTTATTGCTCGCCACTGTGCATGGAACACTTTTTTTGCTATTGGTTGATTTCCCCAAAATATTATACCATAGGCCATAAGTTGGTGGAAATAGCCAAAATATGCAGTTTTTATTGTGCTCATTTCCCTAGTGTCTGAAATTATTCTTAAGGCACAAGATGCTGAGCTAAGCCTTTTGCACAGATCTTGAATATGGTGGTGCCATTTTATTTTGCTATCTATATGTAGACCCAAGAATCTGGAGGACTCAACCTTCAAAATCTCGTGCTCACCCATTTTTAGGTTCATTTCATTAGTAACATTTGTGTTAGAAGAGAAATGAATGTAATTTCTCTTTTTTAGGTTGACTGTAAGGCCATTGGTTTCAAACCAGAGCAGTGGGCCCAATACTGAGCCTTGAGGTACTCCTGCAGCAATGGAGCCCCATTCTGAAGATACCTGGCCACCATGCAGTCCTTCCACGATTACTTTCTGCTTTCTACCACACAGATAGGATTCAAGCCACGTGCCTACGGTTCCGCCCATTCCTAGGGTCTTGGCTTTACTCGAGAGAATATGGTGACTTACACTGTCAAAAGCTTTTGACAGGTCACAAAATATACCAACCATCATCATTATTTATGGCTTCTTTAACATTGTCAAGAAAGGCATGTATTGCATCCACGGTTGATACCCCTTTCCGAAAGCCAAACTGGCTACTGCTGAGGATGTTATATTTACTAAGATGCTCAACCATTCTGCTATGCATCAATTTCTCTGGTACCTTGGAGAAAACTGAGAGTAATGAAATTGATCGATAGTTTGTAGCCTCAGTCTTTTCTCCCTTTCCATAAATTGGTCGTTTAAGCCCATATTTTAGCCTGTCGGGAAAAACACCTTCTTCCAATGATGTATTACTAATATGGCAGAGGACTGTACGTATTTCTTTACAACAGTATTTCAGTAACTTGCTGGAAATGTTGTCAACTCCAGCAGAATTTTTACATTTTAAAGACGTAATTATTTTTTCTAATTCTATCACTGTAGTTTTTCGAAGATGCATCTCATCTATTTTGTTAGTTAAGGTGTTATACAAGTATTCTGTAGCTTTCTTTACAGAACCCTGGCATCCCATTTGGTTGGTGACTGTTAGGAAATGATTTTTAAAGATATTAGCCACCATTTCGGGAGCATCCACCGAGGGGCTCCCAGTTCTTAAGCTAATCACTTCTTTGGCAGATAGGCTTTTCCCCATCTCGCTTTTAACATATTTCCATATGGTTTTCACTTTGTTATTTGATTTGTCAATTTCCTTTTTTAGGTACATACTTTTAGATTTCTGTCTTGGTGCTACGACCTCTTCAGAAACCATGCTGAAAATCTCCCAGGATATTGTGCTTATTATAATGCTCTGACATATATTTCAGAATTATTTTTTCAATTAACTTGCTAAAAACGGAAGTTAAAGCGAGTGGTCTGTAATTTTCTACATATTGTTTATCACCTTTCTTGTAGAGAGGTTTAACAATGGCTAATTTTAGTATGTCAGGGAACACTCCTTCTTTTAAGACACTATTTATTAGAGGCACCAAAGGATATGCTCGATTGTTTTCACACTGTTTAAGTAAAAATGGAGAAATTTCATCCCAGCCAGTGAATTTTTTGTTTTTACATTCTCCGATGAGCTGCAAAATATCCTTGATTTCAAGTTCATGGAGTTGATTAGCTTCAGAATTGTCCTCACCAAGACTCCCAACAGGTACTTTATCTGTGGTACAAAAGTCAGATTCTATGATCTCTATGAAATAGTCATTAAAAATATTACTGATCTCTTGAGGATTGGTGACATCAATATTGTTAATAGATATCTGTATGTTGATATTACCTTTTAATTTTGTTTTATAGTCTCTTATTTCATTTACTATTGACCAGCAGGTCTTGGAGATATAATCTCAATTTTGTATTTTCAAGTTAATCTTTTCAGCCTTCAGTCTTTTGACTTGCTTACAGAACTGGTACTTGTATTGTTTGTATTTATCCTTGTGCTCATTGTTTTTGGTCTCTCTTTGTATCATATACATTTCTTCCATTTTTTATTTCAGTTCTTTGGTAGAATTATCAAATCCCACAGGTCTTGACCATCTTGCCTTATTCTTTATAATATTTATCTTTCTGATGGGAATAGTATTATTTAGATGATAAGATAATGCATCTAGAAAGGCACCCCATTTATTATTCACTCCTTCAGCTTGAAATACTAGATGCCAAGATTCATGACCAAGGCTCTCTCTCAGTTTGGCAATGTTTATAACAGAGAGATTTCTTTTGTATTCATAAATTTTCTTTGGTTTTATACAAGGATCTCCCTTTAGCACTAATAGTTGGCCTAGATGTGACCATTTACAACAGTAGCTGTGGCAATATTTTCACAATTAGTAATAACATGGTCTATAGAGCTTATGCTAGTTGGAGTGATTGTAGTGGGTATGTCTCCCAACAGATCATTTGCGCCATAAGAATAGATACAGCCTTTCAAGTGTTTGCTTTCTTGGGAATCTTGTAAAGTGTTGACATTAATATCCCCTAATAATAAAACATTTATATGTTATTGCTTGGACATTAATTTACATAATACTGTATCAAGGGAATTAAGAAATAATTCAAAATTTCCATTTGGTGATCTATACAAGATAAGTATACAACAGACAAGAATTTTAACTTTATTGCTACAATTTCACAATGCAAATCAGAGGAATACTCTTTTACCCAAGTAATATCTTTTTAAGATTCTACTTTTATCGTTAAAATGACAGTAAAAATCAGTTAATGAATAATTTTGGATTTTAAAGAGGTGTATGTTATCTGCAGATTTTTGGTGTTCACTGACAACTAGTACGTGGGGTGTAATAGCTGTAAGATAGTGGTCGAAAGCATCAATCTTATTACCTAATCCCTCTACATTATAATGTAGGAAAGAAATATTGCTATTTTGCGCATGATCATCCCTTCTTCCACTTTTTAGTTTCCCTTATTATTTATAATGTTGCAAATATCAGTAATTATCTTAGTGAAGGTCTTGGAGCCTAACCTGTTTAAGTGAGTACCATCTTTCCCCAGACAGTTGTTGCTTAAAAACGTATTTGGATCGATAAATATTGCTCCTAGATTATTATAAATCTCATGAATATTACAATTTATCCTCTCTATGTAACTGTCACTCACAGACCTTCTGTAGATTATTCCACTGATTACAGTTCTTGAACACCTGTATAAATTTCTTGCTGATCAGATTAAGTTTCTAGTTTCACTGAAAATTTCTTCCTCAGTGATGTTGCGTAGTGATTTTGCTCTACATGCATGTAAACACATTTGTAGATTCTTGTGGCTTTACTTGAAGATCCCTGATTTGAATTTCGAATATTCATTAACTGATCATTTAATTGATGGATCCTGATACCAGGGCAGACATAGAGTCTCAATTTTGGCACATCAGCATTTTTTAATAGTGAGTCACCTATAATGAGAAAGTCTTCTTGATTTTCCTTTTCAGTACTGTGACGACATTTTTTTTTTTTTTTTTTTTTTTTTTTTTTTTTTTTTTTTTTTTTTTTTTTTTTTTTTTTTTTTTTTTTTGGGCGTTGTTCCAGTGATATTTGTCTTTTGAATATGTGTTTTCACTTTGCACTTCTTCACAAACAGTGGATATTAAAGGTTCAGAAAAATGAGTATCATCACTTCACAAGTTTTCACTGTTAAGATTGCTTCAACACCTTTCCTGCTTTTGATAGAAGATTTTACAGTTTCAATATGACCATCACAAACTGTAGAACTTAATGATTCAGTAAACTGAATATCATCACTTTGCAAGTTTTCACCACTAAGTTTGCTTACCACACTATTTCTGCATTGGAAGGAGGTTTTTTAAGTTTCAATTTTATCTTTTACACATATAGCGCAGCTAGAAGATTCTGTAAACTGGGTGTAGTCTATTCGCAAGTTTTTAGTGTTATGTTTGTTTACAAATCAGTTACCAGTTTTGAGATGGTGTTTTTCATTTTCACATTTTTCACAAGTAGAGACATAGTTAATATCACAGTTCCATTGTAGCTCAATGACCTGGGGACTTAACCATGTAATAACCTCTGGAGATGTTTTAATGGACTCATTCCAGCCCCTTGAAGTCTTCTTATCAGATATGGGTCCATGTGTTGAGTCCTGGAACTTCCTGTTTACTCCACTACTTCTGCTGTTTACACTTCAGAGCATTCCTGCAGAGCAGAACCCAACAGGCAACTACTCTCCTGTTTGACAAGATCACTGTGTACTCTTTATTTTCACTGCCTCTTTCATGAATGAAGGCCAGAAGCTATTGTGTGTCACAGGACCTTTGTCTGTTCAAAACCAACAAGTGGTCTCCATTGATGCCGTGCTCCACCACTGGAGACTTGTCAGTTTGATTGAGGCAAATGGCCCCCACATGTTCTGAACAGTGCTGCAAAATGTGTTGCTGCATCTGGCTGATGCAACTCTCATAGCAGCTGCTGTAGATACTAAGTACCTGCAGCCCTAGTTGATCCTTGACAGACTGTAGCAAATTCTAGATTTTAACCATTGCAAAAAAACTGGATTTCATGTGATATGGTTATAAAACAATGGAACTGATTATGTCACACAGTAAGTATGCATGTGCCAAAGATGAATTGCCAATAGCTGTGAAACATGGCAACTTCTCAATCGAATATGGCCTCTCTGATGTCTATAGACAAATTAATGTGGGTGTGGACTGTGTTTGTGTAACAGCTGTTATTATGTTTGCTGGAAAAAAATGATAAGTGCAATAACAGAGCAATGAACTGTTGTGAAGTTTCACATGAAACTTCGAAAAACTGGCACTAAAATCTGTCTTCCACTAAAAGAAGTGTATGGCAAAGACTGTTTATCATGTACCCAAGTTTTTGAGTGTTGTTGTTGTGGTCTTCAGCCCTGAGACTGGTTTGATGCAGCTCTCCATGCTACTCTATCCTGTGCAAGCTTCTTCATCTCCCGGTACCTACTGCAACCTACATCCTTCTGAATCTGCTTAGTGTGTTCATCTCTTGGTCTCCCTCTACGATTTTTACCCTCCACACTGCCCTCCAATACTAAATTGGTGATCCCTTAATGCCTCAGAACATGTCCTACCAACCAATCCCTTCTTCTAGTCAAGTTGTGCCACAAACGCCTCTTCTCCCCAATTCTGTTCAATACCTCCTCATTAGTTATGTGATCCACCCATCTTATCTTCAGCATTCTTCTGTAGCACCACATTTCAAAAGGTTCGATTCTCTTCCTGTCCAAACTATTTATCGTCCATGTTTCACTTCCATACATGGCTACACTCCATACAAATACTTTCAGAAACGACTTCCTGACACTTAAATCTATACTCGATGTTAACAAATTTCTCTTCTTCAGAAACGATTTCCTTGCCAGTTTACATTTTATGTCTTCTCTACTTCGACCATCATCAGTTATTTTGCTCCCCAAATAGCAAAACTCCTTTACTACTTTAAGTGTCTCCTTTCCTAATCTAATTTCCTCAGCATCACCCTATTTAATTCAACTACATTCCATTATCCTCGTTTTGCTTTTGTTGATGTTCATCTTATACCCTCCTTTCAAGATGCTGTCCATTCCGTTCAACTGCTCTTCCACGTCTTTTGCTGTCTCTGACAGAATTACAATGTCATCGGCGAACCTCAAAGTTTTAATTTCTTCTCCATGGATTTTAATACCTACTCCAAATTTTTCTTTTGTTTCCTTTACTGCTTGCTCAATATACAGATTGAATATCATTGGGGAGAGGCTACAACTCTGTCTCACTCTCTTCCCAACCACTGCTTCCCTTTCTTGCCCCTCGACTCTTATAACCGCCATCTGGTTTCCGTACAAATTGTAAATAGCCTTTTGCTCCCTGTATTTTACCCCTGCCACCTTCAGAATTTGAAAGAGAGTATTCCAGTCAACATTGTCAAAAACTTTCCCTAAGTCTACAAATGCTAGAAACGTAGGTTTGCCTTTTCTTAATCTAGTCGTAGGGTATGTATTGCCTCACGTGTTGCAATATTTCTACAGAAACCAAACTGATCTTCCCTGAGGTCGGCTTCTACCAATTTTTCCATTCATGTATAAAGAATTCGCGTTAGTATTTTGCAGCCATGAGTTATTATTCGGTAATTTTCACATCTGTCAACACCTGCTTTCTTTGGGCTTGGAATTATTATATTCTTCTTGACATCTGAGGGTATTTCGCCTGTCTCATACATTTTGCTTACCAGATGGTAGAGTTTCATCAGGATTGGCTCTCCCAAGGCTGCCAGTAGTTCTAATGGAATGTCTACTTCCGAGGCCTTGTTTCGACTTAGGTCTTTCAGTGCTCTCCAAACTCTTCGCACAGTATTGTATCTCCCATTTCATCTTCATCTACATCCTCTTGCTCTGAAGTACATCGCCCTTGTATAGACATTCTATATATTCCTTCCACCTTCCTACTTTCCCTTCTTTGCTTAGAACTGGGTTTCCATCTGAGCTCTTGATATTCATGCAAGTGGTTCTCTTCTCTCCAAAGGCCTTTTTAATTTTCCTGTAGGCAGTATCTATCTTACCCCTAGTGATATAAGCCTCTACATCCTTACATTTGTCCTCTAGCCATCCCTGCTTAGCCATTTTGCACTTCCTGTCGACCTCATTTTTGAGACGTTTGTATTCCTTTTTGCCTACTTCATTTACTGCATTTTTATATTTCTTCTTTCATCAATTAAATTTAATACTTCTTCTTTCATCAATTCAATTTAATATTTCTTCTGTCACCAAAGAATTTCTACTAGCCCTCGTCTTTGTACCTACTTGATCATCTGCTACCTTCACTACTTCATCCCTCAGAGCTACCCATTCTTCTTCTATTGTATTTCTTTCCCCCATTCTTGTCAATTGTTCCCTTATGCTCTCCATGGAACTCTGTACAACCTCTGGTTCTTTCAGCTTATCCAGGTCCCATCTCCTTAAATTCCCACCTTTTTGCAGTTTCTTCAGTTTTAATCTACAGTTCATAACCAATAGATTGTTGTCAGAGTCCACATCTGCCCCTCGAAATGTCTTTAAATTGAAAACCTGGTTACTAAATCTCTGTCTTACCATTATACAATCTATCTGACATCTTCTAATATCTCCAGGGTTCTTCCGTGTATACAACCTTCTTTTATGATCCTTGAACCAAGTGTTAGCTATGATTAAGTTATGCTCTGTGCAAAATTCTACTAGGCAGCTTCCTCTTTCATTTGTTCCCCCCAATCCATATTTACCTACTACATTTCCTTCTCTTCCTTTTCCTACTATCGAATTCCAGTCACCCATGACTATTAAATTTTCGTCTCCCTTCACTATCTGAATAATTTCTTTTATGTCATCATACATTTCTTCAATTTCTTCATCATCTGCAGAGCTAGTTGGCATATATAATTGTACTACTGTAGTAAGCATGGGCTTTGTGTCTATCTTGGCCACAATAATGCATTCACTATGCTGTTTGTAGTAGCTTACCCGCACTCCTATTTTTTAATCACTATTAAACCTACTCCTGCATTACCCCTATTTGATTTTGTATTTATAACCCTGTATTCACCTGACCAAAAGTCTTGTTCCTCCTGCCACCGAACTTCACTAATTCCCACTATATCTAACTTTAACCTATCCATTTCCCTTTTTAAATTTTCTAACCTACCTGCCCGATTAAGGGATGTGACATTCCATGCTCCGATCCGTAGAACGCCAGTTTTCTTTCCCCTGATAACGACGTCCTCTTGAGTAGTCCCCACCTGAAGATCCGAATGGTGGACTATTTTACCTCTGTAATATTTTACCCAAGAGGACGCCATCATCATTTAACCATACATTAAAGCTGCGTGCCCTCGGGAAAAATTACAGCCGTAGTTTCCCCTTTCTTTCAGCCGTTCGCAGTACCAGCACAGCAAGGCTGTTTTGGTTAGTGTTACAAGGCCAGATCAGTCAATCATCCAGACTGTTGCCCCTGCAACTACTGAAAAGGCTGCTGCCCCTGTTCAGGAACAACACATTTGTCTGGCCTCTCAACAGATACCCCTCCATTGTGGTGCTGAAAATTCACAGAACCACACAAAAAGAAAATTATGAAAATGTTTGTTTTGACATTTGAATGAGTTTGAAAATAATCCTAATTTCGTGTAAATAGTGATAACATGTGTCAAATCTTGGTTTTTCGCTATCCAGAAACAAAGTGCCAATCCACTCACTGGAAGGTACCAACTTTACCAAGAGTGAAGAAAGCTCAAATAAGCATAACTGGATTCAAAGTGAGGATTATTGTTTTTTCAGTATTCACAGGGTAGAGTACCTACATTGGGTTCATGAAGGTCAAACTATCTCGCTCTGGATTTCGTTTCTATCTCGGCGGTACTGCGTTCTGGTCATTGCTCATTGTTGACATTTGCCTGGCTCTGGTTCTGAGTGGATTTATGTTTGGTGTTTGGTGTTGTGGTTTCCACAAGCCTCCGTTGTTTATCTCTTCCTCGTTGTGTCGCTCATAGTCGGTTGTGGTTGGTTGTTGTCAGTTGTCGTCGGTCTGTCGTCCGACTCGTCCTGTGTTTACCCAGTGGTGCGTGCTCCACTGCCGGTGGCTTCCCCACATCCGCAGCCCAAGGCGTTCCTGCTGTTGGTTGTGGTTACTACGCATACTGCATTGTCTGTTAAGAGATCTAGCAAAGTACAGCATCTCAGTGTTAGACCAGCCACTTCATTCGCCTGTCCTAGCACCACGTGACTTTTATCTACCCCCAAGGTCAAATCTTCACTAAAAAGAACAAGATTTCAGTCAGTTAAAGCAGCGTAAGAGAAAGTGGCACATATCATCAAGGAGCTCACAGAGGAAGAATTCCAGCACTGTTTCCATCAATGCTAAACTTGTAGTGATACATCCCAGTCTTGAATGGGGGTCGATGTGGGGGAGGCGACCAAACATGGAGGTCATCGGTCTCATTGGACTAGGGAAGGATGGAGAAGGAAGTTGTCTGTGCCCTTTCAAATGAACCGTCCTGGCATTTAACTGAAGCGATTTAGGGAAATCACGGAAAACCTAAATCAGGATGCCCGGACACGGATTGAACCATCGTCCTCCCATATGCGAGTCCAGTGTGCTGATTATTAATGAGCTACTACATCTAACTACAGGCATATCACTTGTAGAAATAATGAATGAACAGTTTATAGCAGAACCTTTGTTAAAACTCTTTAGTTAGTCGAAAGACAAAACCTTAACAATAGAAGAAATATAACGACAAGTAACAAAAAACCTAATAGACAGCGCATACCTACAAGTCCTGCCATACAGTGAGCAAGCACAAGTACCACAGTTTAATATTGAAGACCTATTGTTGATTAATGATCATCATGTGAGCATGAATATTAAGAAAGAGACTAGAATTTTTTTTCGTAAGTATGTTGGACCCTATAGATCTGTGCAAGTTCCCCATCCAAAAGCATTATTTCTAGTATAGGAAAAGAAAAAGGACTACACAATGGAGAGATGTTAAAGAGATTTAAACAATAGAATATCCAACTGGAAACCCAGTCAAGCATTGTTTTTTACTCTGAACAATGTGAATTAGGTAATTTTTTAACTTTAATATCAATTATTATATTGCTGGTGGGTTTGATTTTATTTTACAGGGGAGGTGTGGGATTTGTGGACATTACAAGTCACACACACACACACACACACACACACACACACACACACACACACACACACATATACACACACACACACAAATCCAAACAGTGTACAATCATGAACATGATCTCAAGCAGATGTGGGAAACATTATAGGAGGAAAACTGTCTGGAGAAAATCAGGAATCTGTAGGAGTCTGGTGGAGGCAGCACACATAGGAATAAGAAAAACAGAAGGGAGAAGTACTGGAGTATTCAAAATAGTAGTAAAGTCGGTATGTGATGCACTTTATGGAAGTTTATGGATAAGTTACCCCAGAGAAGGGAACTTATACCAGATTTGGGTGGAATCAAGGACAGGAGGACCCCAACCACTTTATTGGAAGAGAGGTAAATCATTTTAGCGACAATATGACGTTAGAGGAAAGAGTACTTAATCCCTGGAAGGGCAGTGTTGAGAAATGTTTATTGAGTATTATTATTTGTATGAGGGAGAGATAAGGGAGCATTTCCTTCACACTGATTAAATAAAATTATTAAAGTTAAGTAATTTACCTGTTTCTGTGGATGCAATGTAATCTCAGAGTCCTCTGATGTTTGAGCCTAGAATTGTAGGTAATATTTACCTCCTCCAAGAAAGAAAGAGATTTTCGTGATGCGGTATAATCAAATATGTGTTAATGGTAAAATCAAACACAAAGAAATACTTACCACAGTGATTAACTTAAAGAAAAACTGAAAGTGACAGCAAAGCTATTGTGTCTATTTATGTAACACTTGTGTAATAATTAAAATTGAGTGTGTCGTCATGGCATCTTTTCTCTTAGTGGACGGATATGTAGTGACACGTCCCATTCCTTGAATAAGATGTGTTACGTCCTTAAATACATATGTCAGAGAAAAGATGGTTGTCACCGAGAGTAGTCGGCAAGTGGTGAGCACCCCACTGTTGGGAAGTGTTTTAAATTGTCGGTGCCGGTACCAGAGTTAACGATCCAGTGGCTGTGCGGAAGGAGTAGCAGTCAGGCAACCCCACCTGCTGAGATGGAGATAGGAGTTCCACGGTGTTGGCGATGCAGAAGAAAGAGCTCCAAGAAATTGAAGAATGCGAAATCTCAAAGACAATAAATGTATTGTAATTGTTAACAATCAAGTTGAATATCAGATCTGTTATGTACGTAGTACAGAGAGGCAGTATAGGAGTTGGTAGCTGTCCTCATTTATCATGTATTGAGTCATAATTTTGAAGATAATATATGAAGTTGAATTGAATATCACTTTTTAGTTATGTGGTGAAGTAAATGAGAATGGGAAGTTAATTTTCAGCACCTTTGTCTGCAGTCTGTAAGGAGGCTAAGTCTGAGCCAAGTTGGAGGAAGCAGGCACATGGATTCAGGGCAGGAAATAACTGGACCCTGATTAATAATACTTAATGGTGACTGAATATTCACTAAGCAACATTCATTGTATATAAAAGGAGTGTTCAGATAGCAACTTATTTAAGTGTTTGGTGCATGAGGTGAAGTATAACAAACCAGCACACAGCCCAAGCCAATCTGAAACACTTCAGACTCATATGGATAGAGGAGTGGAGTGTATTGAGGGTGACAGCAACAGAATATGCATGATTTAGAAATGATTTTTTATAGCAACAGTCCTGTTATTTTATAGCCTCAGCTCATAATTGTGCTTCTCCATTATCCTGGCAATCTTGGCTGTAGGCAGGTTCCATGGAATTATTGGAGAGTCACAGAAACACAGTGGAACTGTTTCAACAGATGTTCACTACCACCTACTTCCAATGTGATGGAAAGTTCTACCACCAGATAGGCAGAATGACAAAACATATCAGCTTGCCATCAAGATTCTCCTTTATGAGAAAGTCTGCAAATGGTGGGCATCCATTTTCTTCCACTTCCATGGTGAATTTGACATAGTCATATATACTCTTAAGATAACACAGGAATTCTTGTAGGTTCACTTCAGCATATGAACATCAAATCCGTCATCTATATATATGTAGAATTTCTTTAGTTTCAGGCACATGATGTCGAGAGCTGTCCCTTTGATGTGTTCCATACACAAGTTACTGGTGCCAGACACTAGAGGGGCTCTCAGGGTGACTCCATCTGTTTGTAGAAGTTTCCTCCCGTGCGAAGATTGGCCTCATATTAATGCTGCTCATGGAAAAATTCCTGTAGTAGTTGGTGTTAAGACAAGCACGTTATTTAGATTGAAGTCAGCTGATAGGTATACGTGATTAAAGGAAGTCCCTCTAACTAAGGGATCACATTCAGAGGATGTAATGTTTCCAAGTAGAGAAGGAATTAGCATATTTCATCAAAATATAAGAGGTATTAGAGATACAGTTAGTGAACTGCTTATATAGGTTGACTCTGAAATTATTGTTATATTGGAGCACCACTTAAACAATTTTACAATTCAGAGACTTCCTTCACCAGGATATAGATTAGCTGGCTGTTTTTCAAGGAGTTCCTTGTGTAATGGGGGAATGGCCATGTACGTAAAAAATGGTATTCCATTTGAGTCCATAGATGTATGACGGCACTGCACTGAACATGTATTTGAATGTTGTGCTGGGGCAGTTGTTTATAGGTCCCCCAACTCTGACTTCAGATCATTTCTGCTCGAGCTAGGACGTACCAGAAATTAGAGTTCAATATTAATTTTGTATATGATGGTGCAAGAAAAAGGACGTTGGTAGATCTCCTAAATTCATATGATCTGATGCAGACTGTGTTTTTACCAACTAAGGTGCAGGGGACCAGTAGCACTGCCCAAACAATATTTTTATTCATTCTTCATTACTAGATGGGCATTCTTTTAGTAAAAGGGTGAATGGCCTTTCAGACCATGGTGCACAATTTTTAACACTAAAAGGCTTCTGTTCTCAAACAAATGCCACATATAATTAAAAACTACATAGGAAAGTTAATCCAATGGCAATAGAGAATTTTTTAAACCTCGTCAAGGAACAAGAGTGGCAGTATGTTTATAGCGCCAATAACGTAGATGACAAATATAATGCTTTCCTTAACATATTTCTCATGCTCTTTGAGAGTTGCTTTCCATTAGAATGTTCTAAATGGGGTACTACCAGTAAAAGGCAGCCTGGGTAGATGACTAGTTGGATAAGGATATCATGCAGAACAAAGTGGGAATTATATAAAAATGTTAGAAGCAATCACAATCAAGCTACAGTAGCCCATTACAAACAGTACTGTAGGGTGCTTAAAAATGTTGTTATGAAGGCAGAGAGTCTGTGGTATGCAAATAGAATAGCTAATTTACAGGACAAAATTAAAACTGTATGGTCAGTTGTGAAGGAAGTGTCTGGTCGGCAGCACAAGGTCGACGATATAAAGTTAGTTCATCGTAAAAATATTTCTGTTACTGATAAATCAGATATGTGTACAGTATTTAACAATCATTACCTGAGCATTGCTGGTGAATTAAATAAGAACTTAGTTTCTGCAGGAAATCACAGGTGTCTCTTGGAAAATGCCTATCAGAGACTGAGGTCTGAAATACTCCTCTGTGATACAGACAAGGGGGAGAGAGTCAATAATTAAATCATTGAAGACTAAGGACTCTCATGGATATGATGGAGTGCCTAGCAGAATATTAAAGTACTGTGCTGCATATGTTAGCCCTGAATTTAGCTGTATTTGTAATTTTTCCTATAGGAATGATCAGTTTCCTGAACATTTAAGGTACTTAGTAGTAAAGCCACTTTATAAAAAGGGAAAAAGGGATAATGTAGACAACTTTAGACCTATTTCTATGCCATCAATGTTTACTAAAGTTATTGAAAAGGCAGTGTATGTAAGGATAATTGATCATTTTATATCACACAATTTGCTATCAAATGTACAGTTCGGCTTTAGAAGTCATTTAACAAATGAAAATGCTATATTCTCTTTTCTCTGTGAGGTACTGGATGGGTTAAACAAAAGGTTTTGAATGCTAGACATATATTTTTTTTTTACTTAACTAAGGTGCTTGAACAGTTCCAACACTTATTGAAGCTATTTTTGATATATTTTCCACGTAACATGTTGGACTTCACAACTAATGTCATCAGTGCGGGTTTCAAGCGAAGGAGTTGACACTACAACTGGCCGGTCACGACACTGCTCATCTGTCACTGAGGTTGGACCATTTCTGAACTGTTCTAACGACTCAAAAATTTCTGCTATTCGCACAACTTTTTCCGTACTACAAAATAATTTGAGAAAAGGTTTTATCTTATTTTTCACCTTCAGAAAAGGACTGAACATCATTCAACTAATGTTGAAACTTTAAATGGGTCATGCCATCATTAAATGTAACACTGAAGTTATAAACAAAACAATTTTTGTCCATTAGCTGATCTCAGCACATCCCAGCGATGCCAATCTAAATTCATGATAATACAAAACTCCTCCTGCATACAGTTTCATTTCTGCATCAGTTTGTCTCTTTAATTATTGAATGCCCCTCACATGTTTTCCGAACTTGGTAGAGCCCCACATCGGATTGCACATCTTGTTTGTGAATACTTGCATCACACATTCCCAGAAATAGGAAGTCTAATTCTGTGATCAGCTCATTCCCCTTTCATGATCCACATAATTTCTTCTTCTGGGAACACATGAAAGATGTTGCACAAGAGAACTCTTTAAACTGATGAACATGTCCTAGCACGGACCCTCACTGCTTGTGACATTGTTGGATCAGAGCTGATTTAAATATCTTTAAATAACTGTGTCACGAAACCACAAAGAGCTACTGTAGTGTGTAAATCTATTTATTTATAGACAACCAGTTGCAGAGAAGCAACCAGACACACACACAGTGCCGCAAAAATCTGGCATGTATCCTTTCTTCTTCACGTACCCTTAACAGAACTTTTATGCTTGCTCAGCTTTGTTCTCCCAATGAAGCCTTATTAGTTATGTGATGTTGTTAATTGCACCTGGAACAGTTAATGCACAGCTGTTTATGTATCAGTTTTAAATGGTGAAAAGAATAATTAGTCTTTCAGTACATAATTAAATAAGTATTTGTATTGCTTATTTTAACATGGCGTAGCTGTTGAGATGTCTTCACATATACCTGGGGTTGTGGCTACCCTCTGGGGGTATATGTATCCCCAGTTTGTATTACATACCACTGCTTTACTTCACCTAATGAAAGCACTAGAGACTGGTTTCACTCAGAAGAATGACTGAATAATTCAGTCAACTAAACCACTAAACTGTGGTTACAAATGCTTCAACCAACAGAAAAATTAAAGATTGGTTTCACTTGAAAAGTAAGAATGAATAATTCAGTCAGTGTGCTAAACACCACTGGATTGTGTCAACTGTTTTCATTCGGTTGTTTCCACAGAGCGGTTTCACTCTAAAGAAATTAATATATAATAATCCAACTGATATGTAAAGCTAAAATCGACTCATTTGCTCGTTTCCATTCTGTTGCTCCCACAGACTGGATTCACTCAAAATATTGAATGAATAATTCAACTGAATGTAAAGCTACAACTGAATGAGTCAATTGTTTTCCAACAACCAACTGAGTCAATTGTTTTCATTTGATTGTTCCCAACACTACAATATTCAGGGACATCACAGGAATGATCCCCTGAAGCAGAAAGTCTGGTAAATGTGGGCTGTAAAATGCATACCTTAACCCTTTTAGTGCCAAATACGATCTGATCGTGATCCAGATTTTCGGCGAAAAATGCCAGTAACGATCTGATCGTGATGCCTTTCTCATTCGCTAGGAAATACTAACAACTTTGCCTTCAAGCGCGGAAAAAATGAATGAGAAAGGCATCACAATCAGATCGTTACTGGCATTTTTCGCCAAAAATCTGGATCACGATCAGATCGTATTTGGCACTAAAAGGGTTAAGAGCTATGGTGACTCCTTCATCCCTGATACTGTGAACCAAGTACCTTCTACTGCAAGGTCTTTGCTTTATGTATTTTGGGAGGAGATATTATGGGCCAAAATAAGAAAAAAATTGTGTAGTAAACATGAGCTGTAAAATGCATACCTTAAAGTGCTACAAGCACTTGTTCAGTACAATAAATGTGTTTCATAGCTCTTAAGGTATGCTCTTTGGAGCCCATGCTGAGTGGACAGTTTTTTGGTCCATAATATCACCTCTCAAAATATGTAAAGCAAAGAACTTGCAGAAGAAGAGGTTTGTTGCACAGTATTGAAGACAAAGTGGTCATAACTCTTTAGGTACAGATTTTAGAGCCTAGAGCCCCAATGTGCACTCCGTGTGCATAGTGCATACTGGGGGGAGTCATTCCAGATGTGGAAAGGGTCCTTCCGGATGCCATGAAGGGTACAGGGTGCACCCATCTGCAGGTGGTCGCTCATGTCGGCACCGATGATGTGTGTCGCTATGGATTGGAGGAAATCCTCTCTGGCATCCGGCGGCTATCTGATTTGGTGAAGACTGCCAGTCTCACTAGCGGGTTGAAAGCAGAGCTCACCATCTGCAGCATCGTCGACGGGACTGAATGCGGACCTTTGGGTGTACAGAGCTGAGGGGAGGGTCTGAATCAGAGGCTGAGACGGTTCTGCAACAGTGTGGGCTGCAGTTTCCTCGACTTGCGCCATAGGGTGGTGGGGTTTCAGGTTCCGCTGGATAGGTCAGGAGTCCACTACACACAGAAGGTGGCTACACAGGTAGCAGGGGTTGTGTGGTGTGGACTGGACGGTTTTTTAGTTTAGATGGCCTTGGGCAAGTACAGAAAGGGCAACAGCCTCAAAGGGTGCGGGGCAAAGTCAGGACATGCGGGGACCAAGCAGCAATCGGTATTGTAATTGTAAACTGTCAAAGGTGCATTGGTGAAGTACCGGAACTTCAAGCGCTGATAGAAAGCACCGAAGCTGAAATCGTTATAGGTACGGAAAGCTGGCTGAAGCTAGAGATAAATTCTGCTGAATTTTTTACAAAGGCACAGACGGTGTTTAGAAAGGATAGATTGCGTGCGACCGGTGGTATCGTGTTTGTCGCTGTTAGTAGTAGTTTATCCTGTAGTGAAGTAGAATTGGATAGTTCCTGTGAATTATACTCAACAACTGAGCTAAGTGAATAATTGGCTCCTTTTACCGACCTCCCGACTCAGCAGCATTATTGGCAGAATAACTGAGAGAAAATCTGGAATACATTTCACATAAATTTCCTCAGCATGTTATAGTCTTAGGTGGAGATTTCAATTTACCAGATATAGACTGGGACACTCAGATGTTTAGGACAGGTGGTAGGGACAGAGCATCGAGTGACATTACACTGAGTGCACTATCTGAAAACTACCTCGAGCAATTAAACAGAGAACCGACTCGCGGAGATAACATCTTGGACCTACTGATAACAAACAGACCCAAACTTTCCGACTCTGTAAGTGCAGAACAGGGAATCAATGATCATAAGGCCATTGCAGCATCCCTGAATATTGAAGTAAATAGGAACATAAAAAAAGGGAGGAAGGTTTATCTGTTTAGCAAGAGTAATAGAAGGCAGATTTCAGACTACCTAACAGATCAAAATGAAAATTTCTGTTCTGACACTGACAATGTTGAGTGTTTATGGAAAAAGTTCAAGGCAATTGTAAAATGTGTTTTAGATGGGTACGTGCTGAGTAAAAGTGTGAGGGACAGGAAAAACCCACCTTGTTTCAATGACAAAGTTAGAAAACTACTGCGAAAGCAAAGAGAGCTTCACTCCCAATTTAAATGCAGCCAAAACCTCTCAGACAAACATAAGCTAAACAATGTAAAAGTTAGCATAAGGAGGGCTATGAGTGAAGCGTTCAGTGAATTCTAAAGTAAAATTCTATGTACCGACTTGACAGAAAATCCTAGGAAGCTCTGGTCTTATGTTAAATCAGTAAGTGGATCGAAACAGCATATCCAGACACTCTGGGATGATAATGGCATTGAAACAGAGGATGACACATGTAAAGCTGAAGTACTAAACACCTTTTTCCAAAGCTGTTTCACAGAGGAAGACCGCACTGCAGTTCCTTCTTTAAATCCTCACATGAATGAAAAAAATGGCTGACATCGAAATAAGTGTGCAAGGAATAGTAAAGCAACTGAAATCACTCTACAGAGGAAAGTCCATTGGACCTGACAGGATACCAATTCGATTCTACACAGAGTACGCGAAAGAACTTGCCCCCTTTCTAACAGCCATGTACCGCAAGTGTCTAGAGGAATGGAAGGTTCCAAATGATTGGAAAAGAGCACAGGTAGTTCCAGTTTTCAAGAAGGGTCATCAAGCAGATTCGCAAAACTATAGGCCTATATCTCTGACATTGATCTGTTGTAGAATTTTAGAACATGTTTTTTGCTCGCGTATCATGTCATTGCTGGAAACCCAGAATCTACTCTGTAGGAATCAACACGGATTCGGGAAACAGCGATCGTGTGAGACCCAACTCGCTTTATTTGTTCATGAGACCCAGAAAATATTAGATACAGGCTCCCAGGTAGATGCCATTTTCCTTGACTTCCGGAAGGCGTTTGATACATTTCCGCACTGTAGCCTGATAAACAAAGTAAGAGCCTACGGAATATCAGACCAGCTGTGTGGCTGGATTGAAGAGTTTTTAGCAAACGTAACACAGCATGTTGTTCTCAATGGGGAGACATCTACAGACGTTAAAGTAACCTCTGGTGTGCCACAGGGGAGTGTTATGGGACCATTGCTTTTCACAATATATACAAATGACCTGGTAGATAGTGTCAGAAGTTCCATGCAGCTTTTCGCAGATGATGCTGTAGTATACAGAGAAGTTGTAGCATTATAAAATTGCAGCAAAACGCAGAAAGATCTGCAGCGGATAGGCACTTGGTGCAGGGAGTGGCAACTTACCATTAACATAGACAAATGTAATGTATTGCGAATACATAGAAAGAAGGATCCTTTATTGTATGATTATATGATAGCGGAACAAACACTGGTAGCAGTTACTTGTGTAAAATATCTGGGAGTATGCATGCAGAATGATTTGAAGTGGAATGATCATATAAAATTAATTGTTGCTAAGGCGGGTGCCAGGTTGAGATTCATTGGGAGAGTCCTTAGAAAATGTAGTCCATCAACAAAGGAGGTGGCTTACAAAACACTCGTTCGACCTATACTTGAGTATTGCTCATCAGTGGTGGATCCGTACCAGGTCAGGTTGACAGAGGAGATAGAGAAGATCCAAAGAAGAGCGGTACGTTTCATCACAGAGTTATTTGGTAAGCGTGATAGCGTTACAAGGATGTTTAGCAAACTCAAGTGGCAGACTCTGCAAGAGAGGCGCTCTGCATTGTGGTGTAGCTTGCTGTCCAGGTTTTGAGAGGGTGCATTTCTGGATGAGGTATCGAATATATTGCTTACCCCTACTTATACCTCCCGAGGAGATCACGAATGTAAAATTAGAGAAATTTGAGCACGCACGGAGGCTTTCCGGCAGTCGTTCTTCCTGCGAACCATACGCGACTGGAACAGGAAAGGGAGGTAATGACAGTGGCACGTAAAGTGCCCTCCGCCACACACCGTTGGGTGGCTTGTGGAGTATTAATGTAGATGTAGATGTATTTCTAGACCTTTTTGCTTTGAATAATCGTTCCTGTCAT
The DNA here is from genome assembly GCF_021461395.2 of Schistocerca americana. Lineage (NCBI taxonomy): Eukaryota > Metazoa > Arthropoda > Insecta > Orthoptera > Acrididae > Schistocerca > Schistocerca americana. Next base: position 65,004,811 of record NC_060128.1, on the reverse strand, counting down.
ATTCCTGAGTACTGACCATTCCTCTCATGACATCCTGTAGCCGGCCGGTGTGGCCGAGCAGTTCTAGGCGCTACAGTCTGGAACTGTGAGACCGCTACGGTCGCAGGTTCAAATCCTGCTTCAGGCAAGGATGTGTGTGATGTCCTTAGGTTATTTAGGTTTAAGTAGTTCTAAGTTCTAGGGGACTGATGACCTGAGATGTTAAGTCCCATAGCGCTCAGAGCCATTTGAACCATTTGAACATCCTGTATACACACATAAACTCATTTATGGTATGACTTTGATGAGACAATATACTGAACAGTGCAATGAACCGTCAATATGTGTCCTTAGTTTAAGGTGCGACATAAAGTAACACAGCGGGAAGTGACCATGACATAAACTTGAGAAGACTTATGTCAATGCTGAATAGGTCACTAGAATGGACTGGTCACTTGCTGCTCAAATTTTTTTTTATACTGCCATATTGTGGCTGCAGTCCATCATCAGAATGTCTGCCGAAGAAAAGTACAGAGACATAACCACAAGCGTAATTTCTGAAAGTCATTAAGTGTAAATGTACAAAAGGTATTATAAAAAATGTTCCAAAAAGAAAAGCCCTCATACAAGTTATGGAGCCACATGTGCCAGTCCTCAGCCTAAGCACTCAACTGATGGAGAGGCAATGTCACAAAACTTAACTACCAGAAACTGCCATGAGGTGGCTAGACCGTATTGGTACAGTAACACTATTTTCACTCACACAAATAAATGAACAACAATAATGAAATTAAGAATAGCACAGAAGAATGGTCAAAACCTAAATACGAGGTGTTGTAAGGGTCTACTGGTTGCACGCAGCCGTACGGTACGTAACACATGCTCACCAGCCAGCCTATCGGGAATGCTAACAATTTGCTCAGTCAGTACACGTGCGTCCGGCTGAGTGCGACGCAGGGAGTACGCCACTGGCCGCCGTCCGCAGCGCGCCGTATAACTAGCGCGGCCTCGGGCGTGAATATGTCTCTTTTCTTAGCTCACCACGGAGCCTTTTGATATGACTGTAATTAGGATGTCAGACACAGTGATGATGGGTACACATATCGTGTGTGTTTTATAATCGGCCTTTGTTAATAAAACCGTTTAAACTTACTTCTCGGTGTTCACATGTCGGCTACCTCGAGGACCCACCGCTTACAAATTCTGACAAATATTTTACCTAATTATCATCTGCAGCAACAACACAAACTACCCTCTTATAGAAGTGGTGTCAGCATGGGGATAATTATGGAAAATCTACAGTCCTGAAGAGGTGCAGCACAACGTGAACTTCCAGCAGCAGCAGCATCAACATCTTCCGCCTACGCGGGGACATCCAACGCTGGAATTCAGGTTGGTCTACTCCAGTTTGGCTAGAATATGAAAGGCAGTGATGGATTTTAATTTACATTTGAGTGTCTCATTGGTGTTAAATTACATGAAATGTCGCAATCCAGTCAGAGTAACGATCTACAAACTGTTATTAATGAACTGCAAGAAGAGATTCGGCAGTTAAAAGCAGAAAGAAGTGAGTGTAACATTCTGAAAGACTTGGCAAATCATAGAACATGCAGTAAAGGTACAACTAAAATAAGGAATTTTTCGCTATTGCCATCAGTACCAGTGTTTAGCGGGAAACCCGAAGATGATGTGAAGGTGTTTTTTCGTAAACTTGAAGGTGCCACCCTGTTAGGATTCTGGACAGATTCCCATAAACTAGTGGTTGCCAAATTAAGAATTCAGTGAGCAGCACAATATTTCATTAGTGCGGAGCTTACTTGTGTGAAAACAGAAGATTACGATGAATTTAGAACGATTGTTGTTCAGAGATTTAAATATAAAAATACGATCAGTTTTTACAGAGAGCAGCTTTACAGTTTGCAAATGCAAATCTATCAAGCAGTTTGCCGACAGAATTCAAAACATCAACATTCAAATGTGCAAGTTAGTAGAAGATGAAAATCGCATTCAGTTGTTCGAAGCCGATCAGAGAGCCTTGGACACATTCATTCGTGGGTTGCATGGAGAGGAAGTAAGCAAAATTGCTAGATTGGCACGGTGTAAAATGTTTCAGGAAGTAGAAGAATCAGCTTTCAGTTTCATTGAAGCACTAAGATGACTGAATGAGATGCAGAAATAAAAACACAGATTTTTCAACACAATAGTACAATGCTACAGATGCAATAAGCTGGGTCACAAGCATAAGAATTGTAAAGAGAATTGAATCTGCTATCATTGTGGGATGCAAGGTCATGTTTCGAGAGATTGTCGCAACAAGAAGAAAGGTAATGCGAACAACAGACAATCTGCCAGATCTTTAAATGAGTACGGAGACGTACGGGCCACCACTCCGTCTACCCCTTGTCAGAGACAGTGATTCCTGTTAGTTCCAGCAAAAATCAGGCCGAAAATGACTTGTGATAGGTGCTGTATATCGTGGGAGAAACATCAAACTACTTATTGACACAGGAGCACAGACCTCATTAATGTGGTGTTGCATAGATAAACGGGATAAATTCAAACCGCCACTATTAAAAGTGCGAGGGTTAAACGGAGGAAAGCTACATAACTATGGAGAAGTTGACATAGAATTAATTCTTGGCCAAGACCAAGATGAAGGTGAAAATAGAGATAAAGATAAATACACAGCAAGGGAGCAAGTAGTTTCAAATAACGAAATGCGTTATGACGGGGTACTTGGATTTGATATCTTGTCCACTAACAAGGCAGAGATATTTGTCACAGAAAGAAAGATCAGACTAGGCCATAGCAACTACAACCTAGGAAATCGTTCTTCAGATCATATTCAAAGGAGCAGCAATATTGATGTCGTGGGAATGGATTGCCCAAACGATGCATCAGTTCAAACTGTCCGAGTCGATGTTCAAATTGATCAGCCTCAGCAAATTCACAAGGGAGCAGGGAAGACAATCTATATTGAAGTTAAGTCATCCCAATGTAAGGAAGCAACTTTGTTATTAATTGAGCAATCCAAGGAAAGTGAGTTACTGGATACAATGCATTGTTATGTTGCTAGAAGTGTAGGTGTCGCTGCAATGGTGAGACAGAATGTCACAAAAGTCCCAGTTACAATAATGAATATGAACAATGAGGATGTTGTTTTGCCACAAGGAACAAAATTTGCTGAAGTGTTGAGCGTAAGTAAGTGACGTAATACAGATTCCAGATGAGGTAACAAATGTCGCAATTATAAACACAGATTCTTGTAACAGTACGCAAAATTGCAACAAGGAGAGAAAGTTAATAATGAACTGAAGTGCAAGATTTGGAAAAAGATAGAACATTTAACAGCTGATGACTAGAAGATTTTAGTGTCTGTTTGTTGGAGTATGCAAATTTATTCCAAGAATGTGCAAATTTACCTGTCACTCATTTAGCACAGCATCGTATTCATACAAGGAATGCAGCACCCAATCACACAGAAACCTTACCGAATACCATTTAGTCAAAGAGAATTGGTAGAAGACATGGTTAAAGAACAATTAAAAGCCAGAATTATAAAACCGAGAGATCCTTCAGACCCACCATGGTGTTCGCCTGTTGTAAATATAAAGAAGAAATCAATTTCTGGAGAACCACAGTTCCGTTTTTGTGTTGATTACTGGTCTTTGAATGCTGTGACCATACTCAACATTTACCCCTCACCAAATTTAGTGGAAACCTTGGATTACTTGGGCAGATGTCAAATTTTTTCAATATGTGATTTAACAAGTGGTTATCAGCGGTTAACAGTGCATCCTGATAACCAAGCAAAAGGAGTATACAAGTATCTCTGTATACCATTTGGACTTTGTAATGCTCCAGCTACATTTAAACTCCTGATAGATTCAGTTTTACGAGGCTCACCCCAACACAAACACTTGTTTACCTTGATGATGTAATAATTTTGGTGAAAACTGGGAGACTACAAGCTGTTTTTGAGCATATAAGAAGTGCAAACCTGTCTTTATCAGTAGATAAATGTCATTTTGCACAAAGTAAAGTTAACTATCTTGGCCATGTTATAACCAGTGAAGGTGTTTGACTTGATCCAAAATTAACTGAAGATTTAAAGAGTTTTCCTGAACCACAGAATTTGAAAGAAGTACAATCATTCTTGGGTTTGTCAAATTTCTACAGACATTTTATAGCCGGTTATGTGAATATAGCACATCCAATAACACAGCTACTGAAGAAAGAAGCCACATTTAATTGGTCAACAGAATGCAAAAAGGCAATGGAAGAACTTAAAACTGCTCTAACCACAGCACCTGTGTTAGCTTATCCAGATTCCAGTAAACTTTTTATTCTTTCAACAGATGCATCCAATTTTGGCATAGGTGCAATCTCGTCTCAAGAAGTTGATGGTCATGAACATCCAATCTCATTTGCTTTCAGACAATTAAACAAAGCAGAATGTAATTATACTACTACTGAGAAGGAGCTTTGTGCTTTGGTTTTTGGTATAACACATAACAGATGTTTCTTAACAGGAAGGTAATTTACAGTTATTACAGATCATGCCACACTGAAATAGTTATTGAGCTTAAGGGATCCAAGTTCCAGATTAACAAGATGGGCATTAAGACTGAGTGAGTACCAATTTAAGGTTATTCACTGACCTGGTAAACAACATGTGAATGCTGGTGCAATGAGTCGAAAAGTCATTGTTTGTGTTACAAGAAGTTGAGAAGAATAGTTTAAGGCAGCTCAAGAAGAAGATCCACAATGCAAATTATGGAAAAATGATCAACGTATTGTCAAAATAGGTGGATTATTCTACAAAATCACTAGTAAAGGAAACCGCCTAGTTCCTCCAGAAACCATTAAAGAGCAAATCGTGAGAGAACAACATGATTCTTTATTATCAGAACATTGCGGTAAAAAAGCCACAAACATTAAAATAGCTCAAATGTTTTGGTGGCCGAGCCACAAAACTGACATTTTCGACTTTTTTTCACAATGTGATTCCTGTAACAGATGGAATAATGTAGGAAAAAGTAGAGCACCATTGAAAGAACTGCCGGAGACAAGTGAACCATTTGAACGAGTAGGACTAGATGTCATAGGACCGTTGCCTAAGATGGAAACAAATACATATTGACGATACCTTCTCATGATACCAATACCTGATCAGAGCACTGAGACTACAGCAAAAGTTTTTGTAAAAGAATGGATTATAAGTTTGGATCACCATTAAGTATAATTAGTGATCAAGGAACACATTTTATGAGTGAATTACTTAAACAGACTTGTAAGCTCATGCAGATAACTCAGTTGAGGACTACACTGGCACACCCTGAAGGAAATGGAAGAGTTGAGCAAGTCCACAGAACAATTATTAAAATGGTTAACCATTATGTGAGTAGCAAACAGGACAATTGGGATGTATGTTTACCGTATTTGGTAAGTTGTTACAGTGCCAAAATGCACAGCTCAGCTGGTCTAAGTCCATACGAGATCGTCTAGGGAAGAAAAATGCATTCACCCTTGGACTTTTCATGATCTACTACTGGAATCAGCAATGAACACGTAAGGGATCTAGCACACAAGCTAAAGGAAGTATGGAGGGAAGTGAAACAGCGAAATCATCAATCCTTTCTTCAGCAAGCAAGACAACACAACTGCAAAGCAGCAGTGCCACAGTATCAAGTTGGAAATCTTGTGTATCTGAGCAATGTCGTGTTAAAGAAGAGTCAAGGCAAAAAGTTTAAGAAGGTTTGGAAAGGACCATATCCAGTCTTGGAGGTGTTGTCGCCAGTCACTCTTAAGCTCCAACTGCCCTTTCGTTCGATTTTCATTCATGTCAATCGTGTAAAGCCATTTCTGGGTAGATTTCCTGTAGTACCACAAGACAACGAGGACCGACCAGGAGTCAGACCTGCTGTTCTCAAACCGAGGAAGCGAGAATTGTGAGGTCGCAGTCCAGACTTCGAGGCCGAGGCGTCACCACGTTCTGAGCATAAACATGTGTAGTATGTGAGAGGGCAATGCATGTGTTTATCCCAGCCATGTGCTTATGTGAATATGTTCTGAAAATTTAATATTGAAGCTATTACACGAATGCACAAGTGAAATTAGACCTTTTATTCCACAGGTTACCATAAGAAACTCATTTATTTTATGTTCATTGTTAACTCTAGTATTTAGAACTAACTAACCATGTTCACTTTTATGCTCATGTTTCATATGATAGCATATTCTACTAATGCTGTAGTAATTCGGCCAAAGAGTACAGGTGTTTTGTTTTACAGATTGTACTATCAATTGTGTGAAAGCTAGATGCAACCTATACTATGATTTACCCTGTTAACTCTTAGAATTTATATGTTTACTACAAGTTAACCACCACACACTCTTTAATGATTGAAGATGAATTAACTGTTATTGTTTTTATACACATTGCTATATCAAAGCATAATTTTGAAATGTATAAGATTTATACTTACCCTGTGAAATGGAGACCGGCAGTAAAGTACGTACTGAACGATTATCTACTGATCAGCAAGGATTGAAGATAATTTGTGTCCCTAAATGAAAATGATTTGCATATGTGTAAACGTAGTCATAAGTTAATTTGCCCTGAATCGGCAGTATTCTTAGACAGTAGTGTGTACAGCTGTGAGAAAGAATTGTTTATGAATCATCTCCCAAGAGATGATTGCCCTAGAATTTTAATGCATCTTTTTCATCCATTTCTTAAACAATGTTCTGAAGGTATAATTTTCTCATTTAACTGCACCCTTGATGTCACATTTACATGTAAAAATTATGATACACCTGAGCTACCCTTTACACTCAAATCAAATAATAGTGGATTAATCTTCTATGCCACACATTGTGATTTATCATGTGAAGAAGTCACAAATCGGATCGATTCATGGATCACTTCAAAAGATGAACAATTTTTTCAATGCGGGATTTGTACACTGCCCAAAAGATGGGAGAAAGTAGTGGCCAGTGATGGAAAATACTTTGAATGGTACATGTGTAACCAATTTGTTTTATTAAAGCCGCATATGTTGGGGAAAAAAGGCGGAAGCAAAGTTGTACACCTTGTATGAATCTAAATATACATTATAAAAAGCAAGACTGTGCCCGACACTGCATAACACATACAAGGTGGTTCCACTCATGTAATACGAGGTTTGTCCGGAAAATACGTATAAAAGTTGAATAATGTCTTGTTACAAGTTGCATTCACCGCCAGGTGGGACTACTGCTGTAATCAATCCCATCAACGCTCAGTTTGAGTCAGAGCACACTGCATGAAGGTGGGAGTGTGCGGCAGCTTGTTGACAGTCACCCTTTTTCACCTGCCGTCAGCATGGAGCTCTCTCCAATTGAGGAACAGCGCATCAACATCAAGTTTCTGGCAAAGCTAGGCAAGAATGGCCGTGAGATTTTTGAGTGTTTGAAACAGGTTTACAGAGACAATTCTCTGAAGGAACCGACCGTGAACAAGTGGTTAAAAAGGTTCCGGGATGGACAAGAAGAAGTGAATGATGACCCTCACTCAGGACGGCCGTCGACATCGAGTTCTGATGCAAATGTTGAATGAATTCAGGCTTGTGTTCTTAAAGACTGTAGATTGACAGTCAGAATGATTGCTGACAAGCTGTCAATCCCCAAAACAATTGTTCACGAAATCCTGACACAAAAACTTGAAATGAAGAAATTGTGTTCGAAAATCGTACCAAAGCTCTTGATGCCAGAACAGAAAGCAAAGAGGGTCGAATGCTGTGAGGATTGGTTGGAAGCAGAGGAACGAGGGGACTTTCTCAACTGAGTCATCACTGGAGAAGAGTCCTGGTTTTACAAATTCGATGCGGAGCTCAAATCTCAAAGCAAGGAATGGAAACTAGCAGGAGAACCAGGAACAAAAAAGTCGCAAAAATCGAGGTCCAATGTGAAGACAATGTTGATTGTTTTCTTCGATTCTAGGGGCATTGTTCACAAGGAATTTGTCCCTCCTGGCCAGAGAGTGAACAGACATTTTTACTTTGAAGTTCTGACACGTCTCAGAGCTCATGTGGCCCGAGTTTGACCAGAGTTGGCAAAAGGGGGCAGGTGGATCCTTCGTCACGACAATGGGCCTGCTCACATGTTGCTCGTTGTGTGCGAGTTTCTGGCCCAAAGCTCAATCACCGTGACAGACCACCCACCTTATTCACTCGATTTAGCCCCGTGTGACTTCTTCACGTTCCCAAAATGCAAAATGGTGCTTCAGAGGCAGCACTTGGGAGATGTGGAAGCCATCGAGGCGGAAACGACACGGCAACTGAACAACATCACAACTGAGGACTTTCAGCAATGTTATCAACAGTGGAAACAGCATTGGCAGAAGTGTATCGCGTCTCAGGGCGATTACTTTGAAGGAGACCATATTGTAATACCTGAATAATTGTAAAATAAAGTTATTATTCAACTTTTGTACGTATTTTCTGGACAAACCTCATAAAGGTAGCCTTCCTCATCCCAGATTCCTTTCCTATCTACCACCCTGTTTAAGTGGTTGTCATCTGACACTAAGAACAATGTTGCTGCTTTACATTTTTGTTCTTTGTACAAATCTTGTATCATGAGAGTTCTGTTATTTTGTTGCATTATTGCCCCTGTTCCCTCTTTCTCTCCTCTGTTATTCTTTCTTCCCCACTTCTGCAGGCCCTAATTGAATCTTGTATCTATAGTCACCTGACGTATATATTCTTGTTTATTTATAATGCAAAAGGTCATTTCAATAGCCCTGCACACAGCACATAGGGGACTCTTACGGTGGCACAATCGAGTTGAAATTTGTGTCAGTTGTGAGCGAGACTTTAGGTGTGACAGTCGTATATGTGTTTGCTGGTTCATATGGCTGTGTCGTGAGTAATTCAGTTTTAAAATGGAAGCTGAAATCGAGTCAGGTCACATTCCACATAGTGACCAGTGTTCCTACATCAAAATCGAATCCCAATGTGGAAAGAACCCAACAAAAATTTCCAATTCTTTGAGAGAGGTGTGTGGGAATAGTGTAGTGGATCGTAGCACAGTATCACTTCTGTGCAGGTTATATGAGTACTGAGGACAACCAAAGATGTGGAAGCTGCAACAGACACCAACTCTTAGGTTATTGCTAATGGTATTTTCAGAGAGGAATGACAAAAACATATGTGAAGAAATTCCATGTGTGGCCAGAATATCTGTCATTTCAGTTTACCGATTCATAACTGAAAATTCAAAGATAAGAAAAGTTGTTGGCAGATGGGTTCCACATGATCTGCATCGAGAGCAGAAAGCAGATTGCTAAAGAAGCACAGAAAAATTGCTTCAACATTATTGAAGAGAAGGAGAACAGTTTATGAAAAGGATTGTTGAAATTGATGAAACCTGTATATGAGTTTTTGAGCCAGAAGTGAAGTATCATTCATCACAACAGAAAAGTTAAGGCTCTCAAATCCGAAAAAATTCCAGTGCCTACAATCAAAGCTGAAACTGACAACGATCTTTGCATATTACATGAATGGAGTCATAACTACAAATAGAATACCTCAGTAGAGTCTGGAACAGGCACAAGCTACAACTCGTTTCTGCAAAATATTTCACACCAGAAAATTCATCAAGGAAGGCCTCACAGGCTTACAGCTGGTGCCCTCATTTTGCACAATAGTACAAGAATGCAACTGCCCTACCAGTGACAGAAATTCTCAACAAATAGGGATGGTAAATACTTCCCCACCCATCATACAGTGCTGATATGAGTCCGCCAGGCTTAGATGTGTTTCCCAAATTGAAGGAACAACTCTGCAGAAAGAAACAGTTGATGAAGTTTCCAGTGAGATGACCCAAGTAATCAGATAGTTCAACAACGAAGGTTCCTATCTAGAATAGAGAAATTTCCAAAATGTTAGAAAGCTGTCATAAGCAAGAATGGAGATAACGTCGAATGACTGTAAAGGTATTTTGTAAAATAAATTATTTCCTCACACTGTGCAGGACTTTATAAATTACACTCGTATATTTAGATTCACAACTGAGATTCTGATCCTATTTTTATTTCACTATCAAGTTGTTCATTTATTTCTGTGGGCACAAATAATGCCACTGTACCAGTACAGTCTGGCGATATACCATCTGACTTTCGGAAAAGCATCATCCACACAATTCTGAAGACGGCAAGAGCTGACAAGTGCGAGAATTATCGCACAATCAGCTTAACAGCTCATGCATCGAAGCTGCTTACAAGAATAATATACAGAAGAATGGAAAAGAAAATTGAGAATGTGCTAGGTGACGATCAGTTTGGCTTTAGGAAAAGTAAAGGGACGAGAGAGGCAATTCTGACGTTACGGCTATTAATGGAAGCAAGGCCAAAGAAAAATCAAGACACTTTCATAGGATTTGTCGACCTGGAAAAAGCGTTCGACAATATAAAATGGTGCAAGCTGTTCAAGATTCTGAAAAAAGTAGGGGTAAGCTATAGGGAGAGACGGGTCATATACAATATGTACAACAACCAAGAGGGAATAATAAGAGTGGACGATCAAGAACGAAGTGCTCGTATTAAGAAGGGTGTAAGACAAGGCTGTAACCTTTCGCCCCTACCCTTCAATCTGTACATCGAGGAAGCAATGATGGAAATTAAAGAAAGGTTCAGGAGTGGAATTAAAATACAAGGTGAAAGGATATCAATGATACGATTCGCTGATGACATTGCTATCCTGAGTGAAAGTGAACAAGAATTAAATGATCTGCTGAATGGAATGAACAGTCTAATGGGTACACAGTATGGTTTGAGAGTAAATTGGAGAAAGACGAAGGTAATGAGAAGTAGTAGAAATGAGAACAGCGAGAAACTTAACATCAGGATTGATGGTCACGAAGTCAATGAAGTTTAGGAATTCTGCTACCTAGGCAGTAAAATAACCAATGACGGACGGAGCAAGCAGGACACCAAAAGCAGACTCGCTATGGCAAAAAAGGCATTTCTGGCCAAGAGAAGTCTACTAATATCAAATACCGGCCTTAATTTGAGGAAGAAATTTCTGAGGATGTACATCTGGAGTACAGCATTGTATGGTAGTGAAACATGGACTGTGGGAAAACCGGAACAGAAGAGAATCGAAGCATTTGAGATGTGGTGATATAGACAAATGTTGAAAATTAGGTGGACTTATAAGGTAAGGAATGAGGAGGTTCTACGCAGAATCGGAGAGGAAAGGAATATGTGGAAAACACTGATAAGGAGAAGGGACAGGATGATAGGACATCTGCTAAGACATGAGGGAATGACTTCCATGGTACTAGAGGGAGCTGTAGAGGGCAAAAACTGTAGAGGAAGACAGAGATTGGAATACGTCTAGCAAATAATTGAGGACGTAGGTTGCAAGTGCTACTCTGAGATGCTGGAATTTAAGTTTGGTAACACTGTCTCTCCAGCAACTGAGTGCTGATGCTGAGGACTGACACATCTGACCCCGCACTCTCTATGACAACTTTTCTTTTTGCTACCTCTACTTTTGGAATGTTCTTTATAATACCTTTTGTATATTTACTCTTTATGACTTTTGCCAATTACGCTTGTGCTTATAACTCTGTACTTTTGTTTGGCATATATTCTGATGATAAACTGCACCCATAATTCAGCAACATAATAAAAAAAAATTTGAACGACAAGTGATAAATTCATTCTAGTGGCCTATTTAGCAATGGCATAAGCCTCTTCAAGTTGTGCACCTAATGGCTAACAGAAATCTAAACAAAGTAATGGGTGCAGGTATAGATAAGACTGGTTATTCACAAATACATACACATACAGCAACTTTTTATCATGTTATTCTTAAATACATTGACGGTTTGCAACACTGTTTAGAGAAAATATTTTACACTACTTTGTGTCATAGTATCCTGCCTGTATAGAAGCTGAGGAAAGCCAGTTTCAATAGCTGTTGTGAATTTAACACCATGTTCAGAATGCAAGTCAAGCAAATAAATAAAATGTTTGAAAAATGGTGTCCATGATAAAGCTGAAATTTTCACTTATAACTTTCAACCCAGACATTTCAAGATCACGTTTGAAATTAACACATTCGTTTCTCTCCAGCATCTCTGAAAGTTTTTGATTGTTTTATACATGAATATTCACTGGAACATTTTTATCTCTTTTTTTTTTAACCTTTTTTCCCTCTATGTAGTTTTGTAAATGCGCAGAAGAACTTCAATTCAGAGCAACCTAAAGTCATCATTGACAGTTAAAATGATGCAGCATACCAATAAGACATTAAACTTCTCTTAATAACAGACTGAATTCCTGCACTGTAAAATGAAAGATCAGAAAAATTACAGATTTTGTAAGCAGAGTCAGCAATTAACATTTAAAAGTATGCAGTGAATTCCACTGTAAGCACACAAATTTACATCTGTTCCAGCTTTAACCCATGGCTTGATGACAACATTAAACTGTAGGTCCCATTATAACTGGCTGTGTGAGTTAGCTCAAAGATTGGAGGATGTAAAGGGCATATTATCTCCCATAGGATGATGGATACTGAAACACTACTGTGTTAAAAGCAACTGCCATTTTCTTTTTTGTTATTTTGTGAAAGGAAAAGTACCATATGGGTCATTTGTAAATAAAACAAATAACAGGAAGCTGATCACTTCTTCATTATTTATTTTCGTTATCTTGTATACAATGTATATAATATATGTACATCTTTCTCACATAGTTTTGTAATATGTTGAAGATGAGTAAAGATCACTACCGAAAACTTCAAATTTCCAACTACAATGTGTAAATGTGGTGATTCCTTCTGTCATTAGGACATCAGTCAATATCAACAATTAAATGCATAATTCTCAGATGTTATATCAACTGTAATCCTGTTCAACTTTTGAAAAGGACAAATTCAAAGGATTTTCTTCTCACAAAAAATAACATTTGAGCCACACTTACACATCACAATCCACAACAGCACTATCACACAAAGATGTATTTGCGTGTCTGACAGTATTAAATTATAGGTACACAGCTGTAATTACAGAGGCAATACTCTACAAATACCTACATAGTGTCATCATTTCAAATATTTCAAACAGTGTAATTAAAATGTGATGGTGAAATGAAATGTAAGAAAATAAAGTAAATTTGTACACCCTAGAGTTCTTTACAAAGTCACAGAAACAAAAAATTATGTCTGCTTAGTATACTTTCAATAACTTTCATGAAAACAGAATTATTTATGTGAAAATTAGAAAGGACAAACATCCTTTGGCTTTATTACATGAAAATTGCGAGCTGTAAGAACTGTGATGTTGCTGCTTCCTCCAGCAGTTTTTCCATTTGCCGTGAGTACTTGTCATACAAATGGACAGCCAAGAAAAACTTTACAGAAATATTCAAAAAAAAATTATTCTACATTAAATTTACTTTCACTATGCCAACACTCACTCTATACAAAGGAACAATACTAATACTACCAACAATTTCTACATTTCGGGCATATCTCACAATTCTTTGTTGTGGCCAATGTCTCTATTTTACATGAAAATTTTTCTGTTAAATTGTTATATACACAACATTTCAAACTTAACGTGGTCAAATAACTACTCACAGCTCTCACCTATTAAAATTTTAATCTTTATAACAAATGTTTCTTCATGACTTCTTTAGGTAACAGAAGAATCCAGAACAAAATATGAAATTGCACTTGTCTAAAAAGAAAAGGTAAATATCATATTATTTTTACAACATGAATTTGAAGACATCTTGTGACTTTTAGACTTCATTATGGATTCAACAGCTACAAGTTATCGGATGAAATACTTATATCTAAAATTGTAATATTTTATTACTGCATATATATTTTCTCAAATGAAAGTCTGCTACACTATGATAAGCCACAAATTTATATGACCAGAAGCATTTGAGTTGTTTCTGTCAATCACTTTCGACGGAATGTATATACTCAAGTTCATATTTGCACTGAAATATAACAGCACTTTTTCTTTAATCTTTTGAGAAAGCGGCTGCAATGGCATTTGCTGCACTCTACTACTGGATGAAAAATTCACACGATATGGAAAAAGATCATGAAAATTACACATACAACTACACTCTAGAAGACAATAATTGTTCATATGCCAAATTTTAACTAACTCTGCTGCCAGTTTTATGCTATGAAAGTGAATAAGTTTCTTAATCAAGTACAGAGTAACCTTTCAAGGACCTTTGCCAGTGAAAGTCTCAAGTTGGAGCCAAGGGACTATAGTGTAATCTGATAACACACAGCAGGCACAAGCTATAACATTGTACAGGCTCTAGTACTCATTATTTTGAACATTGCCTATGAAAGGAAGAGATCTCTTGACAGTGGCAAAAGAACTGTTGACACTGTTAAACTCCAGATAAGCTACCGTAGTCTCAAAAGGAAATCTTGTATGGTGTCGCAGGCCACTGCGAAGTATTCAATCTTGATAGAAAAAAGGCAAATAAGATTTAAACTAGTAACACTGTGAAAGAGAGAGAAAGAACACAAATTAAAAATAACTATTCTGAGTAAAAAAGTTTCTATTTTATAAGTCAAAAATAGACAAGGGAATTGCGTTCAGGAACTTACAAAATGCAATAAGCACAAAAGATGTGCCTAATGTGTGGCCTATAGTGAGATGGAATTGTTTTTTACTGACAGCACTTCATGTATTCTTTGTCAATGTATCTGTTTTGTTCATGTAACATCTCAGTTTACATCCTGATGCCAAGTGAGTCACATCACCAGCCAACGTACAATGACGATGTTTGGTACAAGACTCTCCTTATGTTGTGAACAGCCAGATATGATGTATTTTTGGGCACTATGTATCAGCACTTATCTAAAGTACAGAAGGTAATTATAGCGTCAAGAAACATACACCAATCGTGATGTGAATGTTCTGCTCTAATTTAACTCATGGGATAGTTTCTACCACACATAAGCAGCTTACAGCTTAATTAAATTGAAGTAGCACATTTAGGAAGTATATTGCGTTTTCATCTTTAACTATGCTTTTAACAGGCAAGAGTAACAGAAGACTCAGTAACAGTATGTGAGAATTTAAAGAATAGCTGTGAGAGAAGAGGAGTTACAAGATAGTAAGTATAGGAAAGCACAAATGAAATAGCTACTGATGTCGGGTATTATACAAATATGAGAGAAAATTGAGTGTCACATGTGTCTGATGTGCCAGCTATCCAGTGATAAATCTAGAAACAGGCAGGAGAAAATCAGGTGCTCGATTACCTGCATTAGAGGATGCTTTACTGCAAAAATAGAGAACAAGAAATACAGAAAATAAAATGGAGTTAGTTGTTCGTAAGTTTAGACCTGAAGTCAATATGTAAGACAATATTGTACAAGTGTGTCAGCTAACATAGTGTTATACAGCATTGTAACGACCTCATTAGTTACGAGTTTAAAATGTCATCAGAGAGAAAGAAGGTGGCTGTGTCCATGAACAAAAAAAGTTTGATGCACTGCATAAGATCGATAAATGAGAATTGTTGGAAAATGTTGCAATTGAATTTGGCACTGGAAATTCAGCGGTAGGGTTTTGACAGAATAAGTGAGAATAAATTGAAGATTTATGTATCAAAATGATGATTTCTGATTATGAAATTACCCCACTTGTTCCTCTGCTGACAAAGACAATAGTGATTATGGAGTAGTTGATGAAGTTGGCACTCACTGTGAAGACATGGCTGGACACAATAACATTCTGTTTGGAATGGCAACTTTGGTCACACTAATACTGCTGAATAGCCTACATGATCATGCTGTAAAAAAATGATTGTACACACATTTTTTAATATATGGTCACATTTTGTCCAAGTTATTCCAGTTTATTCAGATTACATGGATTTATGATAAATTATAGTCTGAATAAACTGAGGTGCCATTGTAATCACTTTTCCACTACTACACAACTACTGCAATTACATAAATGTGACCACTTAGCAAGAGAAAACAAAGTATTAACATCACAATTGGTGTGAAATGTTAAAACGTGCAGTGTTCATTTCATTTCCTCACATTAAGTAGTTCCAAGTTCCCCTTCAAACTGCAACGATATCACGACAACAGCCAGAAGATCAGAATATGCAAAATACATACCTCAAGATGAAACATTATGCCTCAAAATGTATGTGGCATACAGTCAGGTGCATTTGACACTAATTGCTCAAAACTCATGATGTTTGCAGTTAAGTGATAAAGTAGAAAAAGCAGAGTGACAATACATGAAACATAAATTTGAATAAACTGGGTGACAGTGTGTGGTTATTGCCACGCTGAGATTAATGCTAATCAGCTCTCAGTTAAAGTAGTAAATGGCATCAGAAGAGATTTCAGTGAGTTTTCTCCTCCAGAAGATTATTGCATCGTGAAGTATGCACGGACCGTACATGCGATGTATCATAGATTTAATCAAGTTATGACTGTAGTTTTTCCATGTCCTCATTGTCTCGGTTGTGCGGTTCTGAGACAAAAGGATTGGGCACTGTATAGTTGCTGGAGTATTGGGATATTACAAAATTCTTATTGTCAGTTTGCTCATAAGTGACAGCAAAAGTTTTTCTCTTCCAGTTTCTTTAAAGTCTTGAAAATCCAACAATGGCAGTGTTCAAAAACAGCACAAGTTGCATAGCATCGTGCAGAATTTGGATCTCCACATTTCTCTACCTGTTAACTCAAAACAAATTGAAGCTGGCAATATTTTTTAAGAATCATCCACAGAGTTTTTGAATTTAAGTCTCCTCTATGATCATGCACTTATATGTGGCTGAATGAGTACTCTCATGACTTTCGGTTGAGTTTCCATTAATGAACTCTGCCTTTTAATCCTATTTACTACCTGTGCAATGTCACAGCTCCAAAGCATAATCTCTTTATTTCACACCTGAAACCAATGTAGTCAGTATGCTCCAACAGAACTGTTATGCTCACATTTTACTCCTTTAATTGCCTGCTTATTAAATTTAAGGCAGCCTGCACTATTTTTAAATAGCCATTAATACTTTTTTTTCTTAGAGACACAAAAAACCTATGTGTGCTAACAAAAGTGTATGTTGGGTACAAAAATCATATACTCTAGTATCATACAATCAGCTCTCATACTAAAGTGTCTAGTAGATATGTCGTTGTCTATAAATGTCTTCTTTTTAAATTATGCCCATACAAATGTACTTCCACACAGAGAAATATTACATCAAAAGCTGCTTCCATTGGTATTTTTTGGACTGAAAAGACAATTTAATTTACTGTGTGTTTTAAGAAATACTTATCAGAGTTTCAATCAACATTTGGCCTTTGTAATTACTAAAATAGGCTCTTCATTTTAAAAATCATTGATTTGTTATTTTTTCCTCCTAAAGATATGTTACAGAGTGGAAATTTATTTACTTTGTATTTGGATCCTCACAATAATCCAGTACTGTTTCATTGAGAGTATGTTCTGACTGTCACTAAGGGGAATACATGTATAACGAACCCAAGTCTTTTGAAACATATGTATTCCCATCTCAGGTTGTAATACTTCATGCTTAACATCAACTGTCCAAAGTTGTAATTACCTAATTTACAGAGAGATTACCCTCCATTTCTCCTTCGGATTTAATCTTTATTGGATACTGCTGAGAACTTAGCACAACACAAGCAATTATTCACATCAGGAATACGCTGAAGAGACCAAACTAATTTGTCAAGAAACATACCCTTTCTTATGACAAACAAATCAGAAAACTTCTGTAGCCACATTTTACCGTCTGTTGGATTACAAAAAATATGGAATATGTTATAAGTCATCATAGCTTTGTGGAAGTTAGTTCATAGAATGTTGGAACATGGATGCAAAAGCTTTTATCATTTGTTTCTGTGTCAGAGATTTCATTTTATGCTTCTGCTTGCTCCCTCACTGCCAAGAATCTCCTCTCAGTGTTCAGCTCCATGTAGAAAAAACAGTGTGAAGTTAGTGTAATTTTCAGCAGCCTACCTGTGCACCTTTAAAGAAATTTATCACCAGTTCCTTTTAAATCCATACCCACCAAACCTGATATAGTAACAGCTCTAAACAAAACAGCTGGCCACATTCCACATGCACAAACCACAACTGTCCCAACATGGACTCCATTTCACCCAAATAAATGAGCTTATCAGTATGTATTTTCTACAGCCACAATAAATGGATTAAGGAGGGAGATAGGATGACAAAGTGGTGTGAAATTCACAGAATTCAGCTCGTCACTAGTTCTACTTCCTATGTTAAAATATAAATACATACTGACAAATCACCAACATCACTTTTAAATTGCTCTATGTAAATTATTTCCAAAGGAGTGATGAAAAACACTGCATAATTTCGTTGCCTACTTCTTCCTGGGAAAATGTGTTTTCTCGTAAGAATTTAATGTTTTTCATCCAAATTTATTTCCAATATGTGCTCACTGCTGAGTGAATAGTTCTGTGAACTTTGGGTCTCTAATGCACATCTGCATGAGGGCAAGTAGGATGAACAGTTTTTGGTATACTTGGGTTGTGCTGTTCAGGGCTTTCCCCCTCTGCATTTGAAAATTTTATGTACACCAAGCAAAACTGGAAGTGGATGTAATGAATCACTAGTCCTATCACCTGAGAAAATATCCTATCCAAATTTAAGAATTTTGCATCATGGGCTACGTTTTAATGTGCAGAAAGATTCATTACTCTGGAGAAATTAAAATTAATCTTTCTTGTGACTGAATTAACTAACCAACTCCTCCGATTCGTATTACTATTGTTTGACTCGCTTTCACGTGGAACAATTTACGAAACTGTGAACAAGTTTTATCACACAAGCATAAACTTCATATGAATATTTAATTCATGTAATCATCCTTGTATAAGGTAAGACGTGTTCCCACCCTCATTTAATTTTCTACTTCCCCTTCCTGTTTCACACAGTGCATAAACTATTGTCAGAAATAGGCAGGTAAAATGAATTACAACAGAAACCACAAAAAATGGTAAACATAAATGAATAAGAAACAGTGAATGGAAATCAAGTGTACATAGATCCAAGGAAGTGTCATGGGGAAAAGGTTTTATGGAGCAAAAATTTTGCCAATGGTGATCATGAAATTGAACACTGTAAAATGTTCACCGAGTAACAGACTTTATGTAGTTAGAAAGGGCAAAGAGTTGGAACATAATTTTTCCATTACCAATGTAAGTAGTATTTCACTGCAAGGCAAGGCAATATAGCATGTTAAGTGAAGGATTAGCTCTCTCTCTCTTAATGACTGGAATGAAAACAGTTTACCAGCCCCGAAAGCAGACACATTTGGAATCAAATATTCCGTGCTTTCAAAAGCTTTTCTGTAATGTAAAACCAGGAAGACTTCTTATCACCCACATTTGTCTGTTAGGCTTATACACAATAATTAGTTCTCATCATCTAAGTTTGTGATTTTCTACTGCAGATATGATTGATAATATAACATGCCTGAATTCCAGACCCTGTGTACCTTCCACAGAAGAAAATCCAACAGCCATATAGTTGAAAGACATGGACCCAAAAGGAGAAAGTATATATTAAATTACAAGCGTTATATGGACGTATTTCTTTAAAAATAATGCTGAAAATTACATGCATCTTTCATGTAAGTTCACATTCACTTTCAATAAAAACTATTTCGTGAAAGACATATTACAAATGATATGTGACACATGAAACATGGTCCCTCGGAAGTTTTGGCTGGGGATATTCCTCAATGCAAAGCTATTCCATATGGACATCAGATTCTTGTGAATTCTGTATTATACTGTAAGAAATATATCACATTCAACTCAACTTTTATTTCATATTATGTGTAGCAAATTAAAAAACCCAACTGCAAAAAATTCCTTTGTTTTGGATCACAGACAGGCTCTTAGTCGAAAGCATGTATACATTTTATAATATTAGTAATAGCTATTCTTGATCACAAAAAATAACAAATGTAATCAAAGCTGTAAACTTGCTAATCTTATGTTTGGATGTAATTTAAATAATGGCATTTACAAAACTATACTTTCCTCTTTCAGTTCTCATTTTTATAATTTTTGTGCTATCTTTAGATGCCCCCATGATAAATAATAGATTACACTGAGCAATACAACATTTTTGAAATGGGGCCAGATTCTTTTGACTCTTGGTTTGCAATGTGGAATCAAGTGTGGAGGTGAAATGTTCTTTACTGTTGCTGGAACAATGAAACCAGTGGATCAATAGACTATGAACATGAACGTAATGACATAATGAAACAATTTTTTAAAAGGGGTGAGGGGTATCAGACAATATAATTTAATCAGTATCACTGGGGCAGCTGAAGAGAAATTGACAGCAAAATACATTGTGCTCAGGTGACTGTAGTTTTGTTACTTTCATAAAACAATAATTCCACTTAATCATAAGTCAAAGTCTGGTTGAATCAAATAAATGCCATGATTTTCCTCTGCTTACAAGGGAACAACAGCAACTTTGCCTCATATTTTGGCAAGAAAGAAAACACACCTGCAAGATATCTGCCCCAGCAATCAGGCCCATGGAAAAATTTGGGCCATAATTTCGATTGTAAGCAGCTGACCTGCAGCTACTTAATGCTCAAGTACTGTACAGTGGAGTGAGTTAAGAGGTTTGCATTCATAATGGCAATGAACAAATTACAGTAGTACAGCAATGAATTAAGAGCACTGAACTAAAGATACTGCAGTTTCTGTACTGACATTACCACTGTGTGGAACAAGATATTTTCACCCACTGGATGTATGTAGCTTTCGCATATTGAAGATTTTGTCCGTAGGTTTACCAACAACTCTGCATTGATGTTAACTATGACCAGCGTAACAAGTTTCTTCAAATGTAGTCTCTGCTTTACAGGTAGTTATGTGCACCAGTATTGTGCAGGTCTTTCAGTAGGTTTGGTATGGAAGCAGTTGCACAGTGACCAATCAGAGCACTTTCAACATCCAATGAAATACCGTTGCGACATTGATGTGTGCTTTGTTCAGAGTGCTAAAGTGTGAGTCTTGCTGTCAGTCCACTGTGTAGTACTTCACTCTTGGGCATTGTATGGTTGCAGTGAGACCGAATGAGTGTGAAACAACGGGTGCGCATGAATCTTTAAAAGCTGCACAGTCAGGTCGTAACTGAGTGCTATACAAATTAAGGGCCTAATTTTCATGTGGAATCGAGCGATAGGCTGATACCTTGCAAGTGTGCTTTTTTTCTCTCTAAAATATGAGGTCAAATTGGTGATATTCTCTTAAAGTAAACAAAATTGGAATCTGACAACACCTATGCACATCTGTACTTAGGTGGAACAAAATAAAATCATATTTTTCTATAGGTAAACACCAACCTAAGTAATACTTGGAGGTCGTGTTTCTTATTTCACGTGTTCACCACTATCGCAACTAGTTTTATCTGTTCGTATCTGAGTACCTACTAATAGTCCCAAAATGTCAGAATAGTGACAAAATTGAAAATTGTGTCCACAAGATTCTCAAACATGGTCTTAAGCTGTTTTATGGGCAGTAATTTAACTGATACATCTCTAGAGTAGCAGAAAGCATGTTTGGAAAATGGAGGTACTTTTCCTAATATGTGCTGCAGCTGAGAGCAAATGAAATCAGAGGACAGGACTCACATTTTTTTAGGATATGCATATTTTCAATTACTTCTGACACAGAGCTGTAAACTACAAACAGAAATGATAAATGGAGACAATATTTTCTTTAGATTTCAAAGAAATTTGTTTTTTCCCATACATTCTGGTAATTGCCATTTACAAAAAGGAGCTTATTAATTCAAGACACAAGTGGACTATCAACCAAGCAGTATATTCGTGTCACTAAGTACAAATAACTAATTTCTTTCTTTCTATTTCTTCACAGGTTTAAATACTGAAACTGTCTATTTACACCCTCCATGACACAAAATTTACACATTTCGAACGAATCTAATAAATACATTTTTTCAGTCTCTAAATAATGCACTTGCACATATAAAAATGCTGTACAATTAGAAACCATTAGAACAACTGGGGTTGATAAAAACAAAGATTTATTTTTTGATCACTCTGGCAATTGACCCTGGGCTTATTGTGCACCAGTGAGCAGATTTAAGGCATTTAGTACATCTCTGCATGTATATGGCAGTTTTATATAATGTCATCCAGAGAAATTGCATACACCAGAGCACACACAGACATCTCATGAGCCACAGTTTTTTTGTTACCTATTGTAACATTAATACTCTCCAGTTTTAACAAGAAGCGTAAATCCTATAAGCATCTAGCTTGCAAAAACTACTTTACAACAACATATGACAAACAACAAACAACTTTATTTAACACCAACTTATGAAACTCCTCATATAAATGAGTGGGAATGCTGTAGCTCATCTCGCACTGAAGACACGGTGACAGTAATATACGAACTACTGTACACCATGCAGATAACAGTATAAAAAGTGAAATTATGCACTAGTCTAAAACAATCACCCAGTTTTGAAACACAGCCTTTTAAAGGAAAGCATTAACATCTTACTTGTCTCACAGTTTTATAGTTATCCTACAGTCTACACTGTACATTAAACAATGGCATATAAATAAGTCAGATGACCGCTACAAACAAACACAAACATTTTTCCCTAAGCCTAACAGCACATGTGACCACAAGATTCAGGCTCACACTTCAGTTACTGGTCTCTGTCCAGTTTCAAGAAAATAAAATACGCCACTATCGAATGAACATAAATCTTTGGAATTAAAAAGCAAAACATCCACAAAAAGGATGCTGCATTTTTATTTTTACTTTTATTTTTTTCTCTGATGTCAGTCCTGCAAGAATTCAGCTGCAGCCGGAATGTTATCCCCTCCGATCCAGAATGTAGCCCCGTCGAGTCATTCCAGAAGCGGAGGAAGATTCCTGCGCCACGTGTTTTGTGCTGCAGCCACAGATGGGACTCTGATCAACTGACAGCAACTAGTCGTAATTTTCAGACTCCTGCTGCACTAGCTTGAAGCGGCGGGGGCTCTTCACACATATGGACCCTCCAAACCCCTCGAGTGACAGTCGACCCTTCATTGTCAGGTATTTCTTGATGAAGCAGGTCACCAGCTTCTGTGGTCGCAACTGCCATTCATCAAGAACTTCCTTTGGAGCCAGCACCTACAACATTTATTTATTTATTTTTATTTCCAACTACATACATAAAAATCAATGTGTGTGTGTGTGGGGGGGGCTCCAATCTTGTCTTCACAGTCCATACAGGGGCAATGCATAGGGGCTGTAGTACAATTCTAGATTCCTCCCTCAATGATAATTATTGCTACTTTTTTAAGTAAGCTTTTCACAGGATAATTGATGTCTATTTTCAAGTGTCTGCCAGTTCAAGGTTTACAGAATTTCTATACCATTCTCACATGAGTGACACAAACCTGTCACCATCTGTGCAGCCCTTCTTTGCAGATCCCCAAATGTATACTGCATTTCCCCACTATCCTTTCAATGAACCAATATCTGCTAACTGCCTGCTCTACAACCGAGCCTATGTGATCCATCTTTTTCACGCTCCTGCAAACTGCTACATTCAAGAACCTACAGCAGTTGATTCATACTTGTCACAGCTCACTGATGTAGTCATAGGTGAGGTAACTCCCACATGTTACCACATTGCTGGGTATCTCCTCCTCCTCCTCCTCCTCCTCCTCCTCCTCCTCCTCCTCTCCCCCCCCCCCTCCCCCCCCCCCCCCTGCAGTGGCTACCACTGCTCAGCCAGCTGCCAGTTGAAGTACATGTGGTTGACATGTGACTGTGCAAACAGCATTGTACTATTTCCATCTTCTACCTCACCACTTTATGTAATCGAGGCTCATCTGCTAGTCCGTAGTGTGTTACAGAATCGGGCACCAGCAACTGCATCCGCTTCCCTGTATTGAGTCAGTGACACAAATGCATGTTTCAATGCTCACAGTGC
This sequence comes from Schistocerca americana, assembly GCF_021461395.2. Taxonomy (NCBI): domain Eukaryota; kingdom Metazoa; phylum Arthropoda; class Insecta; order Orthoptera; family Acrididae; genus Schistocerca; species Schistocerca americana. The sequence goes on along the minus strand of NC_060128.1, from coordinate 64,980,781 downwards.
ACCAACTGGTGCTCATTTGAGCTACGGTGGCTTACTTAGGCCCGTGCCTGAGCTTCACACATCACTTCACTAGCTGCACCAAAATCTGCCTGTTCTTGTACTCTAGGCTACAACCATCTTGGATCTACTACTAGAGTTTGTTTGGATGACTGTCTTTGGATCAATGTCTGCCAGTGCTTGTACTTTTGGTGTCAATAAATAAATGATACTGTATTGCAGGTTGTTTCACTGGGTAGTAGTCACTTTAGTAGGATACGTAAGGTGTCCCACAGAAAAAGCATATTTTGAGTGCATAAGAAAATACAAATTTACTGATGTAATTAAGTAATTTACATTTTATTTCAGTGTAAGTTACCTGTGATTATGCACGAAATATGATATTACTTAAATGCCCTCCATAACTAAGGAGACATAGTCTCAGTCTTTTGATGAAATTTTCTGTAACTTTTCAGCATACTTGCACCTTAAATACTGAAACTCCATGCCTAATCTTAGCCTCATAGTTCTGTGAGTAATCACAGTTTGTTGTTATGCACAGAAGATTTTAAATACTTGTGGAAAAAAAGCAAAGAAACAACGGTGTCTAAGTCACAAGAGCTCGGTAGCCAATTCACTGTCGTGAGAAATCTCTCGTAACAAATCCATTGCTGCAATTGATGTGGGACAGGTTGCACCATCTTCATTGAAACCAAACCTCTTCAGCAGTCACACAACCCAATTCACACCATATAGCCTGTCAACATGTTGCAGTGGCATTCACCATTCACTGTTAATGCATTTGCACCATCTTTGAAGTAGTATATCACAGTTATGCCCTCAGTCCGAAAGTCATATTACACAGTAACTTGTTGCAGCTGCAGTGTCTTCTCCAAAGATTAGATTCACGTATTTTGAACACCAAATATTTCAGTTTTGCTTGTTCACAAAGCGTTTCAACAGAAAGTATGCCTCATCAGGGAATAGTATCTTCTTGAAGGAACTCTTGTCCATTCTGTGTTTTGCAAGCACCTAATAGACAAATGCCTGAAACTTTTCGTGGTTATTTGGCTTAATTTTTTGTGCCAGTTGGATTTCATTTATGAATAACTGACTGGAGATTATAGACGACTTCACAATAGGTAACTGCACCTGCAAAAACTCTGAGGCTAGTGTTAATATTGTCTGCCAGTTCATTATATATAATGTGGATGGCAAGGGCCTCAATGAATTTCCCTGGAAATCCTTAAGTTACTTCTACATCCGTTAAAGACTCAATCCAAGATAACATGCTGTCCTCCATTCCAAGAAATCTTCAATCCAATCACAAACTTGATTTGATGCTCTACATCCTCCATCCTTTCTGATGCCCTTTACCCAGCCAGTGAGGACTGGCATAGTATTTACACGGAGAAGCAACCAGAACCATGTAATGCCTGTTATTAAGAAGGGGTTTCCACTCCTAGAGGCATTTTGAAGCTACTGCCAGCTCGTCCTCTGGGGAGAAATCCACGTACCCCTTCTGTCTGTGTCCACTGTAATTGAATGGTCAAACATGAAATCATTTTTCAAAGTGATTGCACGTTGTGTAGCTCAGGCAGGATATGGGAACCTCTCCAGTACTTACCTACCTGGATGTGCAAAAACCACAGCCAGGCTGGCCGGGACACTATTAATCAGCAAGGTGGATCCAATCTGGGTTCAGTGCGCTTCTGCGTGTCCCTAAAGTGGGTACTTTAATGCACTCAGCTACCCAGGCAGATCATTTGATATTCCATTACATTATAAAATAATGAGCATTGATGTGAGACTGAGACAAATGCTTTTTTTAAATCAAGAAGCACTATCCACCTGATGTCCTTGATCCACGGCATCCACGATGTCATGTAAGAAAAGCTCAAGTTTTGCATAACTGATGTTTCCAGAATCCATTCTGGTTATGTGTGATCCCAATTTGTTCTAAGTTTCTAGATTAGAAGACTAGCAATGATACTGCCTCATAGTTTTGTGGGTCACTTCTTATAGCTTTGTGACCTCTGCTTTCTTCCAACCACAGCACACAGTTTTTTGCTTGAGGGATTTACAGTATATTACGGTCAGATGATGGGCTAAATCATCCTCACATTCTGCATAGAATTGGTAATGATTCCATCGAGTCCTAAGGGCACTGTTCATTATTAGTGTTTTTAGTGTTTCGCAATGCCACTAATACTGTGTTATAACTTCAAGTTGAACAAATATATCTGAAGGACGACGCAATACATGAAAGTCACAGATCAAGTAAACAGAGTAAGACGTGTGTCCGTTAACAGTCAAATCATAACGGAGTCCACTTGTAGCGGCCGCTGGCTGGCTGGCCACTTAGGTGGCGCTGCTGCTGCACGGCTGGCAGACAGCGCCGCACGTAGAGGGCGCGCGTAACTGTGCGGCGGCACTTTGAAAGATCGGCGAGTCACAACATACTGTTTTCTGTATCACTATTGTTTCCAACTGTGTGAAACTTTAAGTGGATTAGTACTCTCGGATCTGCCTTTGCAAAGGAATATTTGATTGCATAGTTCAGCATTTCTGTTATTGCTTAGTTACCCTCAGCTTCTATTCCTGTGTCATCCAGAAACATCTGGACACTGTGTCTGCTACAGACATCATTAAAGTCCTCATTCATTTCCCTTTTGACAGCTGAACATGTTTTACTTAACATCTCTCTACATAAAGTCCTATGTTTTATTGTACACCTATTGTGCAGTAGTCTCAGTTTCTTTAGAAGTTTGTTTACGGAGATGTAGGTTCTCTCCCACCATGAATTTTTCTACTGGGTACACAGCTATCATGTACATGATATCAGTTTAAATGCAGACATCCTCAAAGATGTCAAGTCTATAAAGACATCCTCAAATATACAATATATTTCTGCCATGAGCAGGGCTACCGTATTTACCAATGTTATTATACAAATTTCAAGTCTTCACTTAGTTCTTTGTTGAAAGTTCTATCTGTCAGCAACAAGCATCTGCTTCAATGAAGAAGCACTACCAGAGACATAGTTTTTTATTTATTTATAAAATTTTCGATTTATCTCTCATATAGTTTTCTTATTAGTCATTACAGTCAAAATAACTAAGGGATGACATTTGGCCATTAATTATGTTCTCTGCAATCATTTTAAAAGCAGTATTTCCACCCATCTCCTGCACTGTACCAAAGCTACTAGTCTGGTCTTGGTTTAACGAACCTCAACATCATACTGACCAGAAGGAAGTCATCCCTCTTATGGTATTAAGGTTTCATCTGTGTAAAATAAAACATTAGAACACACTGCATTTTGATATTTTAAATATGAAAAAAGAGTAGATATCATCATGCACCCCTATGTGTGTGTGTGTGTGTGTGTGTGTGTGTGTGTGTAGATTTAGACATGACTTTGGACAATGGAGACTGGAATGCACTCTCAAATTCTGAAAAATCAAGGACGAAATACAGACAGCCAAATGTTATCTCCAACTTGTACAGAAACCAGGCTGTAGTTACAAGAGTCAAAGGAGGGAGGCAACAGTTCAGAAAGGACAGGTAGGGTTGTATCCATGTTATTCAATATGCAAATAGAACAGTTAGGAAAGGAAACTAATAACTTTTTTTAAATATGAATTAAGGTTAAGGAGAAGAAATAAACACATTCATGCTTCCTGGTGACATTTTAATTCTCTTACAGATGGCACAGGACATCAAAGATCTAATGAATAGAATGCATAATGTTTCGAAAAAGAGGTCACAGGGCGAACATCAACAAAAGTAAAACAAGATTAATGTAGATTAGTCGAATTAAATCAGGTGATGATGGAGGAATTAGACTAGGAAATCAGATCCTGAATGTAAAAGTGTAAAAGACACATTCTGACAGTGGGGAGGGAGAGGGGGGGTGGGGGAGTTCAGAAACAGTGAAATATGTAAACAAAACATTGAACATATATTACTATGAAAGCTTAGCTGAAAGTATTCATTTGGAGTGTAATCTTGCACAGAAGTGGATGAAAAACAGTACCAATAAGAATAACAAAGGAGCTTTCCACATCCAGTCTTACAGAAGAATTGTCAAGATTAAAAGGGTAAGAGTAGATTGGGTGACTAATGAAAGGTACTGCATTGCACTGTGGAGAAAAGAGTTTTACAGAATAACTTCACTAAATGAATGGGTAGATTGATAGAACAAATCTTGAGGCACTGAGGAACTTTTAGTTTGGTAATGGTGGGAAATGTAACGCATAAAAATAGAGGGACACCAAAACCTGAATATAGCAAACATTTTAAAGGGGATGTAGGTGGAGATAAACAAAATGTGCACTTGCATATGCACACCTGCGCACGTGTGGATGTGTGCATAGGAATGTGCCCGTGTGAATGTGGGTGTCTGGGCATTTCTGTCAGTCCACATTCCAGGCATCTACAGACACAAACGAATCGCCACACTTACCTGATCGCCCTTGAATCTGTCCATGAGGGCGACACATATGACCGCTGCCTTGATCCCAGCATGATGAGTGAGGGCAGCGAAGGAGAGAGATTCCATCTCAATGTTAACAACTCCTGCCTTATGGATTCGACTCAGGAAGTCCATCTTGTCCTTTTCTGTGAAGTCACAGAAGGCACCGTCCAGTCTGCCTTGACCTGCAACACAGAAGCCCGTTCAAACAAATAGCCTGTGATCACAATTCAAATTATTTGGAACAAAAGAGCATTTCAGGAATATTCTACACTGCACAGATAAGAGACTCTGGATTTGGAAAAAAGTCAATAATGAGCATTTTATGCGAAAATAATTCAGTAGAATGTTGGATTTTGTTATGTGCAAGATCATCATACTGATACTGAGAAATAAGAAATACATTCCAACAAAAATTTATTTTACATTTAGTTTTAAATAGCATATGCTACTGGTATAGTGTTGTGGATTTTTCTCACTTCCTTTCATATTACTTCTACCTTGAATGTCACTTGTGGGTAATTCTCCTATACAAATCACTGTATATGCTGACCTACTACAATTCTTCCTTATTTTTCCATTAAATAAAGGTATCTCTAGTTTAAAAACGCACTTTTTCATTTGAGCAGAAACCTGGTGAGTCTACACTGTATTAAATAAAGTCTTGGTACGAGATAACTATGGCCTGTATATTAATGACATGTCATATTTTTTCCCTTAACTTTAGGGTGAATTTTGCAACAAGTTATGCATGAATCCAGATACAGTAGTGTAAAAAATGTATTTTTATTGTGCGTATAAAGTCATATTTACATCTTCTTCAGCAGGAGGGTCATGTTTCAGCCAATGTTTGCCTTATCATACGTTTAACAACAGTGGAATAAAAACATGAAAATGTTGCTCAGTGACTACATGACAGGTGATAAGCTTTATTTATTAGAACTACTATACAAGCAGCATTAACACCCTAGTCAGTTCACCAACATTGTTGCACAGGGTCAACAAAATGCTCTCAAAACCAAAAAAGGCAGCTTCTGACGTAATAAACATCACACACATGGTCATACTATTCTGTCTGAATACAAACCGAGTCTGGTTCAACGTGCAAAGTGCTTCAGCACTGGTGGTGGTGGTGGTGGTGGTGGTGGTGGTAGGGGGGGGGGGGGGGGGGGGGGAGGGGGAGGAGGGAAGGAGGGCTATTATTTTGTAAACTGTGTGAAGTTAAAGTTAGCGGAGAAAAGTACTTTAATGTGCAATGACACTGTAATACTACCAAACACAGTAGCGAGAAGTTATGAAAATGACAACAGACAATTGCTGTTAATTGGATAGACAGCTCCGTCTTCAACTGTGCAGTCATTCTCCATGAACTTTTGTGAGATAATGGAGTCTTACAACTTTGCATTGGAGAAGCTGAAGAATCCACACCTCAAACAGTTCTTGGAGAAGTACACAACACATCCAGTTCCAGATGAATCTACATGGGAAAAGAACTATTCATCTGTGTGCTATGAGGAAGTGTCAACAAAATATGAATTAGTGCTGTTGACCAAAAGGTCTGGGTGTCTACAGGTGAAATCATCAATGTGGGTGGATGTTATGTTGCAAAATTTGTTGTTGGTGTTCTAAAAGTTGACAGGTCTGGAGAAATGTTCCTCCTAACATGTGAAGCTCGATAACTGTAATTTTTGTATGACAACTCTGTGAAGCTATGTTGGCCGGATGATGTGAACAGAGAATGTTTTGCTGCTAGTGACAGATGATCCATGGCTAAAGCAACCAAAGGGCTACATATTCACTAACCCAGTATGGTTTATGACACTTGCCTTGCACACATGTTACACAAGCTGCAGAAGAGATGTGATCAAATTACCCTGATCTGGACAAATTAATTTACTGTGGCAAGAAAAGCTATGTGAAAGCTCTGCTACAGGTGCAGAAATTCAAGGAACAAGTATTTACACTGCCCCCGCCCAGTCTGTTCTTGCACAATGGGGGTTTTGATGATGATGATGATGATGATGATGATGATGATGATTTGAGGTGAGGGGCACTCAACATCATGGTCATCAGTGCCCTGATGAAACGTCAACATGCTAATCTCGTGGATGGGGATGAGGGCTGTCCCCACATGCGGAGCAGTTTACAATGTTTTAAAGTCTGCCTCCCTTCCCCACCAATTTAGGGATGAGGCCTGACATTTCACAAAATGTCACCACTCTCGTAACACTGGAATCAGTATCACCAGGGATGGTGGGCAGATCTCCATCGAGACTGAGGGCTGCCCTAATAACAGTACATAGGACACACATTGCCAAAATATGCTGAACTGAAAGTGGCACACCACAAACTTCACAGATTGGTGGATCCTCCAGCCAGAGAAGGCTATGTCCAATGTGCAGTCTGGTAAGCAGAACCTCCTTCCAGCGATGAGGCTGACATGGTCCGTCATGCCTTTGTGGTCGATTTGAGCGACAGCAGTTTGTTTTCTGTCACCTGCAACCATTCAGTCTCCCACTAACACAGGACGCATGTGTCAGAAAACGAGATGATGGTGTGTAACGGGATGGGACATTGGTGGCCAGTAACATCCTGACACGCTCCCCTGGCAGCCTTGTCGTTTCCCTGTATCCCGACGGGGCCAGCTACCCAGCAAAAGATCACCTCATTGCCATGAGGTTGAAGCCACTGTAAGGAGTGAAGTGTTTGCAGTGCATTAAGAGAGTTGGAACAGACAAGAAACCTTGCACGATGATGTCTGTCAACCCCCTCCAGAGCCATCGGGATGCCATATAATTCCACAAGATAATTTGTAAATTGTTCCAGAAGAGACACTTTAAAAACCCTATCAGGGAAAACAGCAGAATAACCGAGGACATTCTCTTGCTGGGATCCGTCTGTATAAACAACGATAAAACTGTGTCACGTACTTAAAATGGATGAAAACAAAGTTGTAAAAACATAATCTGGAGTAAGAGATTTCTTGTACTGCGTCAAGCTTAAAATCACTTTGGGCCTCTGAAGACACCGAGGCAACAATGTGTTCCATCCCTGGCTGTGTATTTTGATGCCCGATAGATCCAGGTCCCTGCAACGGTCTGTAGAACGTATCCCAAAAGTTTGTCTCACACTGGGCCGATTCCTGAACTGCTGTTCAAAGGTGGGTCGGACCACTGCACTAAACGCCAAGACTGAGGTGACTCTGAGATTTTTGGCACCTGTCGCCCAATCCAGAATGGTGGTTCACCAGCCTCTGCTCGCAGACTCTGACCTGGACTGGTCCAAAAGGCTCCACTCGATATCCGAAAGCCCTCTTCGTGGACAGCATCTAACATCTTGAGGTAGGAAGTAGGGGCTACTCTGTAGACCACACTGGCATAATCTAAGCATGACCAAACAAATGCCCTATAAAACTGCAGGAGGCAGGTTTGTTAAAACTTCCGTAAGCACGGTTAAAATTGACACATGTAATCTTCTTTAGTGAGAACTGAAAACCAGTTGTCCTGGCGCAGGTTTCCAGCCACGGTCAACCGTAGCTGCTTCATTGTCATTAGATCAGAGGAAGAGTAAAAGATTCCAAAGTCATCCACAAACAAATATCATTTTGACAGGGCTGCTGACTGCAGAGGAAATGCAATTGGTACCAATGGCAAACAATGTGACACTGAGAACACTACCTTCAGGGACCCAATTCTCTTGAACATAGCAGTCAGACAAGGCATCACCAACACAATATCTAAAACGCTGATGTTGAGAAAGGATTGGATAAGAAGTGGCAGGCATCCACGTAGTCCCCATTCGTGAAGTTGGCGAAAGATGTTGTACCTCCAAGTAGTGTCACATGGTTTTTCAAGGCCAAAAAACACACAAACCAAACAATTTCGATGTAAGAAGGACTCCTGTATCACTTTCCCCAGTAGAATTAAGTTTTTCAGGGTAGAACAGTAGCACCCGAAACCGCACTTGAAACAGCTCAGGAGACCTCGGGATTCAAGCAGCCAGACGAGGCGGCAGTGGACCGTGTGTTCAAGAGTCTTACCCATACAACTGGTAAGATTTACATTCCGGTAACTGTTAGGGGCACTATGGTCTCTACCTGGTTTCCAGGCTGCAATTAATATAGCCTTCTTCCGAGTCATGGGGTACTGTCCATCAAACCAGATCTGACTGAAACAAGGTAGGAGTTGTCCGTTTGCTTCAGGGTACAGATGATGAAGCACGGCAAAATGGATCTCGTCAGGTCCTGGAGAAGTGTCTGTGGCTGCAGACAAAGCTGATTCCAGTTCCCACATGGAGAACAGAATGTTGTAGACTTCCTCATTATGTGAGAATAAATTGCACTTCCTCATTTCTGCAGTCCAATGGAACACCTGAAAATCAGGAGCTTGTCTGGATGACACAGTGACAGTAAAGAAGTGCTCAGCTAAAACCTGAGCCACGTCTTCTGGCGTGTCTACCATGACATCATTACTTGACAAGGTCGCAATGGGTTGCGTACTGCCCTTGCCGGAAATCCATCGTATTGAGTCCCAAACTTGTGCAGTGGAAGTGTACCGATTAATGGAAGTCACGAACTCCTTCAAGGAAGCCCTCTTCCATTCTTTTATCACTCGCCTCACACGTGCTCTCGCAGATCTGAAGGCATCAAGGTTTTCTGTAGTTGGACAGTGTTCTGCACAGCTGTCCGTCTGGCTCTGATTGCCAATCAACAGTCGCCATTCCGCCAAGGTACAGGTCATCGTCTGAGGTGGTTACTAGACCTAGGGATGGACTCTGCAGCAGCCCGTTGGATCTCACAAGTGATGTGGGCACCTTCTCCTGTGCACAATCCTGTTGTTCAAAAATAGCCTGTTGCCTGTACCTCAACCAATTTGCCCTTTGTATCATCCATCTGCACGGTAACTTGTCAGCCAAGTCGGCAGAAAGATCCGATCTGGGAAGTGGCCACTAGAATGTAAATCTGTGGCCACTTCCCACTGAAATGAATCTGGAATAGCTGAGGAACAAAAACAAAGGTCAATGGCTGAGGACGACACTGTAGCTGTGGGAAAGTGTGTCACCTAACCCGCGTTCAGAAGGCAGATATTCTCAGAATGGACGAGTTGCTCAATCGTCTGATCCCTGGAACAAGTGGTACCCGACCCCACAGCACACTGTGTGCACTGAAGTCCCCCCACAAGTACGAATAGGCGTGGGAGCGCCCAGAAGAGTCTGCCAGTGCATCTGCGTCCAAAGCATCATTAGGTGAAAGGTAAAAAGAACACGCCATGATATTAAATGGTGTGATAACTTTCACAGCAATTGCTTGTAAGATCATGCTAAGAGGCACAGGAGGAGTGGCATCTGTCATCAATGAAAACAGTCATTCCACCTTTAGCCCTGTCTCCAGTAGGATCGTCCTTCCTGCACAGGTGGTAACCCCATACCGCAGGTGTGTCAGTGACTTTGAAGATGTGTTTCTGGACCGAGAGCTGTTAATTCTTCCAAATGTGAGTGATATCCATTTAAATACCACTGCGGCACACGAGTCCCTGCCAACGCCATTGTTTAGCAAAGGTCTCGTCTTTCTCCCTCAAAGGAGATGATTTACTGGGGGGGTCAGGGGAATGTTAGCTGGTTACTGGCTCTCCAGTTCCTCTGATTGGAAGTCCGTATCCCCAAGAGCATAATCCCCATCAGAGAGGGAGAGAGCTCGCCAATCTGAAGGTTTAACCACCACTTTCCTGGACTTGGAACTTTTTCTTTCCTTATAGGAGGTGGTGGTCGCTCAGGTTGCAGGGATGGCTTAGTTGGCTTCTGATGGTGGGTAGTGGTATGTGACTTCAATGGTAAACTCATAACTGATAGCTTCCAAATGACTTCTGTTTCAAGTTGAGTGTTTTCCCCACAGGTACACCGACAAGTGCACGTGCTTGTACGTGAATCTGTGGTTCATGTTTGTGTGGAGACATCACACTTAGTGATTGGTGTCTTAAGGGCTAGTGCAAAAACTGAAGGTTATATAGCTTTGAAAGCTTTTTTAGCTTCACTGTAGGGTATGAGTCTGTTGAATTTTCCTTTCCTCATTGTAAAGCTCACACTTTCTGCTCCACACTTGGTGATCCCCGGAGCAGTTTACACATTTCGGAGGAAGTGTATAAGAATTGCCCGATTCATGAGCTGAGCCTCCACAATTGCCACACATAGCCCTCCCCTTATATCCCATAGTGTTAGGCCAAATCTTGAACATTTGTAGCACCCCATTGGATTAGGAACAAACAGGTGAACATTAAGACGGATACAGACTTCAAGGATATGTTCAGGTATTCCCAGAGTACTAAACATTAGAATAAATGTTGCCAATTTTTCCAATTTGCCACTGACTCTCCTCATGTAGTTCAGCACTTCCATGATGCCCATATTTTTCCATTCTTCACTTAACTCCATGTGATCCACCTCCATTATATCAGAAGTAACCACACCCTTACTAAAGTTAAGGGTGTTATGCAACTCAACCTCGGCTGGGTAGTGAGCTAAGGCCTCACATCCCAGAAGCTTAGATATTTGGTTTGAATTAACAGTTTCAACTGGAAGTGTACCATTACGAAGTCTTTTGACATTTTTTAGAGACCCAGCAATATCTTCCAATGCCTTGTGAATATAGAAAGGGCAGACCTTCTCAAAGGTTCCCCCTATTTGCTTGATTACACTGAAAGTGTTATGACACGCTACTGCCCTGTTATTATGATTCTGAGACTTCTTTTCGGGAGGGCTGACCGACCGAGCTCTCTTTGAGGAGTGGGAATAGGTACTACCTGACGATAGACCCGTCCCACCAGAAGTAGCAGTTTGACGAGACCATTCCATAGGGATCCCATGAGACGCTACGGAAACAACCATTGACCCAGGCAGAGCCCTGCATACTTGGGCAAGCATTATATAAGTGGAGGCGGCAGGTGCGCCAGAAGTTGCTCTCTAGAGACTGGCTGTTGAGGTAAAACATTCACCTCATCAGCACATAGAACATCTTGAGGTTGAGGGATTGCCTTTTTATAGAGATGTGAACCTTCCTCGAAGCCCAGGTGGTGAAGCCAAGACCCTCGTTCTCCCAAGCACACAACATTCCACCGCTGCACCACACGGTGATTGCTGAAGTACGACCAGAGCTTATGGCGACAGAGAGCTGGCGGCACTTACCAGTCCCCAGCTCAGGTACCTCGGTGTCGCCAAGCTCATTCTCAGCAAATGAATGCTGAGTCCCTGAAGGGGATGGGGTGGGAGGGAGGGGGGTTGACTTAATGCTGCCGAGTATTACTTCATCAACTACACCAAAATAACAACAATCTTTTGTGAGCCTGATGGCAATGAACTGAGTGCTATGCTATTATAGCTGTGAAGGTGGTCTTTATAGATACCTTTTCTGGAAACTTGGCATACACCAACACCAACTTTTCAGTAGTACCAAAAGCCATCACACAACTGGAAGCTGCTGGTTCTGAACTGTGCAATGCCCTTGTTATTGTGCAATATGTGCAGCCATAACTGGTCTGCAGTGACCTCACCACCTTCAAATGTGCTCCTGTGACATTCTGTGATGTGGAGAGGAGCTTTTTCAGGTACAAAACTATCCTTGATGACAACCATAGATCAATGGAAATGGAAATCGAAAAGGTGCCTCATAATCCAGTGCAGCTCTGCAGATAATGAAGACTGACAGGACATGTTAATTAATTTGGAATACTTTCAACAGGTGGTTTGCAGAAGTAAAAACATAGTATTATTGTTATGCTGGGTGTTTTCAATGTCCTCATTATTTTTTCTTCCAAGCACATGCAGACATTTAAAAAATAGGTGCTAGATAGTTTGAAATACTGCAAAAAGCAAGTACTATACCCACAATTTGTTCATAAGTGTATTTTATATTACATGATCTATAAAAAATGAACAGGAATGTTTTAAATAAAATTATATAAAGTTAAATGTTATTTTTAAGGTCATGTTTATATAAGTTTTATGTCATAAATACTTGAATATTTGGTTGTTTTTGAGATCATTAAAATACAGGCCCTAATGATACAGAGTTGGATTTGATGCAAAACAATATCTGAGACTCTTACCTTCATAGAAGTCATAAGTGCACATTGTTCTGCCTGTGATTGTGTCATACGGGTCATCGGGGTCAGCCATGCTCTTGAGGTGGGACACCAGTTTCTTGTCCAGTCTTGCTGGTCGCTGTATCATTTTCCCTAGAACAGGCTGCAGCCAAACAAGACTCAGAATACTTAATTGCATGTAGTCGTACAAAATTAAAGTGTCAGGTAAAACTATACCATTCATAAGAATAATTCCAACTTCATAAAGACTGAAGCAAAAAAGAAGTACAGTTATTCAGAAACTAAGCTTCCCTGAGGCTGTAAACAAAAGAAAAACTTAATCTGCCCAGATACATTTATTACTACAATTGTGGCAACTATTGAGGTGCTTGTCAGCACATTTACTTTCAGACCAGACACCCATGTTATATCACAGGATCATCTTTTGTACTTAGGCTGTCTCTATTCTCTGCTGGTTAGCAAGGTCAGCAAATCATGCCAAGGTCTCGGTTTCAATACCTGGCGATTAACTCAGATTTTTCTGTGGCAGGAATGTGTGGAATGGGTCCGCTCAGAAACGTGAGGCCAAGTGGAAAGCTGGTTTGTGCAACGCTGTTTGGCCAGGCTGCCCTAAATGATACAACATAAATGTTACAGTCCTACAGAATGTGAGTTTGGATGTTATTTCGCAAATATAAAAATGAATAGAGGTGCAGATGGTCATTTTCAACATATATTATAATTTTTAAATTGTTGCAATCATAAAAAGTACTATCCAATTTTGAATCAAATTATTTTTTTCTATGACTAAATGTGTATATTATTGATATAGAGCTAGCTGCTTTCATCTTTAACATATGTATATTCTCACCATTAACCGTTGCTCCATACCACTGTGAAAAACATTACCGAGCATCTACAGAAAATTTGTCAAACAATGGAAACTCCAGGATGAAATGTAACACTATTATAAAAAGGAAAGTTGCTACTCACCATATAGTGGAGATGCCGAGTCGCAGATAGGTGCGCACACACGCACACTCTACAGTTGCCCGAGACTGCAGTCTCACGTGCGAGTAGCATTTGCACGAGTGTGCGTGCGTGTGTGTTCATCGTCTATTTTTTACGAAGGCCTTATTGCTCGAAAGCTTTATTTGCAACAGTCTTTTTGTTGGGCCTATTTGCAACTGAGCATCTCTGTTATATGGTGTGTAGCAACTTTCCTTTTCATAATATTGCTATACAATATTTGTGTAAGCTCAAATACTATTTTACTTACCAGTTCCAAAACAGGTCTGAGCATGCCATCGACTGCGTCTTCTGATATTATGACCGTGCCACCCTCGATACCGATGCCGCCACAGGTGCCAATGCGGAAAAATACTGGGTCTCGCACTTTAGCGTGGTACATTAGCTTGATCATCTCGTGCAACAGGATGCCGACTGAAGGGATGCCCATGCCGTGCTGCCAATATTTTCAAAATTCAATCACACTGAATGAGGAAACAACATTAATGGCACACTAAAGAATCACTCAATAGAAGTGACAAATCTTTCACCAGATATCTTCAACCAGTCTAGTTGCTCAGGAATGTGAAGTGAGTCAAAGTATACATAAACAAGGGGCAAGCAACTCAGAAACCTAATCTGTACACTGCTAAAAATAACCTGCTGTTTGCAGCATCTACTATCTGAATATTAGCACACTCAACAAATATGAGAAATTATTTAGTATTGTTAAATGGATACTTACACTGACAGCAAGCACAGGCCCCACTTTGTACATGGAGTACCGGTACGAATACTGGCTGATGTCCTGCAGGGTCGTGCCCGTGGGCAGCTTGTGCCCGATCTCGTTCATGATGTAGAACGCAAACTGCTCCATGCGCTTTGGCGTTCCTCCCATACACACAAACTGGAATACAGATGCTCGATTTGAAAAATTGCAACAATTACAGACTAAAGCAGTAATATAAAACAACACACATCACCAGCATTAGACAAAATATCTGAGTATAAGGAATACATTAATTAAAAAATTAGTTAACGTATTAGGCATTTATCAAAACTACGGGTCAACTGACTATAAATTGTGAAAGTCTGCAAGGACATACTTGTGCTGATCAGTAGCACTCAACAGGTCATTTGTGCAGGAGTAGACAATTGGTGCAGGGAGGTAAAATGGTTGTAAAACAAACAGTCTCACTGTAGCAGAGAGATGAACAGAATCTTTCTCCTATCATTATATAATGAATTGGTTTCCTAGACCAATGTGGGACAGCATTCCGTAAATGGGAAAGGAATTAACGATTTAAGCACACTCAACATGATCTAAAAATTCCAAAATTTTCTTGATTCATGGCAATGCACACACACACACACACACACTGTTATTTACAGTAGCCAGAAGATTCTGAACTTTAGGTGACAATTTTCACACAGTTCTCCTTTCAGATATTATCTCCCTTCTTCACAGATCCCATGATGAGGTTTGTTTCTTGAGGTGATGTGGTTTGTTTCTTGAGGTGTTGTGTCAAAAATTTAAATTATGGGCTGTGTAATAACAAAATTGGCATACTTTTACACATAATTTACAAGAATTGGTAGACAGAGCTAAGAGTACTTCTGAAAAATCATGCTCATGATGGAAAATGAAGAGGAAGTGTGCTTTTGTGACTCGAAATGAATTTCAGCACTGCATGTTTTCTAGCCAACTAACATATTTGTACCAAAAGACAATATCTGCCTCTATAGCAGTATATGAAGTAAAACACGGTAACGGAGTGTAATCACATTAGATCAGACGACGCTGAGGGAACCTGATCAAGAAATAAAAGTGTGCCAGTTGGAAATTAATTTTTCTATTTTGGCAGCAAAATAACTGACAACAGCACAAGCAAAAATAGAAATAAGGAAGCTGAAATAGCAAGGAAAAAATTCTGAAGAACGTAAATTAGTTAACATCTATACTAATACGGAAACATTGTTCCAAAATTTCCAAAAAGCTCTTCAGACATTTACTTCAAATTTTTACATGATACTGTAATAAACACTCACATACATATGCTATATTTTATATATATAGGAGAAAATTTTTTAACAAAAATTCTGATTAGTTCTTAACTGATTTAGTACATATTTTTACAAGTTTCTGTAATGAACATTTGGATGGACACAGGGTACATACTTTTTTAGCACATGTAATGTATCAATATGTATATGAAGGGGAAAGATTGAGAGGGAGGAGGAGGAGGAGAGGGGCAGGAAGAGATTAGGACATGTCTCCAATTTACATACATATTCAGCAATTGCAAAGTTTAGCTAAGTTTACTTGTTAAATGTAAATAAAAGATTTGAAAGGAATATTACATTTAGGAATTAAAAAGACTTTTTTTTTTAAGTCTTTGGCTGGAGTGTTGTCTTATATGGAGGTGCAATGTGGAGTATACTGAAATAGACAATGGTGGAATAAAAGCTTTTGCAATGTTGTGTAATATAAGGCTGCTGAAGATCACATGGTTAGGGTTTATAGCTAAAGAGGAGGAAATAAATGAAATCAGGGACAAACATATTTGTGGCACAACTCGACTGAAGGGATTTGTTGATAGGACAGTAGGACAGATACTTGGCTATCAAGGAATAGTCAATTTAGTAATGGAGAGAAATGTGGGGTTTACAATTTGTAGAGGATACCAAGGCTCGAATACTGTAAGAATGTTGAAATGAATGTAGGATACAGTAACTATGCAGGCGTTAAACAATCTTGCACAAGAAGGACTAACAGTCTTTGGATTGATATGAGTACAATAAAAAATTCATAGCATCTGACAAAGACTAGATGTGATGTCATTATATTATACTGCAACCTGGATATTTTATGAAACTTCCTGGCTGATGAAAACTGTGTGTCAGCCCGAGACTCGAACTCGGGACCTTTGCCATTCTCGGGCAAGCACTCTACCGACTGAGCTCCCAAAGCACGAATGATCAGCTTTACTTTCACCAGTGCCTCATCTGGTACCTTCCAAACTTCACAGGTACCAGTAAAAGTAAAGCTATGCGGACAGGTCGTGAGTCACAATTGGGTAGCTCAGTTGGTAGAGCACTTGCGTGAGAAAGACAAAGCTCCTGAGTCTTAGTCTGGCACACAGTTTTAATTTCATTCTGGGTATTTTATGATTTGTTGGAAAAACATAGAAATAATAATTCACCTTTGTTGGAATCTGCAATGGAGTGATGAGATATCACTTTAGGCAGGAGGTCTCTCGGATCTGCAACCATATTTCGCACTGAACGGTAATGTACTTGCGTTGTCAATGACACAAATTTCATTACGCACTGAGATGAGTCGTGGAATAGTATATGTGTATATGCAATGGCGGTAGTACTGTGTATAAAAGGGCAGTGCATTGGCAGAGCTGTCTCTGTACTCAGGTGATTCGGGTGGAAAGCTTTCGACACAATTGTGGCCGCGTGACAGTAATGAACAGCCTTTGAAAGTGGAATGGTAGGTGGATTTAGATGTATGAGGCATTTCATTTCAGAACTTGTTGAGGAATTCATATTTCAAGATCCACAGGCATTACTTCCCACCACAGACAATGCAGTGGTCAACAGCCTTCATCGACAGCCTTCACTTAACGACCAAAAGCAGTGGCATTTGTGTAGCGTAGGCAGTGCTAACCGTCAAGTGACACTGCACGAAATAACCACAGAAATCAATGTAAGACATACAACAAATGTATCCGTTAGAGCAGTGCATCAAATGCAACGAAATTTGGTGTTAACGGGCAACACCGATGTGCCTTTGCTAACAGCATGACATCACCTGCAGTGCCTCTCCTGGGCTCGTAGCTGTATCGGTTGGATCCTAGACCACTGGAAAACGTGGCCTAATCAGATGAGTCCCGATTTCATTTGGTAAGAACTGAGATACGGTTCGCATGTGGTGCAGAACCCATCAAGCTACAGACCCAAGTTGTCAACAATGCATCGTGCAAGCCGGTTACGGCTCCATAATGATGTGGACTGTGTTTACAGGGAGTGAACTGGATCCTCTGGTCAAAATGAACCAACCATTGACTGGAAATTGTATTCAGCTACTTGGGGACCATCATGAACTTCACATTTCCAAACAACGATGGAATTTTTATTGATGACAATACGCCAGTCTCTGGATGTTCACGATTTGTTTGAAGAACATTCTGGACCATTCAGGCAATGATATAGCCAACCACATGGCTGACATGAATCCCATGTAACATTCATGGGACATTATTGAGAGGTCAGTTCGTGCACAAAATCCTACACTAGCAATACTTTCACGATTATGGCGACTTTACAGGCTCAATATTTCTGCACGGGACTTCCGACAACTTGTCAAGTCCGTGCCTTTCGAGTTGCTGCTCCACCCTGTGCAAAAGGAAGCCTGACACAATATTAGGAGGTATCCCATGACTTCTGTCACCTTGGTGTATCACCACCACCACCACCACCACCACCACCACCACCAATCAAAATCAGTATAACTCTGGCACCAGGAGGCAAGTGTTATTGCCATTCAGGAGTGCTAAGACTCAACTGTAGTGTTGGATATTCTGCTGTGTGATACCGATTACACTTAACTGATCTACACATCTCTGGAAAACTGTCCAAGAAGTACTGTTTGGTACTGCTGACTCACTTTGTCCACAAGGTGCTCTGTAAATGATAAAATACTTTCCAAAAAGCTGGAAATGTGTGTAGGTGGTATCCAATCTGCAAACATTTGTAGAAGATTACCAGATGCATCACTGCCTCAAAACCAAGGGAAACCTAGAGCACAAACATGTTGGAGCTCTTTGAATATAAATAATCAGACACAAACTGGTTGACAACATCAAGAGTCTCCAAGTGAGTGATTATCCCCCCTATAATTCAAACTAGTCCTGGATGAAGTAATGAAGGAATGGACACAGAGCTGAATATTCAAGGACACTGGAAATATGACTAGGACAATCCCAGGAAAACACAAAAATTTCAGGCACGGCTTTTGCAGATGAGCTGGTCATATTCTCAGGTAGAGAAGCAATAGTAACCAAACAAACAGAAATACTAGACAATGGGCAGAAAAAAAGTTGACCTGCACCTTTCTTTTCAGAAGTCTGAATTATTCGACTCAATATTAAACATAAAATACAGCAAGATAAACAGAGGTCGACATATCAAATATTTAGGTGAAGTTGTTGCACCCACAGGAATGGAGATCTCACAGTAGACTTTATTACAAAAAAATAATAGAGCGCACAGCAAGACACAGGACATATCTAATATGAAATGCATGTCCATTCACACAAACATCAGACACTAGAACACAGGGAACAAGTCTGAAATAATGCACACAAATGAAACACGTAATGCCATAAATCATACTGAAGGAAGAAATTTAGATCATGAGAAAAATTCTTGGGTCAAAGCTGACAGAAGAGGGTACAGATTACACTCTGAGAAAACCACAGGGAAGATATCAAACTTAGCAGCAGATGATGAAGGTTAAAGTTCTATAGGCACATCAACAGGCTACCACACACAAGGCTCACCAACAGAATCCAACATACATACATACAAGGGGTCAGGTTAACAACATCATGAATCATAAAAGCCAAACTTACCTAGATTATTTCCTAGAGAAATCACAAATAAACGCAAAAGCTGTAGACAGAAACATATACACAGAATTTGGGGTCAGAGAACAAAGTTATGAAGAAACTAGGGACAAAATGGACTTGATACAGAGACTCCATGTAGGAAAAAAAAGAGGATTATGGAAGATCAGAAAGAATTTGCAAATGAGGCAGAATAGTTTGTGTCATCTTACAGGGTCTCAACACAATAACATATAACTTTCGATTTTGTGTTGAGACCCAGAAGGATTCTTGGGTTTTTTATAATTTTTACAGTACACAGAGATGAGCAACTTACAAAGTACAAAGAAAATTTCAATTCAAAAAACTAATAAATTATAAAATAGAATTACAGACAAGTACCTGTAGAAGTAATATACTACCTAGCTTTGAGATACAATAGTTCTTTCCTCATGGTGGAAAGAGATGGATAGGTTGGTAAAAGGTTGAAAAGGAAGGCAAGACCACTCGAAGCTCTGGATGGGAGGATAATAAAGAAGCAATCCTGGGAATTTGCCTGAAATTATTTAGGAAAAACCCAAATCAATATGGCCAGACAGAGCAAATTCCACTCTCCTGAATAAGCGGTCAGTGTCTTAAGAACTGTGCTGCCTCATTTGGTTTGTTGTTAATGTTCATGTTCTTTGAATCACACACAATTTGCTCCATAAAACTTCAGGGCTGCACAGAGTACGGACATCTGCTGGTGACTCCTGGACCATAAACATGCTGCTGTGCCCCTTGCGTTGTCTCGAGTCTGTTTGGAAAACGGAAAAAACAGACTGCAGGCCTGTGAATGTGCAACTATGTCTTATGTCTCACACACTTCTTACTGTTCTTCCCTCAGTCTGTCGGAAAAAAGAATCAGCCAGTATTATCCCCCCCACCACCACCACCACCACCTTTGATATTTTGGATGTTGACTCGAGAGAATGACAAGTCATCACTCTCATGCACTATACATCTTGGCATGTGATTTTCTTTAAAACCATTATATTATGATCATCTACTGTAATCTGACAGGGTCTTGTGGTTATCTTCTTTCATTACTATTACTACTCGTGAGTCCTCTAGTTGTGTAGTATGCACTACTTACTAAAAATATTTTAGTTACCTTTTCAAACAAATGTAGTTTACCAACACTTTTCATCTCAGCAATTTATTATACAATCTTACTTTCTGGTACCAAATGCATTTTTTTCCTGTGGTAAATGTCAGTCCTTACTGAGTCTTATTTCACAATTATGTATAGAACTACGGGTGAAATACTTGGCAACATTTTCTGGACGCTATGTAGTGCATCACTTTTACTTTTATATGTGCCTATTGACTAAACGACATTTCATCTCCAGAAAGCCAACCATTTTAGCTCACAATTTATTACAAAATGTGAAGGAATAGAAATGCATAATATGAACTACCTGAGAGATCAAGTCCTTAATGGAAATGGAAACTGCTATGTCTAATTATGTTTATTGTTTTTAAGAAACCTGTTTCAGTGAGTATCAAAGTAGGTCTAACTGGAAACTTGAATCTCCTTACAAACAGAATAATTACAGTTTCATATTTCATGCTCGAGTATTAGCACATCTGTAAAGAGCAAATCTAGGATTCTTGCTTTGCCTAATAATAGCTGAGCTGCAAATGGTGAAAAAGTTTTGAATTTTTATGACAACTGGTTCTGGACACATTTGCTACTTGTCAATATCCCTGAGATGTTCCTCCTTGCTTAAAACTGATAAACCAATATGTTTCCCTCTGTCTCAGAGCAGCACGCTAGTTAAGTCTGTGAAGACTTTTTAAGGAAGGGTGTGGTGGTACCTGCCTCCCACACTGAGTATTCTCATGATGTTTTTAAATATGCTGTACTATAATAATGATGTACACATCAGATCTATCATTGTGGTACTGTTATGTAGTATACCTGACAGGAAGAAGAGTGGTAGTATCCTTGTTGGTGCTTTAACTAGTATAGAACCCTACTTATTGTCAATTACTTGGATTATGATGTGATTTGCCTACATTTAACTCACTATATTTTGATGGAATAATTTGCAGCATATCAGATTCGTACAGAATCTAAAGAAATGATGAAATTAGATATGTGTCATTCTCAAAATTCAGGTACATTTGAACCACAGGCCTTTGTACGCTTTTTTTTTTTTTTTTTTTTTCCAAGAATCTTGAATTTACTTTGAAACTATATTAACCCATTAATCTATTTATTTTTAAATAAAACTATTCAATTTTCTTAAAAATTTGAGTAACAGTATGCAAGATTGTTACTTGACCATACACCTATCTTTACTGCATTCAGTTAAATTGTGCAATGTATTATAAAAAGTTTCCATCTTTAACCAGTTTAACAATTGGAAAATTTATTAACAATAGGAGAATACTGTACTGTCAGTTAAAACAACTTTTTTAAAGTTCTTTAACAGTTAATCAAACACAGTCCCACACTGTAGCCTCAGATCTGTGAATAAGAGTTATTAGTTCAATAAATGTCTCATGCAGTGTTCTGGTAGCTTTCTTCTTCATGTAAAGAGAACTGCAAGCAGCCATCTTGATTCTTGGGCAGTTATAGTATGCCTTTGTAGAATTTGAGTTAAATTATTACAATGCCAAGAATAAATACTGGCATTGATGCTGATCATAACCACCGTTACTTTGTTGTTTTGGGTAAGTTTTAATCAATTATAATTGTATTTTTATCAACTGATAGTCCGCCCCCGGCAGCTTAGTGGTCAGCGCGACAACATGTCAATCCTAAGGGTCCGGGCTCGATTCCTGGCTAGGTCGGAAGTTTCTCCACTCAGGGACTGGGTGTTGTGTTGTCCTAATAATCATCATTTCATCCTCATCGACGCGCAAGTTGCCGAAGTGGCGTCAAAATGAAAGACTTGCACCCGGCGAATGGTCTGCCTGACAGGAGGACCTAATCACACGACATTTACATTTATCAACTGATTGCATATTAATTGTAAATTAACACTAATGAGATAGGAAAGTGTAACCTCAAAAGAAGCATATCAACATCTAATTTTGTGAATGTTTATCACTTCTGTTACTCTCACCTCTGTGAAAACTGATTCTCACAGAAGTGAGAATGTAGTAATTGAGTGTTGGTTAGTGATTAAATGATACAATAAGCTCTCTTATTCATCAAACTAGAAAAGCTGTGTCCATATACAAGTGAGAAATATATCTTTTACGTAGGTAGTGATTTTTTAAAAGATGGTTTATGATTTTCAAAATATTAAAAGGTTAGCCTCATGTATCAAAATGGTCCTATTTTATTTGCTTATTAAAAAGTAGTGACAGAATTATGCAGCATATATATGTAGGTTTAAATTAATGTTTCACATGGCAATTTGTATGTATTCCCTGAGAAAGGGAATCTCTCTCATGTATAACAATGAGAAATCATGATAGTTTTAAATCTGATAAACATCAACAACTGACGACTGTACTACTTTGATAATTTGAAAAATTATGTTTTGGCCTGATGTACCATTCGTATCCTGACCTATTCGTAGTGTAATAGCACAAACAATAAATAATGATCTTTTTATGTTTCAATGGCAATTATTAACCTCTAACTTACCCAATATTCAGATATTTTAAGCACTTCTCACCTCCATTACAACCAAGCTCACCTCTGTTACTATGCTGAATAAGTTTTTTAGCGTTTTTTTTTTCTTTCAAAAAATACAATCTTTCTTGGAACCACTATTGGAGTACTTATTTACTTGAGTGTGCTAGTATAAAAATTATTTTCAAATTGAAAAAAAAAAAAAATACTGTTTCAAAATACCCCCAAGACAAATTAAGACTATACTATTCCACATTAACATGGTATACAGTATGAAATGTGTTTATTTGGAATCAGGCAGAACGCAACACAAACAACGAGGATTCGCTTTGAAAATGTTACACTGAAATACGTTATAATCAATGAAATCGTTAATAAGAGTTTCCGATTGCAATGTTAACCCAGTTTATAAACCAGTAGAAATAAACATACCCAAAACCAGCAGTTAAATTTAAGTCCACAATTTTTATCACACTGCCTTCTGACACAATGCAATAAAATTTCATGTCTTCCAAAATTCAGATAGTAAACTACGGAATATCTCAACAGATACTCTTCTACTTAATTGTCAGGAATATGCGTTTGCAAAGCCTTGTTGACTAAGGACTACCGCGCACGGGCGATTTTTGTCACCATGATAAAAATGTTCCCGTCTCTGTCACACGAAGGCATCAAAGCGTAGTGCGCTCACGCAGGATACAATCACTGAACTTTTTTTGAAATCCAAGTGTCGCGTATCGGTATAGATTTTGAACAGACGGTCATTATTCACGAACGGCGACACTCGTTTTGCAGCGACAGGCTAATAAGTGGAAAGTTTTAGCCGATGTTTCATAAACTTCGAAAAATCGCAAAAAAAACTTTACATGTGGCCACAGGCTGATTTTTGTGATTTTGGCTTCGACCATGCGGTGCCCGTACACTCGACTTCTGAATCTTGCCCGCTGCATGCAGATGTCGCACGATGGTGAAATGATAACAGTTGCCAGTTCTCGAATAACACTGACGCGGATCATTGTCGATTAATGCGTTTAAATGATCTTCACCAAACCCCGAAGGTCTTCCCGAACGTGGAGATTCACAAATGTGAAAACTGTTCTCCTCAATACGAGAAAAACACTTTTTTGCCGTGCTCTGTCCAGTGGCTATATCTCCATATACGGCACAAATGTTTCTGGCTGCCTCTGCTGCTGTCATCCCTCGACTGAACTGCACGAAAGAGAAAGCATGCCGGAAATGTTTCGATTTCTCCACTTGGCACTCCATTTTCTAGCGTCCGGAACTTAATTCAGTGTCTCTAAATGACAATATGCACATTCAAATTTCAACATTGAACTACAAATAAAAAATGACAATCGATAACCCACAGCAACCGGAATACCAACATGTACAACAAAAACGCTAAGTACTTGTCCATCAACCTATCATCGAATCACTCCCCTGCTACCGTCCGTAAAGTTGACAACGCACCTGCTCATCTGCCCAATAAAAAGTGTTTCAGGGGACCAATGAGAAGCAAGAAGACAGATTAAGTGTTTGTACCGCTGAAATTGAAATCTTCGTATTATCTCGTTGTGGAATTGGAGTGTTCTACGCAACTTGCTACACGCGTTATTTTGTAGTTGCTCTGTGCATACCTGGAATGAAGACGAGTAGATTAGTTGAAGGTAATATTGATTGGGAGATCAGGAAACCATCGAATTTCTTAGTAGAAAAATCTTGGCTACATTCCTGAATAACTCGGGCAGTGCTGCAGAAGACAGTATTTAGGAGTTTGGTGCGTTTTATGGATATTTAGTGTATCGATAGATTGATTGGCCAGAACAGATTACCTATATCGGTAGCTATTCTGTGCCTTTAAGAGTTATGCATTAACTGCTCAAGCTCGTATTCTAGAATCTGTGTTGTGGTTGCTTTTGATAGGAAATAATAGATTAAATAGCCGCCCACACAGCCAACGACATCCAAATTAGTTCAATGTTCTTAATCAGCATTTTCTGTTTACTTCGAACAGCAAGAGAACCTCGACAGAGTATGACATAAATGTAACTTCAGTTCACTGCTACAAAGTACGCCGCTTGCTTGAGTGTTCATATCGACTACCTGAAACTAACTCCCACTGCGTCTTTCGTATCTAACGCCGCATCTCACGCCGAGAACTGCATATGCTGCTTCGCAAAATTTGTAAGTAAAAGCTCTTACACAGTTCTTTAAATTTGTAGCAATTTGTTGCTAACTGTGTAATATGTAGACTTGAACTTTTTAACATTGTAATGAATCAAGTGGGCTGATACATCATCATCAGTGACATTGTGTTGTTAATTTTGTCTACGCTGAAGACAACCAACCAGTTAAACATTGCCGAAACGAAGCTATAACTGACGGTCTAATGTACCTGCACTAAATTCACTTCAGGCTGCGCAGGCTACTTACATTCCCTTTATTCTTTCATATGATGTTTTCTTGCTCGTAGAGTATCACTGAAGCAACTGTGCAAAGTGCAGAGAAAACGTTCAGCTAAGTTCTTTTCTTCACAAAGCTTTTGTTATTTTGAACATGCAGCTAAAATTTCGTGTGACTAGGGCCTCCCGTCGGGTAGACCGTTCGCCAGGTGCAAGTCTTTCGATTTGACGCGACTTCGGCGACTTGGGCATCGATGGGGATGAAACGATGATGATTAGGGCAACATAACACCCAGTTCCTGAGCGGAGAAAATCTCCGACCCAGCCGGAAATCGAACTCAGGTCCTTAGGATTGACATTCTGTCGCGCTGACCACTCAGCTACCGGTGGCGGACAACATGCAGCTTACGATGCTGTTTCGCTTTGTTTGTGGTTTGATATCGTAGCTCACAATTTCTTCCCATTCTATTTATTATCACGGCATCATGTTTACTTCATGACGAACACTTTGCGAAAGGCCTAATTCTTGCGTTGTAGAGCTGAGGGAGTGAATTGACTATTTTGTTAGGACATCAGGACAATAGAAAGAGCTACTCACACATAGAAAAAGTTATTTTCGACCCGTCAGTGATTGCTATAATGACGTCGTTAGAGAGAAAATCGCCAGCGATTAAGGATAATATGCTTCCTAAGTTCTTATTGCAATCATTAGCAGAACGCTTGCAATCTATTAAATGAGCACTAATTTCTGCTGGTAGAACTCAATAACATTAACATGTTCTCTGAACCTATTATTTTAAAGATCGACGCGCAAGTCGCCGAAGTGGCGTCAAATCTAAAGACTTGCGGGACTAGTGTAGCAGGGGATACAACCCGTCGGCTTTGGACATTGACGTCACAAGTCGCCAATCGAGAAGCGATTCTTCTTAGTGTTGTAGCTCCCTTCAGTGGCTGATAAGTGTTTTTTGGCTTTTTTTAAAAAAAATCTCACGAGATAGAATAAACAGATCCACTTTATTAAGCAATCAGTAAAAAAACGAAACTGAAACATAACAGCAAAAGCGAAAATGGTAAAGTGCTATCTGGCGACTTGTGACGTCATTGTCCAATGCCGACGGGTTGTATCCCCTGCTACACTAGACCCAGACTTGCTCCCGGCGAACGGTCAACCCGACGGCAGGCGCTAGTCACACGACATTTTTTTTGTGTGTTTTTTCTTTTAAGAAACGATTATTCGCCTTCCATATAGCATTTTACAGTTTCTTAACATGTACTCGCGACGATCTGTGTACTGCAGAAGTAGGACACTGTTTTTACCAGATGTATGCAAGGTTACGTACAGGGTTATAATTACATTTTTAAATATTCACTGGGTTTCTAGATCAACATCACATTTATAATCGCCATAAAGATTTTACAGGTGACTGGGTCACCGGTTTATGTAGACACATACACTACTAAGTAATTTTATTTTTCTACAGTATTTTAGTATATACGAAGTGTTGTTGGGACGTCGACATGGCTAATTTTGTAATCCTACCGTTCGCTGGTTAACACTATGCGAGGTACTGTCAGTGAAGTTACTATTCTCACAGATGCAGATGTTTACATACCTCGTATACCAATGACCCCAACCGACTTACCTACTGATTTTACTCGACTCTAGGGAGAACGGGCAGTAGGATGTACATCCAATATATCAATTGCGAAGCATTGCCGGGTTCGCTAGTAAAGAAACAAGATTGTAATTCTCTAGCGATGTCTGTATGATCATCACGAAGAGTTTTGCCGCTGAAAATTATCCTTGCGGTCACATTTACAGTCAGCTAGCTTAATATAATTATTTTCGTATTAGGTATTTGATTTCTAATTTTTCTTCTGAATATTATACCATCTTGTTTTCAAGCTCATTAAAAGCTGGTAACTTTAATAACCATTATTCTAACATATAAACAGGGATGGAAATGCTCACTTGCAACCACTTGTTAAATCACAATAGTTTCTAGTAACCAAACGAAATGTTATTTCGTCTTCCGCTGGGTTCGGAGACAATATTTTTTTATGGTTATCATTTTCGTCTTTGACTGTTAGCTTTTAAATGATCATATTATCCATATTTATTATTATTGCGAAATTGTTAAGATGCTACAGTGGTAGGATTCAATACTCTTTCCTCCTGTGTTTCACGAAGCTGACGAATTTTGTGCAGAGCTATAGCTTGTTGCAGTTCGTTAGTAATTTCTCGCGTACAGGCGTCATCCTATGTGAGCAAAATTTTGCTAACGCGGCGCTTCGACCCCCCGTAATCATCGAACTATCGCCAGCGGTTGAATTGTCTTATGTGAGCGTACACACGCGAAGCAGCGAGCCAAGTGCGGTAAGCCGAAACTAACCAGACTAGTTGGATTGATATTTGCGAGCTAAGTGGACGCGATTTGTTTTTAAAGTTAGTGTCTGAAATTTTGATCAGCGCTATTCAACAACGTTGTGTATTGTGGAACATGAGAAATAAATACGTATCATAATAACCGCTTAATGACATACCGTGTACGGGAGGAAGATGCCAAAATCTTTGGTATTGCAAGCATTGTGCAAAGAATAGATTACTACTCACCGTATAGTGGAAATGTTGAGTCACAAACAGACACAACAAAAAGACTGCTAAACAAATAGGGTTTACTTGCTTAGCAGTCCTTTGTTGTGCCTGTTTGATACTCAATAGTTCCACTATATGGTGAGTACTAGTCGATCATTTTGACAATATTGTCGTTATTTCACGCTGGACTGATTTTCCATTGTTTGGTATTGCAAGTACGTACATCTAAAACACGTATTAAAGAGTGTAGTTAAGTCTTTGTATACGATTTCCTTCAAAATTTAAAATTTTCCCCCTCTTGACGGCTGTTCGCGATGAAGCATTGTATCTCTCTTGCAAATTGTTTTGTAGTCTTTTTTGATTAATTTTCCAAACACATCCAGGAATTAGCAACCAAAGCATAATTTACTGACGAGAGATCTCACGTGATGTTTAATGAAGCTATAGCTTTCACGACATACAGTACATTTTCTACACTGGTTCGTCTGGTTTTTGCAGAAGTCGAAAATGAGATATTATGGAATAAAATGAACATTTTACCACTATTTTTGCCCTCGACAACCGTTAGTTGTACCTGTGTTTAGCGTCACTTACAGTCGTTCTTTTTAGAGAAAAGGCATAATTAAATATTCCTTCAGTGGAAATGCTTCGTTCCGTAGAAAAACGCTTGGTGCTCTAGATCTGGAGCTTAGCAAAAAATCTTCTTTGCATATTTTTGGTCTTCACATTTTTTGCTGGACGTGTAAAGGGGCATTTAGCAAGAAACGCCTGCGTCGTTTTCTTTGCCGCAGGAGGCCACGTTCGTCACAACAAACCCATAATTTAAATTTGTGTCAGCTAATAATCAAATCGAGAAGGATCTGTAGCAATAATATATGGAAACGGATTTTTCGTTTTTATACTAATGTTTCACCCATCAACACTTGCAACGTTTTACAGCATCCACGATGTAATCAAACGTTGTATGTAACATTCCAGCATATTCCTTGAATACCAAGGATTGACATTTCAACTCTTTATACAAATGACTGAATTCTCCACGAATATGCATTTCAGTACGCATAAAACTAGTTCCACTGCTTTGTCGTAGACAATGTTTCTTCAGTGGTTGACACGTAAGGTAAGTTTTCCATTTAAAATCTCATTCGTCCGACCATAATGAATATACTGTGCTCACCGCGCCGCGTTCGTATCAGATTCCTCGCGTTTGACAAGGTGGTAGTTTGCATTCGAGCCATAATAATCAATTAACAAAAAGAAATTTCCGATATTTCACTGTAGATTTGCATTCATTAATGTTACACAATCACGATTTCGGCTTTTTAGCAGTTCTCAGGTGCAATTTGAAATCTCAAAAAATGCCCGACGTGTCTAAATGACATGTCATCGCCGAAACAACTGTAAACCAATCGTTGTGTTAAAGAGTATGAATACATATCAGACACACCGAATATGGCTGAAATCGTGCATAGCGATAAGCATTAATCAACTGCATTGCGTATTTAACAGCCAATACATTGCTGTATCTACATTCCGTAAGTCCACACATCGACAGTCGTTAATATTTGTCAACGCAAAGACAGAGATCGTTAACATCAGTCGATTTGTGGAAGTGAGGAATTGGGTAACAGCTCTGTATTGGCTACTAAATTCTCATTACAGTTCGTTAATGTTTGCTATGTACAACTGAAATACCTGTAAAAATTAGGATTTTTCTTAAGCACTTTGTTCAGTTGTGAGAAGGGGTCTTCTGCTGTGGAAAAGTTATTACTACAGCTACTATGAACTATTTTAAGTTTTTGCTATTGACGCCCTTTCACATCGAATGATTCACGACGTAATCCTATTCTGCAGTAACAGACAGAACGACGAAGCCGCTTGGAATCTTAAATTTAATTTTCGAATATCTTGTCAAGAGGAAGGTCGGATGTTTGCTAAACGTTCTACAAATAGAAAAGCAAACATAGTAACGCAGGGTCAAGTTTCCACTACGTCTGCGAGACAAATACACGCTCTTCTCTAGTTAACTTTCTATTCGTGATTCCCAGTCAAGAAGAAGCAACATAACCTCAAAATGCTAGTGTCAGCTGACTTATGGATACCACGTACAAGTCAAGTTTACAACTGACTACCACTACACTAGACAAAAAAAATTAAGGATTGAGACAGCTAAATAATGACCCACCCTGTACAACGACTCAAACACGCGTGATTATTGTGCGACGTAATGGCGCCCGTAAACGAGCAAGCTTGTTTGTCAAATATGCCTAAGTCTAGCCGTTGATTTGGCAAACAAGCTCACACAAGTCCAGAGTGTTTCTCAATTTAACCTCACTTTGAAGCAACGCTGTGCTTGTTCGTGAGTCTTCTGACGGTAGTGAGGATGACTACAAATGCAAACAAAGCAGTCCTGGCACTGACTTTCGTACTGTGTTTAAAGAAGAGCAAGAAGAAGAAGAAGAAGAAGAAGAAACGAAGACGCTGGTCCACGGGATGGCTTAAAATGAGGTATTTAAACATGGAAACCTGCTAAAGGAAATTTTACTCTAAGATCCCGATGATTAAATCAACTTTCTTCGAATGAACAATGAAACTTGTTTGTCAAATTCGCTGTTACCTAGCCACGGATGTGTCAAACGAGCCCTAAACGTACCAAGGAAGCTTGTCAAGGTAATCTTACTCTTGCCGGCCGCGGTGGTATAGCGGTTTTAGGCGCTCAGTCCGGAACCGCGCGACTGCTACGGTCGCAGGTTCGAATCCCGCCTCGGGCGTGGATGTGTGTGATGTCCTTAGGTTAGTTAGGTTTAAGTAGTTCTAAGTTCTAGGGGACTGATGACCACAGATGTTAAGTCCCATAGTGCTCAGAGCCATTTGAACCATTTTTAATCTTACTCTTGAAGCTGGCAGATAAAGTATTTCCAACATTGGCTGTGGCATGGTTTAAAGAAGAAGAAGAAGAAGAAGAAGAAGAAGAAGAAAAGACGCTGATCCTGGGAATTGTTTAAAGTAAGAAATATACATATGACAACCTGTTAATGGGTATGTTCCTCAGAACCTGATTATTACATCCGATTTCTGCAGATGGACAGTGAAACGTTTAATAACTTGTTTAGAGTTCCTTCGCTCTCAAACCGAAAAATAAGACGTTTGCGAAAATTTATTCACTTCCAGTGGCTCTTCTGATGCCAGTTCATTAACATATCACAACGTGGGAACATTTTGCCTACTTCGTCCGCGGAAGAACCGGAGAACATCAATTCCTTTTATTTCATTGCACCCCCGCTAGTATGACATGTGTAAATATTGACTTTGTTCTTAACCGCTTCCTGCGTAATATACGGCTGGGAAAGATGTGATACCTCTACCATTTTGTTAATTGTCAGTGCTACTTTGTAAACTACGGCCGAGGATAAAAACATAGTTGTGGAAACTCGCGATACTGAGAGATAAATATATGTATGTTATTTACAAATTCACAGACATTATTTGTAGCCGGCCGGAGTGGCCGAGCGGTTAAAGGCGCTACAGTCTGGAACCGCACGACCGCTACGGTCGCAGGTTCGAATCCTGCCTCGGGCATGGATGTGTGTGATGTCCTTAGGTTAGTTAGGTTTAAGTAGTTCTAAGTTCTAGGGGACTTACGACCACAGCAGTTGAGTCCCATAGTGCTCAGAACCATTTCAACCATTTTTGAACATTATTTGTACACTGAAGAACCAAAGAAATTGGTACACGTGCCTAATATCATGTACGGTCCCCGTGAGCTCGCAGAAGTGCCGCAACACGACGTGGCATGGACTCGACTTATGTCTGAATTAGTACTGGAGGGAATTGGCGCCATGAATCCTGCAGGGCTGTCCATAAATCCGTAAGAACACGAGGGGGTGGAGATCTCTTCTGAACAGCGCGTTGCAAGGCATCCCACATATGCTGAATAACGTTCATATCTGGGTAGTACGATGGCCAGTGGGAGTGTTTCAACTCAGGAGAGAGTTCCTGGAGCCACTCTGTAGCAATCCTGGACATGGAGGTTGTCGCATTTCCCTGCTAGAATTACCCTAGTCCGTCGGAATGCACAATGCACATGATAGATACGAGGTGCGGCTAGAAAAAAACCGGACTGATGCTGGAAAAAACATTTATTTACAATTATTTACAATTTCATGTTATCTCCTTCAATGTACTCTCCTCCTCGGTCTCTACACCGCTCCATACGAATTTTCCACTGTTCATAGCAATGCTGCAGATCATTTTCGGTAAGTCCATACATTACTTCCGTCGCTTTTTCTTTTACTGCTTCAACAGTCTCAAATCTAGTTCGTTTCAAAGCTGACTTGACTTTAGGGAAAAGAAAAAAGTCACAGGGGGCCAAATCAGGTGAGTAGGGTGGATGATCTAAGATGGGAATGTTGTGTTTTGCCAAAAACGTCTTCACTGACAACGCACTGTGAGCTGGGGCATTGTCTTGGTGAAGGATCCATGACTTTTTTCTCCACAAATCGTTCCGTTTTCTCCGTACTCGCTCACGTAGGGTAGCCAGGACGCTAATGTAGTAATGCTGATTCACTGTTTGTCCCTCTGGTACCCAATCAATGTGCACAATCCCTTTGATGTCAAAAAAAACAATCATCATTGCCTTGAATTTCGATTTTGACATTCGTGCTTTTTTTTGTCGTGGAGAACCAGGAGTTTTCCAATGCATCGATTTTGTAAGAATGTGGGATCACTTTCAATGTTTTTCCAGGATGTCCGAACAAATCATTCTTCGGCGTTCCTTCTGTTCAATTGTGAGACACTTTGGAACCATTTTTGAACACAATTTGTTCATGTTGAAACTTTCATGAAGAATCTGCCTAACACTTTCCTTGTCAACTCCTGTTAACTCAGACACTGCTCCGATTGTTAAACGGCGATCTTGTCGAACAAGTTTACCGATTTTTTCAATGTTTGCATCAGTTTTTGCTGACAATGGTCTGCCAGTGCGAGTGTCATCACTGGTGTCTTCGCGGCCATCTTTAAATCGTTTAAACCACTCAAACACTTGTGTTGGCGATAAACCATCATCGCCGTACACTTGTTGTAACATTACAAACGTTTCACTTGCAGATTTTCCTAGTTTGAAACAAAATTTGATGTTAACACGCTGTTCTTTCTGTACACTCAACATTTTCCGACGCACAGACAAAACGTCAACTACTTAAAACAGACGCCACGGGCAGACTGAGTGCAGGAGGCAGATGAAACTCGAGCAGTAGGCGGAGCGAGAGTCACGTGACAGGCCACGCGACTTTCAGCCTTATTGCATTCGTTTTATTGTTTCACCAGTACTAGTCCGGTTTTTTTCTAGCCACACCTCGTACACGTGATCAGACAGGATGCTTACGTACCTATCACCTGTCAGAGTCCTATCTAGACGTATCAGGGGTCCCATATCACTCCAACTGCACATGCCCCACACCATTACAGAGCTTCGACCAGCTTGAACAGTCACCTGCTGACATGCAGGGTCCATGGATTCATGAGGTTGCCTTAATATCCGTACACGCCCATCCGCTCGATACAATTTGAAACGAGACTCGTCCGACCAGCCAACATATTTCAAGCCATCAACAGTCCAATGTCGGTGGTAACTGGCCCAGGCGAGGGCAGTGTCGTGCAGTCATCAAGGCTACACGAGTGGGCCTTCCGCTCCGAAAGCTCACATCGGTAATGTTTCGTTGAATGGTTCGCACGCTGACATTGTTGATGACCCAAGATTGAAATCTACATCAATTTGCTGAAGGGTTGCACTTCTGTCATGTTGAACGATACTCTTCAGTCGTCGTTGGTCCCGTTCTTGCATGATCTTTTTCCGGCCACAGCGATGTCTGAGATTTGATGTGTTGCCGGATTCCTGATATTCACGGTACACTCGTGGAATGGCCGTATGGGAAAATTCCCACTTCAGCGCTACCTCAGGGATGCTGTGTCCCATGGCTCGTGCGCCGATTATAACACCACGTCAAACTCATTTGGCCGGCCGCTGTGGCCGCAAGGTTCTAGGCGCTTCAGTCTGCAACCGCACTGATACTACGGTCGCAGGTTCGAATCCTGCCTCGGGCATGGATGTGTGTGATGTCCTTAGGTTAGTTAGGTTTATGTAGTTCTAAGTCTAGGGGACTATGTTAAGTCCCATAGTGCTTACAAGGGAACCTCCCTATCGCACCTCCCTCAGATTTAGTTATAAGTTGGCACAGTGGATAGGCCTTGAAAAACTGAACACAAATCAATTGAGAAAACAGGAAGAAGTTGTGTGGAACTGTGAAAAAATAAGCAAAATATACAAACTGAGTAGTTCATGGCAACATATGCAAAATTAAGCACGATTGGACCGCAGCCACGCCGTGGTCTCGTGGTAACGTGAGCAGCTGCGGAACGAGAGGTCCTTGGTTCAAATCTTCCATCGAGTGAAAACTTTAATTTTTTATTTTCAGTTTATGTGACAAACTCTTACGTTTTCATCACTTTTTTGGGAGTGATTATCACATCCACAAGAAAACCTAAATCGGGCAAGGTAGAAGAGTCTTTTTACCCATTCGCCAAGTGTACAAGTTTGGTGGGTCGACAACATATTCCTGTCATATGACGCACATGCCGTCACCAGTGTCGTATAGAATATATCAGATGTGTTTTCCTGTGGAGGAATCGGTTGACCTATGACCTTGCGATCAAATGTTTTCGGTTCCGATTGGAGAGGCACGTCCTTTCGTCTACTAATCGCACGGTTTTGCGATGCGGTCGCAAAACACAGACACTAAACTTACTACAGTGAACAGAGACGTCAATGAATAATCGGACAGATAATAACTATGCAAAAATAAAGAAAGTAAAATTTTCACTTGTGGGAAGACTTGAACCAAGGACCTCTCCTTCTGCAGCTGCTCACTCTACCACGGGACCACGGCGCTCCTAAGCTCCCGTTCTCCTTTATGTTGCCTATGTGGCCAAGACTGATGACCAGTTTGTACATTTTGCTTATTTTTTCACAGTTCCACACAACTTCTTCCTGTTTTCTCAACTGATCTGTGTTCAGTTTATCAAGGCCTATCCACTGTGCCAAGTTATAACTATATCTGAGGGGGGTGCGATGGGGAGGTTCCCTTGTTAGAGCCATTTGATCCAAACTCACTTAAATCTTGATAGCCTGCCATTGTAGCAGCAGTAATCGATCTAACAATTGAGCCAGACACTTTTCGTCTTATATTGGCGGTGCCAAGCGCAGCGCCGTATTCTGCCTGTTTACATCCCTCTGTATTTGAATACACATGCCTATACCAGTTTCTTTGGCGCTTCAGTGTATAATCTATCATCTGCTGTAGTGTCTAAGGTATCCAAGGAGTTTCCAGGGCACGAATTTTGAGGGCACACTCCAACAATGTGTCCGATAGTCTGTCTTTGGAAGCCACTGGTGCACTCCGCAGTGGTATTCTTGCTCCATCTGTATGGTAGGTGACCGTAACTCTCGTGGCCGGTTTGGATCATGTCGATGATACGCCATATCCTTCGGAGCAGATCGCGTTCCCGTGATTTTTTGTTGGCTTGGAGAAAGCTATGGAGCTCTGGTGACGTGCTGTTATACCGTTCTTGCGTCCAAGCTACTTAATGGTTACCAAGTTGCTTGATGTTCTGAGTGGGGGGGGGGGGGGGGCGAATGTCTGGTGCGGAGTCTGTTTATTTGGTCAGAAGCGAGGGGGGTGGGGGGGTGGGTGGAAGAGGATGAGGATGAGGAGGGCAGAGATCGGCGGGAAAAGGAGATGGACAAAGGGGGCAAAACGGACAGGGGGAGGACCAGACTGACAGAGTAGGGCAGGAGGAGATTGACTAATAGAAAATATTCTTCTACGTCTATAAATATTGAGTCATATTCGTAGTACATCATTTTTTAAAAAAACCGTCGCTTGCCATGTAGAAAACAGACCTACTCAGTCCCTGAATCTCGACAGTCAAATTCTAGAAAAAGTGGCTAATAAACCATGTTTTTAATTTATATATGAAATGGTAGCTACGCCGAACTTCTTGCTTTATATTAGGCAGACGCTTGTTGAATATCTTGCAGCAGCGTGCATAGCAGAGTCTACATGAATAATATTTTTGTGACTGTATAGCACAGTTCAGTTGAAACTTCTATTTATTGTCAGAAACAAAATAATTAAGAAGTAAATGTATTGTGTATAAAAAGGCTTCTGCAAGATGGACAGTTATCTACTTTACACAATATTCTTATTACTCGCTCTTGCTGAACCAACACTTAATTTACTTTAGGTGCACTGGCCCAGATGATGATTCCAGCAGACAACGGGGAATGAAAATACGCAAAATAGGCCAACACTTTTGTTTTTCGCTCAACAAAATAATAGACGCTTCTAACGACAAAAAAACGATGACCAGTGCGTCTTGATTTGTTTATCGACGTGTTCGGTTTATTTATATATTTATTTGAACATGCTCATCTCCATTTCAGCTTGTTATCCAGCTACACCACAAGGAATTTCCACATTCAGTGTATTATCATTAATGTCTACGTCTGGTGGTGACATGTTATATTGTTTCAGACTGCAAAATGTGTCGTTGTGAGGTAAAGTCAAACTATTAGCTGGACAGCACTGCAAGTAGCTCACAGCTATCACCTGAGCAGTGTCTGCTAGATCTGAATGCTTTTCATCATCAAACCTAACAGTTTTTTAACTGCCCTTTAAAGTCACTGGAAGATCATTTGTGTAGGTTAGAAAGAAACGTGAACCCAGTACCGATGACGGTGGCCCCCACATTTAATATTCCCCCATTCTGATGTTATTTTTGTGCCTGAGATACAGTCTGTTAATGAGAACCTCTGTTTCGTCTTATACAGGGTTTCTGTAAACGAAGTTTGTATTTGACATGTCAAAATAAAATGGAGCTTGCAGTCTATTCGACATAAATCTTTATTATTGAAATTACAATTTGAGAATTTACTTTTTTTTTAAATGTCTTCTAAGTGCAATCCATCACGCCTAAGCGATGAACAAAATTTTGTATGACGGCTCGGCATGTAAACACTGCGATGGCTCTCAGTTCGCTACGGATATTTTCTTTCAGTTATTCCGGAGGAGTCGGATTACTGATACGATTTCGATATCTACACAAGAACAAATCCACGGAGCTCAAATCTGGACCGTGTAGGGACCAATTTTGTCACCCCTCCTAAAGGTAAAATTTCACGAACTCTCACTATAACCGCATTGGATGTGTGGTGTGGTTCCGTCTTGCTGACCATGTTTTTAATTGAGGCACCGAAAAGTCATTTAACATCGCCACATGACGTTCCAAATTCACTTTAACTGCATGACTGCTCTTGTCTTCGAAAAAGCATCGCAGTCCATGTAGTAATGTTTGGCGAGTGAAGGTGTTTCTCATGCAGTTTAGGATTCGTGACCGTTCTGATGAAAATGAGCCTCGTCAAAAAACAAGGTGGTGTTAAATGAAAGCAGTTAGTCACATCATTAAAGACCTGCAGCGTTATGTCTGGTATCCTCAAGCTTTAACTGTTCCACCAATTGGATTTTCTAAGGGTGCAGTTTAAGGTATTTTTGCAGAATTCGGTTCAATGGTGATATGTGCACATTTAAAGAACTTGCACGCTTACGAATGGAGAAGTTAGGATAGTCTCGAACAGGCGGATTTACACTCTCCGCGGATTGGTCCGTCTCGATGAAGTTGGTCACCCGGATTTCGGTTTGGCCAGTGTTGAAACAGTCTCCTCAAACGTTTTGATCCATTTCTGGATAATAAGAACACACCGAGCACCATTTAAATTATATAGTTGACGGTTACTGCAAAATTTCCGCCGTGCTACAATCGCCGAATCACCGTTTATGCAAAAATTTCCGCACACAGAACGCGCACTCCATCTCTAGAAGCGCTCCATAAAGACTGAATTCTTAAAGGCCAAGCAAGCGATGAAAGTACCCCCTACTCTCCTCCGATTTGTTGCACATGCGCAGAGACCTCGTTCAAATATAAAGTTTTTTGTTGAGACATCCTCTTGAGGGCTGCCAATAATACCGCACGACTTCAGTTTGCTAAGTAGAATTTTGTGACCCACACAATCAAAGGTTTGAGCAACAGATAATTGTTCTTGTTTAGCTCTACTGTCAATTCATTTGTGAGGTCTTTTATCGGTAACTGTGGGAAGAACACTTTACGAAAACAAAACTGAGAGGCGGGTTAACAAGTTCTGCTCAGATGGTGTCAGTATTCCACCATAAACCGCATCCTCAAACAGTTTTGAAAAAAGTTAGGTCTGTAACTAAAAATAGTTTATCTCTAATTCTGTAGAGATTTAAGCCTGTCAATAAATACGGCGGAAGTCATTGACTGATAATAAAGATAGCTGGAGGCTTAATTCAGTTTCCATGTCACAAGATAGATAATTAAATAACTTGTGAAAAGTAATAATTGCTTACCTTCACGTCCCCAAACATCGAGACCAGGTCATGCGATTCGCTACCAAGAGCAATATGGTACAGAATGTCCTGGTCCATAAGTTCAATGTGTGGGTTTCTAAGGCGGACCGATCCATCAGGATACCTGGAACAAACAGCAAACACGGCATTATGACTAACTTGTAATCAGTATTTGCGTAGTGCTTTAATCAAGTAACGCAAAGTCTGAAGAATTTCCAATAATGACTGAAGTTTTTAGAATTATTATACAAAACTGAAAACTACAGATGCAAAAGTATCACATATACACAAATGATGACTATCAAACAAAATTGGCGAACAAGCTACCAAAAAAAAAAAAAAAAAATCAATTTAATATCGGTACAGAACAGCCATTATGTACTGGAAATGACGCAGACCTTAGAATCCGCGGCCATAAACAGTGCTGTATTTATCCAACAACCACGGCCTATTCGTCAAATAACATTTAAAAAAATCACCTATACATCGTAACGTGGTGGACTGCGCGGAACCAAACACGTCAGTACGAAAGAAGGCTGTTACTTACGGTAAGTCTTGTGGATTTTCTACTGGAACAAGAGCTGTTGCGTTAGGCAAGGGGCGAATGAACCGCCTTCGATTTCGAACCGCGCCGACAAGTGGCAACAAATACGTGATTCGCATTTGAATTTCTGTGTGACTCTCGGAGTAAAAGCACACAGGGACATTTGAGCGACATTCATTTTTTTAATTGTATATTACAGCCTCAGGTCATACAATTGGTATCATTGGCGACTCTGGCTTGTTACCAAGTAATCATCAGAGGATCTACTTACAGAGAAAGAAAAAAAAGTGGAATTAAAATAGCAGGAAACTGAATTACAACTCAAGCAAACTTCTGCTCACCACTGTACGTACTTGAATACAGTGCGTACTAACTCGTCAACTCAACAGGCCGACGAGTCGGCCGCGATGTTAATGTATCTGCGCTCTGGTTGTTGGGACTGAATGCTACAGTTAAATAGGTATAAGCTTGGTAACTCCTAAATCGCAAACATAAGATTAAAAACAGTCAAACTGTGAATCTGAGCCAGGGTAAAATCTCTTTCCACGTGAGCATTAGATCGCCGTACCCCTGATTATTTAAAGATTCGAACTCTCATGTACATATAAAGTAGCTTCGTACTTTTGATTACTTTGCAAATGAGTTAATGCGTCAAATATTTGACTTTAAGCAGGTAAACGAGAAGTAGTTTAGAAATTGTTTGAAATTATGTTAGAAGTTTGTTGCATGTCGCAGATACTATCATTATGAAACACTGCTCGAGCATAGTCTGGATAGTGTGCGCTCAATTGCAAGCGAAATCTAGCTTTTCGCACAACTCACTGTTTATGACATATCTTCCGAACTATGCGTCCTACAACAATTTAACTTAGCCGGTACATCTACCCGCATACGAGGACACTGGCTGCAAAAGTGTTGCAAAGAGTATTACTAGTAAAGAAATAATACATCAAAACGTCTTGCCTGACGCTGCCCTTTAACTGGATGAAGAGTGAAAATACAGTAAGCGATAAACTTATTTTTTCTTTTCATCATTTTGTGTGTGTGTGTGTGTGTGTGTGTGTGTGTTTGTGTGTGTGTGTGTGTGTGTGTGTGTGTGTGTGTGTGAAGGGCAGGGGGGAGCATGTTGTCAGCCAAGTACAGGTAATACGCGCGCCCATGAGTTACACACACACACACACACACACACACACACACACTTTCCAGAATTAAGTTTGCACTCTGCAGCAGTGTGTGCGCTGATGTGAAAATGTTACTTTATAACTCCGTGCCGGACGCAGACTCGAACTCCGGACCTTTGTCTTTCGTGGGCAATGTGCTCTACCGACTGACCTACCCAAGCTTGGTAAAGCACTTTTCCGCGAAAATCTAAGGCCTGCACACAGTTTCAATATGCCACGAACTTCCATGTGCAGTATACAGTTTCTGCCTGTTAATACTCGTCTTACTGTATTAAACCCTTTAGCGTACGGCTATACAGATTGAGTACAACAGCTTTTTGGTGTACAGTCAACGAGTTTCAAATTGTTTAAGCATGAACAAAATCGAAGAGGAAAACTCCGTAATTTCCCCTTTTCCACGTGTTTTACATTAGTTCGCTTTGTACATATACTACTATATGTTTTATGGTTATGACTGCTTTTTCAGTTACCGAATGTCATTTAAATGAGAAACCAACCTTTCTCTCCAATATACAAAAACTTCAAACTGAAAACGTTTTCTCAGAAGTTTCGCGATTTAGCGAATGGTTTCACGATGGCCAACATGAGTCACTGGCTAAGTTTAGTTTCCAGCAAGATGATTAAGCGGCTAGCTGACACTTTTGTATTTGCTTCATGATACAAGCGTAAGTGTTCTTCCGGCGTACTTTCCCGTTGCTAGATAAAAGAATTACATAATATAATATATATTATTCGTGTAATCACCTGCAGAATTTTTATCAATCATACCCGAAGAGAGCTAAACTGACACACAAAAGAAATTGAACAGAAACACCACTGTAGAACAATTTTGAAATGTACAGCTGAGCAGTCGTGTGAAAGACAGTTCAAAAAATGGTTCAAATGGCTCTGAGCACTATGGGACTCAACATCTCAGGTCATAAGTCCCCTAAAACTTAGAACTACTTAAACCTAACTAACCTAAGGACGTCACACACACCCATGCCCGAGGCAGGATTCGAACCTGCGACCGTAGCAGTCCCGCGGCTCCGGACTGCAGCGCCAGCGCCGCGGCCGGCGAAAGGCAGTTGCACATATATTGTTCCACGAGTGTACGACGAAAATTCTTCGCCTAGTAATGAAAAAATATATATATTTTGACGTTACAAACTGCACTGGTCTATCGGTGTGGGACTCTTAACTCGATGCACTTCATTCAGCATTTCCAGTGACTATATCCCGTCACTGAAGTAGGAAGATAACGTTCCGTCTACGAAGAGATTACGAGCAACAGAGCACGAGGCCGTATCGCGAAGGTAATGGGTCGCGCCCTTTAAGGAGCCAGCACACGTTCAGTATTTATTGACAATACTAGTTTGTCAAATTGTCAATACATTAAAGCAACCCACACACCATCTATATAACTGAGGTCCGACG
The DNA here is from genome assembly GCF_021461395.2 of Schistocerca americana. NCBI lineage: Eukaryota > Metazoa > Arthropoda > Insecta > Orthoptera > Acrididae > Schistocerca > Schistocerca americana. The sequence goes on along the minus strand of NC_060128.1, from coordinate 64,939,379 downwards.
CTCACGGTAGACTAGCGCCATCAAGTAACCCCACAACCAATAACCACACGGGCTGAGGTCTGGGGACCTAGGAAGCCAAACATGACGCTCGTGGCGGCTCAGCACCAAAAAATGCGCGCAAGTCACACGTGTGGCAATATGGGGTGGAGTACCATCATGCATGTCGTACCTTCCAACAGGTATTTATCAACCAGGCTAGGGATGATCTCACTTCCTCTTTACTACAAGTTGTTTCATACACGATTCTCATGGAGTGTCACTGGCGTGTTGCTGTCCAGCGTCATCTGTTGACCAGTTTTTCCACTCGTTTTTGTTTTCAATAAAACCCACATTATTTCAGGCCTGTATCAGTTTTTAACACTATCTTATTCCGTGGATTAGTGCATTTTTAAATGTTAACGAACTTGTGGGTCACCCTGTCCAGTGATTACCCTTGCATAGGCCTATTAAATTTGTTTTGTCTTAAACTACGGTATTTGATAAATGGAATCTGAGGTACGATATCCACAAAGGTGAATTGAGAACATAAACGGTGTATACCGTCGTGTGGCTGGTTCATGAAGCTCTGTCAACATATGAATGCAGAAGAATACTGTCAAACCGTCAATGCAACTTGACCTCTCACGTTTAATATGTACTGACTATACTGCTCGTCAATATTTCTGCTATTAACAACGTCAATACGCGCCCTCGAGCGGTCAAATATTGATGTTTGGCAACATTATTGAACGTGTGAGAGCTCCTTTACAGAGGGACCATCCTGGCATTCGTTTTCAGCTGTTCTACATCTACATCTGAAAAATACGAGGGTCAATCAATAATTCAAGTGGTCTGGAGAAAAAATGCGTTCATTTTTACAAAACAATACTTCTTCTACTTTTCAACATAATCCCCTTGAACATTTATGCACTTGTTCCAACGGGCTACAGGCGTTTTTATTCTGTCTGCAAAGACCTTTTTATCTTTATGGTTGCACCAATTTCCCACAAACTTTTTCACGTCCTCGTTGTCCTGGAACCTCTTGCCATGTAATGCCTCTTTCAGTGCACCAAACAAATGGAAATCACTTGATGCTAAATCAGGAGTGTAAGGGGGATGAGGCAGTACTTCCCAGCCCGTTTTATCGATGATTTCACGGGTTGGTTGAGCAATATGAGCACGTGCGTTGTGTTGCTAGAGAATCACACCTCTCCTCTGAGACCATTGACGTCTCTCTCCCTCGGTGGATTCACCTTGTTTAAATGCAAATCCGAGTATATTGGCTGTTCATTGTACGCTGCTCTTCGAGATGATAACAAAAAACTGGACCTTCAGCATCCCAAAACACCGTCAACACGACTTTTCCTGCTGATGCTTCGGTTTTGCATATTTTCCTGACAGGTGAGTTGATGTGCTTTGTCTGTTTGATTCTGCCTGATAAAAGTGAACCCAAGTTTCATGACAAGTTAAAATTTTGTTGAGAAAGTGCTCACCTTCTCTTTCATAATGTTCCTTTAGCTCTGTGCACACTCTCAACATTGGTACCTTGTGTAGCCGTGTCAATTCCTTTCGGACCAATCTTGCACATGTTTTGCGGTACTTCAGCTTGCTGCAGATAATGTTATTAACTGTACCAGTAGTAACTTGAACCTTATCAGCTATCATTTCCACAGTCACCAATTTGATTTTCACGTGAGGGAGTTGAAACTGCAACTGGTCGGCCAGAAGGATGTTCGTCAGTCACTGAGTCGCGATCATCTCTGAACTGCTCTTCTCACTTTTAAAAATTTGTACGATTCATACAACCTTCACCATAAACTTAAGACATTCTACAGTATATATTCACTGCTCACTCGCCTTCAACAAGTAAAACACGATTAACAGAACGTTGTTCAGTTAATGTGGACATTTCAAGCGGACTCGCCATCTTGAGATGTACTTTTGAGGTTATGAACAAAACAGTGTTTTTTTTTAATTATGAATTTGGCCAGCTATGGACCGCATACAACTTAAGACTTATGGTGTTTCTTTTTCTTCCATTCTTCCCAGTACTACTTCATTTTCTCGCCAACTGCTCGTCTCTGCTCATCTGTCCACACTCTCTTGGGTCGAGGTTTTGGTGCATCTTCTTCATAGTTTGCGTTTTTTTATAAGTAGCCTAAAGTTATTCCTGTCACGTATTATTTCTTCTGTAGCACCTATTTTGTTGGCGTCTTTCTTTACTGCTTCTATCCATCCTACGGTGTTTTTCAGCTTACTAACGTAATTAAAAATTTTCTTTGTAATTCGTGTTTCTTCCATTCTTTTTAAATGTCCATAAAATTTTAGCCGTCTCTTCCTCATTGTATCTGTGATCTTTTCTGTATTTTTGTATAGGTCTTCATTTCTCCTTTTAATCCACCTGTTTTCCTTGTTTTTCTCAGGACCTAGAATTTTTCTTAATATTTTTCTCTCTCTTTTTTCTAGTTCTCTTAATTCGCCTTTCTTATTCAATGTTAGGCACTCTGATCCATATGTTGCTTGTGTCCTAATAACTGAATTATAATGTTTAATCTTTGCTTGTATGGATATTGATTTATTATTGTAGTAGTTTTGTGTTAATTTATATGCAAATTCCAACTTTTTTATTCTTTCTTTATTTGTTGTGTTATCCAGTCCATTGGCTTGGATCCACTCCCCCAGGTATTTGAATCTATCAACTCTTTTAATTTTTCCATACTTTGTTTTCATAAACAGTGTTGATACATCAGCTGATCACGGCTCATCCCAGTGATGCCAACTTAAAGCCATGAAAGTACCATACTTGCCCTACTAACAATATTTTCCGCAGACCAATTTGTCTCTGTAATTACTGAATGACCCTCTTATATAATCCGCAAGCCACCGTACGGATTGTGGGGGAGAATACCTCCGATACGAGCATTAGTTCCTTCCTTCCTTCCCTGTTCTGCTTGATAATCGTGCGAGCGAAAAACAACTTAAGTACGAAACTCTTGTTCCTCTGATTTTCTCGCTGTTGTTTCGCGAGATATGTAGGAAGAAGTAATATACTGCCCGACTCTCCTTCGAACGTAGGCTGTGGGCAGTTCAACACTAATCCTCTCCGTGATGCACAAAGCCTCTTATGGCATCTGCCTCTGGAGTACGTTAGGCATCTCCGTAACGCTCTCGCGCCGAATAGACTATCCGGTGAGGAAACGCGCCCGCTCTTCGCTGGATCTTCTCTACCTCCTACGTTAATCCATCTTCATAACGATCCCAGACCGAACGCCGTTACTCATAATAGGTCGGAAAAGGGTTTTGTAAGCTATTTCTTTCGTGGACGAATTACGTTTCCAAGAAATTCTCTTGATAAATTGGTCCGGCATTTAGTTCTCCTACAGTTTGTTTCTTGTGGTCACTTCCATTCCATTTTAAGTTGTTCCGGGCGGTTACACACACACACATTCTCTCTCTCTCTCTCTCTCTCTCTCTCTCTCTCTCTCTCTCTCTTTCCCTCCCTCCCTCCCTCCCTGCCACCCTTATTAGGTTGTTACTGTTTCCAGTGATTTTTCACCAACAGAGTAATCGAACAGTAGTGATTTTCTTCGCTTATTTATGTGCAGGTCTTCTTGCATTTCGCTATCGTATCCAGGCGTTGCAACCGGAGACCGCAGCCTCAGGGCACTGCCAACGTTATCCACTAGATCATATATGGGGTGTTTCCGTAAGAGCGTGCAGAAATTAAACAGGCCATAGAGAATGCTCCGCTGAACAATTTGAGGTAGGGAACCTGCGGTCGGAGAATGCAGCTTAAGGAGATATGGAAGCAGACTTGTCTACCGCTTTGTGTAGCATTACTGTTCTACAGCTTATTTACAGCTAACATGCGTACAGGTTGTGCTGTTTATTTATATGTAATTCCTTATTTCCCGCGCCGGCCGCTGTGGCCTCAGATGTTAAGTCCCATAGTGCTCAGAGCCATTTGAACGATCTTTATTTCCTGCAGGGCGAGCCTGATTACCAGGAAATCATGATACAGGTTTTCTTTATTTTACCTGCCCATAAGGTGGCTCTGTTGTATAGTATTTACACTGTGCCACGACAACGTGCTAGGAATCAACGACAGACCCATTCATTACTCAGTGCTATTCAGAGACGTACAGTACAATATGATGGAGCAGTACCGGTACGGTTTAGCAAAACTGATATGCGCCTTGTGTATGGGCAAGTACGTTGCAATGTTCTCGCTGCTGAAGGGCTAAACAGGGAAGTATTTTCTAACAGCCATCATCCGTCACGAAGAGTCTTTATTTCTCTCGATCGACGAACGCGGGAGACTGGTTCATTGGAAAGAAGAATGGAGGTACCTGGTAACATGAGGACCACTCGCACACGATTTTGAAGAGGAGGTGCTGGGACGTGTTGCAACGGACCCCACTACAAGTGCTCGTCGTACAGGACGTGAAATGGGCGCTGCACATTCTAAACTGTGGCGAGTACTCCACGAACAACAATTATACCCATATTACCCACAACGAGTCCATGCAATGCTTGTGGCTGACTTTGCACCAAGGGTCGCACTGTGTCAGTGGTTTCTCCAACAGTACATTGATCGACCAGGTTTCCTCCAGATCGTGCTATTACTTACGAGGCCTCATTTGATCGTGAAGGCACTTCGAACAGCAGAAACAGCCATGTGAGGGATGTGGAAAACCCTCACGCATAGTAGAGTCACACCATCAGATACGTCTTGCTGTGAATATCTGGGCCGATAATCTCACTGGGCCACATCTTCCACCTGGCCGTCTAAATGGCCACCTGTACTTGGTGTTCGTGGAAAGAGTTGTTGAAGAACGTACCTTTGGCTGTTCGTGGGAGGATGTGGATACAACATGAGTGCATCGTCTTACTTCAGAGTGGATGTCCGCAGCCATCTCATTGCTGTATTTCCTGGTCGCTGGATTGGGAGGGTATTGTACTCGTATTGTATTGAACTGGGGACCTAGACGCGACGGAGAGGTTTCGCCACCGCTGTAGCCCTCGGTGGTTCACAACTTCACAAAATGCTACAGCAGTCCACGCACCTCTGCGCCGCTCCACACCGAACCCAGGGTTATTGTGCGGTTCGGCCACCAGTGGACCCCCCTGGGAACGTCTCACACCGGACCAGTCTAACCCCCAATGTTTGCGTGGTAGAGAAATTATAGTGTACGCGCACACGGAGGCAATGTTTGCGGAGCAATTGCCAACATAGTGTAACTGAGGCGGAATCTACATCCATACTCCGCAATCCACCATACGGTGCGTGGCGGAGGGTACCTCATACCACAACCAGCATCTTCTCTCCCTGTTCCACTCCCAAACAGAACGAGAGAAAAATGACTGCCTATATGCCTCTGTGCGAGCTCTAATCTCCCATATCTTTGTGGTCTTTCCACGAAATATAAGTTGGCGCCAGCGAAATTGTACTGCAGTCAGCCTCAAATGCTGGTTCTCTAAATTTCCTCAGTAGCGATTCACGAAAAGAACGCCTCCTTTCCTCCAGAGACTCCCACCCGAGTTCCTGAAGCATTTCCGTAACACTCGGTGATGATCAAACCTACCAGTAACAAATCTAGCAGCCCGGCTCTGAATTGCTTCTATGACCTCCCTCAATCCGACCTGATAGGGATCCCAAACGCTCGAGCAGTACTCAAGAATAGGTCGTATTAGTGTTTTATAAGCGGTCCCCCTTACAGATGAACCACATCTTCCCAAAATTCTACCAATGAACCGAAGACGACTATCCGCCTTCCCCACAACTGCCATTACATGCTTGTCCCACTTCATATCGCTCTGCAATTTTACGCCCAAATATTTAATCGACGTGACTGTGTCAAGCACTACACTACTAATGGAGTATTCAAACGTTACGGGATTCTTTTTCCTATTCATCCGCATTAATTTACATTTATCTATATTTCGAGTTAGCTGCCATTCTTTACACCAATCACAAATCCTGTCCAAGTCATCTTGTATCCTCCTACGGTCACTCAACGACGACACCTTCCCGTACACCACAGCATCATCAGCAAACAGCCGCACATCGCTATCCACCTTATCCAAAAGATCATTTATGTAGATAGAAAACAACAGCGGACCTACCACACTTCCCTGGGGCACTCCAGATGATACCCTCACCTCCGATGAACACTCACCATCGAGGACAACGTACTGGGTTCTCCGCAATAAGGAGAACTAGCCCGCATTCGCCGTGGGAGATGCAAAACCGCCTTAAAAACCATCCACAGGCTGGCCGGCGCACCGGACCTCGACACTAATCCGGCGGGCGGATTCTTGCCGGGGACCGTGCCGCCCGGAAAGCAGTGTGTCAGACCGCACGGCTAACTGGGCGGGCTTTGGGAGGGTAGGTCCTATTCCATGGCCTGCGAGGTCACCTGAACTGAATCGCCTTAATTATTTGCTATGGGATATCTGGTCACTTATGTATCAGACCGCAGTGGATACGGAAATGGAATTAGTTGCCAGAATGGTAGCTGCCTGCGATGTGATTCGAAACACACCGGGAATATTTGTCAGGTTGCGTCAGAATCGTGTTCGCGTATCTCATGCTTGCATTGAGGTTGATGGCCGTCAGTTTCAGCACTTTTTGTAAGATACGGTACAAATGATATGTTCATTGTGTCAGTGATGGTATTTGGAGTTAACTGTAACTCATGTAAATTAAGAAGTACAGAGTAATGTGATTTTATTCCTATCATCTCCTTAAGCTGGTGTCTCAGACTCCAGGTTCGCTACCTCAATTGTTCAGTGAAGAATCCCGTACGTCTTGTTAAATTTTTGCACGTTTTTACGTTAACACCCTGTATGTGTGTCACAATTCCTATTATAGGTTCAAATGGCTCTGAGCACTATTGGACTTAACTGCTGGTGTCATCAGTCCCCTAGAACTTAGAACTACTTAAACCTAACTAACCTAAGGACATCGCACGCATCCATGCCCAAGGCAGGATTCGAACCTGCGACCGTAGCGGTCGCGCGGTTCCAGACTGTAGCGCCTAGAACCGCTCGGCCACTCCGGCCGGCTCCTATTATAGGCTACGAGGGGCTGTAGAGGGGACTTTTGATAAGGAACCATATCCGGAACTGTGCGGTTTGGGTGTAAAATAGGTTTTCAAATCTCCCATTTCACTGCACACAAACAGCGGAGATGAGCTGTGACTTGTGTGCTTTGCAGGAGCCCACGCCACTGTCAATGTTTCGTATACTCGCTGTTTCGTTCTCTCCCATAACAAAAAAAAATTTCAATCCTTGCAACACACACAGTACGACATTAAAAAAAGTTTGCGACAACCAAATTATTCCGCAGATCAAGAATTCCCTTTTCAAACATAGTCAGGCGGAAGGAAAGGGAGTGGCTTAGAGTCAATGGCAATGCTTAGTTTTATACCCAGATGACGCCACATCCAGAAAAAAAAAACAGCACAGTTCGGTCAGAGGGCAGTGATAATATTATTTGCTGTGAATGATTTAGCAACATCATGCTGCTTGACAACACAGTGGGGCATTTTCTGTGATCGATTTAGTAATATCACGCTGCTTGACACGAAGTGGGGCAATCTCAAGTACGACCTCTCGCAACAGAAGATAAATTGCAGCTCTCAACAGTTTGGCCTTGCCGCGCATTTGTGCGGATGTGTCTCGGGTTTCTCGCTTATCTTATCCGCCCTGTTCAGCGTTACCTGAGAACTTAATGCGGGCCCTCCACCGCCTGATCTTTAGGAGATACGTGTGTTAAGAGCCCAGGGATTAATGCGTGCGCAGTTTCCGTATGTCCACAGCAATACCACGCACAAATATCTGCGAGGCGTGATCAAAAAGTAACGAATTTTGCAGTATAGAGTGTTGTATTAGGAAGAGTTGTGTGACTTTTTTGTTGTTGTTATGTTTGTAAGCATGTGAAACGTACCAGTAAAAGGGTCGTCGCATCGGATACTTAAATCTTATCAAAAGTACTACGTGTGTTTTTTAGTATCGGCGATTATTTCAAAATGCTTCAAATGCCTCTGAGCACTATGGGACTTAAAATTTTGGTCAGAATCAGCGCTAGTATCGCTCTGTACATCTACACTACTGGCCATTAAAATTGCTACACCACGAAGATGACGTGCTACAAGATGCTGTGATATGCAAATCATTAGCTCTTCAGAACTTTCACACAAGGTTGGGTTCAGTGGCGACACCTACAACGTGTTAACAAGAGGAAAGTTTCCAACCGATTTCTCATACACAAACAGCAGTTGACCGGCGTTGCCTGGTCAAACGTTGTTGTGATGCCTCGTGTAAGGAGGAGAAATGCGTACCATCACGTTTCCGACTTTGATAAAGGTCGGATTGTAGCCTATCGCGACTGTGGTTTATCGTATCGCGACATTGCTGCTCGCGTTGGTCGAGATCCAATGACTGTTAGCAAAATATGGAATCGGTGGGTTCAGGAGGGTAATACGGAACGCCGTGCTCGATCCCAACGGCCTCGTATCACTAGCAGTCGAGATGACAGGCATCTTATCCGCAAGGCTGTAACGGATCGTGCAGCCACGTCTCGATCCCTGAGTCAACAGATGGGGACGTTTGCGAGACAACAACCATCTGCACGAACAGTTCGACGACGTTTGCAGCAGCATGGACTATCAGCTCGGAGACCGTGGCTGCGGTTACCCTTGACGCTGCATCACAGACAGGAGCGCCTGCGATGGTTTACTCGACGACGAACCTGAGTGCACGAATGGCAAAACGTCATTTTTTTATGAATCCAGGTTCTGTTTACAGCATCATGATGGTCTCATCCGTGTTTGGCGACATCGCGGTGAACGCACATCGGAAGCGTGTATTCGTCATCACCATACTGGCGTATCACCCGGCGTGATGGTTTGGGGTGCCATCGGTTACACGTCTCGGTCACCTCTTGTTCGCATTTTCGGCACTTTGAACAGTGGACGTTACATTGCAGATGTGTTACGACCCGTGGCTCTACCCTTCATTCGATCCCTGCGAAACCCTACATTTCATCAGGATAATGCACGACCGCATGTTGCAGGTCCTGTACGGGTCTTTCTGGATACAGAAAATGTTCGACTGCTGCCCTGGCCAGCACATTCTCCAGATCTGTCACCAACTGAAAACGTCTGGTCATTGCGGCCGAGCAACTGGTTCGTCACAATACGGCAGTCACTACTCTCGATGAACTGCGGTGTGTTGAAGCTGCACGGGCAGCTGTACCTGTACACGCCATCCAAGCTCTGTTGGACTCAATGCCCAGGCGTATGAAGGCCGTCATTACGGCCAGAGGTGGTTATTCTGGGTACTGATTTCTCAGGATTTATGCACCCAAATTGCGCGAAAATGTAATCGCATGTCAGTTCTAGTATAATATATTTGTCCAATGAATACCCGGTTATCATCTGCATTTCTCCTTGGTATAGCAATTTTAATGGCCAGTGGTTTAGATGCAGCGTAACTCACAACGCGGAAATGATCTAAATTATATTCATCCAGTATTTGAGAATTAGAGCAGTTAGTTAGTGACTTCCGACGAGCTTTACACATAATTTCAAAGCTTTTCGAAACTTTTTCTAGCTAATCCCTCCCCCCCCCTCCCCCCCCCCCCCCCCCCCCACGCGCCCGCCACCAACACAAAATGGTGAAAGCAGACATTTTATCGCTTACTATGATTCGTTCCACATCATTACGATTTATCGTGTGGAACATGAAACTAACTACGACTACCCAATAGTAATCATCATCATCATCATCATCATCGCCTGTTGCAAGACGTGTCACTGGTGTAACTCTCCAGTCCGGAAGGGGGATGGGGCTATGACGTAATCTCAGCTCCCCATATACGTGGAGTTTATAATGAAGCTATTTTAAGGTCAGCTATTTCCGCCGACCCGGGACAGGACCGCCGTGATGTAATAGCGCCTGAGAGGCTATGAGGCAACGTGTGACGTCACGCGCATTTACCCTCCAGACCAGCGACACCGCAGGCGTAGGCCGCTTCGACTTTCGCGGTCGCCTAATCTGTTTGCGCGTGTAATCCTCTCTACCCAGCGCGCTGAGGTCAGCAAATACGCCAGTCGACCCAGCGGGCCAAACGGGGGCGAGGACAACAAATTGGCGAACCTTCCTCGTCAGGCAGCTTACAAAGCAGTGAGGCGCCCCTTCTAAGCTCTCTGAATTCGCCTTGAGTCGCCGTTTCGTCAACAATGTTGATACTCCGGAGGTCAACGGCACCGATACTGACTCCTCCGTCACGCTTCTGCAGGAACAGCTCTGTTCTACCAGCCCAAAGGCCTCTGCTCCGCTCCCGTAGACTTTACGGCCTGCACGGATTCTTTTCTGCTTTTACTTTATTTAATTTTTATGTTGTTCTCAAATTGGAACACCTTCTAAACTATTCACGTTAATTACGGCCATAGAAGCACGGTCTTTTCCGAATATACCGGGTGATCAAAAAGTCAGTATAAATTTGAAAACTGAATAAATCACGGAATAATGTAGATAGAGAGGTACAAATTGACACACATGCTTGGAATGACATGGGGCTTTAGTAGAACCAAAAAAAAAAAAAAAAAAAAAAAAAAAATACAAAATTTCAAAAAAATTCCGACAGATGGCGCTACATCTGATCAGAATAGCAATAATTAGCATAACAAAGTAAGACAAAGCAAAGATTCTTTACAGGAAATGCTCAATATGTCCACCATCATTCCTCAACAATAGCTGTAGTCGAGGAATAATGTTGTGAACAGCACTGTAAAGCATGTCCGGAGTTATGGTGAGGCATTGGCGTCGGATGTTGTCTTTCAGCATCCCTAGATACGTCGGTCGATCACGATACACTTGCAACTTCTGGTAACCCCAAAGCCAATAACCGCACGGACTGAGGTCTGGGGACCTGGGAGGCCAAGCATGACGAAAGTGGCGGCTGAGCACACGATCATCACCAAACGACGCGCGCAAGAGATCTTTCACGTGTCTAGCAATATGGGGTGTTTATTTGTTCTAATAAAACCCCATGTCATTCCAAGCATGTGTGTGAATTTTTACCTCTCTATCTACATTATTCAGTGGTTTAAGCTTTCAAATTTATACTGACTTTTTGATCACCCTGTACTTCCGACAAAAACTCGATTTTGGTAGCTGCAGTCGGAGGTTTTTGTTAATCCTGCTGTTTGGGTTCTTGTGGTGATACTGTCATAGAAACTTTCATCCCCTAACACATTTCTAACCAAGAAGTGGAATATCAGGTTTCATACGTTCAGTTTTAAAAATGTTTTAATATAACGTGATATTTTCTAAAAAAGTTTCACCTCCTATTTCACTCCTTTAGTGGTTGAATTACCAAAAACACGGAACCGCGCATTTTTTATTTCTGGCCGAGAAACGAAATACCATTTGTCGTAATTCTAACTCCAAAAATTCCTTTAATAGCGACATATTTTCTAAAAAAAAAACCTTTCAGCCCCTCTTCATCGTCTTAGGGGTGGAATTTCGAACGACCACTTAATAAATGATGTCTACAGTATAAGATCAACATCCTCTCCAAATTTCAAGTTTCTGCCTGTAGCGTGCTGGGCTCGGCAATGGTCAGTCAGGCAGGCAGGCAGACGGGACATTTTGCTATATACACAGTTTAATCCCCGGTAATATACCGTGAAGATGTTTGTTCTGAGATGTAAAAAGGGGCAAGACGTATAACACCACACAGATGAAACTAGTTTCAGAAACAGTGCAGTGCTTCATCATTATTTATTGTTCAAGTTAATCTGTTTACATTGTCAATGCACTGTTGTAGTTGCGTTCTTTCCTAAATGAATACTGTATTAAACTATCAGCTAGTTCAGAAAGACCAGTAAAGACATCTATTTTCTTAAACTGCTCAGCAGTGTTCTATGACGCAAAGAAAACCAAGAAGGTGCTGTTAATTGAAATGCGCAGGATGGGCGAAGGAGAACTGTTCGAGAGCGGTGTGGGTGGGAGGGAGGAACTGTTGCTGAATTTGGTATTGGGTCTTGAACGGTTGGAAGAATAAGCAGAACGGAATTTAAGACTAGTTTCAAAGTGGTCAATCCTGATGACGATACTATCCCCGTTTGTTCGTCTACAGACAGTAACGATAGTCATGATGCATTAACTGACGAAACTGGTGCTGAAGAAACTGTGCCAGAAACGGGGGTAACAACGCAGCTCAACAAAATAATGGTTTATTTGGGACGCGAGGTGGATACAGCTTCGGCTGAACTAAAGCTGCTGAAACGTCATCGTACTGTTCATAAAAGACATACGAATGTGGCTCTCTGACTTCCGTGTATAAAACTTTTTTCAGTATCTCGTACAACTATGTATGATTTGTCTCTCTACGTGAAACTAATTTGACGTTCAAGCTTACAGCATTTAACCCAAGCAATTATTTTATTTTGAATTTTTGGATCATCCTGATTATCAACAATTCGGATGCCCTATGGTACCAGCTACTTTGGATAAACGAGTTTCCACTATACCAATAGTGGTCCATTTAACTGTTTACATTGTTTTTAAAGTACGACCACATATTCGTAGCCTCCGACTGAACATATTTATGTTCATTTATCGAGTGAGCTGGTTTAATGCACGTAATTTTCAGTGAGGAACTCATACATTCAACATCCAACTCGAAGTGAATTTAGTTAAATTAATACGCTAACCTTCATATGAATTTCATATACCGGTATTATAATTTTTGGTTGTTGTTAGCTTTTATGTCAGCCGTCAGTCCGAAGACAGCTTTCATGCACCTCTCCACAGTAGTATATTCGTGCAGGTCTTCGCATCCCTGCAACCCACACCCACTTCAACCTGCTTACCCTAGTCAAGCCAAGATCTCCACCCACAATTTTTATGCGCGCTCTACCCCCCCCCCCCCCCCCCCAATCCCCTTCTCGGCTTTCAAACTCACTACACCTTGATGTCTCAGGATCACCCTATCCCTTCTCCTAGTCAAGTTGAGCAAACAATTTCCTACTTTTCTCCACTCATACATGTTTCAGTGAAATTCCCCTTAGCTGATAATTTCTCTACAGTACATCGCCCACTAGTCTACAATGCCCATCGTGAGTACCACGTCGTCATAATAAGGAGCAATATTTTTGAAAACAATAACGTAGTAATAGCAGAAATTAAATAAATTGTAACACTAAGATGAAAAACTTTAACAAAAGGCAGAATAACCTAAAATTAAATAATTCCATTTTCGGCCATTTTTGTTCGTTTTATATAAACATTGTACCATAGAGAAATGCTTCTTACTTCCAGGTGAGAAGCTGTACGAAATTACCAGCTCTACTGCTGACAACTACACGAACTGTTAAGGTGTACCAGGTGTTTTAACAAGGAAACAGAGCAACCCCAACAGACAGTCCAAAAACCAGTGTTTCCCAGATGCGACGTATTACGAATGACAAGGGGACATTCCTAGGTGTACATAAACGATCTTGAGAAACTTGGCCGATAGTAGGGTGGTCGAACTAATGCAATCTGTATTTTTCCCCAGTTTCACTTTTAAGGAGGGAAACACATCCCGAAAGGTAATTTGGCGTATTAGGTTTATAGCAAATATCTTCGAAACCATGATATAGAAAAAATGTGTTTGACATAAGAGTTGAAATCTAATTACCGTTCTTGAAAACTGTATAATCAACTTCTGTAATAATTTTAAATTTGTCAAAACATCCCACAACCGTTAATTAATTCTGAATAAAATGAACTTTTGTTACGACATAGATTAAAGAAACTTTCACGCCACATCCATTAATGTATAATAAAGCTAATTTCTTAACTATTATTGGAAAATAAGCTTTACACAATGCGCTGTGGAGTATTCTCAACATCCCTAATTAAAATGTCTAATTATTCATTAGTATTTCAATAATTTGTTTGTTACTCCTGTTGTACATTTTTAATTCTTATTTAACGTCTTAACTTCTCGAATTTTTACATTGTGGTCATTTCTCAAGATGTATTTGGGAGGAGCTCGTGTGTCGTCTGATTCTCCTCGGAAACTACTTTATTAAAACCACCCTATATAAAATGTTAGTATGTAATGACAACAAGCCCAAAACCATAAATATTATCATACAACTTTTTATCTCTTATTCGATTTAAAAACGGAAGAGAGTCCACTGATGATTCTAAAAATTTATAGAAACACGTATAGGTGAAAAAAGAAGAAACTGTTTTCTCAAAGCATTCTTGTTGTACTTCGAATCGAACTACCTGTCGTACATAAAAATCAGCTTCGTACATTTTGTTTATTATAACAAAAGTGGTACTGATACTGCTCATATCATACCTAAAAACATTGGCCTGGTGGACGTGCAAGCCTCATTACGTATACACATAGTTGATCCATTCTAAAAATCGAGAATCTCTACGATTTTTGCCTGTTATCGATACTGGTAAGACATGGCTTCCGGGAATTTAAAGACCGTGCCACAGTCTCTACGGTAGTTCCTCAAATTACGCCGGACACACAAGAAGGAGCGAGCTGGGGACGTCAGTTTATATATCTAGAGAGGGAAGATTTAATAAAACATTTTTACGTACTTACTAAAACACGACTGCAACTTGCATTTTATGTCTGCATGCAGTAATGTTCATCTGTTGTGTTCTTGACGGGTGGTGAATTCACTGTATGGCAAAAAGATATTTTTATGTGGTACAATTTAACAAGTTTCGAATTATTATTTTTTCTGCGAAACCTTGCTTCTTGCCGAATTTCGTGATTGTAGGTCCTGCCAGGTTGTATTCTGATCGCAGATTGATTACTTCAAAGTGCTTCCATCACATTATCTTTTCTGTGATTTTGTATGTAGTACTGTGAGTGTATCAGAAAATTAAAGAATTTTTTATGCATAGGAAATTACTGTACGACTGTAAACAAAAGTATTTTCCGTTTTGAAGGAATGACTGTTGTTACCTTTTGCTGAGAATGAGTGCTTTGTTTACTCAATAGCAAGTACTTGTCTATTCTTTGGCTTTATCTAACCCGAAGGAAACTGTTTTCACTTAATCACACGTTTCAGTTTATCCCTGTTTCTCCGAAACAGATGTCAGACGAAATTTTGTGGTTCCAGATTTTTTATTGCTCGCTATCTCTAACTCATTAGAGTTTCATGGACTGCAGGAGAACGACTGGGTCGGCATTACAGCAAATCAAACCAGACTGCGGCTTGGGAGGTCTGATACTGAAACAAAAACTGACCTACTCTGGGCACGTATGAGAAGAAATAATTCGCTGGAGATGACGTTAAAACTGGGTAAGATCGAACATTCGAGGAGGAGGTGGTGGTGGTAAAGGATGGGATGGATCCATCCCATTACAGACGTAAGTGTGGGGGAGACAGTGCAACACAGAAGCAATGTGGCGTGCTTCAGGTCATGGGGTCACGAAGAGTCGGTATCGATTAAACGACTATAGAGGGAGATCTGTGTTCGTGCGGTTCACTAATCGCGTTCCTAAGCCAGCGTTAGTTCTCAGGGTAGCTCTGTGTTATGCCATTTAATTGAACAGCTAATAACTCTATGAACTTGTCCGCGGAATTCCCCTTCCTGTACTGCATCTCACAAGTTTACTCTGAAACACTGTCTAGCAGTTAATGACAATCAGGATAGATCTCTCGATCCTTGTAGCAGCTTAGCTCTAACACACTCTAGCACTCTGCCACTTTTCTGGCACGAGCTGGAGATGTGCCTCGGTTCGAGTAGTGGTGACTCTTCTTGGTGTAGAATTGAAATAGGTTGATCGGACGATACTGGCGAAGGGCGAGGGAAGGGAGAATTCACGCGTTCGTCATGTGCTGAGGAGCTGAAAAGGCCAGGATGCGGCGATGTTGGGGGGAAATTTATGATCGCGGTGTTACGAAAGATCACCAGATTGAGTGTTTTATGAGAGATGTTTGTTTACTGTAATCTCGATTGTGTTGCCACGGGGGGACGCGCTTCACTTGACGAGTAGTGCAGATCGATAAGGCGCCGAGCGGCGTGACCTTTGGGATATTTCGATCTGCAGTAAGTGTACCGCGCCGCATTGCTCTGACCTTCGGTAGTATCCAGGTTATAAAACGGCCTCTTAAAGCTCTTCTAAATTGCTTCCATGTTTGTATACTAGCAAGCATTACATAATTCTTTTTTTTTTTAAAAAAAAAAGCCTATTTTTACCTTACGTCTTTCGGATGACTTACCTGAATTGTGTAGTTGAAAAATCATTGAGGCTCATCCACAAAATTCGTTCGTCTTATAACAGAGACCATGTTATGCGACCGAGAAGTTTTTCGCGCTCCGTGCGTCAATCTTTAGAAACGGAATGCTCACAGGATCGCTTTGTTTGTCTGTCAATAATTAGAGAGAGACAGAGAGAGAGAGAGAGAGACAGAGAGAGAGAGAGAGAGAGACAGAGAGAGAGAGAGAGAGAGAGAGAGAGAGAGTAAATGTATCAGTTAAACTAAGACTGGGCTTGTCTTAATCATTTTTTCTGTTTCGGTCAAGGCAATGTGATTACATAAGTAATTTACAGTACTTGATACACCTTCCAGTATACTGTACAACATGGGCGACGGGACAATTCCTTAAGACAGCCCGTTATTATAGTCCCTTGGAGTGTTTACGTATGGGGTGTTCAAGATGACTCATCCTTATAGAATCTTTTTCGGCATCCAGGAATCGTCGAACTGGCAATGGAGAAAAGTGAGGGGATAAAGCTTGTAGCGGGAACCATGGCTCGAATACATTAAGCAGGTACAAATGGGTATAGTTATCCAGAGATGAAGATACTTGCACAGGCACAGGCTAGAGTAGCGTGGAGAGATGCATCAAAACAGTTACAAAATGAGCCATGGTTAACTGCGAATAAATGGGGTACTCATACATTAGAGCAGTGTTTTTCAAGTTTTTTAAATACGCGACCCAAAAGTATGTCAGCTGGTCGTAGGTTGTGTTCCCACAAATGAACAGCGTAGAGACAGAAGTGATGACACTTTCTGCAGGACCGGATCATTTTGCAGGACATTGCTCAAGATCGTACAGTGAAAGCTTTTATTGATTTGTTTGACTGATGGGGCTGCTAAGTGCTATACCACCTACTTCAGTCCCCTGACTTAAGCCCTCGTAAGTTCAACTCGATTTCTGAACTGAAGGAAACACTTCGCGGCATTCGCTTCAGATCTGCTACAAATTCGTCGGGCAAGAGACCGTGCCGCTCGAACTGTCAACACAACTGGCACTGCTAAGGGTATCCTACGACTTCCATATCGCTGGCAACGGGTTATACACAATGCTGGTGACTACTTTGAAGGTCAGTAAAACTTTGAAACACGTATCTATTTTGTACGAGATGTAAATAAATACTTGCCGCTATTAAAGTTCCAACCGTCATATAGTTATATTCTTTGTCGCGGTGCCGGCCGAAGTGGCCGTGCGGTTAAAGACGCTGCAGTCTGGAACCGCAAGACCGCTACGGTCGCAGGTTCGAATCCTGCCTCGGGCATGGATGTTTGTGATGTCCCTAGGTTAGTTAGGTTTAACTAGTTCTAAGTTCTAGGGGACTAATGACCTCAGCAGTTGAGTCCCATAGTGCTCAGAGCCATTTGAACCTTTGTCGCGGTAGAGGCGTGGGGGTGAGCGGGGTCATAGCCGCGCGTTTTGGTCACAACAATCAGTTGTCAGAGTACGGCAGCAAGTGCGAACGTGATAATTGTCTTCGCGCTTCGCTCTGAGCGATCATAAAATGGACAACTTTCTGCTTTCTCCTGCTACCGCGACCCCCTGAGCAAGGCTTTGCGGCCTTGCAAGGGGGTCGCGACCCACAGCTTCAAAAACACCGCGGTGGAGGTTAGTCACTATCACCCTGTCCATTATACGAGCCAGTTGTGTTGAGAAACAGAATGTTTTCACAAGAAAGTATCGTAATGATACACCGAAAAGACCAGAATCGTGCGGCTGAACAAGTTCCAGAAGATACGCAATGTGGCAAATGTAGACAAAAGCGGTCGACTGAAAGTGATAACGCCATATAAAGTTGACAGATTTGCGAGTACCACGACCTGTGGAAAACCTCCCGTATCCTCATGTTCCTTAAACCTGGCAAACCGCCGTCCGCCGTCTCCTCCTACCGTCCCATCAGCCTTACCTCGGTCTTCAGCAAGGTCCTGGAATCTCTCCTCACCCGCCGCATCCACCAGCATCTCCGCCAGCACCGCCTCCTTCCCGTTACCCAGTGTGGCTTTCGGCCGTCCTTCTCTTCCGACGACCTTCTCCTTCACCTCACTCATCTCCTTTCCGAACAGCTTAATTCCCGTCGCTCCGCAATCTTCCTCTCCCTGGACCTCGAACGTGCATATGACCACGTATGGCATTCCGGTCTCCTCTTCAAGCTCCAAACCTTCGCCCTTCCCATTAACTACGTCCGTCTGATCGGCTCCTTTCTCTCCCGCCGTCCTTCCTATGTCACCATCCATAACACAGATTCCTACACCTTTTTCCCCTCTGCCGGTGTGCCCCAAGGCTCCGTCCTCTCCCCCCTTCTGTACCTTTTGTACACGGCGGACATACCGCCGCCGTCAGCCCCCGTCCACCTTCTCCAGTTTGCCGATGACACCGCCTTCCTTGCCCTTGCCCCCACCCTACAGCGCTCCCAACACCTTCTCCAATCCCATCTTGACCGGTTCACCGCTTGGTGTAACCAGTGGTTGCTCAAGGTCAATCCCTCCAAAACCCAGGCGATCATTGTAGGCAAAACCACCCCTTCCCTCCGCCTCCTTGATTTCTACATCACCATATATGGCCGTCCTATCGCCCTCACTCCCACCCTTAAGTACCTTGGCGTCACCCCTGACCGTCGCCTCTCCTGGACTCCCCACCTCCGGACAATCCAAGCCAAGGCACGCTTCCGACTCAGTCTCCTCAAGCTCCTCTCCGGCCGTACGTGGGGTCTGGACCCCTCCACCATCCTCCACACCTATAAATCCCTCATCCGCCCTATCCTTTGTTATGCTTATCTGGCTTGGATCTCCGCCCCCCTTCCCTTTTATAAATCCCTCCAAATCCTTGAACGCCATGCTCTCCGCCTCGCCTATCACATCCGTCTCCCCTCCCCCACGCGGATCCTGTATGATCTCATCCCCTTCCCCCACCTCCTCCTTTTCCTTGAAAGGATACAGATCCTGTACACCTCCCGTAAACTCGACCCTCCTCACCCGCTCGTCTCCCCGATCCTCACCCACCCCCGCCCGCTGCCGCGCCTGTATTCCCATGTCCCACCCGGTCTCCATCTCTCCACCCTCCTTACCCTCTCCCAAGGTGGCTTCCGCCAGCTCCCCCTCCCTGATGATGTCCTCCTCCCCTGCATCTACCCCTCCTATCAACTTTGATCCTCCCCCCCCACCTCCTGTGTCCTTTCCTTTAGGCACCCTCCCTCCCCCCCTTTCCCTTCCCTTCTCTTTCCTTTCCCCCCTCCCTCCTCCCCTCTCCCCCAGGCTTCCCCTCCCCCTTCCTCCCTCCCCCTCCCTCCTTTGCCCATGGCATCTCTGCTCTCCCCTCTCCCATTTCCCCTTCCTCCTCCTCCTCCACCTCCTCTCTTGGCAGGTCCCCGGACTCGTACACGCTCAGTGAACATTCGAGCGCCGGAGATCATCGCCATCAGTGTTTAGTGTGTGTGCATCGTTTTGTGTTTCGTGCAGTTACAACTCAACTGTTCACATGTGCCGTCGCCGTTCTCCGTGTTTTGTGCGCCGTGTCTCCAAGTGTTAGTGTTTTTTTCGTCCAACGTGAACGGCTTCTTGTTTGGTTTTTTTTTTTTTGTATCCATTTTTTTGCCCGCCGTTTTTTGTATTGTATATATCACCTCTCTGTCATGTTTATTGTACCACTTAAGGCTGAAGAGCAGCATACTATGCTGCTGACAGCCCGCCTGTGTAGGTGTTTAAAATTACAATAAAGGAAAAAAAAAGCGAGTACCACGAACTGTGTGTGTTGCCTGTATGGCAAGCTAGTTTGGTCTCTCTGTTGTAGTATCGACAAGACACTGCTCAAGTGTTTCAAGATGGGTCTGTCAAGAATTCGTATTGTTCGTAAGTCATTACTAGAATACAATAGAAAACGTGCAGATTTCTGTTAGTGTTTCATATCATACGCGACGTTAGATGGAAGAGAGACAGATGATTCGTTTTGGTCCGACGAGACGCAGCTTCTGGTAATACCTCTCCGTCTGTCCTTAATTAATTACTCACCGGTGGTAGGCAATGACAACCTCGTAACTCTGTTTTATTACATTTTGCAGGTGAAGCAGAAACGGTTTCTTAAAAAGTAATACAAAGTGATACAGAAAGTTGCTGTAAGTACAACAATATAGTAGAAGCCTAGTTATTGACAAATTGAAGAAATCCATGCACTTTCAAGTCCCTTTGCTTGTGGAGTTACTGGTTACTGGAATTAAGTTTTCATAAACAAAGGTGTTACGAGGTCTGTGCTTATTTGGCTAACTGAAATAATTGCATAAAATAGGGTCGCCAGATTAATGATTCCTCTGAACGAGTAGCTGCGCACTTTCATCAAAATAGAAATCCTCTGTATGGGAGGTTCATACAGTCAAAATGAGAAGAGACGATGCTGCCGCACTTCTTATAATTTTTGAGGACTTAACAAATGATGGTGATAAATTTTCAGCTATTTTAGGATGAATATCCAAACTTTGACGACCTTCATGTATGACTAAAGAATTCAATTCAACGCCGCAACAAATCCTTCGAAGAAGGTATTCAAACTATACACATGCTGGCAAGCACGTGAGTGGAAAAAGTAAAACATTTCAAACTTTATTGTAATTTTTGTTTCTGTTTTAAAGGACTTTAACAATCTTCAATAAAATTCTTCAGGGTATCAGACCGCATCGTCATAATTTTAAAATGCGCCAACGTTTCGGCCAGCCTTGCAGCTAGCCTTCATCAGGGCCTTACGTTAACTGCTAAATGAACACACTTGGTTCCTTAAATAGCTGCACGAGAAAACCGTGTCGTTACTTGATTGGCTGTAAAAGGAGGAGGAGGAGGAGGAGGAGGAGGAGGGGTGAAAGGTATGCAGAAGAAGTCCGCCCTGCACACGCTAACGAAGGGAGCGTACAGGATAAGCGACGAAGAACATCTGAAGACAGAACTTGAACGCCTCAGGTCCATCTTCGGAACTAATGGCTATGGGAAGCAGATGATAGACAGCACCATGACGACAAGGGAGAAGACTAATAGGGAAGAGGAGAAGGAGGCACAGAGCATTGCTGTGTTACCATATGTACAAGGGGTCACCGAACGTATTGGCAAAATTCTACGAAAATCCGACATCAAACCAATTTTCCGAAGCAGAAACAAAATATCAGACATGCTCGGTTCTACCAAGGATGCAGTTGACAAACTACACGCAGCTGGCGTGTATGAAATTGGTTGTGCGTGTGGATTAGTCTACATAGGTGAGACGGGACGTCTGATTAGCACAAGGCTCTCGGAACATGAAAGATATATCCGCCTGAAACAACACACTAAGTCAGCAGTGGCGGAACACCGAGACGAGTGCGGGAAACCAATATTTTTTCAAGAAGCCCGCGTCCTGGCGAAACAGCCTCTCACTTTCAAAAGAAAGATTAGAGAGGCGATAGAAATAGCCAAAAGACCCGCCAACATGAATAGAGAGGACGGGTACAAGCTTCCGAGGTCTTGGCTGCCTGCAATAGCAGGGCTACGGAGCGGCGGCAGAGCCGTGGCGGCCCATGCAGACACGCGGAGAGCCGCAGTGGTCGCGAGCGCACAGAGCAATGGGACGCCGCAGCCGGCTTCTGGACAGCATGGAAACAGTGTGACGTCACAGCCATCACCTGTTCGCTATTCGTCCGTCTCCTCCAATGGGATGGATTAATATAAAGACCAATAGAAAACAGCTATTTCAGCCAATGACAGATAATAAAGGAAACACCAATAAAGCATACCTTTCACCCCTCCTCCTCCTCCTCCTCCTTTTACAGCCAATCAAGTAACGACACGGTTTTCTCGTGCAGCTATTTAAGGAACCAAGTGTGTTCATTTAGCAGTTAACGTAAGGCCCTGATGAAGGCTAGCTGCAACGCTGGCCGAAACGTTGGCGCATTTTAAAATTATGACGATGCGGTCTGATACCCTGAAGAATTTTATTGAAGAAGACAACGGCCGCGGAAGCCTACGCTTAGACTTTAACAATATTATGTATTTGAAAGATATTTAAGAACTAACGACATATGTACTAAGACAAAAATTTCAAATGCCAAGCGGCGTTTAGGATAAATTTTAAATATTTAATTTAGACATTGATCGAATCAAGTGATGAGGATTCGTAGTGGTCTGAGACAACTGCGATTGCGCGAATTGTCCCTGTGAAGTCTTGGTAACATGACTGTACAGTAGGGTGCTGGCTAATCTGTACTGAATGGAATCCGTGCAATGTGTTAGAACATGTAGCTCCACCAGCATTTGCTGACGCTTTTTTGGGTTTTTAATTCCAGAAGCTGAATTTTAACACTCTCAGCTGCTATTACACTACTTCATCGTCCTTTCTACGGACGGAATTATCCCATTGGAAAACGTCTTATGCCGATTTGGATTTTGTGTCAAGGTACGGATTAGTTCTACTGGCTCTTGTTTCCATTTTACCATAGTTTTATGTTTTAGATTCTTCCCTGAGTGTTTCGCTTGTGTGGGGGCATGCTGAAAATTAATGACTTTGAATCTTATATTTTGCTCTCAATATTGGCATAGGTATTACATGCGATGCGTATTACTCAGCTCGGTCGATTTTCCCGCTTCGCTGAGCCAAGTTGCAATACTTTGCCACTACAGGGCTGCGAACTGTTGCGTGTGCTAAATGTTTATTATCAGTAATGCTATCAGAGTGATGGATCGGTCCAGTAGATAGCGTTTATTAGCACCCAGAGTCTTGGGGTATTACTAGATTGAACTTATCAGTATTTCGAAATAATGATCACAGTATCAAATGATTTTGGCAATGGGCCATTTTCGAGTGCTTACTTTGGTTCAAACGTACGATACACACTCCATACATTATATAATGCCATATACTTATTGTGGGCCAGTCGCTGTTACATGTACAAACTGTATCCTCGTTATTTTACAATTTATTGTCCGCAAATCTACAATGTACGTCCACCATTTACGAGGGTCATTCGTTAATTAAACAGACAAATAGGTGTGGGGAAAAAACGGGTAGCGGGCAGGTCTGGTATTTTTATGGCTTTAAGTTGGCATCACTGGGATGAGGCCTGTTCAGCTGACGTATCAACATTGTTTTGTTTATAACCTCAAAAATGAATTTCAAGATGCTGAGTCTACTTAAAACGTCCACAATAGTTGAACAACGTTCTGTTATTCGCTTTTTACTTGCTGAAGGCCAGAAACCAGTGAATATATACTGTAGAATGTCTAACATTTATGGTGAAGGTTGTATAAATCGTGCAAATTTTTACCAATAGGTAGGGCAGTTAGAAAATGGTCGCGACTCAGTGACTGACGAACACCGTTCTGCCAACCAGTTGCAGTTTCAACTCCCTCATTTGAAAGTCGAGTTGATGACATTATTTGTGCTGATCGCTGTGTGACTGTGGGAACGATAGTTGATAAGGTTCAAGTTAGTGCTGGTACAGTTTATAACATTGTATGTAACATGCTGAAGTGCCGCAAAACATGTGCAAGATGGGTCCCAAAGGAATTGACGCGGCTACACGAGGAAACAAAGTAGCAAAGAGCTAAAGGAACGTTATGAAAGAGAAGGAGACCACTTGCCCAACAAAATTTTAACTTGTGATGAAACTTGGGTTCACTATTATGAGCCAGAATCAAAAAGACAACGCAAGGAGTGGAAGGACACCAACTAACCTGTCAAAAAAAAAATTCAGAACCCAAGCATCAGCAGGAAAAGTCGCATTGACGGTGTTTTGGGATGCTGAAGATCTCTTTTTTTGTGATTATCTCGACGAGAAGCGTACAATCAACAGCTAAGTATCACTCAGAGAGATGCCGTGGATCTCAGAGGAGGGGTGTGATTTCCAGCAAGACAACGCACATCCTCATATTGCTCAACTAACTCGTGAAACCATCGACGAAATGGGCTGGGAAGCACTGCCTCATCCCCCTTACATTCCTGATTTAGCACCTAGTGATTTCTATTTGTTTGGTGCACTGAAGGAGGCATTGCAGCCGGCCGTATGGCCGAGCGGTTCTAGGCGCTTCAGTCTGAAACCGCGCGACCGCTACGGTCGCAGGTTCGAATCCTGCCTCGGGCATGGATGTGTGTGAGTTCCTTATGTTAGTTAGGTTTAAGTAGTTCTAAGACTAGGGGACTGATGACCTCAAATGTTCCATAGTGCTCAGAGAGGTTCCAGGACAACGAGAACGTGGAAAAGTTTGAAGGAAATTGGTTCAAACATCAAGATAAAGAGTTCTTTGCAGCTGGAATAAAAAAAGCTTGTAGCCCTTTGGAACAAGTGCATAAATATGTGAAGACAGTAACTGTTCTCGAAAGAACAGAATACTGTTGATGACCGTGCAGCTTTTCCCCGGAATAAATGATGACTAACTGAAACCCTCAGCTGCCGACAGGTGTTGTTGATATACCTCGATGTGGACAGTTGAAAATGTTTGCCCCGACCGGGACTCGAACCCGGGATCTCCTGCTTACATGGCAGACGCTCTATCCATCTGAGCCACCGAGGGATAAGTCCCTGCAGTCGCGCTATTCATCTGTGTCCTCGGTGGCTCAGATGGATAGAGCATCTGCCATGTAAGCAGGAGATCCCGGGTTCGAGTCCCGGTCGGGGCACACATTTTCAACTGTCCACATCGAGGTATATCAACATACCTGTCGGCAGCTGAGGGTTTCAGTTAGTCATCATTTATAAGTGCATAAATGTTCAATGGGATTATGTTGAAAAGCAGAAAAAGTATTATTTTGTAAAAGTAAATGTTTTTTTTTCTCCAGACCAATTTGTCTGTTAATTATTAAATGACACTCGTACATACACACTCTATTATCAAAAGTATCTGGGCGTCTGTTGGTGGACGTTAATATGAGGTGTGTCCATACTTCGCCTTTATGACGGTTTTAACTCCGTTGGGGACACTTTCAAGACTGTCTCTAAACGTCTATGGAGGAATGGCAGCCCATTCTTCCTCCAGACCCTACACCAGAGAAGGTTGGACGCTGGGTTCTAGAGGGAAGCCTATGTTCTAACTCATTCCATAGGTGGTCCATTGCATTCTGGGTGGGGCTCTGGACAGGCCAGTCCATTAGGAATGTTATTGTCTACAAAACATGGCCTGACAGATGTCTGGGTGCGTCGTTATGCTGATATAACCATAGTCTCCGAACTGTTCCTCCACTGTACACAATACGCAATGCTGTAAAATGGTCTGATATGCTTCCGCAATTAACGTTTTCGTAAGCGCAGAAAGCAGATCACACCCTAACCACTGGAAACACATCCATACAGTAGCACCACTAACTGTGTACTTCAGTGTTCAGTGTTTGAACTTCAGGTGATAGCAGGTATATCTTCCACCAGATAGCCACAAAGTACAGCATGATAGTTCACTCTAAAACGTTCCCAGTCATCAGTGTCCGGCGGCATTGTTCTTTACGCTCGTACACCGCGTCAAGCGTCGTTTAGCATTGACCACAGAAATGTGTGGCCGAGGTCCACGAGAAAGACAGGCGCGTCGCTTACGTCACAACACGTGACACTGCAGGACTTAAGAGTGCTAGCAGCCGTGTCTCGCTAGGAGCAACTAACTATTTCGGACGAGTTTAATAATTCTTGACTGCATATTTAAATGAATGCAAGTTCTCGATTGTACAGACAAAATTAAGACCTTTAGTGGGTACATTTTCAATTAAAAATTTACTTCCCGTGGGTCCTGCACGGAGCCGAGCGTTCGCAAAGTCTGGTGGACAAGCTGACTAGTGTGACGTCACAAGTTCGTTGCAGAGACTGTATATGCCGTTGGCCCCGTGTGTGGCTTATGAGGAGCCGGTCGCCCATTATACGCCATTCTTTTTCACTCCCTATGCACAGTGTGCTAGCTATACAGTTCACAGTGCTTTGGGACTCGAGAGTGATTCCTTCTGCTAATTTCGTGCGGTTTCTTTTACAACCGTCTTCCACAATGCTCGATGGTCTCTGTCTGCCAAATCAAGAGCTCTGTCTGGTAGTGGCTCAGCTGTGGTTGTTCCTTCACCTTTCGGCTTCATAATCACATCACCAACAACCGACTGCGGCAGCTTTAGAAGTGTTGAAGTGCCGCCGATGGATTTGTCACCCAGGTGATATCCAGTGCCTAGTTCACGTTCCATATATTCTGTTGTTACAGCTTCTTTACTGACAACACAATTCTCCCCACCTCTTTAGATACTGGCGGTTCTGCCTCACAAAGTCACGCTTTCTTTGCATATACCATGTACATCTGCCATTTCCGTATACAGTTGCTGCAGTGGAAGAATCCAACGAGAAAAACACTTCGTCACCCATTTGAATAATACAATTGCTGCAGCGGTGCATGCAATTACGCCGGTCACATTAATGTGAACACCGTCTACGTTCGACGTCAACGTGCAGTAACAACTCACAGGCAGCGAAGGGTATACATTACAAAGCGCATTGGAGGATGCGGAAAATAGTGCAGTCGTTGTCATAAGGCAACAAAGGAGCAATTTATCTGATGTCCCAAACAGTACGTACATTCGTTTTCACAACAGCGCGATTTATCTGATGTCCAAAACGGCATGCTCATTGGTTTTCACAACGGGGCAATTTATCTGCTGTCCGAAATGGCATGCTCATTGGTTTTCACAACGGGGCAATTTATCTGATGTCCGAAATAGCGTGCTCATTGGTTTTCACAATGGGGCGATTTATCTGATGTCCGAAATGGCATGCTCATTGGTTTTCACAACGGGGCGATTTATCTGATGTCCAAAATGGCACGCTCATTGGTTTTCACAACGGGGCGATTTATTTGATGTCCAAAACGGCACACTCATTGGTTTTCAGAACTGGGCGATTTATCTGATGTCAAAATGGCACACTCATTGGTTTTTACTACGGGGCAATTTATCTGATGTCCAAAATGGCGTGCTCATTAATTTTCACAACAGGGCGATGTATCTGATGTCTGAAATGGCACGCTCATTGATTTTGTAAACTGTTCACATGCTGTCGGAGTTTAAGTATACCATGCATGGCAAAATGGCGCTATTCAAAACTGGCACAGAGGGAACTGTGGTGCACCACGGATCGTAGATGACAAGGATGAACGATGTCCGTGGAGGTGTGTACAGGCGAACAGATGTGCAGCTGTTGAGCAGCTGACCATCCAGATTAATGCAAGCTTCTAGCAACAGTGTCGCCTCGCCGACCATTCAGCTAACGTTGCTGCTTTCCAGCCTCCGCAGCAGGCGCCTCGTTCGTGCACTCGTGCTGACTGCCGTTCATCGGCGACGAAGGCTGCAATTTGCACGCCTGTACTGTGCAACAGGACGTCTAATGAGTGGCGAGAGGTGGCCTTTTCGGATGAGCCACGTTTTATGATCCGTCAACCATTAAGAGTCTGAAAGCAACAACTGTCGGAAGGGTCCAGGCTGCAGGAGGGAGCCTTACGGTCTGGAGAATGTTGTGGCATTCCCTGGGTGATTCTGTCATTTTAGAAAGCACAATGGATCACCATAACTATACATTTATCCTTAGGGGGACTGTGTCCACCCTTAAATGCAGTTTGTTTTTGCTCGGCACGATCACATCTACAGCACAACAATGCAGTGTCCCATAACTCGCAGTGTATGAGTATGCCGGCCAGAGTGGCCAAGCTGTTCTAGGCGCTATAGTCTGGAACCGCGCGACCGCTACGGTAGCAGATTCGAATCCTGCCTTGAGGATGGATGTGTGTGATGTCCTTAGGTTACTTAGGTTTAAGTAGTTATAAGTTCTAGGGGACTGATGACCTCACAAGTTAAGTCCCATAGTGCTCAGAGCCATTTTTTGTATGTGTGTGATTCTGAGCAGCCGGGTGAGTTTACTATACTCCTCTGACCACCAAACTCCCAGGATTTACGGGGAGTAGGACGCCAAATGAGATGACTTGCAGCAGGAGAGGCACCACAGGACATTTTAATTTCCACTGTCTATACTTTTACAAATAAATTCCAAAAACTTGGTCAGCATGACCAGGAAAGATGCATGATCCACACTCATAGAAGTGGAAGTTCAAAAACACAACAACATAAATTTTTTTTACATGTGAAATTTCATCATTTTTTTTCACTTACTGTTGGCTGCATTTGTTCCTACCAGTACACTTCTTCAACTTTTGTAGTCCTGTCTTCCTCAATTGCGTATAATATTAGGGTATATTGATAAATTTTACTTATGGACCGTCTAGCAGCAACTGAATAAAATACAATTTTAGTGCCATATGTGTTTCGCCTTTATTTTCTGCAAGGCATCATCAGTGGCCTGGAATATGTACCTATGTTTGGTATTTAATTTACATTACAGGCCACTGACGATGCCTTGCAGAAAATAAAGGCGAAACGCGTATGGAACTACAACTGTGTTTTATTCATTTGCTGTCAGGCGGTCCAAAAGTAAAAATTATCAATATATCGTAACAGTAAACTTCTCTTCATAAGTAAGAGATTCATTGATGAATTTTGGACTGGTTACTAAACACACTCCTTAATGCAAAACCACAGTTTGCCAAATCTATTAAAATTGTGGTAAAAATTGGGATAATTAACTATAAAATTTGAGTTTTTTTTTCTAAACACGAAGTTTAAATGTAACAGCTCATTTATTTTTTATAAATTAAATAAATTCTTGAGTTTCATACGCCTGTAAGTATGTTTCGTATGCCATGCAAAATTCATCGCAAAGTCTCTCTTACTAAGAAAAGTGTACCTGTAGCAACAAATGCAGTCAACAATAAGTGAAAAAATGATGAAACTTTACATGTGAAAAAAATTTAATTATGCTTTTGAACTTCCGCTGCTATGAGTGTGAATCCTGAATCCTTTCTGGTAATGCTGGCAAAGTTTTATGAATTTATTTGTAAAGTATAGACAGTGGAAGTCAAAATGTCCTGTGGTGCCTCTCCTCCTCCATGTAGGTCCGTTTGACGTCCTACCCCCCCCCCCCTTTACACCCAATCGAGAATCTGTGGACCACCTCTGTCGGGCTGCACGCACCAAGGATCCTCAACCGAAAAACCTAGCGCACCTGGCCACGGCACTGGAGTCGACGTGGCTCCAGACCCCTGTCGATACCTTCCAGAACCTCACCGACTCTCTTACCGTACGTCTCGACGGGGTCTGCAAAACGCGGGCTATTCAAGCTCCTCATGCGTGGTCACATTGACGTGAATGGACACTGTTTGGCTGTCCACGGGCTGATTTGGCACTGTCCAGTCTACAATTCATCAGCATTTCAAAGATCTACCGACAACTGTCACCAATGCCCAGCTGATAAAACGTATCGATAAGGTGCCTGATTATTACGTGTCTTCTGTCGACGAGTTTACCATTATTACCATTTGTGTCTTTCACATTGTGCAAACAAATTTGTTCAAAAACAAGAGCACTTGCCCGCGAGAGGCAAAGGTCCCGAGTTCGAGTCTCGGTCCGGCACACAGTTTTAATCTGCCAGGAAGTTTAATATCAGCGCACACTCCGCTGCAGAGTGAAAATCTCATTCTGAAATTTGTTCAAGCTTACGTTGTTTCATAGGGTGAGTCATTCTTTGAAATTTAAGTAAAAAGTTGAAAAATTTTCGAAACACAGAAAATTAAAAACTTCCACATGCTTATTGAAGCTAGAAGCTGTAGTATAACACCACACACGTGAGTGGAAAGTACCGGGACACTTACTCGTTAGACTTATAGTACTCCACTTCATTAAGTACTCGGCGGAAAGCTTGTGCTATGTACATCCGTCTGTGCATTCAACATATTGTCCTGTTCTCGTCCAGCAAGCGTATGCAGGGTGGCCAGAAACTGTCTGAAAAGCTTGTAAGGGTGCTGCAGGGTAGCTTGTGCTAAGAAATAATTCTTAAAAAATCCATACGATTCGCCATTTCGGAGTCAATTAGCACTGAAATTAGCGAATCAGGTCGTCACGCGCAGATTCAAGGTACCCTACAGAGACGGTGTTGCCAAACGTGTTTTTCGTTTGGTTTCCTCAAACCAAGCAAACGGACCTTTTGCTCACCTAGCTACTGATAATGAGCATTTCAACAGGTGGTAACTAACGGACCCAAAGATGTTTGTGCATTACCTCACTTTAGCGCGCGCATGTGCTTGAATTTGCGCGCTAATTTCAATGCTAATTAACTTGCAAACGGCGCAACGTATCGAATTTTTTTCTTAACCATTATTTCTCACCACAATGCCCGGTGAAACGCCCTTACAAACTTCTGAGACTCCTTCTGACCACCCTGTATATTTTCTCGAAAACATCCGTAACTCTCGCTTTCTTGTCATCTCTGTTTTTTTCGGCGTGATTGATTAATGGCGAGACTGGGTGTTTAGCCGCAATGTTGCTTCGTTTTATGTGTGAAAGGAAGAAAACAGCTCTGTTGAAAACCAGGAAGAACAGCATTAATCTTCGTTCTTGCTTGCATGTGGTATTTGTAGGGCTTTCGCGGCCTG
This sequence comes from Schistocerca americana, assembly GCF_021461395.2. Classification (NCBI taxonomy): domain Eukaryota; kingdom Metazoa; phylum Arthropoda; class Insecta; order Orthoptera; family Acrididae; genus Schistocerca; species Schistocerca americana. The sequence continues at coordinate 64,908,603 of NC_060128.1, read as the reverse complement.
GTTCGTGACTGTGTCGCCACTGTGATATTGTTGCTGCCAAATAAATTCAACCGAATATTTAATGAAACTTAGTGGGAGTAGGTAAAACAAATAAGTGTCCAGATAATCTGCACTGTCGTGTGTGTTATATTACAGCTTAAAAACTACGATAAGCTTGTGGAAGTTTTCAGATTCAAGTACTTGATACGTTGTTAGTCGAGTATGACTATCCAAGGCTTAATTACGGCATGTCACATTTCCGAATTCAGTACTGGTGTTCAACAGTGCGCGCCGTTACGTGTGATAATGAGCAGCCTACTCAAATCGTGTGTCATATGTTGGTGCAAGACAGCGTGACAAACGGGCATACCCCCTCGAGGAAAAGTTCCGCTGCGTTACGCACTTTCCGGGAAATGTCAGCATTCCGGGAAACGTCAGCCTCACTGTAAGCGTAGCACCGAGCTTGCCCGCCCCGCATTGCATCACCGATCAGTGGTGACTGCTCATATTTAGGAGGTAATCTCGCACAGCCCGGCCTGTGTCCCGTTAATGAGAATCACGATTGTGACATTGTGGGTTTCACCAGCTTTCACAGGTGGGGCACATGCAGACATCTGCTTCAGTTTTCCTTTCGTGCAGCGAAATGCCTTTCCGTAGAAGTTTTCACTGCAGTGTGCGAAGTTTGTTCGGAAAATAGTAGCACAGATACATCAGAAATGGAGAAAAATTTCTTCTTTGTTATCGGCACTGCTTCTAGCGGTAATTTGACTTTCATTTGCAGGACCAATTTGCTCCGAAGCTAATTTCAAAATAACAATGTTAAGTAGTTAGTTGTTTATTCGTCCATACATCAATTACAAGATGATATCAGCCAGGGAGAGCACAAGGGAACAATTGACAGGAATGGGGGAAAGAAATACAGTAGAAGAAGAATGGGTAGCTTTGAGGGATGAAGTAGTGAAGGCAGCAGAGGATCAAGTAGGTAAAAAGACGAGGGCTAGTAGAAATCCTTGGATAACAGAGGAAATGTTGAATTTAATTGATGAAAGGAGAAAATATAAAAATGCAGGCAAAAAGGAATACAAACGTCTCAAAAATTAAATCGACAGGAAATGCAAAATGGCTAAGCAGGGATGGCTAGAGGACAAATGTAAGGATGTAGAGGCTTATCTCACTAGGGGTAAGATAGATACTGCCTACAGGAAGATTAAAGAGACCTTTGGAGATAAGAGAACCACTTGCATGAACATCAAGAGCTCAGATGGAAACCCAGTTCTAAGCAAAGAAGGGAAAGAAGAAAGGTGGAAGGATTATACAGAGGGTCTATACAAGGGCGATGTACTTGAGGACAATATTATGGAAATGGAAGAGGATGTAGATGAAGATGAAATGGGAGATACGATACTGCGTGAAGAGTCTGACAGAGCACTGAAAGACCTAAGTCGAAACAAGGCCCCCGGAGTGGATAACATTCCCTTGGAACTACTGACGGCCTTGGGAGAGCCAGTCCTGACAAAACTCTACCATCTGGTGAGCAAGATGTATGAAACAGGCGAAATACCCTCAGACTTCAAGAAGAATATAATAATTCCAATCCCAAAGAAAGCAGGTGTTGACAGATGTGAAAATTACTGAACTATCAGTTTAATAAGTCACAGCTTCAAAATACTAACGCGAATTCCTTACAGAAGAATAGAAAAACTAGTAGAAACCGACCTCGGGGAAGATCAATTTGGATTCCGTAGAAATGTTGGAACACGTGACGCAACACTCACCCTACGACTCATCTTAGAAGCTAAACTAAGGAAGGGCGAACCTACGTTTCTAGCATTTGTAGACTTAGAGAAAGCTTTTGACAATGTTGACTGGAATACTCTCTTTCAAATTCTGAAGGTGGCAGGGATAAAATACAAGGAGCGAAAGGCTATTTACAATTTGTACAGAAACCAGATGGCTGTTACAAGAGTCGAGGCGCATGAAAGGGAAGCAGTGGTTGGGAAGGGAGTGAGACAGGGCTGTAGCCTCTCCCCGATGTTATTCAATCTGTATTTTGAGCAAGCAGTGAAGGAAACAAAAGAAAAATTCGGAATAGGTATTAAAATCCATGGAGAAGAAATAAAAACTTTGAGGTTCGCCGAGGACATTGTAATTCTGTCAGAGACAGCGAAGGACGTGGAAGAGCAGTTGAACGGAATGGACAGTGTCTTGAAAGAAGGATATAAGATGAACATCAACAAAAGCAAAACGAGGATAATGGAATGTAGTCGAATTAAATCGGGTGATGCTGCGGGAATTAGATTAGGAAATGAGACACTTACAGTAGTAAAGGAGTTTTGCTATTTGGGGAGCAAAATAACTGATGATGGTCGAAGTAAAGAGGATATAAAATGTAGACTGGCAATGGCAAGGAAAGGTTTTCTGAAGAAGAGGAATTTGTTAACATCGAGTATAGATTTAAGTGTAAGGAAGTCATTTCTGAAAGTATTTGTATGGAGTGTAGCCATGTATGGAAGTGAAACATGGACGATAAATAGTTTGGACAAGAAGAGAATAGAAGCTTTTAAAATGTGGTGCTACAGAAGAATGCTGAAGATTAGATGGGTAGATCACACAACTAATGAGGAGGTATTGGATAGGATTGAGGAGAAAAGAAGTTTGTGGCACAACTTGACTAGAAGAAGGGATTGGTTGGTAGGACATGTTCTGAGGCATCAAGGGATCACCAATTTAGTATTGGAGGGCAGCGTGGAGCGTAAAAATCGTAGAGGGAGACCAAGAGATGAATACACTAAGCAGATTCAGAAGGATGTAGTTTGTGTTAGGTACTGGGAGATGAAGAAGCTTGCATAGGATAGAGTAGCATGGAGAGCTGCATGAAACCAGTCTCAGGACTGAAAATCACAACAACATCAGCCATGTCGTCTTAGCCGGTCGGGTCGCCGAGCGGTTCTAGGCGCTTCAGTCTGGAACCGCGCGACCGCTACGATCACAGGTTCGAATCGTGCTTCGGGCATGAATGTGTGTGATGTCCTTAGGTTAGTTAGGTTTAGGTAGTTCTAAGTTCTAGGGGACTGATGACCTCAGAAGTTAAGTCCCGTAGTACTCAGAGCCATTTGAACGACTTTTTACATCACATCATCATCACTGGTCACTGCCTCCCCCCCCCCCCACACACACACACACACACACACATATTCATTTTCCATTTTCCTGCATCAGGACGCTGACGATACTTCCGTTATTGTATTATTCTATTGAATTCTTCGAATCGTCCCCATGGCGCAACTGAGATAAATACTGAGTCACCACCTCATCCCCACTGAATGAGACGTTAAGCTCAAAGAACTGAAGGAGATTAGATCTGTCCATCAGAGATCCTGGGCATATGATTTTATAGTAACATTCATTAAATTATGACAATTTGCTGTAGAATAACACTCGTTAATTACACTATTCTCTACACTATTACCTAAAGAATCGTTGACTTCGTAGTGTGTCTTATTTTAACATTTGGATTTTAGCTGTCTCTAATCTCTCTGGCCACTTTAATGTACAGTTTTATTCCCTTGTAGCAGCTACTGTTTTGGGTTTTTGTTTGTTAATAAGAATTAATTTACACTTTGTCTATACTGAATTGATACGCCCGTTGTATAGTGGAGCAGAATAAGGATTTGGTGTGACAGTGTGACATTTCGTTTTGGGAGAAGGGGGGGGGGGGCGATGCCTTTCCACGCCCCTATCTGGGCACGTCTTTGATTAACTTAAGAGATAATCCGTGAGCAAATTTGATTTGGGCAGCCTGTGGTCTGCAATGTAAATATGATTTTGCACAGGAGCTTTCCACCAGTTAAACTGCCGCAGCACAGTGTCCAGAAAAACTGAAGATGCAAACTGTCTACGTTACGGTAACTGTAAATAATGGAGTTATTTGTGTATGCCAATTACACTACTGGCCATTAAAATTGCTACAACAAGAAGAAATGCAGATGATAAACGGGTACTCATTGGACAAATATATTATACTAGAACTGAGATATGATTACATTTACACGCAATTTGGGTGCATAGATCGTGAGAAATCAGTACCCAGAACAACCACCTCTGGCCGTAATAACGGCCCTGATACGCCTGGGCATTGAGTCAAACAGAGCTTGGATGGCGTGTACAGGTACAGCTGACCATGCAGCTTCAACACGATACCACAGTTCATCAAGAGTAGTGACTGGTGTATTCTGACGAGCCAGTTGCTTGGCCACCATTGACCAGACGTTTTCAATTGGTGAGAGATCTGGAGAAATGTGCTGGCCAGGGCAGCAGTCGAACATTTTCTGTATGCAGAAAGGCCTGTAAGGACCTGCAACATGCGGTCGTGCATTATCCTGCTGAAATGTAGGGTTTCGCAGGGATCAAATGAAGGGTAGACATGCTTCCAATGTCGCCAAACATGGATGCGACCATCATGATGCTGTAAACAGAACCTAGATTCATCCGAAAAAATGACGTTTTGCCATTCGTGCACCCAGGTTCGTCGTCGAGTAAACCATCGCAGGCGCCCCTGTCTGTGATGCAGTGTCAAGGGTAACTGCAGCCGTGGTCTGCGAGCTTATAGTCCATGCTTTTGCAAACGTCGTCGAACTGTTCGTACAGATGGTTGTTGTCTTGCAAACGTCCCCATCTGTTGACTCAGGGATCGAGACGTGGCTGCACGATCCGTTACAGCCGTGCGGATGAGATGCCTGTCATCTCGACTGCTAATGATACGAGGCCGTTGGGATCCAGCACGGCGCTCCGTGTTACCCTCCTGAACCCACCGATTCCATATTGTGCTAACAGTCATTGGATCTCGACCAACGCGAGCAGCAATGTCGCGATACGATAAACCGCAATCGCGATAGGCTACAATCCGACCTTTATCAAAGTCGGAAACGTGATGGTACGCATTTCTGCTCCTTACACGAGGCATCACAACAACGTTTGACTAGGCAACGCCGGTCAACTGCTGTTTGTGTATGAGAAATCGGCTGGAAACTTTCCTCATGTCAGCACGTTGTAGGTGCCGCCACCGGCGCAAACCTTGTGTGAATGCTCTGAAAAGCTAATAATCATTTGCTTATCATGGCATCCTCTTCCTGTCAGTTAAATGTCGCGTCTGTAACACGTCATCTTCGTGGTGTATCAATTTTAATGGCCAGTAGTGTGATTCACAAGAACCACACACTCCAAGAAAAAAAAAGAAAAAAAAGAAAAAAGAATGAATTCGTGGAAATGAATGAGTGGATCGTAAATCTGAAGATATGATGCACATGTATAGACAAACGATTACAATTTCAAAAAAACTGGATGATTTATTCTAGAGAAAGTGCTTCAGAAGCAGCTTTTCGGTTTGGGACTGATGTCCTTCTGAGGGATATCGTGCCAAATTCTGTCCAATTGGCCCGGTAGATTGTCTAAATCCCTCTCTGGTTGAAGGGCCGTGGCCATTACGCTCCAAACGTTCTGGGCAGTTTGGCAAGCACGAAGGCAAGCAGTGTGCGGGTTGGCATTATCTTGCCGAAATATAAGTCCAGTATGGCTTACCATGAAGGGCAACAAAACGGGCTGCTGAATGTCGCCCACATACCGCAGTACTGTCAGGCTGCCGCGAATGACAACGAAAGCGGTCCTGCTCTGAAAAGAAGTGCCAACCCGTACCATCACTTCTGGCTGTCGGGACGAATGGCCGGCGACAGTGAGGTTGGCACCCCACCGCTGCCCCCGACCCGCGGATCCCTTTGGTTTCCATCGGCGGTCCCGTTACAGCACAGCGGAATGTCGGCGACGTTCTCAGCCCCGTTTTGTTCCCCTTCCTGGCAAGCCATTCTGGGCTTGCATTTTAGCAAGATAATGCCCTTCCGCACACAGCGAGGGTTTCTACTGCTTGTCTTCGCGCTGGCCAAGCCGTATGTTGGCCAACAAGGTTGACACATCTCTCACCAACTGAGAATGGTTGGAGCATTACGGGCAGCGCCATACACAACGAACTGGGGATTTCGACGATCCAACGCGCTAATTGGACAGAATTTGGCACGATGTCGCTTAGGAGGACATTCAACAAGTAAATGATAGCGTTCTCGCCAAGGCGAATAAGTGCTTACGTAAGGGCCAGAGGTGCATCAACACGCAATATGTGAAGCTTTTTCTCTTGAATAAGTCATGCAATTTTTCTGAAACTGTAATCACTTGTTTGCGTGTACATGTTCATCACATCTACCGATTTCCGTCACATTCGGTCAATTCCTTCGCTGCCACCTTATACATTTAAAGTGTAAGACAAGACGGTCATTGCCTTCATGGAAAAATCTCTTCGTCCCAAGGAAATAGACTGCCACGAATGTCTTTCCAGGGCTCCAACAATAAGGAAATTGCATGGTGAGAGATCGGGACTGCATGAAGAACGTGTAAGGGTTTTCCAGTGAAACTTCTACACAGTACATAAAACAACCTCGGCAATATGTGGGCGGACCCACTTTTTGCGAAGGAGCTTCGTATCAGTACACACCTCTCCCGGCTGTTGTGTGTTTTCGGGACCGGGGGCCGCTACTTCTTCATTAAGTAGCTCTTCGGTCGACATCATGAGGCTAAGTGCATCCTGTTCCAGTTTTCTCACCGCGGAAAAATCCCTGGCAGTTTTGGGAACAGAACTCCGGACCTTCGAATGTCACAAAACGACCTCCGTCAATCCTATCTGGTAACGATCACATGCCGCGCACCACTACTCTAGAACAGGAAAGCCTCTGAAGCAGGTCTGTTGCATCTTCCAAGTGTCCTGTCAATAAAATGCAGTCTTTGGTTTGCGTTCCCCACAACGTTTTCTATGTGTAAAACTTTGAACATAGCCGCTAAGGTTCAGTGACCGCGTCAGAATTATATTAGAACAAATAAGCCCTCGGTCACAAATATTAAGTCAAAATTGACCCGGTTTCGACGCTACTATGAGCGTCGTCTTCAGAATTGAACTTACTGTTCTAAAGCATAATAGGTATATAAGACATTAATAAACTAAAGTGTGTACTGACTGGAAAGAGATGCAGTACCTGAGTGAACTCGGGTTGCAACAAACCTCAGGTACGAGCAGCCCTTAGCAGCTCACCATCTTATCTTATTCACAACTTTTCATGACGTCGCCATTCCAGCTTAGATTTTTTAGAATGTGACTTGTAAGTACTGCATCTCTTTCCAGTCAGTACACACTTTAGTTTATTAATGTCTTATATACCTATTATGTTTTAGAACTGTTAGTTTAATTCTTAACACAACGCTCATAGTAGCGTCGAAAGTTGGTCAATTTTGACGTAATATTTGTGACCGAGGGCTTATTTGAGACCTGAGTTTCTCCTGGCGTATACAACTTTCCAATAACTTCCGGGAATTCAGCCAGGTAACACTTTCAGCGACCGCCGATATTTCGGCGGGAGAACACCCCGCCATTTTCAAGGCAAACTGCAACGGACAGGCGGCGTACATGCAAATTTAATACCTCGGTTCTCGGGCCCAAGCAGGAAAGATAACACACACACACTGAACACTAGTGCCACCAAAGATGGCCAAAGTCAGAGCTATCGATAGTGAGACTATGAATTCGCAGGTGAGGTAGCATTGAGTCTGTCCCTCTGTTTCTTGACAAGAGAGAGAGCCGGATTCCAAACAGAGTTTAAACAGAAACCTCCATCCCTGTTAACAAGATTTCAGTGTGTGTGTGTTATCTTTCCTGCTTGGGACCGAGAACCGAGGTATTAAATTTGCATGTACGCCGCCTGTCCGTTGCAGTTTGCCGTGAAAATGGCGGGGTGTTCTCCCGCCGAAATATCGGCGGTCGCTGAAAGTGTTACCTGGCTGAATTCCCGGAAGTTATTCGAAAGTTGTATACGCCAGGAGAAACTCAGGTCTCACATTGTTTACCTCTACGGGGAGGAAATGTATCGGTGTTTACGTAAGTTGGATAAACTTCGTAGCTGTCGAGTTAGACTGCAATGTGCTTTGTCGTTTTTATTGAGGTGTCGTGATGAAAATCATGTCCCAACATTTGCTAAGGTTGTGCACCATATTAATTCTCCTGCCGCCAATCGAAGTAAGCAACGTGCTGGCTTGGCTCTTGTTCGCGAAAGGATTCGTTTTACTCGTCGACGTATGGATTCTGTTTCCAAAGAATTGTATCGTTTTCATTTAATGGTTGCATCTGAAGTGTCTGATTTCACTTGGGATTGGTTGCACGGTGCCTCATGGACCCAAGCTGACTGGGATTACAACTCCGTTACTGCCCGGCATTTGGCAAAGTTTGAACGTTTTCATCGCGCGGAGTCGGATGTTATATCTCGACGTTCTGTGATAAATCTCACAGAGAAATCTTTTGACGACGCAACCTTATCCGTGCTAGGGAAGGGATTAAATTTTGCACCCACTCCGAAGAATTTGCCGGTAGTTGATTTTATTAGTTCAGTTGAACAGGCAGTTTGCAAACTACCTCCTGACGCTGCAGAGGAAGTTAGGAGGGAGGCATGCCGTGTTTTGACTAGGGCTCGTCCACCCAAGAGTAATGTAACAGCAGCAGAGAGGGCTGCTTTACGCTCTCTCAAAGTTGATCCCAGTATTGTTATTTTACCTGCTGACAAGGGCAATGCCACCGTTGTTTTAAATAAACATGATTATGTACAAAAGATGCAACGTTTACTATCTGATTCAACGTATCGCAGAATCGATGCTGACCCCACGAAAAGTGTTGAGAGAAAGACCAACAGCCTCCTGAAGAAAAGTGGTTTGTCGCAGGACACAATCAAGAGGCTTAACACCTATAGTGCGGTTCCCCCTAGGTTATATGGCCTTCCAAAGGTTCATAAGGAAGGGGTTCCTTTCCGTCCTATAGTGAATAACATCGGCGCCCCGACATATTGTGTATCCAAGCATCTTGCTTCTCTGTTGAGTCCACAAGTAGGACGGTGTGAACATCATATCAGGAACTCACCTGATTTTTTACGTCGTTTGGAGGGACTGAGGCTGAATGACTGATATTTTAGTGAGTTTCGATGTGGTCTCTCTCTTCACTCGTGTTCCTCTGCCTGATTCGTTGCGGTTATTTGAAGCCAGGTTGGTGCTGATTTAACTAATCTCTTTAGGCATGTGTTGACATCCACTTACTTTTTATTTAATGACCAGTATTACGAGCAGACAGATGGAGTTGCGATGGGTAGTCCGTTGTCTCCTGTGATCGCAAATTTGTTTATGGAAGACTTCGAGGAGCGTGCATTGGAGTCGGCGCCTTTAAAACCCGCCTGTTTCTATAGATACGTTGACGATACCTTCGTTGTTTGGCCTCACGGTAGGGAGAATTTGAATGTCTTTCTAGAACATCTGAACTCGATCCACCCGAACATTCGTTTTACGATGGAGGTGGAAAAGGATGGTTGCCTTCCCTTTCTCGACGTGTTGGTTAGGAGGAAGGATGATGGATCATTGGGACATGCAGTCTACAGGAAACGTACTCACACCGACTTGTACTTACAAGCTAATAGTTGTCACCATTCGGCTCAGCGTGATGGGGTACTTCGTACCTTGGTACACAGCGCACATATCGTTTCTGACGCTGAGACTTTGCCAGCTGAGCTGTCCCATCTTGAAGTTACATTTCGTCAAAATGGTTACAGTGATAGACAGATTGAACGTGCGTTGCGCTATCGACCAACTGTACATCAGGTGATTGATGATAATTCTGAGTCAACACCTAAGTCTACTGCCTTCTTGCCTTACGTAAGAAACACGTCCAATAAGATCGGTCGTATTTTACGGAAATACGGTGTGAAATGTGTTTTCCGACCTCCATCTAAAATTAGAGCACTTTTGAGTTCCGTTAAGGATGATCTTGGACTGCGTAAGGCGGGTGTATATCGTGTCCCTTGTAGCTGCGGCATGGCATATATTGGTCAAACTATCAGGACCGTGGAGGACAGATGTACTGAGCATAAACGGCACACACGATTACAGCAGCCAAATAGATCTGCTATTGCCGAACATTGCTCGGATACTGGTCACCCCATGTTATATAATAACACCGAGATATTGGCATGCACGTCCAGCTATTGGGACAGTGTGATTCGGGAGGCAGTTGAGATTAAATTAGCGAGCAACCTTGTTAACAGGGATGGAGGTTTCTGTTTAAACTCTGTTTGGAATCCGGCTCTCTCCCTTGTCAAGAAACAGAGGGACAGACTCAATGCTACCTCACCTGCGAATTCATAGTCTCACTATCGATAGCTCTGACTTTGGCCATCTTTGGTGGCACTAGTGTTTTCAGTGTGTGTGTGTTATCTTTCCTGCTTGGGTCCGAGAACCGAGGTATTAAATTTGCATGTACGCCGCCAGTCCGTTGCAGTTTGACTTGAAAATGGCGGGGTGTTCTCCCGCCGAAATATCGGCGGTCGCTGAAAGTGTTACCAGGCTGAATTCCCGGAAGTTATTTGAGAGGGCTTATTTGTTCTAATATAATTTTCTATGTGTTCATTTCAATTTAAGTTGTTCGTAATTCCTAGGTATTTAGTTGAATTTACTGTATTTAGATTTGTATGATTTATCTTGTGACCTAAATTTGACGGAGTCCTTTCAGAACTCATGTGCATGGCCTCACACTTTTCATTATTTACAGTCAACTGGCAATTTCGTACCACGCAGACGCCTTTTCTAAATCTTTCTGCAACTGGTTTTGATCTTATGATGGCTTTATGAGATGGTAAACACCAGAACCATCGGCAAACAATCTAAAACGACCGTTTCTCTACGGGGTCGGTAGTTGGCATTGTTATGTCGGTTTTGGCAGTTATAGTAGCATTTGGTGGCCGGATATCGTTACCCCCCTCCCCTCCCCTCCTGTCTGCGTCTAGTGTGAATCTCATGCGTGTTAACGTTTTCCAAGTGTTTAACTGCCCTAGTGGGTATCTGAGGTGGAACATCGGAACCCAGCCCGGTATTCACCTAGGTCCTAGAAGGATGTGGGAAACCGCCACAACCAGGCAAGTCGGCTCCCAAACCCTCCTCGTTAATCCGTGAGCCCTGTATGGTTGCAGGGACGGGTCGACTCCCTGTGCCCACAAGCGTGCGCTTTAGCGCTCTCGGCTATCCGGGCGGCTAATTATTCATACAACAATTTATGAAAAAAGGCCGCGCGCAGAATCGTACTGGGGGGGGGGGGGGGGGATCTTGGTATTCGGTTCCTATCTGATCTAGGAACATATGTGAAAAGTTTTTGCTTCAGTCTGACCAACCGCCATCTGTGTAACCATTCGAATATCTGTCTTGCTGTAGCTATGTGACAGTATTTTAAGCAGGCTTTGAAGGTGAACCTGAGCTGACACCTAGGCAAATTATGCGAATGGATTAATTCTATTTGCAAAGAATTCTACTGGGCTGAGATTAATACTCAGATAATGAAACTATTTGCAAGTGCACCACCGTTCTGAGTTTATATAAAAAAAAGTTTTTCTGGAATTTTTTGAAGCGCCCACCTCGGGCCTCTTCTACCTTAATTTGACTAAGATACTGAATATTAGCTGACAACACGAATCTGTTCAAAATTTGCACGAAGGTAGGTAAATGGGTAAAGTCAAAATGAAACTCCTTAATCCAAAAATCGTCATCCACTGTCGAGGTACGATGGTTTAAAGTCGAGCTCAGTGTAGCATGTAAAATTCGTTCTTACACGAAATGAATGCGCGGAAACGATTTAAAATGAATAAATAAGAAATGCATGCTTACGATGAATCTGAAAACTCGCTTTCAAAAATCTAGTTTTATTCGGATCTTACGTACAAAATAGGTTTTTTTTAGTTGTTTACGCGCCACTTACACGTTTCAAACCTGTGCGTATCGATTGGAGTTTTTAAGGATATACATACCCTCCCGGCCCCATGAACCATGGACCTTGCTGTTGACGGAAGAGGCTTGCGTGCCTCAACGATACAGATAGCCGTACCGTAGGTGCAACCACAACGGAGGGGTTTCCGTTGAGAGACCAGACAAACGTGTGGTTCCTGAAGAGGGGCAGCAGCCTTTTCAGTAGTTGCAGGGGCAACAGTCTGGATGATTGACTAATCTAGCCTTGTAACACTAACCAAAACGGCCTTGCTGTGCTGGTACTGCGAACGGCTGCAAGCAGGGGGAAACTATAGCCGTAATTTTTCCCGAGGGCATGCACCTTCAACTGTTGCATGGACAGCTGCATCAAACCAGTCTCTGGCCTGAAGACCACAACAACAACACATAAATACATGTGATTAAATGTCCTCCTGTTGTTTAATGAAAGCTTTATCCGTCACCACGATATAAGAAACATGGTACGAAAGATAATGACAAAACTACACCGGATTATTCGACGCCGGCCGGTGTGGCCGAGCGGTTCTAGGCGCTTCAGTCTGGAACCGCGTGACCGCTACGGTCACAGGTTCGAATCCTGACTCGGGCATGGATGTGTGTCGTGCCCTTTGGTTTACGTAGTTCTAAGTTGTAGGGGACTGGTGACCTCAGAAGTTAAGTCCCATGGTGCTCAGAGCCATTTGAACCATTTGATCATTCGACGGCCAAGTCAACAAAAATCTAAATCGGTTGCCGAGCTTTGCTGGCCTAATATAACATTATGGCAGAGTAAAAGTAAGGAACTAGAATGAGAAAAGCTCATATCGCGTCACAAAAAGGCGAGTACATCCTTGGCGGAGTGGGGATGTAGAAGGGAACTAGCAGCTTCAAAGACATTTAAAACACCTTGACATATTCGCGCTTTTTTACAAGTTAACCTTACTTCGTCAGCGGAGTGAGCTCTCTTAGACACACGGCCCGTTACATATACGGTGAGGGGAGCACGGGCAAATATAGATATTTATATGCTTCTACAGAGTGGAATACATTTACAATAGGAAGTATCCGAGAGTGAAGATGCGTGCATCCTAAGCTGTTCAAATGGCTCTGAGCACTATGGGACTTAACCTGAGGTCATGAGTCCCCTATAACTTAGGACGACTTAAACCTAACTAACCTAAGGACATCACAAACATCCATGCCCGAGGCAGGATTCGAACCTGCGACCGTAGCGGTCACGCGGTTCCAAACTGTAGCGCCTAGAAGCGCTCGGCCACTTCGGCTGGCTCCTAAGCTGTAATGACAAGCTGTGTCTCACTGCACAACTTAACAAATGCCGTTTTCGATTACATGATGGCGTGTGTGACATGCTATACGACATGATACCGTGTATCATGTTGCTTTACTTGACACTATGCGTTATATTACATGACATGGATACTATCCCTACCAAGTAAAAATGCGCGAATATGTCAGGATGTTTCCATTTAAATGAAGCTGCCAGGTAACTAAAATATTCGCTTTTTTCGTGCTACGATTGGAGGATTTTTTATTCTTATCAGAATGATTACGTTTTTAGCAGTTAAAGGTTCCCATTTCTTAAGAAGCATGGGCTGTAAATAAAAATAACAGTTGCTACCAACAACTTCTCGATTACAAACGTGTTACACTAAGCAGTCATTTATGGACGAATACCTTAATAAGCTAAATATGTTTTACATTCGATAACGCTCGGAGAAAGCGGATATTTTTTTTTAAATTAACTATGGCCACTGCGTTAGGTCACTGCGTTAGACGAGTTCTTTTACCTTAACTGGACTACGATAGTGAAGCTTCGGTGACAATACGTTCGCCTTACCGTGTGGACTCGTCTTCTCCCTCGTGCTTCTCCTGGCCCTGGCCGTTAAACGTGACCCTGCCTATCTTGGCAGGCTTCACACCGACAACGTCCACTGCCGCCATGGTTCTCGCAGACAACCTCGCTACGCCAACTTCCGACGCAGGACTAGCCCGCGTAGGGTAAGCGCCACAGCTATCTAACACCGCGCTGCACTTGTTTCCTCCCCCCCCCCCCCTCCCTCGACCCCTCCCCAGCAGCCCTTCCAGAACCGTCAGAGCCGCGATTACATCACCTATCAGCTGAGCGCCACTCTCATCTGGACGCAAATGCCCCACTTCTCACTCCCAAGATAACACGCAGATATCCACTCCGCTCAGGGTCACCCATATACGAAAACTGTAAATAGTAATCGTTCTCATATTAATTATCGTCTGGGTATGCTCTGAAACAAAATCCCTCAGTGGTTGTCAGCGGTGATTTTATTGCCATGGTCATCCGCGAGATACCAGGTCTGTTCAAAAAATTCCGCAACATTCCTAACTTGGCACCAATTGTGTGTTGCGGCGAAATACGGTTGGCATCCCTGCACATGCCTGTGTTTAACGTGTATCTGTCGGAAGTTTCATTGTTGTCTGTTAGTTAACTGTTCAGTGCTGTATTGAGTAGAAGATTGTGTCGCACGGATTGCGATTATCGAGAGGGAAGAGCAACGCGTCTCCGTTAAATTTTGCGTGAAACTCAAGAAAACAGTTACACGGACACACCAATTGATGTCAGAAGCCTACGGTGTTGAATGCTTAAGCCAGGGGTCTCCAAACTACGGCCCGCAGGCCAATACCGGCCCGTGGTAATGGGCCAGACACGCGTGGTTCCCGGCCCGTCGTATTTTATTTTTTTATTACCTTCGAACATTGCTTATCGAGCCCATCCCATAACGAGTGATTAGCACAACGAGCGGAAAAACGTAAGAAACTAACCTGCTTAAGGAACGTTATTTCGCGTAAAAAATCTGTTTAGTGCTATTTTTTCAGTCTTGAATAATCATTTCAAAAACAACTTACTGGCTTATACGTGTTGGAACATTACTTAGGAACAAGTGCAAATGACACAGGTTTGTGAAACATGTCATGTACATAAAAGCATTTAAGTAAATAAAAGAATCAAAAAATTTCAAGTTAAACAGCACATTTAAATTTAACATATTATAAAAAGTGGGGATATCATAGTATTTGTTAATGGTTGATGAGGTACAATTACAGACGTGAGTACACCGTGGTATTGATACATATGGCTGTAATCTTGGTGCTATAAATCTTATTTACATGTTATAGTAGTGACATCTTATTTATATGACAAAAAATGACATAGTAATGTTAACAACTGAATCAGCTACCACATATGAAAGCCATCTTAGGCAATTTGTAACACTTGTAAGCAAACATTACAAATATGGATTGTTATACGATTGTATCACTTGTTATGTATTTCACTGTTATTGTCTAACTTGCTTCCAGAAAATACTTGATAATGGCACTTTGAAGCCGAAATCATGATTGTGTACGTGTAAATGTAACACTGTAAATAAACAACCGTCTACTGGCGGTACTGACTTTAATGAAATATATTATGACTGTGACCCCGCATTATGAAAAAATTATATAGTATTTCTTTGTACCAATATAACTGAAATGAAATTTAAGTCCACAGCTCAAGGTCAAACAAAAAACAATTCACTGCTTAATGCCTACTGCAGTGCCACTCAGTAAAGAATGGCAACAGCGTTAAGCACCACAAAAACTTCTGAACTGTACCGAGAAGTTTCCAGCGGTACTGGGGTATCAGGCCACAAGAAAACTTTGACAAACTGCAGGTAGGTCGCGGCCCTTGGTGCTCCGTGGAAAAGCCAGTGTAGCCCTTAGGCTAAAATGTTTGGAGACCCCCTGGGTTAAGCCATACTCGGTGTTAGGAATAGTGCACACGGTTTAAAAATGGCTGGACGGAAGTTAAAGGTGACCCTCGTTCAGGGCGCCCTTCGACCTTTACCGCCGACGCTCATGTCAGCAACGTCTACGGAACTGTGCTTGCCAATCGAAAACTGATTGTCCAAGAGGTTGCAGAAGACTCTTAACATTTCATTTGGATTGTGTCGTGAACCCTGACACAGTATGTTGGAATGCATCGTGTTGTCGCCGAGTTCATCCCAAGGCTCAAGACCTTCGCTTCGCAATCTGTGAAGAACTTTTGGATCGGGCACCACTAAAAACATTCTTTTAACACAGCTGGGAACTGCCGCGAACACTCACAAGGGGAGGCCACGACGTTTGAACGCGGATTTACTGCAAACTTCGTACACTCCAGGAGGACAACAAAATTCGTAAGCAATAGCGCGTACTTCTCAAGCGTAATTGAGAAAATCGCAAGATAATTTCGGTCGTCAAATATATATATCCGTGCGTGGCCATTTTTACCATAAAGCGGCGGCAGCCGAGTGGTTAGCGTTCAAGTCCCGTAATCGCTGGATCGAGTCCCCTTCGTCTTTTTTATTATTATTATTATCAACACAGTGACTTTCTTTACTATTTATATTACAATTCATACAATGGGGAAAATACGTGTAATCTGATGAACTTTTATTAAATTTATAATGTTTGTTTGACAATGTTGACTGGAATACGCTCTTTCAAATTCTGAGGGTGGCAGGGGTAAAATACAGGGAGCGAAAGGCTATTTACAATTTGTACAGAAACCAGATGGCAGTTATAAGAGTCGAGGGGCATGGAAGGGAACCAGAGGTCGGGAAGGGAGCGAGACAGGGTTGTAGCCTCTCCCCGATGTTATTCAATCTGTATATTGATCAAGCAGTGAAGGAAACAAAAGAAAAATTCGGAGTAGGTATTGAAATCCATGGAGAAGAAATAAAAACATTGAGGTTCGCCGATGACATTGTAATTCTGTCAGAGACAGCAAAGGACTTGGAAGAGCAGTTGAATGGAATTAATAGTGTCTTGAAACGAGGGTATAAGATGAACATCAACAAAAGCAAAACTAGAATAATGGAATGTAGTCGAATTAAGTCGGGTGATGCTGAGGGAATTAGATTAGGAAATGAAAGTAGTAAAGAAGTTTTTCTATTCGGGGAGCAAAATAACTGATGATGGTCGAAGTAGAGAGGATATAAAATGTAGACTGGCAATGGCAAGAAAAGCGTTTCTGAAGAAGAGAAATTTGTTAACATAGACTATAGATTTAAGTGTCAGGAAGTAATTTCTGAAAGTATTTGCATGGAGTGTAGCCATGTATGGAAGCGAAACTTGGCCGATAAATAGTTTGGACAAGAAGAGAATAGAAGCTTTCGAAATGTGGCGCTACAGAAGAATGCTGAAGATTAGATGGGTAGATCACATAACTAATGAGGAAATATTGAATAGGACTGGGGAGAAGAGAAGTTTGTGGCACAACTTGACCAGAAGAAGGGATCGGTTGGTAGGACATGTTCTGAGACATCAAGGGATCACCAATTTAGTATTGGAGGGCAGCGTGGAGGGTAAAAATCGTAGAGGGAGACCTAGAGATGAATACACTAAGCAGATTCAGAAGGATGTAGGCTGCGGTAGGTACTGGGAGATGAAGCTGCTTGCACAGGATAGAGTAGCATGGAGAGCTGCATCAAACCAGTCTCAGGACTGAAGACCACAACAACAACAATGTTATTTGGCAGTTTTCTAACTTTTATTATCACAAATAAAGTAGTATTCGTAACTATCGACTAGTAAACGACCAAACGCATAAAGTGATACTGAAAATGTATACTTGTCCGTGAATTGAGAAATCCCTTATACCTGGAAGGAGCCCGAAACGACTTTTTACCTCCAAATTTTGACCGGCACAGACGGCTTTCGAAAGATGTACAATTAATCGTCGCTTTCGACATTACGAGTACAAGTTTACGGGATGGTATTTTTTGGAAAAATAGGGAAAACATAAACGGCACCAGCTGCATTGAATAAATGCTATGTTTCCTCATACGCAACGTCTTTTGACGTTTTCCGTGGAAAAACAAACCTCGTTAACGTTTATAAAAACCTCTCTTTCAGCCGATAATTTGGAAGCGAACCATGCAGAACGCAGTATTTCCTTAAAAATCGGCGCTGATAATTGGTTATGGAGTATAGAGTGTATTTTAATAGCATCTTCCGAGAAGCAATTTCTCGTTCTCTTTCGATTAAATATGAACAGACGCCGACAATCATACATTTTCAGTATCACTTTATGCGTTTGGTCGTTTACTAGTCGGTGGTTATGAATATTATATTATTTGTGATACTAAACTGCCAAATAACACTGTAAATTTAATAAAAGTTCATCCCATTACACGTATTTTTCCCATTATATCAATTGTAATGTAAATAGTAAAGAAAATGATCGTGTCGAAAATGAAACGGAACTCTATCCACATCCATACTCCGCAAGTCTCCTGACGGTGTGTGGCGGAGGGTACCTTGACTACCTCTATCGGTTCTCCCTTCTATTCCAGTCTCGTA
Organism: Schistocerca americana; assembly: GCF_021461395.2. NCBI lineage: Eukaryota > Metazoa > Arthropoda > Insecta > Orthoptera > Acrididae > Schistocerca > Schistocerca americana. The sequence continues at coordinate 64,890,369 of NC_060128.1, read as the reverse complement.
TTGTTCGTGGAAAGAAGGATTGTCGGTGTGCTTCTGTGTGGGCTCTAATCTCTCTGATTTTATCATCATGGTCTCTTCGCGAGATATACGTTGGAGGGAGCAATATACTGCTTGACACCTCGGTGAAGGTATGTTCTCGAAACTTCAACAAAAGCCCGTACCGAGCTACTGAGCGTCTCTCTTGCAGAGTCTTCCACTGGAGTTTATCTACCATCTCCGTAACGCTTTCGCCATTACTAAATGATCCTGTAACGAAGCGCGCTGCTCTCCGTTGGATCTTCTCTATCTCTTCTATCAACCCTATCTGGTACGGATCCCACACTGCTGAGCAGTATTCAAGCAGTGGGCGAACGAGCGTACTGTAACCGACTTCATTTGTTTTCGGATTGCATTTCCTTAGGATTCTTCCAATGAATCTCAGTCTGGCATCTGCTTTACCGACGATTAATTTTATATGATCAATCCATTTTAAATCACTCCTAATGCGTACTGCTAGATAATTTATGGAATTAACTGCTTCCAGTTGCTGACCTGCTACAGTATAGCTAAATGATTAGGGTTCCAGCGGCTTTAACGCCAACCACTTATTTAAAAAAAGAAATTGTTATGTATTGTTTGTTAAATTTTGTCAGGGCGGACGTCCGATGACACCCATTCAGCTTGTTCGTTAATTCGTTCGCTCAGTTTTTTTATTAGAAAGGAAAGCCAACACAATGACCGAACACGCTGAGCCACCGTGCCGCCACCACTCGCCTGTTGCCGCTTCATGGTTAAAATGGCCACGCACAGATATATATATATATATATTTGACGACCGAAATTATCTTGCGATTTTCGCACTAACGCTTGAGAAGTACGTGCTACTGCTTGCACATTTTGTTGTCCTAATGGAGTACTACGAGTGTACGAAGTTTGCAGTAAATGCGCGTTCCAAACTTTGTGGTCTCCCTTTGTGAGTGTCGTAGCCCAACACGATTTATACTCTTCCTTTCTCCAACCCCCGAGACCATTAATACATAAATCCATTGGTCTTATTTAGCAGTTCTGTTTATGCAGCGAGGCGTGTTTGCGTTTTCTTGGCGCCTCGTTCCAGTTATCCAGGTGTCTCTCCAGCGATTGCAAGGTGCCGCAAACACAGTCTTGACACAGAAATTTTCCTGCAGTGAAAGTTCAGAAAGTATTTCGCAATCCATTCCACTTGGGGGCTGAGGGGTTATTGAGCGGCCGCTTACCCTTGAGCAACGCTGACGCATCCAACAACACTTGGCCTCCACTTTACGAGTCAAGTGTTTCTACCACAAGTCCTACCACAATGAGACAGAGGGCTGCAGTGTTCTTCTGCACGCACGCACACACACACAGACACAGAACTTTGTTTAGATTTTTAACGAAAGTTTATAGGGTTGGTTAATTACACTAATTCCTTGTTGTTGTTGTGGTCTTCAGTCCTGAGACTGGTTTGATGCAGCTCTCCATGCTACTCTATCCTGTGCAAGCTTCTTCATCTCCCAGTACCTACTGCAACCAACATCCTTCTGAATCTGCTTAGTGTATTCATCTCTTGGTCTCCCTCTACGATTTTTACTCCCTCCACACCGCCCTCCAATACTAAATTGGTGATCCCTTGATGCCTCAGAAAATGTCCTACGAACCGATCCCTTCTTCTAGTCAAGTTCTACCACAAACTTCTCTTCTCCCCAATCCTATTCAATACCTCCTCATTAGTTATGAATATCTACCCATCTAATCTTCAGCATTCTTCTGTAGCACCACATTTCAAAAACTTCTATTCTCTTCTTGTCCAAACTGGTTATCGTCCATGTTTCACTTCCATACATGGCTACACTCCATACAAATACTTTCAAGAAACGACTTCCTGACACTTAAATCTATACTCGATGTTAACAACTTTCTCTTCTTCAGAAATGATTTCCTTGCCATTGCCAGTCAACATTTTATATCCTCTCTACTTCGACCATCATCAATTATTTTGCTCCCCAAATAGCAAAACTCCTTTACTACTTTAAGTGTCTCATTTACTAATCTAATTCCCTCAGCATCACCCGACTTAATTCGACTACATTCCATTATCCTAGTTTTGCTTTTGTTGATGTTCATCTTATACCCTCGTTTCAAGACACTATTAATTTCATTCAACTGCTCTTCCAAGTCCTTTGCTGTCTCTGACAGAATTACAATGTCACCGGCGAACCTCAATGTTTTTATTTCTTCTCCATGGATTTCAATACCTACTCCGAATTTTTCTTTTGTTTCCTTCACTGCTTGCTCAATGTACAGATTGAATAACATCGGGGATTGGCTACAGCCCTGTCTCACTCCCTCCCCAACCACTGCTTCCCTTTCATGCCCCTCGATTCTTGTAACCGCCATCTGGTTTCTGTACAAATTGTAAATAGCCTTTCGCTCCTTGTATTTTACCCCTGCCACCTTCAGAATCCCTTATAATACATATATTGGAAAGAGAATGGTTCATAGAACGAAAACAGAGGCATAGACATAGGATGCAGCCTGATGCGTCGTGCAATAGTTAAATTTGTGATTAAGCATTAGGGTAACATGACTGGGCTGGGATCAGAGTTTGAATACAATAAGCGTGTTCAAATGGAATGTGTTACAGCACACATTCAGACAGAGAGAGACCTCTACAAAATAAACCAACGTGGAGAGAGGCAACGAACCAGTTCAAATGGCTCGGAGCACTATGCGATTTAACATCTGAGGTAAAAAGAAAAATATGGCTCTGAGCACTATGGGACTTAACTACTGAGGCCATCAGTCCCCTAGAACTTAGAACCACATAAACCTAACTAACCTAAGGACATCACACACATCCATGCCCGAGGCAGGATTCGAACCTGCGACCGTAGCGGTCGCGCGGTTCCAGACTGTAGCGCCTAGAACCGTTCGGTCACACCGGCCGGCCATCTGAGGTCATCAGTCCCCTAGAACCTAGAACTACTTAAACCTAACTAACCTAAGGACATCACACACATCTATGACCGAGGCAAGATTCGAACCTGCGGCCGTAGCAGTCGCGCGGTTCCAGACTGGAGCGGCTAGAACCACTCGGCTACAAAGGCCGGCAACGAACCAGTCTTCAGATTAAAGAAGACGACGACGACGACGATGGCAGCAACGACAACAACAACAACAACAACAACAACAACATTTGTGAAGTTATGAGAGAAAGAAGTGATTAGTTACACGGAATACCCAGCAAAAGTAAATTCATACATATTAAAAATGTGTACGCGTGTGTGTGTTTTCCACATCTCCTCCTAAACTACTGGACCGATTTCAACCAAACGTGGTGCACATATACCTGCTAACTTCCAGCATGCTGTAGTAGCTGTGTGTCAGCAACTTCTGTTAATCAGCACAACGGAAAACCAGCCCAAAGTTGCAAATTTCACTTTTTTGTTGAGTCACTCGATAACCAATTTCGGGCGGAGACCCATTTACAAATCATCGTAACATAATCAAAAATGGTACTTCCTAAGATGTGAAAACCGTGTCAAAAATGTGCAACCAACAATTACAGCGCATACAGATTATCTGTATATGCTGTAACTGTTCTTTGAACATTTTTGACACGGTTTTCACCTCTTCAGAAGTATCATTTCTGACTGTGTTACGTTGATTTGAAAATGGGTTTCGGCCCGAAACTAGTCGTGGAGTGAATAAAAAAAGTGAAATTTGTAGCTTTGGATTAGTTTTTGGTACACAAATCAATGTCTGGGATGAATCGCTGTGGGACTAAGGACCACTGCCTCTCAAACGGGTAGGAGTGAAAAATGAGTGTAGTTCATGACGCGAAAATCCCCACACTTCATTCACTCCGTATTTGAGAATGAGAACTCCTAGTGACTTGCAACGTGCTTTACACGGAATTTGAAAATTTTATGAAGTTTTCTCGCTGACAACTCCCACGAAATGAAGAAAGGAAACAGGTTACTGCTTAGTATATTTTCGCTGTTCATGCAGTAAAACTGCTCCATCACGCATAACGTTTTAATTTATTACTTCTTTACTACTAACTCTATTCGCGACACATTTCCCAGATACTGTTCACATATACCACTGGATGTACTTCCAAAATTATATTATTCTATGATACAGAGTTCGTGAGATATGATATCATAAACATTGAAATAAGTCAAAATGAAACTGCAGGGCAAAATTCGTTAGAGATACAGGTGAAACAAATGTGCAAATACGTGTGAAATGTGTTATGTTAATAAGTATGTGACGTGCGTACTTGGGAAAACACAGCTCCTGCTATACGGGTGGATCGATTTCAACCAAACTTGGTATTCATGTTACTATCTGGAAAGAAATACTGTTCGGGTGTCGAGGGGGAGGAGTAATAACTAGAATCCTCTTGTGAATGTATGCTTTCCCGGCATATACAGCTGGCGAAGAGTTCTCGGGCTTTCAGCCGGGTGGCAGTGTCTTCAAACTGCGACGTTTCGACGAGTGACATACTCATCATCTTTTGGCGAAGAATCCTCTTATTCGAGTGGGGGTGATAGCGTGGAGACAGAGCGGAGGGAGAGACAGAGTTAGAGGAGAGGAATTGGTGGACAAAGATAGGGGGACGGGGCGGGGGGGGGGGGGGGCAGGTGCTGAACTATAGTCCGTTCATCATAAGAATAAACCAGACGTAAACATACACAAACCCGATGATTGGTCAGAAGCCGTAGCACATGTACACTGGTGTTGTTACGCTCTAGGATGTAGGTCCTACTGATGTATGAGATATGTTATTACTAAGTTACGTTAAATGAATCTTTATGAAATTCAAATGTATTAACAGCCATCAACGTATTTCTTAATCACTCTCTAGCTGTGTAGCCTTTATTTCAAAACTCGTGTACTGTCACAGCCTCTGCACTGTTGTGCTCTGATTGTCTCGCTGTTGATACGCAAAAAGGAAATGAATGAGGCTGCTTACTGTTTCGTAGTGAAACATGCGTTTGGAACACGGTTAAAAAGTGTCGAGAAGTAGGCTGTTCTTAATGTTTTCCATAAATTTACAGAGATAATCGGCTCTGAAGTTTTTCGACGCGTATTACATATTGTTGAACGCCAACTTACATTGTATTTATAGCGGAATCGGCAGCGTAGTACATTGATTATAAAGTACAGGCCATGGTTCGCTGGTTCAAGTGTTCCCCGATTCATTTTTTTCTCGTTCAATTTGAAATATCAACATCTCGTAATTGTAAAATTCATCATCATTTGTTATGAATAATGCCCGTCTTCTTGTTTCTAATTACGTATTGCACGCGAAATTCCTGTTTTCATTTTAAATATAAATTCTTCATTATCGATATTTTATGAAAGACTTAATAAAGGCTGCTTAAATGAAGAAAACATGTCTAATTTTTGAAGGCAAAAATGAAAAACTAAATACTCTCTATTTCGACTATGTCCATTGTTTTATACCACAGATGTATGTACGTGTCGTAGAAACACAGAAAACAATCATTTTCATAGCATCGAGCACACCACACAAATGCTGAATTTTTGCGTTTGCCACTGTACTATTAGAATATGAACCCAACAGAACTGATCTGGAGCCAAATTAATGGATTTGGCCCGAGAAATAACAACACTGTTAAGCTGCTATAACAAACGCACACAGCTTATTCACGTGTCACTGCCGAATACTGGTGGGATTAGGAACAGCACCTCATAAAAGAAGAGGAGAAAATGTGGCGCCAGGGTGGCTTCCTGGATTCTATTGTTGATCGACTCGTTATCAACGTAGCAGATGGCAGTTCTACAACTGAGACGTGTTTCTCGGATTCGAATAAGGCAAGAGCTCAGAGATTACCCGACGACTGACTGTAATTAATAGCTTTACTGGCTTCAGTATTCAACATGTATGGTGAAATCCTTGCAGTACGCTTTTGCATCATATTGTTTCCTTGCTCACTTTTTACGTGTGAGCTCCAAGTGCTCACACCATTGCAGGTTAGTTGGATCGCTGGCTGGCCAGTGCCGTCAAAGGTCAATGCGCCGGTAAAGCTGTTGTCCCGCGTGTAACACAGCATAAAACGTATGCCTGCGATCGCACTCCACTGTACTGGTCACAGCTTGGCTTCCGCTCCACGTGAAACGAAATCCAATGAGATTCAAGCAAACGTGGAAGAATACGTGGAGTAATGTTTACATCAGGTTTATTCTTATGATGAACAGAGTATAGTAGAAGACAGGAATAAATACATAACTGGGTAACACCATCTACTCAGTAAATAATCACAATCACAATTTAATCTAATTATCTAGCTTTTCGCTATCCTGGTATCTCCTGTCTGTTGGCACTATCTCTACAGCTGGTTTTGCCACTTGTCTATTTTCGCAATTCTAGTTACAATAATTTAGTATGAAGTATTTCGTATATTAAGCATACTACAGTTCCAAATTTATTTTCTTTGTTTCATGTGTATGCTACCATCTTGTTTTAAACAATGGCACCTTTTTTACATGTTATTCTAAAATGTGAACAGGGATCGAAATGCTCATTTGCGTATCGGTTGGTAAATCTCAAATAACCTAATAAAACACTGTACGGAGTTCAGAATCTAGTAATATTTTTGAAGGACAATACTTCGTGTCTTTGTCAGCTTCACAAAGAAGACAGCATAAACGCCGTATGATATTTATGGATACAGCACAGATGCAACTCTTATTGTAAAGTAGCTGAAATATAACAAGAGTTTTTACGATTGTAGGAATTAATACTACTTCCCCCTGTTTTACGAAACTGTCAATTTTCAAGCAGAGCTTTAGTTGCTTTTTGGAGCGATTTTTTTAGTTTCTCGTGATCGCTTGCTCTCGCGCGGCATCACTCAAATGTCACGCGATTATTCGAACAGTATTCGATACTGCTTCGAGCTCTGCGACGTATCGGGAAATTGCAAGCTCATTCGATTACGAGTGTAGTTTGTCCAGCTCTAGTTAGCACAATAAAGCAAGGATATTTGTGAGTGAAGGCGTCATTAAGGACCGGTTGATGGTTCGCAGACGTAAACTTGCTTACTTGGCGACATGGTAACCTGTTCAGAATATTATCCCCTCCACTAGGCTGCCTCCAAAGTCGAGGTCACAGGCGAAAGGCGTCAATCGTTTGCCCAGCTCTCGTTAGCATAGTAAAGCAGGGATATCTGCGAGTGAATGCGACATTAAGGACCGTTTGTTTGATGGTTCGCGAACGTAAACTTGCTTACTTGGCGACGTCGTAACCTGTTCAGAATATTATCCCCTCCACTAGGCTGCATCCAAGGTCGAGGTCACAGGCGAAAGACGTCAATCGTTTGCCCGGCTATAGTTAGCACAGTAATGCAGGGATATTTGTGAGTGAATGCGTCGTTAAGGACCGTTTGATGGTTCGCGAACGTAAACTTGCTTACTTGGCGACAGGGTAACCTGTTCAGAATGTTATCCCCTCCACTAGGCTGCATCCAAGGTCGAGGTCACAGGCGAAAGACGTCAATGCAAAACACGTCTTCTAAAGAGCCAACAGGTTACAACAACATATTTGTGTGAAAAGGGTTACACATTTTATTAATTACAGCAGCAAATTCAAGGCAATCAGATTACTATTAAATCTTGACAAGATTGTACGTACAATCAAGTACTTCTCGCGGAACTCTGCCAGGTATAAAAATAGTCTACACAAACAACAACAAAATACAACAAGCAGATAAGGTTAAAGATTGTAGAAGGAGAGATAGATCAAAACCTAAACTGAGAAACCTTTCCCTAGAATGAATTAAGCGCCTTAAACGTCGATTCTACCGTGACGGAACGGAACGGCAGAAGACTCGATGCATTTCAAAAGGCGACTTTCACACAGGCAGTCAACGGAACAGAATGGGACGTCAGAGTCAAGGTTCCTCGGGAAGAAAGAGTTGATGTTGGAGCGAGAGGCGGTGTTGTCGAATATCGTTAACAAATGGTTCAAATGGCTCTGAGCACTATGCGACTGAACATCTGAGGTCATCAGTCCCCTAGAACTTAGAACTACTTAAACCTAACTAACCTAAGGACATCACACACATCCATGCCCGAGGCAGGATTCGAACCTGCGACCGTAGCGGTCGCGCAGTTCCAGACTGAAGCGCCTAGAACCGCTCGGTCACCCTGGCCGGCGAATATCTTTAACAAGCCTCAGTCATGGTGTAGTAGTGGATTCGTCCTCTGCGTTTTCTTAGTATTTATTTTTATTATTCTGCTTCGTTTTCATAACACAATACCAATGTTCCATGGCGACTTCGACATACGTTCCACTGATTGTTCTTCCACAGAAGACGAAATATCTGCAAGCGAAAACTGTTTCAGGTTGTACGATACCACGACGGAGAAATGACATACACTGTGTGTCAATAGGAATGTAAACTGATGGGATAATTTTCATAAAATAACCGTTTTTAACACTGAAAAATCATGAAAGGAAACAGAAAAATAGTTTAAGTCATTTGGTACTTAAAAAGAAAACAGTCAAAGAACAATACAATCAGGCTCTATGTATCACCTTATAAACATTGTTTTTTTTTCAACATTTTTCAGTAGTGCTTCTCGGATATTATTAACTCTTGTACCCAATTTCGCCAGAAAATCTTTCAGCCATGCCCAAAGTGAGTCGCAGGGACAAGAAGGTGCTGAGTAAGCGAACCCTCAGCGCTTATGGAGTATTTGGTTTATTATTAGGGATGCCATGTCTTGGAATGCCAGGCTGTGAATGCAACGTTGTATTGACCACCAGCGATACAATCGCCTATTACAGCTCAATAAATCTGCAGAGTTTGAGCACTGTATTTACTCCGGCCATTCCACTGATTAAGGCAAATTTAAGATATTGGCCACAGCCTCAGCCTACTGGGATTTAGTGGTCAAGGAAGTTGTGGCAACAGAATTAGCAGGCAACCTGCTCAACCGTGACGAGGGATTCCAGATCGACAAATCATGGAGACACCTCATTTCACGGCAGGGCCCTCAGAGGAAATGTTGTATTACCTTCACTGCCTGGCATTTCGACATAACTGTGCTTGCTTTGTTTACCCTTTAGAGGCGTAAAGTTTTGTCTGACGCTCTTATTACCAACAGTGTTATCTGAGGTATGCGCGTTTACTTCACAATGTAAAGCGCTTAAAAAATCCAACTTCTGACTGACCTTGAGAATGGCTGAAAGGCTGTCAGCCGAAATATCGATACAAGAGTTGTTAATATCCCAAATGCACTCCCGAAACATGATCGAACGTCGTTTGATGCGTTTATTTATCTCAGTATATAAAACGAAAAGTCCTGTGCGTCTCACCATCGCCCAGCCCAAACCGTTAACGATAGAAACTTGAAATTTAGTGTGTTGATTTTGTACCGTAGGCATCGTTTAAGAAGTGATTTTTCGAGATTCCACCCTTAGGGGATGAAGAATTTTAAGAAAATAATTATTTCGTTATATTAAATTTTTAAAGCTAAATCATTGGAAACTGGTATTTCACTTCTCGGTTAGTACAAAGAAATATGTCTTAGAGGATGAATGTTTCTATGGGAGTACCACCAAAAGGAGGCAAAAAGGCATGATTAACAAAAAAACCTTGGACTCCAACTACCAGAATGTCTTTTTGGTCAGAAGTGCATTCGGCAAAGAATGTGCGTCTATGTCCTTAATTAGCGCGGAAAGTTTTGAAGGTGATGCAAATTATGAATAACAAAAATTCGATTAAAGAAAAAAATATGTGCAGAGCTCACAGTCTACGTGAGAGTAGCGGCGGGCGGTGAGCTGTTACTGCTGTATAGAACGTTTCAACGCAACTACCAAAAATCTCGATATGCTTCAAATTTTTCAACACTAAACTCTACTAAACATTTGGATGTACATAGGGTACGTACTTTTAAATAAAAATGACCATGTTATCGGTCAAATCAGACAGCGGAAAGGAAGTGTTGTTTTGTAAAAGGGGCGGTTTAGTTTTCTTTCTCGCAGCTAGTTTAAATTAAAATAGCAGAGCATTAAAACGATTAGACAATTTGTTTGTCCCATAAACATTCTTCTTCCTTTATATGTACAAAAATCGGCTGTTTTGTTTTCTACCTCGCAGTCGGTTTTACCAGTAAACAGGAAAGTCACCGTGCTTATGGCTTATCACTTTTGGCTAGAATACTACTACGGAATGTGGACCGTCAGAAACTTCATATTCCTACCCGTCGTATGCGAAATACTGTCACTGAAGCTGCTATCCTCTTCGATCCGGTTCAAAAAATGGCTCTGAGCACTATGGGACTTAACAGCTGTGGTCATCAGTCCCCTAGAACTTAGAACTACTTAAACCTAACTAACCTAAGGACATCACACACATCCATGCCCGAAGCAGGATTCGAACCTGCGACCGTAGCAGTCGCGCGGTTCCGGACTGCGCGCCTAGAACCGCGAGACCACCGCGGCCGGCTCGATCCGGCAGTTGCAGAGGTGTCTCTCGTACGCTACATACCAATGATCCCAACTGGTTAACCCACTTATTTGAAGCGATTTTAATTCCCAATCAAAATTTTGTTTCCAGTAACTATAAACAATTATCATGGTCAGAGGGGTGGGGAGGGGAGGGGGGCAGGGGGTGGAACAGGAGATGGACTGAGGGGGCGGTCGAGGAATTGGACAGAAAGAGGGGTAGAAGATTACGACGTATATCCAAATCCACAGCATTGCCTGTTTGCTATTATGTATATCTTTTCGCCAACAAATGAATGTCGATGTTTTGAACTGACTGGGGGACATGTCTCCTGTTCAACTTTTCAGCGGTTTACCATATAAACTTCATCAATAACATGAGGTCCGCTTTTGACCATTAATAAACTTCTTCATTGCGTTGGTTAGTTCTGATATTATATTCCGACTTTTTGAATAACGAAGGGATCTCATAACCCAACTTTTACCGTTCGGTGGGGAGGAGGACAGATCGAGATTAACGTCCCGTCGCCATAGAGGCCAATAAGGACGGTTTACCGTTCGATACTGGGCTAAGCGAAGTGATGTTGAGGTGACGTCGCCTGATGTCTACTGTGAATAGCACTTAATTCGGGAACATCTTGTAATACGTCTCACCACTGTCAAGGGCGATAGGCTCTGAGCACTATGGGACTTAACATCTGTGGTCATCAGTTCCTTAGAACTACTTAAACCTAACTAACCTAAGGACATCACACACATCCATGCCCGAGGCAGGATTCGAACCTGCGACCGTAGCAGTCGCGCGGTTCCGGACTGAGCGCCTAGAACCGCTCGGCCACCGCGGCCGGCAAGGGCGATATTTTTGGAGGGAAAACTTAACTTACATGGATGACAGCAGTAGCAGAATACAGACGCTTGTTAGAAGATTTACATGTGGTGTTTTACAATGTCCTGCAGAGACCTCTAGAGAAACATTGGAATTTTGATGACTGTTTCACGATACGTATATGCGTCAGTGATGCAGAACACGGACGATGGAGAATTCAGATGTGAAAAGATTATAAATGCGTTCAAAACGGTATTGTTCGAAACTGTCGAAGATCAAATGAATTGACAAAATAAGGAATCAAAAATACTGAATGCAAGAAACACAATGCTTGCGCACAACGTAGGATTTGGGAGGTTTATTTCTGTCGAGTACAACAGCTCACCTACCTGAGCTATAAGGAATAATGTGTTGCTCTAGCCACGGAATGTAATGTATACCGTTCGCCTATTTGTGGGCACGTAGACAACACTTCTGTACCATGTTGGGAGTATGAATTAACGCATGCCGTGTTTCTGGCTTTCTCACACTACCTCGCATTATTCCGCAAAGTTTTTCCTCTTACATTTACAACTTTAGCAGTCATCTCGATAGCTTCCTGAAGATGAACGTTGAGTCTTTCCGTTATCTTGTTTACAGAGCTTATAAAACATTCTACGTGAGTTTTCTGCACTGTGGTAGTATAATACGGAGCGATTTCTTTGCAGATGCCTCCAATCTATTTACTTGACAAAAGAATATTGTAGACATTTCGCACGATTAGTGCTACCATTGTTTTCCGCCGGCGAGGATATTTCGCACAGGCAATATACAGGGTTGCCAGAAATAGTAAAAAGCTTGTAAGGTTGTGCTAAAAAAAAACTGTTCAGAAAAATAAATTCGATACGTTGCGCCGTTTGAGTTAATTAGCCGTGAATTTAGTCACACAGTCGGTTGCGGGCGCAGATTCAAGCGGTCTGCGATATAACATTGAATATATTAATTGGAAAAGGCATCACATCCTCTCTTTTTTAAATTACGTTTACCGGAGATAAATGATAGTTATATCTGTACATATCGTTTGGTGTAACAACAAAGTGCTAGTCTGAAGAGTATTGAATCAGATGACCAAGTCCATATGAAGAAGCGCGTAGTGAACTTTGCATCAAAAAAGAAGAAAACTAAACGATGAAAGAAAATTTTACAATACACACCTGACGAATACAATCAATTTTATAATAAATAGTCTTTGCCAGTGGTTTGTGAAGGATGGACGACATAAAGATGAAGCATATCCACCATTGTCTGCCGCGCTGTATTTTGCTTTTTGTTTGTGTTTAGGGTACATTACGAATAAATCTGTAAGCTCAAAACGCATACTTTTATTGCTATAAAGAATATGAATATCACGAATTTGAATAACATAATCCATCCTCTGCAAAGAGACCGGTAGTTGCTAAACATTATCAGGTTCGAAAAATGGATCATTTCCAGTACATTCAAATTCGATCACAAATCATAGTCGATGGCTAAGGTATGTTGTAATGGTGCATATTGTTTCATCCTGGGGTCAACTGCTACAAGGAAACTACATGATACCATGCTTAAATCCATTGTGTAATTAAGCAGTTCTTTGGGTCTTCTGAAAAATTTACGAGGGTCACTCTAAAAGAAATGCACACTATTTTTTAAAAAATCCATCTTTTATTCTACATGTTTGCAAGTTTTACAGTGTGTAGATACATCCTTTAGGAACAATATTTTCATTTCTCCACATGATTTCCATCCCTCTCAACTGCCTTTCGCCATCTTGGAACCAGCGCCTGTATACCCGCACGGTAAAATTCTGGACCAACCTGTTGGAGCCACTGTTTGGCAGCGTACACAAGGGAGTCATCATCTTCAAACCTTGTTCCACGAAGAGAGTCTTTCAGTTTCCCAAAGAGATGATAGTCAAATGGAGCCATGTCAGGACTGTAAGGCTGCTGTTTCAGTGTTGTCCATCCGAGTTTTGTGGTCGCTTCCACGTTTTTTTTGACTGACCTGTGGCCGTGCATTGTCGTGCAACAACAAAACATTCTGCTTTTGCCGATGTGGTCGAACACAACAGTCGAGCTTGAAGTTTCTTCAGTGTCCTCACATATGCATCAGAATCTATTGTGGTTCCACTTGGCATGAGGTACACAAGCAACAGTCCTTCGAAATCTAAAAACACCGTAGCCATAACTTTTCCAGCAGAAGGTGTGCTTTTGAATTTTTTTTTTTTCTTGGGTGAATTTGCATGGTGCCACTCCATTGATTGCCCCTTCGTCTTTGGTGAAAAGTGATGGAGCCAGGTTTCATCACCTGTCACAATTCTTCCAAGAAATTCGTCTTCACCATTCTCGAACTGTTGCAAAACTTCGCTGCATACCGTTTTTCTTGTTTTTTTTTTGTGGGCCACTGTAAACATCATGGGAACCCACCTGGCACAAACCTTTATTAACGCCAACACTTTCAGTATTCCGCAAACACTTCCTTCCCCTGTCCCAACGTAGCGTGACAATTCGTTCACTGTGATGCGTCTGTCAGCAGTCACTAATTCGTTAACTCTCTGCACACTGTCTGGAGTGTGTGCAGTACGAGGCCTGCCGCTGCGAGGACAATCCTCAATATTTCCGTGCCCGCTTTCATCACGTAACCTGCTTGCCCACCGACTAACTGTACTGCAATCGACAGCAGCATCTCCATACACCTTTTTCAACCTCTTGTGGATGTTTCCCACTGTCTCGTTTTCACAGCACATGAATTCTATGACAGCACGTTGCTTCTGACGAACGTCAAGTGTAGCAGCCACCTTGAAGACATGCTGTGACGGCGCCACTCACGGGAACAGGTTGAACTAAGTTTGAAAACAAGCGGGAATGATGTATCTACACACTGTAAAACTTTCACACATGCAGAATGAAAGTTGTATTTTTGCAAAAATAGTGTGCATTTCTTTTGAAGTGACCCACGTACTTTCTGGGGCACGACCCCTTTTCCAAATAACTGATAATATTAGTTTCAGTTGTTATCATAGCATATTTGCTAGAGCACGAGACTGCTCAGCCGTTGGCTCTGGTCCGATCCTTACTACCGTCTTATGTCCAATTTTTGTTTCGCTGTCTTCTTCGGCTTTAGGAAACCGAACGAAGAACACGTTGCCGACATCGTATGCGGGCCGCTTGAATTTGCGCGCGCAACGACGTTATTGGCTAACTTCAATGCTAATTTTCTAGAGGAAGGTGCAACGTATCGAATTTTTTTTTCTTTGTAGTTATTTCTCAGCACAACCTACCCTGCAACACCCTTACAAGATTTTCATACTGTTTGTGACCACCCTGTGTAGTTAGTAACAGACTACACGTGTACGCATGCAAGCACGCGAGCTCGCTCTAAGATTCCTGAGGAAGAATGCAACAGGAAGGCAAGAGATGAGGTACTGGCAATAGTAAAGATAAAGCTGTGAAGGTGAGTCGTGAGCCGCGCTCGAATAGCTCAGTCTGTAGAACAACTGTCCGTGAAAGGCTAAGGTTCCAGGTTCGAGTCCCGGTCCGGGCCACAGCTTTAGTCTCCCAGGGAGTTTCATGAGAATACAATGCTGAAACCTACTTAGACTTTTTAGATACACGAGGTGTGTTCAAAAAGTAAGGTATTTATTCATCAATATTCATGTTGTCCTCTTCAAAGAAATCCCCCTCAGATACAGTATTCTTGTGCCAACGCTTCCTCCGATCCTCGAATCACTTCTCGTAAGCATTTTTTGGTACAGCCTTGGGTACTTCTAGCGAAGCAATTTTTATTTCATCAATCGTTGAAAAGCTTCGTCCTTTCATAGGACTCTTCAGTTTTGGGAACAGGAAAAATTCGCCGGGGGCCAATCCTGGTGAATACGGTAGATGAGACATGTTTGTCGTGTTGTTTTTGGCCAAAAAAATCTCTCACAAGCAACGATGAATGAGCAGGTGCTTTGTCGTGATGCAAAAGCCACGATTTGTTTTTCCACAATTTTGAATGTTTTTTGAATATTGCTTCTCGCAAACGTCAAGGTAATACTTCTTATTGACTGCACGATCTGGAGGCAAAAGTTCATGATGCACTACGGCACGGTAATTGAAGGGAAGAAAAAGAACAGTAAGCAAAACTTTGACATTTGATCGAACTTGGCGTGATTTTTTCGGTCTTGGCTCTCCGGGATGCGTCCGTTGGGACGATTGGGCTTTGGTTTCGACGTCGTAACCGTAAACCCATGTTCCGTCATTAGTTATGACCCTTTTGAGCAAATCAGGATCATCATTGACGTCGGAGAGGTCCTCAGCGATGCTTATGAGACTGTTCTTCTGATCGAAATTGAGAAGTTTTGAAACAAACTTCGCCGACACACGTCTCATCTCCAAACATCTGATAAAATTGCATGATACGAGCCGACCGATATGCCAACATCATCAGCAACTCGTCGTATGGTAATTCGACGATTTTCCAAAACAATTTTCTTCACAGCTTCGACGTAATCATCTGTTGTTGAGTGCTGGGGCGTTTAGAGCGAGGTTCATCATTGGCATCTTCTCGGCCATCTTGGAAGAGCTTGTACCACTTGTAAACATTTTTTTTTCTTTTTTCTTTTTTATTTTATTTATTTTCTTTTTTTTTTTTTTACTTAGAACAGACTCACCGTATGGCACTGTCAAACTTGAAACTGTGAACATTTGCTCGGGACATGTGTACCAACATAACGAAAAAGAAGGTCGATGATCATACGTACGTTGCCCGCGCAATTTGAAAAGTCACCTTACTTTTTGAGGAAACCTAGTATATGAAAGGAATTCGACAACATTAATAGGTAAAAGACGCGAGAAACAGGTTCCCAAAACATCAGCTAGAAACCAGAACTGCACATCACCTCTTACCTCCTTCGTGGCGAATTGATTATGTCTAAAACCAGCAGAAACCGAACCGACTTTCTCCGGGTTCAACATCACTTGCACCCCACAATTTTCTCCTTGTGCACTTATGGACTAGTTCCAAAATGACGCATTTTCGACCGAGCGATATTTTCGAAGCTTATTTTAAATCTAGAATTGACGAATCGGTTGGTAGCGGACACTCTCTCCTAAACGCCGGTACAAAAACTGAATGCGCAGGTAGACAATACCGGACAAGGGACTCTACAGGGAACACCAGAACAAACACGCCGAAAGGTGGGGCCAGCCTATACAGTTCCTTGCCTCGTCCACAATGTGTGCGCGCTCGTGAATGGAGCTCCCTACTTCAGAGAATGTCACCTTTTGTGGAGAAGTGCGGTTCTTGCAAGAACTGTCTGTCATTGATGAGGATCCGCAGTTAGAACGTCCAAACACAATAACATCAATAGGCTGGTATAAAACCCTCCTTCTGCATGGAGCCTTTTTACCGATTTCTGAAACCCACATACTCTTCCTTTTCCTTTCCTATAATGGCATGTCTGGGAGTAATATGAGATGCCACATGGCGTCGTGATGTGGCAACACAGTGGACTATAGTCGGGAGGACGGCGCACTGTCAGCCCAGTCGCTTCAGAACCGTTCCGACTTTTGTCCCGCGAAATCTTGTGTAGATTGCACTGGTGCGTACTTGGCCTACTCTGCGGTGGCATTCGCCTCAAGTCAGTATGATTCATGCCATGACAGTTACCGGTAAACAGTAAGTAGGGCAACGACACGTTTTTCGGGTATCGTTTGTGTGGCCTGTTTAATATGACAGCGACCCTCCCCACCTGTCAAGGTATACTACTGGCCATTAAAATTCCTACACCACGAAGATGACGTGCTACAGACGCGAAATTTAACCGACAGGAAGAAGATGCCGTGAAATGCAAATGATTAGCTTTTCGGAGAATTCACACAAGACTGGCGCCGGTGGCGACACCTACAACGTGCTTACATGAGGAAAGTTTCCAACCGATTTCTCATACACAAACAGCAGTTGACCAGCGTTGCCTGGTGAAACGTTGTTGTGATGCCTCGCGTAAGGAGGAGAAGTGCGTACCATCACGTTTCCGACCTTGATGAAGGTCGGATTGTCGCCTTCGCGAATGCGATTTATCGTATCGTGACATTGCTGCTCGCGGTGGTCGAGATACAATGACTGTTAGCAGAATAAGGAATCGGTGGGTTCAGGAGGGTAATACGGAACACCATGCTGGATCCTAACGGCCTCGTATCACTATCAGTCGAGATGACAGGCATCTTATCCGCATGGCTGTAACGGATCGTGCAGCCACGTCTCGATCCCTGATTTTAGATGGAGGTCGGAAAACACATTTCACATCGTATTTCCGTAAAATACGACCGATCTTATTGGACGTGTTTCCTACGTAAGGCAAGAAGGCAGTAGACTTAGGTGTTGACTCAGAATTATCATCAATCACCTGATGTACAGTTGGTCGATAGCGCAACGCACGTTCAATCTGTCTATCACTGTAACCATTTTGACGAAATGTAACTTCAAGATGGGACAGCTCAGCTGGCAAAGTCTCAGCGTCAGAAACGATATGTGCCCTGTGTACCAAGGTACGAAGTACCCCTTCACGCTGAGCCGGATGGTGACAACTATTAGCTTGTAAGTACAAGTCGGTGTGAGTACGTTTCCTGTAGACTGCATGTCCCAATGATCCATCATCCTTCCTCCTAACCAACACGTCGAGAAAGGGAAGGCAACCATCCTTTTCCACCTCCATCGTAAAACGAATGTTCGGGTGGATCGAGTTCAGATGTTCTAGAAAGACATTCAAATTCTCCCTACCGTGAGGCCAAACAACGAAGGTATCGTCAACGTATCTATAGAAACAGGCGGGTTTTAAAGGCGCCGACTCCAATGCACGTTCCTCGAAGTCTTCCATAAACAAATTTGCGATCACAGGAGACAACGGACTACCCATCGCAACTCCATCTGTCTGCTCGTAATACTGGTCATTAAATAAAAAGTAAGTGGATGTCAACACATGCCTAAAGAGATTAGTTAAATCAGCACCAAACCTGGCTTCAATTAACCGCAACGAATCAGACAGAGGAACACGAGTGAAGAGAGAGACCACATCGAAACTCACTAAAATATCAGAGTCATTCAGCCTCAGTCCCTCCAAACGACGTAAAAAATCAGCTGAGTTCCTGATATGATGTTCACACCGTCCTACTTGTGGACTCAACAGAGAAGCAAGATGCTTGGATACACAATATGTCGGGGCGCCGATGTTACTCACTATAGGACGGAAAGGAACCCCTTCCTTATGAACCTTTGGAAGGCCATATAACCTAGGGGGAACCGCACTATAGGTGTTAAGCCTCTTGATTGTGTCCTGCGACAAACCACTTTTCTTCAGGAGGCTGTTGGTCTTTCTCTCAACACTTTTCGTGGGGTCAGCATCGATTCTGCGATACGTTGAATCAGATAGTAAACGTTGCATCTTTTGTACATAATCATGTTTATTTAAAACAACGGTGGCATTGCCCTTGTCAGCAGGTAAAATAACAATACTGGGATCAACTTTGAGAGAGCGTAAAGCAGCCCTCTCTGCTGCTGTTACATTACACTTGGGTGGACGAGCCCTAGTCAAAACACGGCATGCCTCCCTCCTAACTTCCTCTGCAGCGTCAGGAGGTAGTTTGCAAACTGCCTGTTCAATTGAACTAATAAAATCAACTACCGGCAAATTCTTCGGAGTGGGTGCAAAATTTAATCCCTTCCCTAGCACGGATAAGGTTGCGTCGTCAAAAGATTTCTCTGTGAGATTTATCACAGAACGTCGAGATATAACATCCGACTCCGCGCGATGAAAACGTTCAAACTTTGCCAAATGCCGGGCAGTAACGGAGTTGTACTCCCAGTCAGCTTGGGTCCATGAGGCACCGTCCAACCAATCCCAAGTGAAATCAGACACTTCAGATGCAACCATTAAATGAAAACGATACAGTGCTTTGGAAACAGAATCCAAACGTCGACGAGTAAAACGAATCCTTTCGCGAACAAGAGCCAAGCCAGCACGTTGCTTAATTCGATTGGCGGCAGGAGAATTAATATGGTGCACAACCTTAGCAAATGTTGGAACATGATTTTCATCACGACACCTCAATAAAAACGACAAAGCACATTGCAGTCTAACTCGACAGCTACGAAGTTTATCCAACTTACGTAAACACCGATACATTTCCTCCCCGAAGAGGTAAACAATGTGAGACCTGAGTTTCTCCTGGCGTATACAACTTTCAAATAACTTCCGGGAATTCAGCCAGGTAACACTTTCAGCGACCGCCGATATTTCGGCGGGAGAACACCCCGCCATTTTCAAGGCAAACTGCAACTGACAGGCGGCGTACATGCAAATTTAATACCTCGGTTCTCGGACCCAAGCAGGAAAGATAACACACACACACTGAACACTAGTGCCACCAAAGATGGCCAAAGTCAGAGCTATCGATAGTGAGACTATGAATTCGCAGGTGAGGTAGCATTGAGTCTGTCCCTCTGTTTCTTGACAAGGGAGAGAGCCGGATTCCAAACAGAGTTTAAACAGAAACCTCCATCCCTGTTAACAAGGTTGCTCGCTAATTTAATCTCAACTGCCTCCCGAATCACACTGTCCCAATAGCTGGACGTGCATGCCAATATCTCGGTGTTATTATATAACATGGGGTGACCAGTATCCAAGCAATGTTCGGCAATAGCAGATCTATTTGGCTGCTGTAATCGTGTGTGCCGTTTATGCTCAGTACATCTGTCCTCCACGGTCCACACGTCCAATAAGATCGGTCGTATTTTACGGAAATACGATGTGAAATGTGTTTTCCGACCTCCATCTAAAATTAGAGCACTTTTGAGTTCCGTTAAGGATGATCTTGGACTGCGTAAGGCGGGTGTATATCGTGTCCCTTGTAGCTGCGGCATGGCATATATTGGTCAAACTACCAGGACCGTGGAGGACCGATGTAGTGAGCATAAACGGCACACACGATTACAGCAGCCAATTAGATGTGCTACTGCCGAACATTGCTTGGATACTGGTCACCCCATGTTATATAATAACACCGAGATATTGGCATGCACGTCCAGCTATTGGGACAGTGTGATTCGGGAGGCAGTTGAGATTAAATTAGCGAGCAACCTTGTTAACAGGGATGGAGGTTTCTGTTTAAAATCTGTTTGGAATCCGGCTCTCTCCCTTGTCAAGAAACAGAGGGACAGACTCAATGCTACCTCACCTGCGAATTCATAGTCTCACTATCGATAGCTCTGACTTTGGCCATCTTTGGTGGCACTAGTGTTCAGTGTGTGTGTGTTATCTTTCCTGCTTGGGTCCGAGAACCGAGGTATTAAATTTGCATGTACGCCGCCTGTCAGTTGCAGTTTTCCTTGAAAATGGCGGGGTGTTCTCCCGCCGAAATATCGGCGGTCGCTGAAAGTGTTACCTGGCTGAATTCCCGGAAGTTATTTGAAAGTTGTATACGCCAGGAGAAACTCAGGTCTCACATTGTTTACCTCTTCGGGGAGGAAATGTATCGGTGTTTACGTAAGTTGGATAAACTTCGTAGCTGTCGAGTTAGACTGGAATGTGCTTTGTCGTTTTTATTGAGGTGTCGTGATGAAAATCATGTTCCAACATTTGCTAAGGTTGTGCACCATATTAATTCTCCTGCCGCCAATCGAATTAAGCAACGTGCTGGCTTGGCTCTTGTTCGCGAAAGGATTCGTTTTACTCGTCGACGTTTGGATTCTGTTTCCAAAGCATTGTATCGTTTTCATTTAATGGTTGCATCTGAAGTGTCTGATTTCACTTGGGATTGGTTGGACGGTGCCTCATGGACCCAAGCTGACTGGGAGTACAACTCCGTTACTGCCCGGCATTTGGCAAAGTTTGAACGTTTTCATCGCGCGGAGTCGGATGTTATATCTCGACGTTCTGTGATAAATCTCACAGAGAAATCTTTTGACGACGCAACCTTATCCGTGCTAGGGAAGGGATTAAATTTTGCACCCACTCCGAAGAATTTGCCGGTAGTTGATTTTATTAGTTCAATTGAACAGGCAGTTTGCAAACTACCTCCTGACGCTGCAGAGGAAGTTAGGAGGGAGGCATGCCGTGTTTTGACTAGGGCTCGTCCACCCAAGTGTAATGTAACAGCAGCAGAGAGGGCTGCTTTACGCTCTCTCAAAGTTGATCCCAGTATTGTTATTTTACCTGCTGACAAGGGCAATGCCACCGTTGTTTTAAATAAACATGATTATGTACAAAAGATGCAACGTTTACTATCTGATTCAACGTATCGCAGAATCGATGCTGACCCCACGAAAAGTGTTGAGAGAAAGACCAACAGCCTCCTGAAGAAAAGTGGTTTGTCGCAGGACACAATCAAGAGGCTTAACACCTATAGTGCGGTTCCCCCTAGGTTATATGGCCTTCCAAAGGTTCATAAGGAAGGGGTTCCTTTCCGTCCTATAGTGAGTAACATCGGCGCCCCGACATATTGTGTATCCAAGCATCTTGCTTCTCTGTTGAGTCCACAAGTAGGACGGTGTGAACATCATATCAGGAATTCAGCTGTTTTTTTACGTCGTTTGGAGGGACTGAGGCTGAATGACTCTGATATTTTAGTGAGTTTCGATGTGGTCTCTCTCTTCACTCGTGTTCCTCTGTCTAATTCGTTGCGGTTAATTGAAGCCAGGTTTGGTGCTGATTTAACTTATCTCTTTAGGCATGTGTTGACATCCACTTACTTTTTATTTAATGACCAGTATTACGAGCAGACAGATGGAATTGCGATGGGTAGTCCGTTGTCTCCTGTGATCGCAAATTTGTTTATGGAAGACTTCGAGGAACGTGCATTGGAGTCGGCGCCTTTAAAACCTGCCTGTTTCTATAGATACGTTGACGATACCTTCGTTGTTTGGCCTCACGGTAGGGAGAATTTGAATGTCTTTCTAGAACATCTGAACTCGATCCACCCGAACATTCGTTTTACGATGGAGGTGGAAAAGGATGGTTGCCTTCCCTTTCTCGACGTGTTGGTTAGGAGGAAGGATGATGGATCATTGGGACATGCAGTCTACAGGAAACGTACTCACACCGACTTGTACTTACAAGCTAATAGTTGTCACCATCCGGCTCAGCGTGAAGGGGTACTTCGTACCTTGGTACACAGGGCACATATCGTTTCTGACGCTGAGACTTTGCCAGCTGAGCTGTCCCATCTTGAAGTTACATTTCGTCAAAATGGTTACAGTGATAGACAGATTGAACGTGCGTTGCGCTATCGACCAACTGTACATCAGGTGATTGATGATAATTCTGAGTCAACACCTAAGTCTACTGCCTTCTTGCCTTACGTAGGCTCTTCTACTGCCTTAGCATAGTATATATGCGTGCACATGTTTGCACTTTTTAGTGGGCGGTCATTTTTCTACCGTGCGCCACGTATCACACAGTAAAATTGGCTCCTCATAATCGCAATTTTCCCATAAATTACACTGAAGACCCAAAGAAATTGATACACCTACGTAATATGGTGTAGGTTCCCTGCCAGCACGCACTAGTACCACAACACGACGTAGCATCGACGCGACTAATGTCTGAAGTGGTGCTGGAGGGAACTGACACAACGAATCCTGCAAGGCTGTTTATAAATCCGTATGAGTAAGAGGGATGGAGATCTCTTCTGGACAGCTTGGTGCAAGGCATCCCAAATATGCTCAATAATGTTCATGTCTGGGGAGTTTGGTGGCCACGGGAAGTGTTTATACTCAGGAGTGTGTTCCTGGAGCCACTATGTAGCAGTTCTGGATGTCCGTAGTGTCGCAATGTCCTGATGGAATTGCCGAAGTCTGTCCGAATGCACGAAGGACACGAATGGATGCAAGTGATCAGACTGGGTGCCTATGTATGTGTCATCTTGTCAGAGTCGTATCTGGACGTACCAGGGGTCCCATATCTTCAACTGCACACGCCCCACACCATTACAGAGCCTCTACCAGTTTGAACAGTACCCCGTCGACATGCAGAGTTCATCGTTTCATCCGCTCTATACAATTTGATACGAGACTCATCCGACCAGGCAACATGTTTCCAGTCATCGACAGTCCAATGTCGGTGCTGACGGGCCCAGGCGAGGCGTAAACCTTTGTGTCGTGCCGTCATCAAGGGTACACGACTGAGCCTTCTGCTCCGAAATCCGATGTCGGTGATATTTCGTTGAATCGTTTGCACGCTGACACTTGATGGGCCAGCATTGAAATCTGCAGCAATTTGTGGAAGACTTGTACTTCTGTCACGTTGAGCGATTCTCTTCAGTCGTCGTTGGTCCCATCCCTGCAGGAACTTTTTCCGGCTGCAGCGATGTCGGATATTTGATGCTTTACCAGATTCCGGATATTCACGGTACACTCGTGAAATGGTCGTACGAGAAAATCCCCACTTCGTAGCTACCTCGGAGATGCTGTATCCCATCGCTCTTCCTCCGATTATAACATCACGCCCAAACTCACTTAAATCGTGATAACCTGCCATTGTAGCAGCAGTAACCGACCATCAACAGCGACAGACACGTATTATGAAGGCACTACTGACCGCAGCTCTGTATTCTGCCTGTTTTCACATCTCTCTCTATTTGAATACGCATGCCTACACCAGTGTCTTTGGCGCTCCAATGTAGTATCTTCAGACAAAAGTTTCGTCAGGATTTTATGAGTAACTCTTTGGGAGGTATTCATAACTTATCACATTTTTTTCGCAATATATGGGAAATAATTTTTTTACAAGATTCAAATTTTCACGAGTCTCTTTTTTCCAGAATTCTGCGGAAGTACTCAAATTTTGTACAGAGAACTTTAAAAGTATAGCGTATCCATCAGGAACTCAGAGGAAAAAAATGTGTATTTCTTGAAAATCGGAAGCCATCCTCACCTGACTGATAATATTCCGCTGTATCCCCGGTGCCGACAACTGTCCGTGCAGTTCTGATATACGGATATATGCCATAATCGAAGCTTCTTCGTTGCCGATTGGTCGGCTATCTGAAGACGGTCAGGAAAATCAGAATAAGGATATCCGGCGTTACCGAGAACATCTTACGCGCAAACTTTCCAGTAAGAGACCGATGCATGACGTCTTTCATGGGGCTCTGTCATCAGATCCGCTAACCTCGAGATTCCAGGAACTTACAACTGAAAAAGATAAACAGACGCCACCTGAGGTGAAACGTCTGCTGTTGGCACCGTCTCCCAATGCACAACCCGACAACGACCCTTCTGTCGGCGATGACGAGTCAGGCGACGAATGTGAGTGAGATTTCCACTGGAAAGTGTAAAATATCGAATGAAACATTTCTATACGGCAATTTGGATCTCTAAATCGTCATCACCGACTTCAAAATAATTTATACATGAAGCTTTACTCGAATCACCTAAATTTATAATTTATGGTCCACGAAATTGGATTCGCCATTTTAAATTTTATAATTCCGACATCGAATTCCTAATCAGCGACCCAAAGAAACTAAAAAGAACACATTTTATAGCCATTTTTTTATCGTCTTCACGTTTTGAAGCGAGTTGGCTCACAATGCGACGGTTCAAATCAACTCTCGGCTATCCAGTTTTAAGTAATCCCACGTTTCTCTTACTCGGCAGGAATGTTTGCACTGAGAGATCAAGCGGATTTTCTTCACTCTTCTTCACCAACCCAAGTTTGTGCTCCGTCTTTCATGACTTCGTTAATCTTTAGATTTCTTTTCTTCTTCCTTTTCTCTGAGACAGCACTAACACTGTAATCTTTGTCATGTTGTGAAGAAGCATACACGGCGCAGACTAGCAGTACAAAATAATCTTTCCTGAAGAGGAGAAGTTTGTTTATCAAATATGAATATGAGCGTTAGGAAGCCTTTCTTGGCGCTATTTGTCCTGAGTGTAGCCTTACACGCAAGTGAACCGTAGGTTATAAAGGGCTCAGACAAGAAGAAAATAGTTTTTCAAATGCAGTCCTAAGGAAAAAGCCGAAGATTAGATGGTTACATCGATTAACAAATGACGAGGTACTCAACCAAACAGGGGAAAGAAAAAAATTAATGGCGCAGCCTGACGAAAAGAATGAATCGGTTGTTATAACACACATGACGAAACTTGCACAAGACAGATTAGTGCGGACAACAGCATCAAACTAGTCTTCGTACCGAAAAAAGTACCAACATAAGTCGTATTATAATTAATTTTCAGGCCTACGTTAAAACTTTACGTTATGTTACAAGGCAATATACGTTTGTTCTAACACAGTGGTTCCCTACCTGGTGCAAATTACCCCCTGAGGAGTAAAACATAATTTTCTGAAGGGTAAAAACAAGAGTGTTCGACTGTATTTGTCATGAATTAAATAATGTTTAATAGAACGTTACAATCATCATTGTTTCATAAGCTGTGAAGCTGATTACAAAAGTTGCCTATAATTACTTTCTTCCAAATGCTGGCATTAATATGTGACGTCATGTGATGGAGTACAGTCTGTGTAACAAATGTACGAGGGTAAGTCAATTATTATCCGTAAAGTAGTTATAAAATTTTATTGTAATCAAATAGGAAACTTACAAGAACATCATTTTTAAGTGGACCAAACAAGTAATAGTCAGAAGGGGCAAGATCGGGACTTTCTAGAGGATGATCCACTACTTCAAATTTGAGTTTCTGGAGCGTTTCAGCAGTGTG
The DNA here is from genome assembly GCF_021461395.2 of Schistocerca americana. NCBI lineage: Eukaryota > Metazoa > Arthropoda > Insecta > Orthoptera > Acrididae > Schistocerca > Schistocerca americana. Next base: position 64,864,348 of record NC_060128.1, on the reverse strand, counting down.
GGCAGCAGTATGCAGACGGGCATTGTCGTACAACAACACACTTTTCGACAGCAATCCTCGGCGTTTGCTTCGAATTGCAGGCTTTAGCATGACAGCAAGCATCTCAGTGTAACGTACACAGTTTATTGTTGTGCCTCTTTCCCCATAATGTTCCAGTACTGGACCTTGGGCGTGCCGAAAAACCGTAAGCATCAGAGTTCCAGCGGACGGTTGGGTCTTGAACTTATTCTTGCACGGCGAATTTGGATGTTTCCATTCCATACTCTGCCGTTTACTCTCCGGCTCGTAATGATGGATCCATGTTTCGTCATCAGTAATGATTCTGTCTAAGAAGTTGTCCCCTTCGTTACCATAGTGCTCCAAATTTTTTTTCAGATGTACAAGCGCGTTTGCTTATTCAACTGTGTGAGTTGTTTTGGGACCCACCTTGCACAAACTTTATGAAACTCAGGTCTGTTGTGGATTATTTCGTAGGCAGAACCGTGACTAATTTGCAGACGATGTGCCACTTCGTCAATAGTTAATCGTCTGTCTAAGAGAATCATTTCAGGTGAACGCTCAATGGTTTCTTCATCTGTGACGGTAAACGGTCGTCCGGCTCCTATATCGTGCGTTACACTTGTGCCACCATTTCGGAAGTTTTCAGTCCATTCGTAGACACTTCGTTGTGGCAAAACACTGTTCCCGTACTGTACCGAAAGTCTTCGATGAATTTCGGCCCCTGATACGCATTCCGACCACAAAAAACGGATCACTGAACGTTGCTCTTCTTTGGTGCAGACATACAGCGGAGCAACCATGATTAACAGCACGGCAGCGATAACGAAACTAACCTAGCAATTTTCAAATTGCAAAGATATAGAACAAATAAACAAAGCATGCGTCATCAACGTGAAACTAGAGCGCTACCAAAATAAACAAAAATATAGCTACACTCATGCTCATAAATCAAGGATAATGCTGATACATGGTGAAACAACGCTCTGGTCGGCTGTTTGCAAATTTAAATCACCTCGGGGTATGACCATGCGGTGCATTTGACCTGCGGTCGTCGCACGGTGGCGCTGGAAGCAGTCCACATACGCAGAGGTGTGTTGGTGCGTGTCAGACTATGGTTCAGCGACAAAGTGTGCAGACTTTTTCAGACGTGCTAGTGGTGACTGTGTGTTGAAAATGGCTCAAAGAACACATACTGATGACATTAAAATTACCAAATATGCAGCAACCAGTCTTAAAATCACTCAAGGCACATATTGGTTGAAAACACCGATGATGGCTGTTAATAAGTTGAAATCGATATGCAAAAGTGAATAAATAAAACATGATTTTGCGACTGGTTACTGTATATTTGGTAATTATATGGTTTACGGTCGCTGCAGGGCTTGGGAAACACATGGAGCCCACCATTCACATATTGATGACGTTATGACGGGTAGAATACTAGGGCGTCTGGAGGCTGGTCAAACATAGCACGTCGTAGCATGGGCCCTCTGTGCCACAAAGTGTGATCTCAGGATTACGGCAACGATTCCAGCAGACAAGAAACGTGTCTAGGCGCTACAGTACGGGACGTCCACAGTGTACAACACGACAAGAAGACCGATATCTCACCATCAGTGCCCGCACTGGAACAGTTGTCTGCAGACACACAGTCTACAGGCGACTGTACAGACATGGTTTATTAGCCCAGAGACCTGCGAGGTGCATTCCACTGAACCCTCGTTACAGGAAAGCCCGTAAAGCGTGATGTCAAGAACACAGTACATGGTCATTGTAACAGTGGCCCCAGGTTATGTTCACGGACGAGTCTAGGTATAGTCTGAACAGTGATTCTCGCCGGTTTTAATCTGGCGTGAACCAGGAACCAGATACCAACCCCTTAATGGGCTTGAAAGATACCTGTATGGAGGTCGTGGTTTGATGGTGTGGGGTGGGATTATGATTGGTGCACGTACAGCCCTGTATGTCTTTGACAGAGGAACTTAACAGGTCAGGTGTATTGGGACGTCATTTTGCACCGGTATGTCCGCCTTTTGCCACATCACTCCTGATGGATGATAACGCACGGCCCCACCGAGCTGCCATCATAGAGGAGTACCTTGAAACAGAAGATATCAGGCGAATGGAATGGCCTGCCTGTTCTCCAGACCTAAACCCCATCGATCACGTCTGGGATGCTCTCGGTCGACGTATCGCTGCACGTCTTCAAGTCCCTAGGACACTTCCGGAGGTCCGACAGGCACTGGTGCAAGAATGGAAGGCTATACCCCAGCAGCTGCTCGACCACCTGATCCACAGTATGCCAACCCGTTGTGCGGCCTGTGTACGTGTGCATGGTGATCTTATCCCACATTGATGTCGGGATGCATGAAACAGTGGCGTTCTGTAGCACATGTGTTTCGGGACGGTTTTCTCAACTTATCACCAACACACTGGACTTACAGATGTGTGTCGTGTGTTCTCCCTATGTGCCTATGCTATTAGCGCCAGTTTTGTGTGGTGCCACGTTGTGTGGCACCAATTACTGCAATTATCCTTAATTTATGAGCATGAGTGTAAATTGCGGATAATAATTGACTTACCCACGTACTTACATACATACATACATTCATTGTGCAATGCATCCATGACAGTAAAACTGACACACATGCATTACTTGTGCTTAAAAATCTGATGAAAGTGCCTTCTTCATATTGTACCTAGCTCACGCAATACACCAGAAATTGCTTCATTATTCATTTCGCTACAATAATTCAAATTCAAATTGCTCTGAGCACTATGGGACTTAACATCTATGGTCATCAGTCCCCCAGAACTTAGAACTACTTAAACCTAACTAACCTAAGGACATCACACAACACCCAGTCATCACGAGGCAGAGAAAATCCCTGACCCCGCCGGGAATCGAACCCGGGAAATCGCTACAATACACAAACTGACAGCGACTTACCATCATAGTCATGATGGTGATGATGATGATCATCATCATCATCATTAGTGGCAGTTGTCAGACACAAACCAGTGATACCCAAAAGTCTCAAATTTCTGCTAGTTCAGAATTAAGGAGTCCAGAGATCCAATTGTTTACAGACAGTAGAGCCAGGTAAGTTTCTCACACTTGGTTGATTTTTAATGGGACCGCAGAGTGAGGGTGATGAGTGGAGTAGAGGAAGCGTGTTCTGTAGCACGTGTCTTGTCGTCAACGTGGAAAAGTTACTTTCTTTTCGGGGGAGGAGCGTACGTAGCACTCGCGACTACTGAGAACTGATTCATTAGTGTTTCATTGATGCGTTACGTTGTTGGTTAAGAAAACATCTGTAAAAACTAAATATTATTTACCATTCATCATTTTCATAATGAAAGTGTTCAAAGAAAATCGTTTTCCAGTGTATAGTTAGTTAGATGCTGCTGCTACTGATGATGATGATGATAGGGGGGGGGGAGTGTACTGGCTAACGCCTGACTACACTCAGTGTTAATCGTCTCAGAGAAGTAGGGAACCAATGTTATAACACATACCACACGTACATCAAACATTTAAAGAATGATTCATTATTGCAACCGTAGAATTGCCAGTTGTGAATACATCTTTCGTAAACTGAAAATTTTCTGAATTTCATTTAAGATTATATATATATATATTATAATTAACCACTGCTGTGTGTTATATGATGCGGTTCCTAACAACTGCAAAAGTTCTTTATTACTGCATACACAAAAGCATATTAGTTTCTGTTCATTTATCTGTCAAACTATACAATATGCAGTAACTTGTGAAAACTAAATGTAGAGAATGTTCCTTTTAGTCGAAACATTGCAACATCGCAGACCGCCTCTAAGGACCACAAACGACAGTTTCGCAACGCCTGCGTATGCCTAGCAGGAAGGGCATATAATGTAAACATGTCGTCAGCGGTCCCAAAGTTTTCTTTTTTCGTCCCCTGGAGACTTCTAAAACCATATGATGCAATCGCAAGCAATATTTGCCAAGGTTCTCCGCAGATATACGAACGAATTCGCTAGAAAAAAATAGCAAACTATGCAGCAAAAATTATTTCTGCAACAAGGGTCGCAGGCGGAAAACATTCCACATGTGACGAATGAGCAGACAGAAACACACATCAGCTGATTACACTTACGGTCTCTTCATTTTCTTGGCGTCAGGCAGACAGATAAGATTTCGAGCCGTTGTCTACATATGATGCCACGCCATGAAAATATCGTCCGTTCTCTATCGTGCAGCATTCGCTTTGTTACTTACACGGGGAAAGCGGATGGTGAATACGGGTGTAAAGCGAAAACTACCACTCAGAAATATTCATACGCATTAGGATTTATTATATACAGGGTGGTCCATTGATAGTGACTGTTGTGACTTGGCAAGACAGCCAAGCCACTATGAGATAGCCGAAAGGCACGCGTTTAAGCTCACGCAGGCTGGCGTGAGGTCTGGAACAGTTAAAGAAGTTGAGTCTAGTAAAAAAAGTACGTAGCTTCTGGAATACTTAACTTTAATCCATAATTGGTAAACATCGGTCTGACGGTACATGCATCACAAGATAAATACCAAATGATAATGGCGCCTTGCTAGGTCGTAGCAAATGACGTAGCTGAAGGCTATGCTAACTATCGTCTCGGCAAATAAGGAACGTAATTTGTCAGTGAACCAGCGCTAGCAAAGTCGGCTGTACAACTGGGGCGAGTGCTATGACGTCTCTCTAGACCTGCCGTGTGGCGGCGCTCGGTCTGCAATCTCTGATAGTGGCGACACGCGGGTCCGACGTATACTAACGGACCGCGGCCGATTTAAATGCTACCACCCAGCAAGTGTGGTGTCTGGCGGTGACACCACAGTGACCAGGCCAAATATCTCACGAATTAAGCATCAAACGAAAAAACTACAAAGAACGGAACTCGTCTAGCTTGAAGGGGGAAACCAGATGGCGCTATGGTTGGCCCGCTAGATGGTGCTGCCTTAGGTCAAACGGATATCAACTGCGTTTTTTTTAAATAGGAACCCCCATTTTTATTACATATTAGTGTATTACGTAAAGAAATATGAATGTTTTAGTTGGATCACTATTTTCGCTTTGTGGTAGATGGCGCTGTAATAGTCACAAACGTATAAGTACGTGGTATCACGTAACATTCCGCCAGTGCGGACGGTATTTGCTTCATGATACATTACCCGTGTTAAAATGGACCGTTTACCAATTGCGGAAAAGGTCGATAACGTGTTGATGTATGGCTATTGTGATCAACATGCCCAACGGGCATGTGCTATGTACGCTGCTCGATATCCTGGACAAAATCATCCAAGTGTCCGGACGTTATTTAAGGAAACATGAAGTGTTCAGCCACATGTGAAACGTCAACCACGACCTGCAACAAATAGTGATGCCCAAGTAGGCGTTTTAGCTGCTGTCGCAGGCTAATTGGCCCATCAGTAGCAGACGAATTGCGCGAGAATCGGGAATCTCAAAAACGTTGGTGTTGAGGATGCTACATCAACATCGATTGCGGCCGTACCATATTTCTAAGCACCAGGAATTGGATGGCGACGACTTTGAACGTCGTGTACAGTTCTGCCACTGAAGAGAAATTACGGGACGATGACATTTCGTGGGGAAAGTTGATGGATATTTGCTATCGTGATCCACCGACAACGCCTGACAACATGCGTCAGCGCATTGTCAATGCATGTGCGAACATTACGAAAGGCGAACTACTCGCTGTTGACAGGAAAGTCGTTACACATATTGCCAAATGCATTGAGGTTGACGGACATCATTTTGAGCATTTATTGCATTAATGTAATCACGCTGTAACAGCATGCGATCTCAGAAATGGTAAGTTCACAAAGGTACATGTATCACATTGGAACAACCGAAATAAAATGTTCAAACGTACCTACGTTCTGTGTTTTAATTTAAAAAACCTACCTGTTACCAACTGTTCGTCTAAAATTGTGAGCCATATGTTTGTGACTATCACAAAGCGAAAAAAGTGGTCCAACTAAAACATTCATATTTCTTTACGTACTACATGAATATGTAATAAAAATGGGGGTTCCTATTTTCAAAAACACAGTTTATATCCCTTTGACCTATGGCAGCCATAGCGCCATCTGGTTTCCCCCTTCAAGCTGGACAAGTTTCGTTCTTCGTAGTTTTTTCGTTTGACGCTTATTTCGTGGGATATTTGGCCCGGTCACGATCAGTGGACCACCCTGTATATATATATTCCGTCGATGCAGCAGAGCATTTCGTATATCGGTAGTAATGCCAATATTCTCGTTGTTTTTTGTAAGACACCAAACGGAAATAATAGTTACAGTTTTTAATGTCATGTTGAGCTTGTCACAGGATCCTTCCCAAATATGGGCACAATCTTCGCTCGATGATGGGCGGCTTCCAGAGGTGAAATTTACTGTAGAGGATCTGAGAACTAAAATGCGAAGGGCAAAGAAAAACCGTATTGCAAGTACTCGTCGGCCGTTGGCCAGCTGCAAGAGGTTTCTGTGTATTTGGCGGTAGCAGTTGTATTTATTTATAACCCCACGGCAATAGAATACTCGGAGATTGCAACCGTAGCAAGACAGTGGTGCGAGCTTAGATTACGACATGATTTTTAAGCAGAGTTCGAAAAATTATAATCAGTAGGGGAATACTAGGAAGTTTTTTTGTAGTATTCAACCACTGATCACTTTACAGAAAAGAAGCAAACAGTGAACAGACTAAGTTTCATTTTCTTTCCGTACTCAGTTTAATATTTTCATTTAATGTATCTTGAAACTGAGAGAATCAGAATTTTTCAATCTTCGTTCGGTTTCTGTGTCCAGTACAGGAAACAATAGGAATAAGAAAAGCCGAAAATCGGTTATTGCAGAAACTGGTTAATTTGAGCGGTTTCAACAGTCAGGTTAAGCTGGCACTGAAATCTATATTTATATAAAAGAAAGTCGTGTTAGTTACACTATTTATAACTCAAGAACGGCTGGACCGATTTGGCTGAAAATTGGTGGAGAGGTAGCTTAGAACCAGGAGACGGGCATAGGATACTTTTTATCCCGTTCGACCGCAATAAAACGTAGTATAACAGAAACGCATCTGGCATGGAAAAACAAAACGCAGATGAGAGCTAAACGTCTATGGTTAAGTATCAATATATACCATTAATTAAAAATTTAAAGAAGTAATTTGTATTTTCTTTGAATCATCATTAACAATGCCGCGACCAAGACGATCGAGTATTTCTCGACAAAGCCGTAATGCAAGAAGGATACAAAACATTGCGAATGAGAGGACTGAAGAAGAACAACAAATTGCCCGTGAAGAGCGCCGCGTTAGTATGGCTCGGCTCGACTTCTCTATCACAAGAGCAAAGTGAGGCAGCCCGTGAAACGGCTCGGTTGGCAATGCGAAATCGTCGAGGGAACAACAGAGACCAACATGTAGATAATTTTCTAGGCACAAGAAGAGACTTATCACGTGATGATTTGAATCGAGCAGCGTTAAGATACGATTGCAGCACTGATTACTGCTTGCATCCTTGCGATTGCACTGCGCCGATGGACGTCGTTTGCGAGTATTGGGGCGCTTTGAAGTTTTCCTGGGAAACACAGATTGTGCTGCCTCAGTGGGAAAGTGAAATTGCCATTGTTGACTCCGCCACCTGAGCCATTGCATTCATTGCTTTGTGGCGACGTAATTTGTGTAACTTTGTCTCATCGAAAGACGAACTTATCAACAAAGTATTCCCAAATATCATTACTAACCACAGAAGTAATGAACGGTTGAGTGAGCGAGCAATTTTAGCGGCTAAGAATAAAGATGTAGATGAACCAAACTACATAATTCAGAATGAAATCATTGGTAAAATGCATTCATTAAATCTATTCAAAAATGGTTCAAATGGCTCTGAGCACTATGGGACTTAACATCTGAGGTCATCAGTCCCCTAGAACTTAGAACTACTTAAACCTAACTAACCTAAGCACATCACACACATCCATGCCCGAGGCAGGATTGGAACCTGCGACCGTAGCGGTCGCGCCGTTCCAGACTGAAGCGCCTAGAACCGCTCGGCCACACCGGCCGGCTCAAATCTATTGACTGTGTAACAAATGAAGATGAAGCCACCAACTATCCAATTGAATTTTTAAACTCCTTGGATGTGCCTGGCTTACCACCGCACAATTTACGCCAAAAAGTTGGCTCCGTAGTAATAATGTTTCGAAACATAAACCAACCAAAACTGTGCAACGATACGCGTTTGGTGCTAAGTAAATTGATGAACAATGTTATTTACGCAACGATACTCAAGGGAAAATTCGAAGGTGAGGAAGTTCTCTTTCCGAGGATGCCGATGATCCCAAGCGATATGCCGTTTGAGTTTAAAAGACTTCAATTTCCGATCCGCCTTGCATTCGCCACGACCATTAACAAATCACAAGGCCACTCCTTGAAAGTTTGTAGTTTAAATCTGGAATATCCATGTTTTTCACATGGTCAATTATATGTGGCATGCGGCCGGGGTGGCCGAGCGGTTCTAGGCGCTACATCTGGAACCGCGCGACCGCTACGGTCACAGGTTCGAATCCTGCCTCGGGCATGGATGTGTGTGATGTCCTTAGGTTAGTTAGGTTTAAGTAGTTCTAAGTTCTAGGGGACTGATGACCTCAGATGTTAAGTCCCATAGTGCTCAGAGACATTTGTACCATATGTGGCATGTTCACAGGTCGGAAGACCATCTGCGTTGTTTGTTCTTGCGCCTGCTAATAAAACAAAAAATGTCGTGTATCACAAGGTACTTCATTGAAGAGTGGAAGCTATGTACCAAAAAACATAAAGAATAATCATTAAAATACTTAAATTTTTTATTTGTAATTCCTAATAAAAAATTGAACTTAATATCCAAAATTAGATTATTTATTGGCTTTAAGGCAGAACACAGCAAAGGACTTGGAAGAGCAGTTGAACGGAATGGATAGTGTCTTGAAAGGACGATATAAGATGAACATCAACAAAAGCAAAACGAGGATAATGGAATGTAGACGAACTAATTCAGGAGATGCTGAGGGAATTAGATTAGGAAATGAGACACTTAAAGTAGTAAAGGGGTTTTGCTATTTGGGGAGCAAAATAACTGATGGTTCAAATGGCCCTGAGCACTATGCGACTTAACTTCTGAGGTCATCAGTCGCCTAGAACTTAGAACTAATTAAACCTAACTAACCTAAGGACATCACGCACATCCATGCCCGAGGCAGGATTCGAACCTGCGACCGTAGCGGTCGCTCGGTTCCAGACTGTAGCGCCTAGAACCGCACGGCCACTCCGGCCGGCCAAAATAACTGATGATGGTCGAAGTAGAGAGGGTATAAAATGTAGACTCGCAATGGCAAGGAAAGCGTTTCTGAAGAAGAGAAATTTCTTAACATCGAGTATAGATTTAAGTGTCAGGAAATAGTTTCTGAAAGTATTTGTATGGAGTGTAGCCATGTATGGAAGTGAAACATGGACAATAAATAGTTTGGTCAAGAAGAGAATAGAAGCTTTCGAAATGTGGTGCTACAGAAGAATGCTGAAGATTAGATGGGTAGATCACATAACTAATACGGAGGTATTGAATAGGATTGGGGAGAAGTTTGTGGCACAATTTGACAAGAAGAAGGGATCGGTTGGTAGGGCATGTTCTGAGGCATGAAGGGATCACCAATTTAGTATTGGAGGGCAGCGCGGAGACCAAGAGATGAATACACTAAGCAGATTCAGAAGGATGTAGGCTGCAGTAGGTACTGGGAGATGAAGAAGCTTGCACAGGATAGAGTAGCATGGAGAGCTGCATCAAACCAGTCTCAGGACTGAAGACCACAGCAACAACAACAAGGCGGAACAGAGTTCGCCGGGTCAGCTAGTATACTGACATGACCGAAAACCAGTTGTTTCAGCGATAACCACCATCCCCACTCCCTGCTGCGTCGTCAAGGGAAACTGTGACAATGGGCGCCGTGCCGGAAGTCTGTGGTGCTCAAGACGCCGTCGCAGTGTGTCGACATGTGCATTACTGCAAACAAGCAATTTTCTGATTTCAGTTACGTGACGTGGCATGGCAGTCCCCTATCCACCAACACCGAGGCTGCGGCCAGACCGGCATCGATATCGGTGGATTTCGCCGACGACCGACATCGGCCGAAGACGGCCGATCTTTTCAAACCAGTACGCCGCTACGTACGCGGTCACAATGCAGCCGATCTCATCGCTCCCGGCGTACTGACTTCGGACGACAACCGGTGAAATTCAGATCAGTTAGTTTTATACGGTCATATAGACCAACACGACACGGAACACGGACTGCGGGAAATCGCTGCGTTTAGTAAACGGAGAAGTTAGAGGCATTCTGAGGATGATATATTTCGGAATGGTACTGAAAGGTGGCTACACTGAGCCACAGCGCCAGAGATTGCGCCAAAGAGTATTATTCAGCCGCCTCTACTGGCAGTGCTTGGGGAGAACTCGTAGTAGTCAGTGCTTGGGGAGAACTCGTAGTAGAGTGCTTGTTGAGATGTGCTAGTGAAAAGTGCTTGCTGAGATGTCGTAGTGAAGAGTGCTTGTCGAGAGGTCGTGGTGGAGAGTTCTTGTTGAGATGTGGTAGTAGAGAGACGGTGTGGAGATATATTGTAATGATTAGAGTGATTTTGGTCAATATATGAAGGTAAAAAAAAAAAATTTTTTTTCCTATAATGCAGCATTACAGGTTCAGTCAACAAAGCATCTGGCTTGTGTTCTTGTATTAGAGTGTAATTCTGCTTTCCTTACGCAATTATAGTATTTCTATTTTTTAATTACTTCAGTATAAATGATGGTTAAAATTTCTTGTCTTAGTGAAGAAGAACCGTGCCAGATGTGTACGTTGAATCACACTTCCACACACAGAACAGCTACACTTGAGCTTTGTTGGCTTCGTAGGTTTTATAGTTGCTGGGGGCTTAATTAATTAATTGTATTAACGAAAATTTTCATTTCATTCTTTGTTGTTGTTCTATGCAGTCAGATTGCGTACAAAAACTAGTCAGGGCCAACCGATTACGAAACAACGTAATCGGACACACAGCTACTAAAAATATTTGCATTTTATTTAATTAAGCCCCCATGCACGTGGCGACCGCTGCTTCGGATCGTCCCTTGGAATTCTTCTGATTGTAAAAATAGTAGACAGTAGTATTGTTGTAGTAATTTGTAGTTAGTAATTGTAGTCTATTTTGCATGTGTAGATTCTTCTAATGGTATTTTCCAAAATTTAAATTTGTTGTCTTGTCTATGGGTTTGACAATTTAGTGCAATTATTTCTATTGCTCGTTAATCGTGTTTGAGGGAAACATCTCGTGTGAATGGTATTGTTGGAGATGAGGAGTCATTGTGTGTAATTTTCGTACAGTGACGAGTTTTGTATGTTTTGTAAATGATTACGCGATCGATGAAAAAGGCGAAAATGATGAATAGTGAGAATGACGAAATTGTTGACATGGCGAACTCGCCAACACAGGACAACAGTATGATGAATAATGGAGTTGAAAACAATTTAATAAGTCGGGAAGACAGTCCGGAACCATTTCAAAATTTTTCTCAATCAGAAAATTCACAGAATACGAGATTAACGATAGAAGATTCTGGAATAGTATCGAACACAGATAGCTTTACAGCTATGACGAAGGAAGCTGGTTTTGTGGGAAATGTTAGGGGCGAAAGGAATTTCGAACAAGTTAATATGGAGCAGTTGATGAGTGTAATATTAAATTTTCGATCTGAATTTAAAACAGAGATAGGAACAATTAAAACTGAGATGGCAACAATGGGATCACAAATAGGAACAATTAAAACCGAGATGGGAACTTTGGGATCTGAATTAAAAACAGAAATGAAAGCAATGACAACACGGTTATGCTCACAAATAGGATAAATTAAAACAGAGATGGAAACAATGACAACACGGTTAGACTCACGAATAGGGACGTGTTTCAAAAACATGAAAGATGAATCAAAGAAAGAAAGTAGAGAAGAAGTACAACCGATTTTGAATGCTCACAATAATAGTTTAATTTCAATAGAAATTAGACAAGAGGAACAGGACAGAGAACAGGAAGAAGGAGATCGCGGGATAGTACAAAAATTTTCAGAATTAAATTTACAACGTGCACACGATAAGGAAGAAATAATTGAAAGAATCGAGGAATTCGTACCAAATGGCAGAATAAATAACTTAACGCAACAGTGTGAACAGTTAACTACTAAATGTGACAACACCGAAACCCGAGTCGCGACATTTACAGAAGACGTAAATAAACAGAAAGAACAACTGACTTATCGGAAAGAGTTGAGGAGATCTCAGATAAATTGACAAGTGTTAGTTTAGCAGAAGGGTTTGAAGAAAATAATTTGTTTCATTTACGTGATGCAACAAGAGAGCGCCAGGCGCGTGAATTTAACAATAATCGTCATTGTGACTGGGACAGACGCGGTAGGTCTTTGTCGCCACGAGGCGAAAACATTGACTATAAACACTTTTTGACTGTTCGGAAATTTAAGATCTTCCGCAATTCTAAGAATAACATACATCCATGTGCATGGCTAGATCAATTTATGTACGCACTCCCGCCAAATTTGCCACTAAGTCACAAACTAAAAATTATGTGCGGCTATTAAAGTCCTCAGGGGATTCACTACTCTAAGTGAATATGTGCCGTAGCGTGCATAGGGCCCCGAGCTGCACCTGCTCAACATTGCTGGGTGTCACTGATGGACTGTTTTTACTGAAATAATGTGACCTGTTGCTGTGTGCACCTGTTCAACATTGCTGGGTGCCACTGATGGACTGCTTCTACTGAGATGATGTCACTTGTTGATGTCTGCAACTGCTCAGCGTTGTTGGGTGCCACTGATGAACTGCTTCTACTGAATTAATGTGACTTGTTGCTGTGTCTGTACTTGCTCAACATTGCTGAGTGTCACTAATGGCACTACTTCTACTGAAATGATGTCACTTGTTGGTGTATGCACCTGTTCAACATTGCTAGGTGCAACTGATGGACTGATTCTACTGGAATAACGTCACTTGTTGCTGTCTGCACCTACTCAACATTGCTGGGTGCCACTGTTAGAACTGTTTCTACTGAAATGATGTTACTTCTTGGTGTCTGCACCTGTTCAACATTGCTGGGTGCTACTGATGGAACTGCTTCTACTGGAATAACGTCACTTGTTGGTGCCTGCACTTGTTCAACACTACTGGGTGCCACTGTTAGAACTGTTTCTACTGAAATGATGTTACTTCTTGTTGTCTGCACCTACTCAACATTGCTGGGTGCCACTGATGGATTGCTTCTACTGAAATAATGTCACTTGTTGGTGTCTGCACCTGTTCAACAATGCTGAGTGCCACTAATGAACTGCTTCTACTGACATAATGTCACTTGTTGGTGTCTGCACTTGTTCAACATTGCTGGATATCACTAATGGAACCGCTTCTGCTGAGAAATGTGACTTGTTGCTGTTTCAACATTGCTGGGTGCCACAGATGGAACTGTTTCTACTGACATAATGTCACTTGTTGGTGTCTGCACCTACTCAACATTGCTGGGTGCCACTAATGAGCTGCTTCTACTGAAATAATGTCACTTGTTGGTGTCTGCACCTGTTCAACATTGCTAGGTGCCACTAATGGACTGATTCTACTAAAATGATGTCACTTGTTGGTATTTGCACCTGTTGACCATTGCTGGGTGCTACTGCTGGAACTATCAACTACTTGTTTTTTTTGAATCATTCAAAGCATGTTATGTGAACATTTGTATAAACTGATTTTTTGTGTATTGTGTGAACTATTATGTAAAGTCACATGTATGAAAGAAGTTGTATTGCTTACTGTATTTCATATATTAGATTATTGAAAGGTCAGTGCAAAGCCAAAATTTTATCTAATTATGTGATAGTTACGTATTAATATTATCTTTTATTTTTGTCTGTATTTTTGTGGACGAATTTGGTGGTATTTTCACCACCAATGCTGGCAAAAATACCATCAAATTCTGGCCCGTGGAGGAGGGGCATATGAAAGGTGGCTACACTGAGCCACAGCGCCAGAGATTGCGCCAAAGAGTATTATTCAGCCGCCTCCACTGGCAGTGCTTGGGGAGAACTCGTAGTAGTCAGTGCTTGTTGAGATGTGCTAGTGAAAGAGATGTGCTAGTGAAAAGTGCTTGTTGAGATGTGCTAGTGAAGAGTGCTTGGCGAGAGGTCGTGGTGGAGAGTTCTTGTTGAGATGTGGTAGTAGCGAGTCGGTATGGAGATATATTGTAATGATTAGAGTGCTTTTCGTCAATATATGAAGGTAAAAGAAAAAAAAATTTCTTTTCTTTTTATTATCTCAATGTCTTAAATAATGCGTCATTACAGCTTCAGTCAACAAAGCATCTGGCGTGTGTTCTTGTATTAGAGTGTAATTCTGGTTTGCTTGCGCAATTATAATTTTTTTTATCACGTCAGTATAAGTGGTATTTGAAATTTCTTGTCTTATTGGAGAAGAACCGTGCCAAATGTGTACGTTGAGTCATACCTCCACACACAGAACAGTTACACTTGTGTTATGGTTTCGTAGGTTTTATAGTTGCTGGGGACTTAATTAATTAATTGTGTTAACAAAAATTTTCATTTGATTCTTTGTTGTTGTTCTATGCAGTCAGATTGCGTAATAATACTAGTCAGGGCCAACCGTTTACGAGACACAGCGTAATCGGACAAACTGCTACGAACGAAAAATAAAAAATTGTTTTCAATAATATTTAATTAAGCCCCCATGCAGTACCTTTATTGGAAACCTAAAGGGGCAAAATCTTTATCGAACATTTTAGGCGTAAATCATAAAAGAATGCTCAAGTGAGAAGGATGGCGTATCTTATCGTTAAAGTTACTGCAGTGAATCTATTTTGGGTTGTAGTAGGTGGACATTACCCGCATATAAATTATTACCGCTTACTGGTGATTTAAGACAGTAGGGTGGCGTCTCTGTTACACGAAACAGTTTGCAACTGTGCCTTCTGTGTTTCCATTTCTCAGTGCTTTAGGTGTTAAGAGTATCTTATTATAAACTTGGTCTGTCTTTCTCACGAATGCTACATGACAGTCATTGAAGGGTAATAGATTTATGCCTGGACGGCTTCAAATAAATTCTGCAAAACATTTTGTAATCTTGCTTTCCAAGAACACTACGAATCATCTCCAGCGTGTAAAACAACGTTTCTCCCTTGAACCCATATATTCGTAAAACTTGTCTGGCAATTCCAATAACTCACGTCAGAATATGTCACAGGAAATTGTTATTGGCTGGCCACTTACATAAAATATGGGCGAGCTTGTCACACAGTGAGCGAATTAAAATCCTCTCCCTAAAATCTTTGTAAAAACATTTGACAGGGCACAGAACTTTAAAACTTTAACCACATTCGTCCGAGTGTTGCCTAAAAGAGATGGCAGGTCCGCTGGCAAGTCAGCCGCGACCCGCTGGTCAGAAAATAAAACGCAATCCAATAAAACGTGGCGCAGTGACCTGGACGCCGCAAGCACCACAAATTGGAGGGTCCTCTCGCCGGAGCAGGAAGCCGTGCGTCATAGGGCTGTGGCCTATTCGAAGCCGAGTGAGGAGAACCTCGTCCCGTCGATGGGGCTGAAAGGAAGTACACCACACACGCGTTGTGGGCTTGACTATACGGAGCTTATTGTCAGTCACTTCTAGCCACTCATCCTCCCACCGACGCGTGACCCGTGAGCTCAACAGCGAGGTGAATGCGTGCAAGGGGATAGCACACTGAGATACTTGTGGATCGAGACACGCCTCCTTGGCTGCGAGATTTGCCCTTTCATTCCCAGCAATGCCAACATGCCCCGGAACCCAGCAGAAAGCTACAACCTTCCCCAGTCGCTGTAGTCGGAGGAGGGCATCCTGGATGGTCTGGACAATTTTGTCTGCCGGATACAAACGTTGCGATGAGTGAAGGGCACTGAGTGAATCGGAACAGACAAGAAATTTAGGAGAGGAAGAATGTCTCGTGTGCTCCAGTGCCCGCAAGATCGCAAACAATTCTGCATCAAAGACAGTAAAAGTCTGAGGCAGTCGGACCTTGAGGACACGATATGGAAAAACAACTGAGCAACCAACAGAATCCCCTTGTTTCGACCCATCCGTAAAAACAGCTACATAGTCGTGGTGCTCAGATAAAATGTCAGAAAATGCTGCATTAAAAACGGTGGCAGGATTGCAATCTCTCTTGTACTGCAATAAATCTAAAATCACTCCGGGCCTCTTCAGTAACCAGGGTGACAGGCGGTTAAAACCTTGGATTTGGGGTTGTACAGACTCCACACCGAGGGACTCTAGTACACGTTGCACACGGATCCCAAACGGCAACGTAGCCCGGGGACGGCGGGAAAAAAGGCGGTCCAGAGGTGGATGGGCAACAAGACGTTGAGCAGGCGAGCTAGGAGCTGCAAGAAACTTACAAGCCTGGCGCACCAGCAGGAGCTGCCGCCGGATGGTAAGTGGCTGTTCCCCCGGCCTCAGCACAGAGGCTGGGTACGGGACTGGTCGGATAAGCACCCGTGGCCAGTCGGATCCCAGCAAGGTGGACACCGTCAAGGATCCGCAAATAAGATGGCCTCGCTGACCCATAAACTGTGCACCCATAGTCCAGCCGTGAACGCACAAAAGCTCCATAAAACTGTAGGAGACGCGCCCTGTCCGCGCCCCAATAGCAAAAGCCGCATTTTAGCATTCGTCTCCAACCACAGAGGCGTTGTCGTATTCATATCACCCTTTAAGGTTAAAACCTAATCTACCCTATACGTAAAGTAGATTCTAACTTCACCTAGCTTCCTTCATCCCGCCAAAAATTGATGGAGGAGATCGGACGCATTGTGACAGCGCTGTCGGCCGATCTCTGACGACAGCGTCTGAGGATTGCCGTCAGTGCCACAGGGGGCATACTGTGTCGTCGTGTGGTATCTCCCATGCGGCAGTATCGTGGTGCCATATTTCAACAGGACAATCCCCATAAACGTGTGGCACGTCAGTCTGTGAACTCTATGTTGTTGAACTACTTCAGTGGCCAGCAACATCTCCAGACCAGTCCCTGACAGAACAGCTTGGATGCCAATTGCGCCTCGCACTATTCAAGATCGAGGAGCAGTTAGAAGAGTTCTGGATCAGCGTGTCTCGAGACAGGATACGACGACTATGTTGACACCCTCCCCAACCGAACCAGTGCACGGATCCAAACCAGATGCGGCGCAACATCGTATTGATTAGAGGCCTCGTACCGCCAAGTTCTTTGTAAATTTGATTACACTCTGTAATCACTGAATTAACACATCATATCTTCCTAAACCACAAAGTTCCGTTTCATTTGCTCCTCCCTTCTGGATGCTTCACTTATTTTGTCAGCCAGTGTGTGTACAATACAAGACCTTGATAAATTTGGAAGTGTGCTTTTAGTCTGTTGAATGTATACTAGGAAACTGCACAAATAGAACTCGTGATGTGGAGAATTATTATGTGCCATTAGTACTTCAGTTTCCCTAAGGAGGAACAAAGATTAAAAGTATTTTACCAGGATATAAATACGAGGCAGTACCCAAAAAAGCTGCACTTATTTTTGAAAGCAATATATTTTCAAATTGTTTACAAAACAACCTTAAGTCCTTTAAAATACTCTCCGTTACAGTTACTACATTTGTCCTTTCATGCCCCTTTCCATCTGTGGAAATAAGAAGTCGCAGGGAGCCAGGTCAAGCGAGTAAGGTGCATGGGACAGCAGAACCGTGCCATTTTTAGGCAAAAACTGTCTAACAGAGATGGCTGTGTGCAGGTGCGTTGTCGTGGTGGAAGAACCATTCTCCT
The DNA here is from genome assembly GCF_021461395.2 of Schistocerca americana. Taxonomy (NCBI): domain Eukaryota; kingdom Metazoa; phylum Arthropoda; class Insecta; order Orthoptera; family Acrididae; genus Schistocerca; species Schistocerca americana. The sequence goes on along the minus strand of NC_060128.1, from coordinate 64,846,399 downwards.
ATCTGACACAAATCGGGTCTTTTGTGACGAACCCTGACACGCAACCGTCTTAAAACTTCCAAATAAAAGGTCTGATGGACAGTTTGACCTGCGGGAACAATCTGAGTGAACCACATCCTTGGTATCAAAACACAAAAAAAAACAGCAGTGTTTTGGTATTTGATTTTGGACACGACGACGTATTCTATTGGCTTGACTGTTGCTTTATTTCTGGGTCTCATCACCAGTAATGATGTGTGATAGAAAATCTGGATCAGTTTCAAGCTGTTGTCCCGAAGCACGGCACGTTTCACCTCTATGTTCCTTTTGATTGTCAATCAAAACCCGAGGACAAAACTTGGCAGCAACCCTTTCTACTGCCATATCTTCCGTTGAAATTCCCTGAACGGAGCTCCAAGATAACCCACTAATCTCTGACAGTTGATCAATTGACTGTCGACAGTCCGTGAACACAAGCTCGCGAATTTTTTCAATATTTTCGTCGATTCGGGCAGTTAACGGACGTCCAGAACGAGATTTGTCATCGATCGACATGTCGCCATTTTGAAATCGAGCAAACCACTCATACACTCGATTTTTTTTCCCGTGGCGTCATCTTGCCAAACTGTTTTCAACATTGCCGGCCGCTGTGGCCGAGCGGTTCTGGGCGCTGCAGTCTGGAAACGGGCGACCGCTGCGGTCGCAGGTTCGAATCCTGCCTCGGGCATGGATATGTGTGATGTCCTTAGGTTAGTTATGCATAAGTAGTTCTAAGTACTAGGGGACTGATGACCTCACATGTTAAGTCCCATATGCTCAGAGCCATTTGTTTTCAACATTAAAACACTTTCAGCAACATTTGTATTGAGTAGAAAACAAAATTTCACGCCTGCACATTGTTCACTTAAACTTGCCATCATAAGAAACGAAACAAGAACAAAACAGTGCAAGTAAAAACAATCACTGCAGATTAACGGAATAAGCCAGGTCGACGACACAGCCGGCACTCAACTGACAATGAGTTAGTTGCGTATACCCGCCTAGCGGCAGAAATGCGTACTACACAAGCTCCCTCCACGGCAATGTTATTGTGGATCCCTCCCTACAGTATTTCGCTCCTAAAAAGGTTTGAAAGTGGCATAAACAGCTTCCGTGCTGAGTGTCACTGGTCAGTATTTGAAGTTTTTCGAAATACCTTTACATTAGCAAAGTAGGAAGCCATTTCACAACGTTGCGATTGTCAAAACAGTGTGTGTACAATGCGACACAATCCAGTACAAAACCTAAAAACTGCGGTGGCAATTCCTTATCTCCTCAAATTAAAATTAGTGAAATTGGAGTTGGTATACACTTTTCGAAGTTAAATTCGTTTCCCACGGCGTGACCGCTGCCTGCGACTGTCCAGGACACCACATTGCGACAGGGCAGCCTTTTCGCGCATGTGCAGTTTGAGTCCTAGTCGTGTTGGCTGCAAGATGTCTATTGAAAGAAAACTGGATGGACTGTCAATAAGACATAGATAATGATTTAAAGAATCTTTAGTGCAAGCACGTTTTCTTTCAGGGTTGTCACATTCGGAAAACTGCCATTTGGTCGAAAATTACTTTGCTTGTTCCGAAGTTCCTTTGTTCGAAGGTACTGCTAAAGAAACCGGGGATCGATTGTAGAAAAATGCGGACAGAACTTCCTTCACAATTCTGCTGGCGTACCCTCTAGCGATTCGCAAGGGGAATGAAAAAACATCCGGAACTCATATCGGAGAAATAGAAAGAACAGCTACGAAAACCGAGGTTTTAAATTTCCTTGCACAGAGGTTGCTTGCTGCACTTTCGCCTTTAAAACGACTGGGTGGTCTCCTGTCGAAGTATCGGCTGTTTTCGACGACGTCATCCACCTGCATTGCCGTAAGTCATTTGACTTTTTTTTTTGTGTGTGTATACCTGGGCCCGCAGCATGAAACAGGCCGTAACATGACATTTTAAACTGAATCTTCCAAGTTAGCTGGTAATATAGTCTTATTGTATTTCGTACAATAATTCTACTTAGGCAGTCTTACCATTATCAAGTGCACCTGTGACTATTACAAAACGGTTTAAATAGCTCTGAGCATTAAGGGAGTTCACTTCTGAGGTCATCAGTCCCCTAGAACTTACAACTACATAAACCAACCTAAGGACATCACACACATCCATGCCCGAGGCAGGAATCGAACCTGCGACCGTAGCGGTCACGCGGTTCCAGACTGGAGCGCCTAGAACCGCTCGGCCACTCCGGCCGGCTGTGAATATTACAGTTGGTAAATTCCATTTACTTTCGCGATGGTTAATTGTCGTGTATACTTACGTCTAGCTGGGGAGACGTACATGTTGTATCATTCACGAACCCTTTCGTCAGGTGTCGCTGTTTTTGTGATGGTAAAAAATAGCCATTCAGCAATTTCACAGCTGTTGACAATTCTCAGAGATGCTACCGTTTAGAGGAAGTCTGCCATACTGTCAGATAATTTAATTCTTTGTGGAATCTGTGGTAGTTTATTTTTTATTCGTTGTGAGGTTCCAGAATGTCGGTGAAATTTTGTACCCTGTTCGGTTAATACGTCGTGTGGGTAATTTTTCATGTGTGTATAAATTTCCAATTCCTCCACTACATTCATGGCACATTCTTTTGCTATTGTGTGTGTGTGTGTGTGTGTGTGTGTGTGTGTGTGTGTGTGTGTGTGTGTGTAAGAGAGAGAAAGAGAGAGAGAGAGAGAGAGAGAGAGAGAGAGAAATCTTGTTACCTGAAAGTTTATTGAGTGACAGTGTTTCCCTTGTGCATATCTGCGACTCAGCATCTCCCCTATACGGTGAGCCGCAACTGTCCTTTGATTAATATAAAATATTTATGTTTGGTTTTTTTAATGCATGAAGAGACTCGATCGACTGTTATCACGATGTCTAGTACGTACTTCAAGTTTTTGTCCATTGTAAAATTTGTTAAAATTGTCACATGTAATTCTGTTATGCGTGGATTAGCGTATTCTGGTATTTTGGTTCTTACAGAGTGGATTTTCGTGTTTAGGCTATCAATAGTTCTGAATGCTAGCTTTATGGGTGTATATTTTGGTATATTGTTCATCTTGTTTGACAGTTTCCCCATGTAGACTGCTGGTATGTATGTGATTTTCTGTTTTGCTGGGGTTTATCAGTGTTATATTACTGTATATCGGTTGGTTCGTGGGTTATGTTTTTTTTTTCTTTATGTAATTTTCGTACTATGTTTGGCTTGAAATTGTTTTGTAGACTGTGTGCTGGAGTACAGTTATTTCTTTATCCATTGCTGGTTGTTGTAGTGAAATATTTACAATCCTATTAATCGCTGACTGGAAATAGGCAATTTCCTGAAATTTCGCATGACAAAGATTTGCAACTGATTATAGTGTGTCAATGACTGACATGTGGTACAACCGTCTGTCATGCACTCCATGGTGGTCTTACGGAATATGTATGTAATATATACGCCGTCGACTAAATGTTTCAGTCAGACGCAACGTCATATAAGTATCGGCGCGCGCGCGCGCGCACGCACGCACACACACACACACACACACACACACACACACACACAGGATGGTGATTTGTAACAATCGGTACTTTAGCAATAGCGTGCGCTGATTTTTATACCAGCTGAGGGCAGTGCAACATCATATTCCTTGCTATATATTGTTGTGACACCAACGAGAGTAATGTGGACGTTCCCCTCTTGGCAATGAGAAGAAACCATATTCTGATGAGAGTTTACACATGATTCTGATGGTGAAGAGACAAGTATATCTTACCAGGGCGATGCCCTCGGAGGTACCTTTATAATGAAAGAGTGACTACAGTTTCTAAAACAAACGATACGCCCTAAAATCTGTGATATTTTGCTCGGCGACCGTATCCTAAATATTTCGATAGTCGACAGGAATTCGAACTGACGTAAATTAATCGTTTGCCTTTACGGAACACAGTGTTATATTTTTACGGCCTAAGCACAGTTCAAAACAGGTGCGTCATAAGAACATTTTTCCCACCCATGTTACTTATCATTTGGCGCCCCCACTCTGTTTTTCCTCTCGTACAGTTCCCGCAACCAATTATTGTGATAAAGCACTGTGTGTACAGATCTTACTCTTGCGCGCCCCTCTCACCTTGGCGCTCCCAGCGGCGGGCCGGTTGCTTGGGGCATTGAACCGGCGCCGTAATCACCTTTGTTGGTTGCTTATAAATTTCGTATCACGAAAAATTTCGAAAGACAAAAACACGTTTTGGGTGAAAATTAAAATACTAGTTTCTTTTAACCTGACCTTTCATCGGCAGTTTTGTTCGTGTAGCCCTGTGTATTTAAGATAAACAACTATGTGAGACCCACTGAAGATAAAACGACTGCGCCGTAACGTGTTAAGGACATAACAAATATTTAAAGACTTTTTTTATTGCAGAATCATCTGCGAATGTAATTTCCTATGTCTTTGTCACAATATTTTTAATTACTTCCATTCCATGCGTTTCGGCCAACCAACTATCTTCGGATGTTTTACAAAAAAAAAAATAGCATTAACCTTTAAGTAACATTTATTAAACGAAAAAAAGGAGAAAAAAACTTAAGCTAGAGAGGACCGGAACAATCCTCGTTGCCTTTTCGTCTCAATAATTGTACATATCATCATCATCATCATCATCATAATGTTACAGCGCAGCCCCCACCGTCTCCGTGATGACAAAAAAATGGTTCAAATGGCTCTGAGCACTATGGGACTTAACTTCTGAGGTCATCAGTCCCCTAGAACTTAGAACTACTTAAACCTAATTAACCTACGGACATCACACACATCTATGCCCGAGGCAGTATTGGAACCTGCGACCGTAGCGGTCGCGCGGCTCCAGACTGAAGCGCCTAGAACCGCTCGGCCACCCCGGCCTGCTCCGTGATGACAGATTGGCTTGTAGCGTAGCGTCAGGTCTATGTTAGGTTGTAAGGTGATAATTCAGTTTGAGAGTTGAAGCCAACGAATGTGAAAGTCAAATTAAGATTGTTGTGGTAACAGAGTGACCCGCAGCGCAACCTAACGTTTACTTTCGTCCCATATTTAACGCAACTTTTGTAGTAAAGACTAAAACTGCAAAGTAAAATCAGGAAATCTGTTTTAGATTATGGAAAAAATCTGGTGAGTATTTTGGTCCATATTATGTACATAATTTTACATTGTAAATACAGAACGAAAGGTGGAAGGGGGTCCAAAAAGTGGCTCTAAGCACTATCGAACTTAACATCTGAGGTCATGAGTCCCCTAGACTTAGAACTAATTAAACCTAACTAACCTAAGGACATCATACACAGCCATGCCCGAGGCAGGATTCGATCCTGCGACCGTAGCAGCAGCGCGGTTCCGGACTGAAGCAAGGGGGTCCACTACTTAACTTTAATCCAGAGCTCTTCGAAGACTTCATGTCTAAGATTGTTACTCTACGTATATATTTTAACCGGCAAGCACGGAATCTGTACAATGAAATGATTACCTACATTACTATTAATCAAAACTGTTTTAGTAGGCTCATCGTCGAGACCAACCAAGTGAGTAACGCTGCGTATTCCGTTTACGAAGACAAGCAGGTCAGAGCGGAAGCTGATGTAAGCTGGCCGACGCGACGGCATGGCGACGAAAGCATGGCGCAGCGCTCCATAGAGCTTTAACTCACCTCGTGCGGTCTTCTTCCTCCTGCTGCTGCTGCTGCGGTTGCTGTCGCTTTTCGGGCGTGAAGCCGTTGGCCGCGGCGCTGCCAGCGAATCCCGCCATAGAGCCCACGACCCTGGTCGCAGCCATCGCGATTCGGACGCGCTTCCACACACGACACAACACGGGACGAGACGCTAACACCCTCGGCTGCCTACCTGCGGCACGGAGCAGACAACACTGCGCCGATTGAGCACGCCAGGTCCGCGTCTAAAAACTGCACGCGGGACTCTTCCCGAGCTTCCCCCACCACCGGCCCTTGGCGAGCCCCCTGCCCCCACCACCAAACCGCCCGCTACGTCAGCAGCTCTAGCAGCTGGGCCGGCGTTCCACGAGAACGCCAACGGTCGCCCCACAAAGGAATGCCTCACAATCACGAGAGCTGCGGTACAGGCGTGCATAGGGTTACCCCAAGTCCGCAATTTCGGCATCTGACGTAGCATTCGCGCACTCCTGCTAGTCTCCGCGCTTCTTATTTTTGGTAATTCTTTAGATTTTTGTTTTTCTCGGATATCAGTTTATATTCGTGTAGGTATGGTGTCCGTTCTATAGGGTCGGACATGCATGTCCGAAAGAACAGACGCGATAGGTATGTGCGCCTGACGACATACCGATCTTTCAGTGCAGATTACAGCTGGAGACATCGTCAGCTGTAAAATACACTACTGGCCATTAAAATTGCTACACCAAGAAGAAATGCAGGTGATAAGCGGGTATTCATTGGACAAATATATTATACTAGAACTGACATGTGATTACATTTTCACGCAAATTCGGTGCATAGATCCTGAGAAATCAGTACCCAGAGCAACCAACTCTGGCCGTAATAACGCCCTTGATACGCCTGGGCATTTAGTCAGACAGAGCTCGGATGGCGTGTACAGGTACAGCTGACCATGCAGCTTCAACACGATACCACAGTTCATCGAGAGTAGTGACTGGCGTATTGTGACGAGCCACCATTGACCAGACGTTTTCAGTTGGTGAGGGATCTGGAGAATGTGCTGGCCAGGGCAGCAGTCGAACATTTTCTGTGTCCAGAAAGGCCCGTACAGGACCTGCAACGTGCTGAAATGTAGGGTTTCGCACGGATCGGATGAAGGCCAGAGCCACGTGTCGTAACACATCTGAAATGTAACGTCCCCTGTTCAAAGTACCGTCAGTGCGAACAAGAGGTGACCGAGACGTGTAAACCAATTTCACCCCATAGCATCACGCCGGGTGATACGCCACACGCTTCCAATGTGCGTTCACCGCGATTTCGCCAAACACGGATGCGACCATCGTGATGCTGTAAAAGCAACCTCGATTCATCCGAAAAATGACGTTTGCCATTCGTGCACCCAGGTTCGTCGTCGAGTACACCATCGCAGGCGCTCCTGTCTGTGATGCAGCGTCGAGGGTAACCGCAGCCACGGCCTCCGAGCTGATAGTCCGTGCTGCTGCAAACGTCGTCGAACTGTTCGTGCAGATGATTGCTGTCTCGCAAACGCCCCCATCTGTTGACTCAGGGATCGAGGCGTGGCTGCACGATCCGTTACAGCCATGCGGAAAAGACGCCTGTCATCTCGACTGCTAGTGATACGAGGCCGTCGGGATCCAGCACGACATTCCGTATTACCCTCCTGAACCCACCGATTCCATATTCTGCTAATAGTCACTGGATCTCGACCAACGCGAGCAGCAATGTCGCGATACGATAAACCGCTATCGCGATAGGTTACAATCCGACCTTTATCAAAGTCGGAAACGTGATGGCACGCATTTCTCCTCCTTACACGAGGCATCACAACAACGTTTCACCAGGCAACGCCGGTCAACTGCTGTTTGTGTATGAGAAATTGGTTGGAAACTTTCCTCGTGTCAGCACGTTGTAGGTGTCCCCACCGGCGCCAACCTTGTGTGAATGCTCTGAAAAGCTAATCATTTGCGTATCACAGTATCTTCTTCCTGTCGGTTAAATTTTGTGTCTGTAGCACGTCGTCTTCGTGGTGTAGCAATTTTAATGGCCACTAGTGTATCTAGACTGTACTATCCAGAACGATCGTAAGTGGAATGACCACATAAAACAGATAGTGGGAAAAGGAGATCCCAGACTCAGATTCATCGGAAGAAAAGGAAATGTAACTCGTCCACGAAAGAAGTGGCTTATAAGGCGCTTAGTCGCCCGATTCTTGAGTGCTATTCATCTATCTGGGTCCTCAATCAGGTAGGACTGATAGAGGAGACAGAGAATATCCGACGAATAGCGGCGCGTTTCGTCACGGGATCGTTTAGCTGGCGAGAGAGCGTTACGGAGATGCTAAACAAACTCCACTGGCAGACATTACAAGAGAGGCGTTGTGCATCACGGAGAGAGCTACTATTGATATTTCGGGACAGCACTTTTCAGAAGGAGTCGCACAACTTACTACTTCTCCCCACACACATCTCACGTATCGACCACGAAGAGAGAATTCGAGAGATTAGAGAAAGTACAGAGGCTTCTCGACAATCATTCTTCCCACGCACTATTCGCGAGTGGAAAGGGGTTGGAGGGATGATATAGTGGTACTGAAAGTACCCTCCGCCACACACCTGTTGGCTTGCGGAGTATGCTGCACATATATATGTGATGTAGCTCTACAATAGGGCAAGTCCGGGAAAGATGGACCACTCTGTTTCTTGAGCATAAAGTTTGTATGCTTTTTTAACGTTTTCTGACATCTGGAAGCATGTTCGTGTAGCGTGTCATCTAAAACTAAGTACAATATATTACTGCCACTAAAAATACGAGAGATATGATAATATGCATGAGTGGTCCCACCTGGCCGAAAGTCTCTGCGACTCAGCATCACCGCTATATGGTGAATGGCAACTTTTCACAATATTATTAGATTCCATCCTGGATTTTCCATTCTTCAGATAAATTACGATTTCTGTTTGGAATATGTTGTAATAAGGACAGAATAACACTATTAAAGAATTCAAATGGCTGTAAGCACTATGGGACTTAACATCTGAGGTCATCAGTCCGCTAGACTTAGAACTACTTGAATCTAACTAACCTAAGGACACCACACACATCCATGAGCGAGGCAGGATTCGAACCTGCGACCGTAGCAGCAGTCCGCTTACGGACTGAAGCGCCTAGAACCGCTCGACCACAGCGGCCGGCATTGAAGGGTTCAGCTGAGAACAGTTTTATCAGTTTATTATAAAGCTTCACTGAACATCAGCTTTTCTAACAAACTGTTGGTTTTGTTCAAACCTTTTGTAGGCCGTCGCTTAGAAGTAGTCTGTTTCGAAGTGGTCATCTTGGAAGTTTTAGCTTTCGTAGGTGTGGAGTAGTAGTTCAGTTTTGTTATTTGGGAAGCAAAATAACTGATGATGGTCGAATTAGAGAGGATATAAAATGGAGACTGGTGATGGCAAGGAAAGCGTTTCTGAAGAAGAGAAATTTGTTAACATCGAGTATACAAGTAAGCGTCAGAAAGTCGTTTCTGGAAATATTTGTATGGAGTGTAGTCATGTATGGATGTGAAACATGGACGATAAATAGTTTGGAAAAGAAGAGAATAGAAGCTTTCGAAATATGGTGCTACAAAGAATGCTGAAGATTAGATGGATAGAGCACATAACTAATGAGGAGGTACTGAATAGAATTGGGGAGAATTTGTGGTATATTTGACTAGAAGAAGGGATCGGTTGGTAGGACATGTTCTGAGGCATCATGGGACCACCAAATTAGAATTGGAGGGCAGCTTGCAGGGTAAAAATCGTAAAGGAGACCAAGAGATGAATACACTAAGCAAATTCAGAAGGATGTAGGTTGCAGTACGCACTGGGAGATAAAGAAACTTGCACAGGGTAGAGTAGCATGTAGAGCTGCATCAAACCAGTCTCTGGACTGAAGAACGCAAAGGCAGCAACAAACAACAACAGGTGTGGGGTCCGAAGCTGTGCCAGTGAAGGAATATGATTTGCGCAGATGACTCTGCTCTTTTCATGTCCTTGGATTCATGAGGTCTTTTGATGGGTTTTGAAGTGTCTCGTTGGCCTTTGTGTGAGATTATGTTCTTCAGTTGTTGGCATATGCGCATATTTCGACATGATCTGGAAGTACGGCAGTATTCAGCGGTATTATTCAACTTGACTTGAAGGCACATGTACCATTTAAAACGTTGGCTGACGTACCTCACGCTGAGATGAGCAGTTCTAGAAACTGCAGAGGGCTAATTTTCCTCGCTGGATTATTTTTCATAAAAGTACTGCAGACGTCGTAAAAATAGCTTTAGAGTTTATCTGAAAACGCGCGGCGCATGGGCTGCAGCCAGGGGGATGTATGTGGTGGTAGATTCATTACAATAACGCCTTGTTCCTCACCCAACTCTTAGTATTTCCAAACAGCTTTTGTGAGACGTTTGTCCATCAAGTACAAGCAATACTTTACCAGCTGCTTTCATATGCATGAAATGCGTTTCGAACTAATACACATTATGAAAAAACACGTGTTAATCAAACCTTTTTCAAAATGTAAATTAAACTTAAAGTATCACCTCAGCTATATTTACGAGTAATTGTGGTGCATCTCTCCCAAGTGACACGGTCCATCTTAGCGAACTCGGTGGTCATTTTACGTTAGTTTCATGTCTACACATTTGTCACTCTTGCAGTGTAAAAAGCTGCATCAAACTGTGCAAAATAACCCTTACGATTTAAATTAACTAACAATGAAAAATTTCCCCTTTCCAGAACTAACACGAAAATAACAGCAACACTTTTGCACGACATTCGTTCACAAAAGTGTTTGCTCACAAGTAGCGAGAGCTGGTCACTAGCGACGCATTTGCGGAACGCGCCTCTGGTCCGTTCCACCCAGTGGTCCAACTCCCCCCGGGCTTACCCTGTTGTTCGACCTCTCACGGGAACACAGTACGGCTGCGAGCGAAGAGGAGTAATGGACAGGGGACACTACTCTATAGTAAGCGGTAAGTGGAGATGCGTGTGACAAGCGGATAAGGTGACTCCTCACCTAAACGCACGACTTTAATTAGCGTGTGTCGTTAACGCGATTATACAGGGTGAAAAGTATTTAAACCGACAAACTTTGGGAGGTTGTAGAGGACATCAAAACAAATATTTTTCCCTAATGTCATTTTTTCCTATGAGGGTTATTTAAATCGGTGGAGGCCGTATTAAGCTCTTCAGTTGTTAAGAGGCCGTATTACGATCTACAGTTGTTAAAGGGCGTATTACGATCTTCAGTTGTAGGAAACTGCTGTCTACCAGTGTAGTAGTGCATTGTCTCTGTTTACTAGTAGAGCGATACACCTGGAGTGAGTACACTGATATGGTTGGTGCGTACTACGTAGCGCACCACAGCGGACGAGCTGCACAGCGGGCTTACCAACAGCAATATCCTAATCGCCGTATCCCGCATCATACGACCTTTGCTGCTGTGTACCAACGTCTGCGTGAGACCGTATCATTTAGCACAGTACCTGGACAGGGACGCCGTCGCATGGTAAGAACGCTGCAATTTGAGGAAGCTGTCTTGCAGCATGTGGAGCGGGATCCTTCAATCAGCACTCGTGCAATTGCACGTAAAATTGGGACGAATCAGACGAATGTAAGAACAGTCCTTCGAGAGCAATTGTTACGTCCATTTCACTTACAGCGTGTCCACAACCTGAAACCAGTTGATTATCCATCCAGAGCATAGTTTTCGCAGTAGTACCTGGAACAGTGTGAAATGCATCCTACATTTCCATCCTCTGTGTTGTTTACCGATGAAGCAACGTTCGGGCGTGATGGAATTTTCAACATGCACAACTCGCATGTTTGGAGTGAGGATAACCCACATGCCACAGTTACTAGCGCTCATCAAGTGCGATTCTTCGTTAATGTGTGGGACGGTGTTGTTGGGGACTGTTTAACTGGGCCGTATTTGCTACCTAGGCCATTAAATGGCAGGCACTATTACAATTTTCTCGCTAGAGCATTGCCAGAATTGCTGGAAAACGTCCCGCTCCCTACAAGACAACGCATGTGGTTCCAACATGACGGGGCGCCGGCACATTTCAGTCGTCGTATGCGTCGATTCCTGGACCGAAGGTTCCCAGACACGTGGGTTGGTAGAGGTGGTCCTGTACCATGGCCTGCTCGATCCACACTTTTTTGTATGGGGAACAATTCAGGACACTCCTGATGTTTTTGCCAGTGTCAGACATAACATGATCCGACAGTGTAACCTTTGGTTACGTGCCAGTGGAGACATTTTTGAAAATCTACTGTAATTGAAATTTGGTTGTGTTAATGTGTTGTCTCTTGGTCATTAAAAATGGAAAAGTGTTTGTTGGTTTAGTTAATTTGCTTCCAGAGAAATCTTCCTCTACCAGTTTAAATACTCCTCATAGGAAAAAATGACTTGGGGAAAAATATTTGTTTTGATGTCCCCTACAACCTTCCAGAGTTTGTCGGTTTCAATACTTTTCACCCTGTATTGTTAACAGGCAGGAACCACCTACATCTGTAAGCTCCGTCGTCTGATGTTACTGATTCACGATATTTATTTTTGCTAATTCTCGTTACTGTGGTTTCGTCAAACTGGGCATTGTCACCGGGTCTGCTGGGTGTAATGGTGACGAAGTTGCACGGCGCGAATTGTGATTTAGTCGTACTGATACACATTACAGCACTTAGTAACAGTTTGCTCAACTGCTGCAAGGTCTCTTGGACCCTGACATTTACATCGGAATTTCCAACGGCCGAGCCAGGCTCCTGACACGTACCTGCCCAAGGTAATATTTATATACTCTTCAGGTACCGCTAATAGTCTTAACGTTTTCTCATATTCTCCTTGCCAGGACCGCACCTCCTCCCCGTAGAGGATTGTCCAGAAAATATTGCCTCGTCGCTATTGGACAGCATTTGGTACCTCATATTCTAGGAGCAGCCATTCACTTTTCAGTCCTGTACCCACAGGGATCACAAGAGGCCTGCAACACCGATGATGCACATACAGGAGTCTTGTACAGTACAGCTACTCATTTATCGCGCCAAATGCTGTTAGTTTCCTCGAGTTACTGCTGTTTACGTAATTTTTCGCTAATTAGTGAAGACTACTCGGCACGATTCGGTGGAGCTGACAAGAGTCGCAAACAGAAACGAAGAAAGCAGAATAAAAAGTAATGACCGTTACAGCCTTAACGCATCGGCTTCGAGAAATAGGTGAGGTTGTTAGATTTATCTACAGTATCACATGATCTTCTGTCACTTCTACTCACTCTGCCTTTTGAAGAGAGGAATAATAGTGCAGTCATTCGAGGCGCAGCACACGTTCGGGTTAGAGAAGGACGGCAGATTATTATTACACAATATTTACACTACTGACCATTAAAATTGCTACACCAAGAAGAAATGCAGATGATAAACGGGTATTCATTGGACAAATACATTGTACTAGAACTGACATGTGATTACATTTTTACGCAATTTGGGTGCATAATTACTGAGAAATCAGTACCCAAAACAACCACCTCTGGCCGTAATAACGACCTTGATACGCCTGGGCATTGAGTCGAACAGACCTTGGATGGCGTGTAGAGGTATAGCTGCCCATGCAGATTCAACACCATACCACAGTTCATCAAGAGTAGTGACTGGCGTATTATGACGAACCAGTTGCTCGGACACCATTGACCAGACGTTTTCACTTGGTGAGAGATCTGGAGAATGTGCTGGCTAGGGCAGCAGTCGAACATTTTCTGTGTGCAGAAAGGTCCGTACAGGACCTGCAACATGCGGTCGTGTATTATCCTGCTGAAATGTAGGGTTTCGCACGGATCGGATGAAGGCCAGAGCCACGTGTCGTAACACATCTCAAATGTAACGTCCACTGTTCAAAGTGCCGTCAGTGCGAACAAGAGGTGACCGAGAAGTGTAATCAATGGTACTCCATACCATCACGCCGGGTGATATGCCAGTATGGCGATGACGAATACACGCTTCCAATGTGCGTTCACCGCGATGTCGTCAAACACGGATGCGACCATCATGATGCTGTAAACAGAACCTGGATTCATCCGAAAAATGACATTTGCCATTCGTGCACCCAGGTTCGTCGTCGAGTACACCATCGCAGGCGCTCCTGTCTGTGATGCAGCGTCACGGGTAACCGCAGCTATGGTCTCCGAGCTGATAGTCCATGCAGCTGCAAACGTCGTCGAACTGTGCGTGCAGATGGTTGTTGTCTTGCAAACGTCCCCATCTGTTGACTCAGGGATCGAGACGTGGCTGCACGATCCGTTACAGCCGTGCGGATAAGATGCCTGTCATCTCGACTGCTAGTGATACGAGGCCGTTGGGATCCAGCACGGCGTTCCGTATTACCCTCCTGAACCCACCGATTCCATATTCCGCTAACAGTCATTGGATCTCGACGAATGCGAGCAGCAATGTCACGATACGATAAACCGCAATCGCGATAGCCTACAATCCGGCCTTTATCAAAGTCGGAAACGTGATGGTACGCATTTCTCCTCCTTACACGAGGCATCACAACAACGTTTTACCAGGCAACGCCGGTCAACTGCTGTTTGTGTATGAGAAATCGGTTGGAAACTTTCCTCATGTCAGCACGTTGTAGGTGTCGCCAACGGCGCCAACCTTGCGTGAATGCTCCGAAAAGCTAATCATTTGATATCACAGCATCTTCTTCCTGTCGGTTAAATTTCGCGTCTGTAGCACGTCATCTTCGTGGTGTAGCAATTTTAATGGTCAGTAGTGTACTTTCGGAACGTCTACATAGTGAACAAGTTGGCGCTTGACGATGTGGGACTCTTAATGTATTGCGATTGAGTTACATGAATTTCAAGACGCAAGCAGAAATTGTGCAGACATTATCCGAATGGGACGGAAATAGATAGATGTGATGTATATTTAAAGACAAATGATTACGCTTTTGGAAAAACTGTATAATTTATTCCAGAGACTGTAGCTGTCCAGACCTTTTCCATCGACCACACACATTTCGCGTTCTTTTGTTATTTGTTCGTCATCAATAAGCAGAACCGCCCTGAGATAGATTTACCGAACATTTCTTTCAGTTTTTATGTACATCTTTTACGTAATAATTTTGTTAGGTTGATCGGTCAACTGTCGCTGGACAATGGCGTCGTCAGTCACTTCACTGACTTGATGTCACTGACCCACGAGACAGTACAGATGGTCCATTTGTATTTGACAGTTTCTTTTATCTAAAAATTTTGATCTGGTTATAAGAAAGTTCTTTAGGTTGATGTTCCCTTCCTGTAGTGAGAACTTTTATTTAAAACGTATCAGTCATTAAATAAGAAAGAGAAAGGGCTTCACAGCCCACTACCTGCTCTTTTTCCATTTACTTCTTCAGTTATTTGTGGAAATTCCTGGAGCGAATTGATTTTCTCTCGGTCACGGCAGGAACTGACGTGCATTGCGCAATACAACCCTTACACGGCATATTGAACGAGCTTCAATATTTTCAAAGCTTGGAACGTCCCCTTTGAAAAATTTATACAAGACTGAGCTTAAACTGACACACAATATTTTTAGCGCAACGCAATCTATCAAAGATCCCTGCAAAAGAATGGCCCTGAGTAACATTAAACTTATAGCTACAATGAGACTGCCTTTTCCGTAGCACAACAATACGTTACAGCACAGTACTTTCTTCATCATGGCAATAAGCGTAATAACTAAGATATCTATACGCAAAGCATTTCACTTTTGTTTATTATGAGGTAAGTACATTGACTTCTGCAGAACTTAGCTTTCGGAGGACGACAACTACGACACTTCCACAGAGATTATCTTACAACAAGGCGCACAGTTTAGCGCTACAGTACATGTATTTGAGTGATTAATTTTATACTTAAAACATTTATTTTTAAAGGTTTTTGAATTACAAAGAAAGTTTTCTGTGATACATTTTATTCCATTGCTGTAATCTGTAACACCTGAGGGTATAATTACATTAATCCTCAGGGGGGTACACGCTTACTTTGTGTACCATGTGTTTGGCAAGCACAAAGAGCCCTAGCTAATATGGTATTTGCTTATACAACTTTACACATTGGTACCATATTTCTCTAACACAGAATTACACAGCTATCTGATCATTTAACAGAGAAAGAAACTTTTTTTTTTACTACATCAGTGACAGATGTTTACGTAATTACACAGTTGGATACCTTCACACTTATGAAACTGTATTTTGTCTGTACTTTGTAAACTGTTCATATTTTTTCGAAACCATTGTGATACTATGAGAGCTTTGAATGATGTATTTGGTATGAGATAATGATTTTTAAAGTAGGTTAGAGGTAGATGACACTATTGAAATGAGCAGAGAATATTTTTTTAGGGTTTGAAGTTACTGCGGAAAGCTACGACGTTTTTGAGATTTGACTGAGGTGTTATGATATCAGTACGACGACGATGTGTATTATGTTGTTGAGGAATGTTTATTGTGCTACGTATTTCTCATGATGAAATATTGAAGAAGTGTCGATGAATATGTATATGTATAATGAGGTAAGGAATAATGAATTGTGGTTAGGGACTCTGACTTGTGAAAAAAGGTTGTTGGAAACCAAGAATCGTACTTTAAGAGTTATGAAATGTATGTAAATGCATGAATGTATCACAATGCCGGCGAAAATATTTTGGACACTGTTATATTGATAAATTTTGTTTCTACACATTTGCAATGCAAATTCTCGACTCGTGAAATTTTGTATATGAGACTGTCACTGTAGCGGAAACTGCCGTCGTAATTATTTCAGTAAGAAAGTTAAGTGACCACCTGCACGTAATTAGTCGTGGGCACCCAGCTGTGTCAGACGCCGGGAGAACAAGTCATTAGTGAGTGCCTTTCAGAGGCAGAGGTAGAAAAGACAAAAAAAGGGGAGGCCATTATCCTCACTATTGACGTTCATTTGTAGAAAGCATCGCAAAAACGACATGGTCGAACTTGAAAACATATGATTACTCTGTGGAGCTCTTAATTTATGATATTTACTGAAATGCCTAATGAAATGACGAGAAATATTTTTATGTCTATACACCTGATTATGACTACTGTCTCTCTAGTTGAGAGATTTTTCTACTAACTTATGAAATGCCTCATGACTACTGAATGATGTTCTTATGCTTTGCTTTGTACATGTTTTCATTTTCTTTTAATATCTAGGTTCTAGCTGCACTGCAGCATTGGTTAAAATAAAATTTTATAGATGCACTAATATAAAAATTTTCTGTCTACAGATAGAGTAAATAATTTTTTTTTTTTAAAATGAGGGAGCACAAAAAGACATTTGCCTTCACAGGAACTGCATTCATGATTTTCTTTTCAAGTACTTGGTAATTAATTTTTGTAGAATAGGTTGTGGTGCACCACTTTAATTACATAGACATTAAGATGTGAATATACATTTCCCTTGTCTGCATTGTTGTCTTTAGTGTAATATTTTTTTCTGCTTGAGCTTTGTCATGTTTAGATATAATTTATTACCTTTGCTTCTGCTGTTTGCCAGGCGTAGTGTTACTGAATTTGACTTTGTATTACGCTGTTAAGCCAGTTTACTACGCATTTATTTTTCTTGTTTGCTGCACAGTGCCCCATATTAGTTGTAATATTGCAATTGCTTTGCCAGTTTGAACTTTTTGTCATTGATGTTTGTGTTAATTGTTTTGTGCTGCAGCATTGCCTCGTCCCTTAGTTTAGCATCTGAGCTCAGTAGATTTAAGTTAGCTTAAGATAGGGTAGGCTATATGTGAGAACGAGTTGTGATAAATTGGAAGAAATGCATTGAGAAGTTATATGAAAACGATTTGGGCCAAAATGAGTATTGTATAATGAGCCATAATTATTTTGAAAGAAATATGGTTAGAATACAGAAAAGAGGTATATATAGGACTTTTTGGGAATAATGATGAACAAAGGGAGATCTCCATGCAAAATACTGCAGTAAAACAAACCCTGTCCTTTCCTTTTGTGTCATCCCTCTATATGTTTGTGTACCCTTGTGTATTTGTGTTTTCCCTGTCTTTATGTGTTTAGCTAATAAGATTTATGTTGTAGAATTTTTCAAATACTATTTTATTTTCTTCATAAAGGTGTTTAGACATTATTTATTCTGTTTTGTTTTAATGCTCATGTGTGAAGTTGATGTTTCGAAAGTTATTCAGACCTTTTATGTATGTTCTTACGTCATAATTCCTGTAACACTGATGTATATGTTATTTCGATTCATTTGTAACGCCTGTTTTACTACAAATGTTATCTGTATTGTTATGTTCTTTAATGATGTATTTTGTACCTTTGTTATTGTATTCTTATGTTATAAAATTGTATTGACACCAGGTCATCAAATTAAGTAACTTGTAAGTTCCATTTCACTGCACACATTTCTGTTGGTCATAGTATATGGGCAATATGTGAGAAGTAGGGACTGTTAGTGTTTGCACGTGTGTTAATAATTCAGCAAGGGACTGGATAACAGCGCTGCTGGTTCTAAGGACAGTTCCAAAAACTTTGTGAGTGCACAAGTGGTGGTTATGGACTTGCTCTATTATCCGCAAGACTCTTCAATGGTGATTGTGCACCTGCACAGTCACAACAGATGGCTGCTGGCCATCTCTACAAGGACTACAGTGGGTCTGCATCTTTGATGACCAACCAGTACCATTATTTCTACAAGGACTGCAGTGGGTCTGCGCCTCTGGTGGCCCACCAATATCGTAATCTCTACCAGGACTACAATGGGTATGCTCTGTGATGACCTACCTACCAATATTCTTCAAAACGTCGAATGACTCTGCTGTGGGTTTGCTCTGTTGTGCCCCATTACCTGTCTGCATGTCGAGAGTCAGCACTGTCTTTCCATTGGAAGGACAACACTACTTCTTCAAGACTGCATGGAAATCCACTACTTCCGTGTGCATTTTCTTTTACTGTTCAGACTTTGAAAAAAAAGAAAAACACTGTAATTTTACTGTGATGAATCAGGACTGTCTTTATAGACTGTGAGAAAATTTTAGCTTTTGACCAACATTGTATCAATAAGTGTGTGCCTTTGATTTCTTTGTTATTGTAATTATGAAAAATTTTTTCAAATCTGTATTGGCCACTGCCCAAAAAAATTTGTAAAATTTTTTGTGGGGAGCATGGGGGCTATGTAAGTAGGCTGTTTAGGTTTTTTTATTGGTAACGCCACCTCTGTATAAAAATCACTGGCTGTGCTGTGTGAAGTCTGTGGCTAGTTTGCATTGTTGTCCGCCATTGTAGTGTTGGGCAGCGGCAGCTGGATGTGAACAGCGCGTAGCGTTGCGCAGTTGGAGGTGAGCCGCCAGCAGTGGTGGATGTGGGGAGAGAGATGGCGGAGTTTTGTAATTTGTCATGAACTGCTATATATATTATGACTATTAAGGTAAATACATTGTTTGTTCTCTATCAATATCTTTCATTTGTTAACTATCCCTATCAGTAGTTAGTGCCTTCCGTAGTTTGAATCTTTTATTTAGCTGGCAGTAGTGGTGCTCGCTATATTGTAGTAGTTCGAGTAACCAAGATTTTTGTGAGGTAAGTGATTTGTGAAACGTATAGGTTAATGTTAGTCAGGGCCATTCTTTTATAGGGATTTTTGCAAGTCAGATTGCGTTGCGTTAAAAATATTGTATGCCAGTTTAAGCACAGTCATGTATAAATTGTTCAAAGGGGACGTTTCAAGCTGAGCGGTTTTCTTCAGCGTGTTCCACAAACCGTCAATACTGATATCAACCGGTCAATATTATTGCACAGTAAACGCTGTTGTGCAATAAACATTAAGCGTTTGAGGGGCCCTTTAGATTGCGTCGGAGATCATGAATATGAACGCCTCACTTTGCTCGTGAAATGCCCGTTTCAAATAATTTAGCGTGCAGTATAGAGGTGGGGCACAAGTAGCATTCCTGTCACAAAGCAAGGAGGCCAATTGATTTTGAATACAGAGTGCAGTTCTGCCACTGGGTTAGGCAACACAGTACTTCAGTGCCAAAATTAATGCAGTCTGGATCGTTCAAAGCTGAGGCCTCTTCCATCTACATCTACATACATACTCCGCAATCCACCATACGGTGCGTGGCGGAGGGTACCTCGTACCACAACTAGCATCTTCTCTCCCTGTTCCACTCCCAAACAGAACGAGGGAAAAATGACTGCCTATATGCCTCTATACGAGCCCTAATCTCTCTTGTCTTATCTTTGCGGTCTTTCCGCGAAATGTAAGTTGGCGGCAGTGAAATTGCACTGCAGTCAGCCTCAAATGCTGGTTCTCTAAATTTCCTCAGTAGCGATTCACGAAAACAACGCCTCCTTTCCTCTAGAGACTCCCACCCGAGTTCCTGAAGCATTTCCGTAACACTCACGTGATGATCAAACCTACCAGTAACAAATCTAGCAGCCCGCCTCTGAATTGCTTCTATGTCCTCCCTCAATCCGACCTGATAGCGATCCCAAACGCTCGAGCAGTACTCAAGAATAGGTCGTATTAGTGTTTTATAAGCGGTCTCCTTTACAGATGAACCACATCTTCCCAAAATTCTACCAATGAACCGAAGCCGACTATCCGTCTTCCCCACAATTGCCATTACATGCTTGTCCCACTTCATATCGCTCTGCAATGTTACGCCCAAATATTTAATCGACATGACTGTGTCAAGCGCTACACTACTAATGGAGTATTCAAAAATTGCGGGATTCTTTTTCCTATTCATCTGCATTAATTTACAATTATCTATATTTAGAGTTAGCTGCTATTCTTTACACCAATCACGAATCCTGTCCAAGTCATCTTGTATCCTCCTACCCTCACTCAACGACGACACCTTCCCGTACACCACAGCATCATCAGCAAACAGCCGCACATTGCTATCCACCCTATCCAAAAGATCATTTATGTAGATAGAAAACTACAGCGGACCTACTTCCCTGGGGCACTCCAGATGATACCCTCACCACCGATGAACACTCACCATCGAGGACAACGCAGTGGTGTTGTCAAGAGCAGGATGCTGCAGTAGTTGAGACACTTGAGTCGTATTCGGCAACGATTTCCTTCCAGACATCCAAATTTTTATCACCTTGGCACGAAAGATTCTCTTTCCTGATTGGAGCTTGTGGTCCGTTTCTGATGACCTCATCGACATCGAGACGTTCAACTCTTAATATTCCTCCCCTCCGTCAACAGATGCAATAGCCGTGTGTGAAAATCCATACCACCATACTTGTGTGAAATGGTCAGTAACAGTTCTTTATCAACTAGTTGGGTTTAATTGCAAAAGATCAAGTTGCAGAGACCTCGGCTGAAATATGCGCTTTCCCTAGAGTTTATTCGAGGTGTCCCCTGCAAGTTGGAGACTGTAGCTCTTGTCCGCGAGATAATGTGTTCTACACGACGATGCAGCGTCCCACTTCGCTGTTAACGTCCTATGCACTGCTGCACCAGCGCCCTAACCACTAGATTGGAGATATTGACCCAGGGGTGGCGCTACCGCCGAATATCATTCACGTGGATTATTGCCCTACAATGTTGCACGAAGTCGTCGGTTCTGGAAAACCGGCAGAAACTGAATAAGAACTTGTTGCGTCTTTCACATTGTTTATATGTTCCGAAACTACTCGCTGATATTCTTGCAGGATGTAGAGAACATAAATATTCTTATGTGAGGAAGATACCGTCTCTGATATCAGCTTGTAATGTTAGGGAACATTTTGTTATGGTGCTGACGTTAAGTTACTGTGTCGGTGTCGCTGATTGGGAATGTGTACTGACATTCAAATATCAACAGTTCGCATGTTTGGGCACTTGTGAATCCACGATGTACTGGACCTCGTGCTCATCAAGAGGGATTCGGTGTTAATCTGTGGGGCATCTTTCCTAGTTGTAGGCTGATTGGGCGGTACGTTCTTCCATTCCGCCTCAGCAGATGAAGATATCTGCATAGCTGGAATATGTGTTGCCAGAAACGATTGAAGGTGTAGTTCCGGCACGATGGGGCGCCAGCCCATTGCAGCATTGCTGTCACGGGTCAAACGAGAGCCACCGTCGGGAATCGATGTATCGACCGACGTGGCCCTGTGGTCTGCCCAGCCAGGTCACCTGACCTCAGATGTCTGGATTTCTTCCTCTGGGGGCATGTGAAGCGGCTGGGGTATGAAGCCATAGAGGAAACAAGACCTCACTGCTAGAACTGCCGTTGCTGCTGATACCATTGTGGATACACCAGGAAGTGGTGTCTGACACTGTACTGCATGCATAGTGGACAGTGGTCGCTCATTGGGGCAGTACCAGTGAATGCCACTGCTGTTACGAGCACGGTTAACTACCTCCCGTGTACATTGTCCCAGCAACATAAATTGCCGCTAGGGAACGCATGTACCGTAACTAACAAGGGAACCTCCCCATCGCACCCCCCTCAGATTTAGTTATAAGTTGGCACAAGGATAGGCCTTGAAAAACTAAACACACTTCAATCGAGAAAACAGGAAGAAGTTGTGTGGAACTATGAAAAAAATAAGCAAAATATACAAACTGAGTAGTCCATGGGCAAGGTAGGCATCATCAAGGAGAGTGTTAGCTTACGAGCGCCGTGGTACCGTGGTTAGCGTGAGCAGCTGTGGAATGACAAGTCCTTGGTTCAAATCTCCTCTCGGGTGAAAATTTTAATTTTTTATTTTCAGATAATTATCAAAGTTCAGGCACTCACACATAATCAACTTCGCTCTCCAAAATTCCAGGACATGTTCAGATTTGCTTGGACATATACAGAATTTGACGGTCTACGCACGGAAACATTTGAAAACGTAAAAACCATATGTTTTGACAGAGCACAGGGAAAACTGTGCGACTCTGAAACTGTTGCATTCATTTGATGCAGTTTATGTGACAAACTCTTATGTTTTCATCACTTTTTTTGGAGTGATTATCACATCCACAAGAAAACCTAAATCGGGCAAGGTAGAAGAATCTTTTTACCCATTCGCCAAGTGTGCAAGTTAGGTGGGTCGACAACATATTCCTGTCATGTGACGCACATGCCGTCACCGGTGTCGTATAGAATATATCAGATGTGTTTTCCTGTGGAGGAATCGGTTGACCTATGACCTTGCGATCAAATGTTTTCGGTTCCTATTCGAGAGGCACGTCCTTTCGTCTACTAATCGCACGGTTTTGCGGTGCGGTCGCAAAACACAGACACTAAACTTATTACCGTGAACAGAGACGTCAATGAATGAACGGACAGATCGTAACTTTGCGAAAATAAAGAAAGTAAAATTTTCACTCGAGGGAGGACTCGAACGAAGGACCTTTTATTCCCCGGTTGCTCACTCTAACCACGAGACCACGGCGCTCATCAGCTTATAATTGTCCTTTATGTTGCCTATCTTGCGCATGGACTACTCAGTTTGCATATTTTGCTTATTTTTTCATAGTTTACTCGATTGATCTGTGTTCAGTTTTTCAAGGCCTATCCACTGTGTCAATTTATAACTAAATCTGAGGGGGTGCGATGGGGAGGTTCCCTTGTAAATATATTTGTTTGGATGTCCTCTATTTGCCATATTAATTCGATCTAAAGTTTCGGAACAACCTGTTATATAAAGATGATTGCGAGTTGTGGCGTCCTGAAAAAATTCAAAGTTCGCAGGTGGTGTGGCTGCACGGGCCGCTCGGCAAGCAGGGGCTCCGTCAGCAGCCGCGTGCTGCCGAACGTTAGGCGGAGCAAGAGGGGCAGCCCCGGCGTGTGGTCCAGGCTGACTGCTTGGCTGGGAGTTCCATGTTGACGCTGCGTCGACGACTGTGCTTTGTGTCGACGAATGAGATTTGTACGCCGGGAGTGCCAAAGATGGCGGACTTCGTGAAACCATAATGGCAGACATTTCACAGTCCATGTAAAAATTAATAATAGCCAGAGGAATCATTGTACCTTCAAAAGAAACATGTACATTACCATTATTTGCACGACGATCCTCATGGTGTTATCAGATATTCAATAACTTTGTTAGTTTAAAGTTTAGTATCTGACTGTAAATTATACAAGCTGTTGTGACTTGGCGAGAAAGCCAAGCCACTACGAGGTAGCCGAAAGGCACGCGTTTAAACTCACGCAGGATGGCGTGAGGTCTGGAAAATGACAAGGTCTTTATAGTAGCAAAAATAGTACGTAGCTTCTGGAATACTTAACTTTAATCCATAATTGGTGAACATTGGTCTGACTGTACATGCATCACAAGATAAATAGGAATTGACAATGGCGCCTTGCTAGGTCGTATCAAATGACGTAGCTGAAGGCTATGCTAACTATCGTCTCGGCTAATGAGAGCGTAATTGTCAGTGAACCATCACTAGCAAAGTCGGCTGTACAACTGGGGCGAGTGCTAGGAAGTCTCTCTAGACCTGCCGTGTGGCGGCGCTCGGTCTGCAATCACTGATAGTGGCGACACGCGGGTCCGACGTATACTAACGGACCGCGGCCGATTTAAAGGCTACCACCTAGCAAATGTGGTGTCTGGCGGTGACACCACACAAGCAACACTCAGCAACGAGTTTCCAAAATCTAAACGGTTCACCCTATTTTGTCGATCGACGCGTCTTTAGAAAGCTGTGAGTGTAAACCTAAATTGTTATGAATCACAGGCATGTAACTTGAATAGTACATGAGTTATTAGAGGTCAAAATGGTCGATTACTATTGATCACGTCAGGCCATAAGCACTCCACAGTTACATGAAAAAACGGGAGCGGCATGCTTATAAATATATATACAGGGTGTTACAAAAAGGTATGGCCAAACTTTCAGGAAACATTCCTCACACACGAATAAAGAAAAAATATTATGTGGACATGTGTCCGGAAACGCTTAATTTCCATGTTAGAGCTCATTTTACTTTCGTCCACCTACGCTCAATGGAGCACATTATCATGATTTCATACGGGATACTCTACCTGTGCTGCCAGAACATGTGCCTTTACAAGTACGACACAACATGTGGTTCATGCACGATGGAGCTCCTGCACATTTCAGTCGAAGTGTTCGTACGCTTCTCAACAACAGATTCGGTGACCGATCGATTGGTAGAGGCGGACAAATTCCATGGCCTCCACGCTCTCCTGACCTCAACCCTCTTCACTTTCATATATGGGGGCATTTGAAAGCTCTTGTCTACCCAAACCCGGTACCAAATGTAGAGACTCTTCGTGCTCGTATTGTGGACGGCTGTGATACAATAGGCCATTCTCCAGGGCTGTATCAGCGCATCAGGGATTCCATGCGTCGGAGGGTGGATGCATGTATCCTCGCTAACGGAGGACATTTTGAACATTTCCTGTAACAAAGTGTTTGAAGTCACGCTGGCACGTTCTGTTGCTGTGTGTTTCCATTCCATGATTAATGTGATTTGGAGACAAGTAATAAAATGAGCTCTAACATGGAAAGTAAGCGTTTCCGGACACATGTCCACATAACATATTTTCTTTCTTTGTGTGTGAGGAATGTTACCTGAAAGTTTGGCCGTACCTTTTTGTAATACCCTGTATACTATTCATGAAGAAATTTGTCAGATATATCCTGTGTTTTAGAGAGCACAGAGACATTAGCCTACTGGCCTACTTTTGTTTCTATTCCTTTGATATACGTTTATTTGATATGTATATGTATTCAATAATGTGTGTTAGAGCGTGTTTATGGTCCAGCCATAGGAATGTTTATTTAATTTCAATTTATTTAAATGTAAATCCAGTATTTCGTATGTGTTTCAATATTTTTGTGAGTGTGCGTTGGCTTGGAGACATGGCGGGAGCGCTCTAGCCAATCACAGGGCTAGTTACTACGGTAGGCGACTACCGAAGTCTATGGAGAGACTGGAGGGAAGTGGGGGAGGAGCATCGGATCGCACGGGACGGGTAGCGCTGAACGGGAAGGCGAGACGTACGGTCGCGGGAAATATTTGGAGAGTGGTGAGCTATTTGCACGTGGTCGCGGGAGATAGAAATATTTCGTAGTGCCGACTTGTGCACTTGTGAGATTTCCATGGGTTCTGCAGTGAAGACGTAGTGTTATGCGTTTATAAGTCAATATCTCGTGAGCTATGTCGTTGTTCGTAACCAATTACATGAAGTAAGAATCTATTGTTTCCCTGTTATTCAGCTTATATTTTATTTAATTGCTGGACCATCGACACCAATAAGTGCTTTGCAGTAACAAACGGCTTTCTTCAAGGTACTTATGCTATCGTACTCATCATTTAAAGTCGTTAAAAGTAGTACCTGCAAATTTTACATAATTGCAATCTTTCATTTATAAATTTCTGTGTTGCATTCAAAGTTCGCAACTGCCCAGTGATAGGAACCTTCGACCATTCGATTCATGTCTATATTCATATTGTATTCTGTAGACTGGGCAGTATTTGGCTTGTAATGCGGCAACTACGAATCCCAGCCCCTAGACAACGAAATCAGCCAAAACTTATAATATTTCATCTCTGAGTCTGAGGGTACGTAGTTGAGAGCCTCCCCCCCCTTTTTTTTTATTTGGAAGCCTGCAAGGTCAAACAACCGTCTCTGAGTTTTCCAAATTTTCTAATGTTTTACAGGATGTTACATTCTGAAAATTTTCGTAATTACTTTTGAAATCTAATGTAATATTAATCTGATGAAGGAGAACTACTATGTTAGTCTTTAAGCCTGATTAGCTGCTGTGTGAAATCAGTTTGCTGGTTTGAGTAAAGTTGATCAAGATTACTACATCACATTCACAGTAAGGATTATCTGGAACATGTATGCGGCGAAAAGTGATTAAATCCCATGTAAATTATGGAGCTTATAAACTTTTTATTCGCTTTAATTTTGTGAAACCAGGTCATCGAGGGAACTATTAGCTGCATTTGTCCATAATACTTTCCTTTTCTGCATGTTGGCGGTTCGTAGTCGTCTTCCCATGGGCTCCTAGCTCTTCTTTATGACGTAGTCTTCAGATCTGATGGCGGTATTAAGACGTTTTAGAAAGTGCAGTTTCAAACGACAGTCTTGGCCAAGTGGCCGACTATTTCATTATTTTTAATGTTAGCGTGGCCATATCCACTTAAATTTTGCCTTCTTCCCCAGATTTTAATGTCCTTGGTGGCTTTCATAATGTCCTCTACCAGTGGATGGGTTCTCCTGAGAACGGCAGATGTCCGCATGCTTGCAGCAAGCTTTTACACTCCATTAAAATCGAAATGCTTTTTGTTCTGAGGTTCTGCAAGTAACGTAAATCTGCTAGTATAGATCCGGCTTCTCACTGGGAAGCGAAATCACTCCTTGTAACCTATGCCTGGACAACGACGTTGTTTCGTTACAATTCGGAATTAGGTTATGGTTGCGTTTTTCGGAGATTAAGTAAAATTTCCTTTAAATTTATGAATCACTGCTCAATATAATAGGAATATTTGTGAAAATGCTAACAATTTCTAGGCGTAGTTGTAATATCTGACGTGAGGTCTTCAACAGTTGATATGACTTCCTGTCCTGTAGGAATCACAGTCTAGCCATCTTATCGTGGTCTCCTTGGTTCAAAGTTCAAATTTCTGATTTCTGACATTCTATCGATATATTCTAACCAGTCTACTCCTAGTTTTATTAACTCGTTTACTGAATGCATTTTTTAATATCATCTGTAACACTAACCTTTCGTGCGTCTCACGAATTCCTTGTCAGTAGCTTGTATTCGTGTTTCCTCTTGCTTTCGTATTGTTCACGATCCTCGATCGCATGTCAAAACAGGTGTGGCCGTTCCATTACACATTTTTTCGCTTATTTACGCACTTTGATGCCTTCTGTTTTTTATATTGCACCACACACCATCTGATATTTATTTAATTTATTCTGCATGTCATTTTCAAAACTACCTCGCACCTTAACAAATTAAAATGGGAAACTTGTTTTGAAACATGATCATTTAGCACTGTTTTGAAACTTACAGGACCTTTTTCATTATAAGCTATAACATTAGTCTTTCTTTATGTCAGTAAGAAATTACCAGAATGAAAAATGCTTTTATCACAGCACAAAAGAAGGCGAGTATGTTCTGGGCGGAGTTATAGATGAAAAAGATCTGGCAGCTTCAAAGACATGTGAATCACAACATATTGGCAGTTTCGCGCTTTTTTACATGTTAGTTTCCCACGTCATGTAATGTAAAGCGCCGTGTCAAGTAAAGTAACATGATACAGGATGTCATGTCGTCATGTCATCCGACATGCCATTTATCATGTCGTGCAGTATGACACAACGTGTTATTAAGGTTTAGAATGCATACATCTCCACTCACGGATACTTCTTATTATAGGTGCAGGCCAACTCTAGGATACTTCCTCATGTAGATGCGTCTCTAGAAGCAGATAAATTTGGGTCTACTTGTTCTTAAACCACTCGCCATCCATGTACCAGGCGTTGGATCTGGGGGGAAAATGGTACCCTTGGGGTGAAAATGATAATTGCGCTGCCCCCCCCCCCCTCCCCCTCGAGGGTTTGAGATAGAATTTTTTTTTTTAATTTATATTTCGAAAGCATGTTCATTTTGTAGCACACATCTTTGAGTCTTCCCTCGGGCATGGGTGTGTGTGTTTGTCCTTAGGATAATTTAGGTTAAGTAGTGTGTAAGCTTAGGGACTGATGACCTTAGCAGTTAAGTCCCATAAGATTTCACACATATTTGAACATCTTTCTGAAATTTTATATATCAAACATATATGTTCGAGAAAATATAAGACATTTAGCCTGAAGTGTGCCAAAGTGCAGTGCCACACCTCTTCACATATCACTCTTCTATAGTACGTCACTGTATTTCGCTCTGTTGAATTCAAACGAGTAAATCTTGTAATGGAAGCCATCAAACCTATTTTCAGGACAGGTGTCTCTCCTACTCCCGGTCGGACTGTTTGACACCCTAGCCCCCTTTAAAAAACCCTCACCATCAATACTGGATGGGATTATTTGTAACCAGGAGAATAAAAATTCAGAAAATTTGCACTCTTTATTGTCTATTAGCTAACAAATTTCTCCTTTGTGTGACATAAAATTAAATATAGGAAACATAAAACCAGTAAAGACAAGAGACAAGCAAGACAGTACACATTTCTTCAGTCCTTAGGTCCCAGCATTATTTTCTTTCTAATCTTGCTATAGCTTTATACTGCACTGATGTTGTAACAGGTCGAACGCACTTGATTTTTCATTAATTTCGGCTTCTAACTTTTTGAATACGGCGAGCTCCAGGCAAAAATCAACGGCGTTCAAGTCTTTCAAATGTCTTCATGCTAGATCGCCTCCGTTTTTCTGCAGATCCCCTGTCGAAACATTTAAAAATGTATGGCTACTGAGGAAGGCGGAATTTTTCTGTAGACTCTTTGCGCTCTCTACACTTTCTTCAATTTGTTTTAAAATTTACATTTATATCTTTGGAAAACAGCTTGGTCGGGTGTACTGTTCTTGATTCATCCTCGCAGATCTCGTGGTGTTGCCTTCTCTTTCTGGAAGTTCGTTTGCTTTGAGCGTAGGCTCGATTTCCAACTTTTCTGAAATACGTAAAGTTTCTTCGACACACTTTCTATTAGTTTCTCTCTCATTTCTTGGAAGACCTTAACAAGGCCCTGCATTAGTACCACAGACTGCAAAATACGAGGGCTGTTCAATAAAGAATGATCATAATTTTTTTATGGTCATAATTTCTCGCGCAAAAATTTAATCTTATGATATTCTGTTAGCTTAATGTGCAACAAACACGCCATAGTAGTTTCATTGTTGGGACTCCTGGTTCCCGCCTGTGAGAGGCAGGCGAGGTCAGACATGTTCAGTATCGCCTACCACTGCAGTGGAGGTAACACGCGAGGAACAATTTGCAGCTTTGAAATTCTGATTTCGTCTCAACAAATCTTCAGCTGAGGTCTGTACAGTGTTACAGGAGGCCTATGTTCTTCCCTGTAGCACAGCGCTCGAAGTTGGTTTCAAATGTTTAAAGAGGGGAGACAACAGATTTCAAAGGAATGTGGACCCAGTGCTCCAGTTACTACTGCTCATAGGGAAGAAAATATCAACACTTCTGCTGTCAATGTGGGAGAGGATCGCCGAATTACCTCAAGATCACCTTCTGAAATAGTGAAAACTTCATTGGGTGCCACCCACACCTTGGTGACAGAAAAATAACACATGGTACGTGTTATGTGCGCGATGGGTTCCAAGACTGTTGATTCCCGAATAAAAGGACACTCGCGTGCAGGTAGCATGCAGTTAAAGTTGATGTTAGAGAAAGTGCTGGAGTTTCAAACGTAATCACTGCTGATGAAACTTTGCTACATCATTTTGATCCTGAGAGCAAACAGCAAAGCTCACTGTGGAAATCTCCATCACCAACCCCCAAAAAAGCAAAAGTGGTTGCTTCTGCTGGGAAAGTTTTGATATTCATGGAATGGTTTATCAGTATGTTGTACCTGCACACACATCAGTAACTGGACAATACTACAGGGATGTCCTGAAAACATTGCAAGTCCATATCAGTCGCAAAAGACCACATTTCCGTGAAGCAGGCTGTATGCTACACCACGATAATGCGCGGCCGCATATTGCCAATGTTGTTGCTGAATATCTTGCAAAAATCAACGTGAAGTGCATCCCTCACCTTCCCTATAGTCCGGATTTTGTCCCATGTGACTTTTTTTCTATTCTCTAACATGAAGAAACGTCATCGTGGGAGGCATCATCAATCATCAAAAGCAGCGGTGAAGGCTGCCGACGCGATTTTGAGCGGCCTCTCAGAAAATGGTTTCCAGCATGTATTTGAAGACAGGTAGAAACGCTGGGACAAGTGCATCGCGTTCATAGGAGACTGAGAAAGACCATCAAAATTATGAGGATGAGTAAAGGTATGTTGACCAAAAAATTGTGATGAATCTTTAATGTCCTCTTTCTGTATTTCGAATTTCACTCTATTAATCTCTCAAAGAATACCAGCCCAAACTGTTAAATTCATGATACATTTAAAATCCATCACCGCATGTAGTAGATGACCAGCTTCATACTTAGATTCTACGGAAAGGGAGGATTCTTCAGTTTCTTAAAGAACTTTGACGACTACCTGTGAATTATTTAATTCAGCTGTAACAGTTAGGTGTTTAGCCGACCATCTTTTTTGACGCCTTCCTTTTATGTTGGTTTTTGTACTCTTTTGCATTATTTTTCACTACGTGGTGGATCCAGCAAAAAAGCTGCTTCTGGACATAACGACGCAGAATGCAGGCCCACAAAATGTTCAAATGTGCGTGAATTCCTAAGGGACTAAACTGCTTGGGTCATCGGTCCCTAGATTTACACACTACTTAAACTAACTTACGCTAAGAACAA
The DNA here is from genome assembly GCF_021461395.2 of Schistocerca americana. NCBI lineage: Eukaryota > Metazoa > Arthropoda > Insecta > Orthoptera > Acrididae > Schistocerca > Schistocerca americana. Next base: position 64,815,230 of record NC_060128.1, on the reverse strand, counting down.
CACAACACACACACACACACACACACACACACACACACACACACATGTCCGAGGTAGGACTCGAACCTCCGCGGGAGAGGCCGCGCATGACGCCTCAAACCGCGGGCCCCGCCCACAAGATTTAAAGAATATGCTAGACGTGGTACAAACTCTTTCATTTCCATAATTGTGGATTGAAGTCCGTTATATAGGCCAGCTATATTAGATCCATTATTGCAAGAGTGACCACGACATTTTTGCACATCCACATCATCAGCTTCTAGTTTCTCTAGTATTTACTGCGTGTTATATTCTCCAGTCTTTCCGTCAACTTCGATACAATAAATAAAGCTTTCCTTTAATTTCGCATCTAATTTCTTATAACGAATCACTTGCCTCATCTGTTCTGTGTGCGATACATCTGGAGTGCAGTAAACCATGATGGTGAAATAGTTGGTCTCCTTGATCTCATTGATAATGGTATTTCGAACTTTGTTTGCCATTATATCGATGATTTCATTCTGTATTGTCTTCCACAAATAGGATAGCTGTCCCTTTTTTTCGCGATATATCTGATACTTGAGAGTCGGATTGTATTTGGCGAGCAGTGTTATCAAATTAAGGAAAGTTCCCTGACTACACTGAGGAAAATTTTCAGTGAGATTACTGGGTGTTTCTTTAGAATCTCTAAAAGCAAGATACATGACAGCGTCCATTACTACATGCAGTATGTCTCTCCATTTTTCTTTCTCAGAGTGAATTAATCTCTCAATCTTGAAATCGATTTCCTGACACGATTTCATTTGCTGCGAACGGGTTTTCCATCTGATAAAACATTATTTGTTTGTGATGCTTCATGCTCAGATAACCTCTCTGAAGCTATTTTTCTAGTTAATGAGACACTCTACACAAGGCTGATGTAGAGTATAGCTTGCAGGCAATACAGTAAATTGCGTTTTTTGCTTTCGAATAAACAAGCCAGGATCTTTCTAAAATTTTTCTTGTCTGCCATCGTTCCGAACCACATGTGATGTCAAATGCCTACCGTTGCGTTCAATGGAACTAAACTCTGTCATCTGGACGTTTATCACTTAGTAATACAGCTTGTTTGCTGATGAATGACCTATGCTGATCTATAATTTTTTCGTGTTCCGGCCCTGTACCCGGGTCCATTAGATCTATAATTTGGTCTTTGCTACCCGTCTGCAGTTAGTCAAGAGACGCTAGCTCAACGTCATCTTCCTGCTGAGATAATACCGACGATGAAAACTGTTTAATCATCGCCGGCCGAAGTGGCCGAGCGGTTCTACGCGCTACAGTCCGGAACTGCGCGACTGCTACGGTCGCAGGTTCGAATCCTGCCTCGGGCATGGATGTGTGTGATGTCCTTAGGTTAGTTAGGTTTAAGTAGTTCCAAGTTCTGGGGGACTGATGACCACAGCAGTTAAGTCCCATAGTGGTCAGAGCCATTTTTTTGTTTAACCAGCATCTGAGACTTGCACCTTCGACCGTCCAGTCGAATTATCTTGACTGTCCAATGTACAAGAAACGTTCACAATACCCGAAATGTTATCAGGAGTATCAGTGGAGCTTAATGATACATATTCTTCGTGAAGCAGTTTCTCATCTTAGAAGCCGATTTATTTCTTTCTTCAATTTTATCCTTGGTTCTTTTTCTGTTATGAGCCATAGAAAACTTCTTTCTTGGTGCGCTCATCATTGCTCTTTACTGTCTAAAAATATAAACAAATATATTTTAACACTGAGGTATCGTTCTTACATACAAAATCACGATCATGTTTGTTAGTATGAGGTACACTATTCAAGAATGAACTTGTGATTCGTTTAGAAATTTACTTAGAATGTGTTCAAAAATGTTCAAAAACCAACCGGGATGCGTTTCAAAATCTCACGAATAATCGATAGACCAACATGCGCTGGATGCTAGGCGTTTTGTGAAACAAGGATTTTTTTCTTCAGAAATGTGAATTTGGCGCCCCCTGAAATTGCTGATCGGGGCAGATATCCCAGTCTGCCCCCGCCCCTAGATCCGGGCCTGCTTCTCTCCCCCTCCCAGAAATCAAGAAATTTTTTTAGCGTCTGTCCAGGAACAAATACACCCCCGGAAATGCTATCCTCCCAGAAAAAAAACTTTAGTTGTTAGCCATACAGTACATATTTTTTATAACGGCTGACGAATCTTCTCGATTTTGCGCACAGAACCACGGACATTAGCCTATATATTGCACGATGCAGGTGCGCCAACACCTTGCACCTGAGAGAGCTCATTGAAGTAGGGTTAACGCGTAAGCGAATGTGTCAAGATGTTTTGATTTAAATGTCTTTGAAACTGGCAGGTAAGTCGAAAGCTAGTTGCCTACGTTTACATCCCTATCTCTACGCAGGACTAATGTCTCTTTTCGTGCCACGATAGGAGCAGCTTTCAACCTACCTAACTTTTACTCTAGGATATTTTCCACATTAGTGGGCCACGGCTTTGCACGCGATGTAGATTCTTGTTGACTAGGGCGACAGCTGGTTCGATGTAAGTTTCTTACTGTCTTTCGAACTATGTTGCTTACATCGTGGTAACAGATAAAGCTTTTACAAAATAACAGGGCGACCATTAATTATATGTATTTGTCTACGTTCTTGTAAAATTTGAACCGATACTCACAAGTTTGAAACATAGAAGTGGCGTGCGTAAGAAAAACTCCACAGAAAAACGCGTTTTTTGCACGTAAAATCCAAACGGTGCGCATAAAAATAGTGCCGTTAGCTGAGCAATATTTTTAGCGCAATTAAAATCTTTTACAAAAGGAATTAATCGATTCGTACGATTTGCCTGGGCGCAAGCTCCGGTTTGTCGCTCAAACCTTGTTTAACATACCGTAACATGTCCACGAAAAGACAGATGTTCGAATGGCAGTAAAAGTGACCGCCGGTTCGGCCTATACCAAAAATTGTGTTCACCATGTTTATAGCTCAGATAGGAATCGAGCACCAAGACACCTACCCCTCCCCCTCTAAAACAGCAATACTGCACGCAGCCGTCCGCCTGCTTAGCTCGGTGGCAACGTGCTTGCCTCCCATGCAAGCGAGACCGGGTTCGATTCCCGACAGGTTTGGATATTTTCTCCGCTCGTGGACGGGGTGTTGCGTTGTCCTCCCCATCATTTCATCCTCATCACCGGCGCGCAAGTCGCCCAATGTGGCGTCGAATGAAATGAGACTTGCTCTTGGTGGCCGAACTTCCCCGAATGGGGCCTCCTGGCCAACGATACCATTCACTCACTTAATGTGCACGCAGCCTTTTCAGACATATTCGTTAATGCGGTTCTGCGCTATAACGATAGATTTGTGAGCAGTAGTTGTCCATCTGCTTAACTGAGTGGTGAGCGAGTCTGGTTTCGATGCGGAGTACCCGGTTTCAGTTCCCATCACGACCAGGAACCGAAATGTGGTGCTCTGAGCTACACGGGATTGGCTAAGAGCTGCCTGAATTGGAAGTAGTTCCTGTGTTCTGAAAGCTGTGGTGTGCTGGCCCCATGGCCCTCCATACCCATGCAATGACGTCAGTCGTAGAGGGCGACATGGCGTGATCTGCAAGGCCTGATCGCCGAGATAATTTTCCTACCTCCCTCCTTTATTGTCATTAATAGAAATCAAGATGACATTGTAATTCTGTCAGAGACAGCAAAGGACTTGGAAGAGCAGTTGAATGGAATGGATAGTGTCTTGAAAGGAGGATATAAAATGAACATCAACAAAAGCAAAACGAGGATAATGGAATGTAGTCTAATTAAGTCGGGTGATGCTGAGGGAATTAGATTAGGGAACGAGACACTTAATGTAGTAAGCGAGTTTTGCTATTTGGGGAGCAAAAGAACTGATGATGGTCGAAGTAGAGAGGATAGAAAATGTAGACAATGGCAAGGAAAGCATTTCTGAAGAAATTTGTTAACATCGAGTATAGATTTAAATGTCAGGAAGTCGTTTCTGAAAGTATTTGTATGGAGTGTAGCCATGTATGGAAGCGAAACATGGATGATAAATAGTTTGGACAAGAAGAGAATAGAAGCTTTCGAAATGTGGTGCTACAGAAGAATGCTGAAGATTAGATGGGTAGATCACATAACTAATGAGGAGGTATTGAACAGAATTGGAGAGACGAGTTTGGGCACAACTTGACAAGAAGAAGGGACTGGTTGGTAGGACGTGTTCTGAGGCATCAAGGGATCAAAAATTTAGTATTGGAGGGCAGCATGGAGGGTAAAAATCGTAGACGGAGACCAACAGATGAATACACTAACCAGATTCAGAAGGATGTAGGCTGCAGTAGGTACTGGGAGATGAAGAAGCTTGCACAGGATAGAGTAGCATGGAGAGCTGCATCAAACCAGTCTCAGGACTGAAGACCACAACAACAACTCAGTTCTGGATCAAAAGGTTTGGGGACAAATGACAGAGTTGCGTGTTTGCACTTCCGTGAACGTCTGGCCGATCCATATGACGAGACGAAGTGCCTTCGTCGCTTTTGATGAACCGAGCTTTCTTGTGAAACATGGTTCGGTGGAGCCCTAAGCGAGCCAGAAAGTGCTGCCCAAGGTAGACCAGGACGCGGAACGAGGTTATTGCAGAGGTCGTTTTATCTGCTGCGTGCCATTTCCTCAGTAAAGGCCGACCACTTCCTTCCCTGACTGTGGGATAGGTGGTTCCAACGAAAGAAGCGAAATACTGAACACGAGAATTAGAAAAGTCGCCGACAGCAAGATCATTGTGGAAATAATACATGAAAGATATCGCGTGTGAACTCTCTTACTTCATGATTTTACGTAGGTTCTGAGAATTTGCAAGAATCAACATATGTGACACACATAGCCGTATGTTTTGATGCACTGGCTTACTTAAACTTTATATATCAGTAATGAAACCGTAGCACTTGACATGAACTTCAACTAGATACATCTACCCGTTCCCCAGAAAACGGATCTTAACAATAGACAGACACACACACAGACGGACAGATAGATAGATTACATAGACGGACAACAAAGTGATCTTGCAAGGGTTCCTCTGTACCTTCTGAGGCACGGAACCTTAAAAAAGAATCAATTGATATCATTTCTTCGTTAATCAAAAAAATTGGGAATTGATGAAGATATTGTGATGCCATTTTATCCATGCTGAATCTTGTGAACCACGCGTCCGTTAATGATTGTTGGTGAATATCACAAACAGCTATAAACGCTTTTAACTACATCACTTCTGATACCACTTCTGATACCACTAACTGGTAACCCCCCCTTCCCCGTTCTCCTCGAATTTTCACGTCGTGGTCATTGCGCGGGGTGTATGCGGGAGGAAGTAACATGTTGTCAGATCCTCCCCGGAAAGCGCTCTCTCAAAATTTCATTAGTAAACCTCTCTGTGATGCGCAATGCCTACTTTGTGAAGTCTGTCAGTGAAGTTTGTTGAGCATCTCGATAACGCTCTCGCACCGACTAATCCAAACGCGCCGCTCTTCGTTGGATCTTCTCTATCTCTTAAAGTGAAACTTCCTGGCAGATTAAAACTGCGTGCCGGACCGAGACTCGAACTGCGGGACTTTTCGTTTGTCGGGCAGGTGCTCTACCAACAGTACTGAACAAGCACGAGTCACGACCCCTCCCCACAACTTTCCTTCCTCCTCACAATTTTACTTCCGTCAGCACCTCCCTCATCTTCTACCTCCCAAAGCTCATAGAAGTTTAGCAGGAGAACTGTGATTTTGGGAATGTAGGAGATGAGGCACTATAGCGCGCGTCATTTACGACGGCGTCCGTGTTTAGGTTCGTTCTACGAATCTGACGTCACAAAACACAGTCAGCCAATGAACAGAGAACGACGTTGCCAGAGCTCGACAGCAGTGCCGAGCACAGACGAGTGTTTTTAGTTTTAGAAACGTTCAGTCATAAATAAAGTAATTGAACAAAAGCAATGTCTTGATAGCAGACTTTGTTTTGTGGAAAGTTTGGAAAAAGCATTGTTTATACCAATTGCTTCATATTCCATTAATTAATCAAACCAAACAAGCTATAAGCCTCCTAATATAGGCGATAGCAAGGAAAGGTGTTTGTATCATTCTCACCAACCGCTTTTTCGCAATAAAGAACAGCTGTAATTGTTTATTTCCTATTGTACTTCGACGAAACGTGAGTAATTCATAGTCATACCAACAGTGTTTGTCGGTATTTTGCGTGATATTTTAGAGTTCTCCAGGAATCCTATTGAATGATGAGCTGCATTAGCGGAATGGTTAAGGTGTTTGGCTGCTAAGCGAATGGCTCCGAGTTCAAACCTTGTATCTTTATTTGAAATTTTTTTGAAATTTTGTTCACTAAATGACAGCGCTCAGCTCAAGTTCACGTGACATGTAATGTTGGTTAATGACGTCACAACTGCGCCAGATTTCACCACAGTTCTGTCCACCTGCACCGTGGTTGTCACACGGTGGGAGGGCCGTCACAGTCCCTCCTACCCACATTTCACCCCTACTTTTGAGGTCTCTGCAATGGAGGTCAAAACCGCGACACCCAGAAATTTTCTTAAGAGCTGGTCTAGCGAAACATTTCAGAGGCACCGGCGCGTAGAATCGACATGAAAATGTCTCAAGGGGTGACATAAAGGGCGTCTCTGAAACCACGCCTTCCCTTCGGGTGTCGATTCCAACACTTTTCGCAGTCGAAAATGACAGTTGCATTACTGGTACCTTTGACGCCTGCCCCATCAGTGGTGTAAGTACGATCTCATTCTCAAGCTCGTTAGCAACAGTCATGGGGGATCCGTTCATTAATAGAGAGGGTCGTTTCTGTTACGCAAGTACTCTTACAGCTGCACTTCTCTTGGAGATAGGTATCGTAGATATACAGATGCCAAACTGTTTGTATGACAACAGTCGACTCATCTTATTTTGACACAAGACGTTAGTGATCTTCGTAGAAATCTTCGTCCATGTAATTAGCTCGAATAAAACGCTTGTGGTGCAAGCTGATGCAATGAGATTTGACCGCTAAGTGGTGTTATCAAACGGAAGGTTCCATTCAGATTTTATTTTCATTATCAGCTGATCACCACAGTCAAAACACTCAAAGCAGCCTGTCACCTGTTATCTATCGAACTGGGAAAAGATAGCGTATACTCGAAAAACCGACGCTTAACGAGAAAATAACACGCATAATGGATAAATAATCGGATATTAGTCACTGTAGCTACTAAACAAAACTATATAAGAAGATATGGACTTTTTTCAGCTGAATTGTGGTTTGATTAAAATAAAAAATTCCGCGATGAGAGACAGCGGGCCATATGAAGGCGACTCAGCACTGGTTAGGCTTCTACTAATGCCGACACTGGGCGTACTTACATTTGGTGCATCATTTGGATAGCGCTTCGCTCTCCCAGCCATTAATTTAGGATTTCGGAATAACAGCCACTAGTTTTTCAAACGGCTCCTCAACAAACTGAGTGTATGTTGGCAAAGTTCCTATCAAAGGAAAAAGCAACTTAGAAATCAAATTGATATCATTTTAGACTTGGATAAGTTACTATATTTCGACAGGCTATAGTGATCTTTTCTCAAACGATGGGTGACACTGGCGCCTTCTGTAGGTATGATATGCAAGCAATCCATTTTTGAATTTCGTACGATTTATTGTATGACTAGTTTTCGAACCACGGCAGACTGATCATCAGAGCATTACAGAAATATAAATTTCAGTATCATGTTCACCTAGCCGCTAGAGATGCGAGTATGAGAATGCGAGGTGTTACTCTTTTCAACATCGCTATCTTTGACGCGAGATACATTATTTTACACAACAACATATTTAGAAGCAATTACTATTTTGTAATACACGAGGGTTGGAACTTAAATAGTGGCAACTATTTACTCTGAGACGATACAAAAGAGTTGAATGTTTGCACCTGTTACTGTCCTTCAAAGTAGTCACCAGCGTTGTGTAGAACCCGTTGCCAGCGATGTGGAAGGCGTAGCATACCGTTAGCAGAGCCTGTTCTGTTGATGGTTCGAATGGACCGGTCTTCGGAGCCAAATTAAAGTCACAAGGACTTAAGTCCGGGGAGTATGGTGGATGGTACAGTACTTACCAGTCCCATCGACCGAACGGAGCAGCCACAGGTTGTGCTGTATGCGCCCGCGCATTGTCGTGCAAAATGATGGTTGGGTTGCGCAGAAAGTGTCGCCGCTTCTTTAGCAAAGCTGGTCGCAGATGATGCTCCAAAAACGAATAGTAATACTGTGCACTGACGGTCTGCCGTGGAGGGACGTAATGCGTCAGGATAAGACAATCACAGTCGTACACGAGAATCGCCGTAACTTTAGACCGCTCCATTCGCACCATCAACAGAACAGGCTCTGCTAACGGTATACTACGCCTTCCACATCGCTGGCAACGGGTTCTACACAACGCTGGTGACTACTTTGAAGGACAGTAACAGGGGCATACATGTAACTCTTTTGTATTAGTTGTCAATAAATATTTGCCAATATTTAACTTCCAACCCTCGTAATATATCTATTGTTGAAGATAGCAATATCTGACGATAGTCGTGCATCTTGTATAGGGCCCATTGAACATTTGTGAAACCTAAATGGAAAAATTCGATTGTGAATCTGTCGCTATGTCTACGTGGTGCTCCCGAAACCGGGCTTCATAAACCAATTTTCAAATACCGCTACTGGTTGGTCATGTAGACACCGATTCTGGAAAACCGGTTGAAACTGTTTTTCGAGTGTGTGTGTGGATTTTCAGAATATGTCTTGTTTAAAAAAACATTCAGTTAATCGGGACGGATTGACTTCTTGTGCAGATTTTGGACTTAATTAAAATCAATAAATGGTTCGAGATATTCTACTCATTCACTCAATGACCATACTGGTATCGAAACGGAGGATAACAGAGAGAGCCGACCGCGGTGACCGTGCGGTTCTAGGCGCTGCAGTCCGGGACCGCGGGACTGCTACGGTCGCAGGTTCGAATCCTGCCTCGGGCATGGATGTGTGTGATGTCCTTAGGTTAGTTAGGTTTAAGTAGTTCTAAGTTCTAGGGTACTGATGACCTAAGATGTTAAGTCCCATAGTGCTCAGAGCCATTAGATAACAGAGAAAAGGCGGAGTCTATTGAACATGGTCTTCTGAAATTGTTTCACTGCGGAAAATCGTTACACAGTCGCTCCGCTCAATCATAGTGCAAATTTCGAAATGGCCGCTACTGAGATAACCGATCGCGGAATGGAAAAGCAACTACCTACAATCTGTCAGTATTGGGAAGGCGTGAGGACCAGATGAGATATCTGTAAGATTATGCGAATGAAGTTGCTCCCTTCTAGCAGCTGTTTACCGTAGATCGCTCCAGCAACGAAGGGTACCTAGCGAGTGCCCAAAAAAGAAAAGAAAAAAAAAACATGCAGGTCAGTCTCGTTTTGAGAAGGGTCGTACGACACGTGCACATAACTGTAGGCCTACATCCTTGACGTCAGTCTGTTGTAGAATTATAAAAATATGTTTGTCTTGTGTTCACGTATTACGACATTTTCGGAGATGGAAAATCTCCTCCATAAAAATCAACATGGATTCGGCAAACAGGGATCTTGCGAAACTCGGCTCGATCTGTTCCTCCATGAGATCCATAGCGCAGTAGAGAACGGCGCTCAGGTTAATGCCGAGTTCCTCGATTTCAGGAAGCCGTCGGACACCGCCCTGAACTGCCGTTTAGTGAAAAGAATACCAGCTCACCGAGGTGTTGGGCGAGATCTGCGACTGGACTCAAGACTTCCTTCCAGACAGCATTCAGCACGTCGCCTTTAAAGCAACAGCTGTAAACGTCATCTCCGGAGTACCCCAAGGAAGTGTGATAAGACCGTTACTGTTTAAAATGTATATAAATTATTCAGTTGAATGCGTCGGAAATTCTTTAACACTGTTTGCAAATGGTGCGGTTGTCTATAAGAAAGTAGCAACAACAGAATACAGTATAGATTTGCAGAACTACCTGCAGAGAACTGATATGGCAGTTAACCCTGGACATATTACGCATACAGAGGAAAAGAAATCCACTACAGTAAAACTATACTATTGGTAACAAATTGCTAGAAACACTATCTACCGTAAAATACCTGGAAGTAACTACAAAGAGCGACCTTAAGTGGAATGGCCATAGAAAACAAATAGTGTGAGAAGCAAATGCGAGACTGCAGTTCATAATAACAAAATTAGGGAACTGCAACTCATCCTTGATGGAAGTAGCGCATAAGGCGCTTGTTCGACCGAGTTTTGAGTACTGCTCATCAGTGTGGGATCCATACCAGGTAGTACTGATAGATGAGGATGAGGAGGTCCCATAGTCGGGAGAGCGTAGGGGACGATCCGAGAGACCCCCACCGCCGTACTAGGCAAGGTCCTAGTGGAGGTGGTTTTCCATTGTCTTCCTCCGACAGTAATGGGGACGAAGACGACACAACAACACCCACTCATCTCGAGGCAGGAAAAATCCCTGACCCCGCCGGGAATCGAACCTTTTTTTTTTGTAACGATATATATTTATTTAAATATATTACCAACGATACATTAAAAAAAGCATTTTATTCTAACCTATTATATTCCTAGTGTTGGTTAACATTACTGTCATTTTATAGGTTTTCCTTTTTTATATTCTTTCCTTTTCGTTTTTCGCTTATTGTTGTTCCTTGAACCCTTTTCATGGCCATTTGTCATCTTTTTTTTTTTTTTGGGTAAAACATTGCAGGACAGGCATAATAATTTATATGTAGCATTGACACATTGATTTTGAGTTCATGTTTCTGCATGCCATGCACTTGTGCTGCCACACGCACATTGTGCATTCTGGTTTGATCTCTTCCTCTAGTTTGCACTGTTAGGTGGGACAGTATGAGGGAAAACATCAGCATGATAGATGGAACAAAAGTGGAAGAAACTTTTTTTACATATACTACAGATTATACATAAATTGAAGAAGAGAGAAAATTTTGTCATATTATATAAGAGAAGCAGAAAGGAAAGTGTTAGTAAACAGTATAAATTTTATAGGGCACATAGTAAAGGAAATCATTTAAGAAAATTATGAGTAGTTGGCACTTTCCACTAAGTAATGCTTGTATCCTAGACAATATAGTACAAACAATGAAAATGAATTAAAAAAGCTGGTAGTACTACCGGGCATACTTTTGACACTGATTTGGCTGCGAGCGTGACAGATGTTTGGTGAGAAGCACTTTGTATCGCTGATTTCACTAAGAAGAAACACTTTATACTACTATACTTCACTATTTGAGGCGAGAGGAGAAAGCACATTATCTTTTGTGTTGCACTTATTCACTGTCGCTGCACACGTTCTTCTTGTGGTGAATGTAAACCGGGACCCCGTGCGCAGGGGAGCGAGAACGCTAACGCAAGGCCACTGACAGAAGAGAGACAGAGGATATCCAAAGAAGAGCGACGCGTTTTCTCAAGAAACTCCAGTAGCAGGCGGTACAAGAGAGGCGTTCTCTAGTACGGAGAGGCATTTCGAGCGAGCACTTTCCAGTAACATTCGGACAAGAAGTTACTTCCTCCGACTTACATCTCGGGAAATGACCACGACGAAAAAGTTCAAGAAATAAGACAGGAGCTTACCGACAATCATTCTTCCGAAGCGCCATTCGCGAGTGGAACAGGGAAGCGTGGATCAGTTAGTGGTACCAGAAATGAGCTCCGCCACACACCGTTAGCTGCCTTGCGGAGTATTGATGTTCATGTAGGAGGAGATATAGAAATATTAGCGTGAAGCAGTCTACTTCTAATATTTAACTAAAGAGAAAGAACCCTAGTGCTGACTAAATCAGAAATCAGAGCAGCTGATTTGCAGGCGCCATTTATGTAAGACAAGTGACGTTCGGAAACCAGTATGTGACCGGGTTAACAAAGTAGTTTGAGGCAACACGACAACGGAAAGCGGTGACAAAAAAAAAAGGTTCAAATGGCTCTGAGCGCTATGGGACTTAACATCTGTGGTCATCAGTCCCCTAGAACTTAGAACTACTTAAACCTAACTAACCTAAGGACATCACACATCCATGCCCGAGGCAGGATTCGAACCTGCGACCGTAGCGGTCACGCGGTTCCAGACTGAAGCGCCTATAACCGCACGGCCACACCGGCCGGCCAAAGCGGTGACCGAAAATGGTTTTTGGTCTTCTGGATATTGTGTCGCATGTAAACGTAGCGTGTACAAAATGTGGACAGCGACTGCCCTGCGACACTGCCTGAGCTACGCCAGACTCTGACTGAGCAAGGCGCCGCGGTTAGCACTGTGGACTCGCGTTCGGGAGGAGGAGGAGGAGGAGGAGATTAGTGTTTAACGTCCCATCGACAACGAGGTCATTAGAGACGGAGCACAAGCTCGGGTTAGGGAAGGATGGGGAGGAAATCGGCCGTGCCCTTTCAAAGGAACCATCCCGGCATTTGCCTGAAGTGATATAGGGAAATCACGGAAAACCTAAATCAGGATGGCCGGACGCGGGATTGAACCGTCGTCCTTCCGAATGCGAGTCCAGTGTGCTAACCACTGTGCCACCTCGCTCGGTGCGTTCGGGAGGACGATCGCTCTACATCCACATACGCATTCCGTGAACCGCAGTAGGGGGCATGGTCGAAGGTATCTTTAAACACTAGTAGTCATTTCCATTCTTATCACACTAGCAAACAGAGTGAGGGAAATATGACAGTCTAAAATCCTCTGTACGATCCCTGATTTCTCGCGACTTATCTTCCTGATGCTTACGCGAAAGCTACGTTGGAGGGGAGTAGAACCGTTCTGCAGTCGGTCTCAAATTCGGTGTATCCAAAAGTTTCTCAGTTGTGTTACGCGAAAAGGGCGTCTCCTTTTCTCCAGGGATTCCCAGTTGAGTTCACAAATGATATCCGTAATAAGCGCGTGCTGATCGGACCTACCGGTAACAAACCCAGCAGCCCGCCTCTGAATTGCTTCATTATCTTCCTATAATCCGGCATGGTGCAGATCCCAAACACTCCAACAGTACTCAGGAACGGGTCCCACTAGCGTCCTACACGCTGTCTCCTTTATGGACGAGCTACACTTTCCCAAACTTCCGCCAATAAAACGAAATCGAGAATTCGCCTGCGTTATTACTAATCCGAGATGCCCATTCCATTTCATATCGCTTTGCGACGTTGCGCCCGTATATCTATGCGACTGCGTGAAGCTGCACCAGATTAATGCTGTATGTGAACGTTACATGATTCTTGAGGGTATTTCTTTTGTTCTGTCGTTGCAACTACAAAAATGCGTGATTTTCATTTACACCAGTTGCGTTTCTCTTTATTGACATAAAGCATCATCAGTGGCCTGTAATTATTTACATTTTGATTTGTTTTAAGATCGACAAAAAGTTCGTTAAGAATATGTTGATTTGTACTTACGGTGACTTTCGCTTGATTTCCCGCTTACATCGGGAGATGCCGTCTGCTAGCACGTCGTCGTTTTTCTGCGTTAGACGCCCATAATTTTGGTCTAATTTTTAGTTGTTCTGCAGCATTACGCATTTCTTATGTTTTTCACAGCACGATTTTCCGCACACCATTGTTTTATGTTTCTTTTTGCCCTTCTGAGTATAACAGTGGTGTGCGGAAAACCGTGCTGTGAAAAACATAACAAATGCGTGGTGCTGCAGAACAACTAAAAATTAGACCAAAATTATGAGTGTCTAACGCAGAAAAACGACGATGTGCCAGCAGACGGCATTTCCCGATGTAAATCAAGCGAAAGTCACCGTCAGTACAAATCAGCATATACTTGAGGAACTTTTTGTAAGCAAATCAAAATGTAAATAACATAATTACAGGCCACTGATGATGCTTACCTCAATAAAAAGAAACTCGTCTGGAGAGGAAAAGCCACGCAATTTTGCAGTTGCGACGACACAACAAAAATACCCTCGAGAATTGTAAAGCAACTGCGGGCAATATGGCCACACAAATGAAGAATTAAATGTCGCCTTGTCAGAATTGTTCAGTCAGCTTTGGACAGTCCATAATAAAGCTTTTCGTGGTTTCCCTAAGTCGCTCATGCAAAAGCCGGGGTGGTTCCTTTGGTAGGAGCGGCCGATTTCCTTCCCCGTCCTTAACAACTCTGGGCTTGTATTCTGTCCGTAATGACCTCACAGTCGACACCTGATCGATCCCCAATTTTCCTTTTCTTCCAGATAATCTGAAATTAAAGAGAGACATGGGTTGACCAAGCAAACGGCGGATATAAACTTTTGAAGACGAAACAGACAGAAAGGCCTAATTCCCATACGCAAGACAATGTCGACTAAATGATAAACGAAGTATGCATCTCTATGTTCCGTAGGGTGCCCCATCTCAATACCTAAAACCGAAACCGCTGCCCGTTGCCCGTCTGCCTGTCCGACTACTGAAGACCGTTTTTCTCCGGAACAGGTAGTTGTATCAAGTAAAATTAACGCCACATATGAATGTCGACGATGCTTTGTAGGTGTAAAACATTTAAGCTTCTAAGTCAATGCAATTAAAAGATACGACCGTTACTCAAAAATTTTGACACTCGAAAGCTCGCTCATCAGAACCTATAGGGTACTTCCCGTTGACCTAGAATCACGAAATTTGGCGAGAAGCAAAGTTTCACAATACAAGGAAAGGAAAAGAAAATCGGAAAATGGTTGATTCGTAATTATATCACAAGAAAGAAATATTTCTTTTGTCATTTGGCATCCGACTTCAAACATAAAATTAAAAATCACTCAATTCTCCAGCAGAAGGAGGTTCTTACTCATTGGTCTGAAAATGAGCACAGCAGTGATCGAAACCGGTCACCGTAATAAATAAATTGTGATCAAGATTGTTTTTGATAGTAAGTATTCGTAACACATTGATCACTGTCTACTCCCATAATGTATTCAAAAGTAATAAAATTAAAACCTCCTCGACAGTCTTGGGATTCCCAGTACCGTTATCTTACCAGTATCAGTACTGATAACGGGCAAAAATGATAGAGATTCTCGATTCTTGGGATGGCTGAACCATATGTATACACAATTAAGTTTGTACGGAGCCGTCAGTGTGAGAGTCCTGTTCGACTTGGCCAATTCTTTTTCTTTTCTTATCAGCAAGCGAAACTATACCGACGGAAAAACCGCTCGGAGCAGTTGCTAGTCCACCTACAAGACTCACGAACTTGCCAACTACGTAGGCGGCTTGTTGCGACCTCTCACGTGTGCTCTAATAGCTGGAATGCGGCGACGGTAATGGACTCACCCTCTAGTCGCGGTATCAGAGCTGCAAGCTATGCGGAACGCGCGCCACCGAAGCACTGCCGATGTGTGCGGCCCTACGCGGAGGGCTCTGAGGGAAAACTTGCAGCTCTCCTCCCCCTGGTACCGGCTACTGCGCACTGCAACCCCTCCACTGCCGCCCCGACAGCGAGAACACACCCCACGCATCTTGGCAAACAGCCACGGACAGCAGTGTTGCCGAAGTTGCCGCCGTTAAGGAGGACGAAACGCTTCTGGAGTAGAGCCAGTCCTATTATGGAATCAGGTTAGCTTGCTCTGGAGCGCACAAAACTATTGACGACTTTGAATAGACTCTGAAGGGATGTCTAGCTGCAGGAAAGGACTACCGACGGAAGGCAGAATGCATTGCTCCACGGCCATTAGGGAAGTCGGTTTCATTGCATCCAGTCGTGAAAGATGCCGCAATGCGCCTTCAGTCGTAAAACTGCTGCAACTAGTTCTGTTTTACAGCGCTGCCCACTAACTGCGAGGGCTGGAACTTTAATAGTGGCAACTATTTATTTACAGCTCGTACAAAATAGATACGTGATTCAAAGTTTTACTGACCTTCAGAGTAGTCACCAGCATTGTGTATAACCCGCTGCCAGCGATGTGGAAGTCGTAGAATACTCTTAGCAGTGCCGGTTGTGTTGACAGTTCAAGCGGCGCAGTGTATTGGGCTCTGAGCACTATGGGACCTCTGAGGTCATCAGTCCCCTAGAGCTTAGAACTACTTAACTACTTAAACCTAACCCGAGGCAGGATTCGAACCTGGTACCGTAGCGGTCGTGCGGTTCCAGACCTAAGCGCCTAGAACCGCTCGGCCACTACGACCGGCGCGCCGTCTATTGCTCAAGGAATTTGTAGCAGATCTGAAGCAAACAAGGGCTTAAGTCCAGGGAGTGCAGTAGGTGGTATAGCAGTTAGCAGCCCCGTCAGTCAAACAAATGAGTAACAGCTTGCACTGTACGTGCTTGAGCACTGTCCTGCAAAACGATGGTCAGGTTCTCCAGAAAGTGTCATCATTGTACGCTGTTCATGTTTGCAACACAACCTATGACCAGCTTAGAGACAGAAGTGATGACACGTTCTCCAGAACCTGACCGTCATTTTGCAGGACAGTGCTCAAGCACGTGCAGTGCAAGCTGTTACTGATCTGTTTGAGTGATGGGGCTGCTAAGTGCTATACCACCTACTGCTCTCCCCTCACTTAAGCCCTCGAGAGTTCAACTCGATTTCTAAACTAAAGGAACTTCATGGCATTCGCTTCAGAACTGATACTAATTCTTCGGGCGATAGACAGCGCCGCTCGAACTGTCAACACAACTGGCGCTGCTAAGAGTATCCTACGACTTCCACATCGCTGTCAACGGGTTATATACAATGCTGGCCACTACTTTGAAGGTCAGTGAAACTTTGAGACACGTATCTATTTTGTACGAGCTGTAAATAAATAGTTGCTACTATTAAAGTTCAAACCCTCTTATTATGCACGACAACAATCGAAGTGTAACAAAACCTTGAAATGCAACTTGCATAGGAAATAGGGCACAGTCTCATAAAGAGTAGCCCACAACTTTCTGCATTTTTCAAATTTTATTGAAATCTAAAATTAATTATCTAAATGTAATGCTCATAATGTGTTCTCCATTCTCTAACACATATGGCGAATGTTTCGAAAACAAGTTTACTAAAAGTTACAAGAGCAGACTGAGGGGACAATTTCGAAGCAGGTCTTTTAAACTGTACCACTGATATTATAAATTAACCACTAAATGTTTTCTCAACTGTAGCAAAAACTCTAGAAATTTTGGCGAATATGACCATACGGGGTGATTCAAAAGTAACTCTACGTACTTCGTGACGTGTGTGCGTCAAAATAAGAGTAAAATGTTAAATAAAGTTTTGTCTGAAACTACTGTATTTCCGTGTTATGATGCAAAATGTCTTTTTTGCTAGGCATCACATCATGGGCCAGTACAGCTTTTTAGCTTGTGTTCGCCTGCATGTCGGCTAATGTTCTTTTGTCGGCAGAGCCCCTGCACGTTTCAGTCGGGAGACAAGGGAGTATCTGCGTTGCTTATCCCGTGTAGGGTCAGTTGCTTGGCCCGCCACATCTCCGGATCTTAACTGCCTGGACTTGCACCGTTTGTGTCGTCTCGAATAGCTGGTGAATGGTGTTGCGACTGAGGACGTAGCACGGCTACAGCAGCGAACTGAAAGTAGCTGTGAAACTGTGCAGAATGAGATGAACGGAGCACTCAACTTTCCGAGAGCGGTAAGATTTCGTACACGTCTATTTCTGCGTCTACATGGACAGCATTTTGGACGTGTGTTGGCGTAAACGTACAGTAGATAGCCGATTTGAATTTCTTGTCATTGTCTTTTGAGCAAAACGAGGATGATGGAATGTAGTCGAATTAAGTCGGGTGATACTCCCGGAATTAGATTAGGAAATGAGACACTTAAAGTAGTAAAGGAGTGTTGCTATTTGGGGAGCAAAATAACTGATGATAGTCGAAGTAGAGAGGATATTAAATGTAGACTGGCAATGGCAAGGAAAGCGTTTCTGAAGAAGAGAAATTTGTTAACATCGAGTATAGATTTAAGTGTCACGAAGTCATTTCTGAAAGTATTTGTATAGAGTGTAGCCATTTATGGAAGTGAAACGTGGACGATAAATAGTTTAGACAAGAAGAGAATAGAAGCTTTCGAAATCTGGTGCTACAGAAGAATGCTGAAGATTAGATGGGTAGATGACATAACTAATGAGGAAATATTGAATAGGATTGGGGAGAAGAGAAGTTTGTGGCACAACTTGACCAGAAGAAGGGATCGGTTGGTAGGACATGTTCTGAGGCATCAAGGGATCACCTATTTAGTATTGGAGGGCAGTGTGGAGGGTAAAAATCGTAGAGGGAGACCTAGAGATGAATACACTAAGCAGATTCAGAAGGATGTTGGTTGCAGTAGGTACTGGGAGATGAAGAAGCTTGCACAGGATAGAGTAGCATGGAGAGCTACATCAAACCAGTCTCAGGACTGAAGACCACAACAACAACTGTCTTTTGAGAAGAATTAATTTTGTGTTGTTTGTGTTGCACTTGTGCCCTCTAGTCTACTGCATAACTTGAATTAATGCAATTTCAGACAAAATTTTATTTAACGTTTTACTCATATTTTGGTGCACACAGTACATCCACGACATGCACACAATTACTTTTGAATCACCCTGTGTAAGGGGCCGTCAAATGAAAACTGAGCACGTGCCACAACAGGACCATGGACTGGTTCCATTTAAAAGTAATCACCACACGCTTTAAGAGACTTGGAGACAAGACGAACAATTCCCCTTTCACGGAACGCAGTCGGCCGCTGACGGATCCATAACCGCACCCAATCTTACGCTTGCCCGTCCGACTGAAACCGACGTCCACGCATCTCTTTCCTCAGACGGCCTAGGAGGTGAAAATCACGCGGTGGAAGCTCCGGGCTGTATGGGCGATGTTGCAGTGTTCCCCAACGAAATCGCTGAAGCGTGCCGTTTGCCCACTGAGTAGTGTGGAGGCGGACGTTACCGTGGAACAGCACGATTCCGTCCGACAGCATTCCCGCGAAATTTAATTTCACGGCGCGTCGCAGTTTCTGCGTAGTGACTTCGCAGCGCCGCGCACCGATTGCGGTTGCACGCTCGTGTAACTGGACGAGCAGAGGGCGTCTGCAGTCGGGGGAGCACTTGTGTGAGCAGCTTTGGAGTTCTTTGGCGGGGAGGATGTGCGGTGTTTCCACTGTTGGCTTCGCCGTTTGCTCTCGGACTGTCGAAATGCTATTGCCTGAGAATGCCCGGCCCAATCGGATGAAAGCTACGCTTCAGCGATTTCCCTCGGAAACACTGCAACATCCTCTGTGCAAGCCGGTTCTTTCAAGCGTGGACGTTCGTTCCTTTCGAACGAGGAAGTGCAAGAGTGGGTGTGGTCGTGGAGCCGTCAGCGACCGACCGCATTCTACGAAGCAGGAATTAACAGCCTCGTCTCTCCCACTGGGATAAATGTTATACAGTGGGCACTGTTCGTGAGATTTTCTGTTGTTACCGGTACAGGAAAAAACGAGATCGTTATTTTAATATGGATAAGACGAGAAGAATTTAAAATTAAATAAAAATTCATATGGCTTACAAATTAAACACAGCTGCTATTTCTGTTTATTTCACAATTTTTGATAGCTTAAGTGCAATTCAGTTTTTATAAGTTAATACAATACTGGTTCTTCGTGTTTTCGATAAAATTATTTTACTGTATTTAATTTGTAAGTGAATTTGCTAGTATGTGCGTATGTGTTTTTGTGTATGTTTTTAAGGTTTTGTACAATATTCTACAACTGATGGATGCAGTAGATAATGTGAGCAGATCTACTTTATGGGCAAGCGGAGATAAACATACATAAATAGAACATGGATAAATTTACAAGCACAGAATTTATGGGTATAGACAAAGACAGACAAAGGAAAGCTATCTGATGTAGAACTGTTTGTTGTTGTGGTCTTCAGTACCAAGCCTGGTTTGATGCAGTTCTCCATGCTACTCCATATCGCGCAAACCTCTTCACCTCCGAATAACTACTGCAACCTACATCCTTCTAAATGTGCTTACTGTATTTATCGTCTCTCTCTACGATTTTTACCAACCCCCCCCCCCCCCCCCCCAAAAAAAAAACGCGCGCACACGCTCGCTCACGCAAACACACACACACACACACACACACACACACACATTCTTACCTCCATTCGTAAATTTGTGATCGCTTGACATCTCAGAATGTCACCTAATAATAGATGTCTGCTTTAAGTCAAGCTGTGAAACAAATTTCTTGTCTTCCCTGTTATATTCAGTACCTCCTCATAGTTATGGGACCTACCTATCTAATCTTCAGCATTCTTCTGTAGCACCACATCTCAAAAGCTTCTATTCTCTTCTTATGTAAACTTCTTATCGTCCATATTTCACTTCCATACATGGCTACACTCCACGCTTCATAACACTTAAATCTACGTTAGATGATACATTTCTCTTCCTTAGAAAACTTTTCTTGCAATTGCCAGTCTACATCTTATCTCCTCTCTACTTCGGCCATTATCAGTTGTTTTACTTTCCAAATAGCAAGATGTCGTAATCTAATTCACAGCATCATCTGAATTAATTCAACTACATTTGATTATCCTTGATTCGCTTGATGTTTATCTTACATCCTCTGAAAATATTGTCCATTCCGTTCAGCAGGTCTTCATGGATTGGTTATTAAACATTTAGCTGCATTTAGTAACTTCATTCTAATGAGCTGCATGGTTACTGATCGGATCTGTTCTTTCAGACATGTCCAGTATTCGTATGTATACGTTAAACATTTAGTTAAGTGGTGTGGGAACGGGTGATTTTGGGATTAACAGTTTAACGGTATGCATTTTTTGGATACTGCATCTACATGCTGCGAATGTGATGCGATAGTTTGTATGGCTCTTTGTGCGTTTTTCTGAGGTACTGCATTTGGGTCTATTTACGGCTGTCTGGTCAGTGATGGACACTATGATACTGGGCTGCAGTGCTCTCACGACTGCGCGCGCGTGTGTGTGTGTGTGTGTGTGTGTGTGTGTGTGTGTGTGTGTGTGTGTGTTTTGATTGAACTTAGACCTAACAGCGTCACACCTTCCATATGACTTCCTCTGGTAAATTCAGATTAGGAGGAGGTGTCAGGACATGTTACTAAATATATTATCGGCAGCATTACATTAAGCTTTAAAATCCTTAAACTGGCAACTGATGAAAGGAAAATGGAATATATCTGAATCATCTTTGTTTTGTTGTTGACATTTGCTTCTAGTAAAGATAAACTGTAACCGAACAGCAACATGAAAGATAGGCCTGACAATCAATTTCAACACGGCTATACAACGTTTGATTAACGTATCAAAACGAAAATGAGAATAATCAAAAATTCAAACATACTTCCAGTTAACTGCAGTTGTAGAGAACGCCGGGATGGACAACAAAGGAAATAAACAAGAGAGTAAAAGGTTTGTGCTTTTGGGAAACAAATAGTTAGATTTATTTTTGGAATTATATGGAAACGATTTACGGATCTTAACAATGTTCGGTCGCAGTAAGTCACAACTGGTAATTTTATTGCACGTTCAATAATATGACAGTCTCTCGGCAGAAATCTAGTGATGTTTTAGTGTAAGTCTGTGCTAAACTATTTCTTCAACGGAGTGACGTCTGATCTCGTACTATATTTCTGTCATACGCCCTACGTTCGGCAGCTTTGTGCTGTATAGTCACTGGAACATTGCATTCCGATGTTTGAGATCCTGTCTGCACTTCCCTGATGCGCGGACTGCACATGCGTCATATATTTCGTTTCAGAAGAAGTCCATCTTGTTTAGTACTTGATTAAGAAACAAAGTTACCCTAAGTTGATCGAGTAGTACAAAGAGGAACGTCACTTCAACTGCGAAGGAAGAAATTACAGGCCTCGGTCATTGACCCATTACCGTTCTTGATTTATGTTAATGATGAGCACTTTAATTTGAATCAGGAGGCAGAATTAGTCCTGTTTGCAGATGATACATGCAATGTTGTGAATCCAAGCAAAGAAGCACCAACAGACACAATAGTAAATGTTGTTTCCGTAAAAGTAATTGGCTAGCTGTAGACTTTGCAAGGAAAAAAAAAAAAAAACGCACATCATTTAGTTTTGTGCTATCAAAAGCTCCACCTTTTCCATCAACCTAGTGTATAAACAATAAATAACAAGTAGCGTAGAAATTGTTGTGATCCAAGTGCACCTGCTAATAACCTACTCAGCAAAAACGTTTAGGTTCTCCTACTTCTGCCGTAAGAATAATTGCCATGTTGGGCAATATAAAAATCAGTGAGTTAACGTACAAGGTGGTGCAAAGAAACGGCAGATTCTGAAAGTATCATAATTTACACGAATAAACGCAGGAAAAACATTTTTACTGTCGAAAGTGCACGCATACAGTACAACATTCGTGTGTTCAGTACAAATGGTGCCTTTCCGCGTTCACATTCTGATAGCCTGTTATGAGAATACCAGAATGCTCGGTGTACCTTGTCTCGGGAGTGGCAGTGATGTAAACTTCATTCTTCTGTTTCACATCACGGGTAGTTGCAGGCCGTGTGCGGACACATTGCTTTTAATATAACCCCACACATTAACATCAGATATCGCGCAGGCCGTTGATTGTCACCGTTACGTGAAATGAGTTACCTTCTAAACAATCGGCCAACGCCTTCCATCGCCTGTCGAGCAGTATGTGACGTGACTCCGTCCTGCTGAAACGACGTATTTGCGATGTTAACTAGCGTTGCTGGCTCTGGGTCAAGGTGTCCCGGGTTCGATTCCCGGCCGGGCTGGGGATTTTCTCTGCCCGAGCACTGGGTGTTCGTATTGTCCTCATCATTTCATCCTCATCATTTGTGACAGTGGTTAGATCTGTCTGCGTAAAAAATTGGACTGCGTAAGAATTGCGAGTTTTTACGGGCGCTCATGACCGGGCAGTTGAGCGCCCCACAAACCAGTCATCATCATCATCATCATCATCATCATCAATGTTAACATCGTGCAGTCTCGGTGTAAAGAGTATTTCAAACACATCAACATACCGACCGGGGGTTTCAGTTGTAATGGCATCCTCACGTTCACGAAAGTAAGTGCAAGTACACCATGACACCATGCAGTAACGTTGGCTCTGTGTAATGGACGCTCGTAAATCTCATAAGGATTTTTCCGTGCTCAGTAAAGAAAATGGTTTGTTAAGGTGGAAGTGGGCTTCGTCTGACATGCATTGTTGTTAAGGAAACAGCGTTGTAGTTGATTTTAGCTAATGCCCTTTCGATAAACTCCCTACGTGACACACGCTCCCGTATATTTAATTATAGCACAATCTGTAAGTTAGAGGGGTGGTGAAAGGTCTGTTTGATTCCTTTCATGTTAATTTCTTAAATCTGTTGTCATTTACGGCATAAATTCCTCTTCTAAATTTACTGTGGTGTTTCTGACTATCTGGGAGGAGACTGAGCAGTGAAACGTGTTACTTTCACACATAAACAAGAACGATCTGTCACACTATTCCACTTTAAAACACAGTTTATATGTAATTCATGTCACACAGTCTCATACGGAACCTACATCCGCTTTCTTTTATATACTGTATATGATAAGATACTGTCATCCCCCTTCCCTTCTGTGTGAGAGGATGAATGAGCAAATGTATTTCTAGTTGCATGCTTGATGGTAGCAGACAAGCCTGTCTGCTAGAGAACAGTAGGACCAACGTCGGAACAGGTAGCTACGCTTTCTAAAAGCAGAGAGGTTTTATTCTTAGTATGGTCCTGTCTGTCCCTTGTCATGTTGGTATAGGAAGCTGCCTCTCTGGTCACTTCCGTTTGTATCTGTGAAGCACCCTCGGTAGGGGCCCACGGCAGTCTGTCCGCGTCGAGCGTCTGAAGTGGTAAGATCTCCGGCTAAGCGCGTGTCTGCTAAGTCCGTAGGACAATGGATTTCTTAAGTTCAGCCTAACTGAAAATTTTATCACCTTTATTTCAGGTTTGGATCTAAAATATCTAATGTTATCCTAAATTGCAACGCAGTGTATTTCGAGTGTGAAGTTCAGAATATCTTCCAGTAGTTGCTTTCTCACTACTTTGTGGAACCACGTGTTGATCAGTAACTCTAAGTAAGATCATCAATCTTAAATGCGAATGTGCGTGAGATTATAACGTCTCGTCTTGACAATATTTTTCAATATAGCAACTTTTCCTTATGTTCAACCGAGCGACGTGGTGCAGTGGTTAGCACACTGGACTCGCATTCGGGAGGACGACGGTTCAATCCCGCGTCCGGCCATCCTCATTTAGGTTTTCCGTGATTTCCCTAAATCGCTCCAGGCAAATGCCGGAATGGTTCCTTTGAAAGGGCATGGCCGACTTCCTTCCCTAATCCGATGAGACCCATGACCTCGCTGTTTGGTCTCTTCCCCCCAAACAATCCAATCCAATCCAATCCAATCCTTGTGTTCAACCCATGTGGGGTGTATTTTGTGAGACCAATACCACGTGCTTATACAATTGTTTGACCCATCAGGTTAATAGTAAGACGATAGTAACCAGTTCGAGGTTTTTCTTTTGTAAATTGCGTTTCGATGTAATTTATTTTAACTGTCAAAATTATTGTGGAGTTACACTCTTTGTGTAAACCAAGTCGACCACGTGAAGCATGTGGTGTAATCATCAAAGTAGCCCTCAGCTATTCCTTTCGGGAAGATTCCACAGAGAGTTAGTATGAATTTAGTATACCAGTGTGTGGTAATTTAATGACGGACAGGATTGCGCTACGAACGTAACTTCTTTGGGTGAAAATTGAATCGGTTGGTTGTGGTTAATTTCCTCTTGCATATGTTTCAACATTCTTCGTGTGTTATTTTATGAATGCAATGTTGTATGTAGTCTCCAAATCTTGGCTCCCTATTTGATGTGTTCTGTAAGATTACAAACTCACATTTACACATTCCTAAATAAGGCACCAGTTTACTTATGGATCAAGTTTGATATGCTGAAATTATAACGGAACAATGATCAATGTTAAAATAAATGTCCAAATATAAACTGATTTATTTCTTTTTATTTAAATTGTCTTTATATATATATATATATATATATATATATATATATATATATATATATATATATATATATATATATATATATAATCACCGGTTATCGTAAGATGAATACTAAAAGATTATGATTAATGTTAGTCTGGTTGGGAATTTGGTAAGCTAGACTGGATACCTGGTGAAACAGTTGCTTAGTAATGCAAGGTTAACTTCCTCACATAGCTCACAGCTTTTAACCCACTTTTATGGTCTTGAATATCAGCACCGCTTTCAGAATAAATTAATGCAACAACATTACAAATTAATGTAACAACATTACAGTGGAACACTAATCTATGTACGCTTCGTCGCCCAGTCTCCAGAGCAGATGTTTGTACTCGAAGGGTGCGGCCCAGGGATCCTCTCGATGGAAACTCGAACAGCTGCATAGTTCTCTGGGGTACGTACCGCTTCTTTTCATGGCCGAACCAGTGTCTTCAAAATTACTCACACTGTGATCGCATAAGCAGATGGGACACACCCATGACGTCGTAGCTGGTAATGCTGTCGAAATACTTACTGTTTGCACAGTAGTCAGACTATCACCCTGCTTAGAAAACGCCGTTACAGCGATAGCACGTTTCGCACCATGCCAATGGTGCATGATCACTAAACGGCAACGCGATCACAACTATCACGTTCATCACAAGAATAAACCTGGTGTAAACAAACACAAACGCGATGATTTGTCAGAAGCAGTAGCACATGTACGCTGGTGGTATCACGCTCTTGGAAGTAGGTCCTACTTGTGTATTAGATACCTTATTACTAAGTTACGTTAAATGAAACTGTAAGATTTTCTAATGTATTAAAAGCCATCAACGTTTTTCTTAATAAAAACTATATAGCTAGTTTTTATTTCAGAAATAGTGTAGAGTCACAGTCTCCGCACTGTTGTGCTCTGATTGTCGCGCTGTTAACACGCAGGATGTCTGAGGATGCTTGCTGCAGCGTGTGGAACACAGTTAAAAAGTGCCGGCAAATAGGTTGTTGTTAATGTTTTTCATAAATTTACAGAAAAAATCGGCTTCTAAGGTTTCCGAGGAACCGTATTTAATTCATTGAGGTACAGTTACAAACTGGATGTTTAGCGGAATCGGTAGCGTAGTATATTGATAATTTGGTGCAGTTCATAGATCGCTGGTTCAAGTCTCGCCTTGGTTATCCTACTCTTTTTCGTTCAATTTGCAATACTACATCTCGTAATTGTAAGATTCATCATCATTTTTTTATGAATAATGCACGTCCGTTTGATTCTAGTTACGTACTGCACGCAAAATTCCTGTCTTCATTTCAAATATTTTATGAAATATTGATAACAAAGACTGCCTAAATTAAGAAAATATGACAGTTTAATTTCTTAGGACAAAAATGAAAAACCAAATACTCTTTATTTTGACTCTGACCATTGTTTTATACCACAGATATAGTCTCACACGAGCCAGAGTGTGTCGTGGAAACATGAAAAATAATTTTCACAGCAGTCAAGCACACCATACAAATCCTACATATTTACATTTGCTATGAACCCAACAGAACTGATCTGGAGCCAAGCTGCGGGATTTTTAGCGAGAAACAAGATTGCTACGCTGCCAGATGTACTGGAGCTAACTCACGAAGCTTCTTCACAGGTCACTGCGGAACGCTGGCAGGATATAGAACGGCAGGTCACAAAAGAAGAGAAAATACGGCGCTTGGGTGGCTTCGTGGATTCAGTTGATGATCGACTCGTTATCAGCGTAGCAGATGACAGTTCAGCATTCAGCAGTACCGTGAAGTCCCTGGAATATGCTTCTGCGTCACACACAGCTCGCTCAGAAAAATTACGCTGTGTTTGAGTTAGGAGTTTTCATCACTCTCGTTTGCTATATTAGGTGACAACGAGAGAATTTTATGGTTTCCGTCTGGTCACCTCAGAAGTGTGCAGTAGTGCCGGAGTTTCGCCGAGTATTATTTCAGTCTCTTCAAAAATTAAATGACATTCGAAACTATATTGTTTCTCTGCTCATCCCTTTTTTTGCGCCTGAACTGCAACTGCTGACGTCATTGCAGCTTAGTTGGACCAGTTGGCTGGTCTGTGCAGAAACGTTAAATATACCGGTTGAGCTGTTGTCCCGCATTATCGCTCAGTCTGCGTGAGTGGAACACAGAATAAAACGCATCCTTTTAATCGTACTTGACTGTACTAGACACAGCTTGGCTTCCGCTCCATGTGAAACGAAATTCAATGAGATTCAAACAAATGCGGAAGAAGACATGGTGTAATGTTTACGTTAGGTTTATTTTTATGATAAACACAGCATAAGCACCGGTCACGAACAACTGCTGGCGCTACAGAGCTGACTACACTAACGTTCAAAATTTCTCGTTTCCCTTCGCGAGGGTAATTCCTCAGTTAGCAAAAAAAAATCGCGCAAAAGAAAGTAATTAGAATTACGTGTGAGTTTCACACACGTTCATGTTGCAGCCATATCTTTAAACAGCTGGCAATATTAAGCACAAACCCATACCACATTTATCAGCTTACGCAATTTGTAAACAGATAATTTGAGTTTGAGAATACCAAAGATATCTAAAAGTACAAAAGGAAAACGGATCTGCATTACCCTTTAGTGAATTTAGCTTTAGCACAGAAAAGGCTGAAATATCTAAAGATGAAATACTTTGACAATCTCCCCATGCAAATGAAGTGCCTGGCACACACCATAATTATTTTCAAAAGTAGAATAAATACAGGGGGTCCACAGAATAATACACTACTGGCCATTAAAATTGCTACACCAAGAAGAAATGCAGATGGTAAACGGGTATTCACTGGACAAATATATTATACTAGAACTGACATGTGATTACATTTTCACGCAATTTGGGTGCATAGATCCTGAGAAATCAGTACCCAGAACAACCACTTCTGG
Source organism: Schistocerca americana (assembly GCF_021461395.2). Classification (NCBI taxonomy): domain Eukaryota; kingdom Metazoa; phylum Arthropoda; class Insecta; order Orthoptera; family Acrididae; genus Schistocerca; species Schistocerca americana. The sequence goes on along the minus strand of NC_060128.1, from coordinate 64,787,237 downwards.
CCGTACTAACGGCCTCGATACGCCTGGGCATTGAGTCAGAGTTTGGATGACGGTACAGGTACAGCTGGCCATGCAGCTTCAACACGATACCGCAGTTCATCGAGAGTAGTGACTATCGTATTGTGACGAGCCAGTTGCTCGGCCACCATTGACCAGACGTTTTCAATTGGTGAGAGGTCTGGAGAATGTGCTGGCCATGGCAACAGTCGAACATTTTCTGTATCCTGAAAGGCCCGTACAGGACCTGCAACATGCGGTCGTCCATTATACTGCTGAAATGTTGGGTTAAGTAGGGATCGAATGAAGGGTAGAGCCACGGGTCGTAACACATCTGAAATGTAACGTCCACTGTTCAAAGTGCCGTCAATGCGAACAAGAGGTGACCGAGACGTGTAACCAGTGGCACCTCACACCATCACGCCGAGTGATACGGCAGGATGCCCAATACACGCTTCCAATGTGCGTTCAGCGCGATGTCGCCAACACAGATGCGACCATCACGATGCTGTAAACAGAACCAGGATTCATGAGAAAACATGATGTTTTGCCATTTGTGTACACAGGTTCGTCGTTGAGTACACCATCGCAGGCGCTCCTGTCTGTGATGCTGCGTCGAGGGTAACCGCAGCCACGGTCTCCGAGCTGATAGTCCATGCTGCTGCAAACGTCGTCGAACTGTTCGTGCAGATGTTATTGTCTTGCAAACGTCCCCATCTGTTGACTCAGGGATCGAGAAGTGGCTGCACGATCCGTTACAGCCGTGCGGATAAGATGCCTGTCATCTCGACTGCTAGTGATACGAGGCCGTTGGGATCCAGCACGGCGTTCCGTATTACCCTCCTGAACCTACCGATTCCACATTCTGCTAACAGTCATTGGATCTCGACCAACGCGAGCAGCAATGTCGCGATACGATAAACCGCAATCGCGATAGGCTACAATCCGACCTTTATCAAAGTCGGAAACGTGATGGTACGCATTTCTCCCCCTTACACGAGGCTTCACAACAACGTTTTACCAGGCAACGCCGGTCAACTGCTGTTTGTGCATGAGAAATCGGGTGGAAAATTTCATGTCAGCACGTTTTAGGTGTCGCCACCGGCGCCAACCTTATGTGAATGCTCTGAAAAGCTAATCATTTGCATATCACAGCATCATCTTCCCGTCGGTTAAATTTCACGTCTGTAGCACGTCATCTTCGTGGTGTAGAAATTTAAATGGCCAGTAGTGTATGAACGCGATGTAATATAGTACATCTTGCTACAAGTTGGCACGACTGCGCCGGCCGTTGTGGCCGAGCGGTTCTAGGCGCTTCAGTCTGGAACCGCGCTGCTGCTTCGGTCGCAGGTTCGAATCCTGCCTCGGGCATGGATGTGTGTGATGTCCTTAGGTTAGTTAGGTTTAAGTAGTTATAAGTCTATGGGACTCATGACCTCAGACGTTAAGTCCCATAATGCACGGAGCCATTTGAACCATTTGGCACCACTGCATACTTGTAAATACTGCGACGGGGCAGCAGTGTGTAGTTGACGTGCCAAGTGTTGGAGGTCATCTTTCAGTGTATTGTACGCCTTCTTATGCGGTGGTTAATACAAGCGATCGGTGAAATATGTTATCTCTCGACTTCCAAAAGTGGCAACTCATTGGTGCGCATTTAGTGGGAGCATTTATGACGAAAACTGCTGAATTCTTTGCTTCACGTGCGACACTATCCACGGTAATGACAGCATACACAAAATATGGTGAAACATCATCGGTGAGGAAGAATAGTGTTCAAAGTCTGAAGTTAACTGACAGCGGCCGACGAGCGTGAAGAGCACTGTGGTCGGACAACGTAGAACTACCGCGTCAAAAGGGACTGCAGAACAGTAACGCTGTGTCGACAAGAATAGCACGGCGGGAGCTTCACAAGACATTGGGAAATCCTTAAAGGGGAAACTTCCCGTCTCACCCCTCTCAGATTTAGTGGTAAAGTGGCCCAGTGGATATCCGGTGTGTAATACCTAAACAACTAGTTCCCAATATCATACTTTTTATTTTTAATTTTTTCTCGTTATTACGAGGGCTGTTCAATAAAGAATGATTATAATTTTTAGGGTCCTAATTTCTCGCGCTAAAATTTAATCTTACGATATTCTGTTAGCTTAATGTGGAACAAACACGCCGTAGTAGTTTCAATGTTGGGACTCCTGATTCCCGCCTGTGAGAAGCAGGCAAGGTGAGACATGTTCAGTATCGCCTTTCGCTGCAGTGGAGGTAACACGCGAGGAACAATACGCGGCTATGAAATTGTGCTTTCGTCTCAACAGATCTTCAGCTGAGTCCTATACAGTGTTGCAGGAGGCCTATGAAGAGTCTGTCCTTCCCTACAGCACAGCTCGAAGGAAGTTTAAAATAACTAAAGAGGGGAGGCAATCTATTTCATGGGAAGAAAACATGAACACTGCTGCTATCGTTGTGAGAGAGGATCGGCGAGTTACCTTAAGATCACTTTCTGAAATACTGAACATTTCATTGCGTACTATCCACACGTTGGTGACAGAAAAATTGCTCATGACACGTTTCTGTGCGCTATGGATTCCAAGACTGTCGTTTCCCGAACAAAAGGACATTCGTTCGTAGGTCTGTATGCAGTTAAAGTTGATGTTAAAGGGAGATCTGCAGTTTCTTTCAAATGTAATCACTCCTGATGAAAATTGGCTACATCATTTTGATCCTGAGAGCAAACAGCAAAGCTCACTGTGGAAGTCTCCTTCATCACCAACCCCCAAAAAAGCAAAAGTGGTTGCTTCTGCTGGGAAGGTTATGGTAATCTCATTCTTTGATATTCATAGAATGGTTTATCAGCATGTTGTACGTGCACACACACATCAGTAACTGGACAATACCACAGGGATATCCTGAAAACATTGCAAGACCATATTGGGCGCAAAAGACCACATTTCTGCGGAGCAGGCTGGATGCAGCACCACGATAATGCGCGACCGCATATTGGCAATGTTGTTGCTGAATGTCTTGCAAAAATCAACGTGAAGTGCATCCCTCACCCTCCCTATAGTCCGGATCTGGCCCCATGTGACTTTTTTCTGTTCCCTAACGTGAAGAAACGCCATCGTGGGAGGCATTATCAATCATCAGAAGCAGTGGTGAAGACTGCAGAGGCGATTTTGAATGACCTCTCAAAAAATGGTTTCCAGCTTGTATTTGAAGACTGGCAGAAACGCTGGGACAAGTGCATCGCATTCATGGGAGACTGCTTTGAGAAGGACCATCAAAATTATGACGACGATTAGAGGAATGTGTCAGAGAAAAAAAAAGTGATCATTCTTTACTGAACAGTCCTCATAATTTGTATGAATGTTTTCTTTTCGTCATTAGTAATTAGAAATTTGTACATTGCCGCAGGAGTTGGCTAGCATTGGTTTTTAAAATTATCTTTGTAACAGAAGAGCAATGTCCGCAGAATATTCTCTCTCTCTCTCTCATATATATATATATATATATATATATATATATATATATATATATATATATGGTGTTACAAAACGGTACGGCCAAATTGTCAGGGAACTCACACACAAAGAAAGAAATTATGTTATGTGGACATGTGTCCGGAAACGATTACTTTCCATGTTAGGGCTCATTTTATTACTTCTCTTCAAATCACATTAATCATGGAATGGAAACGCACAGCAACAGAACGTACCAGCGTGACTTCAAACACTTTGTTACAGGAAATGTTCAAAATGTCCTCCGTTAGCGAGGATACATGCATCCACCCTCCGTCGCATGGAATCCCTGATGCCCTGATGCAGTTCTGGAGAATGGCGTATTGTATCACAGCCGTCCACAATACGAGCACGAAGAGTCTCTACATTTGGTACCGGGGTTGCGTAGTCAAGAGCTTTCAAATGCCCCCATAAACGAAAATCAAGAGGGTTGAGGTCAGGAAAGCGTGGAGGCCACGGAATTGGTCCGCCTCTACCAATCCATCGGTCACCGAATCTGTTGTTGAGAAGCGTACGAACACTTCGACTGAAATGTGCAGGAGCTCCATCGTGCATGAACCACATGTTGTGTCGTACTTGTAAAGGCACAAGTTCTAGCAGCACAGGTAGAGTATCCCGTATGAAATCATGATAACGTGCTCCATTGAGCGTAGGTGGACGAAACTAAAATGAATAACATGGAAATTAAGCGTTTCCGGACACATGTCCACATAACATCTTTTCTTTATTTGTGTGTCAGGAATGTTTCCTGAAAGTTTGGCCGTACCTTTTTGTAACACCCTATATATATATATATATATATATATATATATATATATATATATATATATATATATATATATATATTAGTCTTGTATTTTTATACAGGCACAGGATTTCCTACACACGTTGTTGACGCACAAGTAAAAATTACACGCCTTTTTTTGTGAGAGATCTTAAACAAAAGTACTCTCAAGCGAAAAAAATTGAATATATATATAATTAAAAAATCATCATAGCCTCAATATTTTTTTATTTGATTTTTTCATAAGCACGACTTTTGCGTGCAACCATAAGAAGAGGCAGTAATTTCTTCCATCTAGCACATCTTAAAATATATGTGTGCCTATCATCAAGATTTAGTGGATGGACTGTATGATCGACAACCACAGAAAATTAGAGGTAAATTAATGATGTCATTTAACTTAATAGTGACTTGTATTAAATCGATATATGTGTAATAATTGAACAATTGACTTTTTGTTAAGCACGAAGTTTGCTGCAAAATCAGACAGTGTAAAAGTCTACGTTGACAGAGTAAGAGGAATTATCCTATATACATTATTCATTTTTGCGCCTTCAGTATTTGTACGTTGCATTGTATTTTTCTTACGCTGCGAGGAAGACTTTTTATGGCACCAATTTAGTTTCAACAAGAATCCATGCTTTAATTCCAGTACTGCATGTAGTAATTCTCTCATTACGTAAATTTCATGATAATTCATTCTCTTTGAGTTAGCTGTTGGGCTGCCTCCCAGCAAGGTTATTCCAAAATCGACCATTACCCCCGACAGAATCTGAACACAGATCAAACATGAAAACAAGAAGAAGCTGTAATGAACTGTGAAAAAAGAAGCAAAACAGAACACTCAATGGTCCAAGCTCAAGATGTGCAACATCGAGCGACTCGCAAGAATCATGGCATCGCATTTGTGTGGTCACGGTATTTGATTGCAAAGTGGGTGACCCGTGTTCAAACTTCCCTCGTGGTCCATTTTTTTCCACAAATTTATGAACTGTCCGTCGTGTCATTGATGTGTCTGTTCTCCTGTAGTCATGGAAATAGTCATATAATACACTGGTTATAGAACCCGAGTAATGTGGTAAGAAAATATTACCGCCGCAAGTAAATGTGATGAGTAGTGAGAGCAGCGGAGATGCCTCATAGACGTCTCACAGAAAAGAAAACAACAAACAAACGGGTGTGAAATACGTTACAACGACGGAATTAGAGTCAAAACTTCCAAAACGGAACGCAGTCGGCTTATCGTGTGTTACTTGTGTAGAACAAATGGGATGTGGGTACGTCAGGAGGTCCTTTCTCTACACGTCGTCGTTGCAAATGGGTTTTACGCTACGAAACAGACACAAATGTAAATACAGCAAAACAGACACGTTAATGGCCCAACAGACGGGAGTATGAGGGAGATTTGAACTGGGATCTCTCTCTCCGCAGTCCAACACTGTGACCAATGACCACGACGACACCGCCATTCGATGTCGCTCGATGTTGCACACGTTGATTTTGGACAGTTCACTGTTTCCATGTTGCCTCTTTCTTTCCACAGTTCCGTACACCATCCTGTCTGCATGCTTGATGCGCGTTCAGTTTTTGAAGGGCTGCCCAGCGGGCAGCCTCGCCACTAAATCTGAGGGGAGGGTGGAGGGTGATGGGGAGTTTCCCCTGTTAGTAACGGAAGCCAGAGGAGAGATGCGAAAGGAGTAGTGGAGTAGTGCCACGAACATAAAACCTGAACACGTGATGACTGGAAGAACGTGGTCTGGTCCGACAAATCATTTACTTTGTTTCCTACAAACGGCTGGGTTTGTGTCTGGAGAACCCCGAAAGAAGCCTACGATCTACATCTGCATACATACTCCCCAATCCACCATACGGTGTGTGGCGGAGGGTACCTCGTACCACAACTAGCATCTTCTCTCCCTGTTCCACTCCCAAACAGAACGAGGGAAAAATGACTGCCTATATGCTTCTGTACGAGCCCTAATCTGTCTTATCTTATCTTTGTGGTCTTTCCGCGAAATAAAAGTTGGCGGCAGTGAAATTGCACTGCAGTCAGCCTCAAATGCTGGTTCTCTAAGTTTCCTCAGTAGCAATTCACGAAAAGAACGCCTCCTTTCCTCTAGAGACTCCCACCCGAGTTTCTGAAGCATTTCCGTAACACTCGCGTGGTGATCAAACCTACCAGTAACAAATCTAGCAGCCCGCCTCTGAATTGCTTCTATGTCCTCCCTCAAGCCGACCTGATAGGGATCCCAAACGCTCGAGCAGTACTCAAGGATAGGTCGTGTTAGTGTTTTATAAGCGGTCTTCTTTACAGATGAACCACATCTTCGCAAAATTCTACCAATGAACCGAAGACGACTATCCGCCTTCCCCACAACTGCCATTACATGCTTGTCGCACTTCATATCGCTCTGCAATGTAACGCCCAAATATTTAATCGACGTGACTGTGTCAAGCGCTACACTACTAATGGAGTGTTCAAACATTACGGGATTCTTTTCCTATTCATCCTCATTAATTTACATTTATCTATATTTCGAGTTAGCTGCCATTCTTTACACCAGTCACAAATCCTGTCCACGTCATCTTGTATCCTCCTACAGTCACTCAACGACGACACCTTCCCGTACACCACAGCACCTTCAGCGAACAAATGCCGCCTGCCTGCTTCCCACAGTCAATCATGGGGGCTGTTGCACTACGATTTGTGCGTCTATCTCGTGGTATTCAGCTGGTCCTCTCATCAATCTCATTGCCTGCATTACTGCGAAAGAATATCTCGACATCCTTGACAATGAAGAGCTTACTATGACTACAAAAAAAGAAAAAAATAGCCCGTTGCTGCCAAGCACTGCCGTATTCCAAGTTCCTAATGCGCCCGTAAACACAGGCGAAAATGATCACGCGTGATTAGTGGAACATCAGAATTTCATCTCACATCTTTCCTGGCCAGCACAATCGCCAGACCTCAGCATCACTGAACCGTTACGAAGAGTTTCAGAACAGAGAGGTGAGGAGCAATTTCCACCTGCAACGTCACTGAAGCAGTTGGTGGATATTGTGGTACACGAACTGGAGAACATTCCATTGGAAACTATTCAGACACCCTACGAATCTATTCCGCCAAAAATTGCAGCTGTTCTCGAAGCCAGTGGTGGTCCAGCAGCTCATTAATATGCCGATATTGTGTATAGGTCGTATTAGTGTTTTATAAGCGTTTTAGTGTTTTAATACGACCTCGGGGAAGATCAGTTTGGATTCCGTAGAAATATGGGAACACGTGAGGCAATACTGACCCTACGACTTACCTTAGAAGATAGACTAAGAAAAGGAAAACCTACGTTTCTAGCTTTTGACAATGTTGACTGGAATACTCTCTTTCAAATACTGAAGGTGGCCGCGGTAAAATACAAGGAGCGAAAGGCTAATTACAATTTCTACAGAAACCAGATGGCAGTTATAAGAGTCGAGGGGCATGGAAGGGAAGCAGTGGTTGGGAAGGGTGTGAGACAGGGTTTTAGCCTATCCCCGATGTTATTCAATCTGTATATTGAGCAAGCAGTAAAGGAAACAAAAGAAAAATTCGGAGTAGGTATTAAAATCCATGGAGAAGAAATAAAAACTTTGAGGTTTGCTGACGACTTTGTAATTCTGTCAGAGACAGCAAAGGACTTGCAAGAGCAGCTGAACTGAATGGACAGTGTCTTGAAAGGAGGATATAAGATGAACATCAACAAAAGCAAAATGAGAATAATGGAATGTAGTCGAATTAAATCGGGTGATGCTGAGGGAATTAGATTAGGTAATGAGACACTTAAAGTAGTAAACGAGTTTTGCCATTTGGGGAGCAAAATAACTGATGATGGTCGAAGTAGAGAGCATATAAAATGTAGACTGGCAATGGCAAGGAAAGCGTTTCTGAAGAATAGAAATTTGTTAACATCGAGTATAGATTTAAATGTCAGGAAGTCGTTGTTTGGAGTGTCGCCATGTATGGAAGTGAAACGTGGACGATAAATAGTTTAGACAAGAAGAGAATAGAAGCTTTCGAAATCTGGTGCTACAGAAGAATGCTGAAGATTAGATGGGTAGATCACATAACTAATGTGGAGGTATTGAATAGAACTGGGGAGGAGTTTGTGGCACGACTAGAAGAAGGGATCGTTTGGTAGGACACGTTCCGAGGCATCAAGGGATCACCAATTTAGTATTGGAGGGCAGCGTGGAGGGTAAAAATCGTTGAGGGAGACCAAGAGATGAATACACTAAGCAGATTCAGAAGGATGTAGGCTGCAGTAGGTACTGGGAGATGAAAAAGCTTGCACAGGATAGAGTAGCATGGAGAGCTGCATCAAACGAGTCTCAGGACTGAAGATCACAACAACAACAATTGGGTATATATCAGGTATTCATATTATTTTGTAGACCCTCTGGACTTCGCCTAGCTCTATTCTCGAACTGTTAAGTCAGCCCTGCATTTACATGGTTTAACCGTGTGCATATACTTTGTATGTGTGGCATATTCAATAAACTGTGTTCGTAACTGCAGCACACTACACTTAACAGCTCGTCTTATAAGTGAATTCTTGAACACAAATACACTGTCCAGTCACATTTATGTGGTCACCTGTCAAAAGTCTGAATAACCACATTTTACAGCGTGTTCCGCTTGCGAGACGTGTACGAAGGTAGCGACAGGGATGTGTTGAGGACCTGTGGTGCGAACAGCCTAATCGAGGTGGTCCCACAGATTATCGATTGGGTTTAATCCTTGGGGGGGGGGGGGGGGTTGATGGCCAGAGGAGTACGGTAAACCCATCCTGGTAGTCTTCGAACCACACACGTCCACTGCGAGGCCTGTGACACGCTGCAGTGTCCTGTTGGTAGATGCCATTGTGCCGAGGAAAAACAAACTGCATGTAGAGGTGGACATGACCCCCAACGATAGATGTGTACATCTGTTGATCCACTGAGCATTCCAGAATGACGCGGTCACCCAGGGAACGTCCTCCGTCTTGTGCCCTTCGAACGGCTGATGCAGGAGGTTTGCTTTAATTTTTTTTAACGCGTGTTCTATGTTTGCACTGCTGACACAAGAAATGGCTCTAAGCACTACGGAACTTAACATCTGAGGTCATCAGTCCCCTAGACTTAGAACTACTTAAACCTAACTAACCTAAGGACATCACACACATTCATGCCCAAGCAGGATTCGAACATGCGACCGTAGCAGCAGCGCGGTTCCGGACTGAAACGCCTACAATTGCTCGGTCACAGCGGTCGGCACTCTTGACACATCCCACATCTTACAGTTTATCGTGGATATGATCTATGGAGCACGTAACTAACTAACTAGCAGTGATAAATTTAGATGAATTGGCCGGCACACTACAGACGCCGACCAAGTCATGCGTAAACCTGAAACCGTTGCCGTCAGTGGAGAAGCCACCGTCTGAAATCCCCTACTTCGTCGTCTGTGCGAGGTAATCAGGTGGAATTTCAGGCGGGCAGTAAATTAATCTGTGTTCGCTTCTGTTGGGAACACACCCAGCCGGGGTGTCGCTCCCCACTCCAGCCAGGCGTAATTTCTGTAATCGCATCGGCGGCGGCGGAGTGTGCGAAGATCGCGTCTAATTGGCTGCGACTAATTGGAAACTCGGATTTACGAGCCGCGCTTCCGAACCGTAATTGGAGCTCGCTGCAGGCTGCTGACAGCCTCCGGAGGCGAGACATGGACTAAAAGCTGATGAATATTCATCAGCGACAACGAGTTTTCCACTCGCCTGAGCCGTAACAAAAATGTGCGCGTCGCGAAACTTTGCACGCTGTTGTGTCGTAGGACGTCGTCTCCACACGTAGAGAATAAGTTAAAACGGTTCCCTACTGAACTAGGAACGACACTAAGATAAAAAAGGAAGGAGGAGCGTCAGTACATAAAAAAACCGCGACGTAACTAGTTACTACATTTAAAGTAGTTGATAGCATGTAGATAATATAACACACACAGTCGCAACACTCCTGGTCGTTTGACGGTTCACTCACGGTAGATGTTTGCCTACTACTTATTCGGGCATCATTAATCCTACTACTGCTAGATTTCAGATACACACGGTGATGGCGCTAAGACCCCGAAACCGTGGTAGTGTGTACTGACTTCGGTCAATAAAGTATTTTACAACTGTAGCGGATCTGTTTACCGCGAACTTGTTGCAGAACACTTGTGGATGCCCCATAAATAAAAATTTATGCTTCTCATCTGCGACAGCAGCGCCCCAAGCGCACAGAGCGTGCAGCTTTCTAAATACGATATGTGAATACGATATCGGATATGTGCAAGTATTGTCGATTATGCTGAACTGCAATGTACGTTTCAAAGTATGGAGCGTAAGAAGTGGTATAAAAGTGGACGCTAACTAAAAGTGACATCACGTACCCCTTTCTTCAGGTTCCTAAGGACACTGAGGAGGTACGAAACGGTACATTGCATGGTAGTTTGTTTACGATTCTCTTGTAGTCCTTAAATTTCTTTGAAGAATGTAGTTTTCTTTAAATGGCTAGTAAATAGCGTAAGACCCAACATCGTATATCTATTCAACAACGTGAAGTCTCCTCATTAAGGCCGGCTGGGGTGGCCGAGCGGTTCTAGTCGTTACAGTCTGGAACCGCGCGACCGCTACGGTCGCAGGTTCGAATCCTGCCTCGGGCATGGATGTGTGTGCTCTCCTTAGGTTAGTTAGGCTTAAGTAGTTCTAAGTCTAGGTGACTGATGACCTCAGAGTCCCATAGTGCTTAGAGCCATTTTGAACTTGATCCCGAAAATTCGCTAGTTTCCTTAATCGAACCTGTTTTGACATATGTTTCCACAATTCAATTCTTTCTTCTATCTAGAAGTTCATATTTCAGATCGCAAAGAGAAAATGTCTAACTTAACTGATGAAATAAACTGCGATGCTGACAGAAGAATGCTAACAGTCGGCTATTGCCTGAGACTGCCCTTTGTTGTAGCCGTGTACTCTGTTTCACAAGGCGAAATATCGCATTCGCATTCAAAGGGGAGACGAAATACCTTTATTTGCTGCACCCTGTGTATCCGGATCCCGCTCCAGCTACTGGTGGGTCTGGGTGCTGACGAGTCCTCTCCATTTGTCTCGGTCCTCCCACCACTTTTCTTCCTCCACTTGCTGCCAGATCACACCTCTCCTTTGCAGAGATATTCTCACTCCCATTTTCCATCCATCTTTAGTTCTTCCATAATTTTGGGAAGTCTGGCCACGCATCCTCTTAATATGCCCGTATCATATTAATCTCTTTTTTTCGATTTCTCCTCTCATACTTTTTTGTTTAAGTTCCTTTCTAATATCTACATTCCTTACTCTATCGATTCTTGTTTTTCCCTTAACTACTCTGAGAAATTTCATTTCGCCTGCTTGCACTCTGCTCCAGTCTCTTTCTGTCATTGTCCATGTTTCTCCTCCATACGAGACAATAGCGAAGTAATAACTCTTATACATAAGGAGTTTCGCTTTTTCTGAAACTTCCTTATTCCAGATCAGCTGTTTTATTGTTTGGTAGAAATTGTCTCCATTCTGTAACCTCCTATTAATTTTGTTGGTTATTCTTCCATCACTAGATATTTCACTCCCTAAATAAGTGAAACTCTCTACCACTTTAAGAGGTTCTCCGTTCAAAATAATACTCCTGTTGATCCGTTTGTGTCTTCCAAATACCATTAACTGACTCTTATCATTTTAATCCATACCTTTTCATTACTTCCTTCCGCGCATTAAGTTGTAACTGTGCATCTACCTGTTTATTGCCCCATATAAAATCATCTGTTTGTCTTTTTCTTTTACTATATCTCTAACTGCCCTATTAATTCCCTCCATTACAACACTGAAAAGTGCAGGAGATAGAATACTTCCTTGTTTAAGTCTGTGGTGTGCGTACTGTAAGACCTTCAGTACGCACACCATCAGATTATTTGACTTGTCGCTCTAACGAAGTAGGCGAGTGTCAGCAATATGTCTCGTGGTCTTATCGTGGCGAGTTTATCTTCTGCCGTTAGGTCAGACGATAGAAATGCCACTTGCACGCTTAGAGTAGCAGATTGACGGTGACCAACTTTAAACAGAACTTGATTAATTTTCACACACATTTATTAAAATAATAACAAGCATAGACATTACATAACTTGATTCTGGATGCTATTTACAATTGACAATCTGAAGTTGCTTTGGTATTGGTACGCTAGTCTTATTCTCACATATATTTCTGATACTTCACAGAAGTGTCTATACATTTATCTTCATGGCTATGTACAGGAATATGGTAATCTTGTTAGGTGCAGACTGAAACTTGACTATAGACTGGTACAGACAAATGTAGACTCGTACAGACTGGTGCAGACAAATGCAGACTGACTAATCGGAGGTCTGTACACTCGTTATAATACCTCTTGCGTTCAGGTATCACTGCTCGAGTGTGATCCGCGAGGAGAAAAGATTCTACGTTAGCAACAAACTCATTGGCTGCGTTACATATTAATACGCGGATCGGCGGAAGCAGAATTTGGTCCGTCTCTAAGACAGCGCCATCTCGTAGTGCGGAGACGGACGAGCGCTGCGCCTGCGCTGTTGTGCTTCGCGGGGCGCGCTCTAGTGGGAAAGTTGTGTACGCGCTGACTACGCGGAACTATGTACACAACAAAGTCGTTGTCTTATTTCGAAGTATTCGGAGTTCTCCAACGGTGTTCTAATTCTACAATTGTGTCCTCTGTACATTGTCTTTATTACAATATAGATATAGTAAAAGAAAAAGACAAAAAGATGATTTTTGCATAGGATATAATAATATGGGGCGATAAAGAGGTAGACGTACAGTTACAACTAAATGCGTGGAAGGAAATAATGATAAGGTATGGATTAAAAATATATAAGAGTGAAGTAATGGTATTTGGAAGAGACAAAGGGATCAACGGGAATATTACTTTGAATGGAGAACCTCTGAAAGTGGTAGACAGTTTCACTTATTTAGGGAGTGAAATATCAAGTGACCGATTCTAATAAATTTATCTGTATTTTTTTCTCAGCAAAATGAAGTATTTGCAAGTTTTCTTAAATGCTGTCCTCCGGGCCTGCTTGTTGGTCGATGTATTACAGTAACACCGTAAGGAGGGTCTACAGAGCACATATGTAGTAATCGTGTCTCGCATGGATGCGTCTGCGCACACTTCAAGGAGGAAGATGTCCTCGTATGGGAACGAAGTAGTAGCAAGCGAGGCGCTTCTCCTTCTGACATGATGGTTTGGGGAGAAAAATTCTTGGCGTTATCGTATTTGCACGACTTTGTGCTTTTCCCTTTTTTTGTGATTTTTTATTTTTTAAATAAAAGAAAAAAATGGCTCTGAGCACTATGGGACTCAACATCTTAGGTCATAAGTCCCCTAGAACTTAGAACTACTTAAACCTAACTAACCTAAGGACATCACACACACCCATGCCCGAGGCAGGATTCGAACCTGCGACCGTAGCAGTCCCGCGGCTCCGGACTGCAGCGCCAGAACCGCACGGCCACCGCGGCCGGCAAACAAAAGAAAGATTAAAGGATAGTCAGAGGGACAGTGGGAGAAGTAGAAAGCGAACCGCCTAAATGGCTGGCCGGTGGTTTCAGCAAAAGGTCCCGCTACGTCTGGTGATGGCCTCGCATGGTTTTCATTACTAAAATTGGGGGCGTTCGTATTCGTGACGTTGGCGTGCTATGTCTTCCAAGGCTTGCTGATCGGCGGGATCCATGGATGCATGTTTAAAGCGGAGCAAGGAAGCAGGAGGTGAAGTAGCGCGTGGGCCTGTGGCGAAGCTCGTAGCGAGAGGCTGTTGGCCGTAGTGTGGGCGGGTTGCGGGCCCCGCTGACACCAGCTCTCGAGGCGCACGCCCCGGGCTTCCGAGAGCTCTGTTTACTCGAGAAACTCCGCGGGCCACAACAGCCTGCGTAGCGGCGGCGCCCTGCAGTCGAGGAAGGGCAGTGGGGGGCTTCCCCCGTGGCCAGGCCGAGACCGCTGTACACACACGCATACCACTAACAAGGGAACCTCCCCATCGCACCCCCCTCAGATTTAGTTATAAGTTGGCACAGTGGATAAGCCTTGAAAAACTGAACACAGATCAATCGAGAAAACAGGAAGAAGTTGTGTGGAACTATGAAAAAAAATAAGCAAAATATACAAACTGAGTAGTCCATGCGCAAGATAGGTAACATCAAGGATAGTGTGAAGTCAGGAGCGCTGTGGTCCCATGGTTAGCGTGAGCAGCTGCGGAACGAGAGGTCCTTGTTTCAACTCTTCCCTCGAGTTTTAATTTTTTATTTTCAGACAGTTATTATCTGTCCGTCCGTTACGTTTTCATCACTTTTTTGGGAGTGATTATCACATCCACAAGAAAACCTAAATCGGGCAAGGTAGAAGACTCTTTTTACCCATTCGCCAAGTGTACAGGTTAGGTGGGTCGACAACATATTCCTGTCATGTGACGCACATGCCGTCACCAGTGTCGTATAGAATATATCAACGTGTTTTCCTGTGGAGGAATCGGTTGACGTATGACCATGCGATCAAATGTCTCCGGTTCCTATTGGAGAGGCACGTCCTTTCGTCTACTAATCGCACGATTTTGCGGTGCGGTCGCAAAACACAGACACTAAACTTATTACAATGAACAGAGACGTCAATGAACGAACGGACAGATCATAACTTTGCGAAAATAAAGAAAGTAAACTTTTCACTCGAGGGAAGACTTGAACCAAGGACCTCTCGTTCCGCAGCTGCTCACGTAGTTCCACACAACTTCTTCCTGCTTTCTCGACTGGTCTGTGTTCCGTAATTCAAGGCCTATCCACTGTGCCAACCTATAACTTAATATGAGGGGGGTGCGATGGGGAGGTTCCCTTCTTAGCAACTGTATTTTTTGTGCAAACTCGCACTTTTTTAATGGAACAATACCTATTGACATTGACAGTCTAAAAGTAGGGTAAATTAGAATGTCAGTGGTCTTTGTTGCTGGATTCTAGTGCGGGTCATTTACGAGATATCGTATTTTGAAAATTTCCCACACCGACACTTGTTTGCTCCCTTCAACCTGTGTAGCTGTGAAACTTCCCCTTTCTGTGTAAGGAATGACAGTGCTGGAAAAACTCTTAAGTTATTTGATTTTCAAACAGCTGAGCAAAACTGAACGTACTCAGACATTTATCTCTCTACTTATTCTGATCATCACTAAACTGACACACAATATTTTAGCGCAACGCAATCTGACTTTCAATAATCCCTACAAAAGAATAGCCCTGACTAACAATAACTTATACCTTTCATGAATCACTTATCTCACAAAAATCTTCGTGACTCGAACTACTGAAGGCACTAACTACAGATAGGCATAGTTAGCAAATTAATGATTTTGATAGAGAACAAACAATGTATTTACCTTCATAGCGTTCAAAAGTCGTAATATATATATATATCAGTTCATGACATCCAGTCTTACAGATCTCCTTTTTCTGACGAACACACGTCCATATCGTCCGCTCAAAGTAAGGTATCAAAACTCTGGCGTCTCTCTCCCCACATCCACCACTGCTGGCGGCTCACCATCATAAAAACCTAAGCAGCTTACTTAGGTATAAGTTGCAAGGTATAATATTGTTATGTTTGCTTACAGTGTGCTTGTGTGTTCCTTGAGTGAGTGCCGGCCGGGGTGGCCAAGCGGTTCTAGGCGCTACAGTCTGGAACCGCGCGACGGCTACGGTCGCAGGTTCGAATCCTCCCTCGGGCATGGATGTGCGTGATGTCCTTACGTTAGGTAGGTTTAAGTAGTTCTAAGTTGTAGGGGACTGATGACCTCAGAAGTCAAGTCCCATAGTGCTCAGAGCCATTTGAACCATTTTTTGTTCCTTGAGTGCACTGCGACTTGTTAAACGATTCAAGCAGTATGTCCTGTATGGATGGGATTTACCATTGCAGAAAAAGCTGACATGCTCATGGCGTATGGAAATTGTAGAAAGAATGCAGTTGGTTCGTGTACGGTGCATGCGGCATGATATTCCAATAGATATCAACCGTCTCGCCAGTTATTTATCAACCTCTTCAATCACTTACGTGAAAGTGGTAGTGTAACACCTATAGAGCGTAACTGAAGGAAAAAAGAGACGACAGAAGAGGGGGGAATTAATGTTCTTGCTGCTGCTGCAGTCGATTCGCACACTACTTTCCGCGCAGTTGGATTAGAAAGCGACATGAGTCAGGCAAGTTAACTATAATCGTCCATCGACATAGGTTTCATCCATACGACATCTCTCCCTATCAAGAGCTGCATTACAACGATTATGAGAATCGTGTTAACTTTTGTACATGGACATTGGACAGGATACTCCAGAGCCGCGCGGGATTAGCCGAGCGGTTTAAGGCGCTGCGGTCATAGACTGTGCGGCTGGTCCCGGCGGAGGTTCAAGTCCTCCCTAAGGCGTGTGTGTGTGTGTGTGTGTGTGTGTGTGTGTGTGTGTGTGTGTGTGTTTGTCCTTAGAATAATTTAGGTAAAGTAGTGTGTAAGCTTAGGGACTGATGACCTTAGTAGTTAAGTCAAATAAGATTTCACAGACATTTGAGCATTTGTAATATTCCAGAGGTATCTTGTTTAGTTATGAAGTCACATTTACCAATCATGGCCAGGTAAAACGCCGAAACATGCAGTATTCGTGTGTTGATAATCCACGTTGGCTTTGTCAGGTGGAACGTCAGCGCCCATGGCGTGTGCACGTGTTGTGTGCCGTAGTGAACTGTCATCTCACCAACTTCAGTGCCCCGCGCGGAGTAGCCCCGCGGTTTGAGGCGCCATGTCACGGACTGCGCGGCCCCTCCTGCCGGAGGTTCGAGTCCTCCCTCGGGCATTGGTGTTTGAGTTGTTCTTAGCATAATTTAGTTTCAGTACTGTGTAACTCTAGGGGCCCATGGCCTAAGCAGTTTGGTCCCTTAGGAATATACACACATTTTTGAAGTTCAGTGTCTCATAGACGAAACACAGAACGCGCACCAGTTTCGTAACAGACCCACTTCCACAGATGCAAGAAGACGTTCCTGTGTAGACTACGAGCAACCTGTGGTACCAACATGATGGCTGGCCGGCCCATAGTGCACGAAGAGCTGTAACAGGTGTGCACGAACTTTTCCCAAGTCGTGGGGTTGAAAGCAAAGGACTTGTACCTTGGCCTGCCCGTTTTCCGGAATGCTAACTACATTTGATGATATTCAACGACGTATTACTGCAGCCAGCTCGGACTTCCTCCGTGTACAGGAGTGGTTCCATAGCAGACTGGAAGCGTGCATTGCCGCTGTCGGCGGAAATTTTGAATACAACCAGTTATAGGCTACTGGTCAGAATGCTGATAACTGTTGTTGTTGTTGTTGTTGTTGTGGTCTTCAGTCCTGAGGCTGGCTTGACACAGCTCTCCATGCTACTCTATCCTGTGCAAGCTTCTTCATCTCCCAGTACCTACCACAACCTACATCCTTCTGAATTTGCTTAGTGTATTCATCTCTAGGTCTCCCTCTACGATTTTTACCCTCCACGTTGCCCTCCAATACTAAATTGGTGATCCGTTGATTCCTCAACACATATCCTACCAACCGATCCCTTCTTCTAGTCAAGTTGTGCCACAAACGTCTCTTCTGCCCAATCCTGTTCAGTACCTCCTCATTAGTTATGTGATCTACCCATCTAATCTTCAGCATTCTTCTGTAGCACCACATTTCGAAAGCTTCTATTCTCTTCTTGTCTAAACTATTTATCGTCCACGTTTCACTTCCATACATGACTACACTCCATACAAATATTTCCAGAAACGACTTTCTGACGCTTAGTTGTATACTCGATGTTAACAATTTTCTCTTCTTCAGAAACGCTTTCCTTCCCATTGCCAGTCTACATTTTATATCCTCTCTACTTCGACCATCATCAGTTATTTTGCTCCCCAAATAGCAAAACTCCTTTACTACTTTAAGTGTCTGATTTCCTAATCTAATACCCTCAACATCTCCCGACTTAATTCGACTACATTCCATTATCCTCGTTTTGCTTTTGTTGATGTTCATCTTATATCCTCCCTTCAAGATACTATCCATTCCGTTCAACTGCTCTTCCAAGTCCTTTGCTGTCTCTGACAGAATTACAATGTCATCGGCGAACCTCAAAGTTTTTATTTCTTCTCCATGGATTTTAATACCTACTCCGAATTTTTCTTTTGTTTCCTTTACTGCTTGCTCAATATACAAATTGAATAACATCGGGGAGAGGCTACAACCCTGTCTCACTCCTTTCCCAACCACTGCTTCCCTTTCATGCCCCTCGACTCTTATAACTGCCATCTGGTTTCTGTACAAATTGTAAATAGCGTTTCGCTCCCTGTATTTTACCCCTGCCACCTTCAGAATTTGAAAGAGAGTATTCCAGTCAACGTTGTCAAAAGCCTTCTCTAAGTCTACAAATGCTAGAAACGTAGGTTTGCCTTTCCTTAATCTAGCTTCTAAGATAAGCCGTAGGGTCAGTATTGCCTCACGTGTTCCAATATTTCTACGGAATCCAAACTGATCTTCCCCAAGGTCTCTTCTACTAGTTTTTCCATTCGTCTGTAAAGAATTCGCGTTCGTATTTTGCAGCCGTGACTTATTAAACTGATAGTTCGGTAATTTTCACATCTGCCAACACCTGCTTTCTTTGGGATTGGAATTATTACATTCTTCTTGAAGTCTGAGGGTATTTCGCCTGTTTCATACATCTTGCTCACCAGATGGTAGAGTTTTGTCAGGACTGGCTCTCCCAAGGCCGTCAGTAGTTCTAATGGAATGTTGTCTACTCCCGGGGCCTTGTTTCGACTCAGGTCTTTCAGTGCTCTGTCAAACTCTTCACGCAGTATCATATCTCCCATTTCATCTTCATCTATATCCTCTCCCATTTCCATAATATTGTCCTCCAGGACTTCGCCCTTGTATAGACCCTCTATATACTACTTCCACCTTTCTGCTTTCCCTTCTTTGCTTAGGACTGAGTTTCCATCTGAGCTCTTGATATTCATACAAGTGGTTCTCTTTTCTCCAAAGGTCTCTTTAATTATCCTGCAGGCAGTATCTATCTTACCCCAAGTGAGATAAGCCTCTACATCCTTACACTTATCCTCTAGCCATCCCTGCTTAGCCATTTTGCACTTCCTGTCGATCTCATTTTTGAGACGTTTGTATTCCTTTTTGCCTGCTTCATTTACTGCATTTTTAAATTTCTCCTTTCATCAATTAAATTCAATATTTCTTCTGTTACCCAAGGATTTCTACTAGCCCTCGTCTTTTTACCTGTTTGATCCTCTGCTGCCTTCACTATTTCATCCCTCAAAGCTACCCATTCTTCTTCTACTGTATTTCTTTCCCCGATTCCTGTCAATTGTTCCCTTATGTTCTCCCTGAATCTCTGTACAACCTCTGGTTTAGTCAGTTCATCCAGGCCCCACCTCCTTAAATTCCCACCTTCTTGCAGTTTCACCAGTTTTAATCTACAGCTCATAACCAATATATTGTGGTCAGAGTCGACATCTGCCCCTGGAAATGTCTTACAGTTTAAAACCTGGTTCCTAAATCTCTGTCTTACCATTATATAATCTATCTAAAACCTTCTAGTATCTCCAGGGTTCTGCCATATGTACAACCTTCTTTCATGATTCTTGAACCAAGTGTTAGCTGTGATTAAGTTGTGCTACCAAGCAGCTTCCTCTTTCATTTCGTAGCCCAAATCCATATTCACCTACTACGTTTCCTTCTGTCCCTTTTCCTACTACCGAATTCCAGTCACCCATGACTATTAAATTTTCGTCTCCCTTTACTACCTGAATAATTTCTTTTATCTCATCATACATTTCTTCAATTTCTTCGTCATCTGCAGAGCTAGTTGGCATATAGGCCTGTACTACTGTGGTAGGCATGAGCTTCGTGTCTATCTTGGCCACAATAATGCGTTCACAATGTTGTTTGTAGTAGCTTACCTGAACTCCTATATTTTTATTCGTTATTAAACCTACTCCTGCATTACTGATATCTGACTTTGTATTTATAGCCCTGGCCAAAAGTCTTGTTCCTCCTGCCACCGAACTTCACTAATTCCCACTATATCTAACTTTAACCTGTCCATTTCCCTTTTTAAATTTCCTAACCTACCTGCCCGATTAAGGGATCTGACATTCCACGCTCCGATCCGTAGAACGCCAGTTTTCTTTCTCCTGATAACGTCGTCCTCTTGAGTAGTCCCCGCCCGGAGATCCGAATGGGGGACTATTTTACCTCCGGAATATTTTACCCAAGAGGGCGCCATCATCATTAACCATATAGTAAAGCTGCATGCCCTCGGGAAAAATTACGGCTGTTGTTTCCCCTTGCTTTCAGCCGTTCGCAGTACCAGCACAGCAAGGCCGTTTTGGTTAGTGTTACAAGGCCAGATCAGTCAATCATCCAGACTGTTGCCCCTGCAACTACTGAAAAGGCTGCTGCCCCTCTTCAGGAACCACACGTTTGTCTGGCCTCTCAACAGATACCCCTCCGTTGTGGTTGCACCTACGGTACGGTACGGCTATCTGTATCGCTGAGGCACGCAAGCCTCTCCACCAACGGCAAGGTCCTTTGTTCATGGGGGGAGGCTGATAACTAGTGTTCTTTAATGTTTGCTACCACAGGTATTATACAAGTGTCGGTGTGGTAACCTTTGAAGATACGATGTCTGGTAAACGACTCGCAGTAGAATCCTGCAATAAACACAACTGACATTGTCCATTATAATTATCCGGCTGTTATGCCGTGGTCAGTTGATGAATTCTGTGTCAATTCCCAACGTTTCGTCTCCGACTGCGGGAGACATCTTCAAGGGAGTCCGTAGCTTGATGGAAGGTCCAACACACCCACTGGCTCGCTACTGACTGCCGCTAAATTCCGTGTCCGCGCGCTGCCGCGCCGCGGCGTGACGTCACGTGTTTTGAAAACGTCAGTGCAATTGGCCGCTGTCCGTTGCCGTCGATCACCCAGTGGTGGACGGGTGGTACACATCTTCTTTAACACCGGCATCCATATACCGTTTAATTTCACGCCCTCCTCCTTTCGATTGAAATTATTAGGGTGTTTAGCGATTTTGATTGTCTCCCTGTAGCGCCTTTCGTAATATCCGCTTGTGGCCGCTAGTACTTGCGTCTCCTCGAAACGAATATTGTGGTTCCCTGGCTGGAAAGCATGTTCCATAACAGCTGATCGTTCCGTTTCTCCTCTTCTACAATTGGCCTTGTGCTCTTCCAAACGTTTAGAAACAGTTCTTTTAGTGGTACCCACATAAACATCTCAATGTTTTCAAAACACGTGACGTCACGCCGCGGCGCGGCAGCGCGCGGACACGGAATTTAGAGGCAGTCAGTAGCGAGCCAGTGAGTGTGTTGGACCTTCCATCGAGCTACGGACCCCCTTGAAGAGGTCTCCCGCAGTCGGAGACGAAACATTGGGAATTGACACAGAATTCATCAACCGACCACGGCATAACAGCCCGGATAATTATAATGGACATGATATTTCCGGCCGTGAAAAGTGTCTGCATTTTAGTAACAACTGACATTCTAATGTACCCTACTTTTATACTGTCAATACCAATAGGCATTGTCTATTTAAAAAGTGTATGTTTGCACAGGCAATATACTTTGTAAGTATTATTTCAATCTGTTGATTGGCTAACAATACGAGCCCCTGACTATCAATGCATTCTCTGAAAACTGCACATCACTAGCCCTTTACATTTCAGCAATTTTTGCCATGCAAGTTTTAGGTGATTCACCCTGCATAACCTGAGCGGAGACGAATGGGGAACCATTCTGGCGACCAAATGGGAAGTCGACTGACGTGAAAGACGAGGCCCGACATCTGGGAACGAGCAGCTCGGAAATGCCGAAACTGGACGGCTGTTCGCGAGCTCGTGTCTCGGGTATCTATGAGTAGACCATTTCCAAAACCGGCTGTCTGCATGTTGGAATTATTATGGGAAATGAGGGAAAAGAAAATATGGTGATTTCTCGTTTAAAGAATAGGAAAAAATTATACTGTTTCAGTTCATATAGGTCAAAAATCAAACATTACTGGATAATTAATTATGCATTAAACTTTACAAATGATGGGTTTTGTAACAATAGAGCAATTAATAGGGTTTGCAACTCATAAGGGCAGCTACCTTGAAAATGCAATAATTTGCAAAACCTGATATCTGCCAGGCATTTATAGCTTCTCATGGCATGAAAACAAACAAACATTACCGTAGCACATATTTTGTTTGTGCAGTATAACGTAATTAATACTACAAAAGTTTGTAGGCATTTTTACAATAGAATACTATATAAAACGTCCAACTTCTTCTCATCCGTCAGTTCAAAGTCGAATTTACCTGCACCTTCATCCTCATTTGTCTTCTTACTGACTCGAAACTTTCTTACAGAAACTCAGGTCAGCACTCCGGAACCAATCCTGCGCGAAGTGCAATTCAAGAAGTCTTTTGACGGCTTCAGTTTTAGTTTTCTTAATGTTTACGTACCTAGGAACCAAATGCGAAGTGTGGGTCCTTTTTGAAATTTTAACCTGTTGTTTTCAAGCCTTTTAGGTCACATGACTCAAAATTTTCCTGCATTGTTTGTAATGAAAGTTTTCTTACTTTTCTGAAACGTGTCAAACAAAGAGCACGTATAACAGGCTTGCACAGCTGTATTAGCAAAGACACACATAAAATAGTGGAGGCATATTTCTCCGTCAAAACGCCCCCACTAAAATCAGTGTATATAGAATCCTCGTACTCGAGTTTTCTTTATAACTTGGTTTGCATAATACTTTCAGTCATGTGCTGCACAGTCTTTCCCCAAAGCAATAATCGTAGCAAAGCTAATGATTATTTAAACATACCTGGACGTGTTTTCAATGAGACTGTGGCTCCAGATATCTCTCTCTACAGGCTATTTAACAATTTATGTGACACGCTTGTAGAGCGGTCTTGATCTAGTAAGTTTTACGTAGGAGCCCACGTCCGGAAACGTCATCCAACGACTCTGCGGGACGTCAAAGTTAGAAGGTTGTGTACTTACATACGAGATGATTCTGTGATGATGTTACAAACTTTCTGGTATGACGGAGAACGATAAATGTATCAATATGAAGTAAGTGTCCCTGTACCGGAAACGAACGCGTCTAAAGTTATAAGCGAAAGCCGTTCTGATGCCTCTGACAGCGGAATACATGAACTGGTACTGTTGTTGCTAAGATTGTAGGTTAGGCAACTTTCAGAGATGCACTATGGACTACAACAAGAAAAATGTCCAGTAAACGCATACCCGCCCGCCGCGGTGGCCGAGCGGTTCTAGGCGTATCATCCGGAACCGCGCGACTGCTGTGGTTGCAGGTTCGAATCCTGCCTCGGACATGAATGCGTGTGATGTCCTTAGGTTAGTTAGGTTTAAGTAGTTATAAGTTCTAGGGGACTGATGACCTCAGATGTTAAGTCCCATAGTGCTCAGAGCCATTTTGCCAAACGCATACCTTAAAAGCTATGAGCTCTTGCTCAATAGGGGAGATGTGTTTCAGACTGGAGAAGGCGAAAAGTCTTAAAATTGCCTATCCTACAATCCCAACAGCAGTTCATGTACTACACTGACAGAAGAAACGCCACGATTTTCGCTTACAACTTTAGATTCGTTCGATTCCTGTATAGGGACTCTTGCCTCATATTGATGCATTTATTGTTCATCATCCTAGAAGGTTTGCAACATCATCCCACAATCACCCTGTATATACATATTCACAGACGCTGGAGCCTATTGCTTTGACGCTCTGTAGCATCATCGGATGACGATTCCGGACGTGGGTTCCTACGTGTGACTTGATCTACGAAATCTCCTCTACAACCTCTAGAAGTGTGTAATATTAATTGTGAAACACCTGCATATTACCAAACTAGCTTAGTGCCCGCTGCTTCGCTCGCGAAGACTAAATGGTCTGCACTGATTTTTGTTTTTTTTTTTTTTCGTTTTCGCTTAATCGAATTTTTATGTTACTCACAAATTGTAACGCCTTCTAAACTTTTCACGCTAGTTAAAGCCGTAGAATCATGACCTTTTCTAAATGTACATCTAACCGAAAATTGATTCTGGTAGCTGGAGTCAAATGATGTTGTCAGTCATGCGTTTTGTGTTCTTATGGTGATATTTCCATAGTAATTTTCATTTTCCAAAAACACTGGAATACTTTTTTTAAAATTTCTAATCGAGAAGTCAAATCCAATTTTCGTAGATGGACCTTCAAAAATGCTTTAGTAGTGACTTAATAATTTATTTTCAAAGAGATTACACCCACCATTTGACCCTTTAGTGGTTGAATTTCCAAAACTGCTGAAACAGTATTTTCGTAAACCAGCTTCAACATTGCCTTAATAGCGACATACTTTCAAAAAGCCATTCATCCTCTATTTCACCCCAGTAGGAGTGGAATTTCGATCAATCCCTTCTTAAACAATGCCTACAGTATGAGACCCACACCTTTTTCTTATTTAAAGTTTCTGTCCTTAGCAGTGGACTGATGACCTCAGATGTTAATTCCCATAGTGCTCAGAGCCATTTGAACCATTTTTTTCTATCCTTAACGGTTTGGGCTGGGCGGTGAGTCAGTCAGTGAGCACTTTGTTTTTTATATACGTATATTCGGTCAGGGGGAATAAATGAGTGCCTCATAATGAGGAACCAGATCTCAATTTTCTCAATGTTCTCAGCTGCTTCATACAGAAACCAGTCGAGAACCATTCCCATCATTCATGTAATTTTGTTCTGACTCCCATGTTCATCAAACAATAAGCGAACAGAACTAAAAACATCCATGTTTGTGTAGGTCAGATGGTAATGTACAGCAGACGCAATTTCATTACACCCATTTGCGTACTCATTTTTAGTACAAACGTAAGCAAACGTTTTGTCCTTGGCTTACGAACAGCCTGAGTGATCTCGACAGTTCGTAATTTTGTACAGATATAGCTACCGTGCATAGTATGTAGCATGATTAACTACCTTCGGAAGCACCAGATTTTCTTGAGAGTTGTCGCTAAGGGAAAAGTGGGCCTCAGTCTTTTCTTCTAGTTTCTTGTGAAACTGATTTCTACAGAGCTTGTGAACTTTCAGCTGCAATTGTAATTCATTTTTTTCTGAGGCCCTTTCCCTGGCTACGATCCTGTTCTCAAGGGATGAACGTGTGCAACATTTGTTTCACCGTTTTCCAAAGCCAATATTAAAACTGTTGCTCAGCACTGTCTTGTAGCAGTTATATTTAGCATGGAGCTCCTCTGAGTTCGTTCCTTGTACGTAGACCACATTCTGTATACACAGATTTCCCTGTGTAGGTACTGTCTGTTACAATTCTTGCCCCTGGAACGCTAGCTTTGTATCGGTTTGAACCTTTTGATGTGCTGAATTACAGGGCCTTTTTTTATCTGTATATTTGTGTGTTCGCCTGTCGGCTCCGCTTGTTTCAATAAGAGCTGTACTGGTTTCAAAATACTTTTGACACAGTCTGTGCCAGTCTGCCTCTACCAATCTGAAGAATACTCACAAATGCTGCCCTACATATCCGAACATACTAGACTGCATTTTCTTTCCTTCTGGGTAAACCGAACACAGTACTCAATTCTGGGGTTGTCTATGTTGGATGTTCTTTTTACAGAAGTGACAGACATGTCGTAATAAGGAATTGTTCTGCCACACACGATCTGGTTGCTTGTAAAAGTTCGGTTCTAGGCGCTCCAGTCTGGATCCGCGCGACCGCTACGGTCGCAGGTCGAATCCTGCCTCGGGCATGGATGTGTGTGATGTCCTTACGTTAGTTAGGTTTAAGTAGATCTAAGTTCTAGGGGACTGATGACCTCAGATGTTAAGTCCCATAATTCTCAGAGCCATTTGAACAATTTTTTGCAAAAGTTCGGGTGTATTCTTCATACATGCATGGGAATCTCCTTCCATCTGAGGTTTTAATCCGAGCGCCGGAAGCTGGATTTTAGGTGAAATCATTCGTTTGGTATCGGAAACGAAACACGACGAAGGAAATGACTATTCTGTTGACCTCATATCGTCCTCCTTTCAACGAACTAGACACAAAATCTATGCTAACAGACCGAGGCCGCACCGGTGCACCACTATCTCAGAATCAAATAATCATTAGATCTCTGTCAATAAGTTTATAGGGTTCTTTTCATTCATCAACTCTTCTTGCTTCATTTTCTGTCCTTTTTCACCGTCCTGGCAATGTCTTCCTAGACCTCATAGGTTCGTCCTCAACAATTACAATTACTTTTTCGTCAACACCATTCTCTTGATTAATTGTATCTTCTTTCTTAACACTAAACTACGCGAATTCGATTCACTATATCTATTCTCGTACATTTTGATAATATCAGTAGTAATACATATTTCCATTTCCATTGATCTATCTTCCTATAGATCATGGAACGACAGTTGTTACTAGTTGTAGTAGAGATGACAGCTTCAGCTATCAACTCACCTCAGAACGGCCCTGAAAGTGGTGTAATGTAACACCGAATTTGGCTACAAATGAAATAAGACCTTCAAATACAGCCGAAGGTGACATCACTACTATATAAAGATGTTATATTGTCATTAGATGCATTCAAATCATTTCTAATTCTATGAATACCATTTTATTACAGTTATTGCCATTTCTTAATTAGCTATGATGTAAGAAATATTCTATGTGTGAAACCTTGCTCCGATGTAGGACAGGATTATATCCGGACATATTGTAAAATTATATGTGTATACGTATGCATGCTCCAGATTTCCTCTGAAACCACTTGATCGATTTCAACCAAATTTTGTGCACATGTGATTAATTATCTGCAAAGAACCGCTGTGAGGGCAAGAATCATCTACTTAGCAAGGGGGTCGGGAAGGGGGTGAAAAATGAGTGTAACCCACGACGCGCGAATATCTAGGATTTATTTATCCAGTATTTGAGAATGTGAGCACTTAGTGACTTGCACGAACTCTATACATAGTTACAAACTTTTTCTCTCTGAAAATGCTTACAAAATGACGAAAGGAAAGAACAGTATCGCTTTCATTTCGCTGGCTATTCTGATAATTTGCTGCATCGGGCATGATGTTTTAATTTATTACTTCTTTCCTGTTAACTGTATTCGCGACACATTTTGCAGACAGTTTCCATATTCAAAACTAAAGGTAGCTGCAAAATTATATCATTGCACGACACGCAGTTCAGGAGAGATGACGTCGCAAACTTAAAGCCTGAAAAGGAAACTGCGGGGAAAAATTAACTAGTAATATAGATGAAATAAACTGAAGAGCCAAACAAACTGATAAGCGTGCTTAATATCGTGTAGGGCCCCGCGAGCACGCAGAAGTGCCGCAACACGACGTGACATGGACTCCACTAATGTCTGAAGTAGTGCTGGAGGGAGGTGACACCATGAATCCTGCAGGGCTGGCCATAAATCCGAGGGGGTGGAGATCTCTTCTCAACAGCGCGTTGCAAGTCATCCCAGATATGCTCAATAACGCTCATGTTTGCGAAATTTGGTAGCCATCGGAAGTGTTTAAACTCAGAAGAGTGTACCTGGAGCCACTCTGTAGCAATTCTGGACGTGTGGGCTGTCGCATAGTCCTGCTGGAACTGCGTAAGTCCGTCGCTATGTACAAGGGACACGAATGGACGCAGGTGATGAGACAGGATGCTTACGTACGTGTCACCTGTCAGAGTCGTATCTAGATGTATAAGGGGTCTCGTATCACTCCAGCTGCACACGCCCCACACCACTACAGAGTCTCCACCAGCTTGAACAATCCCCTGCTGACGTGCAGGGTCGTTGGTTTCATGAGGTTGTTTCCATACCCGTACACGTCTGTCCGATCGATACAATTTGAAACGAGACTCGTCCGACCAGGCAACATGTTTCCAGTCACCAACAGTTCACTGTCGGTGATGACGGACCCAGGGGAGGCGTAAAGCTTTGTGTCGTGCAGTCATCAAGGGAACACAAGTGGACCTTACGGCTCCGAAAGCCGATATCGATGGTGTGTCGTTAAATGGTTCGCACGCTGACACTTGTTGATGGCCGAGCATTGAAATCTGCACCAATTTGCGGAATGGTTGCACTTCCGTCACGTTGAACGATTCTCTTCAGACGTCGTTGGTCCTATTCTTGCAGGATCTTTTTTCGGCCCCAGCGGAGATTTGATGTTCTACCGAGTTCCTGATATTCACGGTACACTCGTGAAATAGTCGTACGGGAAAATCCCCACTTCATCGCTACCTCGGAGACGCTGTGTCCCATCGCCCGTGCGCCGACTATAACACCACGTTCAGACTCACTTGAATCTTGATAACCTACCATTGTAGCAGCAGTAACTGATCGAACAACTGTGCCAGACGCTTGTTGTCTTATATAGGCGTGGCGGTCGGCAGTACACCTCTATATTTGAATACACATTCCTATACCAGTTGCGAGGAGCCGGCGCTAGCAGTGTGTTTAACACTAAATTCTTCTAGAATCTTCATATGGAAATGATGCTCTAAGCCCCCCCCCCCCCTTTTCTAACTCCGACTTTTCCTGTTGCACGTGGTTCAAAATGGCTCTGAGCACTACGGGACTTAACTGCTGTGGTCATCAGTCCCCTAGAACTTAGAACTACTTAAACCTAACTAGGGACATCACACATATCTATGCTCGAGGCAGGATTCGAACCTGCGACCGTAGCGGTCACGCGGTTCCAGACTGTAGTGCCTAGAACCTCACGGCCTGTTGCACATGGATTAAGAAGAAATGCGAACTGACTGTAGTCGACCCTGCAAGTGGAGTAGAAAAGAGTTTGGCACCTGCAATAATTTAATTGAATAGAAATTAATTAGATAAAGGAAAGTTTCATTAACGTAATGAGAAATAAAAGGGTTGCTCTATCGATTCACAGAATGAAAGTTCTGTACAACATAACAATTTGATTTATTATGACTAAACTCAAAATAATAACCACAACACATGAAACATTTACAATACGTCATATTGGATACTCAAATAAATTCTGTGAAGGTGAAGTTGTCCATAAACTAGATTGTGACATTTATGACCAAGTGGTATGTGGATCCAATTCTTTGCAACAAGAGAAACACCCAGTCAACCCAACATCAATTGCTGCTACAGTAGTGAGAACTCAGACAATGAACACCCAAAACAGAAACATGTTAGAAAAGACGGGAACAGGCACGCTCTGCTGAGCTCTGCTAATCACATAGCAAAATTCCCTAATCTTCGATGTCCCGTCGTGGTGGTGGTAATGTCGTGATTATAGCCCGAATCAAATTATCCTGATCTGGTTGTTCCAGATTAAAGACTTCCTAGCAACACAAATGCGCCTCTGAGGGAGACGAAGAAGGCTCGCCACACAATCACTGACGGTACAGTGATTGATTTTAACAAGCGAAGTCACACAGTAACTCCGATACAGTCAACTTTAGCCAAAACTGCTCAAGACAGACAACATAGGCTGCTTGCACGCAGAACGCTGAATTGCCAACTGTACTCGGAAAGTTACGTTGAAGTCGAAACTTCAGCAACTTCGTCAAACAGTTACAATTAAATGAAAGTATATTAGACAGCCAATAGAAGCCAGGCTGTCCAGAGCAGCGAGAGCTCAGTCTTGTAACCTCCTCCGACCGAAAGGTGAGAGCCGACTCTTCAAGAGCACACGTACAGGCCGAACACAGAACATTACCGCCCACACTACCGTGGTCGTGGTTAAACGTGCCAATCAGCAACTCGAAAACCGGCGGAAAATCCCACTCTATTGCCGAAGCACTACCATTCCACCAATGGAGATGCCTGGCGCCAATTTCTGCGCCGATTTTGCTACGTCACGGAGCTATCCCCTGAGCAAGCCAATCACAGTTATGATTTTGCAGAATACGCGGGACTTTGCCTGCCGAAATTGCCTGGGAACACAAGTCATTCCCACGCCTCGCCCACAGCACGTTAGAAAGTGTTTTCACTAAGTTTCTGCGAAGTAAGGGAATCTATAACCCCACCCGCTCCTTCAGGCCCCTGTGGCCGTGTCGCCCCTGCTCTTATGACAATGTCGGCCTCTGGACAGCATCCACTCGACTCCCTCACACCCGTCGGCTTAACCCTTTCAAGGTCAGCACAACTCGCCTGTCACCGGACCACCCAGGTGACGAGAGACGCTGCGTGGGAAGTCCGCGTGTGAAGCAATAGCAGCTTTTCATCACATACAATTACAGAGGAAAATATTGATATCTTCTGAGTTCTCAACACTAGCTTTGTAATGACAATACTCGGCCATACTTCCCCAAATCGAATTACTCAGAGTAAGATATAAATATGAGAGGGGGCAAGTCACTGTGTGCATCTTATGGCATGCTACCTCTCACAGTTTCTTTCGTGCTTCAGTGTATGTCTACAAATATATGTGATTCATGCGTACGTGGCAAAGTTGAGGATGAAGTCCTGCTAAACTCTTGGACAGATTTCAACCAAATTTGGTAGTCCCATTATTTACTGACTGGAAAGATATACTGTGGGGTTAAGAAGCAGCAACCTCCTGTTGGGGTGAGAGTGATAATGTGGAGGGAAAAGGGGCAGGAAGAGTGGGAAGAGGAGTAGAAGGACACACAGGTGGGACAGAGGGAGGTTGTCAGAGAGGGGGGCAGAGAAGGACTGAGAAAGGGAAGAGGATCAGTTGGTCAGTGAAAGGGGGGGGGGGTTGTAAGGGGGATTTGAGACAGACAGGTAGTGGGGCCGTTGGACGAGTGTAGACCAGGAGGGGGCGGGGGAGGAGAAGAGGGACAGACTAAGGGTAGAGGAGCAAGTGGACAGTGAGGGGTGGGGGAAATGCAGAAGTGGGGGCGATGGACGAGGTGCACAAAGACGCGGGGTGGAACTGCACAAAACACATCAAATTTTGGAGACTTCCTCTCACCTTGTACAACCTCATGTGGTTAGGGAAGGGGAAGGAGGAGATATATTAATTTAGAGAATGAGATTTTCACTCTGCAGCGGAGTGTGCACTGATATGAAACTTCCTGGCAGATTAAAACTGTGTGCCGGACCGAGACTCGAACTCGGGACCTTTGCCTTTGGCGGGCAAGTGCTGCACCAACTGAGCTTCATGATGGAGTAATGAAGTTGAAATAAATACGTACCGGGTAACGACGGATAGTCAGCTGTTAAAAAATTAAGAATGCATAAAAAACCACTGCGATTCTCAAACCGATCTTTGGGTTGATCCCAGCTGTATTTTACGTGATAACTAACTTGCACGCTAAACAGACTACCAGTTTTATCCATTTTACAATCTCTGCCCCCTATAGGTACGACTCTGTATCAGGATGCTCATTTTATTTAGTCCCACGGTTGTGTACGTACGTCGGGCCAAATGGTCTGTGCATCGCCAGAAGAGCTTTTCGCTCGCTAAAGCTTATATGTACCAGCTAACGGCCATCCAGATCGCAGGTTGTCGGGTCTGGAGACCGAGTTACGAGCCACAGCGGGGCGGCTGGCGAGTGTGTAACGGGCAATAAAAGCAGTCGTTAACGTTCGCAGGTAGAGCGCGGCTGACGGCGGCCCTGCGGTTATTGCAGTCGGCCGAACGGCCCGTGTCCCAGTGTATCCTAGTAATGTGTGTGTGTGTGTGTGTGTGTGTGTGTGTGTGTGTGTGTGTAGCACGCCGCAGCTGCGATGGTAGCGACACGCGTCTGCGACAAGGAGCTTCATTTGGCTGCGCAGCGCTAAACGACGGAGAGGCGCTGGATATCTGTCCAGTATTTTATCTGTTGTCGGTAGTCGTTGTATTAGAGCTGGAACCGCTCTTACGAGGAATCGTGGCTGGTCACGGAGCCGACCGCCGTGACCGAGCAGTTCTAGACGCTTCAGTCCGAAACCGCGCTGCTGCTGCGGTCGCAGGTTCGAATCCTGCCTCGGACACGGATGTGTGTGATGTCCTTAGGTTAGTTAGGTTTAAGTAGTTCTAGGGGACTGATGACCTCAGATGTTAAGTCCCATAGTGCTCACAGCCATTTGAACCATTTGAGCTGGTCACGGAGTGGCGTTCCCACTTTCTCTAGCGGTGGAGGTCCCGTTAAGTTGTGGATATTTTCCAGGGAAGGAAGCGTGGAAATTCTCTCGCCCCCTTACACAGCTATACCAAAGAGACGACGATGCACAGGCAAATACCGTGACGTACACGTAGGTACAGACAGTCGTACAAGTAATGGATACTGCTCCGCACTGTCGTTTAGTGAACGAAATGCGAACTTCAATAAAATTTTCTCGGTTCACAAGCCGCGTCCGTCACTTCGAATATAACACTCGAGCTTTCAACGGCTGTGTCTGCCATCATCATCGGGTGTAAAAATCACTCACGGCCGGGGCTGGCGCGGTGTTTTGCTTATGGAGACAGTATCAAAAAGAAACATCCGATTTTTAAAATATCGTAACTATTATTTTATCTGAGATATGTACATGAACAACGTACTGTTGGAAAGAGCAACTATCGAGTTTTATATGGTTCGCACTAGGCAGCAGGAGTGTGCGCCCCTTTAATTCTAGTAAAAATGGCATCCAGACAACAGAAAGCCCTCGGTCACAAATATTAAGTCAAAATTGACCAGGTTTCGACGCTACTATCAGCGTCGTCTTCAGAATTAAACTAACTGTTCTAAAACATATTAGGTATATAGTACATCAATAAAATGTTTGTACTGACTGGGAAGAGATGCAGTACTTACAAGTCACATTTAAAAAAAATCTAAACCGGAAAGGCGACGTCATGAATAGTAGTAAATAAGATGGCGAGCCGCTAAGGACGAGCAGCAGACTAGTCTAGACTAGTCTAGTTGCAACCCTTGTTCACTCAAGTACGAGCAGCCCTTACCGGCTCGCCATCTTATTTACTACTATTCATGACGTCGCCTTTCCGGCTTAGATTTTTTTTAAATGTGACTTGTAAGTACTGCATCTCTTCCCAGTCAGTACAAACTTTAATTTTATTGATGTACTATATACCTAATATGCTTTAGAACAGTAAGTTTAATTCTGAAGACGACGCTCATAGTAGCGTCGAAACCTGGTCAATTTTGACTTAATATTTGTGACCGAGGGCTTATTTGTTCTAATGTAATTCTGACACGGTCACTGAACCTTAGCAGCTATGTTCAAAGTTTTACAACAGAAAGCGTTTTGTATTCTACGTTTTGCGCAGAACGGGTCAGCAATAACTGTTCAGCGTGTCTTTCGTACTAAGTATGGTTTGGATCCTCCTAAAGCACAGAGAATTAGACGATGGCATGAACAAATCCGAGAACTGATTTGTTTCTATAAAGCAGGGGTGCCCAACAAAATTGTCTCGGGGACCCCCTCATCGAGCACGATTGGTACCTTGTTATATCACATTATCAAGTACCTAAAACATGGCTGATTGTCGTCTAAAATGCGAGTTTCTGTTTAAAGTGACTGTCAGTTGTCAGCGCGCGCAGTGTAACGGCATACAGCAGAACTATTTGCCTCTATCTAATTCTAGTTTTGCGCTAGAGTGTGCTAGTGTCAGCTGGCTCTAGGAAGACGCTGGACGCAGAGGTTAGCGTTCGCTAAAGCTCTGCTCATGCAGGAAGCGGCCAAAATGAAGAATCTGTCATTACACGAAATATATTTAATATATTTTCTATTCTAATAGCACCTTGCGGAGCCCTCTGGCATAGGTCGCGGACCCCTGGGGGTCCGCAGACCACCCGTTGGGAACCACTGGACTATGAAGGCAAATCGCCGGGCTGTCCCCGAGTGTCTGACACAGACGTCGAACGCATCCGCCACAGTTTCACAAGGAGTCCGCAGAAATCCGTTCACCGTGCAGCTCGACGCCTCAACATGGCCCCGATGTCCGTCTGGCGTGTGTTGCGTCGAAGTTTACACATGAAACCAAACAAAATTCAGCTACTGCAAGCTCCTCTTGAAGGTGACAAACATCAATGTATGGAGTTCTGTAATTTCGTCCTTGTCAAGATGGATGATGAGACCTCGTAGAATCGGGTGTACTCCTGGTGGTCCGGCAGTATACCCGATTCTACGAGATGACAACAAATCGCCGGGAAAGTCTTATAAATTATATGGATGATGAGCGTTTTCTTCCACGCTTAGTGTTTAGCGACGAGGCGACATTCCATTTAAATGGAAAGGTGAACTGTCATAGCGTGAGACTGTGAGGTATCGTACAGAGGTCAGAGGAACTCTGCAAAATGTAATGTGTTTTGTGCAGTTACACAGGAAAAGGTGTATGGTCCACTTTTCTTTGCCGAGAACACCGTTGCAGGAAGCACATATCTCGCTATGCTTGAGAACTTTCTTTTCCCACAGTTGGAGACTGATTCGAACAATTTGATTTACCAACAGTATGGGAATTTCTAAATCAAAGGATTACTGAACGGGGGATCGGTCGCACTGGACCAAATAATTCAGCCTTACATTACTGGGCTCTAAGGTCAGCGGACCCGACTGTAAGTCATTATTTCTTGTGGGGTTTTATGGAAGGCTCTGTTTACGTGCCTCCGTTACCACCAACAACAATGAATGAACTCAGACATCGCATGACAGCAGCTGTGGAAGCTGTAACTCAAGATGTGCTCGCTGCAGTGCGGGAACAGTTTGAATACGGCACTAACATATTCTGTGCATCTCAATGGGGGCATATTGAACACCTATGGAATGGTATGAAAAAAAAAAAAATCTTGAGTTCCCCGTTCATCACAAAACAAAATTCACTGTATATGGCCGGCCGAGGTGGCCGAGCGGTTCTAGGCGCTACAGTCCGGAACCGCGCGACCGCTACGGTCGCAGGTTCGAATCCTGCCTCGGGCATGGATGTGTGTGATGTCCTTAGGTTAGTTAGGTTTAAGTAGTTCTAAGTTCCAAGGGACTGATGACCTCAGATGTTAAGTCCCATAGTACTCAGTGTCATTGTATATGTTTATTAGTTTCAGAAATAGATATGCCAAATCGAATGATTCTTTTTGATCGCCCTGTGTATTCGACGTCCCTCCTAAGAGTCGTCAATCGCATTTTCTCTGGTGTTTCGGCAGATATCTGCAACTTGGTTTCACAGTGTTGTTAGAATCAGCAAAAAAAAAAAAAAAAAAGAATACGGCGCATCACGTTTTTCACACGACGCCGAGTGTCGAAAGAAAGCGTCGGTTTGTCTCTCGTTCCAAACAAAATCAATCTGACAGTGGAATAGCGTGTACTCCAGCGCCGCCCTGCCCCATCCAGACTACAGGGTTATTACAAATGATTGAAGCGATTTCACAGCTCTACAATAACTTTATTATTTGAGATATTTTCACAATGCTTTGCACACACATACAAAAACTAAAAAAGTTTTTTTAGGCATTCACAAATGCTCGATATGTGCCCCTTTAGTGATTCGGCAGATATCAAGCCGATAATCAAGTTCCTCCCACACTCCGCGCAGCATGTCCCCATCAATGAGTTCGAAAGCATCGTTGATGCGAGCTCGCAGTTCTGGCACGTTTCTTGGTACAGGAGGTTTAAACACTGAATCTTTCACATAACCCCACAGAAAGAAATCGCATGGGGCTAAGTCGGGAGAGCGTGGAGGCCATGACATGAATTGCTGATCATGATCTCCACCATGACCGATCCATAGGTTTTCCAATCTCCTGTTTAAGAAATGCCGAACATCATGATGGAAGTGCGGTGGAGCACCATCCTGTTGAAAGATGAAGTCGGCGCTGTCGGTCTCCAGTTGTGGCATGAGCCAATTTTCCAGCATGTCCAGACACACGTGTCCTGTAACGTTTTTTTCGCAGAAGAAAAAGGGGCCGTAAACTTTAAACCGTGATATTGCACAAAACACGTTAACTTTTGGTACATTGCGAATTTGCTGCACGAATGCGTGAGGATTCTCTACCGCCCAGATTCGCACATTGTGTCTGTTCACTTCACCATTAAGAAAAAATGTTGCTTCATCACTGAAAACAAGTTTCGCACTGAACGCATCCTCTTCCGTGAGCTGTTGCAACCGCGCCGAAAATTCAAAGCGTTTGACTTTGTCATCGGGTGTCAGGGCTTGTAGCAATTTTAAACGGTAAGGCTTCTGCTTTAGCCTTTTCCGTAAGATTTTCCAAACCGTCGGCTGTGGTACGTTTAGCTCCCTGCTTGCTTTATTCGTCGACTTCCGCGGGCTACGCGTGAAACTTGCCCGCACGTGTTCAACCGTTTCTTCGCTCACTGCAGGCCGACCCGTTGATTTCCCCTTACAGAGGCATCCAAAAGCTTTAAACTGCGCATACCATCGCCGAATGGAGTTAGCAGTTGGTGGATATTTGTTGAACTTCGTCTTGAAGTGTCGTTGCACTGTTATGACTGACTGATGTGAGTGCATTTCAAGCACGACATACGCTTTCTCGGCTCCTGTCGCCATTTTGTCTCACTGCGCTCTCGAGCGCTCTGGCGGGAGAAACCTGAAGTGCGGCTTCAGCCGAACAAAACTTTATGAGTTTTTCTGCGTATCTGTAGTGGGTCGTGACCGTATGTCAATGAATGGAGCTACAGTGAATTTATGAAATCGCTTCAATCATTTGTAATAGCCCTGTACTAGTGCTCTACAGCAGCACAGCACAGCTCAGTTGCTACTGGAATACTGATGATTCTCTGCGTTTTGCTGTCACTATTAAGAGATAGCGATAAAACGAATATCGCACTTGACTGATTGGGACGACTCTATCGAACGGGCACGTAAAATTGCACCTTAAAAATAACTGTGTCTGTAACGGGAAACAAACCAACGCTTTCTGTCGGAACTGGCTGTCGTATGAAAGATGTGATTAGCAATATTTTTTGGGCTGACTCTTGAGTTATACATTATAGAAAAGAAATTAGACACATCAGCCGAAACAACGCAGAAAATACACGTGCCTGTCACGGGCGGCACCCTGTGCATGGAATGGCAGCATCATTAAATATACTATCGAAATGGAGGGAGATGGCAGGCTTCCCTCCTTGGATGTTTCAGTTGACCGGAAGGAAGGACGTCGGCTTGGTCATTCAGTGTGCAGGAAATCTAGCACACTGGCCGGTACTTGAACGCCAACACGTTTCCCAGCCCTGTATACAAGAAAGTGGTCTCGAACACTTTAGGACATAGGGAAAAAATTATTTATGACGACGACCGTCTACAGTCTGAATTTCAGCATTTGAAGCGCGTGTTCAAGGAAAAAGATTGCAGCAAGGGAGAAATCGCAAAAGCTTCAAATCAATGTGCCGCCGACGAAAGACACCTCGTGAATCGGCGGAAGAGGCCAAGCCGGTTGCATACTGCTGTGGAGCAAATAGAGCGTGTGCTGAAGAGACACGGACTGAGACCAGAGTACCGGCCCCTTTTTCATGAGAACAGACATGTTTCGTCCCGTTAAAGACAACGTAGCTCTTAGAGTTCCTGACGTGTCCGGCACACCACACACGGTGCCCCTGTGACTGTGGTAGCATGTAGATAGGTCAAACTATTCGCAATGTTGTTGAGTGTTGTGCAGAGCACACACAACGTATCAAATAAAGGGAAGTGGCTGAACATTGCATGGGAAAAAAGCATTAAATACATTTTGAAAAGACGAGTGTTATGGCGCAGACGTGATCGTATTTATCAGCATCAGCGATCTGCCCTAGGACAGGTCTTCACATGCACCTCCCCATGCATACCTGTCGTTTGTCACTGTCTTCGTTTCCTCAGAATTGTTTCCTATCCTTTTACTATGCACCACCTCCTATCTCCTACGTCCTCTTCCATTCGCCGTTCCTTCCGTAGCATCCATCAGTAAACAATCCCTCCTCTTCTTTCAATATCCAAGCCAATTGTGTTCTATTTGCCTGATTACGTCTGAAATGTCTCTGTCTTCCCCCACTCTCCTGAATACCTCCTCAATTCTGACTTTGTCTGCTCGCTTTATCTCTTCGATCCGCTTCCAAACGCAAATCTCAAATGTTTTTATTTTGTTTCCTCAGTGTCCATGTCTCAGCTCCGTATAATGCCACATTCCATATAAAACACTTCGCTAGTCCCTTCCTGAGGTCCCTGTCCATCCATCGACATAGAACCTCCCGTTCTTATTTTGCCTCCTTAGCAATCATATTGGGATGCTGTTATAAAGCGACCGCCCGAAATATGGATAAACAGCATCAGTTTTAACAGAGACCAGGGTTACACACACAGTAGGGCATCGGTGAGGGCTTTCGACGTCGAAAGAAATAAAAGACGAAGGCTCGGCGCTTGTAGCGAGGCTGGGGCGGCTGTTTGAAACGTGCCGCCGACCCCTCGGGATTGATGGTCACGAAGTGGATGAAGTTAAGGAATTCAGCAACCTAGGAGGACATTAAAAAAAGACTAGCAATGGCAAAAAGAACATTCTTGCTCAAGAGAACCCTACTCTCATAGGCCTTAATTTGAGGAAGAAATTTCTGAGAACGTACGTCTGGAGTACAGCATTGTATGGTAGTGAAACATGGACTGTGGGGAAACCGGAGCAGAATAGAAGCAGTAGAGATGTGGTGCTACAGACGAATGTTGAAAAGTAGTGGACTGATAAGGTAGGGAATGAAGAGATTCTGCGAGGAATCGGAGAGGAAATGAGTATGTGGGAAACACTGATAAGCAGAAGGGGGAGGGTGATAGGACATCTGTTAAGGCGTCAGGGAATAACTTCCATGGTACTAGAGGGAACTGTAGAGTGCAAAAACTGTAGAGGAAGACAGAGACTGGAATACATCCAACAAGTGATTGAGGACGTAGCTTGCAAGTGCTGCTCTGAGATGAGGAGGTTGGCACAGGAGGGGAACTCGTCGCGGGCCACATCAAACCAGTCAGAAGACTGGAAGCAGTGCACAACACATTTCAGTGGGATGACATGATAGGACATCTGTTAAGGCGTCAGGGAATAACTTCCATGGTACTAGAGGGAACTGTAGAGTGCAAAAACTGTAGAGGAAGACAGAGACTGGAATACATCCAACAAATGATTGAGGACGTAGGTTGCAAGTGCTGCTCTGAGATGAGGAGGTTGGCACAGGAGGGGAACTCGTCGCGGGCCGCATCAAACCAGTCAGAAGACTGGAAGCAGTGCACAACACATTTCAGTGGGATGACATGATAGGACATCTGTTAAGGCGTCAGGGAATAACTTCCATGGTACTAGAGGGAACTGTAGAGTGCAAAAACTGTAGAGGAAGACAGAGACTGGAATACATCCAACAAGTGATTGAGGACGTAGGTTGCAAGTGCTGCTCTGAGATGAGGAGGTTGGCACAGGAGGGGAACTCGTCACGGGCCGCATCAAACCAGTCAGAAGACTGGAAGCAGTGCACAACACATTTCAGTGGGATGACATGATAGGACATCTGTTAAGGCGTCAGGGAATAACTTCCATGGTACTAGAGGGAACTGTAGAGTGCAAAAACTGTAGAGGAAGACAGAGACTGGAATACATCCAACAAGTGATTGAGGACGTAGGTTGCAAGTGCTGCTCTGAGATGAGGAGGTTGGCACAGGAGGGGAACTCGTCGCGGGCCGCATCAAACCAGTCAGAAGACTGGAAGCAGTGCACAACACATTTCAGTGGGATGACATGATAGGACATCTGTTAAGGCGTCAGGGAATAACTTCCATGGTAGTAGAGGGAACTGTAGAGTGCAAAAACTGTAGAGGAAGACAGAGACTGGAATACATCCAACAAGTGATTGAGGACGTAGCTTGCAAGTGCTGCTCTGAGATGAGGAGGTTGGCACAGGAGGGGAACTCGTCGCGGGCCGCATCAAACCAGTCAGAAGACTGGAAGCAGTGCACAACACATTTCAGTGGGATGACATGATAGGACATCTGTTAAGGCGTCAGGGAATAACTTCCATGGTACTAGAGGGAACTGTAGAGTGCAAAAACTGTAGAGGAAGACAGAGACTGGAATACATCCAACAAGTGATTGAGGACGTAGCTTGCAAGTGCTGCTCTGAGATGAGGAGGTTGGCACAGGAGGGGAACTCGTCGCGGGCCGCATCAAACCAGTCAGAAGACTGGAAGCAGTGCACAACACATTTCAGTGGGATGACATGATAGGACATCTGTTAAGGCGTCAGGGAATAACTTCCATGGTACTAGAGGGAACTGTAGAGTGCAAAAACTGTAGAGGAAGACAGAGACTGGAATACATCCAACAAGTGATTGAGGACGTAGCTTGCAAGTGCTGCTCTGAGATGAGGAGGTTGGCACAGGAGGGGAACTCGTCGCGGGCCGCATCAAACCAGTCAGAAGACTGGAAGCAGTGCACAACACATTTCAGTGGGATGACATGATAGGACATCTGTTAAGGCGTCAGGGAATAACTTCCATGGTACTAGAGGGAACTGTAGAGTGCAAAAACTGTAGAGGAAGACAGAGATTGGAATACATCCAACAAGTGATTGAGGACGTAGGTTGCAAGTGCTGCTCTGAGATGAGGAGGTTGGCACAGGAGGGGAACTCGTCGCGGGCCGCATCAAACCAGTCAGAAGACTGGAAGCAGTGCACAACACATTTCAGTGGGATGACATGATAGGACATCTGTTAAGGCGTCAGGGAATAACTTCCATGGTACTAGAGGGAACTGTAGAGTGCAAAAACTGTAGAGGAAGACAGAGACTGGAATACATCCAACAAGTGATTGAGGACGTAGGTTGCAAGTGCTGCTCTGAGATGAGGAGGTTGGCACAGGAGGGGAACTCGTCGCGGGCCACATCAAACCAGTCAGAAGACTGGAAGCAGTGCACAACACATTTCAGTGGGATGACATGATAGGACATCTGTTAAGGCGTCAGGGAATAACTTCCATGGTACTAGAGGGAACTGTAGAGTGCAAAAACTGTAGAGGAAGACAGAGACTGGAATACATCCAACAAGTGATTGAGGACATAGGTTGCAAGTGCTGCTCTGAGATGAGGAGGTTGGCACAGGAGGGGAACTCGTCGCGGGCCGCATCAAACCAGTCAGAAGACTGGAAGCAGTGCACAACACATTTCAGTGGGATGACATGATAGGACATCTGTTAAGGCGTCAGGGAATAACTTCCATGGTACTAGAGGGAACTGTAGAGTGCAAAAACTGTAGAGGAAGACAGAGACTGGAATACATCCAACAAGTGATTGAGGACGTAGCTTGCAAGTGCTGCTCTGAGATGAGGAGGTTGGCACAGGAGGGGAACTCGTCGCGGGCCGCATCAAACCAGTCAGAAGACTGGAAGCAGTGCACAACACATTTCAGTGGGATGACATGATAGGACATCTGTTAAGGCGTCAGGGAATAACTTCCATGGTACTAGAGGGAACTGTAGAGTGCAAAAACTGTAGAGGAAGACAGAGACTGGAATACATCCAACAAGTGATTGAGGACGTAGCTTGCAAGTGCTGCTCTGAGATGAGGAGGTTGGCACAGGAGGGGAACTCGTCGCGGGCCGCATCAAACCAGTCAGAAGACTGGAAGCAGTGCACAACACATTTCAGTGGGATGACATGATAGGACATCTGTTAAGGCGTCAGGGAATAACTTCCATGGTACTAGAGGGAACTGTAGAGTGCAAAAACTGTAGAGGAAGACAGAGACTGGAATACATCCAACAAGTGATTGAGGACGTAGCTTGCAAGTGCTGCTCTGAGATGAGGAGGTTGGCACAGGAGGGGAACTCGTCGCGGGCCGCATCAAACCAGTCAGAAGACTGGAAGCAGTGCACAACACATTTCAGTGGGATGACATGATAGGACATCTGTTAAGGCGTCAGGGAATAACTTCCATGGTACTAGAGGGAACTGTAGAGTGCAAAAACTGTAGAGGAAGACAGAGACTGGAATACATCCAACAAGTGATTGAGGACGTAGCTTGCAAGTGCTGCTCTGAGATGAGGAGGTTGGCACAGGAGGGGAACTCGTCGCGGGCCGCATCAAACCAGTCAGAAGACTGGAAGCAGTGCACAACACATTTCAGTGGGATGACATGATAGGACATCTGTTAAGGCGTCAGGGAATAACTTCCATGGTACTAGAGGGAACTGTAGAGTGCAAAGACTGTAGAGGAAGACAGAGACTGGAATACATCCAACAAATGATTGAGGACGTAGGTTGCAAGTGCTGCTCTGAGATGAGGAGGTTGGCACAGGAGGGGAACTCGTCGCGGGCCGCATCAAACCAGTCAGAAGACTGGAAGCAGTGCACAACACATTTCAGTGGGATGACATGATAGGACATCTGTTAAGGCGTCAGGAAATAACTTCCATGGTACTAGAGGGAACTGTAGAGTGCAAAAACTGTAGAGGAAGACAGAGACTGGAATACATCCAACAAGTGATTGAGGACGTAGCTTGCAAGTGCTGCT
This sequence comes from Schistocerca americana, assembly GCF_021461395.2. Taxonomy (NCBI): domain Eukaryota; kingdom Metazoa; phylum Arthropoda; class Insecta; order Orthoptera; family Acrididae; genus Schistocerca; species Schistocerca americana. The sequence goes on along the minus strand of NC_060128.1, from coordinate 64,744,379 downwards.
CTGAGATGAGGAGGTTGGCACAGGAGGGGAACTCGTCGCGGGCCGCATCAAACCAGTCAGAAGACTGGAAGCAGTGCACAACACATTTCAGTGGGATGACATGATAGGACATCTGTTAAGGCGTCAGGGAATAACTTCCATGGTACTAGAGGGAACTGTAGAGTGCAAAAACTGTAGAGGAAGACAGAGACTGGAATACATCCAACAAATGATTGAGGACGTAGGTTGCAAGTGCTGCTCTGAGATGAGGAGGTTGGCACAGGAGGGGAACTCGTCGCGGGCCGCATCAAACCAGTCAGAAGACTGGAAGCAGTGCACAACACATTTCAGTGGGATGACATGATAGGACATCTGTTAAGGCGTCAGGGAATAACTTCCATGGTACTAGAGGGAACTGTAGAGTGCAAAAACTGTAGAGGAAGACAGAGACTGGAATACATCCAACAAGTGATTGAGGACGTAGGTTGCAAGTGCTGCTCTGAGATGAGGAGGTTGGCACAGGAGGGGAACTCGTCGCGGGCCGCATCAAACCAGTCAGAAGACTGGAAGCAGTGCACAACACATTTCAGTGGGATGACATGATAGGACATCTGTTAAGGCGTCAGGGAATAACTTCCATGGTACTAGAGGGAACTGTAGAGTGCAAAAACTGTAGAGGAAGACAGAGACTGGAATACATCCAACAAGTGATTGAGGACGTAGCTTGCAAGTGCTGCTCTGAGATGAGGAGGTTGGCACAGGAGGGGAACTCGTCGCGGGCCGCATCAAACCAGTCAGAAGACTGGAAGCAGTGCACAACACATTTCAGTGGGATGACATGATAGGACATCTGTTAAGGCGTCAGGGAATAACTTCCATGGTACTAGAGGGAACTGTAGAGTGCAAAAACTGTAGAGGAAGACAGAGACTGGAATACATCCAACAAGTGATTGAGGACATAGGTTGCAAGTGCTGCTCTGAGATGAGGAGGTTGGCACAGGAGGGGAACTCGTCGCGGGCCGCATCAAACCAGTCAGAAGACTGGAAGCAGTGCACAACACATTTCAGTGGGATGACATGATAGGACATCTGTTAAGGCGTCAGGAAATAACTTCCATGGTACTAGAGGGAACTGTAGAGTGCAAAAACTGTAGAGGAAGACAGAGACTGGAATACATCCAACAAGTGATTGAGGACGTAGCTTGCAAGTGCTGCTCTGAGATGAGGAGGTTGGCACAGGAGGGGAACTCGTCGCGGGCCGCATCAAACCAGTCAGAAGACTGGAAGCAGTGCACAACACATTTCAGTGGGATGACATGATAGGACATCTGTTAAGGCGTCAGGGAATAACTTCCATGGTACTAGAGGGAACTGTAGAGTGCAAAAACTGTAGAGGAAGACAGAGACTGGAATACATCCAACAAGTGATTGAGGACATAGGTTGCAAGTGCTGCTCTGAGATGAGGAGGTTGGCACAGGAGGGGAACTCGTCGCGGGCCGCATCAAACCAGTCAGAAGACTGGAAGCAGTGCACAACACATTTCAGTGGGATGACATGATAGGACATCTGTTAAGGCGTCAGGGAATAACTTCCATGGTACTAGAGGGAACTGTAGAGTGCAAAAACTGTAGAGGAAGACAGAGACTGGAATACATCCAACAAGTGATTGAGGACGTAGGTTGCAAGTGCTGCTCTGAGATGAGGAGGTTGGCACAGGAGGGGAACTCGTCGCGGGCCGCATCAAACCAGTCAGAAGACTGGAAGCAGTGCACAACACATTTCAGTGGGATGACATGATAGGACATCTGTTAAGGCGTCAGGAAATAACTTCCATGGTACTAGAGGGAACTGTAGAGTGCAAAAACTGTAGAGGAAGACAGAGACTGGAATACATCCAACAAGTGATTGAGGACGTAGCTTGCAAGTGCTGCTCTGAGATGAGGAGGTTGGCACAGGAGGGGAACTCGTCGCGGGCCGCATCAAACCAGTCAGAAGACTGGAAGCAGTGCACAACACATTTCAGTGGGATGACATGATAGGACATCTGTTAAGGCGTCAGGGAATAACTTCCATGGTACTAGAGGGAACTGTAGAGTGCAAAAACTGTAGAGGAAGACAGAGACTGGAATACATCCAACAAGTGATTGAGGACGTAGCTTGCAAGTGCTGCTCTGAGATGAGGAGGTTGGCACAGGAGGGGAACTCGTCGCGGGCCGCATCAAACCAGTCAGAAGACTGGAAGCAGTGCACAACACATTTCAGTGGGATGACATGATAGGACATCTGTTAAGGCGTCAGGGAATAACTTCCATGGTACTAGAGGGAACTGTAGAGTGCAAAAACTGTAGAGGAAGACAGAGACTGGAATACATCCAACAAGTGATTGAGGACGTAGGTTGCAAGTGCTGCTCTGAGATGAGGAGGTTGGCACAGGAGGGGAACTCGTCGCGGGCCGCATCAAACCAGTCAGAAGACTGGAAGCAGTGCACAACACATTTCAGTGGGATGACATGATAGGACATCTGTTAAGGCGTCAGGGAATAACTTCCATGGTACTAGAGGGAACTGCAGAGTGCAAAAACTGTAGAGGAAGACAGAGACTGGAATACATCCAACAAGTGATTGAGGACGTAGGTTGCAAGTGCTGCTCTGAGATGAGGAGGTTGGCACAGGAGGGGAACTCGTCGCGGGCCGCATCAAACCAGTCAGAAGACTGGAAGCAGTGCACAACACATTTCAGTGGGATGACATGATAGGACATCTGTTAAGGCGTCAGGAAATAACTTCCATGGTACTAGAGGGAACTGTAGAGTGCAAAAACTGTAGAGGAAGACAGAGACTGGAATACATCCAACAAGTGATTGAGGACGTAGCTTGCAAGTGCTGCTCTGAGATGAGGAGGTTGGCACAGGAGGGGAACTCGTCGCGGGCCGCATCAAACCAGTCAGAAGACTGGAAGCAGTGCACAACACATTTCAGTGGGATGACATGATAGGACATCTGTTAAGGCGTCAGGGAATAACTTCCATGGTACTAGAGGGAACTGTAGAGTGCAAAAACTGTAGAGGAAGACAGAGACTGGAATACATCCAACAAGTGATTGAGGACGTAGGTTGCAAGTGCTGCTCTGAGATGAGGAGGTTGGCACAGGAGGGGAACTCGTCGCGGGCCGCATCAAACCAGTCAGAAGACTGGAAGCAGTGCACAACACATTTCAGTGGGATGACATGATAGGACATCTGTTAAGGCGTCAGGGAATAACTTCCATGGTACTAGAGGGAACTGTAGAGTGCAAAAACTGTAGAGGAAGACAGAGACTGGAATACATCCAACAAGTGATTGAGGACGTAGCTTGCAAGTGCTGCTCTGAGATGAGGAGGTTGGCACAGGAGGGGAACTCGTCGCGGGCCGCATCAAACCAGTCAGAAGACTGGAAGCAGTGCACAACACATTTCAGTGGGATGACATGATAGGACATCTGTTAAGGCGTCAGGGAATAACTTCCATGGTACTAGAGGGAACTGTAGAGTGCAAAAACTGTAGAGGAAGACAGAGACTGGAATACATCCAACAAGTGATTGAGGACATAGGTTGCAAGTGCTGCTCTGAGATGAGGAGGTTGGCACAGGAGGGGAACTCGTCACGGGCCGCATCAAACCAGTCAGAAGACTGGAAGCAGTGCACAACACATTTCAGTGGGATGACATGATAGGACATCTGTTAAGGCGTCAGGGAATAACTTCCATGGTACTAGAGGGAACTGTAGAGTGCAAAAACTGTAGAGGAAGACAGAGACTGGAATACATCCAACAAGTGATTGAGGACGTAGCTTGCAAGTGCTGCTCTGAGATGAGGAGGTTGGCACAGGAGGGGAACTCGTCGCGGGCCGCATCAAACCAGTCAGAAGACTGGAAGCAGTGCACAACACATTTCAGTGGGATGACATGATAGGACATCTGTTAAGGCGTCAGGGAATAACTTCCATGGTACTAGAGGGAACTGTAGAGTGCAAAAACTGTAGAGGAAGACAGAGACTGGAATACATCCAACAAGTGATTGAGGACGTAGCTTGCAAGTGCTGCTCTGAGATGAGGAGGTTGGCACAGGAGGGGAACTCGTCGCGGGCCGCATCAAACCAGTCAGAAGACTGGAAGCAGTGCACAACACATTTCAGTGGGATGACATGATAGGACATCTGTTAAGGCGTCAGGGAATAACTTCCATGGTACTAGAGGGAACTGTAGAGTGCAAAAACTGTAGAGGAAGACAGAGACTGGAATACATCCAACAAGTGATTGAGGACGTAGCTTGCAAGTGCTGCTCTGAGATGAGGAGGTTGGCACAGGAGGGGAACTCGTCGCGGGCCGCATCAAACCAGTCAGAAGACTGGAAGCAGTGCACAACACATTTCACTGGGATGACATGATAGGACATCTGTTAAGGCGTCAGGGAATAACTTCCATGGTACTAGAGGGAACTGTAGAGTGCAAAGACTGTAGAGGAAGACAGAGACTGGAATACATCCAACAAATGATTGAGGACGTAGGTTGCAAGTGCTGCTCTGAGATGAGGAGGTTGGCACAGGAGGGGAACTCGTCGCGGGCCGCATCAAACCAGTCAGAAGACTGGAAGCAGTGCACAACACATTTCAGTGGGATGACATGATAGGACATCTGTTAAGGCGTCAGGAAATAACTTCCATGGTACTAGAGGGAACTGTAGAGTGCAAAAACTGTAGAGGAAGACAGAGACTGGAATACATCCAACAAGTGATTGAGGACGTAGCTTGCAAGTGCTGCTCTGAGATGAGGAGGTTGGCACAGGAGGGGAACTCGTCGCGGGCCGCATCAAACCAGTCAGAAGACTGGAAGCAGTGCACAACACATTTCAGTGGGATGACATGATAGGACATCTGTTAAGGCGTCAGGGAATAACTTCCATGGTACTAGAGGGAACTGTAGAGTGCAAAAACTGTAGAGGAAGACAGAGACTGGAATACATCCAACAAATGATTGAGGACGTAGGTTGCAAGTGCTGCTCTGAGATGAGGAGGTTGGCACAGGAGGGGAACTCGTCGCGGGCCGCATCAAACCAGTCAGAAGACTGGAAGCAGTGCACAACACATTTCAGTGGGATGACATGATAGGACATCTGTTAAGGCGTCAGGGAATAACTTCCATGGTACTAGAGGGAACTGTAGAGTGCAAAAACTGTAGAGGAAGACAGAGACTGGAATACATCCAACAAGTGATTGAGGACGTAGGTTGCAAGTGCTGCTCTGAGATGAGGAGGTTGGCACAGGAGGGGAACTCGTCGCGGGCCGCATCAAACCAGTCAGAAGACTGGAAGCAGTGCACAACACATTTCAGTGGGATGACATGATAGGACATCTGTTAAGGCGTCAGGGAATAACTTCCATGGTACCAGAGGGAACTGTAGAGTGCAAAAACTGTAGAGGAAGACAGAGACTGGAATACATCCAACAAGTGATTGAGGACGTAGCTTGCAAGTGCTGCTCTGAGATGAGGAGGTTGGCACAGGAGGGGAACTCGTCGCGGGCCGCATCAAACCAGTCAGAAGACTGGAAGCAGTGCACAACACATTTCAGTGGGATGACATGATAGGACATCTGTTAAGGCGTCAGGGAATAACTTCCATGGTACTAGAGGGAACTGTAGAGTGCAAAAACTGTAGAGGAAGACAGAGACTGGAATACATCCAACAAATGATTGAGGACGTAGGTTGCAAGTGCTGCTCTGAGATGAGGAGGTTGGCACAGGAGGGGAACTCGTCGCGGGCCGCATCAAACCAGTCAGAAGACTGGAAGCAGTGCACAACACATTTCAGTGGGATGACATGATAGGACATCTGTTAAGGCGTCAGGGAATAACTTCCATGGTACTAGAGGGAACTGTAGAGTGCAAAAACTGTAGAGGAAGACAGAGACTGGAATACATCCAACAAGTGATTGAGGACGTAGCTTGCAAGTGCTGCTCTGAGATGAGGAGGTTGGCACAGGAGGGGAACTCGTCGCGGGCCACATCAAACCAGTCAGAAGACTGGAAGCAGTGCACAACACATTTCAGTGGGATGACATGATAGGACATCTGTTAAGGCGTCAGGGAATAACTTCCATGGTACTAGAGGGAACTGTAGAGTGCAAAAACTGTAGAGGAAGACAGAGACTGGAATACATCCAACAAATGATTGAGGACGTAGGTTGCAAGTGCTGCTCTGAGATGAGGAGGTTGGCACAGGAGGGGAACTCGTCGCGGGCCGCATCAAACCAGTCAGAAGACTGGAAGCAGTGCACAACACATTTCAGTGGGATGACATGATAGGACATCTGTTAAGGCGTCAGGGAATAACTTCCATGGTACTAGAGGGAACTGTAGAGTGCAAAAACTGTAGAGGAAGACAGAGACTGGAATACATCCAACAAGTGATTGAGGACGTAGGTTGCAAGTGCTGCTCTGAGATGAGGAGGTTGGCACAGGAGGGGAACTCGTCGCGGGCCGCATCAAACCAGTCAGAAGACTGGAAGCAGTGCACAACACATTTCAGTGGGATGACATGATAGGACATCTGTTAAGGCGTCAGGGAATAACTTCCATGGTACTAGAGGGAACTGTAGAGTGCAAAAACTGTAGAGGAAGACAGAGACTGGAATACATCCAACAAATGATTGAGGACGTAGGTTGCAAGTGCTGCTCTGAGATGAGGAGGTTGGCACAGGAGGGGAACTCGTCGCGGGCCGCATCAAACCAGTCAGAAGACTGGAAGCAGTGCACAACACATTTCAGTGGGATGACATGATAGGACATCTGTTAAGGCGTCAGGGAATAACTTCCATGGTACTAGAGGGAACTGTAGAGTGCAAAAACTGTAGAGGAAGACAGAGACTGGAATACATCCAACAAGTGATTGAGGACGTAGCTTGCAAGTGCTGCTCTGAGATGAGGAGGTTGGCACAGGAGGGGAACTCGTCGCGGGCCGCATCAAACCAGTCAGAAGACTGGAAGCAGTGCACAACACATTTCAGTGGGATGACATGATAGGACATCTGTTAAGGCGTCAGGGAATAACTTCCATGGTACTAGAGGGAACTGTAGAGTGCAAAAACTGTAGAGGAAGACAGAGACTGGAATACATCCAACAAATGATTGAGGACGTAGGTTGCAAGTGCTGCTCTGAGATGAGGAGGTTGGCACAGGAGGGGAACTCGTCGCGGGCCGCATCAAACCAGTCAGAAGACTGGAAGCAGTGCACAACACATTTCAGTGGGATGACATGATAGGACATCTGTTAAGGCGTCAGGGAATAACTTCCATGGTACTAGAGGGAACTGTAGAGTGCAAAAACTGTAGAGGAAGACAGAGACTGGAATACATCCAACAAGTGATTGAGGACGTAGCTTGCAAGTGCTGCTCTGAGATGAGGAGGTTGGCACAGGAGGGGAACTCGTCGCGGGCCGCATCAAACCAGTCAGAAGACTGGAAGCAGTGCACAACACATTTCAGTGGGATGACATGATAGGACATCTGTTAAGGCGTCAGGGAATAACTTCCATGGTACTAGAGGGAACTGTAGAGTGCAAAAACTGTAGAGGAAGACAGAGACTGGAATACATCCAACAAATGATTGAGGACGTAGGTTGCAAGTGCTGCTCTGAGATGAGGAGGTTGGCACAGGAGGGGAACTCGTCGCGGGCCGCATCAAACCAGTCAGAAGACTGGAAGCAGTGCACAACACATTTCAGTGGGATGACATGATAGGACATCTGTTAAGGCGTCAGGGAATAACTTCCATGGTACTAGAGGGAACTGTAGAGTGCAAAAACTGTAGAGGAAGACAGAGACTGGAATACATCCAACAAGTGATTGAGGACGTAGCTTGCAAGTGCTGCTCTGAGATGAGGAGGTTGGCACAGGAGGGGAACTCGTCGCGGGCCGCATCAAACCAGTCAGAAGACTGGAAGCAGTGCACAACACATTTCAGTGGGATGACATGATAGGACATCTGTTAAGGCGTCAGGGAATAACTTCCATGGTACTAGAGGGAACTGTAGAGTGCAAAAACTGTAGAGGAAGACAGAGACTGGAATACATCCAACAAATGATTGAGGACGTAGGTTGCAAGTGCTGCTCTGAGATGAGGAGGTTGGCACAGGAGGGGAACTCGTCGCGGGCCGCATCAAACCAGTCAGAAGACTGGAAGCAGTGCACAACACATTTCAGTGGGATGACATGATAGGACATCTGTTAAGGCGTCAGGGAATAACTTCCATGGTACTAGAGGGAACTGTAGAGTGCAAAAACTGTAGAGGAAGACAGAGACTGGAATACATCCAACAAGTGATTGAGGACGTAGCTTGCAAGTGCTGCTCTGAGATGAGGAGGTTGGCACAGGAGGGGAACTCGTCGCGGGCCGCATCAAACCAGTCAGAAGACTGGAAGCAGTGCACAACACATTTCAGTGGGATGACATGATAGGACATCTGTTAAGGCGTCAGGGAATAACTTCCATGGTACTAGAGGGAACTGTAGAGTGCAAAAACTGTAGAGGAAGACAGAGACTGGAATACATCCAACAAGTGATTGAGGACGTAGCTTGCAAGTGCTGCTCTGAGATGAGGAGGTTGGCACAGGAGGGGAACTCGTCGCGGGCCGCATCAAACCAGTCAGAAGACTGGAAGCAGTGCACAACACATTTCAGTGGGATGACATGATAGGACATCTGTTAAGGCGTCAGGGAATAACTTCCATGGTACTAGAGGGAACTGTAGAGTGCAAAAACTGTAGAGGAAGACAGAGACTGGAATACATCCAACAAATGATTGAGGACGTAGGTTGCAAGTGCTGCTCTGAGATGAGGAGGTTGGCACAGGAGGGGAACTCGTCGCGGGCCGCATCAAACCAGTCAGAAGACTGGAAGCAGTGCACAACACATTTCAGTGGGATGACATGATAGGACATCTGTTAAGGCGTCAGGGAATAACTTCCATGGTACTAGAGGGAACTGTAGAGTGCAAAAACTGTAGAGGAAGACAGAGACTGGAATACATCCAACAAGTGATTGAGGACGTAGCTTGCAAGTGCTGCTCTGAGATGAGGAGGTTGGCACAGGAGGGGAACTCGTCGCGGGCCGCATCAAACCAGTCAGAAGACTGGAAGCAGTGCACAACACATTTCAGTGGGATGACATGATAGGACATCTGTTAAGGCGTCAGGGAATAACTTCCATGGTACTAGAGGGAACTGTAGAGTGCAAAAACTGTAGAGGAAGACAGAGACTGGAATACATCCAACAAATGATTGAGGACGTAGGTTGCAAGTGCTGCTCTGAGATGAGGAGGTTGGCACAGGAGGGGAACTCGTCGCGGGCCGCATCAAACCAGTCAGAAGACTGGAAGCAGTGCACAACACATTTCAGTGGGATGACATGATAGGACATCTGTTAAGGCGTCAGGGAATAACTTCCATGGTACTAGAGGGAACTGTAGAGTGCAAAAACTGTAGAGGAAGACAGAGACTGGAATACATCCAACAAGTGATTGAGGACGTAGCTTGCAAGTGCTGCTCTGAGATGAGGAGGTTGGCACAGGAGGGGAACTCGTCGCGGGCCGCATCAAACCAGTCAGAAGACTGGAAGCAGTGCACAACACATTTCAGTGGGATGACATGATAGGACATCTGTTAAGGCGTCAGGGAATAACTTCCATGGTACTAGAGGGAACTGTAGAGTGCAAAAACTGTAGAGGAAGACAGAGACTGGAATACATCCAACAAATGATTGAGGACGTAGGTTGCAAGTGCTGCTCTGAGATGAGGAGGTTGGCACAGGAGGGGAACTCGTCGCGGGCCGCATCAAACCAGTCAGAAGACTGGAAGCAGTGCACAACACATTTCAGTGGGATGACATGATAGGACATCTGTTAAGGCGTCAGGGAATAACTTCCATGGTACTAGAGGGAACTGTAGAGTGCAAAAACTGTAGAGGAAGACAGAGACTGGAATACATCCAACAAATGATTGAGGACGTAGGTTGCAAGTGCTGCTCTGAGATGAGGAGGTTGGCACAGGAGGGGAACTCGTCGCGGGCCGCATCAAACCAGTCAGAAGACTGGAAGCAGTGCACAACACATTTCAGTGGGATGACATGATAGGACATCTGTTAAGGCGTCAGGGAATAACTTCCATGGTACTAGAGGGAACTGTAGAGTGCAAAGACTGTAGAGGAAGACAGAGACTGGAATACATCCAACAAATGATTGAGGACGTAGGTTGCAAGTGCTGCTCTGAGATGAGGAGGTTGGCACAGGAGGGGAACTCGTCGCGGGCCGCATCAAACCAGTCAGAAGACTGGAAGCAGTGCACAACACATTTCAGTGGGATGACATGATAGGACATCTGTTAAGGCGTCAGGAAATAACTTCCATGGTACTAGAGGGAACTGTAGAGTGCAAAAACTGTAGAGGAAGACAGAGACTGGAATACATCCAACAAGTGATTGAGGACGTAGCTTGCAAGTGCTGCTCTGAGATGAGGAGGTTGGCACAGGAGGGGAACTCGTCGCGGGCCGCATCAAACCAGTCAGAAGACTGGAAGCAGTGCACAACACATTTCAGTGGGATGACATGATAGGACATCTGTTAAGGCGTCAGGGAATAACTTCCATGGTACTAGAGGGAACTGTAGAGTGCAAAGACTGTAGAGGAAGACAGAGACTGGAATACATCCAACAAATGATTGAGGACGTAGGTTGCAAGTGCTGCTCTGAGATGAGGAGGTTGGCACAGGAGGGGAACTCGTCGCGGGCCGCATCAAACCAGTCAGAAGACTGGAAGCAGTGCACAACACATTTCAGTGGGATGACATGATAGGACATCTGTTAAGGCGTCAGGGAATAACTTCCATGGTACTAGAGGGAACTGTAGAGTGCAAAAACTGTAGAGGAAGACAGAGACTGGAATACATCCAACAAGTGATTGAGGACGTAGGTTGCAAGTGCTGCTCTGAGATGAGGAGGTTGGCACAGGAGGGGAACTCGTCGCGGGCCGCATCAAACCAGTCAGAAGACTGGAAGCAGTGCACAACACATTTCAGTGGGATGACATGATAGGACATCTGTTAAGGCGTCAGGGAATAACTTCCATGGTACCAGAGGGAACTGTAGAGTGCAAAAACTGTAGAGGAAGACAGAGACTGGAATACATCCAACAAGTGATTGAGGACGTAGCTTGCAAGTGCTGCTCTGAGATGAGGAGGTTGGCACAGGAGGGGAACTCGTCGCGGGCCGCATCAAACCAGTCAGAAGACTGGAAGCAGTGCACAACACATTTCAGTGGGATGACATGATAGGACATCTGTTAAGGCGTCAGGGAATAACTTCCATGGTACTAGAGGGAACTGTAGAGTGCAAAAACTGTAGAGGAAGACAGAGACTGGAATACATCCAACAAATGATTGAGGACGTAGGTTGCAAGTGCTGCTCTGAGATGAGGAGGTTGGCACAGGAGGGGAACTCGTCGCGGGCCGCATCAAACCAGTCAGAAGACTGGAAGCAGTGCACAACACATTTCAGTGGGATGACATGATAGGACATCTGTTAAGGCGTCAGGGAATAACTTCCATGGTACTAGAGGGAACTGTAGAGTGCAAAAACTGTAGAGGAAGACAGAGACTGGAATACATCCAACAAGTGATTGAGGACGTAGCTTGCAAGTGCTGCTCTGAGATGAGGAGGTTGGCACAGGAGGGGAACTCGTCGCGGGCCGCATCAAACCAGTCAGAAGACTGGAAGCAGTGCACAACACATTTCAGTGGGATGACATGATAGGACATCTGTTAAGGCGTCAGGGAATAACTTCCATGGTACTAGAGGGAACTGTAGAGTGCAAAAACTGTAGAGGAAGACAGAGACTGGAATACATCCAACAAATGATTGAGGACGTAGGTTGCAAGTGCTGCTCTGAGATGAGGAGGTTGGCACAGGAGGGGAACTCGTCGCGGGCCGCATCAAACCAGTCAGAAGACTGGAAGCAGTGCACAACACATTTCAGTGGGATGACATGATAGGACATCTGTTAAGGCGTCAGGGAATAACTTCCATGGTACTAGAGGGAACTGTAGAGTGCAAAAACTGTAGAGGAAGACAGAGACTGGAATACATCCAACAAGTGATTGAGGACGTAGGTTGCAAGTGCTGCTCTGAGATGAGGAGGTTGGCACAGGAGGGGAACTCGTCGCGGGCCGCATCAAACCAGTCAGAAGACTGGAAGCAGTGCACAACACATTTCAGTGGGATGACATGATAGGACATCTGTTAAGGCGTCAGGGAATAACTTCCATGGTACTAGAGGGAACTGTAGAGTGCAAAAACTGTAGAGGAAGACAGAGACTGGAATACATCCAACAAATGATTGAGGACGTAGGTTGCAAGTGCTGCTCTGAGATGAGGAGGTTGGCACAGGAGGGGAACTCGTCGCGGGCCGCATCAAACCAGTCAGAAGACTGGAAGCAGTGCACAACACATTTCAGTGGGATGACATGATAGGACATCTGTTAAGGCGTCAGGGAATAACTTCCATGGTACTAGAGGGAACTGTAGAGTGCAAAAACTGTAGAGGAAGACAGAGACTGGAATACATCCAACAAGTGATTGAGGACGTAGCTTGCAAGTGCTGCTCTGAGATGAGGAGGTTGGCACAGGAGGGGAACTCGTCGCGGGCCGCATCAAACCAGTCAGAAGACTGGAAGCAGTGCACAACACATTTCAGTGGGATGACATGATAGGACATCTGTTAAGGCGTCAGGGAATAACTTCCATGGTACTAGAGGGAACTGTAGAGTGCAAAAACTGTAGAGGAAGACAGAGACTGGAATACATCCAACAAATGATTGAGGACGTAGGTTGCAAGTGCTGCTCTGAGATGAGGAGGTTGGCACAGGAGGGGAACTCGTCGCGGGCCGCATCAAACCAGTCAGAAGACTGGAAGCAGTGCACAACACATTTCAGTGGGATGACATGATAGGACATCTGTTAAGGCGTCAGGGAATAACTTCCATGGTACTAGAGGGAACTGTAGAGTGCAAAAACTGTAGAGGAAGACAGAGACTGGAATACATCCAACAAGTGATTGAGGACGTAGCTTGCAAGTGCTGCTCTGAGATGAGGAGGTTGGCACAGGAGGGGAACTCGTCGCGGGCCGCATCAAACCAGTCAGAAGACTGGAAGCAGTGCACAACACATTTCAGTGGGATGACATGATAGGACATCTGTTAAGGCGTCAGGGAATAACTTCCATGGTACTAGAGGGAACTGTAGAGTGCAAAAACTGTAGAGGAAGACAGAGACTGGAATACATCCAACAAGTGATTGAGGACGTAGCTTGCAAGTGCTGCTCTGAGATGAGGAGGTTGGCACAGGAGGGGAACTCGTCGCGGGCCGCATCAAACCAGTCAGAAGACTGGAAGCAGTGCACAACACATTTCAGTGGGATGACATGATAGGACATCTGTTAAGGCGTCAGGGAATAACTTCCATGGTACTAGAGGGAACTGTAGAGTGCAAAAACTGTAGAGGAAGACAGAGACTGGAATACATCCAACAAATGATTGAGGACGTAGGTTGCAAGTGCTGCTCTGAGATGAGGAGGTTGGCACAGGAGGGGAACTCGTCGCGGGCCGCATCAAACCAGTCAGAAGACTGGAAGCAGTGCACAACACATTTCAGTGGGATGACATGATAGGACATCTGTTAAGGCGTCAGGGAATAACTTCCATGGTACTAGAGGGAACTGTAGAGTGCAAAAACTGTAGAGGAAGACAGAGACTGGAATACATCCAACAAGTGATTGAGGACGTAGCTTGCAAGTGCTGCTCTGAGATGAGGAGGTTGGCACAGGAGGGGAACTCGTCGCGGGCCGCATCAAACCAGTCAGAAGACTGGAAGCAGTGCACAACACATTTCAGTGGGATGACATGATAGGACATCTGTTAAGGCGTCAGGGAATAACTTCCATGGTACTAGAGGGAACTGTAGAGTGCAAAAACTGTAGAGGAAGACAGAGACTGGAATACATCCAACAAGTGATTGAGGACGTAGCTTGCAAGTGCTGCTCTGAGATGAGGAGGTTGGCACAGGAGGGGAACTCGTCGCGGGCCGCATCAAACCAGTCAGAAGACTGGAAGCAGTGCACAACACATTTCAGTGGGATGACATGATAGGACATCTGTTAAGGCGTCAGGGAATAACTTCCATGGTACTAGAGGGAACTGTAGAGTGCAAAAACTGTAGAGGAAGACAGAGACTGGAATACATCCAACAAATGATTGAGGACGTAGGTTGCAAGTGCTGCTCTGAGATGAGGAGGTTGGCACAGGAGGGGAACTCGTCGCGGGCCGCATCAAACCAGTCAGAAGACTGGAAGCAGTGCACAACACATTTCAGTGGGATGACATGATAGGACATCTGTTAAGGCGTCAGGGAATAACTTCCATGGTACTAGAGGGAACTGTAGAGTGCAAAAACTGTAGAGGAAGACAGAGACTGGAATACATCCAACAAGTGATTGAGGACGTAGCTTGCAAGTGCTGCTCTGAGATGAGGAGGTTGGCACAGGAGGGGAACTCGTCGCGGGCCGCATCAAACCAGTCAGAAGACTGGAAGCAGTGCACAACACATTTCAGTGGGATGACATGATAGGACATCTGTTAAGGCGTCAGGGAATAACTTCCATGGTACTAGAGGGAACTGTAGAGTGCAAAAACTGTAGAGGAAGACAGAGACTGGAATACATCCAACAAATGATTGAGGACGTAGGTTGCAAGTGCTGCTCTGAGATGAGGAGGTTGGCACAGGAGGGGAACTCGTCGCGGGCCGCATCAAACCAGTCAGAAGACTGGAAGCAGTGCACAACACATTTCAGTGGGATGACATGATAGGACATCTGTTAAGGCGTCAGGGAATAACTTCCATGGTACTAGAGGGAACTGTAGAGTGCAAAAACTGTAGAGGAAGACAGAGACTGGAATACATCCAACAAGTGATTGAGGACGTAGCTTGCAAGTGCTGCTCTGAGATGAGGAGGTTGGCACAGGAGGGGAACTCGTCGCGGGCCGCATCAAACCAGTCAGAAGACTGGAAGCAGTGCACAACACATTTCAGTGGGATGACATGATAGGACATCTGTTAAGGCGTCAGGGAATAACTTCCATGGTACTAGAGGGAACTGTAGAGTGCAAAAACTGTAGAGGAAGACAGAGACTGGAATACATCCAACAAATGATTGAGGACGTAGGTTGCAAGTGCTGCTCTGAGATGAGGAGGTTGGCACAGGAGGGGAACTCGTCGCGGGCCGCATCAAACCAGTCAGAAGACTGGAAGCAGTGCACAACACATTTCAGTGGGATGACATGATAGGACATCTGTTAAGGCGTCAGGGAATAACTTCCATGGTACTAGAGGGAACTGTAGAGTGCAAAAACTGTAGAGGAAGACAGAGACTGGAATACATCCAACAAGTGATTGAGGACGTAGCTTGCAAGTGCTGCTCTGAGATGAGGAGGTTGGCACAGGAGGGGAACTCGTCGCGGGCCGCATCAAACCAGTCAGAAGACTGGAAGCAGTGCACAACACATTTCAGTGGGATGACATGATAGGACATCTGTTAAGGCGTCAGGGAATAACTTCCATGGTACTAGAGGGAACTGTAGAGTGCAAAAACTGTAGAGGAAGACAGAGACTGGAATACATCCAACAAATGATTGAGGACGTAGGTTGCAAGTGCTGCTCTGAGATGAGGAGGTTGGCACAGGAGGGGAACTCGTCGCGGGCCGCATCAAACCAGTCAGAAGACTGGAAGCAGTGCACAACACATTTCAGTGGGATGACATGATAGGACATCTGTTAAGGCGTCAGGGAATAACTTCCATGGTACTAGAGGGAACTGTAGAGTGCAAAAACTGTAGAGGAAGACAGAGACTGGAATACATCCAACAAATGATTGAGGACGTAGGTTGCAAGTGCTGCTCTGAGATGAGGAGGTTGGCACAGGAGGGGAACTCGTCGCGGGCCGCATCAAACCAGTCAGAAGACTGGAAGCAGTGCACAACACATTTCAGTGGGATGACATGATAGGACATCTGTTAAGGCGTCAGGGAATAACTTCCATGGTACTAGAGGGAACTGTAGAGTGCAAAGACTGTAGAGGAAGACAGAGACTGGAATACATCCAACAAATGATTGAGGACGTAGGTTGCAAGTGCTGCTCTGAGATGAGGAGGTTGGCACAGGAGGGGAACTCGTCGCGGGCCGCATCAAACCAGTCAGAAGACTGGAAGCAGTGCACAACACATTTCAGTGGGATGACATGATAGGACATCTGTTAAGGCGTCAGGAAATAACTTCCATGGTACTAGAGGGAACTGTAGAGTGCAAAAACTGTAGAGGAAGACAGAGACTGGAATACATCCAACAAGTGATTGAGGACGTAGCTTGCAAGTGCTGCTCTGAGATGAGGAGGTTGGCACAGGAGGGGAACTCGTCGCGGGCCGCATCAAACCAGTCAGAAGACTGGAAGCAGTGCACAACACATTTCAGTGGGATGACATGATAGGACATCTGTTAAGGCGTCAGGGAATAACTTCCATGGTACTAGAGGGAACTGTAGAGTGCAAAAACTGTAGAGGAAGACAGAGACTGGAATACATCCAACAAATGATTGAGGACGTAGGTTGCAAGTGCTGCTCTGAGATGAGGAGGTTGGCACAGGAGGGGAACTCGTCGCGGGCCGCATCAAACCAGTCAGAAGACTGGAAGCAGTGCACAACACATTTCAGTGGGATGACATGATAGGACATCTGTTAAGGCGTCAGGGAATAACTTCCATGGTACTAGAGGGAACTGTAGAGTGCAAAAACTGTAGAGGAAGACAGAGACTGGAATACATCCAACAAGTGATTGAGGACGTAGGTTGCAAGTGCTGCTCTGAGATGAGGAGGTTGGCACAGGAGGGGAACTCGTCGCGGGCCGCATCAAACCAGTCAGAAGACTGGAAGCAGTGCACAACACATTTCAGTGGGATGACATGATAGGACATCTGTTAAGGCGTCAGGGAATAACTTCCATGGTACCAGAGGGAACTGTAGAGTGCAAAAACTGTAGAGGAAGACAGAGACTGGAATACATCCAACAAGTGATTGAGGACGTAGCTTGCAAGTGCTGCTCTGAGATGAGGAGGTTGGCACAGGAGGGGAACTCGTCGCGGGCCGCATCAAACCAGTCAGAAGACTGGAAGCAGTGCACAACACATTTCAGTGGGATGACATGATAGGACATCTGTTAAGGCGTCAGGGAATAACTTCCATGGTACTAGAGGGAACTGTAGAGTGCAAAAACTGTAGAGGAAGACAGAGACTGGAATACATCCAACAAATGATTGAGGACGTAGGTTGCAAGTGCTGCTCTGAGATGAGGAGGTTGGCACAGGAGGGGAACTCGTCGCGGGCCGCATCAAACCAGTCAGAAGACTGGAAGCAGTGCACAACACATTTCAGTGGGATGACATGATAGGACATCTGTTAAGGCGTCAGGGAATAACTTCCATGGTACTAGAGGGAACTGTAGAGTGCAAAAACTGTAGAGGAAGACAGAGACTGGAATACATCCAACAAGTGATTGAGGACGTAGCTTGCAAGTGCTGCTCT
This sequence comes from Schistocerca americana, assembly GCF_021461395.2. NCBI lineage: Eukaryota > Metazoa > Arthropoda > Insecta > Orthoptera > Acrididae > Schistocerca > Schistocerca americana. Next base: position 64,726,691 of record NC_060128.1, on the reverse strand, counting down.
GAGATGAGGAGGTTGGCACAGGAGGGGAACTCGTCGCGGGCCGCATCAAACCAGTCAGAAGACTGGAAGCAGTGCACAACACATTTCAGTGGGATGACATGATAGGACATCTGTTAAGGCGTCAGGGAATAACTTCCATGGTACTAGAGGGAACTGTAGAGTGCAAAAACTGTAGAGGAAGACAGAGACTGGAATACATCCAACAAATGATTGAGGACGTAGGTTGCAAGTGCTGCTCTGAGATGAGGAGGTTGGCACAGGAGGGGAACTCGTCGCGGGCCGCATCAAACCAGTCAGAAGACTGGAAGCAGTGCACAACACATTTCAGTGGGATGACATGATAGGACATCTGTTAAGGCGTCAGGGAATAACTTCCATGGTACTAGAGGGAACTGTAGAGTGGAAAAACTGTAGAGGAAGACAGAGACTGGAATACATCCAACAAGTGATTGAGGACGTAGGTTGCAAGTGCTGCTCTGAGATGAGGAGGTTGGCACAGGAGGGGAACTCGTCGCGGGCCGCATCAAACCAGTCAGAAGACTGGAAGCAGTGCACAACACATTTCAGTGGGATGACATGATAGGACATCTGTTAAGGCGTCAGGGAATAACTTCCATGGTACTAGAGGGAACTGTAGAGTGCAAAAACTGTAGAGGAAGACAGAGACTGGAATACATCCAACAAATGATTGAGGACGTAGGTTGCAAGTGCTGCTCTGAGATGAGGAGGTTGGCACAGGAGGGGAACTCGTCGCGGGCCGCATCAAACCAGTCAGAAGACTGGAAGCAGTGCACAACACATTTCAGTGGGATGACATGATAGGACATCTGTTAAGGCGTCAGGGAATAACTTCCATGGTACTAGAGGGAACTGTAGAGTGCAAAAACTGTAGAGGAAGACAGAGACTGGAATACATCCAACAAGTGATTGAGGACGTAGCTTGCAAGTGCTGCTCTGAGATGAGGAGGTTGGCACAGGAGGGGAACTCGTCGCGGGCCGCATCAAACCAGTCAGAAGACTGGAAGCAGTGCACAACACATTTCAGTGGGATGACATGATAGGACATCTGTTAAGGCGTCAGGGAATAACTTCCATGGTACTAGAGGGAACTGTAGAGTGCAAAAACTGTAGAGGAAGACAGAGACTGGAATACATCCAACAAATGATTGAGGACGTAGGTTGCAAGTGCTGCTCTGAGATGAGGAGGTTGGCACAGGAGGGGAACTCGTCGCGGGCCGCATCAAACCAGTCAGAAGACTGGAAGCAGTGCACAACACATTTCAGTGGGATGACATGATAGGACATCTGTTAAGGCGTCAGGGAATAACTTCCATGGTACTAGAGGGAACTGTAGAGTGCAAAAACTGTAGAGGAAGACAGAGACTGGAATACATCCAACAAGTGATTGAGGACGTAGCTTGCAAGTGCTGCTCTGAGATGAGGAGGTTGGCACAGGAGGGGAACTCGTCGCGGGCCGCATCAAACCAGTCAGAAGACTGGAAGCAGTGCACAACACATTTCAGTGGGATGACATGATAGGACATCTGTTAAGGCGTCAGGGAATAACTTCCATGGTACTAGAGGGAACTGTAGAGTGCAAAAACTGTAGAGGAAGACAGAGACTGGAATACATCCAACAAATGATTGAGGACGTAGGTTGCAAGTGCTGCTCTGAGATGAGGAGGTTGGCACAGGAGGGGAACTCGTCGCGGGCCGCATCAAACCAGTCAGAAGACTGGAAGCAGTGCACAACACATTTCAGTGGGATGACATGATAGGACATCTGTTAAGGCGTCAGGGAATAACTTCCATGGTACTAGAGGGAACTGTAGAGTGCAAAAACTGTAGAGGAAGACAGAGACTGGAATACATCCAACAAGTGATTGAGGACGTAGCTTGCAAGTGCTGCTCTGAGATGAGGAGGTTGGCACAGGAGGGGAACTCGTCGCGGGCCGCATCAAACCAGTCAGAAGACTGGAAGCAGTGCACAACACATTTCAGTGGGATGACATGATAGGACATCTGTTAAGGCGTCAGGGAATAACTTCCATGGTACTAGAGGGAACTGTAGAGTGCAAAAACTGTAGAGGAAGACAGAGACTGGAATACATCCAACAAATGATTGAGGACGTAGGTTGCAAGTGCTGCTCTGAGATGAGGAGGTTGGCACAGGAGGGGAACTCGTCGCGGGCCGCATCAAACCAGTCAGAAGACTGGAAGCAGTGCACAACACATTTCAGTGGGATGACATGATAGGACATCTGTTAAGGCGTCAGGGAATAACTTCCATGGTACTAGAGGGAACTGTGCAAAAACTGTAGAGGAAGACAGAGACTGGAATACATCCAACAAGTGATTGAGGACGTAGCTTGCAAGTGCTGCTCTGAGATGAGGAGGTTGGCACAGGAGGGGAACTCGTCGCGGGCCGCATCAAACCAGTCAGAAGACTGGAAGCAGTGCACAACACATTTCAGTGGGATGACATGATAGGACATCTGTTAAGGCGTCAGGGAATAACTTCCATGGTACTAGAGGGAACTGTAGAGTGCAAAAACTGTAGAGGAAGACAGAGACTGGAATACATCCAACAAATGATTGAGGACGTAGGTTGCAAGTGCTGCTCTGAGATGAGGAGGTTGGCACAGGAGGGGAACTCGTCGCGGGCCGCATCAAACCAGTCAGAAGACTGGAGGCAGTGCACAACACATTTCAGTGGGATGACATGATAGGACATCTGTTAAGGCGTCAGGGAATAACGTCCATGGTACTAGAGGGAACTGTAGAGTGCAAAAACTGTAGAGGAAGACAGAGACTGGAATACATCCAACAAGTGATTGAGGACGTAGCTTGCAAGTGCTGCTCTGAGATGAGGAGGTTGGCACAGGAGGGGAACTCGTCGCGGGCCGCATCAAACCAGTCAGAAGACTGGAAGCAGTGCACAACACATTTCAGTGGGATGACATGATAGGACATCTGTTAAGGCGTCAGGGAATAACTTCCATGGTACTAGAGGGAACTGTAGAGTGCAAAAACTGTAGAGGAAGACAGAGACTGGAATACATCCAACAAGTGATTGAGGACGTAGCTTGCAAGTGCTGCTCTGAGATGAGGAGGTTGGCACAGGAGGGGAACTCGTCGCGGGCCGCATCAAACCAGTCAGAAGACTGGAAGCAGTGCACAACACATTTCAGTGGGATGACATGATAGGACATCTGTTAAGGCGTCAGGGAATAACTTCCATGGTACTAGAGGGAACTGTAGAGTGCAAAAACTGTAGAGGAAGACAGAGACTGGAATACATCCAACAAATGATTGAGGACGTAGGTTGCAAGTGCTGCTCTGAGATGAGGAGGTTGGCACAGGAGGGGAACTCGTCGCGGGCCGCATCAAACCAGTCAGAAGACTGGAAGCAGTGCACAACACATTTCAGTGGGATGACATGATAGGACATCTGTTAAGGCGTCAGGGAATAACTTCCATGGTACTAGAGGGAACTGTAGAGTGCAAAAACTGTAGAGGAAGACAGAGACTGGAATACATCCAACAAGTGATTGAGGACGTAGCTTGCAAGTGCTGCTCTGAGATGAGGAGGTTGGCACAGGAGGGGAACTCGTCGCGGGCCGCATCAAACCAGTCAGAAGACTGGAAGCAGTGCACAACACATTTCAGTGGGATGACATGATAGGACATCTGTTAAGGCGTCAGGGAATAACTTCCATGGTACTAGAGGGAACTGTAGAGTGCAAAAACTGTAGAGGAAGACAGAGACTGGAATACATCCAACAAATGATTGAGGACGTAGGTTGCAAGTGCTGCTCTGAGATGAGGAGGTTGGCACAGGAGGGGAACTCGTCGCGGGCCGCATCAAACCAGTCAGAAGACTGGAAGCAGTGCACAACACATTTCAGTGGGATGACATGATAGGACATCTGTTAAGGCGTCAGGGAATAACTTCCATGGTACTAGAGGGAACTGTAGAGTGCAAAAACTGTAGAGGAAGACAGAGACTGGAATACATCCAACAAGTGATTGAGGACGTAGCTTGCAAGTGCTGCTCTGAGATGAGGAGGTTGGCACAGGAGGGGAACTCGTCGCGGGCCGCATCAAACCAGTCAGAAGACTGGAAGCAGTGCACAACACATTTCAGTGGGATGACATGATAGGACATCTGTTAAGGCGTCAGGGAATAACTTCCATGGTACTAGAGGGAACTGTAGAGTGCAAAAACTGTAGAGGAAGACAGAGACTGGAATACATCCAACAAATGATTGAGGACGTAGGTTGCAAGTGCTGCTCTGAGATGAGGAGGTTGGCACAGGAGGGGAACTCGTCGCGGGCCGCATCAAACCAGTCAGAAGACTGGAAGCAGTGCACAACACATTTCAGTGGGATGACATGATAGGACATCTGTTAAGGCGTCAGGGAATAACTTCCATGGTACTAGAGGGAACTGTAGAGTGCAAAAACTGTAGAGGAAGACAGAGACTGGAATACATCCAACAAATGATTGAGGACGTAGGTTGCAAGTGCTGCTCTGAGATGAGGAGGTTGGCACAGGAGGGGAACTCGTCGCGGGCCGCATCAAACCAGTCAGAAGACTGGAAGCAGTGCACAACACATTTCAGTGGGATGACATGATAGGACATCTGTTAAGGCGTCAGGGAATAACTTCCATGGTACTAGAGGGAACTGTAGAGTGCAAAAACTGTAGAGGAAGACAGAGACTGGAATACATCCAACAAGTGATTGAGGACGTAGCTTGCAAGTGCTGCTCTGAGATGAGGAGGTTGGCACAGGAGGGGAACTCGTCGCGGGCCGCATCAAACCAGTCAGAAGACTGGAAGCAGTGCACAACACATTTCAGTGGGATGACATGATAGGACATCTGTTAAGGTGTCAGGGAATAACTTCCATGGTACTAGAGGGAACTGTAGAGTGCAAAAACTGTAGAGGAAGACAGAGACTGGACTACATCCAACAAGTGATTGAGGACGTAGGTTGCAAGTGCTGCTCTGAGATGAGGAGGTTGGCACAGGAGGGGAACTCGTCGCGGGCCGCATCAAACCAGTCAGAAGACTGGAAGCAGTGCACAACACATTTCAGTGGGATGACATGATAGGACATCTGTTAAGGCGTCAGGGAATAACTTCCATGGTACTAGAAGGAACTGTAGAGTGCAAAAACTGTAGAGGAAGACAGAGACTGGAATACATCCAACAAGTGATTGAGGACGTAGGTTGCAAGTGCTGCTCTGAGATGAGGAGGTTGGCACAGGAGGGGAACTCGTCGCGGGCCGCATCAAACCAGTCAGAAGACTGGAAGCAGTGCACAACACATTTCAGTGGGATGACATGATAGGACATCTGTTAAGGCGTCAGGGAATAACTTCCATGGTACTAGAGGGAACTGTAGAGTGCAAAAACTGTAGAGGAAGACAGAGACTGGAATACATCCAACAAGTGATTGAGGACGTAGCTTGCAAGTGCTGCTCTGAGATGAGGAGGTTGGCACAGGAGGGGAACTCGTCGCGGGCCGCATCAAACCAGTCAGAAGACTGGAAGCAGTGCACAACACATTTCAGTGGGATGACATGATAGGACATCTGTTAAGGCGTCAGGGAATAACTTCCATGGTACTAGAGGGAACTGTAGAGTGCAAAAACTGTAGAGGAAGACAGAGACTGGAATACATCCAACAAGTGATTGAGGACGTAGCTTGCAAGTGCTGCTCTGAGATGAGGAGGTTGGCACAGGAGGGGAACTCGTCGCGGGCCGCATCAAACCAGTCAGAAGACTGGAAGCAGTGCACAACACATTTCAGTGGGATGACATGATAGGACATCTGTTAAGGCGTCAGGGAATAACTTCCATGGTACTAGAGGGAACTGTAGAGTGCAAAAACTGTAGAGGAAGACAGAGACTGGAATACATCCAACAAGTGATTGAGGACGTAGCTTGCAAGTGCTGCTCTGAGATGAGGAGGTTGGCACAGGAGGGGAACTCGTCGCGGGCCGCATCAAACCAGTCAGAAGACTGGAAGCAGTGCACAACACATTTCAGTGGGATGACATGATAGGACATCTGTTAAGGCGTCAGGGAATAACTTCCATGGTACTAGAGGGAACTGTAGAGTGCAAAAACTGTAGAGGAAGACAGAGACTGGAATACATCCAACAAGTGATTGAGGACGTAGCTTGCAAGTGCTGCTCTGAGATGAGGAGGTTGGCACAGGAGGGGAACTCGTCGCGGGCCGCATCAAACCAGTCAGAAGACTGGAAGCAGTGCACAACACATTTCAGTGGGATGACATGATAGGACATCTGTTAAGGCGTCAGGGAATAACTTCCATGGTACTAGAGGGAACTGTAGAGTGCAAAAACTGTAGAGGAAGACAGAGACTGGAATACATCCAACAAGTGATTGAGGACGTAGCTTGCAAGTGCTGCTCTGAGATGAGGAGGTTGGCACCACAGGAGGGGAACTCGTCGCGGGCCGCATCAAACCAGTCAGAAGACTGGAAGCAGTGCACAACACATTTCAGTGGGATGACATGATAGGACATCTGTTAAGGCGTCAGGGAATAACTTCCATGGTACTAGAGGGAACTGTAGAGTGCAAAAACTGTAGAGGAAGACAGAGACTGGAATACATCCAACAAGTGATTGAGGACGTAGCTTGCAAGTGCTGCTCTGAGATGAGGAGGTTGGCACAGGAGGGGAACTCGTCGCGGGCCGCATCAAACCAGTCAGAAGACTGGAAGCAGTGCACAACACATTTCAGTGGGATGACATGATAGGACATCTGTTAAGGCGTCAGGGAATAACTTCCATGGTACTAGAGGGAACTGTAGAGTGCAAAAACTGTAGAGGAAGACAGAGACTGGAATACATCCAACAAGTGATTGAGGACGTAGGTTGCAAGTGCTGCTCTGAGATGAGGAGGTTGGCACAGGAGGGGAACTCGTCGCGGGCCGCATCAAACCAGTCAGAAGACTGGAAGCAGTGCACAACACATTTCAGTGGGATGACATGATAGGACATCTGTTAAGGCGTCAGGGAATAACTTCCATGGTACTAGAGGGAACTGTAGAGTGCAAAAACTGTAGAGGAAGACAGAGACTGGAATACATCCAACAAGTGATTGAGGACGTAGCTTGCAAGTGCTGCTCTGAGATGAGGAGGTTGGCACAGGAGGGGAACTTGTCGCGGGCCGCATCAAACCAGTCAGAAGACTGGAAGCAGTGCACAACACATTTCAGTGGGATGACATGATAGGACATCTGTTAAGGCGTCAGGGAATAACTTCCATGGTACTAGAGGGAACTGTAGAGTGCAAAAACTGTAGAGGAAGACAGAGACTGGAATACATCCAACAAGTGATTGAGGACGTAGCTTGCAAGTGCTGCTCTGAGATGAGGAGGTTGGCACAGGAGGGGAACTCGTCGCGGGCCGCATCAAACCAGTCAGAAGACTGGAAGCAGTGCACAACACATTTCAGTGGGATGACATGATAGGACATCTGTTAAGGCGTCAGGGAATAACTTCCATGGTACTAGAGGGAACTGTAGAGTGCAAAAACTGTAGAGGAAGACAGAGACTGGAATACATCCAACAAGTGATTGAGGACGTAGCTTGCAAGTGCTGCTCTGAGATGAGGAGGTTGGCACAGGAGGGGAACTCGTCGCGGGCCGCATCAAACCAGTCAGAAGACTGGAAGCAGTGCACAACACATTTCAGTGGGATGACATGATAGGACATCTGTTAAGGCGTCAGGGAATAACTTCCATGGTACTAGAGGGAACTGTAGAGTGCAAAAACTGTAGAGGAAGACAGAGACTGGAATACATCCAACAAGTGATTGAGGACGTAGCTTGCAAGTGCTGCTCTGAGATGAGGAGGTTGGCACAGGAGGGGAACTCGTCGCGGGCCGCATCAAACCAGTCAGAAGACTGGAAGCAGTGCACAACACATTTCAGTGGGATGACATGATAGGACATCTGTTAAGGCGTCAGGGAATAACTTCCATGGTACTAGAGGGAACTGTAGAGTGCAAAAACTGTAGAGGAAGACAGAGACTGGAATACATCCAACAAGTGATTGAGGACGTAGCTTGCAAGTGCTGCTCTGAGATGAGGAGGTTGGCACAGGAGGGGAACTCGTCGCGGGCCGCATCAAACCAGTCAGAAGACTGGAAGCAGTGCACAACACATTTCAGTGGGATGACATGATAGGACATCTGTTAAGGCGTCAGGGAATAACTTCCATGGTACTAGAGGGAACTGTAGAGTGCAAAAACTGTAGAGGAAGACAGAGACTGGAATACATCCAACAAGTGATTGAGGACGTAGGTTGCAAGTGCTGCTCTGAGATGAGGAGGTTGGCACAGGAGGGGAACTCGTCGTGGGCCGCATCAAACCAGTCAGAAGACTGGAAGCAGTGCACAACACATTTCAGTAGGATGACATGATAGGACATCTGTTAAGGCGTCAGGGAATAACTTCCATGGTACTAGAGGGAACTGTAGAGTGCAAAAACTGTAGAGGAAGACAGAGACTGGAATACATCCAACAAGTGATTGAGGACGTAGCTTGCAAGTGCTGCTCTGAGATGAGGAGGTTGGCACAGGAGGGGAACTCGTCGCGGGCCGCATCAAACCAGTCAGAAGACTGGAAGCAGTGCACAACACATTTCAGTGGGATGACATGATAGGACATCTGTTAAGGCGTCAGGGAATAACTTCCATGGTACTAGAGGGAACTGTAGAGTGCAAAAACTGTAGAGGAAGACAGAGACTGGACTACATCCAACAAGTGATTGAGGACGTAGCTTGCAAGTGCTGCTCTGAGATGAGGAGGTTGGCACAGGAGGGGAACTCGTCGCGGGCCGCATCAAACCAGTCAGAAGACTGGAAGCAGTGCACAACACATTTCAGTGGGATGACATGATAGGACATCTGTTAAGGCGTCAGGGAATAACTTCCATGGTACTAGAGGGAACTGTAGAGTGCAAAAACTGTAGAGGAAGACAGAGACTGGAATACATCCAACAAGTGATTGAGGACGTAGCTTGCAAGTGCTGCTCTGAGATGAGGAGGTTGGCACAGGAGGGGAACTCGTCGCGGGCCGCATCAAACCAGTCAGAAGACTGGAAGCAGTGCACAACACATTTCAGTGGGATGACATGATAGGACATCTGTTAAGGCGTCAGGGAATAACTTCCATGGTACTAGAGGGAACTGTAGAGTGCAAAAACTGTAGAGGAAGACAGAGACTGGAATACATCCAACAAGTGATTGAGGACGTAGGTTGCAAGTGCTGCTCTGAGATGAGGAGGTTGGCACAGGAGGGGAACTCGTCGTGGGCCGCATCAAACCAGTCACAAGACTGGAAGCAGTGCACAACACATTTCAGTGGGATGACATGATAGGACATCTGTTAAGGCGTCAGGGAATAACTTCCATGGTACTAGAGGGAACTGTAGAGTGCAAAAAGTGTAGAGGAAGACAGAGACTGGAATACATCCAACAAGTGATTGAGGACGTAGCTTGCAAGTGCTGCTCTGAGATGAGGAGGTTGGCACAGGAGGGGAACTCGTCGCGGGCCGCATCAAACCAGTCAGAAGACTGGAAGCAGTGCACAACACATTTCAGTGGGATGACATGATAGGACATCTGTTAAGGCGTCAGGGAATAACTTCCATGGTACTAGAGGGAACTGTAGAGTGCAAAAACTGTAGAGGAAGACAGAGACTGGAATACATCCAACAAGTGATTGAGGACGTAGCTTGCAAGTGCTGCTCTGAGATGAGGAGGTTGGCACAGGAGGGGAACTCGTCGCGGGCCGCATCAAACCAGTCAGAAGACTGGAAGCAGCGCACAACACATTTCAGTGGGATGACATGATAGGACATCTGTTAAGGCGTCAGGGAATAACTTCCATGGTACTAGAGGGAACTGTAGAGTGCAAAAACTGTAGAGGAAGACAGAGACTGGAATACATCCAACAAATGATTGAGGACGTAGGTTGCAAGTGCTGCTCTGAGATGAGGAGGTTGGCACAGGAGGGGAACTCGTCGCGGGCCGCATCAAACCAGTCAGAAGACTGGAAGCAGTGCACAACACATTTCAGTGGGATGACATGATAGGACATCTGTTAAGGCGTCAGGGAATAACTTCCATGGTACTAGAGGGAACTGTAGAGTGCAAAAACTGTAGAGGAAGACAGAGACTGGAATACATCCAACAAGTGATTGAGGACGTAGCTTGCAAGTGCTGCTCTGAGATGAGGAGGTTGGCACAGGAGGGGAACTCGTCGCGGGCCGCATCAAACCAGTCAGAAGACTGGAAGCAGTGCACAACACATTTCAGTGGGATGACATGATAGGACATCTGTTAAGGCGTCAGGGAATAACTTCCATGGTACTAGAGGGAACTGTAGAGTGCAAAAACTGTAGAGGAAGACAGAGACTGGACTACATCCAACAAGTGATTGAGGACGTAGCTTGCAAGTGCTGCTCTGAGATGAGGAGGTTGGCACAGGAGGGGAACTCGTCGCGGGCCGCATCAAACCAGTCAGAAGACTGGAAGCAGTGCACAACACATTTCAGTGGGATGACATGATAGGACATCTGTTAAGGCGTCAGGGAATAACTTCCATGGTACTAGAGGGAACTGTAGAGTGCAAAAACTGTAGAGGAAGACAGAGACTGGAATACATCCAACAAGTGATTGAGGACGTAGCTTGCAAGTGCTGCTCTGAGATGAGGAGGTTGGCACAGGAGGGGAACTCGTCGCGGGCCGCATCAAACCAGTCAGAAGACTGGAAGCAGTGCACAACACATTTCAGTGGGATGACATGATAGGACATCTGTTAAGGCGTCAGGGAATAACTTCCATGGTACTAGAGGGAACTGTAGAGTGCAAAAACTGTAGAGGAAGACAGAGACTGGACTACATCCAACAAGTGATTGAGGACGTAGCTTGCAAGTGCTGCTCTGAGATGAGGAGGTTGGCACAGGAGGGGAACTCGTCGCGGGCCGCATCAAACCAGTCAGAAGACTGGAAGCAGTGCACAACACATTTCAGTGGGATGACATGATAGGACATCTGTTAAGGCGTCAGGGAATAACTTCCATGGTACTAGAGGGAACTGTAGAGTGCAAAAACTGTAGAGGAAGACAGAGACTGGAATACATCCAACAAGTGATTGAGGACGTAGGTTGCAAGTGCTGCTCTGAGATGAGGAGGTTGGCACAGGAGGGGAACTCGTCGCGGGCCGCATCAAACCAGTCAGAAGACTGGAAGCAGTGCACAACACATTTCAGTGGGATGACATGATAGGACATCTGTTAAGGCGTCAGGGAATAACTTCCATGGTACTAGAGGGAACTGTAGAGTGCAAAAACTGTAGAGGAAGACAGAGACTGGAATACATCCAACAAGTGATTGAGGACGTAGGTTGCAAGTGCTGCTCTGAGATGAGGAGGTTGGCACAGGAGGGGAACTCGTCGCGGGCCGCATCAAACCAGTCAGAAGACTGGAAGCAGTGCACAACACATTTCAGTGGGATGACATGATAGGACATCTGTTAAGGCGTCAGGGAATAACTTCCATGGTACTAGAGGGAACTGTAGAGTGCAAAAACTGTAGAGGAAGACAGAGACTGGAATACATCCAACAAGTGATTGAGGACGTAGCTTGCAAGTGCTGCTCTGAGATGAGGAGGTTGGCACAGGAGGGGAACTCGTCGCGGGCCGCATCAAACCAGTCAGAAGACTGGAAGCAGTGCACAACACATTTCAGTGGGATGACATGATAGGACATCTGTTAAGGCGTCAGGGAATAACTTCCATGGTACTAGAGGGAACTGTAGAGTGCAAAAACTGTAGAGGAAGACAGAGACTGGAATACATCCAACAAGTGATTGAGGACGTAGGTTGCAAGTGCTGCTCTGAGATGAGGAGGTTGGCACAGGAGGGGAACTCGTCGCGGGCCGCATCAAACCAGTCAGAAGACTGGAAGCAGTGCACAACACATTTCAGTGGGATGACATGATAGGACATCTGTTAAGGCGTCAGGGAATAACTTCCATGGTACTAGAGGGAACTGTAGAGTGCAAAAACTGTAGAGGAAGACAGAGACTGGAATACATCCAACAAGTGATTGAGGACGTAGCTTGCAAGTGCTGCTCTGAGATGAGGAGGTTGGCACAGGAGGGGAACTCGTCGCGGGCCGCATCAAACCAGTCAGAAGACTGGAAGCAGTGCACAACACATTTCAGTGGGATGACATGATAGGACATCTGTTAAGGCGTCAGGGAATAACTTCCATGGTACTAGAGGGAACTGTAGAGTGCAAAAACTGTAGAGGAAGACAGAGACTGGACTACATCCAACAAGTGATTGAGGACGTAGCTTGCAAGTGCTGCTCTGAGATGAGGAGGTTGGCACAGGAGGGGAACTCGTCGCGGGCCGCATCAAACCAGTCAGAAGACTGGAAGCAGTGCACAACACATTTCAGTGGGATGACATGATAGGACATCTGTTAAGGCGTCAGGGAATAACTTCCATGGTACTAGAGGGAACTGTAGAGTGCAAAAACTGTAGAGGAAGACAGAGACTGGAATACATCCAACAAGTGATTGAGGACGTAGGTTGCAAGTGCTGCTCTGAGATGAGGAGGTTGGCACAGGAGGGGAACTCGTCGCGGGCCGCATCAAACCAGTCAGAAGACTGGAAGCAGTGCACAACACATTTCAGTGGGATGACATGATAGGACATCTGTTAAGGCGTCAGGGAATAACTTCCATGGTACTAGAGGGAACTGTAGAGTGCAAAAACTGTAGAGGAAGACAGAGACTGGAATACATCCAACAAGTGATTGAGGACGTAGCTTGCAAGTGCTGCTCTGAGATGAGGAGGTTGGCACAGGAGGGGAACTCGTCGTGGGCCGCATCAAACCAGTCAGAAGACTGGAAGCAGTGCACAACACATTTCAGTGGGATGACATGATAGGACATCTGTTAAGGCGTCAGGGAATAACTTCCATGGTACTAGAGGGAACTGTAGAGTGCAAAAACTGTAGAGGAAGACAGAGACTGGAATACATCCAACAAGTGATTGAGGACGTAGCTTGCAAGTGCTGCTCTGAGATGAGGAGGTTGGCACAGGAGGGGAACTCGTCGCGGGCCGCATCAAACCAGTCAGAAGACTGGAAGCAGTGCACAACACATTTCAGTGGGATGACATGATAGGACATCTGTTAAGGCGTCAGGGAATAACTTCCATTGTACTAGAGGGAACTGTAGAGTGCAAAAACTGTAGAGGAAGACAGAGACTGGACTACATCCAACAAGTGATTGAGGACGTAGGTTGCAAGTGCTGCTCTGAGATGAGGAGGTTGGCACAGGAGGGGAACTCGTCGCGGGCCGCATCAAACCAGTCAGAAGACTGGAAGCAGTGCACAACACATTTCAGTGGGATGACATGATAGGACATCTGTTAAGGCGTCAGGGAATAACTTCCATGGTACTAGAGGGAACTGTAGAGTGCAAAAACTGTAGAGGAAGACAGAGACTGGAATACATCCAACAAGTGATTGAGGACGTAGGTTGCAAGTGCTGCTCTGAGATGAGGAGGTTGGCACAGGAGGGGAACTCGTCGCGGGCCGCATCAAACCAGTCAGAAGACTGGAAGCAGTGCACAACACATTTCAGTGGGATGACATGATAGGACATCTGTTAAGGCGTCAGGGAATAACTTCCATGGTACTAGAGGGAACTGTAGAGTGCAAAAACTGTAGAGGAAGACAGAGACTGGAATACATCCAACAAGTGATTGAGGACGTAGGTTGCAAGTGCTGCTCTGAGATGAGGAGGTTGGCACAGGAGGGGAACTCGTCGCGGGCCGCATCAAACCAGTCAGAAGACTGGAAGCAGTGCACAACACATTTCTGTGGGATGACATGATAGGACATCTGTTAAGGCGTCAGGGAATAACTTCCATGGTACTAGAGGGAACTGTAGAGTGCAAAAACTGTAGAGGAAGACAGAGACTGGAATACATCCAACAAGTGATTGAGGACGTAGCTTGCAAGTGCTGCTCTGAGATGAGGAGGTTGGCACAGGAGGGGAACTCGTCGCGGGCCGCATCAAACCAGTCAGAAGACTGGAAGCAGTGCACAACACATTTCAGTGGGATGACATGATAGGACATCTGTTAAGGCGTCAGGGAATAACTTCCATGGTACTAGAGGGAACTGTAGAGTGCAAAAACTGTAGAGGAAGACAGAGACTGGAATACATCCAACAAGTGATTGAGGACGTAGCTTGCAAGTGCTGCTCTGAGATGAGGAGGTTGGCACAGGAGGGTAACTCGTCGCGGGCCGCATCAAACCAGTCAGAAGACTGGAAGCAGTGCACAACACATTTCAGTGGGATGACATGATAGGACATCTGTTAAGGCGTCAGGGAATAACTTCCATGGTACTAGAGGGAACTGTAGAGTGCAAAAACTGTAGAGGAAGACAGAGACTGGAATACATCCAACAAGTGATTGAGGACGTAGGTTGCAAGTGCTGCTCTGAGATGAGGAGGTTGGCACAGGAGGGGAACTCGTCGCGGGCCGCATCAAACCAGTCAGAAGACTGGAAGCAGTGCACAACACATTTCAGTGGGATGACATGATAGGACATCTGTTAAGGCGTCAGGGAATAACTTCCATGGTACTAGAGGGAACTGTAGAGTGCAAAAACTGTAGAGGAAGACAGAGACTGGAATACATCCAACAAGTGATTGAGGACGTAGGTTGCAAGTGCTGCTCTGAGATGAGGAGGTTGGCACAGGAGGGGAACTCGTCGCGGGCCGCATCAAACCAGTCAGAAGACTGGAAGCAGTGCACAACACATTTCAGTGGGATGACATGATAGGACATCTGTTAAGGCGTCAGGGAATAACTTCCATGGTACTAGAGGGAACTGTAGAGTGCAAAAACTGTAGAGGAAGACAGAGACTGGAATACATCCAACAAGTGATTGAGGACGTAGGTTGCAAGTGCTGCTCTGAGATGAGGAGGTTGGCACAGGAGGGGAACTCGTCGCGGGCCGCATCAAACCAGTCAGAAGACTGGAAGCAGTGCACAACACATTTCAGTGGGATGACATGATAGGACATCTGTTAAGGCGTCAGGGAATAACTTCCATGGTACTAGAGGGAACTGTAGAGTGCAAAAACTGTAGAGGAAGACAGAGACTGGAATACATCCAACAAGTGATTGAGGACGTAGCTTGCAAGTGCTGCTCTGAGATGAGGAGGTTGGCACAGGAGGGTAACTCGTCGCGGGCCGCATCAAACCAGTCAGAAGACTGGAAGCAGTGCACAACACATTTCAGTGGGATGACATGATAGGACATCTGTTAAGGCGTCAGGGAATAACTTTCATGGTACTAGAGGGAACTGTAGAGTGCAAAAACTGTAGAGGAAGACAGAGACTGGAATACATCCAACAAGTGATTGAGGACGTAGGTTGCAAGTGCTGCTCTGAGATGAGGAGGTTGGCACAGGAGGGGAACTCGTCGCGGGCCGCATCAAACCAGTCAGAAGACTGGAAGCAGTGCACAACACATTTCAGTGGGATGACATGATAGGACATCTGTTAAGGCGTCAGGGAATAACTTCCATGGTACTAGAGGGAACTGTAGAGTGCAAAAACTGTAGAGGAAGACAGAGACTGGAATACATCCAACAAGTGATTGAGGACGTAGGTTGCAAGTGCTGCTCTGAGATGAGGAGGTTGGCACAGGAGGGGAACTCGTCGCGGGCCGCATCAAACCAGTCAGAAGACTGGAAGCAGTGCACAACACATTTCAGTGGGATGACATGATAGGACATCTGTTAAGGCGTCAGGGAATAACTTCCATGGTACTAGAGGGAACTGTAGAGTGCAAAAACTGTAGAGGAAGACAGAGACTGGAATACATCCAACAAGTGATTGAGGACGTAGCTTGCAAGTGCTGCTCTGAGATGAGGAGGTTGGCACAGGAGGGGAACTCGTCGCGGGCCGCATCAAACCAGTCAGAAGACTGGAAGCAGTGCACAACACATTTCAGTGGGATGACATGATAGGACATCTGTTAAGGCGTCAGGGAATAACTTTCATGGTACTAGAGGGAACTGTAGAGTGCAAAAACTGTAGAGGAAGACAGAGACTGGAATACATCCAACAAGTGATTGAGGACGTAGGTTGCAAGTGCTGCTCTGAGATGAGGAGGTTGGCACAGGAGGGAACTCGTCGCGGGCCGCATCAAACCAGTCAGAAGACTGGAAGCAGTGCACAACACATTTCAGTGGGATGACATGATAGGACATCTGTTAAGGCGTCAGGGAATAACTTCCATGGTACTAGAGGGAACTGTAGAGTGCAAAAACTGTAGAGGAAGACAGAGACTGGAATACATCCAACAAGTGATTGAGGACGTAGCTTGCAAGTGCTGCTCTGAGATGAGGAGGTTGGCACAGGAGGGGAACTCGTCGCGGGCCGCATCAAACCAGTCAGAAGACTGGAAGCAGTGCACAACACATTTCAGTGGGATGACATGATAGGACATCTGTTAAGGCGTCAGGGAATAACTTCCATGGTACTAGAGGGAACTGTAGAGTGCAAAAACTGTAGAGGAAGACAGAGACTGGAATACATCCAACAAGTGATTGAGGACGTAGCTTGCAAGTGCTGCTCTGAGATGAGGAGGTTGGCACCACAGGAGGGGAACTCGTCGCGGGCCGCATCAAACCAGTCAGAAGACTGGAAGCAGTGCACAACACATTTCAGTGGGATGACATGATAGGACATCTGTTAAGGCGTCAGGGAATAACTTCCATGGTACTAGAGGGAACTGTAGAGTGCAAAAACTGTAGAGGAAGACAGAGACTGGAATACATCCAACAAGTGATTGAGGACGTAGCTTGCAAGTGCTGCTCTGAGATGAGGAGGTTGGCACAGGAGGGGAACTCGTCGCGGGCCGCATCAAACCAGTCAGAAGACTGGAAGCAGTGCACAACACATTTCAGTGGGATGACATGATAGGACATCTGTTAAGGCGTCAGGGAATAACTTCCATGGTACTAGAGGGAACTGTAGAGTGCAAAAACTGTAGAGGAAGACAGAGACTGGAATACATCCAACAAGTGATTGAGGACGTAGGTTGCAAGTGCTGCTCTGAGATGAGGAGGTTGGCACAGGAGGGGAACTCGTCGCGGGCCGCATCAAACCAGTCAGAAGACTGGAAGCAGTGCACAACACATTTCAGTGGGATGACATGATAGGACATCTGTTAAGGCGTCAGGGAATAACTTCCATGGTACTAGAGGGAACTGTAGAGTGCAAAAACTGTAGAGGAAGACAGAGACTGGAATACATCCAACAAGTGATTGAGGACGTAGCTTGCAAGTGCTGCTCTGAGATGAGGAGGTTGGCACAGGAGGGGAACTCGTCGCGGGCCGCATCAAACCAGTCAGAAGACTGGAAGCAGTGCACAACACATTTCAGTGGGATGACATGATAGGACATCTGTTAAGGCGTCAGGGAATAACTTCCATGGTACTAGAGGGAACTGTAGAGTGCAAAAACTGTAGAGGAAGACAGAGACTGGAATACATCCAACAAGTGATTGAGGACGTAGCTTGCAAGTGCTGCTCTGAGATGAGGAGGTTGGCACAGGAGGGGAACTCGTCGCGGGCCGCATCAAACTAGTCAGAAGACTGGAAGCAGTGCACAACTCATTTCAGTGGGATGACGTAAATAGAACTGTCCACGTGAAACTTTCCCAAAATACAAAATGCGTGGCCTGTAAAAATGGGCAAATACCGAAACTAGTAAGTTGCTAGCTAGGCTGTTTCCTGCTCCTCGTATAAGCACCTGAGCTTTTTCATCACATGTAGTTTGACACCCGGTTAAGCCTGATGAACCATGATTTATTTTCAAAGAATATCCTTAAGAATTTATTTCATTTACTAGCGATCCATCAATAACATTAACAGATTTAATCACACTATGTAAGCATGAAAGTAGTTGCCAGGGAGTAACTGATGAAATCATAACCAAATTCCTTTTAACAAATGGGAATTTTATTCACTTCAACAGTGCCTAAAGGCATTTTTTAAAAGAAACAGATTTAAAATTATAAGCACAAAGCACCCTCTAAACATCAAAATTACAATTTATTCAGAGGCAGAAAGAAACAAGTTTTGACTGTATGAGCTTTCGGGCAGAGAACCTTGCCGCTCCCTTTTCACACGGCCGTAGTTACGACCGCTCACAACAGCCTCTGAAACACTACACTGGTGCAAATCTGCAACACACCAGATAACTTTCAACTATTAGTTTTAACAATTTACACAAGCACACAAACTATGCACCCCCCGTAGGAGAGATGGAAATGGTACAAAACAGTAACAATTAAAATATTAACCTTGCCACCGAAGGTCCAACTTGATTTTAACTTCTAAGAAAAGTCTTACAGTGAAAGGGTGGCAACTTTATATACTAAAATGATCATTTAAATAAAAGCTCATGAAATGCAATCTTATATAAAATTCTACAAGGTTGGCCAAACCATTGTTAAGATGCTCTACAGTGCACAGATACCGCCTCTCAAGATCATAGGCAAAGATCAAAACATATTTCAGGCATTAGGCCATTACACTCCAAGCAATAAATTCGTTAACACACCAAATCCGACAAACATGACAGAGGCAGCTACTAACGTACGGTAGATTGATAGGGAGATTACCGGACAACCCGAACCGCAGGTTGCTCTAACCCGCACCTACTCCACAAGGGAAAACCCGACCACCCAATTTATAAACAAAATCCTTCCAGCGGGCGGGCAAACGGAGAAGAATGGTGGGACGACCCCAAAGCAAAACGGCTGGTGACCTCACCAAGAAAACAAGTAGAATTTAACAAGAGTAAATCAAACAACATATCTCCAATCACTTAACTTCTAATAAACTGCGATTTCTCGAGAAGACCTGGCGCAGCACCCCCAAAACGCTCTCTCGAACAGTCCGCTGCCAGCCGCTTCAACGGACGCAGGAAGGCGCGCCGATCTCCCGTCTCACGGCGTCGCAGCTCGCACCGGCCAGACCGATGTCGTGGGTTGACTCCTGTTGCTCTCGTGTCGGCCGCGAAGCCACTACCCCTCGCTATACGGCGCGGCCCACTGGACTTACGTGGCGACCTCACATGCGCCGACGCTCAAGACGGACTAGTCATCTTGTGTCTCAGTGCGCGATCGACCAACCGATCAATCCGACCGCCGATGACCATTGCCTGAGCAAACTCGAGCAGACTGGCGGCCTAACACGCAGACTCAGAAACTAAAGCCGTCGGCACACGGACCGTGCATCGGAACGTTGAGCGTGCCGAGTTTCTGACGTCATAACGTGGAACAGCTCGTTCGGGAGTCTTTCCGAACGTGCAGACCAATATCTGGCATGTCAGATATTCTGAGCGTGCGTCTGAGCTTTGACCAATCAGATGGCACAACACCACCTACGTCACAAGCACGCTGTCTCCCTTCAGTACAGATTTGTGAGGCGCCATATTGGCATTCATGTCAAGCCTATATGTATATATGCCGTTTCTGAGCACCTGCAAATTGAGAATCACTGGAAAACCCGTTGTTAACTACGTTATTCGTTTCAATAAAATGAGAAACATCGTATTGGTGGCAAAAGAATTATTGTAACTTGCGTATTATGAGAGTTGGCTATTTAAAGGCAGCGACCACTGAAGATCGACCCAAGATGCATTGTTCTTGGTAAATTTGTTATAATTAAATTTCAGTTAGTAACATACACGATTAAGGTTTTCAGCAAGGGGTAAGTTAATATGATTAGATGTAAGAGCTGTGTTGTTGGTTTAGCGTAATGAGTAGCGTCACTGTCTTTTCACGAGTTACTTATTAGGCCAGTCGTTCGCGTCTTGACATTTCCATTCTCGTTTTTATTAGGTTCGGATGCTTGATTATTAGTTTAATAGAAGTATATACCAATATAAGTTCACCTTTTTTTGAGGAGTGACTTTGTTCGATTGGCTTAATCTACAGGACAGCTTGCGCTAGTCGTATAAACAGATTTTGCTCCTTTTTCTTTTACGCTTCGTAATTCACACGTTTCAAAGATTCTGCTACTGGATAGGAACAGTCATCAAGTAAGACTGACCTTGGGGTTTTACTAAAATGTGGGAATGATGAAATAACGTTTATCTTATGCGGAGAAGTATTCCAAATTTGTACAGCACTGTTTGTAATGGAACTTTTATAAGCCTGTGTCCTTATTGATTGGACATGGTACTTTCCTTTCCGTGGACGATGGAGGAAATGTGCGTTTTAATAGAGCTGAGGTGGGAATTTTATGCGCGCCCCTTGAGTAAACTGTGTGATTTACGAACTAGAAACATCCCTCAACTGCCACTGGAGTGCGTTGCGAACGCGTATACCACGTTGGGGCCCACGTACCGTGTGCACAAGTCGCATCTAACTGCCTAAAAAATTGCGGACGAGAGACTGACCCAGAATGCCCGACTGGCGAGTTTTTTTTTCCTTTATTGTAATTTTAATCACCTATACTGGCGGGCTGGCAGCAGCACATTACGCTGCTCTTCAGCCTTAGGTGGAACAATAACAAGACATAGAGGTGATACAGACAATACAAAAAAAACGGCGGGCAATAAAATGGAGATACAAAAAACAATAAACATGAAACCGTTCACGTTGGACGATAAAAACACCAACACTTGTGGACACGGCGCACAAAACACGGAGAACGGCGATGGCACATGTGAACAGTGGAGTCGTAACTGCACGAAACACAAAACGAAGCACACACACGAGATACTGATGGCGATGATCTCCGGCGCGCGAATGTTTACTATGCGTGTGCGAATCCAGGGACCTGCCAAGAGAGGAGGAGGAGGAAGGGGAGTGGGAGAGCGAGAGCAGAGATGCCACGGGCAGGGGAGAAAGGGGGGAGGGAGGAAGGGGGAGGGGAAACCAGGGGGAAGAGGGGTGGAGGGAGGGGACGTGGGAAAAGGAAAGAGAAGGGAAGGGAAGGGAGGGAGGGCGCCCAAAGGAAAGGACACCGGAAGTGGGGGATGGGGCAGGGTCAAAGTTGATAGGAGGGGTAGATGGAGGGGAGGAGGACATCATCAGGGAGGGGGAGCTGGTGGAAGCCACCTTGGGAGAGGGTAAGGAGGGTGGAGAGATGGAGATCGAGTGGGACTTGCGAATACAGGCGCGGCACCGGGCGGGGGTGGGAGTGGATCGGGGAGACGAGCGGGTGAGGAGGATCGAGTTTGCGGGAGGTGTACAGGATCCATATCCTTTCAAGGAAAAGGAGTAGGTGGGGGAAGGGGATGAGACTGTACAGGATCCGCGTGGGGGAGGGGAGACGGATGCGATAGGCGAGGCAGAGAGCATGACGTTCAAGGATTTGGAGGGATTTATAAAAGGTAGGGGGGGCGGAGATCCAAGCCGAATGGGCATAACAAGGATAGGGCGGATGAGGGACTTATAGGTGTGGAGGATGGTGGAGGGGTCCAGACCCCACGTACGGCCAGAGAGGAGCTTGAGGAGACTGAGTCGGGAGCGTGCCTTGGCTTGGATTGTCCGGAGGTGGGGAGTCCAGGAGAGGCGACGGTCGAGGGTGACGCCAAGGTACTTATGGGTGGGAGTGAGGGCGATAGGACGGCCATAGATGGTGAGATAGAAATCAAGGAGGCGGAAGGAAGGGGTGGTTTTGCCTACAATGATCGCCTGGGTTTTGGAGGGATTGACCTTGAGCAACCACTGGTTACACCAAGCGGTGAACCGGTCAAGATGGGATTGGAGAAGGTGTTGGGAGCGCTGTAGGGTGGGGGCAAGGGCAAGGAAGGCGGTGTCATCGGCAAACTGGAGAAGGTGGATGGGGGCTGACGGCGCCGTGTACAAAAGGTACAGAAGGGGGGAGAGGACGGAGCCTTGGGGCACACCGGCAGAGGGAGATTGCGGAGCGACGGGAATTAAGCTGTTCGGAAAGGAGATGAGTGAGGTGAAGGAGAAGGTCGTCGGAAGAGAAGGACGGCCGAAAGCCACACTGGGTAACGGGAAGGAGGCGGTGCTGGCGGAGATGCTGGTGGATGCGTCGGGTGAGGATAGATTCCAGGACCTTGCTGATGACCGAGGTAAGGATGGGACGGTAGGAGGAGACAGCGGACGGCAGTTTGCCAGGTTTAAGGAACATGAGGATATGGGAGGTTTTCCACAGGTCGGGGTAGTAACCGGTGGACAGGACTACATTGTAGAGCCTGGCCAGGGTGGAGAGGAAAGAGACAGGAGCTTCACGAAGGTGACGGTAGGTGACACGATCATGACCAGGAGCGGTGTTGCGTTTTGTGCGGAGTGTAGCAATGAGATCCTGTGTAGTGATAGGGGCATTGAGTTCCGTGCGTGCAATGTTGTCCAAATACTGGAAACCAGGAGCGAGGGGAGGGACGGAGATGTCAGTTCGAGCGTGGACATCCGGGAAGAGGGAGTAATCGAACTGGGGATCATCGGGGATGGAAAATACATCGGAGAGGTAGGAGGCAAAGTGATTGGCCTTACTAAGGGTGTCAGGGAAAGGGTGATCATCATGGAGAAGAGGATAATAGGGGGAGGGTTTAGTTCCGGTAAGGCGACGGAAGGCCGACCAGAACTTGGACGAGTTGATTGGTAGGGTAGCATTTAAACGAGTGCATGTCTGTCGCCAGTCCCGGCGTTTCTTAGCCGCGAGCAAATTACGAATATGTCGCTGGAGTTGCCGGTGGCGTCGTAGTGTGTCCGGGTCACGCGTGCGGAGGAAGGCACGGTAGAGACGACGGGATTCACGGAGGAGGAGCTGTGGGGGTAAGGTAGGACGGTGGGGGTGGATGGCGACAGTAGGGACGTGGGCCTCCACGGCCTCAGACAAGGTCTGCTGGAGAAAGGAGGCGGCATGGGTGACATCGTCAAGGTGGCGGTAGGTGAAGGGGTGGCTATCGACCTGGGTGGAAAGGGTATCCCGGTAGGCATTCCAGTCGGCACGGGAATAGTCGTGGACATACTTAGGGGGAGGGTCAGTACGAGGGTCGGGGCGGGGGCGACGACCGTCTGAAAGGGTGAGGAGGACAGGGAGATGGTCGCTACCAATAGGCTCCAGGACATCCACCGTTATGCGGCCAAGGAGGTTGGGGGAGGAGAGGATAACATCAGGAGTGGAGTTGGATTCGGGACGGGTGTGCTGGGGGATGGGGATGAGGTCGCCTTGAAGGGAGGAGAGGAACCGATGCCACCGCCGTAACTGGGCGGCGGAACGACTATGGATGTTGAGGTCGGCGGCGATCACGTAGGAGGAGAAGGTACGGTCAATGTGGGAGAGGAAGTCGAAGGGAATAGGGGCGTTAGGGCGGACATAGATGGTGGCGCAGGTAACGGTAAGGCCGGGGAAGAAGAGACTAAGGATCAGGTGTTCGGTGGGGTCGGGAAGGAGAGGTTGGAGCCGAACGGGGATCTGGCGGTGGTGACCAATGGCAACTTCGCCACGCGCAATTGGGAGGGGGTTATCGGAGCGGTGGAGGAGATAGGGTGAGGTGTGGATGGAGTGGTGGGGTTGGAGGAAGGTTTCATTGAGGAGGAACGACTGGCGAGCTCATAGCGCCTCTTAAATACACGTGAACAAGCAACATTTCCCCTTTCCCACCAGAGGGACACACCAAAGTTGCGATTTCCACAGCGGCGCCACCGCCAGAAACGGAGGGCGACTGCTTCACACTACGCGCTGCGGCGCGCTCTTCGAAACAGCAATGTTTACCACGACTCACCTGACACTAAGTTTCACCTGCTACTCAACACCTAGCTGTTTCCTGTCGCATTCTGCCGACACCTCTCCCGTGATCGCTGCTGCCTAACAGCAGGACTCTTTTTCTTCCTACTTCTGTCTCCGGGCTACGTCAGAGCGGAGAGGCAGCGCCGCGCTCGCCTAGGGCAGAAGGGAAAGGCGGCAGCGGAGACTCGGGAGTCAAGCGAGGCGGAGAGTCACGTAGCGGCCGTGGCGGGCCGAGGAAAGGCAGCCCAGTCTGAGCCACCCTGGAGGAGTGCGCACGTGACCGGCCGCTCGTACTCCAGCTGGAGAGTCCAGGGAACACGTGGTGTGCGTGACGCGGCGCAGGTACTGCCTCACCGCGCGCCGGCTTACCCAACGGTGACGCTGTCCCACTTCTGCAGACCGCAAGGCCACACTCGGCAGAATGAACTAATCGAAACGGAACGGCAAATCATTCAGTGCATCACACGTGCGGACGGAATGATGCGGCAGAAAATCCCTCAGTGCATTTCAGATGGCAGTATTCGTACCATTCGTCAACGGAACGTAACTATAGTTACCACATTCTGAAACCACAAAATAAGCACACCGTCAACGGGACTGATCAACACGGTTTAGTCTGGATCACGATAAGACGGTACAACCATGTAAACATGGCTAGCGTTATATCACGCTAGTATGTTCGGTGTTCTAGGAGGAATGATCGCCGGCCGCTGTGACCGAGCGGTTCTAGGCCCTTCGGTCCGGAACCGTTCTGCTGCTACGGTCGCAAGTTCGAATATTGCCTCGGCCATGGATGTGTGTGATATCCTTAGGTTAGTTAGGTTTAAGTAGTTCTAAGCCTAGAGGACTGATGACCTCAGATGTTAAGTCTCATAGTGCTTAGAGCCATTTGAACAATGTCATTCCCCATTCCTGTCCTTGCTACCTTTCTCCTTCTTCAGTGTAACTGCTGCATCGACAACGTGTCTTATGTACTCATGTCTAGGCCGGCACTAACGTTTAGCTGGCTATTCGGACGGGGTTCTCGTCTTACTCTAAAATGTCAGAATGCCTTTATTTTACTTTATTAGACGCTTCCGTAAGAACCCTGATTTCTCTTATCTTGGTTTCGCGGTCCTTACGAGATGTACCTTGGTGAGAGTAGAATCATTCTGTTGCCCGTCGCTGGTGCCGGTTGTCTAAACGTTCCCAATATTGTTTGACAAAAAGAAAGCAGCCTCCGGACATTGTCGCCTGAGTTTACGAAGCATCTCTGCAATATTCGCGCGTTGATGAAGCTAGCGGTAACAAATTTAGCAGCCCGCCTCTGAACTGGCTCGATGTCTTACTTCAATCTGTCCTGAGGTAGATGCCGAACACTCGAGAACTACTCAGGAAACGGTCGCACACATATTCTGCAGGCGGTCTCCCTTATAGACGAGTAACACTTTCCTATAATTCTCCCAATAATGTGGAGTCGAGCGTTCGTGTTTCCTACTATCGACCTTACGTGCTTAGTCCAATTCACGTCACTTCGCAACGTTACGCCTAGACATTTAATTGACGTTACTATTTCAAGCAGCACACCAATAATGCTGTATTGCGTTCACAGTTTTCTACATTTACAGCGAGTTGTTGCTCATCACACCAAATAGATGCTCTGAGTCGTCTTACATCCTCTTATAGTCACAACGACGACATTTTCCCGTACTCTGCAGCTTCATCAGCAAAGAGCCGCAGATTATTGCTCACCCAATCCGGCAGATCAATTACGCATATAAAGAATAACGCGGTCACACTTCTCTGGGGCGCTCTTGATGATACCCTAGCCCCTGAGGAACACTCGCCGTCGAGGACAACTTACGGAGCCCTGCTAGTTAAGCCTTCAAGCCACTCACATATCTCTGAACCTATTCCGGATACTAGGAGATTCGTGTCCGCAGCTCGTGCTCTAGTGGCTAGCGTTGCTGCCTCTGGATCACCGGGTCTCGGGTTCCATTCCCGGCCAGGTTGGGGATCTTCTCTGCCCGGGGACAGGGTGTTTGTGTTGTCCTCATAATTTCATCATCATTATCATTCTTGACTGTGAAAAAATCAGGATTTTTTACGGGCGCTGATGACTGCGCAGTTGAACGCCCCACAAACCAATCATCATCATCATCATCACCATCGGACATTCGTTAACTAAGTGGCACGCCTCCAAACACTCGTCTAGGAGTGGGCAGTCTGCCTGCTGCTCTTCGTCCACCGTTTGATGCTGGTGTATGCGAGTCACGATATGAGTTAGCAAGCCGACGACATGCGTGACGTCACACGCTGTACAGCGCGTTTTTCTCACTTCGGCTTGCGTGCTGTAAGCTGACTCCTTGGCGTTGCGTGACTCCGCACGTCCGGACCAGCAGCGTGTAACTCAGCCTGTGCCTCTTAGGTAGCGACCGTGTCGTCACGCCAGGACAACGAACTGGTAGGTCTGAGGGCATTCAGCCTCCCCCCCCCCCCCCTCCTTGCCCCCTCTCCATCACACACCGCTATACAGTGTAGAAACTAAACTACATATATGAAATTTTACAGTGTTCAGAGGAGATAAAAAGAAACACTTCACGTGTGAAAAAAATTTCACAGGTGTGCCGTTTCCCCCTGGGAGTTCACTAAGGTTTTTGCGTTGATGATATTCTCCGCAGTTCAGTACACCTTCTTCCTGTTTTCATGCTCGATCTGTGTTCAGTCTTTGACGGGCTGTGCACTCGGCCCCCTCACCACTAAACCTGCCGGTGTGCGATGGGAAGCTTGCCTCAGGGGCATGAAACAAGGCGTAGCAAATGCGTAAAAACTTGTTTAATTTGCGAAGACAGGATTACATCATGACTGTCGCGTGCCCTAGAAGCTCAGAAGGAAACACTGTGTTCCTCAGCGAACAGCTCCTAATATAAGCTACCAGTCATTCTTCCAAACCGAGCCCCGTCCCAATTAACTTGCCCTTTGCTGCCCAAACATATCTGCTGGGCGTCACTCCACGATTTTAATGCAATAATACACGAGTGGCTGCAGCTCCTGGCTGAGCTGGGGAATTTTAGTGATGAGATGATGAGGGCTATTTCCAGCATCCTTGTACAACTCAATATTTCTAGGATCTGGCCTGGCCCTTTCACTGGACGAATAGTCTTGTGCTCTCTCTGCCCGCTTAAAAGTACTGCTGCCTATGATTGTGACCGGTCCTGGAGCGAAAAAGCCATTTCGTCACTAACGCGTCGCCGGTAAACAATGGTGGTTGTAGGGGAGTGGCAAAATTGTGACAAGAGCAGGGTCAAATCTTCTTAAAATTTCAGTACATGTGGGAATTTCTATCTTCCTTCTACAACACAAAGAGACATCACTTAAACTTATCGTGAACCCATTTCGAGGGTAAATCAGTTAAGAATAAGCACTGCCTCCTACCTCTGCAAGTGCACATCACTGCCATTGCGTGCTAGTAGCAGTGGTTTTTACATGCACCTGCAGGGCAAGTACAACTCACTTAATTCTTTTATCCACTGCGGCTTATTGATTCAATATTTACTTCACTGGCTTTTCCTGAATGTCAGTATTTCGTTGCCCCTACAGCTGTTCACATCTATGTTCACAAATATGATTCATAGCAAGTCTTCCTCCTTGCAAAGGACGAATGAAACTCTGCTGAGCGTGAAATATGCGCCCCAACTCCTGGAAGAGTACCTTTTCATTCGTTAAACTACTCTTTTTACCTAAGAAATTACAAAGACTTAAACGCACAACACGCTGAATCCACTTAACACCAGCCTTCTCCGGCCCTGCAGTTTGTGTTCCGCGTGACGGCCTCTTGAGCAATAGTGTCATCCGTTCGAAGGGCGAATTGCAGAATACTATGCACATGAGCTTCCGAGGTGCTAAGATCTGCTTGGCTTTAGTCTTCACCCGTGTCGCAGTGTGCCCCCATCCGATTGACTGTCGTATCGACTCAGAGATGGCATGAATGACCTGAGCCTTATTACCAGCCAAAATCCTGCTTAGAAGATTATCACCAGCTTTGTTGTGACGTGTCATACAGTCAAGCTTATTTTGCAGACGCTGTTTCTGTGTTGTTCTGTAAGAATCTCTGGCGACCAACGAGCACATTGTTTTCGAAAATTCTGTTTTTCAGAAAGAATTTCATGAGGAAGTGATCTGAATATTTTTGGAAAGTTCTTAGAAAGACCCGATATTATGCACTTACGGCTTCCCTTTGCCAGTTCTGTTAGATGTATCTCCGTGTCACAGCGACACGAAAGTGACGGAAAAGTGCTAGGAAAACAGTGAAAGAGATTATGGGGGGTGGAGGGAATAAACGGGTAGAAAGTGGAAGTGGGTGAGAGCCAGTGGTAATGAGTCTATGACAGTGACAACAAGAAAGAGAGAGAGAGACCTGATCACGTACCTAACAGTACGTACCTCATACGCTTTCCATATGTGAAAAGTCTCAGTTAAAAGACGTACATGCCACTTTGCAACGACAACAGTACAAATCACTCCATAATAAAGTCTAGGTCCGTCCAAACTTCTTTTAACAATTAAGCTCGTTTCATAATTTTACTGAAGTAACCACTGTTGCTTCATATCTTCCACATTACTTTAACAGGTACTCACTGATCACGGTGTGTACTAACCAGCGGAGTGTGCGTTGTTTACGCTGGTGCCGTCCACACTTCTATGATGGCTACGGCATGATGCGGTGCGATACCGGTTCGTTTCATCACAGACAACCGCCTTTAGAGGGCTATTGGTTTAATCTTGACGATGAATGACGAGACTCTGTTCGTAGCATTTACTTTCGAAAATATAAACTTGTCACTTGAAGATGCTTCTCCATTGAAGCGGAACCTGTCGTGACCTTCTGATAAAAATATTTTGGAAATCACTCGTGGCTTTCTAATAAAAATATTTTAACAGCCGTGTGGAAGATTATATTCACAAAGCAGGAAAAAAATGCCCTATCGGAACAGAAAAATGGCGAATATGCTGCTGTTTAAAACAAACAGGCTGAAAAGCGGGATAACAGTTGACTGATTCTATTTTCTTCGGCATCTTTAAAAATTTTCTCAAAAATATTGGTACGCATGCATACTCGCCCTCTTTTTAAGACGCAACCCAGCTCTGATTCCTACGAGCTCCCCTCACTGTAACTCACTGGTCCATAACTGTAGATCGCTCACACTGCCACTTCTCCATTGCCACACGCTTATTCAGCCCAACTCATCGTCATTATCTCTCTGTGTCTATCATTGTCTCCTCCATCACAGCCAGTCTCCTTTATGTCATTTATTCCTTCCCACTGCTACTGTCACTTCTCTCTCCCCCTTGTTGCCATTGTCAAAAGCCAAAGACACACTCATTATCACTGGCTCTCACCCACTTCCACTTTCTTTCCGTTTATTCCTCCCCCTGCAATATCTCTTTTACTCTTTTCCAAGCACTGCTCTGTCGCTGACAACAGCTGTGTTCCACTGCCACTGCGTTCCCTGACACTGCCATTGTCTCATTCGCTCTTTCTGTGCCACCACCGCCGTCTATGTTCCAGTATTTATTACTTTTCCTTATCTTTCCCATTGCCACTCTCTCCTTCTCTCTCTCAGCATAAAAAAGCGCGAATGTATTCGCATGGTAAAATTTCTGGGATATTTTTTAAAGATGCTTCTCCTCCCCTCTTCTCCCCCACTCGACCCCCCCCCATCCCCCTACAACCATTCTCCCACCCTACACACCCACGAGTGTGGTTATCCTAAGTCTTCCTCAGGAAAGTAAATACATTTTTGGTGCTTTACTTTAATATCTGTTTTTACGTGGGGCATGTTAGAAAAAGTTGTTTTATCTTCACTTAATTTCTATAGATTGTTGTCATAAAGGTTTTATCCTTGTAAATCGTCGGAAATGAATATTTTTAATCTCGTACTATTTTCTTTTCTTTTAATTCTAACGTTCCCGTTCACATTTAATGATTTTTTACGTGCCAACACGCCATACAACTTTGTAATACACGCCGTATGTGGCGCTGCTGTGTATTAAAAAAAATGGTTCAAATGGGACTTAACATCTCAGGTCAACAGTCCCCTAGACTTAGAACTACTTAAACCTAACTAACCTAAGGACATCACACACATCCATGCCCGAGGCAGGATTCGAACCTGCGACCGTAGCAGCCGCGTGGTTCCGGACTGAAGCGCCTAGAAACGCTCGGTCACCGCGGCCGCCTGCTGCTGTGTATTACGGTTAAGTGATTTTTAAGGCCGGCCGAAGTGGCCGTGCGGTTCTGGGCGCTGCAGTCTGGAGCCGAGCGACCGCTACCGTCGCAGGTTCGAATCCTGCCTCGGGCATGGATGTGTGTGATGTCCTTAGGTTAGTTAGGTTTAATTAGTTCTAAGTTCTAGGCGACTGATGACCTGAGAAGTTAAGTCGCATAGTGCTCAGAGCCATTTGAACCATTTTTTTGATTTTTAAGTCTTTGTTTTTGGTAACGACTTTAAAAAATATTAATTTTATCGTTGACTTGTACGGTTATTGTATTAATTGTTGTATTATTGATGTCTGGAGAACATTATAATAAATGAAAAAACGTTTCCTACAGCTTGATAGGGCACCACCTTCCCGATGTGTCCTTACGGCAGCGGAAGGAGTGAAACTGCCAGTTATCTGTATGCGCTGCAACTGCTCGTTGCATATTTTTGACTTAAGTTTAATATCTTCAGAGGTACCAATTTCGACGATGTTATGTAAGTCTTGAAACGAATTGTTCCGTATTGTCCCGAAACTAGTTATCGAGTCAATAAAAAACTACTATTTGGAACTTTGGACTGGCTTTTCATTCTATTGATTAACAGAATTTGCTGACCTGCAGCTATTCCAGTATGCTGGAAGTTCGTAAACCGGATGATATTTCGTCCATATATTTTATGAATATATTGCTTCCGTGGGGATCCACAGGCTCTAAGTGTTTAGTAAAAGAATACATTGTCCGTTGTAGGCTGTATTGTGTTTTATTACAATCGTGCTATTAGCTAATTTCGGCCGAGAGCCATTATCAAGTATATTTGCAATGTCATGTATTACATATCGTCTCATCATATTCTTTTATGTCATATACACAAAACCAGGAGTGGTACTTCATCGTAATATACGCCAAGTGCTGCACTTCCTACTATGGAGTACTTTCTGGTTATACATATGTGATATAAAAGAATGTGATGAGCACGATATGTAATACATGGCGTAGCAAATGTGCTTTATAATGCTCACGGCCGAAATTAGCTAGTAGCAGGATTTTAATAAAGCTCAATACAGCCTACAATGGCCATGTATGGAAGTGAAACATGGACGATAAATACTTTAGACAAGAAGAGAATAGAAGCTTTCGAAATGTGGTGCTACAGAAGAATGCTGAAGATTAGATGAGTAGATCACATAACTAATGAGGAGGTATTGAATAGAATTGGGGAGAAGAGGAATTTGTGGCACAACTTGACTAGAAGAAGGGACCGGTTGGTAGGACATGTTCTGAGGCATCAAGGGATCACCAATTTAGTACTGGAGGGCAGCGTGGAGGGTAAGAATCGTAGAGGGAGACCGAGAGATGAATACACTAAGCAGATTCAGAAGGATGTAGGCTGCAGTAGGTACTGCGAGATGAAGAGGCTTGCACAGGATAGAGTAGCATGGAGAGCTGCATCAAACCAGTCTCAGGACTGAAGACCTCAACAACAAGCGGAATTACTGAAAGAACTACTAACCTATTGTCTGAACCGACGAAATGTTCTCAACTTTTAATCACACTTTCTAGAACATTGTTCCAACCATTATGCGCAACGCGGCTCCGCGCCACCGCTGCTTACGTAACCCGGAGCAAGAAACTTGCACCTTCATTCTGCGCGTAACCAACACGGCTTGGGGGTTGGCGACGTTAGAAGCAAGACAGTGGTCCTCCCCTCCAGGCAAAAAGCGCGCTCAGCTCCGAAAATTCCAGAACTCAGCGGTGAGTAAGGAGTACAATATCACTGTCAATGCATCAGAGGCAGCACTACTACTTACATTCTTCAACTGCACCAACCAATTCTTTATTAACCCAACGTCGACACACACTTCGGACGTTATCCTGCAATCTGTTAAAGCTCGTCATCTAATTGTCGGAGTCACCACCTTACCACTAAATTGTTCATCGTATTTTGTCCGTAAACCTCCCAAATCTGTCTATGAATGTCGGCTGATTTTGTGTTATTCGCGTTCAGAAAAGGAATTACAGATCTGATACAACAACTGACGGGACTCTTGAGTCAGCTACGCTGTGCGCCGAACTGCTAATGCCGTGCTGCCACGAAAATAAATACAGACCGAACTTACAATTTGGACGTACCCAATGTCTACAGAAAACAGACGACAGTTACAAGAATCGAAGGACAGGAAAGATAGGAAGCAGCTGAGAAGCGGAGATAGGGCTGTAACCTATATTAAAGTTAAAGTAGGTGAATGGAAACCTATACTCTTTGCGACGACACACAATTTGTCATAGAAGGCAAAGGCCTTGGACGGCCAGTTGAACGGAATTGGTAGTGTCCTAAACACAGATTCTAAGACGAACATCAATAAAAGTAAAGTAAGGCTAACGTGTACGTTATATATTTGAATTAAATAGAGTGAATCTCAGGGAAAAAATGGCTCTGAGCACTATGGGACTTAACTTCTAAGGTCATCAGTCCCCTAGAACTTAGAACTACTTAAACCTAACTAACCTAAGGACATCACACATATCCATGCCCGAGGCAGGATTCGAACCTGCGACCGTAGCGGCTGCGCGGTTCCAGACTGTAGCGCCTTTAACCGCTTGGCCACCACGGCCGGCAATCTCAGGGAATTAGATAACGAAATGAGACTCTGCAAACGTGGACGATAAACTTTAGACTAGAAGAAAAGGCTTCGAAATGTGGTTCTACAGAAGAATGCCGAATATAGAATGAGTAGATTGGGTAATTAACGAAGATGTTCTGAGGAGAAAGAGAATTTGACACGATTTGGATATAAATTGAAAGTATACATCCTGAAGTGTCTGTGAATACTTAATTCAGTAATGATGGGGAAGAAAAGGGGAAGATAAAAATTGTAGGGCGAAATCATAGCTTCACTATAGACATGATGAGACTTGGGCACGATAGAGACTATTGTGGTAGTGTGTATGTAGGATGATAACTTTCCTAAACAGTAGTGATGGCTGTCTAATTAATTAGTGACATTAACTGCCAACAGGCCAAATGTGATGTGGCCGCAAAGGGACGCCATAAGGCCAGGCTGCAGCTCAATACTTCTCTGCCACTCGGTCCAGGGGCTTGGCTGGGCGGTGAGTACATGTTCTCTACATCATATCTTCCATGTTTCCTACTTACTCATCACATGTAAAAAAAAATTAGAGGGAACTTCGTCCGTAACGGACATGCTTCCGAAAATTGGTTATAAAACTGTTTTCACTGTAAACAAACCAGCATAATGTCGCCTGACAAGGAGTGGCGAAAACAGTACAAGTCAGTGCAGTATGACGCATGTTTCGCTAGTCACTGCTATTATTATTCAAAGACCGTGTGCCAGTACCAAGTAACTCGGGAGTTCTTAATGCTTTCCAAGAGGACAAAAATAAATAAGAGTCCTACACCTCGCTTTTTATGGTGGGTGCACATGAGAAATTGAAACACACTGTACATACGGTCATAAACGCAAAATTGTCACAAGCCGATACATAAAAGTTTAACATTATTCAGAAGGTGTGATGTATCAATAATACAACGCATCCAACCTCTGGATACTTGTAAAATGTTGGAACACGTAACTGCTAGAAGCTTGAATCACTGCTGACTGTTCTACAGCTCGTGCCGTAAACTTCTTAGACCCTTACTATCTCATTTATATTCTTCTATTATTACTTTAAATTCACCTCTGATCTCTCCTTCGCGTATGTAACTCATATTCCACAAGGAACGTATTTCACATGCAAGAAACAAACTTTTTAAAGCGAATGCTTTCTGAGTTGCTCACACTGAACTCAAATTTAGATTTGTGACATCACTGGCAAATACCATTAAGCCATATTGTTACATTTCCTACCACTATGTTGTGGTTATCATGTTATGAGTGCTGCACTTTTGTGCTTCAGAGAAAAACGTTGCATTTTTCGCGCTGGGAGGGTGTACTCTCGGTGTGGTCTCAGGGTCCTGTTGTTGGCAGAAGGCAGTCAGTGAATCTCGTCAGGAGAGGCGAGCCCCCTCAGGGAGATGGGCAGTCATCACGGAAGTGAGGCTGCTACCTGCTTCATTCTTTTGTCGGCAGAGCCAACGCCTGGCATTGCTGAAGGCAGGGGCCACTCTGCTGCCACTGCCCACCCTAGAGAATGATTCTGTTTGACATTTTTACCTTTTCCCCATTAACATCAAAGTTTGGGAAATAACAGCACCACCTGGTCAGTGTGAGGGAGACGGTTGCATTCACTCCAAAATTTTGGTTGTTGTTGTGGGCTTCAGTCCAAATACTGATTTGATGCAGCTTTCAATGCTATTCTATCCTGTGCAAGCTCAGATGGTTCAAATGGCTCTAAGTACTATGGGACTTAAAATCTGAGGTCATCAGTCCCCTAGATTTAGAACTTCTTAAACCTAACTAACCTAAGGGCATCACACACATCCGCGCCAGAGGCAGGATACGAACCTGCGACCGTAGCACCCGTATGGTTCCGGAATGAAGCGCCTAGAACCTGTGCAAGCCTCTTCATCTCCCAGTACCTACTGCAGCCTACATCCTCCTGAATCTGCTTAGTGTATTCATCTCTTGGTCTCCCTCTACGATCTTTACCCTCCACGCTTCCCTCTACTACTAAATTGGTGATTCCTTGATGCCTCAGAACGTGTCCTGCCAACCGATCCCTTCTTCTACTCAAGTTGCGCCACAAATTCCTCTTCTCCCCAATTTTATTCAGTACTTCAATAGTTACGTGATCTATCCACCTAATCTTCATCATTCTTCTGTAGCACCACATTTCGAAAGCTTCTATTCTCTTCTTGTCTACACTATTCATCGTCCATGTTTCACTTCCCTACATGGCTATACGCCATACAAATACTTTCAGAAAAGACTTCCTGACCCTTAAATCTATACTCGATGTTAACAGATTTCTCTTCTTCAGAAACTCTTACCTTACCATGGCCAGTCTGAGCTTTATATCCTCTCTACTTGAGCCATTATCTGTTATTTTTCTACCCAAATGCCGGCCGGAGTGGGCGTGGGGTTCTAGGCGCTGCAGTCTGGAGCCGAACGACCGCTACGGTCGCAGGTTCGAATCCTGCCTCGGGCATGGATGTATGTGATGTCCTTAGATTAGTTAGGTTTAATTAGTTCTAAGTCCTAGGCGACTGATGACCTCAGAAGTTAAGTCGCATAGTGCTCAGAGCCATTTGAACCATCTACCCAAATAGCAAAACTCATATACTACTTTCTCATTTCCTAATGTAATTCCCTCAGCATCAGTTGATTTAACTCAATTACGTCGCATTATCCCTGTTTTGCTTTTGTCGATATTCATATGCTCGTGTGTGAAATCTTATGGGACTTAACTGCTGAGGTCATCAGTCCCTAAGCTTACACACTACTTAGTCTCAATTATCCTAAGGACAAACACACACACCCATGCCCGAGGAAGGACTCGAACCTCAACCAGGACCAGCCGCACAGTCCATGACTGCAGCGCCCAGACCGCTCGGCTAATCCCGCGGCCTTATATCCTCGTTTCAAGACACTGTCCATTCCGTTCAACTGCTCTTCCAAGTCCTCTGCTGTCTCTGACAGAATTACAATGTCATCGGCGAACCTCAAAGTTTCTATTTCTTCTCCATGGATTTTAATACCTACTCCGAATTTTTCTTTTGTTTCCTTTGCTGCTTGCTCAATATACAGATTGAATAACATCAGGGATGGGGTACAACCCCGTCTCACTCCCTTTCCAACCACTATTTCCCGTTGATGGCCCTCGACTCTTATGATTGCCATGTAGTTTCTGTACAAATTGTAAATAGCCTTTCTCTCCCTGTATTTGACCCCTGCCACCTTCAGAATTTGAAAAAGAGTATTCCGTTCAGCATTGTCAAAAGCTTCTCTAACTTTACAACTGCTAGAAACGTAGGTTTGCCTTTCCGTAACCTACCTTCCAAGATGAGTCGTAGGATCAGTATTCGCTCACGTGTTCCAACATTTCACCGGAATCCAAACTGGTCTTCCCTGAGGTCGGCTTCTACCAGATTTTCCTTTGGTCTGTAAAGAATTCGAGTTAGTATTTTGCAGCCGTGACCTATTAAACTGACGGGTAATTTTCACATCTGTCAACACCTGCTTTACTGTGAGATTGGAAATATTATATTCTTCTTGAAGTGTGAGGGTATTTCACCTCTCTCATACACTTGCTGACCAGATGGTAGAGTTTTGTCACGGCTGGCTCTGCCAAGGGTAAGAGTTCGGTTATCTAACTGAATATTCACCCTACCGCCACACTTGGCGCAAAGCTCGTGACCATCGGTGCAGATACTGCGCTTTCTGAAGTTTCTGCTATGATTCCCTGTTTTTTCGTGAAATGAGCGATATTCTCTTTCGACAGATTGGCTGTAGCTTTGCGTCATCGGCTCCACGTAGAGATTTTTTAATATACACAGTGAAGGGCTGTGAAGGGAGATTATGGTGATTCGTCTCCGGGCTGTTGTTGAAAGGGAGTCATCTGTAGCTGCCGTCTGGTGCTAACTGGTGCACGATGACATTAATGGAAATACAAATGTCGCCAACTGCTGTGGTGCGACTCGTATTCTGAGCAACTCGTTACTTGCTTTGCTGCCCGACTTGTGTTGCTTAATTGGTTATAATTTGTGGCCTCTTTCTGACTCGTTTATTTTGAATTTTCGAGCTGTCCAGATGTGGAGATCATCTTGCATTTTCCGTATATTGCTTTCCACATAATTTGGTACCACGCCACAGTGTTCGCGTCATTTTGTAATGTTATTTCAGTTTTTAGAGAACTTTGCTCTCTGTTAATTTAATATGGACTTGCAAAAATAAATAGCTCTTAATCCCAATGTTGAGATAAATTTCAAAATCTCTCACTGTCCGACAACTTTTCCATGGTTAGGCAATCCACAAATAACAATGCACTCACTCGTGAAGAGGATCACACACACAGTGTAACTTTCAGATCATACGATGCACGTTTCATTCCCTGGATCGATAGTGGAAAAAATCGTCAAGGATGTAGAACATGTCATAAAACAAGAGTAGATAATAATTGTTAACAAAAAAGAAATGAGTTAATGTTCGTTACAAAGATGTGGAATAAGTAAAAAAAATTGAAACATTTATTCATTTAAGAGCTAATGCCAAAATTGTCACAAAAATGTAAATTTATGGTCACTGAAGGGCATAGGATAATTCTAAAGTTTTCATAGTCACGCATCATCAAACGAAAGCAGTTTAAAAGACGCATTGTCTTTGGTGGCATTGCTGCAGTGGAGACGTGCGGAAGCGATGCTTTACATACCACATACGTCGTGTAATAGCATCGATAACGAAAACAGCAATCACAGGAAATTCCTCAATGGAGTAGGAGTTGGCCACCTATAAGTACACTACTGGCCATTAAAATTGCTACACCACGAAGATGACGTGCTACAGACGCAAAATTTAACCGACAGGAAGAAGATGCTGTGATATGCAAATGATTAGCTTTTCAGAGCATTCACACAAGGTTGGCTGACATGAGGGACGTTTCCGACCGATTTCTCATACACAAACAGCAGTTGACCGGCGTTGCCTGGTGAAATGTTGTTGTGATGCCTCGTGTAGGGAGGAGAAATGCGTACCATCACGTTTCCGACTTTGATAAAGGTCGGATTGTAGCCTATCGCGATTGCGGTTTATCGTATCGTGACATTGCTGCTCGCGTTGGTCGAGATCCAATGACTGTTAGCGGAATATGGAATCGGTGGGTTCAGGAGGGTAATACGGAACGCCGTGGTGGATACCAACGGCCTCGTATCACTTGCAGTCGAGATGACAGGCATCTTATCCACATGGCTGTAACGGATCGTGCAGCCACGTCTCGATCCCTGGGTCAACAGATGGGGACGTTTGCAAGACTATAACCATCTACACGAACAGTTCGACGACGTTTGCAGCAGCATGGACTATCAGCTCGGAGACCGTGGCTGCGGTTACCCTTGACGCTGCATCACAGACAGGAGCGCCTGCGAGGTGTACTCCAGGACGAACCTGGGTGCAAGAATGACAAAACGTCATTTTTTCAGATGAATCCAGGTTCTGTTTACAGGATCATGATGGTCGTATCCGTGTTTCGCGACATCGCGGTGAACGCACATTGGAAGCGTGTATTCGTCATCGCCATACTGGTGTAACACCCGGCGTGATGGTATGGGGTGCCATTGGTTACACGTCTCGGTCACCTCTTGTTCGCATTGACGGCAGTGTGAACAGTGGACGTTACATTTCAGATGTGTTACGACCCATGGCTCTACGCTACATTCGATCCCTGCAGGATAATGGACGACCGCATGTTGCAGGTCCTGCACGGGCCTTTCTGGATACAGAAAATGTTCGACTACTGCCCTGGCCAGCACCTTCTCTAGATCTCTCCCCAACTGAAAACGTCTGGTCAATGGTGGCCTAGCAACTGGCTCGTCACAGTACGCTAGTCACTACTCTTGATGAACTGTGGTATCGTGTTGAAGCTGCATGGGCAGCTGTACCTGTACACGCCATCCAAGCTCTGTTTGACTCAATGCCCAGGCGCATCATGGCCGTTATTACGGCCAGAGGTGGTTGTTCTGGGTACTGATTTCTCACGATCTATGTACCCAAATTGCGTGAAAATGTAATCACATGTCAGTTCTAGTATAATATATTTGTCCAATGAATACCCGTTTATCATCTGCATTTCTTCTTGGTGTAGCAATTTTAATGGGCAGTAGTGTACTTATGTCAGTCTCAAGCGGAATATTTTTTAGTTAAATTTTCTATGACTTTTGGCAAGTTACTGAAAATGTGTGTTCCTAATAACGGACTGCTTTCACGACGTAAGTAACTAATTTTAAGTATTTCTGTACATATTTCTTATCTTTAGTACCCATTCCATGAGTTGAGGTTTTGACTTAAGAATTAGACCTATTTTTGTGACTAATTTCTTTAGGTTATAAATATATTGCGAAACAGTAGTCAACGCCCCGGTTGCGTCAACAGGCGTCTGGAGGAGGTTCTTGAGTTCTGACTACAAATATTTGATACTACACACTGTTAGATTCGAAAGGCTTTAGCTTGGTTTGATGAGTTACTCTAAAAAATGATCCTCTATGTCCTTAGGGAATGAAAATAAGCAAAGTATCCTAACATTTTTAGTTACATGCCACCTATTTCCGTTCACACTTGCATTGGAAATATAGATTTGTTTGGCCAGGTTAGCAGCTGTGTAGTAGGCCTATGCTTCTCCCAATCAAATTTAGTATCTCTCCTATCTGCTTGTTGTCACATTTTAACTAATGTTCAAATGTGTGTGAAATCTTATGGGACTTAACTGCTAAGGTCATCAGTCCCTAAGCTTACACACTACTTAACCTAAATTATTCTAAGCACAAACACACACACCCATGCCACATTTTAACATAGATTGGGAAGAAACCTGATACAAATTCAGATCTGTGTACAGTGCGTCGTTTTCAAAGTTCAGTCACAAGGAATGAGCACCGAAGTCGACATGGAGCAATCTTCGTTTGACGAATCGCCGAAATACAGACGCGCAATGCAACACGAGCAGGTATCTGTGAATGCGAACGGAACGCTGCCGAAATACATTTCCGAAAGTGTTTGTCACGGTGCCGTACTGCAGACTGTTAACGAAGGTGCGAGTAAACGGAATGGGTGCGCAAATGCGTGACTGGCCTGAAGACTTGTTCAGCAATACGAACCAGTACAGTCTGCTCGAAGGGACGGCGAGCATTCGTCAGAGACAAGAGTATTGTCAGGAGCGCCACAGAGAATTATGATAGGATCGCTATTATTCTCTGTATACTTAAAACTGACGAACAGGGTAAACAGCAATCTACTGTCGTTTGCTACTGGTGCTGTGGTGTATGGGAAAGTGTCGTAGTTCAGCGACTGTAGGAGGATACAGAGTGACCGAGGCACAGTTTCTAGTAAGTGCGACGAATGCCAGCTTCACAAACTGCCTATTGGCTTCTGTCTCGGGTTCTTCGGCCGACGTTCATCTAATGATTTTTCTGACGTTTCGCCAGCACGAGTGGCTGGCATCGTCAAAGCTTCACCCTCCAAGAAAGCCTTAACAATTTTGAATGCCAGCTTGCTCTAAATGCAGAAAAATGTAAGTTAACACAGATGAGTAAACCTGTAATGTTCGAATACAGCATTAGCAGTGTGCTGCTTGACAGGGTCGCGTCGTTTAAACATGTGTGCGTAACGTTGCGAAGTAATGTGGAATGGAATCAGCACGTCAGGTTCGTAGCAGGGATGGCGAATAGTCGACTTCGTTTTATTGGGAGACTTTTAGGAAAGTGTGGTTCATCTATAAAGGAGAGTGCGTACAGGACATAATACGACCGATTCCTGTGTATTGATAGTGTTCGGGATCGGCACCAGGTCGAATTAAAAAAAAAAAAAAAAAAAAAAAAAAAAAAAACATATTCAGAGGCAGCTTGCTAGATTTGTTACTTGTAGGTTCGAGCAACACGCAAGTGTTTCGGAAATGAGACTCTCTGGAGGGTTGGTCACATTCTTTTCGAGAAATAGTATTAAGAAAATTTAGGAAACCGGCCTTTGAAGTTGACTGCAGTTTGATTATGTTGCCTCCAAAATACATTGCGAGTAAAGACAACGAAGATAAGATATGGAAATTTAGGGCTCATTACGGAGGCACATACATAGACGTTTTTCGATCGCTGTATATGCAAGTGAAACAGGAAAGGAAATGACTAGTATTGGTACGGGATACCCTCCACCAAGCACCGTAAGGTGGATTACGGAGTATGTATGTAGACGTAGACTGATGGTAATGATCACGGACTCGTCTAGTGTTTTTATGTTATTTATAGACAAGATTTGAAATGGGATCTGTGGTATCACCGCCAGACACCACACTTGCTAGGTGGTAGCCTTTAAATCGGGCGCGGTCCGGTAGTATACGTCGGACCCGCGTGTCGCCACTATCAGTGATTGCAGACCGAGCGCCGCTACACGGCAGGTCTAGAGAGACGTCCTAGCACTCGCCCCAGTTGTACAGCCGACTTTGTTAGCGATGGTTCACAGACTACATACGCTCTCATTTTCAGAGACGACAGTTTAGCATAGCCTTCAGCTACGTCATTTGCTAAGACCTAGCAAGGCGCCATATTCAGTTACTATTCTGAACAGATAATATTGTGAATCATGTACCGTCAAGAGCGACGTTCATCATCAATGGATTAAAGTTAAGTATCACACTAATTTCGTCCGCTTTCTGAATTATCATTCCTTGTCACGTTCCAGACCTCACGTCAGTATAGTCCTTCCCTCCTCACGCCAGCCTGCGTGAGCTAAATCGCGTGCATTTCGGCCTCCACTCGTAACACGGTGTTGGCTCTTCTGCCAACACAACAGAATGCTCATATACCCTCAGTCGTGGGTAAGGCAAGTGGCAAACATTGCTGTATTGGAGAATACTGAGAAAATGCGATCAGTCTGCATAGGAGACCGTTTACAAATGCTCGTGTAGCGCATTCTAGAATACTATTCAAATGTGGTTGATGCGTTGCAGATAGGTCCGACAGGGGACATTGGACATACGCAGAGAACGGCAATACGAATGCTCCCAGGTTTTTTTCTGATCCACGGAAGATGCTGAAGAAACTGAACTGGCAGACGCCGGAAAATTAACGCCGAGCACTGCGCGAAAGCCTGCTTACATCATTGCGAGATGCGGTGTTAAGTGAGGAGTCTAGGAATATACTACAGCCGATATATACAGGGTGTTACAAAAAGGTACGGCCAAACTTTCAGGAAACATTCCTCACACACAAATAAAGAAAAGATGTTATGAGGACATGTGTCCGGAAACGCTTAATTTCCATGGTAGAGCTCATTTCAGTTTCGTCAGTATGTACTGTACTTCCTCGTTTCGACGCCAGTTGCCCCAATTGAAGGAAGGTAATGTTGACTTCGGTGCTTGTGTTGACATCCGACTCATTGCTCTACAGTACCAGCGTCAAGCACATCAGTACGTAGCATCAACAGATTAGTGTTCATCACGAAGGTGGTTTTGCAGTCAGTGCAATGTTTACAAATGCGGAGTTGGTAGATGCCCATTTGATGTATGGATTAGCACGGGGCAATAGCCGTGGCGCGTTACGTTTGTATCGAGACAGATTTCCAGAACGAAGGTGTCCCGACAGGAAGACGTTCGAAGCAATTGATCGGCGTCTTAGGGAGCACGCAACATTCCAGCCTACGACTCGCGACTGGGGAAGACCTAGAACGACGAGGACACCTGCAATGGATGAGGCAATTCTTCGTGCAGTTGACGATAACCCTAATGTCAGCGTCAGAGAAGTTGCTACTGTACAAGGGAACGTTGACCACGTCACTGTATGGAGAGTGCTACGGGAGAACCAGTTGTTTCCGTACCGTGTACAGTGTATGCAGGCTCTATCAGCAGGTGATTGGCCTCCACAGGTACACTTCTGCGAATGGTTCATCCGACAATGTGTCAGTCCTCATTTCAGTGCAAATGTTCTCTTTACGGATGAGGCTTCATTCCAACGTGATCAAATTGTAAATTTTCACAATTAACATGTGTGGGCTGATGAGAATCTGCACGCAATTGTGCAATCACGTCATCAACACAGATTTTCTGTGAACACTTGGGCAGGCATTGTTGGTGATGTCTCGATTGGGCCCCATGTTCTTCCACCTATGCTCAATGGAGCTCGTTATCATGATTTCATATGGGATACTCTACCTGTGCCGCTAGAACTTTTGCCTTTACAAGTACGACACAAGATGTGGTTCATGTACGATGGAGCTCCTGCACATTTCAGTCGAAGTGTTCGTACGCTTCTCAACAACAGATTCGGTGACCTATGGATTGGTAGAGGCGGACCAATTCCGTGGCCTCCACGCTCCCCTGACCTCAACCCTCTTGACTTTCATTTATGGGGGCATTTGAAAGCTCTTGTCTACGCAACCCCGGTACCAAATGTAGAGACTCTTCGTGCAAGTATTGTGGACGGCTGTGATACAATACGCCATTCTCCAGGGCTGCATCAGCGCATCAGGGATTCCATGCGACGGAGGGTGGATGCATGTATCCTCGCTAACGGAGGGCAATTTGAACATGTCCTGTAACAAAGTGTTTGAAGTCATGCTGGTACGTTCCATGATTAATGTGATTTGAAGACAAGTAATAAAATGATCTCTAACATGGAAAGTAAGCGTTTCCGGACACATGACCGCATAACATATTTTCTTTCTTTGTGTGTGAGGAATGTTTCCTGAAAGTTTGGCCGTACCTTTTTGTAACATCCTGTATATCGCTCCTATAGCTACTGCGGTGACGAGTTTAGACAGAGGGCTCCAAGCAGCTATTGTTCCCGTGCTCCACTCCAGTAGTCTCCGCCACGCAGTTGACAGCGGTTAGCAGTGTACGGATTGTCGGCTGGGACAGGAGGAGGGGTGACGTGCACGCGTGTGTCTGCGC
Source organism: Schistocerca americana (assembly GCF_021461395.2). Lineage (NCBI taxonomy): Eukaryota > Metazoa > Arthropoda > Insecta > Orthoptera > Acrididae > Schistocerca > Schistocerca americana. The sequence continues at coordinate 64,683,034 of NC_060128.1, read as the reverse complement.
GGCACGCACGCGTCTGGCGTGCAGCCGCGGCGTCTCGTCGTTCAATACGAGGGCGCGCCGCAGGCGAACCCAGCGGGTCGATGTAGGCCGCCCGGCCCGAGCCAGCCACCAGCTGCCGGCCGACAGCAGACAGCTGCCACACTCGCCCGCCGTCCCAAGGACGGGGGGGGGGGGGGGCGGTACTGGGGGCGGCTGGGGAGTGTGAGGCACGCGAGTTCTGCACATCGGGCGGGAACTGTTCGCCCGCATGGCCAATTTATATATAGGTCTGGCGCAGTGTATGTAAGAACCTTCATCATCGAAGAGCGTCAGCAATCGTTGGTTAATATATTAAAAAACTAAAAAGCCGCCTAGATTGCGAAAAAACCACCTTGTGTTGAGTGTTAACTGAGGTTTCGGCGTAGATAACTACACCTTCTTCAGAACAACAATAAAACCCACAAGTGCCTAAGAAGACCTTTGACAACGATTGAAAGAACACCATAGCTATACATTTATAAACGAAAAAGAAAAGGAAAACACAAACAGTTTGTACATATGTACAAACAGAATCTGGTGACAATATACATCAACATGTCTTGCCCTATTTTTCTACGCTGTCTCCATCACATTCTATGGCCATACGTCAACGTTGTGGAAGAGTATGTATTCCCTGCTGGTGAAATCTCTTGTGCTGTAGGGGTAGCCATGTTTTCACTGCATGACTGACACTCTCGTCATCTTCAGTGTTCCCGATAGATAATCTTTAAGTGGTCCAAAGAGATGGAAGTCCGAGGGTGGCAGGTCTGGACTGTAGGGTGGATGAGGCAGTGATGTCCAACCCAATCTGGCGATGTGTTCCCGGGTACTCAGACTTCTGTGTGGGCGCGCATTGTCCTGTTGGAGCAAGATTTCTGCTATATTCTTGTCTGAACGAACACATTGCAAACGGTTCTTCAGTTTATTCAGGGCAGTCCATGACTCTTACAACAGAGGGGATTGTCTCGAATTTCTTTTTTGTGGTGAATGAGGATGATGCCACTCCATGGACTGCCTTTTTGTTTCCGGAGCAAAGTGGTGCACACAGCTTTCGTCCCCTGTAACGATCTGTGACAGAAAAGCCTCTCCGTCGGTCTCAAAACGCTCCAATAAATCACACGACGTGCCCTTTCTTTGAATCTTGTAGTCTGATCATTCGTGGAACCCACCGTGAGCACCTCTTTGAATGTCCGAGAGTCTGGATCATTGCAGACGCACTTCTTATGCTGACCGACAACTGTAGAGCCAGCTGTCGAGTTGTGATGTGCCGGTCGGCACGAATAATGGCATCCGCACGATTCAGCATGTCTGGAGCAGCAGTGGCTTCGACAGGACGTCCCGAGCATGGCCGATCATGTAGCTCTGTTTCTACACTTCCTGAGGCTGTGACTTTCTTTACCCATCGCCCAAATGTACTCCTATCAACTGCAGCATCGCCATACGCTGCACACAAACGTTTATGGATGTTCACCACGATTTCTTTTTCTGCACGCAAAAATTCAATAACAGCACGCTGATTGTAATGTGAGTCGTATGTAGACGCCACTTTGACACTGTACTATGGCTCTACCGTCCGCCAGAAGGGTTCGAAACTTCACTGGCGCCCAGAGCAAACATCAAATGTGAAGCACCAACAAGGACGTTTGTCTGTGTGTATTACTGGCTTCTTTAAAAAATGTAAGGCATTACTTATTGAACGACCCTCGTAGGTCAGTAAAGCAAGCCAGTACTACTCCAACACAACATGCCTGTCATGCAGAGCAGCCTACATGTCAGGCCCCACAAAAACCATTCCTTTTCCCTGAGACGTTGCCAAGCAGGTTGATTTTGTATACCCAAACATACCTGTTGTGCAAGACACTCTACATGCCTAGGAAACACGTTGATCACTGCTGTAGCAAGGTGCCATAAGTAAGTTCCCAGATACTCCATGTTGTAGGTATCCAAAAAGAATATTCGAAATATAAGACGCAGTTTTAAAGTCATTGTCAGATGCATTCCCTCATGACAGTACATAAACAGGCATGTTCTGGGGTAGTCCGAGTAGTCATAGATGATGTCGTTTCGCAGCAGAAAAGTCAAAGAGCAATTAGGACAGATAATAGAGGATGTAAATCATACTTAGCTGGTAGCCAGAGCCAGAGAGGGTTCTGGCCACATCTTGCAACCAACACGTGAAAGCCCTCCCGCACTCCTTATTGGCTGTTCTGGTGGTACTGAGCATTTAGGCCACAGTAGCTGTACTTCATTACTGAGAACGGAAACTTAAGTTGTGTAGTGATTCTTGGATGACTGGAAAACATATCAGATATAACATAACTAAAATACGAAGCACAAAGCATTTGTTTAATCGACAGAATAAAAAGGGCCTCCCTATGAACCTCACACACGCAATAAAGAAACAGTAATCCTTCTTTTCCAGCCTGCCGCTCATATAAGGTGCGTTTCACTACTACGGGTATAAACGAAAGGAGCGAGTAGAGCACAATGAAACAACCAAATTATTCTTATAGATGTAGGTCCGGAAACCAATGGGATCCCAATACGGCCAGATTTGCTGCTTCCATTTCCTGCAACACAAGCTTTCATCTGGCTGTTTGGGAATTTGTAGCACGAATCTCCGACAAGTGTCTCGGTCGCGGTCCGCCAATATAGTGGCGTTCCAGGTGCCACTACTTGAACCTGTTGGAATTTTTGTTTTTGGTGTAGGAGTATTGAACACGTTTGATGCATTCTAGCCCTGTTTGATAGCGCTGATGAAATCTGGGAACACACTGCATTCAGAACATGCGTGGGATTTTTCAGCATATACTAGCATCGATGAGGATACGTGCTGAAGCCTGCCTCCACATAAAGGCTAGTCTTGGGCACCACTTGTTGAAACGTGTTTCTCCTCAAGTGCTTGTATGCAGTTTGGATCCTTTGGGACTCTGCTATAAGGTGTCCACGTCCTGAGTCGTAATACGTTGTATTAGGAAAACCATTGGCTTGCAGACCAATGTCCATTAGGAAATATTTGCTTGTTTAATTTTGTTCTACTCGCCCGTTTCGTTTGTACCTATAATAGTCAGATGTACTGTATTCTTTTAGAGTAGACCATAGATGATGTAGGACCTGCTTGACGTCATTATATTAAAACCAAAATTTCGGACAGGTGCCTAGTGCTGGCATCCAACTGCAGACGACTTCTGGGATAATGTTCAGTTCATCTTAACTCTAATATTTTCAACAAAGATTTCTTTATTGCAATGATGAAATGTTGTGCTACGTTTTGGCTGCAACGAAAGATATGTGAGAGCCACAACCATTTCGCGTAACTGGTTAGGCGGTTTCAAAAACACACACAAATTTTCGCACAAGTTTTTCGCGATTAACTTAGTGAAAGTACAGGCTGAACGTAACGACTGGACTCCTTACCAAGCAGTTGCAAATGGCCCTCTGTTCGAGTATTTGTGTCTTAACTGTTACTAGTTCAGTGATGCGGATGTTTATGTATCTATGTCGTAAAAATATGTCCGCAGCTCGTGGTCTAGTGGCTAGACTAGTGCATCAGGCGGTCCCGGGTTCGATTCCAGGCCGGGTCGGGCATTTTCTCCGCCGGGGATTGGGTGTTCGTCATCATCATTCACGAAAAACGCGAGACTGGAATGTGAAAAGATTGCAAATTTGTACGGGCGCTGATAACCGCGCAATTGAGCACCCCCATACACGAAATCATGATCGTAAAAATATTTTGGTCTTCAGGTCTAAAACTCTATGAATGAGGAAAATTTAGAGACGACAGTATGTCAGTATCTAACTTACGGCACGAGTTTTCTCTGTAATGAATGTTTTATACTATATAATTTTTCTTACCTTGATATTCTTGTCGTATCTATAGCCCTACTGCATTAAGCAGGTCATAAAACTTAAGCGCATATTTTGTGTAAAGATCAGACAATGTGGATAGAAATGGATGTCATTTCTTATAAGAGAATAAAAAAAGTCACACGTACTGTTTAAGAATCATCAGAAAACTAAATGGTACCTCCTAAATTGATACCGTATTTCGCCTTCTACCCTTATGGAAGCGGTGAACTAAATGACTTACACTCGAACAAAAACAGGAATCCACCGAATAACTGCAATTCTGTCGATCGTAGAAAGAAAGTATTGTCAATACAACGTTTCAAACTGCTTGTTACCCTTTCAGCTGGCAAAACGTAAAAACGATAGTCATCTAATTAACATTGGGAAATTCGGAGAAATTACGTTAACTGTACTACTACATGGCTAATAGTAGTCCAACAAGTCGTTCAGTTATTAAAATCAATGCATGATTTTTGCTTTAGGTGAAAAGAACTGTAAGCCGTATGCACCACTTCGCATAGAGGTTAATAACAGATACTCTGCTTTTTACCCTCCGTCGCGTGATTCAGAAGTTGGTTTCATACGTTAAGATACACTTGATGTTTCTGATACACTTGACATCGTTGCATATAATTATATAGTCCGATTGAATTTTATAGTTAAATACATTACTGGCCATTAAAATTGCTACACCAAGAAGAAATGCAGACGATAAACGGGTATTCATTGGACAAATATATTATACTACAACTGACATGTGATTACATTTCCAAGCAATTTGGATGCATAGATCCTGAGAAATCAGTACCGAGAACAACCACCTCTGGCCGTAATAACGGACTTAATACGCCTGGACATTGAGTCAAACAGAGCTTGGATGGCGTGTACACGTACAGCTGCCCATGGTGCTTCAACACGATACCACAGTTCATCAACAGTAGTGACTGGCGTATTGTGACGAGCCGCCACCATTGACCAGACGTTTTCAGTTGGTGAGAGATCTGGAGAATGTGCTGGCCAGGGCAGCAGTCGAACAATATCCTGTATCCAGAAAGGCCCGTACAGGACCTGCAACATGCGGTCGTGCATTATCCTGCTGAAAGGTAGGGTTTCGCAGGGATCGAATGAAGGGTAGTGCCACGGGTCGTAACACATCTGAAATGTAACGTCCACTGCTCAAAGTGTCGTCCATGCGAACAAGAGGTGACCGAGACGTGAAACCAATGGCAACCCATACCATCACGCCGGGCGATACGCCAGTACGGCGATGACGAATACACGCTTCCAATGTGCGTTCACCTTGATGTCGCCAAACACGGATGCGACCATGATGATGCTGTAAACAGAACCTGGATTCATCCGAAAAAAATGATATTTTGCCATTCGTGCAGCCAGGTTCATCGTAGAGTACACCATCGCAGGCACTCCTGTCTGTGATGCAGCGTCGAGGGTAACCGCAGCCATGGTCTCAGAGCTGATTGTCCGTGCTGCTGCAAACGTCGACGAACTGTTCGTGCAAATGGTTGTTGTCTTGCAAACGTCCCCATCTGTTGACTCAGGGATCGAGACGTGGCTGCACGATCCGTTACAGCCATGCGGATAAGATGCCTGTCATCTCGACTGCTAGTGATACGAGGCCGTTGGGATCCAGCACGGCGTTTCGTATTACCCTCCTGAACCCACCGATTCCATATTCTGCTAACAGTCATTGGATCTCGACCAACGCGAAACGATAAACCGCAATCGCGATAGGCTACAATCCGCCCTTTATCAAAGTCGGAAACACGATGGTGTGCATTTCTCCTCCTTACACGAGGCATCACAACAACGTTTCACCAGGCAACGCCGGTCAACTGCTGTTTGTGTATGAGAAATCGGTTGGAAACTTTCCTCATCTCAGCACGTTGTAGGTGTCGCCACCGGCGCCAACCTTGTGTGAATGCTCTGAAAAGGTCATCATTTGCGTATCACAGCATCTTCTTCCCGTCGATTCAATTTCGCGTCTGTAGCACGTCATCTTCGTGGTGTAGCAATTTTAATGGCCAGTAGTGTATCTTATAGTATCATATACTCCCTTTCTGTATACTTACCATATTTAAGTTTAATTGATCGTGTTGATTTTATACAACGGCAGCGCAACCACGCTCTGCTTCCGAACTTGTGTGTCGTAGACAAGTGCGCTGAGTGTAGGCCAGTATCCACGTTAACGTATGTGGATCCCCACAAAAGACGCCCAGTTCTTTCTGTAAGATCTCTTTCTCTTCTGGCGACTAAACAACCAATCGTTGCTTCAGGCCATGTATTTTAATTATGTTATCTCCGATATGTATTGTATACACCAGAGAATGGCTTTACATTCTAAACTATATAGTATTAGGTCTACAACTTTCCTCCTGCCGTTTTGCAATAGACGGCAGTAGCGGCAAGTGGGTTCTGGTGGTTGGTCATAGGTGTCGTGCAATAAGCTTAAGCAACTTAAACATAATGCCATAAAAATATTAGTCGATTTCTGATTGCATCATAAGGCTAATCTTCGAATAAGTACGTCAACTTACGTACCCATTTCTCGCTATTTGCGGGAAGTTTTAATTTTCTGCTTTAACATGAAGAAAAGTGCGCCTGTGGCTCTTAAAATGCTGGATAAGACGAATCGTGATGGAACTATTAGTGGAAGAGCGTGCAGAGAATGCTTTCAACGCCTTAAGAACGGTGATTTTGATGTCAGAGACCGTCGTGGCGGTGGAAGACAGAAAGTTTTCCTAGCTACTGAAATAGACGAAGACAGTCACAGGACATGATTATCGAAAGCAACTGATGCGTTCGAGCCCAGTACTGAAACACAAACGGCCACAATACAGCGACAGACGCGTAAAGGTGGTTTTGCAGCAGGGCAGTGCTCGACCCCATGTCGCAAAACCCAGTCGAAATATACGTGGAAACCTTGAAATGAGAAGTCCTGTCCCTCGCGCCGTATTCCCCATACGTTGCCCTCTCTGGCCACCACCTTTTTCGATCACCGGCCTACAGTCTGGCTGACCAGCACTTCGGATCATGCGAACAAGTGCAAAATCGAATACATTCATGGATCCCCACAAAAGACGCCCAGTTCTTCCGCCACGGGATTTGTGTGCTATCCGAAAGGCGTGAGAATATAGTGGCCAGCGATGGGCAATACAATGAATCACAATTTTGTTGTAAGTTTTTCACAATAAAGCCCCGAACTTCGAGAAAAAACGGCGGAAGCAAAGTCGTAGACCCAGTAGTGAACAATACAAAATAAGAGGATGGTTTGATCTTAGCAACAACCACCTCTGAAATCTTTGAAGAAATGTATCTTGTCTGTGGACCCCAATGTAACTAAAATATTGCAGCAGATTCATTGTCGTTACTTAGCACACGTCCACAGCTCCGCGTTTCGAGAGTCAATCTCCGATCATCTTGCTGTCTGCGGCCGTCCCTTCGTACACGCGCAAATAAAAAACCACCGTATAGTCACGAAATAAAACCTTCTTCTGAACAGGACTCGAAAGGCCCAACGGTACCGACCAACCGCCGTGTCATCCTCAGCCGATGGGTGCCACTGAATGCGAATATGGAGTGCCATATGGTCAGCACACCGCTTTTCCGGTCGTTGTCAGTCATCGTGACCAGAGCCGCTACTTCTCAGTGGAGGGCTGAGTGCACCCCACTTGCCAACAGCGCTCGCCAGTCCCTGACGGTGACCCATCCAGTTGCTAGCCAAGACCGATAGTGCTTAACTTCGCTGATCTGACGGGAACCGATGTTACCACTGCGGCAAGGCCGCTCGCCATGGAATAAAGTAAAATAAAGGTATTGTGACATTTTAGAGTAAGACGAGAACCCCGTCCGAATACCCAGCTAATCGTTAGTGCCGGCCTAGGCATGAATACATAAGGCACGTTGTCGATGCAGCAGTTACACTGAAGAAGGAGAAAGGTAGCAAGGTCAGGAACGGGGAGCGACATTGTTCAAATGGCTCTGAGCACTATGGGACTCAACATATGAGGTCATCAGTCCCCTAGAACTTAGAACCACATAAACTTAACTAACCTAAGGACATCACACACATCCTGCGAGCGTAGCAGCAGCGCGGTTCCCGACTGAAGCGCCTAGAACCACTCGGCCACAGCCGCCGGCGGGAGCGACATTAATCCTACCTTAGCACTGATGCGTAAATCACCCAAGGAACAGAAACATAGATCCTGGAATGACGGCAAAGTGTTTCCGCCCTACTTATAAAACTGAGACAGAAGAAATGCCGGATACAATACAGTGATGGAAATAAAAAATGGAAATGCTGTGTGACTAGGGCCTCCCGTCAGGTAGACCGTTCGCCGGGTGCAAGTCTTTCGACTTGACGCCACTTCGGCGACCTGCGCGTCGATCGGGATGAAATGATGATGATTACGACAACACAGTACCCAGTCCCTGAGCGGAGAAAATCTCCGATCCAGCCGGGAATCGAACCCGGGCCGTTAGGCATGACTTTCCTTTGCGCTGACCACTCAGCTACCAGGGGCGGACGAAATGGAAAGTGTTACGCCAATAAACAGCAGTACGACATTTTTAAAACTTTGAGATGTTCGTCACATAACGTTTATTCTCTGCAGAACATACTTCAGTATAAGATGTGATGCCCGCAGGCACCAGAGTGTTGCGTCATGGAACAAAACAAGATCCCGAACGTCATCTTGAGGAATTTCTTCCGTGCCTGAAACACATGACTGTATCAGTTCATCAAGGTCTGTTGCAGGAGGCCGGTATGAAAGCACCCATCACATCCCAGAAAAGTACTATGACTGACAAACCAGCAGATGTGGCAGGCCAATCAACGATCCGTATACTCCTCAAGGCATTTGTGTTGTGAATTACAGTGTGGGATCTTGCATTATCCTGCTGGAATACGCCATTTGGTACGTGTTGTGTACCAAACAGTAGGCACACAACAAATACCGCGAGGAGCCACCACTACACAGGTACAAACACTTGTTTGGCGTCTCTCAACATTGTACGCTAGCCTCCAGGTGGTGCTCACAGATGCGGACCTCTCCCGCTTTCGCATCACTTGCTTTCAGCACGCCATGTATGTCCACCGACAGTGCGGACAGTTAACAGGAAACGCTGTCAACTGCAGGCACATTGCTTCTGCCTTGTACTGCTGGACCTGGAAACACTTCCACCGACAGGCGCACTTTCATTGCAGCAGACAGACAGCTGAGATCAGCGCCTGCCGTTATCTCAGCACAGTACTTTGAAGACTTTCTTCCGACTTAGCAGTCGCTATTTACGGAGAGCTTGAATCGTTAACAGAGCCTCTGCAATATTAGCCCATTCTGTTATTGTATCAGTACTATAGACCGCCAAGAGACGGCAAAGTATTCTGTATTACTGTGTTAAATTCAGGACATAAAGTGCCACGCATCAAATTATACCACAGTTAAGTATCATTTTAAAACACTCATAATAACTGTTATTTGTTATTTCATATTCAATTGTCACATTTCTGTTATAGAGCGCTCTGTCAAACAAATCTTAAGTAGCAGTCATGCAATGGCTATCTTTTAGAAATTATAGTAGTTTTCTGCTCACCTTTGATGCTTGGCTGAATTAATTGTAGCATTCAGTTACTATATTCACAATAGTACCCTGGTCATGAAGTGTTAGACAACAAGTTTACCAAATACTGGCGGGGATACAGCCTCTCTTCAACAGTTAATAAATCAGTCCTTTTGTTATGTCCAATACCTCTCTACACAATGATTTCAAGAGTTTGAGACGCATAGGTCTCTACAATTGGTGTCTTCTCTGCCTCTTCACCACGTCGTCTACGGACACGTCTCAGCGCCACAAACGAAAGTGAGGCTCATCGCTGAACACCATAGAATGCCACTCAACTTCCCAGTTCACTTTGGTTGTACAACATGCGAGACTCTGTTGTCTGCGGTATGGTGTCAGCGGTGAACGACACAGCCCAGCTTCCAGTGTTCTAGTAACGACAGTTCGTGGTAACACAATGCCTGTTTCATCTTTCCGAATTCCAGTTGTTGTCATCTGTCTATCCGTCAGAGACAGCTGAACAGTCCTACGATATTTTGGCGGTGTAATCTTTCTGGAAGCATCCGTGCCTGTTCTTGTTCGCGCTTTGTTGTCTTGGGTCCATGCCGGCTCCAGTAGTTCTGCAGAGATTGCACAGCACCCAGTCGGTATAATGCTGCAGTGTCCCTCATGTCAAAAATTCGACGTTTATGCACGTCCGAAAGTAGCGATAATCCCTACATAAATAACACAAGTGTGACAACATGATGTATAATAATTAGTTGACATATTTTGTACTACTAAAAAAAAATGGCTCTGAGCACTATGGGACTCAACTGCTGTGGTCATCAGTCCCCTAGAACGTAGAACTACTTAAACCTAACTAACCTAAGGACATCACACACATCCATGCCCGAGGCAGGATTCGAACCTGCGACCGTAGCAGTCACACGGTTCCTGACTGCGCGCCTAGAACCGCGAGACCACCGCGGCCGGCTTTTGTACTACTCTAAATGTCCAGAGTACGTACACGGAATTGTTATAACAGGTGATTTCGTGATGATGTTCAAGCTTTCAAGGATGAAGAAAAGGGTAAATGTATAGATTTGAGGTAAGGGACCCTGGTCTTGAGTCGACAGAGACAATGGAACACTTCTATTTCAGACTGTTTGCTGCCCATATTTTGAGAGGTGGTAGTATAGACCAAAACAAGAAAACTTCTTGGCAGATTAAAACTGCGTGCCGGATCGGGCAAAGGTCCAGAGTTCGAGTCTCTGTCCGGCACACAGTTTTAATCTGCCAGGAAGTTTCACATCAGCGCTCACTCCACTGCACAGTGAAAATTTCATTCTGGAAACAAGAAAAAATTGTACAGTAAACATAGGCTGTCAAATCCACACGTTAAAGAGCTATGAGCACTTGTTTACCTTTGTTACTGTCAAACCCATGTCTTCCACTGTACAAGTGCTCGTAGGTCTTAACATACGGATTTTAGAGTCCATATTTACTAGGCAACCTTTTATTATTTTGGTCCATACAACCTCCTCCCAAAATATGGGAAGCAAAGAGCTTGCAGTAGAAGTGGTCCACCGTCAGATGTACCAGAACGATTTATGCGTAAAACTTGAGACTCGATCGTTTCCGGACCGAGCTCCCTTACATAAAATTGAGAAATTTACCCTTTTCCATCGTTCCTGAAATTTTGTATCATCATCACGGAACCACCGTGTACATAATGACGAAGCTGTTAGTGGATTAATCACATCTGAAGATGGCAATCATTTGCCGGAACCGGTGATGTGAACATTGTAATTATTGAGCGATCTTGAGGTAATAAATTATTGTATAAAGCAGCGTAACTGAGATAAGTGAGTACTTTCTTCAGTATGTGAGTGAGAAAGATGGACTTACATATTATTTTTTTAAGATAAAGTTCTGAAAAAGGCAATGCAAAGTGCTTCAGCTTTTTCTAGATTCCTATCAGGTTTACTGCATTGTGCGTATTGTGCAGGAAGAGTAGTTCCTTAGGAGGAAAGCAACGATGAAGAAGTGGTTTGATAATATTCTTTTTTCTACGGGCAGGCACAGCTTTGATTCTAGGTGAGCGAAACACTGTTTCGGATTATCATGAGATGATACTCATAGGAACTTGGTCAGAGATGCGAAATATTGGGCTGCGTGCACACTGAGGAGCCGGCGTAGTGATAGGCGCGGTGTATGGCGGTCACGTAAGTTGTCGGCCTAACTGGGCGTGCGAAGCGCTGACGTGGTCAAACAGCCGGACGTTACTGACGTAACGAACGTAAGCATCCATAGTCAGCTCGAACCGTATAACGACTCAACTGCTTCAGCGTTGTTGTACACACATCAACAAAAGTTCTGCGTCACCCGGCTTCGTTATACAGGCGTGTTGCTATTGTGGCTGTTCCTGTCTCGATCGGTATGTCACTCCTGATGTTCGTAAACATTCACTGGAATGGACTGCAGCATTTTACTTGAAAGTAAAGCACCATCAGGGACGCATCAGAGACGTCTGTAGAACAGTAGGGTGAACATATGCCATGCCACGAAGAACAATCGCGACCATTCATCGGGTCCGCATCTACACGTTAGGCGAAGCAGGCTTGTCAACCAGGGAAGCCGCTCGACATGTTCACCGGAGTCAAAGTGATGTGGAGCAGACACGGAATCGGTCCCAACTGACAGCTGGTTTTGAGGATTCACATTGCACAGGCCGTCCACGCTCCACAGTTGCACATGATAATCGATAGGTGCGACTTTCGAATGAAAAGAACGGTGGACTGAGCAGTCCAGAACTGGATTCGGCGTTCGAAAGGGCAGCAGCACGTCTTGTATCGCATCTTTGCATGATGCTAATCTCCATTCCTGGAACCCGTGGTCTAGGGGTAGCGTCTTTGATTCATAATCAAAACGTCTTCGGTCCCGGTTTCGATCCCCGCCACTGCCTAAATTTTGATAAATAATCAGCATTGGCGGCCGAAGACTTCCGGCATAAGAAGTCAGCCTCATTCTGCCAACGGCCTTGTCAAAGAGGGCGGAGGAGCGGATAGAGGTTCAGGGCACTCTCTTGTCCTAGGGGTGGGAAATTGCCCCTAAAGGCGGAAGAATCAGCAATGATCAACGACATGAGGATGCAGAAGGCAATGGAAACCACTGCATTAAAGACACGTAACGTGTATCCACAGGACATGTGGCCTGTAATTGAAGAAGTGTCATGATGATCTCTCCATTGGCAAAAGACTCTGGAATAGTCCCCCATTCGGATCTCCGGGAGGGGACTGCCAAGGGGGAGGTTACCATGAGAAAAAGATTGAATAATCAACGAAAGGATAACGTTCTACGAGTCGGGGCGTGGAATGTCAGAAGCTTGAACGTGGTAGCGAAACTAGAAAATCTGAAAAGGGAAATGCAAAGGCTCAGTCCAGATATAGTAGGGGTCAGTGAAGTGAAGTGGAAGGAAGACAAGGATTTCTGGTCAGATGTATCGGGTAATATCAACAGCAGCAGAAAATGGTATAACAGGTGTAGGATTCGTTACGAATAGGAAGGCAGGGCAGAGGGTGTGTTACTGTGAACAGTTCAGTGACCGGGTTGTTCTAATCAGAATCGACAGCAGACCAACTCCGACAACCATAGTTCCGGTACACATGCCGACGTCGCAAGCTGACGATGAACAGATAGAGAAAGTGTATGAGGATATTGAAAGGGTAATGCAGTATGTAAAGGTGGACGAAAATCTAATAGTCATGGGCGACTGGAATGCAGTTCTGGGGAAGGAGTAGAAGAAAAGGTTACAGGAGAATATGGGCTTGGGACAAGGAAGGAAAGAGGAGAAAGACTAATTGAGTTCTGTAACAAGTGTCAGCTAGTAATAGCGAATACCCTGTTCAAGAATCACAAGAGGAGGAGGTATACTTGGAAAAGGCCGGGAGATACGGGAAGATTTCTATTAGATTACATCATGGTCAGACAGAGATTCCGAAATCAGATACTGGACTGTAAGGCGTACCCAGGAGCAGATATAGACTCAGATCACAATATAGTAGTGATGAAGAGTAGGCTGAAGTTCAAGACATTAGTCAGAAAGAATCAATACGCAAAGAAGTGGGATACGGAAGTACTAAGGAATGACGAGATACGTTTGAAGTTCTCTAACGCTATAGATACAGCAATAAGGAATAGCGCAGTAGGCAGTACAGTTGAAGAGGAATGGACATCTCTAAAAAGGGCCATCACAGAAGTTGGGAAGGAAAGCATAGGTACAAAGAAGGTAGCTGCGAAGAAACCATGGGTAACAGAAGAAATACTTCAGTTGATTGATGAAAGGAGGAAGTACAAACGCCCGCATCTCGTGGTCGTGCGGTAGCATTCTCGCTTCCCACGCCCGGGTTCCCGGGTTCGATTCCCGGCGGGGTCAGGGATTTTCTGTGCCTCGTGATGGCTGGGTGTTGTGTGCTGTCCTTAGGTTAGTTAGGTTTAAGTAGTTCTAAGTTCTAGGGGACTGATGACCATAGATGTTAAGTCCCATAGTGCTCAGAGCCATTTGAACCATTTTTGAAGTACAAACAAGCTAAGACGAAATGGCTGCAGGAAAAATGTGAAGACATCGAAAAAGATATGATTGTCTGAAGGACAGACTCAGCATACAGGAAAGTCAAAACAACCTTTGGTGACATTAAAAGCAACGGTGGTAACATTAAGAGTGCAACGGGAATTTCACTGTTAAATGCAGAGGAGAGAGCAGATAGGTGGAAAGAATACATTGAAAGCCTCTATGAGGGTGAAGATTTGTCTGATGTGATAGAAGAAGAAACAGGAGTCGATTTAGAAGAGATAGAGGATCGAGTACTAGAATCGAAACTTAAAAGAGCTTTGGAGGACTTACGGTCAAATAAGGCAGAAGGGATAGATAACATTCCATCAGAATTTCTAAAATCATTGGGGGAAGTGGCAACAAAACGACTATTCACGTTGGTGTGTAGAATATATGAGTCTGGCGACATACCATATGACTCTCGGAAAAGCATCATACACACAATTCCGAAGACGGCAAGAGCTGACAAGTGCGAGAATTATCGCACAATCAGCTTAACAGCTCATGCATCGAAGCTGCTTACAAGAATAATATACAGAAGAATGGAAAAGAAAATTGAGAATGCGTTAGGTGACGATCAGTTTGGCTTTAGGAAAAGTAAAGGGACGAGAGAGGCAATTCTGACGTTACGGCTAATAATGGAAGCACGGCTAAAGAAAAATCAAGACACTTTCATAGGATTTGTCGACGTGGAAAAAGCGTTCGACAATATAAAATGGTGCAAGCTGTTCGAGATTCTGAAGAAAGTAGGGGTAAGCTATAGGGAGAGACGGGTCATATAAAAATATGTACAACAACCAAGAGGGAATAATAAGGGTGGACGATCAACAACGAAGTGCTCGTATTAAGAAGGGTGTAAGACAGGACTGTAGCCTTTCGCCCCTACTCTTCAATCTGTACATCGAGGAAGCAATGATGGAAATAAAAGAAAGGTTCAGGAGTGGAATTAAAATACAAGGTGAAAGGATATCAGTGATACGATTCGCTGATGACATTGCTATCCTGAGTGAAAGTGAAGAAGAATTAAATGATCTGCTGAACGGAATGAACAGTCTAATGAGTACACAGTACGGTTTGAGAGTAAATAGGAGAAAGACGAGGGTAATGAAAAGTAGTAGAAATGAGAACAGCGAGAAACTTAACATCAGGATTGATGGTCACGAAGTCAATGAAGTTAAGGAATTCTGCTACCTAGGCAGTAAAATAACCAATGACGGACGGAGCAAGGAGGACATCAAAAGCAGACTCGCTATGGCAAAAAAGGCATTTCTGGCCAAGAGAAGTCTACTAATATCAAATACCGGCCTTAATTTGAGGATGTACGTCTGGAGTACAGCATTGTATGGTAGTGAAACATGGACTGTGGGAAAACCGGAACAGAAGAGAATCGAAGCATTTGAGATGTGGTGCTATAGACGAATGTTGAAAATTAGGTGGACTGATAAGGTAAAGAATGAGGAGGTTCTACGCAGAATCTGAGAGGAAAGGAACATGTGGAAAACACTGATAAGGAGAAGGGACAGGATGATAGGGCATCTGCTAAGACATGAGGGAATGACTTCCATGGTACTAGAGGGAGCTGTAGAGAGCAAAAACTGTAGAGGAAGACAGAGATTGGAATACGTCAAGCAAATAATTGAGGACGTAGGTTGCAAGTGCTACTCTGAGATGAAGAGGTTAGCACAGGAAAGGAATTCGTGGCGGGCCGCATCAAACCAGTCAGTAGACTGATGACCAAAAAAACAAAAACAAAAAAAAACAAAAAACAAAAAAAAACTCCATTCCCGACGACCATGGCGAGCACCATGTCGCACATCACACTGTGGACTTCGTTACATGTGGGCAAGAAATCATGCACAATGGACGCTCCAGGATTGGTGTCGCGTGTTGTTTACAGACGGATCTGTCTGGACCCTGATATTAGCGGAAAACCTGGTAACATCGAACTCCTCCAACACAGTGTCCCATATGCGCAACAAGGTGATGTTCAGGGGGGCATTACAAGCGCCCACCGTACCCCTCCCGTGGTTGTTGATGGCGGTCTCAGTGCTGTATGGTACGGGGTCGAGGTTCTGCAGTAAATAGTGGGACCGTATCGTCAACATTTTAGTGACAATTTCATCTTGGTGGATGATAACTGGAGAATTCATGCCTGCATTACCAGAATGGAGCGGCCTGTCTATTTCCTGGACATGAATCCAACCGAATGTGTGCGGGGCTGGTTGAAACGAGGTGTTTTTGGGCGACAACGACCCAGTATTTTCGCAGAATAGCCACTGATGAGTGGGACAGTTTCGACGAAAGCCGGCTCGATATGCCATGACGGATTCAAAGCTGCATCCGCACGACGGGTCGTCCTACCATGTGCTGATGTCGCTCAGGAGTGCTGTGGACCATCTCCTCGTCGGGAAACACAATTTTGTCACTACACAATTTTTTTTTTAATTGGCGATATGGGCACATTGTAAATGCATATCTATATGTCTCAGAGCCATCGTTTGTTTCCTGTGCCATGAATTTACAAATGAAGGAGTGTTGCAAACCAATTTTCTCCGTTTTATGGACTGGTACAGAGATTCAGTGATGAGAGCACGACGGTCACTAGATTTATCACCCGTTCATTACTTCTCTTGGGGTTAAATAAATGATACTGTATTTGAGCAGTCTCCTACCGTGAGAAATGAAACAAAAAGTAGAATTCTTGAAGCATTGCAGACACACTCGTTTACAGAGACACTTCAGGTCACTCGAATTGCAAAAGGAGAGCACGACTGTGCTTAAAACATCATGGAAAGCAAACTGGACTTCTGGTACCCTCAACCGAAGCAAGATTTGTCCTACAAGATATCTTTTCTCTCTTTCCGCATTCTTCAGTTAGTCAGCTCTAGGAACAGTGTTTTAAGGAGTCATCGAATAAAGACGAATTTTAAGAAAGCTTTTTCAACAAAAGATATTGAGTTTGAGATTCTATTTGAAATTTTAAAGTTGAATTCGTTTTCTCCATCTGCCAGCAGCTTCTAGACAATGTAAGGTTCAAGATTCTATTCGCCCTTGAAAGTTTCCCTAGAATAAATTTATTCTGAAAAATAGTGAACGCATTGAGATAAAGAGACTGTTCGATACGTCTGAAGCACCGAGCAGACCACTGCGAGAAATATCAGGGGTGTACTGATCTACAAGGGGCAGCCATATGAAAACGGATCAGATCGAAGAAAGTAAGCGAATTGTGTATTATTTCAAAAGCAATCGCCGTAACTGACAAGACACTCAGTGCATACATGGAAAAATGTTTGCTGCTGCCTAGGCAACCATTATTGTACCTCTTCGTTCGAAGCAAGTCACGGCTACGAATGTCTTTCTTCAGGGCTCCAGAAATACCGAAATAGCAGAGGGAGAGATCGGGGCTGTATCGAGAACATGTAAAGGCTTCCCTTGAAACTTCTG
Source organism: Schistocerca americana (assembly GCF_021461395.2). NCBI lineage: Eukaryota > Metazoa > Arthropoda > Insecta > Orthoptera > Acrididae > Schistocerca > Schistocerca americana. The sequence continues at coordinate 64,665,552 of NC_060128.1, read as the reverse complement.
CACCGTAGTCGAAACGATAGGCACTCCAGCTCCGGGAAAGTCGTGATGACCCGCTCCTGATTGACTTTCTGGAACACGGCGCTACACTTAACGTACAGCGATACGTGGACACTTTGCAAGAACTGAAACGCGCCATGAAGTCCAAACGCCCAGGAATGTTGAAGAACGGCATAATTCTGCTGAACGATAATGACCGCCCACATGCTGTCAATCTCGTTTAGACAACGCCACGGAAGTTCCGCTGGGAATCCCTTACACTTTGTCCATTCATTCCTGATCTCTCCTCATGCGATTTCCATATTTTTGGAGCCCAGAAAAGAGACATTCGCAGCCACCGATTTCCTTCGGATTAAGAGGTGCACGCCAGGCTACAATCATAGTTCCGTAGGCAGCCGCAGACATTTTCCCATGAAGGAGTGACCGTTTGTATCACAGTGGGATAAATGTATTAATAGACATGGCGATGCCATTTGAAACAATAAACAGTTCACTTACTTTTTTCCATCTGCCTCTTACACAGTAGTCAGGCATCTGCGTTTGTGGAGCATTACCTCTCCAGTGGCCATTCGGTGTATTACTCCAATACAGAGATTTTTGACGTAGCTTCAGATTACTGCGATAATGTTCCGATAAAATCTGCAGAGGTCGTTTTTGTTTCAATTCTCCATGGACCGCGGCTCTTCCTTTTTTGGAATGTCCGCAGCTCGGGTTCGATTCCCGGCGGGGTCAGGGATTTTCTCTGCCTCGTGATGACTGGGTGTTGTGCGATGTCCTTAGCTTAGTTAGGTTTAAGTAGTTCTACGTTCTAGTGGACCATAGTGCTCAGAGCCACTTGAACAATTTTGGAATCAACATAGGTCCCCGCCATTGGCTTGCACATTTACTCAACCACACACGAGAAAACAATTAGCAACCTCCAGGAGAGACATCACGCCGCACATCTGGACATACTAACGGCCCGAATTCGAGAAACAAGAGAGCCCACAGCTTTATTCGCTTAAGGAATACACCACTGAAGCTATTCATTGACGACGAACCCGTGAAAATTGCGGGGATGTTGATTAGTACGTTTCTCCCGCTCTTTCAAGTAGTCCCACATATATCCTACGGGATCGAGTGACGGCGGGTCAGTCGAGATGCGGTACGGTGCCCGAGTGTATGCCAAACCAGGAACGTATACTCTTACGTGCAGCGGTGTGAACATGAGTGATGTGATCTTGTAGGACGGAAATGTCCCCAGCATATCATGAAGACTGAGAAGAAACGGAAACATTTGGTCACTAAAAATTTTGAATCAACATCCTGGTTCACGTCCACGCCAACCGCAATATGTGGAATCTACGAATTATCTCCGAAACATAATCGAACGACGTACTGTCTGAACCAGGGATGGGTCATGTTGGCTAGTCATCAGTATTCATTTCATTATCGACATCTAAACAGCGATGGCCGATAGTAATACATCATTAAACCTCTATATCAAATGAATTTACAGGCTGGAGGAGAAGGTAATATAAAAATACATGTAATATCAGATTTATCCGTACTGCTTTACAACGATAAGTCGTGGTTTAACCTTGTTACCAAATATCTTGGAAAATTCTTGATAGATTTACTTCAGATTTTTACACCTTTACACGTTCGGGCGGACAGAGACTACACATATTTTAATATGTGATACGTAAATATCTGTATACTTTAAAAGGGGATAAGTCGTTGGCAAAAGTCTCGAAAAATTCTACTAACCATTCAGACGAACATAGGCTGTATGTTTTTTGAACAACACTGTACAGGTTTCACGTTAAAAGTGAGTGCTATGTATTTTGTCGTGCTGCGAAAATTTTTGGTTTTCTTTTCTTTTTTGCAGTGAATTATAAATATCATATTTGGACATTTAAGCAAGTAGACAAATTGTTTCGTGGCAGGCTCCATCAAGCCAGTCAGAAGACTGATGACTCAAAAAATGTATACACTCTTTCTCCTTATGTATAATTTTAAACAAAATTTGCATGCACAACAATGTGTTGTTCTGTTTTATTCTCTGCAGTGCGTTTTAACAGTAAACAGGACAGCAGTATTTACGACTTAACGGCTTATGTTAGAACACTACTACGGAAACTGAAACGTGTTAAACTTCCTGATCCTACATTCGCAAATTAAAACTATGCTCAATACTGTCACTGAAGCTGCTGTCCACACACAGATCCAGCAGCTGTCATAGTATGATTCCAACTGATTTAACCACTCATTTTAACGGGCTTAGATTTCGCATCAAGGTTCAGTTTGTAATAACAATAAACAGGAAGTCAGAGAGAGAGAGAGAGAGAGAGAGAGAGAGAGAGAGAGAGAGAGAGAGAGGAGAAGAGGAAATGGACATAGAGACTGGGAAGGAGGAATTGGACAGAGAGGTGGTAACAGAGATTAGGGCGTACATCCTATTCCCATACATATTTAGCAATTGTTGAGCACTGTTGGTTTAGCTAGTTAATTAAGAAACACAGCAATAATCACATATCCCGCAACTTTCTATATACAAACAATAAAAGTATAATTTTTAAGAGAAATTTCGCCTCCAGTCTGTTGCGTTGTTGACAGGGAGCATACAAATCCTGCTTTTGAGAGCAGTCTTTCAGAAGCAAAGGACGTGGTGTAGAGCTATGCAAGCACGACTCACGACCCGCCTCACAGCTCTACTTCTGCCTGCACTAATTCCGCTCTGGCGCACAGTGTTAATCTGCTAGGAACTTTCATGTCAGCGCACGCCCCGATGCAGAGCGAAAATTCATTCTGGTTCCGTGCTTCTCTTTTCCATCTACTAAAAAATAGTCCTCCGCGCCAGAATTATGAAAGGGAGCGCAACGCAGTGCGTATTTAAGAGAGACAAAACGAGTCTGCACTGAGCAGCAGTACACGGAGACGGCCAGAAAGTGTGAGACGTTGCGTGCGGTGGGTTGTCAGTCGGCATGGAGACCGCGTCAGCGGCGTTACTATTGCGTGAGGCAGCGGATATCGACCTCACGTGTCAGGCTGCACAGGTCAGGCACACACTGCTGCCCCTAACGCCGAGACTACGTTACTGCCACCAGCCAGGAGAATGTGTGGCTCTATTGAACAGTAAAATCGTAGGGGTATAGGAATTTCCCATGGGCGTTCGGAGGACAACAGAACGGCCGGATACTTACAAAAAGAAAAAAAAAGAGAAGAGAAATTCCGCTATCAGGTCGCGATGGTGCGCGGCTGCCGTGTCGTTCTCTGCCACGCCACCCCTGCCGTTGCTGGCTCTCTAGGCCTCGCAGCCGTTACCTCTCAGTGAGGTAGCTCCCCTCTTTGCTGCAAGGGGCTGACTCCACCACCTTCTAGTCCGATGACCGAAGAAAACTTCGCAAGCAAAGATCGCTAAAAATCACTTTGATCGAAGGCCGGTTTTGATAGAGCTATGTACGAACTACATCTACATCTACATACATACTCCGTAATCCACCATACCGTGCGTGGCGGAGGGTACCTCGTACCACAACTAGCCTCTTCTCTCCCTGTTCCACTCCCAAACAGAACGAGGGAAAAATGACTGCCTATATGCCTCTGTACGAGCCCTAATCTCTCTTATCTTTGCGGTCTTTCCGCGAAATATAAGTTGGCGACAGTAAAATTGTACTGCAGTCAGCCTCAAATGCTGGTTCTCTAAATTCCCTCAGTAGCGATTCACGAAAAGAACGCCTCCTTTCCTCTAGAGACTCCCACCCGAGTTCCTGAAGCATTTCCGTATGTTGTGTACGTAGTTCCGCGTAGTCAGCGCGTACACAACTTTCCCACTAGAGCGCGCCCCGCTAAGCACAACGGCGCAGGCGCAGCGCTCGTCCGTCTCCGCACTACGAGATGGCGCTGCCTTAGAGACGGGCCAAATTCTGCTTCCGCCGATCCGCGTATTAATATGTAATGCAGCCAATGAGATTGCTGCTAAGTAGAACCTTTTCTCCTTGTGGATCACACTCGCGCAGTGATACCTGAACGCGCAAGGTATTATAACGAGTGTACAGACCTCCCAATTAGTCAGTCTGCATTTGTCTGCACCAGTCAGTACCAGTCTGCATTAGTCTGTACCAGTCTGCATTACTCTGTACCAGTCTACATTTGCCTGTACCAGTCTATAGTCAAGTTTCAGTCTGCGCCTAATAAGATTACCATATTCCTGTACATAGCCCTGAAGATAAATGTATAGACACTTTTGTAAAGTATCAGAGAGATGTGAGAATAAGATTAATGTACCAAGACCAAAGGAACTTCAGATTGTCAATTGTAAATAGCATTCAGAATCAAGTTAAGTAATTTTATACTTGTTATTATTTTAATAAATGTGTGTGAAAATTAATTAAGTTCTGTTTAAAGTTTGTCACCGTCAATCTGCTACTCTAAGCGTGCAAGTGGCATTTCTATCGTCTGACCTAATGGCAGAAGATAAACACGCCACGATAAGACCACGAGGCATATTGCTGCCACTTACCTACTTCATTAGAGCGACAAGTCAAATAATCTGATGGTGTGTGTACTGAAGGTCTTACAGTAAGCACACCACAAGTAACACTCGAGTGATGATCAAACCTACCAGCAACAAATGTAGCACCCCACTTCTGAATTGCTTCTGTGTCCTCCCTCAATCCGACCTGATAAGGATCCCAAACGCTCGAGCAGTACTCAAGAATAGGTCGTATTAGTGTTTTATAAGCGGTCTCCTTTACAGATGAACCACATCTTCCCAAAATTCTACTAATGAACCCAAGACGACTATCCGCCTTCCCCACAACTGCCATTACATGCTTGTCCCACTTCATATCGCTCTGCAATGTTACGCCCAAATATTTAATCGACGTGTCTGTGTCAAGCGCTGCACTACTAATGGAGTATTCAAACATTACAGGATCCTTTTTCCTATTCATCTACATTAATTTACATTTATCTATATTTAGAGTTAGCTGCCATTCTTTACACCAATCACAAATCCTGTCCAAGTCATCTTGTATTCTCCTACAGTCACTCAACGACCACACCTTCCCGTACACGACAGCATCATCAGCAAACAGCCGCACATTGCTATCCACCCTATCCAAAAGATCAGTTATGTAGATAGAAAACAACAACGGACCTACCACACTTCCCTGGGGCACTCCAGATGATACCCTCACCTCCGATGAACACTCACCATCGAGGACAACATACAGGGTTCTGTTACTTAAGAAGTCTTCGAGCCACTCACATGCTTGGGAACCAATCCCATATGCTCGTACCTTAGTTAGGAGTCTGCAGTGGGGCACCGAGTCAAACGCTTTCCGGAAGTCAAGGAACATGGCACCCGTCTGACCCTCATCGTCGCCCCCTTATGGTTTAAATTTTTTTAGATCTGCTCTTCATCCAGGCATAAGATCCGATGATGATACCACAGCCCTGCCGAAACAGATCATCCAGTAAATTGCTTTCTTAGCGATCTTGGCTTGTGAAGCATTTCTCACTTACCATATATGGCATATCGTCCCCAGACTAACCACATCAGGAATATGTAACATTCTAGACCGTTTACCAAGGAAAATTTCGCGGTAGTACGGGAAATTGGAACCGGGCCCTGCGCCTGGTACTCAGACATGCTCCCTCAGCAATTTGAAATGATACTTTCGTCTGCCTTCAGAGCTTCAGTGGCGTCGCGCGAAGTCACTCTCGTGTCTACGCGCAGTGGGCTGTTTCAGAACCCCGACATCGTAGAATAAAAACTGATCAGATGCGCTCCGAGCGTTCCGTATAAAATTGATTACGTATGTAGACTGTTCACCCATCCCCAGAATGTTTGACGATTTCTGCCTGTCATCGACGCTGATACTGGCAAGATATTGCTCACGCGAACCCATAAACTTTGAGAATGTGTAATTTTAAGTTTGAAGTCCGATAACAGTCGACAAAAAGTATTTCTTTGTGTTTGACAATGTTGACTGGAATATTCTCTTTCAAATTCTAAAGATGGCAGGGGTAAAATACAGGGAGCGAAAGGCTATTTACAATTTGTACAGAAACCAGATGGCAGTTATAAGAGTCGAGGGACATGAAAGGGAAGCAGCGGTTGGGAAGGGAGTAAGACAGGGTTGTAGCCGCTCCCCGATGTTATTCAATCTCTGTATTGAGCAAGCAGTAAATGAGTTAAAATCCACGGAGAAGAAGTAAAAACTTTGAGGTTCGCCGATGATATTGTTTTTCTGTCAGAGACAGCAAAGGACCTGCAAGAGCAGCTGAACGAAATGGACAGTGTCTTGAAGGGAGGATATAAGATGAACATCAACAAAAGCAAAACGAGAGGATAATGGAATGTAGTCGAATTAAGTCGGGTGATGCTGAGGGAATTAGATTAGGAAATGAGACACTTAAAGTAGTAAAGGAGTTTGTCTATTTGGGGAGCAAAATAACTGATGATGGTCGAAGTAGAGAGGATATAAAATGTAGACTGGCAATGGCAAGGAAAGCATTTCTGAAAAAGAGAAATTTGTTAACATCGAATATAGATTTAAGTGTCAGGAAATCGTTTCTGAAAGTATTTGTATGGAGTGTAGCCATGTATGGAAGTGAAACGTGGACGATAAATAGTTTCGACAGGAAGAGAATAGAAGCTTTCGAAATGTGGTGTTACAGAAGAATGCTGAAGATTGTATGGGTAGATCACATAACTAATACGGAGGTATTGAATAGAATTGGGGAGAAGAGGAGTTTGTGGCACAATTTGACTAGCAGAAGGGATCGGTTGGTAGGACATGCTCTGAGACATCGAGGGATCACCAATTTGGTATTGGAGGGCAACGTGGAGGGTAAAAATCGTAGAGGGAGATCAAGAGATGAATACACTAAGCAGATTCAGAAGGATGTAGGTTGCAGTAGGTACTGGGAGATGAAGAAGCTTGCGCAGGATAGAGTAGCATGGAGAGCTGCATTAAACCAGTCTCAGGACTGAAGATCACAACAACAACAATAATCACAAATTAACTTTCCGGTTTTTTCCTTTTATTTGTACTGTTAAATCCTGCTTCTTCCCAAATTTCATGATTCTGGGGTAACGGTAAATGCACCGCCGAGGTCTAGGCCTGGCAGTGTTTAAGAACCTGGCCACTACCGGGGTTGTTCACATATCGCCTTCCAAAGTTTAGTATTTATCTTCCTTCCGTCAAGCTGGTAGATACATAAATTGTATGTAACCTGTTTGTATATGAACTTGTTTCCTTAAAGATTAGGGACTGGGAACTGGCTAAATCTTAAAGTGCATAGCATCTGCTGATTTCCTTGTGCAGTAATTTTTTATTAACACGTCTGAGCACGTAAACATTTATTTTTTAAAGATCAGTGGCTCTGTTGTAGCTTTTTATTTAATTGATTCTATCATGTTATGTAGTGGCATCTTAACTTAGCACTAGTGTTCAAGTGTTATTAAGTCACCCTTTACTTGTAATTGTTTCATTATATCTATTTTGAGGGAAGTCCTATATGGGAGTTTCGAGTTCTCAAGTTTGTTAGTAACTCTGGTTTCTTAATTTGGAATTGTTTGCCCGAGTACTGAGTACGTTAGGTGTATTTGCAAAGTTTTATCTAGTGGCTCGTCCACAATTTATAATTGTCAATTTTTTTAAAGGGGTAATGTCAATAAACTGTCTTAATTATAAATTGTGACTACCAACCATGATTACATCCCGCTTCCTCTTTTATGGTATTTAAGATATAGTGTGCAAGTGTGGTACGATTAAGGAATAACGTATCAAAAGTGATCTTAAAGGAGCTCCGCTTTTGCCGATTAAGGTACCGAATCCTAAAATGTGGCGGACGTCACACACAGCACGCGACACTACATGTGTTATGAGCTGCAGCGACCGTCTCCAGTGGGGAGTGAGTTAGTATTTTAGACCTGTTTGTGCTTCGTAGCTGTGCGTTTAAGTAGACGCCTGCTGTTAATAATTTCTGGCAAAGTTAAGGACTTGACTGGGTGTATTTTCATTCACATACTGATTTGCTGCCTGACCTCGGACGTAACCGAGCGTTCACGGCGTATGTCGGGCGAGACAGCTGGTGTTACGTCACACTAGCAGTAACCTCAGACTGTAGATGATGCAGTTATATAATAAATACGTCTGACGGAACGTGCATTAGTGTTCTGTGAGATCTTCGTAAGATTTCACAATTCTACGAAGACTGCCAACTGGTTTTAATTCAGCAGAAATGTAAAATTGTGTACTTCGGAAAGCGAAAAAAAGGTAGCACCTATGACTACAATATTAATCAGTCTCGGGTGGAATAGGCTGTAGAAAAATTTGCGCTACCAGTCACAATAAAAGGTTATTTGTCACACGACCGGCTTCGGGCTTGCGCCTATCCTCAGGTGTTTATACATTCATGTACACGTTTATATTGCTGGAGATCAATAAAAATGAAGCATCATTATTATAGTTGCGCTGGGGTGACAGTTTTTCCACTTCGTTATACACTTATCATTTTCACGTCCATATTTCAGTTTTATAAAGTGTAGCTGCATATTTCACTGTTACGATGTGCACTTGTGAAATACACTATGTTTACATACAAACAAAGTTTAGCTGCATATTTCACTATTACGATCTGCACTCGTGAACTACACTGTGTTCACATACAAAAATGTTTGTATGTAAACACAGTGTATTTCACGAGTGCACATCGTAATAGTGAAATATGCAGCTAAACTTTATAAAACTGAAATATGGACGTGAAAATGATAATATGTGTGTAACTAAGTGGAAAAACTGTCACTACAGCGTAACTATAACAATGATGCTTCATCTTCATTGATCTCCAACAATATAAACATGTACATGAATGTATAAACACCTGAGGATGGGCGCAAGCCCGAAACCGGTCGTGTGACAGATGAATAACCTTTTATTGCGACTGGTAGCGGAAATTTTTCTACAACCTATAAAGAAACAGTCACGGAGTTGAGCAGCAGCCACTATGGATAAAATTCATCTGGTGGAATAGTCTAACTCGTACAAATACCTGAATCTAACATTCTGAAGGAATATGAAATGGAATGATTACATGGGCTCAGTGGTGGATAAAGCAGACTCTGGTTTATTGGTGGAATACTGGGGAAGTGCAATCAGTCTACAAAGGAAAATGCGTACAAATCACTCACTCGTGTGAGCAGTTCTAGAATATTGCTCAAGTGTGTGGGACTCATACCAAACAGGACTGACGGGGGATATTGAACGGATACAGAGGATGACAGCACGAGTGGTCACACGGTTGTTTAATCCGTGGGAGAGTGTCACAGTGATATTGAAGGACAGAAATGGCAGACTCTTGAAGATAGTCGGAAATTATCTCCAGAAAGCCTGCTTACAAAGTTACAAGAACGGACTTTTAAATGATGACTCTAGGAATAAGGTCGACAAATCCTATAAATGTGTTTTGATTTTTCTTCTGTCATCCACTCATTATCAACCACACCGTCAGGACAGCCTCTCTGGTGCCTTTACCTTTCCTAAAATCAAACTGATCGTCATAAACACATGCTCAATTTTCCTTTCCATTCTTCTGTACATTATTATTGTCAGAAATGTGGATGAATGATCTGTTTAGTTGAATGTGCGATAATTCTCGCACTTATTGGCTCTTGCTATCTTCTGAACTGTGTGATGCTGCTTTTCCGAAATTATCGCCAGTCTCTTACATTCTACACGCCGTTGAGCGCCCGTAAGCTCCTTCAGAAATTCTACACAATTACATGAATAGTTTTGATGCCACTTCCCCCAAGAAATTCTGATGAAATGTTATCTATCTCTTCTGCCTTATTTGATCTTAAGTCGTCCAATGCTCCTTCCCTCCACAATGGCTCAAGTTGTGAAAGTTTAATTATAATGAGCCCGTAGACAACGCAGGAAACTCTTCGTCCCCAGAGGCACACCAGTTCTCTGCTCCACCGAGGCTAACGCCCAACTACTCGATTTGGGGAGCTGCATACTGCTCCAGAAAAGTGTTCAGCACACAGACCTTCCAGCCGTTCAGAATCAGAAGCGGAGTGTGAGCATTCTCATTGATCGCTTCCTACTGCTGCCTACACCGCTCCTGCGTCTTGGTAGGACTTTCAGAACTTTTCCTGTGAGCGATCGGAAACCACTGGCCATTCCAACCAACTCCATTTAGGAGAATTGAGGAAACAAAAACTCCCTTCCCCTGCAAGCAGAAACTGGCCGAGGCGAATAGAAAGCGATACAGAGTGATCAGGAATTCATGTGTTACAAGCTGCAGACGTGGATAGCTAGTACAGAGTTATGAAAACAACAATAGTTGACGAGCTTCGAGAGCAAATTCACCAGTCAAAAAGGAGAAAGAAATGTTATGTAAGCATGAACAGGTAAATGCTCTGCTTTTAGTTGCTACTGGAAGTGAGTCGCAGAGTGTCACGTTATTGGTTTGTAGTTTTCGCCTGCAAGGCAGTGTTACTAGAATATGGCAGCCAAGGTGCGTGCCATGGGTGACATTCCCCTAAGGCGTATTTTGTGAAAGAGAGAAACAGAAAAGGAAAAGTAGTAGGAGTAATATGAGGAGGAGGAAGAAGAAGAAGAAGAAGAAGCAGCAGAAGCAGAAGCCTGGATGGCAGTAAAATGCGAAGAGGGTGCAGATATCTGAAGGGAAATAAGCAGGAGATTCGTGTTCCTCTGTTCCGAGAGACAGTTTGGTATGACCTACAGAGTCTCTTGTTCCTTGTTTGCGACTACTAAATGCAACCACACTCGTTACGCCAGCTGAGTAAATGCAACGAATGTTGGAGGCTATATTTTTAGATCCTTGTTTTATTTGTTACGTCTTTGCATTCACTGGAAATGAAATAATGAATAGTTTTTTGAATAAAAAGTATAAAATAATTTCTCCAAGCCCCATCCAGCTTCCTAATCCCTAACAGATAGTCTTGAAAATTTACGCTTGTGGATTTTTAATAGCTATGAAAATATTTGTAGAATTTAAAACGAAAAACGTGGGACGCGTGCAGTAGATAATAGTAACGAGGTGCAATATCCACTCCACGAATCAATGATGTGATGCATGCACCCCATATTTTTCGTTTTAAATCTTACAAATATTTTCATATATATTAAAAATTCGCAACCGTAAATTATCGGGATTATCTGTATAGGATAGGAATCTTTATGGTGCTAGGGGAAATTATTTTATACTTTTTAGTCCGTTATATTAAAAAGCTTTTCATTTAGATAATTATTCTCTGCATTTTAGTCTCCTGTGTGTCAAATTTTTCAGTCATTTCAACATAGAAGTGTGGTAAATTTCAGCATTACTTCTCCTGGGTCAGCCAATAGCGGTAGCGTTCTCGCTTCCCACGCACGGGTTCCCGGGTTCGATTCCCGGCGGGGTCAGGGATTTTCTCTGCCTCGTGATGGCTGGGTGTTGTGTGCTGTCCTTAGGTTAGTTAGGTTTAAGTAGTTCTAAGTTCTAGGGGACTGATGACCATAGATGTTAAGTCCCATAGTGCTCAGAGCCATTTGAACCATTTGAATCAGCCAATACATTCATCGAACAGTCCACGGGTCTACCGCCGGTACATAGCGTCCAACGGCCACAGTATTTCGGCGATCAGACATGTAGCAGAAATATTGTGCAAGTTGGACGCTATGAACCGGCAGTATACCTGTGGTCTGTTCGACCAACAAATACGCCGGGAGAAACTGCAGAATCAAACCAGTACATTGCTTCCTGCCACAACTGCCTAAAGAAAAGACCTCGAAGGCAAAGTTTAGAGAGGATCGAGCTTACGCGGGAACTTACCGGCAACCGTTCTTCCCACTAAACATTCGCAAGTGGAACAGGAAAGGGTGGAAATAGCAACGGTACACATAGTACCCTCCGCCAAACGGTAAAAAGAAAGTGGGTTAACATTGCATTGTTTTGAAAGTTTCAACTCTCTAGCTCATCGGGAAGGTAGTTTAAAATCAAATGCAAAATTTTTACTGAACAAACAGAGAAGAAAGCGACGTCACAAAAACGTTAAGATGTTTATGTGGGAAGCAATGTGGCTTTGGGCTGTTTGTTCTTCGTCTTTTGAACTGTACCATACAACGGAGATTTGAAGAAATATGCATCATTTTCTTCATTCAGCGATGAGGATTCATCTACATCTGTGCCTACTTTATCAAAACTAGACAAGATTGTCTCAATGGGAATTCCGCGATAGGTAATTAAATAAAATATGGCGTTTCAGTCTTCGATCGCTATTCTTTATTTTCAATTACCGGTTTCGGGCTAGCTGCCCATCTTCAGATCATATATTGTTGTTACAGAGTAACTTGCCCGTACAGAACACTCGCTTATGACAGCGAAGCGAGTGTTCTGTACGGACAAGTTACTCTGTAACTACAATATATGATCTGAAGATGGGCAGCTAGCCCGAAACCGGTAATTGAAAATAAAGAATAGCGATCGAAGACTGAAACGCCATATTTTACTTCTGTACTGCATTTGTTTCTGTTGAGCGTCAGCTGCCACTCCCTGCACGGAACGTCGATGTTCTGCTCGTCTTCCCGACTTTCACTGAAGTTTTCCAGCGTCGCGACTTCTCTCTACACAACAGCTTCATCCGCGAAAAGCCTCACTCAACTTCCGTCGTTACCCACTAAGACAGTTGTATAAATAGTGGACAGTATGCTCTTATAACTCTCAAAATCATTACGTCGAGAAAGTTACGTTTACGTCTGAAGCTTCGTCTTTCTTTAGAACGAGATGGCATACTCTGTTTGCTAGGAACTCTTCAATCCCGTCACACAGCTGGTCTGATATTCCGTAGCCTCGCATTTTGATCATTAGGCAAAAGTAGGGACTGAACGAAAAATGGGGAACTGTCGGTACGGGGGTGGAGGGGAGGTGCAAAGTTAGCCCTGGACGTCAGTTACGCTATTTACGTAACTGCTGGAAGGGACTGTTGGTAATATCATAAACCAACATAAACGCATAGGAAATGCTCACATGTCCTACGGCACTGAAATACATACGACAAGTTTTGCCAAGTGACACACAACAGGTCGATTGTCTCCCTTCCCCTCTCCCTCCCCCTCTCTCTGTCTCACTCTCTGTATCCTTCCCTCCAACATAGACATCTCTGACTGAGTTCCATATGAAATTGTTTCATTTTGCGTATTCTAAGAAATCATAACCACAGGAACGCAAATCTTAAGCTCCTCAATCACGGTCCAGCTGGGAAGATGAGGCTTTACCGCGTCATTGCAAATTTACTACTTTTACGCAAAAGAATGCTGCCCTCAAACGGAAGGCACTCGACTAATGACAACCTTCAACGCCGCTATAAACGACGCAGTCTTTGCTCCTGGCGAAAAGTCATCGCCGGCCGGATTGGGTTGGTTAATTACACTAATCCCTTGTTGTTGTTGTGGTCTTCAGTCCTGAGACTGGTTTGATGCAGCTCTCCATGCTACCCTATCCTGTGCAAGCTTCTGCATCTCCCAGTACCTACTGCAACCTACATCCTTCTGAATCTGCTTAGTGTATTCATCTCTTGGTCTCCCTCTACGATTTTTACCCTCCACGCTGCCCTCCAATACTAAATTGATGATCCCTTGAGGCCTCAGAACATGTCCTACCAACCGATCCCTTCTTCTAGTCAAATTGTGCCACAAACTCCTCTTCTCCCCACTTCTATTCGCTTCTATTCTCTTCTTGTTCAAACTATCTATTGTCCATGTTTCACTTCCACACATGGCTACACTCCATACAAATACTTTCTGTTACGACCTCTTGACATTTAAATCTATACTTGATGTTAACATATTTCTCTTCTTCAGAAACGCTTTCCTTGCCATTGCCAGCCTACATTTTATATCCTCTCTACTTGGACCTTCATCAGTTATTTTGCTCCCCAAATAGCAAAACTCCTTTACTACTTTAAGCGTCTCATTTCCTAATCTAATTCCCTCAGCATCACCCGACTTAATTCGACTACATTCCATGATCCCCGTTTTGCTGTTGTTGATGTTCATCTTATATCCCTCCTTCAAGACACTGTCCATTCCGTTCAACTGCTCTTCCAGGTCCTTTTCTGTCTCTGACAGAATTACAATGTCATCGGCGAACCTCAAAGTTTTAATTTCTTCTCCATGGACTTTAATACCTACTCCGAATCTTTCTTTTGCTTCCGTTACTGCTTGCTCGATATACAGATTGAATAACATCGGGGATAGACTACAACCCTGTCTCACTCCCTTCCCAACCACTGCTTCCCTTTCATGTCCCTCGACTCTTATAACTGCCATCTGGTTTCTGTACAATAAAACAGGTATGGCTCTTCATAATTAAAGCGCACTAATGCATATATATGTCAGTAGTACTTTTCGTTATCGCCCATTTATTGTTTTTAAGCTGTAGACAATCTGCGAGTGTATTTATGTTTTTTTCCCAATTTTTTGCTGCAGATCTTATGACGGTCATTATAGACCGAAACCGGTAATCTGCTGACAAAAACTTTGTGACCATAGACGTAAATTAAAGGAAAGTTATTGTGTATACGGGTCGCTGGTTTATTCGTGACAAAGTCGCAGTTTGCGATAGAAATAAAGAATTTTTCGATGTGGGGCGAAACTGTGTTAGCGCGTCCCGTAGGGCTGCAGCGTGCTGTGTTCCCCCCGTCGCCATGGCGACCGCCCGGCTGTCTCGATTCGGCACGCCCCCCGGTGACGTCACAGGGAGCAATGCGCGCCGCCCGCGGCCATCGGCGGAGATCAATACGCCGGGGGCGAGACGGCGCGCCGGAGGCGGCTGTGCGGGGCGGTTTACCGATACCAACACCACCACCCAGCCAGACAGACAGACAGGACGCCCGGCTCACGGCCCCTAGAGAGGTGGCCGTCAATCTGCTAACCGGAGAACCTCCCATTCTGTACGGAATTCAGCTCCCGAGTATAACACTCTTTCAAACTCCTAATTACTTTACAAATGAGTTAATGTGCTCAGTATATCACGTAGAGCATGCAGGCGAGGAAAAGTTAAGCAATGGTGTGAAATTACGTTTGAAGTTGCAATTTTGTCATATGATGACATGATGGAGACCGTGGCTGTTGTTTGAAGACAAATGTTGATGGTGTTAGGACAGCAACCAGCCACAAGTTTACTTTGAGTTCCTTTGTTCAAAGGGTACCGTTACCGGTTTCGAATCGTTGTGATTCATCATCAGACGGTTTACACGCTTTCTTTATGACATTTGGTGTGTTTTTATACATTAATTGTCCTAAAATATAAACACGCCACACACAGGTGGTTGCGTTACAGATTTTCGTTGCATGTGACTTACGTGAAACGTCGGTTTCGAGTGTTCGTTTTCATAACATTCGCCCAACCGATGTAAATGCATTCCCACTGCATCCTCGCTGTTGCACACGTAAATAGTTCTCACTGTACACTTTATATCTGTCGCTGAGATCATTTCAACCACGCACCACATGTTTTGATACATGCAAAGAACTTACAAACATATGAGTATCACAGATGCTATGATACATCGTAACATTTGACGATGATGTCCTATGTTTCGAAAGGATCATATATTCATTTACAAAACTGTAATGCCTTTTACATTAGCAAAAGCATCTGTGATACCCATATGTTTGTAAGCTCTTTGTATGCATCAAAACATGTGGTGCGTGGTTGAAATGATCTCAGCGACAAATCTAAAGTGTACAGTGAGAACTATTTACGTGTGCAACAACGAGGATGCAGTGGGAATGAATTTACATCGGTTGGACGAATGTTATGAAAACGGACACTCGAAACCGACGTTTCACGTAAGTCACATGCAACGAAAATCTGTAACGCAATCTGTGTGGCGTGTTTATAATTACGTTTTATTTATATTTTAGGACAATTAATCTATAAAAACACACCGAACGTCATAAAGAAAGCGTGTAAAGCGTCTAATGATGAATCACAACGATTCGAAACCGGTAACGGTTTCCTTTGAATAAAGGAACTCAAAGTAAATTTGTGGCTGGTTGCTGCCCTAACACCATCAACGTTTGAAGTTTATTGGAAGTCTCTTAAGTGCTCCAATTATGAAACACTGGAGCAGTGCAGTCTACATAATTTGCAATCAGTTTTAAGCAAAGCTAGTTTTTCACGCATGTCAACAATTACAGCGTCGTATTTCCTGAAATGTGTGTCGTGTAATGACATAATTGGTATTCGGTGGGTACTGTCTGGAAAAGGCGGTGCGAGTAGAACTAGTAATAAAGGAGTAAAAAACTAATGCGTCAAGCTCGATGCTGAACGTTCACTGCGTGACTAGCGAGAATGTTGTAAACGATGAACTTTCTTAGTTCACGATACCGTGGATGGCGTCGGCGAGTAGTAGTTTCGTACAGGTTTGAAACTGTATGTAAAGTTTGTTCGAAATCGCTGTGTACTCTCATTCTCAAATGCTGGATGAATACTGTGTGCGTAATTTACACGCCGTGTGTTTCTTGCCTCGAGATATACAGGGTGTAAATTTTAAGTTGACAAACCAGAATAACCCGAAAAATAAACTTCACACAAAAAAATGCGCAGAATCCAAAGTTGATTATTTTCGAGGGGGACATCTGCTGGTGCTAAAATTAGCCCGCCACCAGAGCCCAGAGCGAGAGAGAGGAATTGGAGTTTTACAAACTTATCAGAATATGCGTAAAAACTAATGTTTGGGTCAACATTTCTAAAACTCTAATTCCTCTCTCTCAAACCCCTCCCTATGGGGAGAGACGGAGAGTTTTAGTTTTAGCGAATAAAAATTTACGAAGTAAATATGTATTTTTTATGTATCCGTAACCATTTCCACGCAAAACTGAGAAAATGGATTTTCTTGAATTACAACGCCAACTATTAAAAATCAAAACAAATGTTTAAGACAAAGTGTAGGTAATTTTTTACGTAGAATCTGATTCTGCAATAAAAATTGGGGGTTCCCATTTGAAAGTTGCCTCGCGCCCCACCCCCAGTGGGCTGGGGTGGCGGGCTAATTTTAGCACCAGCAGAGGTCCCACTCGAAAATAATCAACTTTGGATTCTGCACATTTTTTAGTGTGAAGTTTACTTTTCCAGTTATTCTGGTTTGTCAACTTAAAATTTACACCCGCAATTCTCAGTTTCTAAGCCCGATGCTTGGCTTCCTGTGTTAAGCCGTTAGAATCAGATTAGACCGCTTAATGAATAGATAAAGACAGAATTTTAATTTTTTTAATTTGGTCAGTAATTATATGAAATACTGCAAATAGAATTTCTGTTTCTCCTTGAAGCCGTTTTAGCCGGCCGGAGTGGCCGTGCGGTTCTAGGCGCTATAGCCTGGAACCGAGCGACCGCTACGGTCGCAGGTTCGAATCCTGCCTCGAGCATGGATGTGTGTGATGTCCTTAGGTTAGTTAGGTTTAAGTAGTTCTAAGTTCTAGGGGACTGATGACCTCAGAAGTTGAGTCCCATAGTGCTCAGAGCCATTTGAACCTTAGTCTCTTGGAGGCTCCAGCTTAGTAATTCATGTACAGTACCAAGATTAATGATGGAATGTGTAGGTATGCTGCCCGAGGCCCCGCTCCTCGATGTCAGTATTGACTCTTGAAAAAAATAATGACGATAGCTGCTCTACAGGCAGCGTCGACTCGTACCCACGCTTTATGAGAGTATGAATTATCAACTCCAGAGGATGAAGTTGTGTAAGTAATTTTTTGTTTACTGTACTGCAGTCATGGCACACAATGAAATCCCCGTGCCGCTAGAGGAGGCACAAGGAGACGCCGTGACCCGTCGATGAAGCCAATGTTGTGCAGTACTGGCCATTAAAACTGCTACACCAAGAAGAAATGCAGATGATAAACGGGTATTTATTGGACAAATATATCATACTAAAACTGACATGTGATTACATTTTCACGCAATTTGGGTGCATAGATCCTGACAAATCAGTACCCAGAACAACCACCTCTGTCCGTAATAACGGCCTTGATACGCCTGGGCATTGAGTCAAACAGAGCTTGAATGGCGTGTACAGGTACAGATGCCCATGCAGCTTCAACACGATACCACAGTTCATCAAGAGTAGTGACTGGCCTATTGTGACGAGCCAGTTGCTCGGCCACCATTGACCAGACGTTTTCAATTGGTGACAGATCTGGAGAATGTGCTGGCCAGGGCAGCAGTCGAACATTTTCTGTATCCAGAAAGGCCTGTACAGGACCTCCAACATGCGGTCGTGCATTATCCTGCTGAAATGTAGGGTTTCGAAGGGATCGAATAAAGGGTCGAGCCACGGGTCGTAACACATCTGGAATGTAACGTCCACTGTTCAAAGTGCTGTCAATGCGAACAAGAGGCGACCGAGACGTGTAACCAATGGCCCCCCATACCATCACGCCGGGTTTACGCCAGTATGGCGATGACGAATACATGCTTCCAATGTGCGTTCACCGCGATATCGCCAAACACGGATGCGACCATCGTGATGATGTAAACAGAACCTGGATTCATCCGAAAAAATGACGTTTTGCCATTCGTGCACTCAGGTTCGTCGTTAAGTACACTATCGCAGGCGCTCCTGTCTGTGATGCAGCGTCGAGGATCATTGGATCTCGACCAACGCGAGCAGCAATGTCGTGATACGATAAACCGCAATCGCGATAGGCTACAATCCCTCCTTTATCAGTCGGAAACGTGGTGGTACGCATTTCTCCTCCTTACACGAGACTTCACAACAACGTTTCACCAGGCAACGCCGGTCAGTTGCTGTTTGTGTTTGAGAAATCCGTTGGAAACTTTCCTCATGTCAGCATGTTGTAGCTGTCGCCACCGGCGCCAGCCGTTTGTGAATGCTCTGGAAAGCTAATCATTTGCATATCACGGCATCTTCTTCCTGTGATTTCCCTGTGTGTAAATGTCTTATGGGGCCTCTGACGTCCGTCTCAAGATTTCACATTGTTAAGAGTAACATAGACACTACTGGCCAATAAAACTGCTACGCCAAGAAGAAATGCAGATGATAAATGGATATTCATTGGACAAATATATTATACTAGAACTCACAAGTGATTACATTCTCACGCAATTTGGGTGCATAGATCCTGACAAATCAGTACCCAGAACAACCACCTCTGGCCGTAATGACGGCCTCGATACGCCTGGGCATTGAGTCAAACAGAGCTTGGATGGCGTGTACAGTTACAGCTGCCCATGCAGCTTCAACACGATACCACAGTTCATCAAGAGTACGGACTGACGTATTGTGACGAGCCAGTTCTTGGCCACCATTGACGAGAAGTTTTCAGTTGGTCAGAGATGTGGAGAATGTGCTGGCCAGGGCAGCAGTCGAACATTTTCTGAATCCAGAAGGGCCCGTACAGAACCCGCAACATGCGATCGTGCATTATCCTGCTGAAATGTAGGGTTTCGCAGGGATCAAATGAAGGGTAGAGCCACGGGTCGTAACATATCTTAAATGTAATGTCCACTGTTCAAAGTGCCGTCAATGCGAACAAGGGGTGACCGAGACGTGTAACCAATGGCACCCGATACGGTCACGCCGCGTGATACGCCAGTACGGCGATGACGAATAGACGCTTCCAATGTGCGTCCACCGCGATGTCGCCAAACACGGATGCGACTATCGTGATGCTGTAAACAGAACTTGGATTCATCCGAAAAAATGACGTTTTGCCATTCTTGCACCCAGGTTCCTCGTCGAGTACACCATCGCAGGCGCTCCTGTCTGTGATGCAGCGTCGAGGGTAACCGCAGCCATGGTCTCCGAGCTGATAGTCCATGCTGCTGCAAAAGTCGTCGAACTGTTCGTGCAGATGGTTGTTGTCTTGCAAACGTCCCTATCTGTTGACTCAGGGATCGAGGCGTTGCTGCACGATCCGTTACAGCCGTGCGAATAAGATGCCTTGTCATCTCGACTGCTAGTGATACGAGGCCGTTGGGATCCGGCACGGCGTTCCGTATTACCCTCCTGAACCCAACGATTCCATATTCTGCTAACAGTCATTGGATCTCGACCAACGCGAGGAGCAATGTCGCGATACGATGAACCGCAATCGCGGTAGGCTGCAATCCGACCTTTATCAAAGTCGGAAACGCGATGGTACGCATTTCTCCTCCTTACACTAGGCATCGCAACAACGATTCACCAGGCAACGGCGGTCAACTGCTGTTTGTGTATGAGAAATCGGTTGGAAACTTTCCTCATGTCAGCACGTTGTAGGTGTCGCCACCGGCGCCGACCTTGTGTGAATGCTCTGAAAAACTAATCATTTGCATATCACAGCATCTTCTTCCTGTCGGTTAAATTTCGCGTCTGTAGCACGTCATTACGTGGTGCAGGAATTTTAATGGCCAGTAGTGTATATTCTATCTACTAGAACAAAACTGCTCTGATATTTCGTGAGAGTGCAGAACAGTAGCGATCGTCTTCTGGAAGTCAAGGAACTGCGATTCAATCTGTCTTCCGGTATCTAGTGACTTCTGGATCTCATTGACGAACAGACGATGCCGCAGTGGTTGGAAGAGCAAATGTGTCACACATAGGCGCTTACATGTGGGTGTGTTGATGGGAGTCTTGAAGCCGCCCTACCATCGTACACCCCCGCAAAGAAAATTTTTCTGTAAGCTTTTATACCTTTACGTATACACCAATTTCCAGCTAACTCGCGGGGAATAAAGTACCACGAAACATTATGACCACTTACCTAATAGCCAGTATGTCCACCTTTGGCACGGATAACAGCGGCGACGCGTCGTGACATGGAAGCAATGGGCCTTGGTAGGTCCCTGGATGGATGATGATGATGATGATGATGATGACGATGATTGGTTTGTGGGGCGCTCAATTGCGCGGTTATCAGCGCCCGTGCAAATTCCCAACCTTTGCTCAGTCCAATCTCGCCAATGATGAGGACAACACAAACACCCAGTCATCTCGAGGCAGGGGAAAATCCCTGACCCCGCCGGGAATCGAACCCGGGACCCCGTGCTCGGGAAGCGAGAACGTGACAGCGAGATTACGAGCTTCGGACGGACACGATTCAGGAGTCATATCAGGCGAACCATAGGAAGTTTGGTAAGGCAAGGTACACAGGCAAAGATCCTCCATTAAGAAAACTAGCAGAACGTAGGTGGAAACGACTGAAACGGCATACTCCTCAATTAAACGTTTGCATAGCCATAGTCGGTAGACATCTGCTCACAACCATAGTGCTAAGGCAAATACCGATAACTCTGGTACCGCACCTGCACACACTAGTCGCCTAATTCCCGTAAATTCCGGGGAGGGGCGCGGCGATCCCTCACGCCACGTTCAGTCACATCCCAGATGTGTTCAGATCTGGCGAGCTGGCCGGCCAGCACATCAACTGGAACTCGCCACTGTGCTCCTCAGACGACTCTCTCACACTCCTGGCCTTGTGACATGAGCGTTATCTTTGCTGAAAAACGCCACTGCCGTCGGGAAACACGATCGTCACGAAGGGGTGTATGTGATCTGCAACCAGTGTGGCCGTCATGGTGCCTTGCACGAGCTCCATTGGACTCATGGATGCCCTCGTGAATGTTCCTCAGAGCATACTGGAGCCTGCCGACCGGGGTGGCCGAGCGGTTCTAGGCGCTACTGTCTGGAAACGTACGACCGCTACGGTCGCAGGTTCGAATCCTGCCTCGGGCATGGATGTGTGTGATGTCCTTAGGTTAGTTAGGTTTAACTAGTTCTAAGTTCTACGGGGCTGATGACCTCAGAAGTTAAGGCCCATAGTGCTCAGAGCCATTTGAACCATACTGGAGCCGCCGCCAACTTGTCTCCGTCCCGCAGTACAGATGTCAAGGAGCTGTTCCCCTGGAAGACGACGGATTAGCGTCCTCCCATCGGCACGCTGAAGAAGCTATCGGGATTCATCAGACCTTGCAATGCTCTGCCACTGCGTCTACGTCCAATAGTTGCTCATGTCCTTGTGTTGACTCCGGGACATACATGGGTCGTCGGCTGCGGAGGTTCACCGTTCGGAGCGTTCGGTGCAGTATATGTTCAGACACCCTTGTGTTTTGCCCCTCATAAAACTCTGATGTTAGTTGCGCCACAGTCCGTCGCCTGTCCAACCTACGACGTCGACATTGCAATGCGGGGTGGCCGCCGAAGACCACGACGCCTGGACGTGGTTTCACCATGGTTTAGCCACGTGTTGAAAACACTCACGTGACAAGCCGTGCAGTTTCCGAATTGCTCGTGGCGAACCTCCGGGCTGTCACAATCTGCCCTCGGTCAAACTAAAAAAAAAGGCTCTGAGCACTGTGGGACTTAACTTCTCAGGTCATCAGTCCCCTAGAACTTAGAACCACTTAAACCTAACTAACCTAAGGACATCACACACATCCATGCCCGAGGCAGGATTCGAACCCGCGACCGTAGCGGTCGCGCGGTTCCAGATTGTAGCGCCTAGAACCGCTCGGCCACTTCGGCCGGCAGGTCAAACTCACAAGGAGACGGCACGACCGTGGGTTCGGGGATTTGTCCGACATTTTGTGTGGTGAAAGAGGACCCCTAACACCTCACATAGGTAAAGTATGAGGACGCACTACTCGGAAAATCCCGAGAAAAATCGATCCAAAATTTCTTAGGTGCCGTTTGAGAATAAAATGTCAGTCCGATGCCGAGCCCCAGTTTGGCCTACGTGCTTAGCGGCCGGACACATACGCCAGAGGTCTCGGGTTCGATTCCTCCTCCGGTACTTTTTTCCTTTCTTCTGTTGCTTGCAAAATTGCAGCGCATTGTTACAGGAGAATCGTGAAATTAATTCCCGGGAAGATTGTACCAAAATTCATTCTGTAATTCACCATCAATTATCGTCACCAATATTCCGAGACATGATTTAATATTCCTAGTTTGCCTCAAAATTATCAGAAACTCAAAACATTTTCGTAAATGTTAATGGGGGCATGTTTTTGTACAGATTTATTGCAAACGCCCTGTGACTGTAAAAAATCCGCTTTTATATGTTGCGCAAGATGTCGCAAAAATTATTGCTTTGTTTGTTTTTACAATAATTACCACTGCGGCTCTTCTTATATAATTGTAATATGTATAAAAATTGAATGTTTCCCTATCGCCTTTGTTATTCTGATTAAAAACCCAATGTTTCTCCTCATATACTTTACAATGAAAAATGGAAAAACCACCGCCATGAATTGTGTTGTTGGACAAAAAGAAAATAATTTTTATTCAATAATGTAACTAATTTGTTAAAGATAATGTAGGTTTGGGAAACTTTCTGAATAATTGGTGGAATAACAAAAGAAAATGAAACAGAAGAAAAAAAGTGATGTAAAGAAATTATTTATTTCATATTTCTTAAAACAGTTACATGAAACAATCATATCTCAAATTTTTCGGACAAATGTTTTTCAAATGATTTGTTTCTCTGAACTGCAATTTCTTAGGAGTTGTGCTGAAGTGCACGGATCTTTCCCCTAGCAGGCGGTTGTATGCGACTGCTGAAAGTTGACAGGAACCTAACTCGTATACAGTCTGGGCTGGAAGTCTTTCCTCCAGTTTGGTAAGTTGATTTGGGGGAGGGGGACCAAACACTGAGGTTCAAAAAAATGTTCAAATGTGTGTGAAACCGTATGGGACTTAACTGCTAAGGTCATCAGTCCCTAAGTTTACACACTACTTAAACTATCTTAAGGACAAACACACACACACACACACACACACACACACACACACACACACACACACACACACACACACATGCCCGAGGGAGGACTCGAACCTCCTCCGGGACCAGCCGCACAGTCCATGACTGCAGCGCCTTAGACCGCTCTGCTAATCCCGCGCGGCAAACACTCAGGTTGTCGGTCCTATCGGAGTAGGGAAGGATGGGGGAGGAAGTCGGCTGGGCAATTTCGAAGAAACCATCCTGGCATTTGCATAAAGCGTTTTAGGGAAATCACGGAAAACCTAAAAGAGAACGGTAGGACGGGGGTCTGAACCGTCGTCCTCCCGAATGTGAGTCCAGTGTGCTAAGTACTGCGCAACGTCGTTCAGTCCTTTCCTTTATCAAGCGGCTTAAGGGGGGTAGGACGTCGAACAGGCCGATCTGGAGCAGGAGGGGTACCACAGGACATTTTAATTTCCACTGTCTATACAAATAAATTCATATACCGTTGTCAGCATGACCAGGAAGAAATCAGGATTCACACTCATCAAGATGGAAGTCCAAAAACATAACAAAATAATTTTTTTTAGATGTGAAATTTAATCATTTTTTCACTTACTATTGGCTGCATTTGTTGTTATAGGTACATTTTTTTCATGTGTAACAGAGATTTTTCGGTGAATTTTGCACGGCATACAAACCATACTTACAGGTGTATGAAACTCTAGAATTTATTCAGTTTATGAACAAGTGAATGACCTGTTAAATTTTACACTTCATATTTAGAAAAAACTCAAATTTTGTAGTTAATTATCTCAATTTTTACCACAGTTTTTAATAGATTTGGAAAATTCTAGAGTTTTGCATTAAGGAGTTTGTGTCTAATAAGCATACTAAGTTTGAAAGCAATAGGATATTTATTTTGGACGTTACATGTATCTAAGTATGGAAATTTGTGTTTTGCGGAAAATGGTCGTTAAAGTTTCTGCTTGTATTCGGCATTCTCTTAGAACTGTCCAGCACCATAAGCAGGTTCTCTTTCATTTTCTTAATCAGTTTTCTTCCTCTTCACATTCCTATGTTGCACTCTTCTTGATTTCATCACCTCCAAAAATGATTTATCTGCTTTCACTACACACCCTCTATCGCATACAAAGCTTCGATGCAGTTCAGTCTGGGCTTAATTCTCATTTTTCTCTAAAACATATTTCCTGCTTTGCACACCATCATTATAAAATGAAACTGCGTCATAAACACCAATTGCAAGTGCATTTCTTCCCAAAAAAAAAGTTTTTAGCAGTCTTTCCCATACACATTGATTAAAACTTTCATTTGGGTTTGAGGCACCCCCATGAAGACATTTCTTCAATAAGTTTTCATTTGCAAGGTCTCTGAATATGGGTTTGATGGCTTCCATGACAGCAGTTGGCAGAGAATTCCTGTGATGGTATTCTTTACTCACATATGACAGAAGAATGCTGTGCGAAGGGGAGTGGCGCTGCATCTTGGTACACTGAAGACCAAAGAACGTGCCTTATTATCTCTCAAATATATGTTTTATACATCAAACTATTCAGGAAGATTTGCGCTATAAAATAGGCGTATTTTTGAAAAGTAGATTTTTTTAGTTTTTGACGTCCTACTCCCCTTAAGTTGTTTAGCTACTTTCAAGTTACTGATGCCGGCAGTTGTTGCTGTTTCGAATCCTGGAATACTTACTGAATCTTAGTTGGTGGAAGAATTTCGGAAGACCGTGTTTAGTAAGTCCACTTGAGTGGAAGTGCAGTCGGCGGCAAAACCATTTCTGTCATGTAGTAAGTGTATTGACTAGCTGCGCCTGATATATTTTACACACGATCAGTACCTCTCTGGGATTGCTGTCAGATTTGGAGACAGAGTTTCATTGTGGACAGTATAAAAAGCCTCTCGAATTGAAGTCGGCACGACGTTTCGAGCATCTGTAAACCACAGTCATTCTTGGAGAATGGTGGCTCAGATGGATAGAGCGTCTGCCATGTAAGCAGGAGATCCCGGATTCGAGTCCCTGTCGGGGCACACATTTTCATCTGACGTATGTCAACGCCTGTAAGCAGCTAAGGATGTTCATTTCATTGTAATTTCATTCTAACGAGCTGCATGGTCACCGATGGTATCTGTTCTTTCGGACATGTTCGAAAAAACAGATACCATCTTAGTATATATATATATACATATATATAGTTAAGGCTCACTGGCCACTTGACCATCTTCTTCTTCTGTGCGAATGCACAAACAGTGCCCGAACTCTTCCGGGAATCGGCAACGCGCCGCGAGTAATGAGTATAATGGGCGGGGGCACTACGAATGTCGTGCGGGACAATACGTTGAGAATGTGGGTTTCGCGGGAGGCGTGCCAGAGATAAATCCCTGCAGTCGCGCTATCCTCTGTGTCCTCGGTGGCTCAGATGGATAGAGCGTCTGCCGTGTAAGCAGGAGATCCCGGGTTCGAGTCCCGGTCGGGGCACACATTTTCGTCTGTCCCCGTTGAAGTATGTCAACGCCTGTCAGTAGCTAAGGGTGTTCATTTCAAATGGTTCAAATGGCTCTGAGCACTATGGGACTCAACTGCAGTGGTCATCAGTCCCCTAGAACTTAGAACTACTTAAACGTAACTAACCTAATAACATCACACACATCCATGCCCGAGGCAGGATTCGAACCTGCGACCGTAGCTGTTCATTTCATTGTAATTTCATTCTTGGAGAAAGTTCATCATACCGAGTCGGAGTTTACCTGAAATTCTCGTAAAAGCCCGCGTACAGACTAAATACCGCGGTGAAGAATGGCACTGCGCTTCGCTGAACATAACGCACGAACGCGGCAGTCCGCTAAACGCCAGCCCGCAGTTTCCCATGTGCCTCATACACGGGAGACTGGAGCCGGGCTTTCGTTAGCGCGGCGGCGTTTCCATTAGCTGATTACTGTCCGGCTGCGCTGCCGCTGTTTTCATTTCAAACGCTACTGCTGGTGCCGGCGAGAGTATCGCATGGCCTAAATGAATATTGGCTCGTACCGCTTTCGCAGGAGCCATTATTTGCAGTACAGACACTGAACACACAGTTTCACTTCCATCTATTTCGGTCTCGTCAGAACTTAAACATATCATTCCATCGCATTCGCCGAGGTAGTTCACTGTGAAATGTCATCAAAGCAATCGGGAACGTTCTGATAGTGTGAGAAAGGGTGCGTGTTTGCCCGTGTAATGCACTGT
The DNA here is from genome assembly GCF_021461395.2 of Schistocerca americana. Lineage (NCBI taxonomy): Eukaryota > Metazoa > Arthropoda > Insecta > Orthoptera > Acrididae > Schistocerca > Schistocerca americana. The sequence goes on along the minus strand of NC_060128.1, from coordinate 64,638,576 downwards.
TGCAGAATATTTCAATCTGTGCAACGCACGATGTGCCTCACCATTACGAGAGGAATTTTTTCGCTGGAGACACTCTGTGAGAGCCTTTCCAGCGTGTATTTGCTACAGTTTAATCAGGGAATGGAAGACCGAGAGAGAAGTTCTCGCATTCAAAAGGGCGCAAGGCCTCTGCTTTTGCGGTACATATGTTGAACAGTAATCAAGGAAATAAACGAAAATTCACTCGGACGGATATGAGTTATGTGATGTATGAGGGGTAATCAAATAAAATAGAGATAGATGGAAAAAGTAAGTAAACTGTTTATTATTTCAGATATGGAAAATTAAAGAGACCTTTGGAGAAAGGAGAACCACTTATATGAATATCAAGAGCTCAGATGGAAACCCAGTTCTAAGCAAAGAGGGGAAAGCAGACAGGTGGAAGGAGTATATAGAGGGTCTATACAAGGGCGATGTACTTGAGGACAATGTTATGGAAATGGAAGAGGATGTAGATGAAGATGAAATGGGAGATACGATACTGCGTGAAGAGTTTGACAGAGCACTGAAAGACCTGAGTCAAAACAAGGCCCCGGGAGTAGAGAACATTCCATTGGAACTACTGACGGCCTTGGGAGAGCCAATCCTGACAAAACTCTACCATCTGGTGAGCAAGATGTATGAGACAGGCGACATACCCTCAGACTTCAAGAAGAATATAATAATTCCAATCCCAAAGAAAGGAGGTGTTGACAGATGTGAAAATTACCGAACTATCAGTTTAATAAGTCACCGCTGCAAAATACTAACGCGAATTATTTACAGACGAATGGAAAAACTGGTAGAAGCCGACCTCGGGGAAGATCAGTTTGGATTCCGTAGGAATGTTGGAACACGTGAGGCAATACTGACCTTACGACTTATCTTAGAAGGAAGATTAAGGAAAGGCAAACCTACGTTTCTAGCATTTGTAGACTTAGAGAAAGCTTTTGACAATGTTGACTCGAATATTCTCTTTCAAATTCTAAAGATGGCAGGGGTAAAATACAGGGAGCGAAAGGCTATTTACAATTTTTACAGAAACCAGATGGCAGTTATAAGAGTCGAGGGACATGAAAGGGAAGCAGTGGTTGGGAAGGGAGTGAGACAGGGTTGTAGCCTATCCCCGATGTTATTCAATCTGTATATTGAGTAAGCAGTAAAGGAAACAAAAGAAAGATTCGGAGTAGGTATTAAAATCCAGGGAGAAGAAATAAAAACTTTTGAGGTTCGCCGATATTGCAATTCTGTCAGAGACAGCAAAGAACTTGGAAGAGCAGTTGAACGGAATGGACACTGTCTTGAAAGGAGGATATAAGATGAACATCAACAAAAGCAAAACGACGATAATGGAATGTAGTCGAATTAAGTCGGGTGATGCTGAGGGAATAGATTAGGAAGTGAGACACTTAAAGTAGTAATGGAGTTTTGCTATTTGGAGAGCAAAATAACTGATAATGTCGAAGTAGAGAGGATATAAAATGTAGACTGGCAATGACAAGGAAAGCGTTTCTCAAGAAGAGAAATTTGTTAACATCGAGTATAGATTTAAGTGTCAGGAAGTCGTTTCTGAAAGTATTTGTATGGAGTGTAGCCATGTATGGAAGTGAAACATGGACAATAAACAGTTTGGACAAGAAGAGAATAGAAGCTTTCGAAATGTGGTGCTACAGAAGAATGTTGAAGATTAGGTGGGTAGATCACGTAACTAATGAGGAGGTATTGAATAGGATTGGGGAGAAGAGAAGTTTGTGGCACTACTTGACTAGAAGAAGGGATCGGTTGGTAGGACATGTCCTGAGACATCAAGGGATCACAAATTTAGCATTGGAGGGCAGTGTGGATGGTAAAAATCGTAGAGGGAGACCAAGAGATGAATACACTAAGCAGATTCAGAAGGATGTAGGTTGCAGTAGGTACTGGGAGATGAAGAAGCTTGCACAGGATAGATTAGCATGGAGAGCTGCATCAAACCAGTCTCAGGACTGAAGACCACAACAACAACAACAACAACAACAACATATTTCAGATACTCAAATGGTTCAAATGTCTCTAAGCACTATGGGACTTAACATCTGAGGTCATCAGTCCCCTAGTCTTAGAACTACGTAAACCTCACTGACCTAAGGACATCACATACATTCTTGCCCGAGGCAGGATTCGAACCTGCGACGGTAGCAGCCTCGTGGTTCCAGACTGAAGCGCCTAGAACCGGTCGGCCACCGCGGCCGGCTATTTCGGAAACAATCACCGTACCTGCCTTAATACGTTTATCCCACTGTGAGACATGACGGTTAATGTCTTCATGAAAAAATGTTTGTGGATGGTTGTGGAACCATGAGTTACCTCCCCTTACAAATTTTCTTCCGAAATAAATCGACAGCCACGGACGTTTCTCTTCAGGGTACCAAAAATACGAAAATCGCGTGGGGAGAAATCGGGACTTTACGGAGGATGTGTAGCGCTTCCCAGCGAAACGTATGTATCGTAGTCCAAAAATCTTGGCGACTTGTGGCCCTGCAAACATTTTTCCGTGGAGGCACTAACTGTCTTCTCTCACAGTGTAACAGATGTATTAACAATTATGGTGATAATTTTGAAATAAAGAAGTTTTCTTATTTTTTTCCATCGTTTTTGTTTCACTGCCCCTTATACTAAAACATGGATATCCTTTGTGAATGACTGCAGGACTTGTTGAAAGAAACGAACACTTTACTGACTACGGAAGATGGATTGAGAGTAAGCAGAAAAAGGACGAAATTTCTCAGAAACAACAGAAATGAAACTAGCGACAAACTTATCATAAAATTTGGCTACCACGTTGTAATTGTATTTAAGTAAGCGCGCTATGTTGGAAGCAGAATAACACGCGATGGACGAAGCAAAGAGTACACAAAAAGCAGACTTGGAAAGACTTAGAGAAAGCTTTTGACAATGTTGACTGGAATATTCTCTTTCAAATTCTAAAGGTGGCAGGGGTAAAATACAGGGAGCGAAAGGCTATTTACAATTTGTACAGAAACCAGAAAGCAGGGAAAGAGCGCATTCCTAGCCAAAAGAATGTCGGTATCAAACAGAAACAACTTGAGGAAGAAATTTCTGAGAATGTACGTTTTGGGTTACATCATTGTACGGAAGTGAATGATGGACTGTGAGAAAACCAAAAAAAGAAACAGAAAGACGCCCCCATTCAGATCTACTGTCACAGAAGAATGCTGAAAATTTATCTATTCTCGAGTCAGAAACATACAAATTTACAGTAACCATACACATCAATATATATATATATATATATATATATATATAGTATTTATATTACATCTGCCCAGTACTTTGCAACCTTTGCAGGAGATCAATCTTTGTGCAGGATGTAGGGAACAAAACGCACTGGAGCATGTGGCTTGTCCTTGTCCACAATCACAGGACGTATCTTCTGTTATGAAGCCCCATCTCTTCAGGTTGTCTCTGGATCGTCCAACTCCTGATCGTAATCTGTTTAAAGATTTCCACACCAGCCTGATCTCGTTGTGTCCAGGTGGCAGTTCTTCAGCTTCTGGCGTCTGCAGGTGAGGCGTCGACTTCTTCCATAACTCCAGCCTTGCCTTCTCTGGTGGAATGGTGAGCTTGTCGGATGTTCTCAGGAAGCTCTTTCGCGATCTCAGCCGTTGCTGTGGTGGATTATGTCCGTGCAGTGGATGGGCACTGTCCTGTCCCACTTTCGGTCTCTCCTTGTTGGCAGCCACTGTTCTGCGTACCTACGGTGGCGCTATTCCAGCCAGGCAGTAGAGCTTATCAGTTGGGGTAGGTCTTAAGCAACCTGTGATCAACCTGCAGGTTTCGTTGAGAGCACTGTCTACTTGTCTGGCATGAGATGACCTGACCCAGACTGGAGAAGCATATTCAGCAATAGAAAAGCACAGTGCCATTGCAGAACAGCGAATAGTTTGTGGATGTGATCCCCACTGTGTCCCCAGTAGTTTGCGAATTAGGTTGTTTCGAGCGGAGATTTTCATTTTGACGTTCTTGCAGTAAGTTTTGAATGTCAGAGTTCTATCGAGAGTGACTCCCAAGTATTTAGGTGCGTGATGATGCTGGAGTTGGATGCCTGACCGTGCAATATGTAGCTCACGGTTAGCTTCCCCGTTCCTTAAATGAAAGGCACACACCTGTGTCTTCGAAGGGTTTGGTCTGAGTTGGTTCCGATTGTAGTAGCTTGACAGTGTTCTAAGTGCTGTTGTCAGGTTTCTTTCCACTCTTTCAAACCATGAGCTCTGCGTAGCAAGGTCATCTGCATATAAGAATCTCCTTGTGCCTGGGGTCAGTGGTATAAATGTTGAAGAGAAGTGGAGCCAAGACGCTTCCCTGAGGTAGACCATTTTTCTGAAAATGAATTGGAGTGACAAGACAGAAAATGAGGTGGTTCTCTGGAGATTCGGCGATGAAAGGTAATACGTAGCAATTACTGCCCGGAAACAAGGGACATATTATTAAGCTATCGGGCTATAACTTCGATGAGACTAGAGGAAGAAGAAAAACTGTAGGACAAGTTGATTGGGCTACGTCCAATAAATAATTGACGGCGTATGATACACGCGCTACCTGAAAATGAAGAGAATAATGCAGAATAGGAATTCCTGGCGAGCTGCGTAAAACCATCCAGAAAAAATAACTGTCTGGACTACGGTTTATACGGTGCTTCGTATCTACAGCATCAAAATCATACTGACGGTAGACGATGCTAAACTGAGTATTTTGAGGAATCAATGTTAAGAAACGAATATTTCATTTGGTGACATGTCTGTAACTGGTTATGATTTTGAGTCGACTTTAGTGGTGCTACTTTGAAACACAGTTCTCAATCGTCTGTGCTGTGTTCAAGGACATATTTCCTGTCGAATTACATACAGTGCTTGGTGTATGAATCTACTTAAGAAACTAACCAGTATTTCGTTGTTGGGGTTTATAACGGAGAGAAATCATCAGACTTAAAAGTAATTTCTGCATGCCCCAGTGGAGTGTGTATGCGGCCATTACATTTCACAATACACACAAACATCAACAAAAAGTTTTGCACCACCTCGCTTCCGTGAGTTACGGAACCTGTACAGAAAATTAGAATAGATACCAACATAAACATCATTTCCGCCCTTTTTATTGCTCTTGAAAACCACACATCGCATGTTGTACCACCATACAGCGAGACCTTGAGAGATGGAGATCCAGATTGTATGCACCGTTACCTCTAATACCCGGTAGCACGTCCTCTTGCATTGGTGCATGACTGTATTCGTTGTGGCATACTATCTAGGTACTGTTGGTCCAGACTGTCACACTCCTCAATAGCGATTCGGCGTAGATCCCTCAGAGTGGTTGGTGGGTCACGTCGTCCGTAAACATCCCTTTTCAATGTATCCCAGGCATGTTCGATAGGGTTAATGTCTGGAGAACATGCTGGCCACTTAGTCGAGCGATGTCGTTATCCTGAAGGAAGTCATTCACAAGATGTGCACGATGGGGGCGCAAATTGTCGTCCATGAAGACGAATGTCTCGCCAATATGCTGCCGATATGGTTGCACTATCGGTCGGAGGATGGCATTCAAGTATCGTACAGCTGTTACGGCGCCTTCCGTGACCACCAGCGGCGTACGTCAGCCCCACATGATGCCACCCCAAAACAGCAGGGAACCTCCGCCTTGCTGTACTCGCTGGACAGTGGTCTAAGGCGTTCAGCCTGACCGGGTTGCCTCCAAACACGTCTCCGACGATTGTCTGGTTGAGGGCATATGCGGCACTCATCGGTGAAGAGAACGTGGTGCCAATTCTGAGCGATACATTCGTCTTGTTGTTGGGCCCATCTGTACCGCCCTGCATGGCGTCTTGGTTGCAAAGATGGAGCTCGCCATGGACGTCGGGAGTGAAGCTGCGCATCATGTAGCATATTGCGCATAGTTTGAGTCGTAACAAGACGTCCTGTGGCTGCACGAAAAGCATTATTCGACATGGTGGCGTTGCTGCCAGGGTTCCTTCGAGCTATAATTCGTAGGTAGCGGTCATCCACTGCAGTAGTAGCCCTTGGGCGGCCTGATCGAGGCATGTCATCGACCCATTATCGTATGAACACAAGGTTATGGAGCAATGTCCGGATGTTTCCATTAGTCTGGTAGTATGGGTACGGAGGGATTCAATGTGGAGCGGCCCTATAGAACTAATCACAGGTAATGCAGATGTCAGGCTGACATTCAATAGATGGATCCTCAGGAAGTGTAGCACACTCACAAACAAGGTGGCTTGCAAAGACCTTGTTCGACAAATAGTTGAATATTGCTCGTCAGCTTGGGATCCGAACGAGACCGTATTGATGAAGAAAATAGAGAAGATTCCTAAAAGAGTCTACGATCATCTCACAGGAAGACCATGAAGGTAAAACTGGTGAATTTAGAGTTCACACGGAGTCTTACTAATAATCATTCCTCCCGCAGACCATTCATAACTGTGACAAAAAGAAAAAGTGGGGCAGAGAGCGACAGTGGCACACGAAATGCCCTCCGTCACACACCATAAGGTGGCTTGCGGAACATAAATGTAGATGTAGAGAAGACAAGAGGGATATTTGAAAGTGTCCGGCAATATTTTATGTGCCGTTATAGTGCATGTAGTGCCGTTGTAGTCACTTTGAACTCTTTCGAGGAACTCAAGTTGTTGCTGTACGGTATGTCATTAAACACTATTGATTACCGATCATTATGTCCTCATTTGACAGTAATCTGCTTCGGATCATCTACCATTTGCATCATTGGACACCAAAGGTACGCGACACCTTGCCACGCAGAGGAGGTAGAGGAAGTGAGACGAAACAGAATGCACGAAAAATATTCGAATATTGACTGGGAAAACATTTGGAACAGTGTGTCTCCTTGGTTTATAGACAATTAAGCTGCACGCATAGCAGAAAATGCACTCCAACAAAATCCTTGTTGAAATGTGTGTTGCAACGTACACTTTTAGTTTTCAGTCGTTCTTGCTGTGGTCTTCAGTCCAGAGACTGGTTTGATGCAGCTCTCCACGCTACTCTGTCCTGTGCAAGCTTCTTCATATCCCAGTACCTACTGCAACCTACATCCTTCTGAATCAGCTTACTTCGAGACATGGCCCGCTTTTACTTCTACCATCATTTTTTTGCTCCCCGAATAGCAAAACTCGACAACTCTTGTCAGCAGACTATTTTATTCTGTAGTGCAGTATCTGTATTGTACCATATATTACGAAGCAGTGTTCCTTCGGAATCCGGGTTCGGATCCTGGTTCGGCACAAGTTTTTATTTGTTTTGGAGTATTCTAGAGCTGAAGCGGAACCATAATCGCAATTTGCAAATCATTTCGTAAGTATTGTCAATGTCTCATTTCATACCAAAATTCCCTCAGCATCAGTTGATTTAATTCGGTTGAATTTCATTACGCCTACTTTTGTTGATGTTCATAGTATAACCTTGTTTAAAGATGTTCATCTTAAAACCTCCTCTCAAGAAACTATACATTCCGTTCAAATATTCTCCCGTGTCCTACGCAGTATCTGACAAAATTACAATTTCATTGGCAAACTTTAAATTTTTATTTCTTCTGTGTAAACTTTAATTCCCATATTTCCATTTAGTTTCTTTTTCAGTTTGTTACCCTTATAGTGTGCTGTTAGACCCCCCCCTCCCCCCCTTTTACTATGTTCAAGAAACAATCAAAAAATGTAAAATATATTAAAAGTTGATCGTAGTGATAGCACTTTTGATTCGTCCTTCGCAAGACAAGTCAAAAATTAATACACTAATTCATATGGTTTTAGAAATGTTGTCAAATTAAGCATCCGAATTTCCTCCCATCTCAGTTTTTCTTTCCAAGATTTCATCGTTCAATGTGTGTTTCGATGACGACATTTTCGTAGAAGAGCGGAGAAAATTATTCATGGCCACGCCGAGTACAACGTGGGTGGTAGTTAATGACTTCCAGGAACGTTTAGCAGGACAAGTGTCGTATTAATTATGCAAATAGCCCGCGCAGCGCAGGGCGTGCCTTGCAGCCCCTGCCGACGTCGCAACCCGCGTGACGGAAACTGCTGGTGGGTTGCATAAATCGCTGCGCAACTGTGAGCCCTCATGGTTTAACGACTCTTGTATGCGTTCGTATTACAAATTAGTGCAAATCTCGCCACACATAAAAATCATACTGACACAGTTTAGTATCCACTGTACTGCTGCTTTAATTTCATTTCAGCGCTCCAAATTTTAATTCTTCGAGAGCTTCCATTTCAAGCGGTTTTTTCGCCCCCGTAACGATTCGCGCGCGCGCACTTACAAACACGCACACAGAAAGCTATGCAAATGGTGACAATTTTCAGCAGCAAATTATGTGTCGAGTTCGTTTCACAGGGGGTTCCCCCAGTCCCCCAAAGTAATTTTGGCTAATGTATTCAGGATTGGTTTTCTCGATGAACAAAATGAATTCGAGAGGATGGACGAAACGAAACAGAAAAGTAATGCGACGTTTCGTTACAAAACAGTTATCACCATGTTATGCGCAACAAAAGAATCGCGTATTTTAAAGAACTAATGCGAAAATCAAATTCTTCAGACAGGCTCTTGCCAGCGTGCCGTATCGCCGACTGCTAAAGCAAGATCGTATGAATGTTAACGTGAATGTTATATGTTCGGTTAATCTACATTACTACTACGCTATCCCGGAACCCGGAAGCATTTGCAGCGTAGGGACAAAAAAATACGATTTTCAAAATTTGCGTGATTATCGACTGAATTTAGAGTTGAAATGCTATCATAATATTGTCATTAAGAGCTGTAATCCTACATGAAGTGTTTTCACATACAGTAATACTATGATCACAGTTAGAGACTTTGTATATGTCTGGAGGCAGCGTAACTCGCGGCACCAAATTACCCAGAATTTGAAACTGAGAGCACTTAATGTCTTCCAACAAAGTTTAGTTTCAAATTTTACGAAACATTTTGTCGCTGACATCCCCCCACAAAACGATGAAAGTAAGAAATGTTATCATTTAGTACATTTTCTCTGTTCATGCAGTAAATCGTCTGTATCAGGCATGATGTTTTGATTTATTACTTCTTTAGTACCGACCCCCTTCACTACACAGTTAGCACACAGTATCTACATGTATCACTTAATGTAGCTGCAACATGTTCTCGATGTACAAGACGTAGTTCAGAAGATACGACGTCTTAAACATTCACATACGTGACAAACTAGCTTTTGCACAAAATAGAGGTCAAATTGTCCAATGTTTCTTGAAATTACTGCAACCTGTCGCCTTTCGTTTTGTTCTTCAATCATTTTATTATTTGATTACCGGTTTCGAAACGCCTAGCGATTAATCACCAGATGGTACATTCATTTACTGTCTGCAGCAGTGTGGGAAAAACGTAGAGTGATTAGAACCCGTTGGTTGGATGTTGGTGTACACAGTATTCTGGAAAACGTAATAAAAGTTGCCCAGAGACGTTAACTGTACTGCACTTCAAGCACTTAACTACCGGTAACACATTCCACAAGCATGTGGAAAATATAATGAAACTTTTCCAGTGACGTTAATTGTACTGCACTTTACACAGTTAGCCACAAGCATGTGGAATGTGTTACCTGTGGCTAACTGCGTAAAGTGCAGTACATTTAACGTCACTGGAAAAGTTTCATTATGTTTTCCAGAATACTGTGTACACTAACATCCATCTGACGGATACTAATCACTCTACAGGTCTCCCACACTGCTGCAGACAATTAATATATGTACCATCTGATGATGAATCGCTAGGCGGTTGGAAATCGGTAATCAAATAGTAAAAAAAAACAACTGAAGAACAAACCAAAAGGCGACTGGTTGCAGTAATTTCAAGAAACATTTTCTCATCGCAGTCGCAGTGTTCCTCATCCATAATGGATAAGTTCAAATTAATGGAGAAGTTCAAATTATCCAGTTTATATTCATCCAGTGTTTCGTAATGAGAGCGACTTCCAACAAACATTAAGCACAGTTTCAAATGTTTTGCTAAACGATTTGTCGCTTTTATGCTTAACGGCAAATATTTAACACATTAACTCATTTGTAGTGTAATTAGACGTTTGAAGCTGATTTCTTTATGGGAGTTAGATTCTTTCCAGAATCTGAGTTCACTGGTTTTTCACTAACAGAACCCAGTCCGTTATCCTGCACGGATAAAAGTGAAAGTAACATCGAGCGTGCAGCAAGGAAGTATAATAAGACTGCTAATGTTCTTTTTAGGCCCCCCAACATTCAATTTTCTCAGTAAATTGTCCTCAGTAAGTTGTTTGTTTTCAGTTGACATCTTGTGTAATCCTTGGAAACACAAGAGACTTTCTTCTCAAGAGAAAGATTTATTGCAGGTCAAATTAATTATTTTATTTTATTAGTTTTGTAATTCTACACGTTTAATGCATAACACAGGGTCTTTTAGATCCTTTAGCGAACCAGTTTATTTGTCTTTAATCTGCATGGTACGTTTAAGCAGCTACATTTCTGAGAACCGTTGTCAGTTTGGCACAGTTACACTCTTTGGTGACAGCTCAGAAGTACTGAAAAAGCAAAAACGCAGTAATCAGATGAAATAAGTGTGTTTCTCAATGCCACAATATTTTCAGATGACCACGTTTCGTTTCATAAATAGAGGTAGTAAGTAAGGTGGCGAACTACCTGTAAGTGATAAAAGAACATTATCTATTGTCAGCGCAAGTGGCCGAAATTCTAAATCAACTGAATCGCTTGAATGTGACACTCTCTCTCATCACGAAGATAGTGCATATCGAGACACTGATGGTCTCCAGATAACGAACCCACGTGTACTAACATGCCAAATGAATCACGCAGCGAAGAAATAAATGATACACACTAGAGAACTGCTGGTTTCGTTATTGGTCATGTTGTCACTCAGTAGATTAAATCACTGTTACCAATAAGCAGAATACGAGTACATAATATTATAAAAATTCCACTTCGTCCAGTAACAGGAGTAAACCAAAAAGAACATTGAACTCCAAATTAAGATTTTCACGTCCAGAGGAGATTGACAACCATGATTTTGGTATGAAACACAATTTAGCAATTGTATGCTGTGTGGCAAAATGGGACAAAAGTGTGATATTGCTTTGTTCTTTACATCACAGCACCATTGTAGATGAAAGACATTAACTCAAGTGAGAGAAAGACGAATTCTATAATGCATGTAAAGCAACAGTTCATTCTCTTCATCAGAAGGCACTGTACATACACGTGAAATGACAGCCAAGAAAATGGTAATATGTCTTGCATATAGCAGAAATAAATATCTTGTGCGTATTTTCACAGCAACATCCCAAATAAGATCTGATAAAAGCAGACTTTTTCTCATTTGGAGACGAGAATCAACAACCTAGGGCTCCAGAATAATGTTCTACAAGCCACTACACGTTGTGGAATTATTCGCGAATAGACAAAAAAATCACTAAAAAGATGCTTCATGTGCCCACATCGATTAGACAGAAGAAGTCGTCAATCATTCTGCACAACCACGAAAAATATATGCAAACAACACATTGGAATTTTTTGTGAAAAGCTTTATTTTAATGACATTCGGGAGCGAATCAGTAAAATTAAGAGTACCAAGAGAGGAAAATGTAATTTATAATGCTATATTCCGTATCAGATTGCGACAAAGGTCACAATATCATAATTAATACTTTCTAATCCTCCCTGTGTCAACAACTCCCTCAAATTTTGATAATATTTCTTCTGATCTTGTGATACCAACCTGCCCCCATATCAAATGCAGTTTTGTTAGCCAACCCACTCGCCCATCCTAGCGATAGACTTGCAACACCGTGAAGATTGTAAGTAAGAGGTGTCAAATTGACCTGAAATGTACTACAGGCTTGATCACCCATTTGATAGCATTTCAGCGCAACGTCATCTACGTATCTACATATAAGGAAACATTACGCAGCCTCATTCTAAAATCGCGTTTTGTATTGTTTACTTGTGTATCTTTCAAAAATGAGAAATGCCAACCAGCATGTTGGACTGACGACACTGTGGTCAATTGTTCTGCGACACTTCTGCTCGTCTTGGTCCGGATTATATGACTCTCACACGTATACAGAATCGACGGGTTCAGGAGGGCTATATTCAAAAGCCATGTAGGGTTTCAGCTTCTCCGCATGACTGGCACTTCAGAGAGCAGACAAGTTGTTCGCTCGCCCTGCAGAAATCATCGAGCCGCACCAGGTTCCGTTAACGAAGCAACGGGCCTCTTTGCAGCAAGTCAAGTATTTACACCCGGACAGTGCGGCGCATGAATACCTTTGGTTGCCATAACCGATAATTTTGACAGCAATCGTTAAATTTCTGAGTTGTTAATGCTGTGCCCTATCTTTAAGGACTCTGTGATGCAATTTTTCAACAAAACAGCATTACGACCGCATGCTGCCTATGCTCTCCTTACCTATCCTGCTGCAGAGGCTGTTCGGCTCTTGGAATGGTCAACGTGCTATCCACATCCCTCATCCATTGAATAAAGGAAATTGGTTACAGGTTCTCGAGAATACCACATGACCACTCGCCAGCCACTGCGTTCAACAAACCGTGGCAGAGAGTTCAGGGAACATGGAATGACGCCCCTATGACTGTTTAGCATTGGAGGGCAGCGTGGAGGGTAAAAATCGTAGAGGGAGACCAAGAGATGAATACACTAAGCAGATTCAGAAGGATGTAGGTTGCAGTAGGTACTGGGAGATGAAGAAGCTTGCACAGGATAGCGTAGCATGGAGAGCTGCATCAAAACAGTCTCAGGACTGAAGACCACAACAACAACAACAACATGACTGTTACCCACACACAGTTCAACTCGATGCTCTATCAGAGAGCGCCAGATCTGCGAGCTACATATCGCGTCCTGTACATCGCAAATCAACTGCAAACATACACACACAAGGCTCACTACTTCTGAAGAAGATATTTTTATAAATATCTAAACGTAGGGCAAGAACTAATAAACCTTAGTCTTCAATTGGTTGTCTGATTTTTTAACTTCAGATTTACCCAGTTGCTGTTTCGCAGCCATGTTTGAGACTTTATATTTCGTATTTACTATCCCTCTGCTAGTTGTAATTCTCAGTTATACAGGGTGGTTCATTGATAGTGACCGGGCCAAATATCTCACGAAATATAAGTGGGGGTTCCTATTTTAAAAAAAGCAGTTGATATCCGTTTGACCTATGGCAGCGCCATCTAGCAGGCCAACCATAGCGTCATCTGGTTTCCTTCTTCAAGCTAGACGAGTTTTGTTCTTCGTAGTTTCATTTCGTTTGATTCTTATTTCATGAGATATTTGGCCCGGTCAGTGGACCACCCTGTATGTACCTGGTGTTAGGGGTATAAGTGGAGATATTTCTACTGCTGAGAGAGTATAATGTATTCAACAACATTACATCGCTATTTGCTTCATTTGCCGACTAATAGTTGTAGCTATTACGAGTAGCACGTTTTTACATTGGTTGGTGCGTCCGAGTACATGTGACACAAGCAGGCCATTAACCTATTACCTGCCTGCATTTATTTTTGAGTTACGTGATTGACATAGAGACTGAGAAAATGAAAATGAAACAAAAAATGAAATAACCTTGAAGTAAAACGTTATATTTTAGTCGATCCCCAAATTGGAGCCGCGGCAGTTAATGGATTAATGTTCAGTTTCCCCTGATCAGCAGTCAGGTACGGAAGCGTAACGCGTCGACGCAAAACGGGCGGTCTACACAGACAGGCGCAGTCCACTTCGTTGCGCAGTTAGAATATCCAGAAAATATCAGGTAGCAAATTATGTGACTTGCTTACCAGGAGACAGAGAGGCACATCTAACACAATGAAATGGTTACATATTACGGTACGAATGATCACTATATGTGTGCCTATACACGTAACACCATATAATGTGTGTGTGTGTATGTGCAATATAAGGTAACCCAAAAGACCGTTAGCATTCGAAAATGCCTAACGCACGGAATAATGTAGGTAGAGGGGTAAAAATTGACACACATGCCCGAAATAACACGGACCTTCACTGAAACAAAAAATGGCCAACGGATGGCGCCGGACAGCAACAGGTCAGTAATGCCGCATGATAATCATGTATAAAATAGGCTGTTGTCAGAAAGGGAGTCAGATCATCATTAGCAGGGGCGATGGACACTGGAAATCACGATTTTTATAATGGATGGTGCTCCACCCTATGTTGCTACACGTGCGAAAGATGTCTTCTGAGTATTTTTGATGAGGATCGCGCACTGAGCAATTACTTGCATCATGCTTGGCCTCTCAGGTCCCCAGACCTCAATCCGTATGATTATTGAGTGTGGGATTACTTTGAAGTCGGACGCAATAACCAATGTAAAAGTTATGGATGCTAAACGACAAAACATTGGATGGCGATTTCTCAATATCTGCTGGTATACTGATTGGTATGTTCACAACATTGCCCCTCGACTACAAGTTTTGCTTATGAATGATGGCCAACATTGAGAATTTGTTATGAAATGTCGTGTGACGAGGGCCTCCCGTCGGGTAGACCGTTCGCCTGGTGCAAGTCTTTCTAGTTGACGCCACTTCGGCGACTAACGCGTCGATGAGGATGAGATGATGAACACAACACCCATTTCGTCAGCGGAGAAAAACTATGACCCAGCCGGGAATCGAACCCGGCCCCCTTTGCATGGCATTCCGTCCCGCTGACCACTCAACTACCGAGACAGACAGAATTTGTTATAAACAACATCGTCTTTGCTAAAAATAGTGTGTTACATTAACTATTGCTATTGTATCATATGAAGCGCCATCTGCTGGCCATTTTGTGCATTTCTTTGGCTTCAATAAAACTCTATGTCGTTTCAAGCACGTGTGTCAATTTCTTCCTCTTTGCCTACATTATTCCCTTCAGTATTGAATTTTCAAATGTTAACGGACTTTGGGCCATTGCCTGAGAAAAATATGTGAAGCACCCAGAATTGGAGGATGAGACGAAATAAAACTTGACAGTTTGAGAGAGTAAGTGACGTAATTTCAGTGATTACAAAATCGAATCATGTTTCAAAGAACTTGGGAGTGGGAGGTTGCTCCCGCTCTGACCTGGGTCCATGCACTGAGTCGGTCAGGAAGGGTGACGTGAGGCCGTTGTATCCTCTTATGGGGCAAGCTGGCTCACAAAAGTTGTAACTGCCACGGGAACGGAGTTGACGTCCGTACTGAAGCCACACGTGTTATATTGGGAACAGAGCTGAAAATCTTGCTGGCCATGGTGCCATGCAGGCGATTCACAGACACACGAGCCACGTGTGTTCTAGCATTACACTGTTGAAACTCGACGCCACAATATTGTCAGATGAGAGCTAACACATGAAGATGCAGGAAGCCTCTGACGTACCCTTGTCCTGTCTGTTACCTCACCCACTGCCCGCCCGGCTAACCGCGGGTTCTAACGCGCTGCTTCCCGAGCGGGAAGGCGTGCCGGTCCCCGGCACGAATCCGCCCGGCGGATTAGTGTCTAGGTGCGGTGTGCCGGCCAGTCTGTGGATGGTTTTTCAGGCGGTTTCCCATCTACCTCGGCGAATGCGGGATGCTTCCCCTTATTCCGCCTTAGTGTAACTGTGTCGGCGATTGCTGCACAAACACCGTTTCGACGTATAATTATTCTACCACGCGCACATTGGGTTTACGAAGGTCTGGTATGAGACGTTCCCGGGCGTGGATGGGGGGGTGGGGTGGGTCCACTGGGGACTGAACCGCACAATAACCCTGGGCTCGCCGTGGGACGGCGATGGGCTGGTTGGACTGCTGTGGCCTGTTGTGGGGGTTGAGAACCACTGAGAGACACGGCGGGTCGAAGCCTCTCCGTCTTTTCTAGGTCCCCAGTTCAATAGATACATCATACACTACCGGCCGTGGCCTGGTATCGTAGCCCATGGCTCAGCACACCATGACTGCTATGCCTCTCGGTGGTGGAGAACAGTGATTTATCGCTGAACACAGCGTGCTGGCATTCGTCAGCAGCCCATGCTTCCCGGTTACGGCACCACTCTAAACTCAGCCGTTTGTGTTGTAGTGTTACTGGCAGCCTACAGATGGAACGGTAATTTCCTAGTCTGACTGCTGCTAATCTCCGGACGCAGAATATTGCAAGAAGTCCCTTAATTGTACGCGGGTGGTAGACGCCGACTTGAAAGGGTTACCGTATGCTTGGTGGACAATACGGCGATCTTATGGTGGTCAGATGTGCTCATCTAGTAACTTGACTATGAGTATGCCTATCCTCGCGTTTCCGTGCACAGAAACATCGGGCCACTGTCAAAAATTTGGATATCGCAAGATTCGAGCAGCCAGCCGAATGGAGACCCACAATCGGGCAACTTTTGAGCTCTGTGAGGTGCTGATAATGCTGTCTCACATGAGTGAATGACATCTCTCTGTTTTTAACAGTGACTACTCTTCCAGGCCTGGTAGCAACACTATGACACGAACCACACTAATGCACTCTGGTGGTCGTTCTACTAGTCACAGAGAATTGAAACTCTACTGATTTACGCACCCGCCGATGGTGTGTACGAGTGGGAAGTTACGTTGACATGTAGCCACGTGTTTTCGCCACGCAGGTGTAGAAGAATGAAACCGGAATTTCCCTATAGACGGTGCTAGCCGTCAGTGTAGCGCCCGTGAAATCGCGTCTGCAGCGCCATATGCTTCCTGTAACGGCTGACGACGAATGTCAACACACAGTAACCCAAGTTCCGTACATCGGTATCTGCTTAAAACCCGTAAACATGTCCAGTTTTGCGCCTGCGAGCAACGATCATTTGAAGAAACCTCCTGTAGAATCGCGTCGAATGCTTGCCGAAGCTTTCGGCGAACATGCTTTTGGGAAAACACAGTGTGAAAGTGTGGTAAAGACTTGTCACGTCAAAATCGTGACTTTTGAATTTTTTAACCACTCTAAACACTGTGTTTAGATTGCGCGAGAAACCACCGAAAAAGTTTCAAGACAACGAATTGCAAGCCTTATTGGATGAAGATGATGATACCCAGACTCAACAAGAACTCGCGGAACAATTGAATGTGACGCAGAAGGCCGTTTCTCTTCGGTTGAAAGCAATGGGCAGTGGGCGGAAAGTGGGGAAAATGGGTTCCGCATGAACAATGAAAGACAGCAAGCAATTCGAAAGACCACTTGTGAAATGCTGCTCGCCGGATACAAAAGAAAGTCGTTTCTCCATCGATTAGTGACAGGTGATGAAAAATGGATGGATGTTGAGAATCCTAAGCGTCGTAAATCATGGGTGAATCCAGGCACACCATCGACATCCACTGCCCTGTGTTTGGTGGAATCAGAAGGGTGTCATCTATTATGAGTTGCGAAAACCTGGTGAAACATTTAACACCGCTACCAACAGTAATGTGATCGATTTAAATCAAGCATTACGTGAATAACGACCGGAGTATGGAAAAAAGGCAACACAAAGTCATATTGCTCCATGGTAACGTCCCGTCACACACAGAAAAACGGGTCAGGGAAACGATCGAGGCGTTCAGTTAGGAAATGCTATACTAGGGCATGCGGCTTATTCTCCAGACTTGGCTCCGTCCGATTATCATCTATTTGCCTTACTGGGACACTCTCTAACTGAACAACGCTTCAATTCGTGTGAAAATGTACGAAAACGGCTCTCTGACTGGTTCGCTTCAAAGGTAGAAGTGTTTTTTTGGCGTAGTATTCATAGCCTGCCGGAGAGGTAGGAGAAATTTATAAATAGCAATGGAGATTATTTTGAATAAAATATTGTTTATGAGTTTCAAACGACAGACGTGTAATTATTGCAACCAAATTCCGGTTTCAAACTTCTAGACCTGGTATATTCGTGTACTTAGGCGATACTTTTGAACGTGTTTCCACACTAGGTAACAGGATTAAAGGGCAACTTTTCCGAAACCCCGTAATGATAGATATCGAAATAGATGACAGAGGGATAGAGAAACAATTAAAATAGCTCAATAGAGGAAAGGCCGCTGGACCTGATGGGATACCAGTTCGTTTTTATACGGAGTACGCGAAGGAACTTGCCCCCTTCTAACAGCCGTGTACCGTAGGCCTCTAGAAGAGCGTAGCGTTCCAAAGCATTGGAAAAAGGCACAGGTCATCCCCGTTTTCAAGAAGCGACGTGGAACAGATGTGCCGAACTATAGACCTATATCTCTAACGTCGATCAGTTGTAGAATGTTGGAACACGTATTACGTTCGAGTATAATGACTTTTCTGGAGACTAGAAATCTACTCTGTAGGAATCAGCACGGGTTTCGAAAAAGACGATCGAGTGAAACATAGCTCGCACTATTCGTCCACGAGACTCTGAGGGCCATAGACACGGACGGGTTCCCAGGTGGATGCCGTGTTTCTTTACTTCCGCAAGGCGTTTGACACAGTTCCCCACAATCGTTTAATGAACAATAGTAAGAGCATATGGACTGTCAGACCAATTGTGTGATTGGATTGAAGAGTTCCTAGATAACAGAACGCAGCATGTCATTCTCAATGGAGAGAAGTCTTCCCAAGTAAGAGTGATTTCAGTTGTGCCGCAGGGGAGTGTCGTAGGACCGTTGCTATTCACAATATACACTCCTGGAAATGGAAAAAAGAACACATTGACACCGGTGTGTCAGACCCACCATACTTGCTCCGGACACTGCGAGAGGGCTGGCTGTACAAGCAATGATCACACGCACGGCACAGCGGACACACCAGGAACCGCGGTGTTGGCCGTCGAATGGCGCTAGCTGCGCAGCATTTGTGCACCGCCGCCGTCAGTGTCAGCCAGTTTGCCGTGGCATACGGAGCTCCATCGCAGTCTTTAACACTGGTACCATGCCGCGACAGCGTGGACGTGAACCGTATGTGCAGTTGACGGACTTTGAGCGAGGGCGTATAGTGGGCATGCGGGAGGCCGGGTGGACGTACCGCCGAATTGCTCAACACGTAGGGCGTGAGGTCTCCACAGTACATCGATGTTGTCGCCAGTGGTCGGCGGAAGGTGCACGTGCCCGTCGACATGGGACCGGACCGCAGCGACGCACGGATGCACGCCAAGACCGTAGGATCCTACGCAGTGCCGTAGGGGACCGCACCGCCACTTCCCAACAAATTAGGGACACTGTTGCTCCTGGGGTATCGGCGAGGACCATTCGCAACCGTCTCCATGAAGCTGGGCTACGGTCCCGCACACCGTTAGGCCATCTTCCGCTCACGCCCCAACATCGTGCAGCCCGCCTCCAGTGGTGTCGCGACAGGCGTGAATGGAGGGACGAATGGAGACGTGTCGTCTTCAGCGATGAGAGTCGCTTCTGCCTTGGTGCCAATGATGGTCGTATGCGTGTTTGGCGCCGTGCAGGTGAGCGCCACAATCAGGACTGCATACGACCAAGGCACACAGGGCCAACACCCGGCATCATGGTGTGGGGAGCGATCTCCTACACTGGCCGTACACGACTGGTGATCGTCGAGGGGACACTGAATAGTGCACGGTACATCCAAACCGTCATCGAACCCATCGTTCTACCATTCCTCAACCGGCAAGGGAACTTGCTGTTCCAACAGGACAATGCACGTCCGCATGTATCCCGTGCCACCCAACGTGCTCTAGAAGGTGTAAGTCAACTACCCTGGCCAGCAAGATCTCCGGATCTGTCCCCCATTGAGCATGTTTGGGACTGGATGAAGCGTCGTCTCACGCGGTCTGCACGTCCAGCACGAACGCTGGTCCAACTGACGCGCCAGGTGGAAATGGCATGGCAAGCCGTTCCACAGGACTACATCCAGCATCTCTACGATCGTCTCCATGGGAGAATAGCAGCCTGCATTGCTGCGAAAGGTGGATATACACTGTACTAGTGCCGACATTGTGCATGCTCTGTTGCCTGTGCCTATGTGCCTGTGGTTCTGTCAGTGTGATCATGTGATGTATCTGACCCCAAGAATGTGTCAATAAAGTTTCCCCTTCCTGGGACAATGAGTTCACGGTGTTCTTATTTCAATTTCCAGGAGTGTACATAAATGACCTTGCGGATAACATCGGAAGTTCACTGAGGCTTTTTGCGGATGATTCTGTGCTATATCGAGAGGTTGTAACAATGGAAAATGGTACTGAAATGCAGGAGGATCTGCAGCGAATTGACGCAAGGTGCAGGGAATGGCAATTGAATCACAATGTAGACAAGTGTAATGTGCTGCGAATACATAGAAAGTAAGTTTCTTTATCATTTAGCTACAATATAGCAGGTCAGCAACTGGAAGCAGTTAATTCCATAAATTATCTTGGAGTAGGCATTAGGAGTGATTTAAAATGGAATGATCATACAAAGTTGATCGTCGGTAAATCAGGTGCCAGAGTGAGATTCATTGGAAGAATCCTAAGGAAATGCAGCCCGAAAACGAAGTGGGTTACAGTACACTTGTTCGCCCACTGCCGGCCGGAGTGGTCGTGCGGTTCTAGGCGCTACAGTCTGGAACCGAGCGACCGCTACGGTCGCAGGTTCGAATCCTGCCTCGGGCATGGGTGTGTGTGATGTACTTAGGTTAGTTAGGTTTAATTGGTTCTAAGTTCTAGGCGACTGATGACCTCAGAAGTTAAGTAGCATAGTGCTCATTTAAACCATTTGAATTTCGCCCACTGCTTGAATACTGCTCACCGGTGTGGGATCCGTACCAGACAAGCTTGATGGAAGAGATAGAGAAGATCCAATGGAGAGCAGCGCGCTTCGTTACATTTAGTAATCGCGAAAGCGTTACCGAGATGATAGATAAACTGCAGTGGAAGACTCTGCAAGAGAGATGCTCAGTAGCTCGGTACGGGCTTTTGTTGAAGTTTCGAGAACATACCTTCACAGAGGAGTCAAGGAGTATATTGCTCCCTCCTACGTATAGCTCGCGAAGAGACCATGAGGATAAAATCAGAGAGATTAGAGCCCACACAGAGGCATACCGACAATCTTTCTTTCCACGAACAATACGAGACTGGAATAGGAGGGAGAACCGATAGAGGTACTCAAGGTACCCTCCGCCACACACCGTCAGGTGGTTTGCGGAGTATGGATGTAGATGTAGATGTAGATTTTTGCATTTTTTTGCTATTTGGCTCAAAGGTGCGTATATGCTTACACTGAAATTGTGCAAAAGCGTGGCAGCGTGGCATCCTGCGAGGTTTCAAGTAGCAGTGTGTCGACACATGCGAGAAAAAAAAAAGTCACACCCCCTCTGACCCAAATTCCATCCCTTCTACTGGCTGCGACGCCCAGGTTTGAAGTAACGTGCTTTCCTTGTGGGAGGCCGAGGAAAACATTCCAGGCCGCCCGCAATCGAGGGGGTGGCGTAAACAACCTTTGACACTGCTGACGTCTCCAAAGCTTCAACCCTTTTCTTAGGGCGCCGTGGGGCAGCATCCAGATTGAACGGCAGTTCTTGATCTCGTGTACAGACTGTGACCACTAGGGACCGCTGAAAACCTTTTGCCAAAATTGAATGTGCATCAGTGCGTGTTTATGTATTTTCAGCCCTCCTGTTTCGCTCCTCCTGTGGCGTCATCACGGCCTGTGCGACATTGACACATGCCCTCGAAGACGCCCCAATTTGCCAAAATTGCCCACCTTTACTGACACTTTTAGAAATGAACCTATACGGAGACAACCTGCGAGATAGTTCTAGGCGCTTGGCTAGATTCCAGTTGCCTTTTTGTGTCAGCTCTGAGCGGCCGTATTTCTGGAATGCTTTCCTCGGCCACCCAAAAGAAAACAGCGCGATTTCAGCGCTGAGCGTCACGGTTCTGTCCTCCACGGAAGCTGTGTCGAAACAAAGTGTGGAATGTCGATAAGGGCGGCTGTGACGACCTTCGCATCGCGTGTCACGTGTGCGATGGCGTCGGGCAGACTAGCGGTGAGTTTTGGCTCCAATTCTGAACTTCTGAGCAAAGAAATGGCTGTGAGCACTATGGGGCTTAACATATGAGGTCATACGTCCCCTAGAACTTAGAACTACTTAAACCTAACTAACGTAAGGACGTCACACACATCCATGCCCGAGGCAGGATTCGAACCTGCGACTGGTGCGGTCGCGCGGCTCCAGACTGGAGCGCCTAGAACAGCTCGGCCACAGCCGCCGGCGAACTTCTGAGCTGTGGCCTTGTTTTCCGCCTGAGACTCGCCTTGCTGTGCGAAGCGTCGACGAGCCCGATGGTGATGTCGCAGGGCGCCGCGCTTTTGCACCGTTACAGAGGAGCGGTGTTGCCACCTTGCAGCCAAATTTCAATCTTATGTGTCGAAACAATGAAAAACAGTTACATGCTCTAGGAAAATTGGCACTAAGTCAGTGGTGAAGTCTACAGGGTGTTACAAAAAGGTACCGCCAAACTTTCAGGAAACATTCCTCACACACAAAGAAAAAAAAGATGTTATGTGGACATGTGTCCGTAAACGCTTACTTTCCATGTTAGAGATCATTTTATTACTTCTCTTCAAATCACATTAATCATGGAATGGAAACACACAGCAACAGAACGTACCAGCGTGACTTCAAACACTTTGTTACAGGAAATGTTCAAATTGTCCTCCGTTAGCGAGGATACATGCATCCACCCTCCGTCGCATGGAATCCCTGATGCGCTGATGCAGCCCTGGAGGATGGCGTATTGTATCTCAGTCGTCCACAATACGAGCACGAAGAGTCTCTACGTTTGGTACCGGGGTTGCGTAGACAAGAGCTTTCAAATGTCCCCCATAAATGAATGTCAAGAGGGTCGAGGTCAGGAGAGCGTGGAGGCCACGGAATTGGTCCGCCTCTACCAATCCATCGGTCACCGAATCTGTTGTTGAGAAGCGTACGAACACTTCGACTGAAATGTGCAGGAGCTCCATCGTACATGAACCACATGTTGTGTCGTACTTGTAAAGGCACATGTTCTAGCAGCACAGGTAGAGTATCCCGTATGAAATCGTGATAACGTGCTCCATTGAGCGTAGGTGGAAGAACATGGGGCCCAATCGAGACATCACCGACAATGCCTGCCGAAACGTTCACAGAAAATCTCTGTTGATGACGTGATTGCACAATTGCGTGCGGATTCTCGTCAGCCCACACATGTTGATTGTGAGAATTTACAATTTGATCACGTCGGAATGAAGCCTCATCCGTAAAGAGAACATTTGCATTGAAATGAGGACTGACACATTGTTGGATGAACCCATTCGCAGACGTGTACCCGTGGAGGCCAGTCAGCTGCTGATAGTGCCTGCACACGCTGTACATGGTACAGAAACAACTGGTTCTCCCGTAGCACTCTCCATACAGTGACGTGGTCAACGTTACCTTGTACAGCAGCAACTTCTCTGACGCTGACATTAGGGTTATCGTCAACTGCACGTAGAATTGCCTCGTCCATTGCAGGTGTCCTCGTCGTTCTAGGTCTTCCCCAGTCGCGAGTCGTAGGCTGGAATGTTGCGTGCTCCCTAAGACGCCGATCAATTGCTTCGAACGTCTACCTGTCGGGACACCTTCGTTCTGGAAATCTGTCTCGATACAAACGTAACGCGCCACGGCTATTGCCCCGTGCTAATCCATACATCAAATGGGCATCTGCCAACTCCGCATTTGTAAACATTGCACTGACTGCAAAACCACGTTCGTAATGAACAATAACCTGTTGATGCTACGTACTGATGATGTGCTTGATGCTATTACTGTAGAGCAATGAGTCGCATGTCAACACAAGCACCGAAGTCAACATTACCATCCTTCAATTGGGCCAACTGGCGGTGAATCGAGGAAGCACAGTACATACTGACGAAACTAAAATGAGCTCTAACATGGAAAGTAAGCGTTTCCGGACACAGGTCCACATAACATCTTTTCTTTATTTGTGTGTGCGGAACGTTTCCTGAAAGTTTGGCCGTTCCTTTTTGTAACACTCTGTATAAGACAACAAGTGTCTGGCGCAGTAGTTACATCGCCTACTGCTGCTACAATGGCAGATGATCAAGATTTAAGTGAGTTTGAACGTGGTGCCATAGTCGGCGCACGAGCGATGGAGCACAGCATTTTACAGGTAGCGATTAAGTGGGGGTTTTCCCGTACGACCGTTTCACGAGTGCAGGAATCCGGTAGATCATCAAATCTCCGACATCGCTACGGCCGAAAAAGATCCTACAAGAACTGGACCGACGACGACTAAGAGAGAAGTGCAAGCCTTCTGCAGATTGCTGCAGATTTCAATGCGGGCAATCAATAAGTGTCAGCGTGCAAACCATTCAACGAAATATCATCGATATGGGCTTCCGGAGTCGAAGGCCCACTCGTGTTCCCTTGACGACTGCGCGAGACAAAGATTTGCGCCTCGTCTGGGCCCGTCAACACCGACGTTGGACTGTTGACGACTGGAAACATGTTGCCTGGTCGGACGAGTCTCGTTTCAAATTGCATCGAGCGGATGGACGTCTACAGGTATGGAGACAACCTCATGAATCCATGGATCCTGCGTGTCAGCAGGGGACTGTTCAAGCTGGTGGAGCCTCGGTAATTGTGGCGTCGTGTGCAGTTTAGTGATATGGGACCCCTGATACGTCTAGAAACGTCTCTCACGGGTGACATGTAGGTAAGCATCCTGTCTGATCGCCTGCATCCAGTCATGTCCATTGTGCTTTCCGACGGACTTGGGCAATTCCAGCAGGACAATGCGACACCCCACACGTCCAGACTTGCTACGGAGTGGCTACAGGAACACTCTTCTGAGCTTAAACAACTCTTCTGAGTTGGCCACCAGACTCCCCAGATACGAACATTATTGAGCATATCTGGGATCACTTGCAATGTGCTGCTCTCCACCCCCTCGTACTCTTACGGATGTATGGACAGTCCTGCAGGATTCATGGTGTCAGATCCCTCCAGCACTACTTCAGACATTAGTCGAGTCCATGCCACGTCGTGCTGCAGCACTTCTGCGTGCTCGCGGGGGCCCTACACGATATTAGGCAAGTGTATAACAGTTACATTTGTGATATATAGTGTTAGAAAACAACGTAGCTGTTACAGAGCAAAGATGGTGGCAAAATAGAAGAAGCGAGTCGCTAAAGATAGACAAACAAAGAGGGTTGTCGCCTTTTTTTTGTTTTGCGTCTTTCCTTAGTTGCTTTAAAATTCGTTGGAGTGTGTTCCGTCTATGCAATTGAAGGCAGGATGACGACAATACAGGCGTGTCAAGGCTTTTCCGTCAAGCCATTGAGAATGCTACACAAATAAACGAAGCGTAACGCGTATGGCAGTAAACAAACTGCAATTAGTTGCGTAAACGGAACATACATCCAGGAAAGAGGCTTTTATCTGTACGTAGAGGCGGACCTAAGTTACTAAAAGGATTGTATTAAGGCACTGCAAAAGATGACTTCGTACTTAATCCCTGGTTTTTAATGAGTGGCAACCATGTGCTGGTTTTTAAATAATTCAGTAGATGAAACTTCCTGGCAGATTAAAACTGTGTGCCCGACCGAGACTCGAACTCGGGACCTTTGCCTTTCGCGGGCAAGTGCTCTACCAACTGAGCTACCGAAGCACGACTCACGCCCGGTACTCACAGCTTTACTTCTGCCAGTATCTCGTCTTCTACCTTCCAAACTTGGTAGAGCACTTGCCCGCGAAAGGCAAAGGTCCCGAGTTCGAGTCTCGGTCGGGCACACAGTTTTAATCTGCCAGGAAGTTTCATATCAGCGCACACTCCGCTGCAGAGTGAAAATCTCATTCTGGAATTCAGTAGATTATTTCTTTTCCGTTTGGAGAATCTTTCCTCTAAACAAAGCCTAGACATCTGCCAAGGCTTCATGATGGACATACCCGTACCAGTACCCTATTTACTATCTATATACCTCTAGGCTGAACCTGTGTTACGGTCCCTATCAGGAGAAATTTAGTCAAAACGCTCATAGTGAATGCTTGCACTTTCTATATCGTTACAAATCAGTCAGCCGTCTGTCAGTGGATCCTAACCCTTTCGCGGTTGTTGGGACACACACGATCCACAAAGGTAATACGTAGTTTTAGATGTTGGGAGATGTATGTCCCATATCCGTCTGGTGGTGTCATCTAGTGAGAAGCTTTCATACCTCGGAGAAAAATAATACGGACCATGGTTAAGATAAAAGGCTGTGAGCTGGAGCAGCGTGTGCTTGTAGCTGCGACTGTGCGTCTGTTTCACGAAAATCAAAAATATATCACCATCTTCTCCTACCCTAGGATGTCTGAAGCGATTAATTATATTTATTTATACATATTAGGTACTGTTCCAAAAGATTACCTCAATCCTCATTTATTTCGCTTGTTTTTACCTAGTTAAGTGAAAGTAATGTAGTCATAAGTCCGAAGATTGTTCTGAACAATGCATTTTTGCTGCGTGAACAGCGGAAAATGTAGTAAGTAATGAACCACCCAATATCAGTTGTAGTATAATATATGTGTCCAATGAATACCCATTTATCATCTGCAATTTTAATGGCCAGTGTGTACTTCATGCGGTGAAAATGTAGAAAGAGATTTTTTTTCCTTTCATCATTTTGTGGGGGCTGTCAGCGGCAAAATGTTTCGTAAACGTTTGGAACTACGTGTAAAGCTTGTCGCAAATCACTAGGTGCTCTCATTCTCAAGTACAGGGCGAATAAAGTCCGGCTATTCGCGCGTCGTGGACGACACTTCTTTTCCACCTCCACCCCAGCCGTGGTAGAGTTTTGTCAGGACTGGCTCTCCCAAGGCTGTCAGTAGTTCCAATGGGGGTAGATGGTCTTTACAGTCCGCCCACCACCCCCCTTCCTCCGCAGCTATGATTTCCAGACAGTAAGTGATGTGTTTACCAAGGGTGGTTGAAATCGGTCCAGTGGTTTAGAACAAGAGGTGGGACAAACATACACCCGTACAGACATAAATAGGTGCATCCATTTTTACGAATGGATTTTCGCAGTGCTGTCCCAGATAGCCCGCAGTGTAACTGCGGCCGTTATTTATCACTGTAGCGCCGTGGGTCTGGGGTCCCAGCTGGCGCGGTCCGTGGCAGGTCAGCCGCGGGAACAGACTGCGACGCGACGCGACGCGCCAGCTGTTCCCGCGCCCCCATTAATTGCGTTCCGAATCGACTGCGGCGCGCGGTCGATACCTCGCCCGCTATCGCACTCACTCGCCCCGCCGTTATGAAGAGAGGGACTTCCCCTCCCTCTGCAGCTATGCTCATATCGGCCGGAATGCCTGGCGGCGGTGGTGGTGGCGGCCAGATGGAATGGGACCGCGTGGAGGCGCAAAAGGCCGCAAGATGGACTTTGCAGGCCGCCGACCGAGGCAGCACGTAATGATGTTAACCCCACTGGCGCTCTCTCTCTCTCTCTCTCTCTCTCTGTCTCTCTCTCTCTCTCTCTCTCTCTCTCTCACACACACACACACACACACACACAGTAATCTTTCATCAGCCTTCTGACTTGTTTGATGTGGCCTGCACGAATTTCTCTTCTGGCGCAATCTGTTCAGAGTAGCATTTACATTCAACGCTCTCAGTTACTTGATGGACATATTCCAAACTCCGTCTCTTCCTACGGTTTTAGCCTCTACAACTCGTTTTGATACCATGGAATTTATTCCTTGATATCTTAAAACTATCCTATCATTCTGTCCCTACTCCTCGTCAGTGTTTTCCATATGCTCGTTTCTTTGCAGAAGGCGTAGAACCTCTTCATTCCTTACCATACCAGTCTACCCAATTTTCGTTATCCTTCTGCGCACCACACCTCAAACGCTTTGATTCTCTTCTTTTGCGGTTCCCTGATTCACTATCATGCAATACTGTGCTCCACACGTAGAATTACATAAATTTCCTCCTCAGATTGAGGTCTATGGCTCAAATGGCTTATCATCTGACGTCATCTGTCCCCTAGAACTTCGAACTACTTAAACCTAACTAACCTAAGGACATCACAATACAGTTCGATACAGTTCCGCACTGTCGCCTGATAAACAAAGTAAGACCCTATGGAATATCAGACCAGCTGTGTGACAGGATTGAAGAGTTTTTAGCAAACAGAACACAGGATGTTGTTCTCAATGCAGAGACGTCTACAAAGATTAAAGTAACCTCTGGCGTGCCACAGGGGAGTGTAATGGGACCATTGCTTTTCACAATATATATAAATGACCTAGTAGATAGTGTCGGGAGTTCCATGCGGCTTTTCGCGGATGATGCTGTAGTATACAGAGAAGTTGCAGCATTAGAAAATTGCAGCGAAATGCAGGAAGATCTGCAGCGGATAGGCACTTGGTGCAGGGAGTGGCAACTGACCCTCAACATAGACAAATGTAATGTATTGCGAATACATAGAAAGAAGGATCCTTTATTGTGTGATTATGTGATAGCGGAACAAACGCTGGTAGCAGTTACTTCTGTAAAATATCTGGGAGTATGCGTGCGGAGCGATTTGAAGTGGAATGATCACATAAAATTAATTGTTGGTAAGGCGGGTGCCAGGTTAAGATTCATTGGGAGAGTGCTTACAAAATGTAGTCTATCAACAAAGGAGGTGGCTTAAAAAACACTCGTTCGACCAATACTTCAGTATTGCTCATCAGTGTGGGATCCGTACCAGGTCGGGTTGACGGGGAAGATAGAGAAGATCCAAAGACGAGCGGCGCGTTTCGTCACAGGGTTATTTGGTAACCGTGATAGCGTTACGGAGATGTTTAGCAAACTCAAGTGGCAGACTCTGCAAGAGAGGCGCTCTGCATCGCGGTGTAGCTTGCTGTCCAGGTTTCGAGAGGGTGCGTTTCTGGATGAGGTGTCTAATATATTGCTTCCCCCTACTTATACCTCCCGAGGAGATCACGAATGTAAAATTAGAGAGATTCGAGCGCGCGCGGAGGGTTTCAGACAGTCGTTCTTCCCGCGAACCATACGCGACTGGAACAGGAAAGGGACGTAATGACAGTGTCACGTAAAGTGCTCTCCGCCACACACCGTTGGGTGGCTTACGGAGTATAAATGTAGATGTAGATCACACAAATCCGTGCCCGAGGCAGGATTCGAATCTGCGACCGTAGCGGTCGCGCGGTTCCTGACTGAAGCGCCTAGAACCGCTCTGCCACAGAGCCCGGCATTTTAGTCCATGTTTGGTATTACTTTGCTTTCTTTCCCATGTCTACATCTGCATCTGCACCTATATCTACATACATACATACTTTGTAAGCCACCATACGGTCCTTGGCGGAGGGTACTCCGTACCACTACTAGTAATTTTGTTTCCTGTTCCACTCGCCAATAGAGCGAGGGAAAAACGACTATCTACATGCCTCCACATGAACCCTGATTTCTAGTATCTCATCTTCATGATCCTTACGCCCATTGCGTGTTAGAGGCAGTAGAATCGTTCTGCAGTCAGCTTCAAATGCCGGTGTTCTAAATTTCCTGAATATTCTTCCTCGGAAAGAATCTCGCCTTCCCTCAGGGGATTCCTATTTGAGCTCCCGATGGATCTCTGTAATACTTGCGTCTTGTTTGAAACTACTGATAACAAATCTAGCCGCCCGCTTCTGAAGTGCTTCGATGTTTTACTTTAATCCGGCCTGCTGCGGATCCAAAACCCTAGGGCAGAACTTAAGAATAGGTCGCACTAGTCTCGTATATGCGATCTCCTTTACATCGACGTTTCAGAGCAATCTATTGTAACTACACTTCCGCAGAAAATAAAGGTACAGTGCCGCTACATTGTCCAAACCAATGTTTTGTCAGTGAAATAAAATCGTAACTGCTCTGCTTACTGATCCATCATACAAAGATGATGCTCAGGCACTGTAGCTGCAAACCACATATATTTTGAGCGGAGGAGCATCGCAACTGGTATTATGATCCTTTCGCACTCATTTCTTCCGCAGCTTATGTGACCTTTTATCAAAAGAAATGGGGGAGAAACATTAGAAAAGAAGCTTATCAGAAGGGAAAAGCAGACATTAATTCAAGTGGAAAACAATTGCAAGATGTATGCAGGTTGTGGAATAACTCCAAGGTGCAAGGTTATAGTATCATTAGATCAAAGACGGAAATTGTTCGAAACATTGTAGGCTTAGAAACCACAGATAGGACCCGTGATTATCTGAGCAAGCTGATCACGAACACTCCAAGGAAAAAAATTGTAACAGACTGGAAGATGGTCTTTTGTCCAGGCACATTTGCAAATTACACCATACATCCATACCTGATTATAAAATAGTGCGAAGTTATGTATTTGCTTAAATTTGGTATCACAAATCAGTCGGTAAAAACAAGTTTTGGGGGAGCTAGACCAGAATGTGTTCTGAGTATGAGGAATCATCAACGAACATGAGATGATATTATGGAAGGGATAAGAAATCTTACACTTTCATTTGTTAAAATAGTATCGCACGACATTAGAAGAATAGTTTATGACAATAACTAGAAAGCACCCTCAGCATTCGAAAGATGTATAGAATGTAGGAGAGGAAGGAACATAACCTGCTTGGATGTATAGGTTTTCAATATTAAATGCAAACCTGAGTGTTTCAAGCCTAAAAAGGATACTTGTGGTGAGTGTGGGGTCTACAAGAATGCTGAATCAGAAATGAAGATTGCTTTAGAGGAAGAAATACAGACACACCCGAAAAAAGAAAAAAAAAAAGGAAATGGCTCCAGCAGAAAAAGAAGGCGAAAACTGACACTACATTTCTGTGGGCCTGTTTTGATTTATTACGGGTGCTCATCACTCCCCAATGTGAAGTGCCCTTGCTCTATTACAGAAAAAGCTGAGCACAACACGGGAATATAAAAGAGAATGTGCTTCATATGGCAGAAGGAAACTGGACGCAGAGGAGACATACCGTCTACAAATTCCTAACGCAGCGGAGTGAGAATGGCTGCCAAAATGCTTCATTCTTTTCTGACAATTGTATCGGTCACAACCGAAACAGATTTATTTTTTCGTGAATCTGTACAGTTTGAGTACTTTACAAAGTGATTCCCTTACATACACATTTCTTGAAAAGAATGACGGAGACCACACGCACAGTGTTACCGAGAGGGCAAAAACGGGCGTGAACATCTATTTTCCACAGCAGAGATATGCTCTAGCAGCCACAGCCAACCAAAAACGGAAAAAAAACATATGATATACGTCAGATGTCACACAAGGATTTATTTGATTTCAAAGAGGCTTTATCAAAGGTCCGAAACTGAACTGAAACTGAGTTTGGAGAAAGGGTATGATGATCTGACATCAGTGTAGTAATGGTGAGGAAGGAAGAACCATGGATGATGTCATTTAAACATGACTGTGAGTCAGACTACAACAACATTGATTTAATGCACAAGTTTCGAGGTCGCAGGCCAAGTGTAGAACACGCTGCACAAGACTTGCCCTATGCATATTCGTCCTCAATGCCAATTACAGAGCAAAAATTTTCTGATTTGATGCTACTCTGCCAGAACACCATTATGCCAATAGTTTACCATGAATTCTATCACAATCTGAGCATGGGGAAGCTCATAATATTGAAGAGGAACGATGAATGAAGTGGTAATATCAATATTAATTTTAACATACAGTCTTTATTTTTTCCTGGGAACTATTTTTATGTTGCTGCATTCTGCTTACATATTACCATATTCATGTGCTAGAAAGTTCTAGAAAAAAGAATTATTACTGGCAACAGAATTTAAAATAAAGGTATTCACATTTGTAGCCACATGCTGGTGTTGTATACTCTCAGTGAAATATGATCGTAAATGGCATTAATGTCAGATATCAGTGCCTTTATTAATAATTACTTCTATAAAATAACCTCTGGCACATTTTCCTTTAAAGAACATGATAACAATGGAGCAACAGGGCGTTCAAAGCAGCATGCGCAAGTGTCATTTTCCTGGATGATTTATGCGTAATACTGGAACTTCCAATTTTTCATAAGAGTTTGAAGTTTAAGGAATGATGGTTACGATGGTATTGCTCTGAACCGTCCACATGAGAACCAAACTTCTCCAAAGTTCTCCCAAAAGACTGAAGTCGACTATTCACCTTCCCTACCATAATCCTCACATGCTCTTCCATTTCATATCCCTTTTGATATTTAGAAGACGTGAATGTGTCAGACAGCACACCGCTAAAGCTGTATTCGGGCGTCCATGAACCATGGACCTTGCCGTTGGTGGGGAGGCTTGCGTGCCTCAACGATACAGATAGCCGTACCGTAGGTGCAACCACAACGGAGGGGTATCTGTTGAGAGGCCATACAAACGTGTCGTTCCTGAAAAGGGGCAGCAGCCTTTTCAGTAGTTGCAGGGGCAACAGTCTGGATGATTGACTGATCTGGCCTTGTAACAATAACCAAAACGGCCTTGCTGTTGTGGTACTGCGAACGGCTGAAAGCAAGGGGAAACTACAGCCGTAATTTTTCCCGAGGGCATGCAGCTTTACTGTATGGTTAAATGATGATGGCGTCCTCTTGGGTAAAATATTCCGGAGGTAAAATAGTCCCCCCTTCGGATCTCCGGGCGGGGACTACTCAAGAGGACGTCGTTATCAGGAGAAAGAAAACTGGCATTCTACGGATCGGAGCGTGGAATGTCAGATCCCTTAATCGGGCAGGTAGGTTAGAAAATTTAAAAAGGGAAATGGATAGGTTGAAGTTCGATATAGTGGGAATTAGTGAAGTTCGGTGGCAGGAGGAACAAGACTTTTGGTCAGGGTTATAAATACAAAGTCAGATATCAGTAATGCAGGAGTAGGTTTAATAACGAATAAAAATATAGGAGTTCAGGTAAGCTACTACAAACAACACAGTGAACGCATTATTGTGGCCAAGATAGACACGAAGCTCATGCCTACCACAGTAGTACAAGTCTATATGCCAACTAGCTCTGCAGATGACGAAGAAATTAAAGAAATGTATGATGAGATAAAAGAAATTATTCAGGTAGTGAAGGGAGACGAAAATTTAATAGTCATGGGTGACTGGAATTCGACAGTAGGAAAAGGGAGAGAAGGAAACATAGTGGGTGAATATGGATTGGGGCTAAGAAATGAAAAAGGAAGCCGTTTGATTTAGGAACCAGGTTTTAAATTGTAGGACATTTCCAGGGGCAGATGTGGACTCTGACCACAATCTATTGGTTATGAACTGTAGATTAAAACTGAAGAAACTGCAAAAAGGTAGGAATTTAAGGAGATGGGACCTGGATAAAGTGACTAAACCAGAGGGTGTACAGAGATTCAGAGAGAGCATAAGGGAACAATTGACAGGAATGGGGGAAAGAAATACAGTAGAAGAAGAATGGGTAGCTTTGAGGGATGAAATAGTGAAGGCAGCAGAGGATCAAACAGGTAAAAAGACGAGGGCTAGTAGAAATCCTTGGGTAACAGAAGAAATATTGAATTTAATTGATGAAAGCAGAAAATATAAAAATGCAGTAAATGAAGCAGGCAAAAAGGAATACAAACGTCTCAAAAATGATATCGACACGAAGTGCAAAATGGCTAAGCAGGGATGGCTAGAGGGCAGATGTAAGGATGTAGAGGCTTATCTCACTAGGGGTAAGATAGATACAGCCTACAGGAAAATTAAAGAGACCCTTGGAGAAAAGAGAGCCACTTATATGAATATCAATAGCTCAGATGGAAACCCAGCTCTAAGCAAAGAGGGGAATGCAGACAGATGGAAGGAGTATATAGAGGGTCTATACAAGGGCGATGTACTTGAGCACAATATTATGGAAATGGAAGAGGATGTAGATGAAGATGAAATGGGAAACACGATACTGAGTCGAAACAAGGCCCCGGGAATAGACAACATTCCATTAGAACTACTGATGGCCTTGGGACAGCCAGTCGTGACAAAATTCTACCACCTGGTGAGCAAGATGTATGAGACAGGCGAAATACCCGCAAACTTCAAGAACAATGTAATAATTCCAATCCCAAAGAAAGCAGGTGTTGACAGATGTGAAAATTACCGAACTATCAGTTTAATAAGTCACAGCTGCAAAATACTAACGCGAATTATCTACAGACGAATGGAAAAACTGGTAGAAGCCGACCTCGGGGAAGATCAGTTTGGATTCCGTAGAAATGTTGGAACACGTGAGGCAATACTGACCTTACGACTTATCTTAGAAGAAAGATTAAGGAAAGGCAAACCTACGTTTCTAGCATTTGTAGACTTAGAGAAAGCTTTTGACAATGTTGATTGGAATACTCTCTTTCAGAGCCTAAAGGTGGCAGGGGTAAAATACAGGGAGCGAAAGGCTATTTACAATTTGTACAAAAACCAGATGGCAGTTATAAGAGTCGAGGGACATGAAAGGGAAGCAGTGGTTGGGAAGGGAGTGAGACAGGGTTGTAGCCTATCCCCGATGTTATTCAATCTGTATATTGAGCAAGCAGTAAAGGAAACAAAAGAAAAATTCGAAGTAGGTATTAAAATCCATGGAGATGAAGTAAAAAGTTTGAGGTTCGCTGATGACATTGTAATTCTGTCAGAGACAGCAAAGGACTCGGAAGAGCAGTTGAACGGAATGCACAGTGTCTTGAAAGGAGGATATAAGATGAACATCAACAAAAGCAAAACGAGGATAATGGAATGTAGTCTAATTAAGTCGGGTGATGCTGAGGGAATTGGATTAGGAAATGAGGCACTTAAAGTAGTAAAAGAGTTTTGCTATTTGGGGATCAAAATAACTGATGATGGTCGAAGTAGTGAGGATATAAAATGTAGACTGGCAATGGCAAGGAAAGCGTTTCTGAAGAAGAGAAACTTGTTAACATCGAGTATAGATTTAAGTGTCAGGAAGTCGGTTCTGAAAGTATTTGTATGGAGTGTAGCCATGTATGGAAGTGAAACACGGACAATAAATAGTTTGGACAAGAAGAGAATAGAAGCTTTCGAAATGTGGTGCTACAGAAGAATGTTGAAGATTACGTGGGTAGATCACGTAACTAATGAGGAGGTATTGAATAGAAT
Source organism: Schistocerca americana (assembly GCF_021461395.2). Lineage (NCBI taxonomy): Eukaryota > Metazoa > Arthropoda > Insecta > Orthoptera > Acrididae > Schistocerca > Schistocerca americana. The sequence continues at coordinate 64,603,432 of NC_060128.1, read as the reverse complement.
TGGGGAGAAGAGAAGTTTGTGGCACTACTTGACTAGAAGAAGGGATCGGTTGGTAGGACATGTTCTGAGGCATCAAGGGATCACAAATTTAGCATTGGAGGGCAGCGTGGAGGGTAAAAATCGTAGAGGGAGACCAAGAGATGAATACACTAAGCAGATTCAGAAGGATGTAGGTTGCAGTAGGTACTGGGAGATGAAGGAGCTTGCACAGGATAGATTAGCATGGAGAACTGCATAAAACCAGTCTCAGGACTGAAGACCACAACGACAACAACAAGATAGTTTTTCCATTTTTGCATTCTTCTACTCTTGGAGCAAGCAGCCATTCATCATATCAACTAGAAACTCTCCCCGTGTCAACTCGCATCCTCCTACAGTCATTCAACTTCGACCCCTTCCCGTACACCACATGTCGTCATCATCATCATCATCATCATCAGCGAAGAATCGCGCATTTCTGCCAACCCTGTCCGCCAGGTCACTTAGGTATACAGAAAATAACAGCGATTCTATCACACTTCCCTGGGGCGTTCCTGACAATACCCTTCTTTCTTCTGTCTGCCTGCGCTGGTCTGCTTCTCATGTCTTCCTTCCTTCGTCCATTATTTTGCTTCCCAGGTAGCAAAATTCCTTCACTTAGTCTAATTCGTGACGCCAATTTTGATGTTTTCTCCGCCATTCCTCATTTCATTCGTCTTCCCTCAGTTTACTCGAAACCCCTATACTCCGCTCATTACACCGTTAACCATTCAACAAGTTCTGCATTTCTTGCTCACTTTCACTGACAATAACAATGCCATCAGCGAATCTTTATCACTGATACCGTTTCATCCTAAATTTTAACCTCATTTCTGAATGTATGTAACTACTCAGATGGTAAGGCGAAATTTCAGGTATGTAATCATTCACTTGGAGTTTTAGTCCCACTCCTCGTCCTTGCTTTTATTTTCGCCTTCGCATTTTCGATGTACAGGGTGAACAGCACATGTACTTCTGCCTTGCGCCCATTTTAATCCGATAACTTCTCTCTTTGTCATCCTCTCTTCCTGGTTCAATGGTTAGTAAGCGTGTCGCGTACGGTCGCACCTAACCGTGACGGTCTGCTTTTTCTCCAGCTGGTGATTGTCTTCGCGCTGCCGCATGGCTGGAGCTACTTTGGGCATTGAGGTCGCGTAATGGCGACAGTGTTACGTTCCATTTGTCGCATTCCATTGAGAGCCAGGCGCGTGGTTGCGTTAGAGCGGTAAGGCCGTCAGCTGATTTCTTGAAATGTAAGGTCGGTGTACGTGAGATACGGGAAGTAAGTCGTAAGGATTTTTATCGTGATTTGATGGTGTTGAAAGTTTATCTTACGATGACTTCAACTGTATCACACTTAGAGGCTCAGCGAATCATTAAGAGTAGGAGTAGTTTCAGTGGATTTAATAGAAATTTCTGATTGTGATTGTGCGCTACAGTGATTGTCGAACACACTTAATACTTTGAGTACCTGTGATTTCTGCCTGAAACCAGCTTTTTTTAATTTTTAAAAGTACCAGTGGCGTTGGCACAACGAGTGAACGTAAATTTTGAGATGTGTCTAGCTAAAATGCGAAATTGCTTACAAATACAAGTCATGAAGTACAGGGTGGTTGAAGACTGTAGGTCCAAGTGGTTTCAAAATGATACCACAGTTTCAAAACAATAGATTGTTTACTTTTTGCAGTTTTTTTTTTTTGTTCTAAATGCTTACTATGACGATAAAGACCAATTTTGTGAAAAATTTTAAAATTAAATTTTTTTGTTCTGTTGGGTCTCAAAGGGTTAAAACATTGACTACAAAGGTTTGTGACTGGAGCAGCAAACCGAATTTACTTTAACTCTGAGTGGAGTACTAGTCGCCAGCCGGAGTGGCCGAGCAGTTCTAGGCGCTACAATCTGGAACCGCGCGACCGCTACGGTCGCAGGTTCGAATCCTGCCTCGGGCATGGATGTGTGTGATGTCCTTGGGTTAGTTAGGTTTAAGTAGTTCCAAGTTCTAGAGGACTGATGACCTCAGCAATTGTTGAAATGGCTCTGAGCACTATGCGACTTAACTTCTGAGGTCATCAGTCGCCTAGAACTTAGAACTTATTAAACCTAACTAACCTAAGGACATCACACACAGCCATGCCCGAGGCAGGATTCGAACCTGCGACCTTAGCGGTCGCTCGACTCCAGACTGCAGCGCCTAGAAACGCACGGTCACTCCGGCCGGCGATGACCTCAGCAGTTAAGTCTTATTGCGCTCAGAGCCATTTTGACTACTAGTCTGACGTCGCGAGTTATGGACCACCCGGGAGTACGCACAACTGACTATTTGCAAAATAAACTCGAGGAACATTGAGATTCTGTCCTTAAGCCGCTTTTGTTATAAAATTTCGCTTAACTGATAATACGCGGCTCAGGAAATCTAACCGTGATCGTGTGTGTAAGGACAAACGATCATTGTTAGCGACTAATGCGATCCGCTGATGTGACCCCGCTACTCGTAAATCAGACCCCAAACATTAACAGACTATACAATGGCAAAATTTGTTACCCACCTGTATAGCCGAGCGCGTTAGCGGCTCACTTCAGGGATTCGGGGAGGTCATCCTGCCCCGGTTGGAAGCCCTTCGCAGTTTAACGACGAGGGTTGCTGACGAGACCAGACTCGATATGGTTTTCAGGCGTTTTCCACACTACACTAGGTGAATACCGACCTGGTACCCACGTCCCTCCCCACACAGACGCTACGGAAACGTTTCGGAAAAGTGGTTCTCATCCTGAGCATGAGACATACACTAGACAAAGATGAAGTACAAAAATCCCATTCTGGGTGAGTCAGGATGGGGCATCTTGGCACCAGCTATCGGTAACACTGCAAAATTCATATAAGAAAGACGACCCCGTAGAGGAACTACAAAAGTCGAGGAGGCGGACGAGGAGCAGAAGGACGAGGAAGAAGAAGAAGAAGAAGAATGGTGATATGGTTGTAGAGTTCATTACCGAGAATGAGGTGATTGGTACACCGTTTAAATAATTTTGAGTAACAATACTCTCTTTCAAATTCTGAAGATGGCAGGGTAAAATACAGGGAGCGAAAGGCTATTTATAATTTGTACAGAAAGCAGATGGCAGGTATAAGAGTCGAGGGGTATGAAAGGGAAGCAGCGGTTGGGAAGGGAGTGAGACAGGGTTGTAGCCTATTCCCGATGTTATTCAATCTGTATATTGAGCAAGCAGTAAAGGAAACAAAAGAAAAATTCGGAGAAGGTATTAAAATCCATGGAGAAGACATAAAAACTTTGAGGTTCGCCGATGACTATTGCAATTCTGTCAGAGAGAGCAAAGGACTTGGAAGAGCAGTTGAACGGAATGGACAGTGTCTTGAAAGGAGGATATAAGATGAACATCAACAAAAGCAAAACGAGGATAATGGAATGTAGTCGAATTAAATCGGGTGATGCTGAGGGGATTAGATTAGGAAATGAGACACTTAAAGTAGTAAAGGAGTTTTGCTATTTGGGGAGCGAAATAACTGATGATGGTCGAAGTAGAGAGGATATAAAATGTAGACTGGCAATGGCAAGGAAAGCGGTTCTGAAGAAAAGAAATTTGTTAACATCGAGTATTGACGTAAGTGTCAGGAAGTGGTTTCTGAAAGTATTTGAATGGAGTGGAGCCATGTATGGAACTGAAACGTGGACGATAAATAGTTTAGACAAGAAGCTTTCGAAATGTGGTGCTACAGAAGAGTGCTGAAGATTAGATGGGTAGATCACATAACTAATGAGGAGGTATTGAATAGAATTGGGGAGAAGAGGAGCGTGTGGCACAACTTGACTAGAAGAAGGGATCGGTTGGTAGGACATGTTCTGAGACATCGAGGGATCACCAATTTAGTATTGGAGGGGAGCGTGGAGGGTAAAAATCGTAGAGGGAGACCAAGAGATGAATACTCTAAGCAGATTCAGAAGGATGTAGGCTGCAGTAGTTACTGGGCGATGAAGCAGCTTGCACAGGATAGAGTAGTATGGAGAGCTGCATCAAACCAGTCTCTGGACTGAAGACCACAACAACAGCAACAACGTGTCAGGATTGTTCTACACGCTGACCACAATTACTTTTACTGGATGGTCGAAGCGTAACAGAACAGTAACACCCCGTTCCAGTAAACAATAATTAACACCAAGTTAGGGACAAAAAATAATTATCCGTCGTAAAGGACGAATTCAAAAAACAAATACATACGCAAGACGTGCGCACGGTGACGGACGTTCACAGGCGTGTGGCAGGCTTCATGATTCCACTCCACGGGTGACGTTCGTCACAAATGAAACTAACATCGGGCATGCTCCGAGGAAGTGTAACGTGACTAATAATATTTGCATAATACACTGATAGCCACTAGAATTGCAATTACTGATGTAGTAAACATGAAATATGACAGTAGCTCGATAGTGGACACACGGTACGTTAGAACTGAGAGAATTGCTAAAACATGGTGTTGCATGTTCCTTTACATTCACTCTACATGGTTCGATATTTGAGTAGTGCCCTGGTCATTTACGAATTTATAGATCTACGTTTGCCTTTGACAGTTAGGAAGTTAGAGACTGATAAGTGGTGCTATTGTTTCTGTGAACAAAACCAAACACTGAGGTGCGGAATATGAGTTATTGTATGCCTAGCTGCTTTCCCAGTCCTTCACGTTCTCACCCATATTTCTTACATTCCAGAATAATGTAACAGATCCGCGGTTTGAAAAGTTTCTCAGTTAAGCATGCTCTTATCTGCACTAACAGCTAAGTTTTAGCATGGGACCATACGTATCTCATCCGCATGGTGGTGAAGATTGCCTTCGGCTGTGCGTCTGAGCAGGACTTTGAGGTTTTTATTTCATTGAGGCTATAACAACTCAACCTAATAAATAAATAGTAAAGTTCCCTTAAAAGGACAATTATCCTGCAACACGGTCATAGTAATACTAGGCCCGTGTTGCGCAGAAAACAGGATTAGATAATATCTATTTTAAGAACTGACAGCTAAAGCTCTACAGGAAGTCCTTATCAGCGCGATTGCGCAACCGGAAGTGAGTTTTCCAGCAACAAACAGACACGTAAAATAATAGACGGAGAAAAATTCTAAGTACAACAATGCTAAAATTCAGTTCATAAAACTATAGATATCATAGGAAGACAGGCTGAAATTTGACAAAAAGCTTCCTCCATCCGTCTGTTTTGTGATGCAGAAGGTAGACCATTCTTCTTGAGCAAGTTTCATAATTAAAAAAGCGAAATCACAGCAATGCACTGGAACGGCCTTTTGTAATACTATCAATCGCGAAAGCGTCCACCATTTTACTACAACGGGTCCTAATATGAACGTATGGCTTGGTAAATCTTATCCCCAGTGCGCAGTTGCTCTATTTTATGCAAACCGTGGTGGTAATATGTGTAATAGTTCTGCATCTTCAGCTTTTTTGGGTGCCGGAATTTTATTTTAAATGAGAAGGGTCTATATCGCGTACTCTGCCAAGTTTTTTTTTGGCCAATATACGTACAGGCCAGGGCATGTTTCATTTGGAAACATTTTTGTATCTTTAAATAGGCAGTTTCAAGAAAAATTGTAGTTCTAGAATATTGTTATAAGAACAACATTTTCTTCAATGCGCATCAAGACTTACAATTCTAGGACTAACTCCGGAACGTATACAAGAATAGCAGTGAGAAGAGGAGTTAAGAACGGGCTTGTACGAGACTGGTTGCAGAATTTTGTTATTCGTAGATTTTTAGTTTTGACGAAAACTTTCGTTTCAAATAGTTTACTTACGAAGTAGAACTATTACAAGCAGATATGAAAGATTTTTTAGTCTTTCAAGAGGATCTTTTTCTAGACGGCTCAAGTTTTAGTACCAAAAGAGGTGCAGTTTCACTGCTACAGACCTTCAGCAGCCATGAGGGAAATAGTCGGTCCTAGCATTTTTTTTGTGGCGATGGTTTGTGAATGTGAGAAATGCGAAATTGCACCACGGTTTGAAGTCCATGTTAAACCGTAAGTGTCCCTACAACTGGCATGGTGAGCCAGGTCAAAGGTAGGACTCAGGCAATGCATAACACCTGTAGTGGGACTATGCCCAGTAAAGCACTGCTCAGCCTTGGTGTTGATGATAGTTTTAGATACTGAGATGACGCTTAATACTCATTAGATTAACTTTAATTAACAATTAACAATCTATCGGTTATGAACTGCAGATTGAAACTGAAGAAACTGCAAAAAGGTGGGAATCTAAGGAGATGGGACCTGGATAAACTGAAAGAACCAGAGGTTGTAGAGAGTTTCAGGGAGAGCATAAGACAACAATTGGCAGGAATGGGGGAAAGAAATACAGTAGAAGAAGAATGGGTAGCTCTGAGAGATGAAGTAGTGAAGGCAGCAGGCGATCAAGTAGGTAAAAAGGCGAGGGCTAATAGAAATCCTTTGGTAACAGAAGAAATATTGAATTTAATTGATGAAAGGAGAAAATATAAAAATGCAGTAAATGAAGCAGGCAAAAAGGAATACAAACGTCTCAAAAATGAGATCGACAGTAAGTGCAAAATGGCTAAGCAGGGATGGCTAGAGGACAAATGTAAGGATGTAGAGGCTTGTCTCACTAGGGGTAAGATAGATACTGCCTACAGAAAAATTAAAGAGACCTTTGAAGAGAAGAGAACCACTTGTATGAATATCAAGAGCTCAGATGGCAATCCAGTTCAAAGCAAAGAAGGGAAAGCAGAAAGGTGGAAGGAGTATATAGAGGGTTTATACAAGGGCGATGTACTTGAGGACAATATTATGGAAATGGAAGAGGATGTAGATGAAGACGAAATGGGAGATACGATACTGCGTGAAGAGTTTGACAGAGCTCTGAAAGACCTGAGTCGAAACAAGGCCCCGGGAGTAGACAACATTCCATTAGAACTACTGACGGCCTTGGGAGAGCCAGTCATGACGAAACTCTACCATCTGGTGAGCAAGATGTATGAGACAGGCCAAATACCCTCAGACTTCAAGAAGAATATAATAATTCCAATCCCAAAGAAAGCAGGTGTTGACAGATGTGAAAATTACCGAACTATCAGTTTAATAAGTCACAGCTTCAAAATACTAACGCGAATTCCTTACAGAAGAATAGAAAAACTAGTAGAAACCGACCTCGGGGAAGATCAGTTTGGATTCCGTAGAAATGTTGGAACACGTGAGGCAACACTCACCCTACGACTCATCTTAGAAGCTAAATTAAGGAAGGGCGAACCTACGTTTCTAGCATTTGTAGACTTAGAGAAAGCTTTTGACAATGTTGACTGGAATACTCTTATTTCAAATTCTGAAGGTGGCAGGGGTAAAATACAGGGAGCGAAAGGCTATTTACAATTTGTACAGAAATCAGATGGCAGTTATAAGAGTCGAGGGGCATGAAAGGGAAGCAGTGGTTGGGAAAGGTGTGAGACAGGGTTGTAGCCTCTCCCCGACTTTATTCAATCTGTATATTGAGCAAGCAGTAAAGGAAACAAAAGAAAAATTCGGAGTAGGTATTAAAATTCATGGAGAAGAAGTAAAAACTTTGAGGTGCGACGATGACATTGTAATTCTGTCAGAGACAGCAAAGGACTTGGAAGAGCAGTTGAACGGAATGGACATTGTCTTCAAAGGAGGATATAAGATGAACATCAACAAAAGCAAAACGAGGATAATGGAACGGAGTCAAATTAAATCGGGTGATGCTGAGGGAATTAGATTAGGAAATAAGACACTTAAAGTAGTAAAGGAGTTTTGCTATTTAGGGAGTAAAATAACTGATGATGGTCGAAGTAGAGAGGATGTAAAATGTAGACTGGCAATGGCAAGGAAATCGTTTCTGAAGAAGAGAAATTTGTTAATATCGAGTATAGATTTAAGTGTCAGGAAGTGGTTTCTGAAAGTATTTATATGGCGTGTAGCCATGTATGGAAGTGAAACATGGACGATAACTAGTTTGGACAAGAAGAGAATAGAAGCTTTCGAAATGTGGTGCTACAGAAGAATGCTGAAGATAAGGTGGGTAGACCACGTAACTAATGAGGAGGTATTGAATAGGATTGGGGAGAAGAAAAGTTTGTGGCACATTTTGAGGCATCAAGGGATCACAAATTTAGCATTGGAGGGCAGCATGGAGGGTAAAAATCGTAGAGGGAGACCAAGAGATAAATACACTAAGGAGATTCAGAGGGATGTAGGTTGCAGTAGGTACTGGGAGATGAAGAAGCTTGCACAGGATAGGTAGCATGAAGAGTTGCATAAAACCAGTCTCGTGACTGAAGACCACAACAACAACAACATATTAACTTTGTGTTCTTTAGTCTTCTAATATAAATTTAATACAAAATGATATAAGTGATATTTATCAGAGCCAGTCATGAGAAAACGATTCCACCTGAAAGACAAGATGTAAGAGAGAGAGACGAAATATCGTTAGAGATAAAGAAGAATCTAATAATTGCAAATCGAAAGGAGGTAGGTGCCAAGAGGTGTGAACATTAGCAGTCTATCAGTTTAATATGTCCGTCATGCAAAATGCTTAAACGAATTCTTTGCAGAAGAATGGGAAGTCCTGTAGAAGCCGATCTCGGTGCAGATAATTTTATGTTCTAGAAAAATGTAGGAACATGTAGATGTGGTGTCACCGCCAGACACCACACTTGCTAGGTGGTAGCTTTAAATCCACCGCGGTCCATTAGTACATATCGGACCCGCGTGTCGCCACTGTGTGATCGCAGACCGAGCGCCACCACAAGGCAGGTCTCGAGAGACTGACTAGCACTCGCCCCAGTTGTACGGACGACGTAGCTGGCGATGCACACTGACGAAGCCTCGCTCCTTTGCCGAGCAGAAAGTTAGAATAGCCTTCAGCTAAGTCAATGGCTACGACGTAGCAAGGCGCCATTAGTAACATTGCATGTATCTACAGAGTCTCACTTATATCGTCAATAGCGATGTACCAAGGATGGATTAAAGTTAAGTATTCCAGAAGCTACGTACTTTTCTTTATAGCATTCATTACGTATCCTGTTACAGACCTATCTCTTGCCTGCGTGAACTAAACGCGTGCCTTTCGGCTACTTCCGTGGCGTGGCTGTCTTGCTACGCCACAACAGTACACTTAGAGAAAACTTTTGTTAGTGTAGACTGGACTACTTTCTCGCAAATTTTGACGGTAACTCGGATAAACAAACACGGAGGAAAAGGTTGTTCACAAGTTACACAGGAACCAGACTGCAGATACACGAGTCGAGATGCGCCAAAGTGAAGCAGTGGTTGAGAAGGGTTGTAGCCCATCCTCGATGTTTTTCAATCTGTGTGCTGAGCAAGCACTAAGGGAGAAAGAAAGTTCAGAGTAAAGAAATAAAAACCTTGAGGTTTGCCGATGACATTGTAATTCTCTTACAGGCAGTAAGACCTGGGAGAGCATTTGAAAGGAACTATTAGATATGAAAGGAGGTTATAAGATGAGCATCAACATAACCAAAACAAGGGTAACGCATTGTAGTCGAATTAAGTCAGGCATGCTGAAGGATTTATTAGGTAATTAATAGATGCATTTTCCTATTTGGATAGATAAATAAGTGACGATGGGCGAGGCTGAGACGACATAAAATGCGGACTAGGAGTACCAGAAAAGTATTTCTGAAAAAGAGAAATTAGTCGACACCGAGTATGTATTTAAGTGTTAGGAGGTCCGGAGCTCGTGGCCTAGTGGCTAGCGTTGCTACCTCTGGACCACACGCCCGGGTTCCTGGGTTCGATCCCCGGCGGGGTCAGGGATTTTCCCTGCCTCGTGATGACTGGGTGTTGTGTGATATCCTTAGGTTAGTTAGGTTTAAGTAGTTCTAAGTTCTAGGGGACTGATGACCATAGATGTTAAGTCCCATAGTGCTCAGAGCCATTTGAACCATTTTTTTCTGGACCACGGGATCCTGGGTTCGATTCCCGGTTGGGGGACTGATGACCTTAGCTGTTTAGTCCCCCTTAAACATCCCAACAACAACCACCACCACCATCAATTCCCGGACGGTTCAGGAATTTTCTCCGCCCGGGGATTGGGTGTTTGTGTTGTCCTTATCATATCGACATCAACATCATCATCGTTCGGGCAGTGGCGGAATTGGAAATGGGAAAATTGGAACTAGTACGGGCCCTGACGACCACGATGTTGAGCACCCCACAAAGCAACATCATCACCATCATCAACTCTTAGGAAGTCTTTCGTGAAGGTATGTCTGCGGACTGTAGCATTGTACAGGAGCAGAATGTGGGTGATGTATGGTTCAGACAAGAAAGTAATCAAACAATGGATAATCCAGGATGGAATGTAACAATACCGGAGAAGGAAAGTTGCTACTCAGCATATAGCGGAGATGCTGAGATGCGACAGGCACAACAATAAGATTCACACAATTAAAGCTTTCGGCCATTAAGGCCTTTGTCAGCAGTACACACACACACACACACACACACACACACACACACACACATCTGCAGTCTCAGAGAGCTGAAACCACACTGTGAACAGCAGCACCAGTGCATGATGGGAGTGGCGAGTGGGTGGGGGTAAGGAGGAGTCTGTGGTGGGGAGGGAGGAGGATAGTATGGTGGGAGTGGTTGACAGTGAAGTGTTGCAGTTTAGACGGAGGGCAGGAGAGAAGGTGCGGAGGGGGGAGGGGGTAAGTAGCGGAAAGGAGAGAAATAAAAGAACCCGGTGTACCATATGGATCGTTCGCACCAACACCAGCTTTTCTGAATTGTGCAGGTGGGAACTTTCCCCGCAATACATCCTACGTTCCCACAACCCTCCTGGCTTTAACCTTCGTCAGTCACTGTCCTCACCTATCCAGCCTCCTCCCTGTTCCAGCACTACACACCCGTCATTCCACTGCCACACCCAGTCTTTAATTTCTTTTTCTTTCTTTTATTTCTCTCCTTTCCGCTACTTACCGCCTCCCCCCTCCGCACCTTCTCTCCTGCCCTCCGTCTAAACTGCAACACTTCACTGTCAACCATTCCCACCATACTATCCCTCCCCCTCCCTGCCCCAGTCTCCTCCTTACCCCCACCCAGTCGCCACTCCCACCATGCACTGGTGCTTCTGTTCGCAGTGTGGTTTCAGCTCTCTGAGACGGCAGATATGTGTGCAAGTTGCGTTAATGTGTGTGTGTGTGTGTGTGTGTGTGTGTGTGTGTGTCTACTCCTGACAAAGGCCTTAATGGCCAAAAGCTTTAATTGTGTGAAACTTTTTGTTGTCCCAATCGCGACTCAGCATCTCTGCTATATGGTGAGTAGCAGCTTTCCTTCTCTGGTATTCAGACAAGAAAGTAAGGAACTTTTGACTTGGGGCTACAGGAGAATGCTGAATTTGTGACGTGTTGATGTAATAACCGATGTGGGGGCACTGAATCGAACTGGGGAGAAAAAAAAAACTGTGGTGCAACTTGACAAAGGTAAGGGACTGGTTATGGGAGATGAGGAATCGTCAGGTTGGTAATGCGAGAAGTCTGGGGGGTAAAACTTTTAGAGGGGGACCAAGTCTCGAATACAGTAATGTTGTTGGAGTGGAGTGAGGGTAAAATAGATACGTGAAATGGAGATACTTTGAAAGCTCAGACGAGCGGAGAGAACTGCGCGTGACCACTCTTCGGATTGAATGCCACAACAGTGAGGTGTGACGTGGCTGCCTACGGCGGTTTCCCCGGCTGAGCGGCTCGGTAACCAGACCGGTGCTGTTCCGAGAGTAACGAGGCGGCACGGGGCCGGTAACGGGAGCCGCCGCGTCCCTCCTAGTGGGGGCGCCGGAGAGGGCCATTAGCGGCGAGGGCTGGCAGCCGGCGCCGTGCCGCGCCGCTCCGCTCCGTGCCAGATAAGGGCGGCGGGAACCGTGACGTCAGCGGCCGCCAGAGACGCCGACTGCCGCTTCTAACTCCAATCCAGCACGTACATCTCTGCTCAATTCTGTTGTACACTGCGGCAGCAGCGCACCGAGTGGCCTGTGAGACGAATACGATATTCCACAAACGCCAGTACAGTAGGCGCTCATAAGCGTGCAACCACTCTTACAAAATAACAACAGATCCACCAAGTTTAAACTGATGTAGTATGGCGGCCAATTTGAAGCCGCCATATTGGACACAATCTGTGGTTTTCACACAGTCTTACACGACAACAATTATGGTGACTTTCTCTCGAGCGTCGCTTTATTCATTCCCGCGTTATGTCGCATTTTGTGCAGAAGGGGGCAAATGTTCAAAAACGAATTTTTACTCTGTGGCGGAGTGTATGATGCTCTTAAACTTAATGCCAGAACAAACATGTATACCGGACGGGGACTCGAACGTGGGACTTTCGCCTCTCCTGGGGAAATCCACTGTAGTATTGAGCTACCCAAGCACGATTCACGACCCGGCCTCACAGCTTTACTTCCGCCATCGCCTCCCTTCCTACCTTCCGAACGTCAAAGAAATTCTCCTGCCGCGCGGGGTAGCCGCGCGATCTAGGGCGCCTTGCCACGGTTCGTGTGGCCCCCGCCGTCGCAGGTTCGAGTCCTCCCTCGGGCATGGCTGTGTGTATTTTCCTTGGCATATGTCACTTTAAGTTAGATTTAGTAGTATGTAAGCCTACGAATTCATGAGTTTAGCTGTTTGGTCCCACAGGAACTTACCACAAATTTCCAAATTTCTCCTTCACGCCTTGATCACTGTACCTTCAGCTCTCGGGAAAATTTATCCTGGAATCAGTCTCCTACGGAATTGCTACGTTATTTCTCAGCAATATTCTTTCTTCCAGGTGTGAAAGTCTCACAAGATACCCAGGAGAACTCCTGTGAAGTTGGGGAGGTGGGAAAGGAGGTGGTGGCAAGAGTAATGCTGTGGTGGTGGGTCATGAGTGCATCAGCCCACGAAAGGCAAAGGTCCCAAGTTCGAGTCATACTCCGGTACACTTTTTATCAGCCATGAAATTCAAAAAAAGTAAGTTGTGGTGACAACACGCAATGGCTAAAAATTGTGCTCGACGTGTTGTTCTACACGTTGTAACGTTGTTGTTGTTGTTAGCCGCTTCACCTATTCGTCATGTACTGCGACCAAGCAACGGATTTGGAGCAGAAGCGTCAATAGTCCGCTGCGTGATGTGCGCAAGGTTTCAAATACACAGCTGCCTTCACATGTTCTCAGAGGCAGAAATATCGACGATTAAAGTCGTTAAATTTCTATCTGCGCGATCATGCGAAGGTAATTCAGTATGTGGTGACGGTCAGAAAACTTAAACACATCAGGGAGGAGAGTATTGATGCCTGTACCTGCAGTCTGCTACATGCATTGATCTCTCTTAGATTGTCTTGGCGTGATTGATTAACGGCCTACTACTGAATGCTCAGCTGAGATGTTTCCATTTTATGCACAACTGAAACAACTCCTCGGCTGAACACCTAGAAGCACACCATTAATTACACGTCAGCTGGTTGGAGTGTATCAGTAAAGAATGCAATGGATAAAATACCTTATAACGGGCTGGACACCACATAGAATAGATTTTTTTTATCCTGTACTAAATGCGGCGTAACTCTCAACGGATAAAGCTATTCTGAAGTGAAAGGGTCTTTCTCACGATGTTCTCACTCTGATATTACACGTTACCGCTTTCCATTTTAAAATTACAGGAGAAGTTAGTGACACCCACGCTTCGTACTGTAGTGATACACATTGCACACAACAGTTCTGGAAAACTAAATTATCTGTTACCATTTTCTGGAAAAAGAAAATCACAAGAGAGTTTGAGAAACCGTACCTGAATGAAGGAGTTACTCCCGTTATGCGGCCGTATTCTAATGGATTACTGCAATTTTACACTGATCTGGTTGTTTCCTCCTTTACACTCTGCTAGTGTCAGTGACGTAAGATTTATAATTAGCGTTAAGTAAATAAACCTGAATCACGTGTAGGCCGACTGAATAGTCTTGCTTACCTGCAACATTGCGGGAGGCCGTGATAGTCTAGTGAACACACCACTGGAGTCTGGGCTTGGAGGTTCCCGGCTCAATCCCGGATAGCGACAGGAATATTTCATCGTTTCAGTACCTCCAGAATTGCCCCTAGTCCACTTAGCCTGCTGTCAAGTAGAGTGCAGGGGATTTTCCCTGCAGGTAAAGGGCGGCCGGGGCTGTAGACCCATGGAGGTAGAATAAGGGGAGATGGCGTTACAGACATACGCCGTACGTTGTTTTGAAGCCAGTGGCCGGGGTCTCCCGCCATCTTGGATCCCCCAAAACATTAGCAGATGCGTGTTTACAATTGCTTCTTGTTCGTTATTTCTGTCGTGAGCACACGATATTTGTTTCATATAGTAAATGTTACACTGTTTCAGTGAACAACACAGCATAAGGAACGCAACTTGAATCGTTTTTCCCAGTGCGTATTCGATACAGTAATACGACACGAAAAATGACGCCTCTGGCCTCAGTATTTTAATTCCTTTTTGTTTATACACTTCGAATAACCTAGAAGAGAAGTATGTCCTATGAATAACGTGCTTTCGCAATCCATTTCTATTCCCTTTCACTGTGTTTGTGCGGATAATTGATAAAGCCAGAACTCCAAAAGCAGTCATTGATAGTTTAGAGGAACCAATTTGTATTCGCTGCTTTTTCAAGTCAGATGCAATTTTTAAATGTTCAAGTGTGCAAGAAACTTACCTTATTTCCTTTGGTGTCCCGTAGATATATGCAGGGATGATATAAACAAGCCAGCTTTCATGTCAACAAAGTGAAAGATTCGTTAAATTACGAAGGAAAAGAACTGAATTTAAGATTGCCAGGCCCATTGTAGTTTACACATCTGCTTTGTTTTTGAATTGTACCTACCAAGTGACATCCAGTGTGGCAGATAACAGCAACTCACAGGATAACACGACAGCACAGTCATTCATTAATGTAATGATCTAAATAGCATGGACTTAGATAGGGGAACTTTGCTTTAACAAATACGTAAAGCTTTTAGCGCTTATAATTCAATCACTGTAACAGGCGTTCACCCAGAGAGCTCTTCGCGTTGGATTGATAGGAAATCTAAAGTCAAATCACAGAAATAAAACCATACAGTAAAATTTTATAGTGCATCAGAATTTCAAGTATATATAAGAAAATAGCGCTTAAATAAGTCCAATTACGAATGAAATGTGTTTTGTTTACACTTTAGACTAGAATCAGAATGATTAGTACACCCGTAAGCGGCGCAAGCTGGCATTTTTTATCAAAACACTTCACGACTACACGGAATCAAAGGACCAGAAGCGAATGTTTTGGGGTACCTAACATGACGGACCTTCAGTTGGGTCGGATTCAAGTTTGTGACGTCATAAGAACCCCCTTTCCATCCAAGCGTCACGGCGAACAAAGGCTGCACCGTGCCTACAGTCAGGCGAATAGCTCGCTCGAGGGCTTCCGCCACAGGCTGACGATGCAGGCGACAGAAATCTGCAGCCACACTCCAACACCAAAATACTCCATTCGGTAGTGAAGAGATCTACATCTACATCTGCATCTACATCCATACTCAGCCACCTGACGGTGTGTGGCGGAGAGTACCTCGAGTACCTCTATCGGTTCTCCCTTCTATTCCAGTCTCGTATTGTTCGTGGTAAGAAAGATTGTCGGTATGCCTCTGTGTGGGCTCTAATCTCTCTGATTTTGTCCTCGTGGTCTGTTCGCGAGATATACGTTGGAGGGAGCAATATATTGCTTGACTCCTCGGTTAAGGTATGTTCTCGAATCTTCAACAAAAGCCCGTACCGAGCTACTGAGCGTCTCTCTTGCAGTCTTCCACTGGAGTTTATCTATCATCTCCGTAACACTTTCACGATTACTAAATGTAACGAAGCGCGCTGTTTTCCGTTGGATCTTCTCTAACTCTTCTATCACCCCTGTCTGGTACGGATGCCACAGCGGTGAGCAGTATTTAAGCAGTGGGCGAACAAGTGTACTGTAACCTACTTTCTTTGTTTTCGGATTTCATTTTCCTAGGATTCTTCCAATGAATCTCAGTCTGGCATCTGCTTTAACGACGACTAATTTTATATGGTCATTCCATTTTGAATCACTCCTAATTTATGGAATTAACTGCTTCCAGTTGCTGACCTGGTATATTGTAGCTAAATGAGAAAGGATCTTTCTATGTATTCGCAGCACGTTACACTCGTCTGCACTGAGATTCAATTGCCATTCCCTGCACCATGCGCCAATTCGTTGCAGATCATCCTGCATTTCAGTACAATTTTCCGTTATTACAACCTCTCGATATACTACAGCATCATCCGCAAAAAGCCTTAGTGAACTTCCGATGTTATCCACAAGGTCATTTATATACATTGTGAATAGCAACGGTCCCACTACACTCCCCTGCGGCACGTCTGAAATCATTCTTACTTCGTAAGACTTCTCTCCATTGAGAATGACATGCTGCGTTCTGTTATCTAGGATCTCTTGAATTCAATCACACAGTTGGTCTGATAGTCCATATGCTCTTACTTTGTTCATTAAACGACTGTGGGGAACTGTATGAAACGCCTTGCGGAAGTCAAGAAACACGGCATCTACTTGGGAACCCGTGTCTGTGGCCCTCTGAGTCTCGTGGACGAATAGCGCGAGCTGGGTTTCACACGACCGTCTTTTTCGAAACCCATGCTCATTGCTACAGAGTAGATTTCTAGTCTCCAGAAAAGTCATTATACTCGATCATAGCCGGCTGGGGTGGCCTAGCGGTTCTAGGCGCTACAGTCTGGAACCGCGCTACCGCTAAGGTCGCTGATTCGAATCCTGCCTGGGGCATCAATGTGTGTGATGTCCTTAGGTTACTTAGGTTTAAGTAGTTCTAAGTTCTAGGGGACTGTTGACTTCAGAAATACCATAGTGCTCAGAGCCATTTGAACCAACTCGATCATAATATGTGTTCCAAAATTCTACAATTGATCGACGTTAGAGATATAGGTCTACAGTTCTGCACATCTGTTCGACGTCCCTTCTTGAAAACGGGGATGACCTGTTCCCCATTTCCAATCTTTTGGAACGCTACGCTCTTCTGGAGACCTACGGTACAACGCTACAAGAAGGGGGGCAAGTTCCTTCGCGTACTCTGTGTAAAATCAAACTGGTATCCTATCAGGTCCAGCGGCCTTTCCTCTTTTGAGTGATTTTAATTGAATTTTATCCATAGTGGATGCTGTCGAACTCCGTGACTGTTCCTTTATGGGGTTGTAGAAAAACATCCGTTACCAGTCACAATAAAAGGTTGTTTATTCGTCACAAGACCGGTTTCGCCCATCTTCAGGTGTTTATACTTTCGTGTACATGTTTGTACTGTTGGAGATCACTGTATAAATAAAAAATAATAATAATTTGCTGGTGACTACACAAATGCAAGTGGGACAATTGTAAGTGACAAGGCAGCATTTGACGAAAACATGTCTGTACTTACAAAAAGATGAAGCACCATTATTACAGTTATGTTGTGGTGACAGTTTTGCCACTTGGTTACACACTTATGGTCATTTTCACGTCCATATATCAGTTTTAACAAGTATAGCTCCATATTATACTATTATGATGTGCACTCGTGAAATACAATATGTTTACATACAAACATGTGGGCTGTGGTCAAAGAACATCGATTTTAATTGTTTTTCTATCCCTCTGTCATCTATTTCGATATCTACCATTATGTCATCTGTGCGACAATCTAGAGAAGGAACTTCAGTGCAGCCTTCCTCTGTGAAACAATTTTGGAAAAAGAGATTTAGTACTTCGGCCTTTAGTCTGTCATCCTCCGAGCCTGAATGGCCGGTGTGTGCATGACTACAGTAGGGGGATCCGCGTGCAATTACCGGTAGCGGCAGGGATTTTTCGTTGGTAGGAGGGTGGTCCACTCAGACAAGTGATGCCGGCCGAGAAGCAACTTGAGTGAGAAGCTGTGACGTCCAGACCCGTAAAGCCGACGACGGCCGAGGGAGCGCCGTGCTGACCACACACCGCCCCAGCTGGGACTTGATCCGCACAGCGTCGCAGACCACACACCAGGTCGGCTGCCTGCGCGGCCGCCGGAACTGACCTCGTGCTGCTCGTCTGTGGTTGCGCGCAGAGTGTGTGACGTAAGCGTGACTGGCGTAGGCCAGACGCGAGCGTTTCGCACTGAGCTGCTGCCAGCCAGATACGACGCCAAGGGCAGATCCCCTCCACGCGTCATCTTTGGCTGCCTGCCACGGGACTGCTGTTGCGCTCTCCATAATGTGCTGCGGCCCTGCTGGAAGTTTCCCCCAGCTTACGACGACAGCACTTCTACATCTACATACATACTCCGCAGTCCATCAGACGGTGCGTGGCGGAGGGTACCTCGTACCACAACTAGCATCTTCTCTCCCTGTTCCACTCCCAAACAGAATGAGGGAAAAATGACTGCCTATATGCCTCTGTACGAGCCCAAATCTCTCTTATCTTTGTGGTCTTCCCGCGAAATATAAGTTGGCGGCAGTAAAACTGTACTGCAGTCAGCCTCAAATGCTGGTTCTCTAAATTTCCTCAGTAGCGATCCACGAAGAGAACGCCTCCTTTCCTCCAGACTCCCACCCGAATTCCTGAAGGATTTCCGTAACACTCGCGTGATGATCAAACCTACCAGTAACAAATCTAGCAGTCCGCCTCTGAATTTCTTCTATGTCCTCCCTCAATCCGACCTGATAGGGATCCCATGCGCTCGAGCAGTACGCAAGAATAGGCCGTATTAGTGTTTTATAGATGAACCACATGTTCCCAAAATTCTACCAATGAACCGAAAACGACTGTCCGCCTTCCCCACAACTGCCATTATATGCTTGTCCCACTTCATATCGCTCTGCAATGTTACGCCCAAATATTTAATCGACGTGGCTGTGTCAAGCACTACACTACTAATGGAGTATTCAAACATTACGGGATTCTTTTTCTTATTCATCTGCATTAATTTACATTTATCTATATTTAGAGTGAGCTAGACAAGATCGGAGGTCGTTCGACGCATCAAGTCAGGCTGCAAAGCATTTGGAAGACATTAAAGTATCTTGAGGTCAAACATGGCAGAAGCGCTGAAAAAAATAATTTTTGATGGTGGTGGTTTCCCCATTTTGACTTATGCAGTGCGTCCCACATCAGGACTGTGGCTGTGAAAATTGAGTCGTGTTCACAAAAGCACCGGATCTATTGAAAGTATCCCCTCGAATCAATAATCCTTTTTAAGTGTTTTGAAACAGACACAGCAGTCCTTTTTTTTTTTTTTTTAGAATTTCATTTAGTACTATAGTACAGTTTTCATGGATGTTCTTAACTGCGTCCCAACGGTGTCCTTTCATTGCGAACTTCAATTTCGAGAAGAAGCAGATGCCGACTTGGGACCAAATATCGCGGGTGAGCCAGGACTTGCGATTCGTTTGCGCTCGATCTTCTCCTTGTGCGCTGGGGCGTTGTCGTGAAGAAGCGACCGCTAGCCGGCCTGTCAATTTTCCGGGACGAGTCTCAGACTGGTACTGTTGCATTCGCGCCCAGGGCGCCTGCTGCACCGAAGCTCACGCTTTGACTCTCTACACAGCTGGTGTTGAAACTTCGAGGACCGCAACAATGCAATTCGCTATGAGGTAGCATTGTAGTTTCGAATTTCGCACAAGCAGTCCTAACGGAAGTTGCAGCATTAGAAAATTGCAGCGAAATGCAGGAAGATCTGCAGCGGATAGGCACTTGGTGCAGGGAGTGGCAACTGACCCTTAACATAGACAAATGTAATGTATTGCGAATACATAGAAAGAAGGATCCTTTATTGTATGATTATATGATAGCGGAACAAACACTGGTAGCAGTTACTTCTGTAAAATATCTGGGAGTATGCGTACGGAACGATTTGAAGTGGAATGATCATATAAAATTAATTGTTGGTAAGACGGGTGCCAAGTTGAGATTCATTGGGAGAGTACTTAGAAAATGTAGTCCATCAACAAAGGAGATGGCTTACAAAACACTCGTTCTACCTATACTTGAGTATTGGTCATCAGTGTGGGATCCGTACCAGGTCGGGTTGACAGAGGAGATAGAGAAGATCCAAAGAAGAGCGGCGCGTTTCGTCACAGGGTTATTTAGTAACCGTGATAGCGTTACGGAGATGTTTCGCAAACTCGAGTGGCAGACTCTGCAAGAGAGGCGCTCTGCATCGCGGTGTAGCTTGCTGTCCAGGTTTCGAGAGGGTGCGTTTCTGGATGAGGTATCGAATATATTGCTTCCCCCTAGTTATACCTCCCGAGATGACGAATGTAAAATTAGAGAGATTCGAGCGCGCACTGTGGCTTTCCGGCAGTCGTTCTTCCCGCGAACGATACGCGACTGGAATAGGAAAGGGAGGTAACGACAGTGGCACGTAAAGTGCCCTCCGCCACACACCGTTGGGTGGCTTGCGGAGTATAAATGTAGATGTAGATGTAGAACACACTTTGTATGGCAGCGAACAGCATGACACTTCACGAATACACAAGAGGGAATCTTTGGACTCCAGAATGAGGCATGGAAAGATGTACTATGAAACACAAAAAGAGGGCAGAAGACATCAAATCAATTACCGACGTCAAGGACGTTATGGAGATAACACCAGTATCTAATGAAAAATGGGCCACCCACGTTGCCAGAAGATATTGGGACCTACGGAGTCAGATCAGAGACAGATCACAACGAAAATCTCCAGCCGATAGGACAGAGCTGCTGAAGGTCGCTGGAGTCGAGTGGCTGAATATAGGTCGAGACTGTTACTCGTGGAAGAAGACGTTGCAGTCGTACCTAAGGCCAGTATTTACAGAGGCCATGTACACCAATGACCCATAGTATTGTGACCACCCGTTTAATAGCGCGTTGGTTCACTATACAAACACAATATAGCAGAGATTCTGGTTGGCATGGATTCTACAAGTCCTCGACAGGATTCCAGAAGTATGTGGCACCAGATGTCTACGCACAGGTCAAGCAATTCCCGCAAATGACGAGGTGGTGGTGTACGGTGATGTGTGTTCCAGCGGGTACAGATTAGCACATTTGCTCGCCAAGACATCAACCTGAGTGCGCTATAATACCCCTCAAACCACTGTAGTACGATTCTGACTTTGCAGCACAGACTGTTATCCTAATGGAAGATGTCATCGCTGTAGGGGGAGACTTCAAGGATGAAAACATACTAATATTAAATTACTAAGTCAGACCTAAATATCTTTTAGAAAAGAAGAAAGTTGAAAAATTCATTTGTAAAAAGTAGAATGGGAACCAGCATCCTTTCTGTTAGCCATTCACGCCTCTACACAGTACACTATTGTTCAGAATTGTTACTCGTGTCTGTATCCGATCTATAACATCCCGAAGGCTTAAACTGTCTCTGTGTTATTACCTGACATTTAATTATAAAGAATACGCAGCTATTTATAAATCTTCAACAAACAAGTGCTTTCATACGACATACTTTCATAACGCGCTAGTGATAATACGAGCAACACCAAATCCTTTTTTATTCTCGTGATCAGCCAGCCACAGTCATCTGCTCTCTTGTTTTAACATCTTCTGTTTGTTGCGTCCCTCTCTGGTTTTCTTGTCCTGTTTTGTTCACTGTAGTGTTTGCTGCTCTTCTGTTGTTCTTATGGTTCTTCTTTTCTCACGGTTTTGTGCAGTAACTCTCGTTTGTTATATTCTTTCCCTTGTGGACTTGTTTCATAGGAACAAGGGACGGATGACCAAGCAATAATGCTCCCCCCCCCCCCTTTAAACCAAAATTCCGGAAGCCTTTAGCTACCAATACTTCGTTTACCGCCATTTTATTATGACGAATCGTACCAAAAATGGCGCTTTTTTCACAGACCCACTATGCAGCACTGCTTAGCATATATTAACGGGACTAACAGTCATTGGATCTCGACCAACGCGAGCAGCAGTGTCGCGATACGATAAACCGCAATGGCGATAGGCTACAATCCGACCTTTATCAAAGTCGGAAACGTGATGGTACGCATTTCTCCTCCTTACACGAGGCATCACAACAACGTTTCACCAGGCAACGCCGGTCAACTGCTGTTTGTGTACGAGAAATCGGTTGGAAACTTTCCTGTCAGTACGTTGCAGGTGTCGCCACCGGCGCCAACCTTGTGTGAATGCTCTGAAAAGCTAATCATTTGCGTATCGCAGCATCTTCTTCCTGTCGGTTAAATTTCGCGTCTGTAGCACGTCATCTTCGTGGTGTAGCAATTTTAATGGCCAGTGGTGTAACATCACTCAACATTGGAAAGGCATCTGGAACGGATGAGATACCTGCGAAATTGTACACAGATTCTGCGAAACAATTAGACCGTCTTTCAGCAGAAGTTTATCGAAGGTTACCGGAACAACAGACGGAACCAAGCGAATGAAAAAAAAGACGAGTCATTCCCATTGTCAAGAAGTGTCACCGAGCGAGGTGGCGCAGTCGTTAGTATACTGGATTCCCATTCGGGAGGACGACGGTTCAAACCCGCGTCCGGCCATCCTGATTTAAGGGGATACGGAATCGGATTTTGGGTTAAAAAATCGAATTGTTTTTTATTGGCGTATTATATTCTGCCATGTTTCCTCTTTAAAATGACGTATCATACATAGCTCTACTACAATTATAACTATTTTATTTTTATATATTTGTGAGATCGGGTATTGCGCTTTAGTTATACACGTCTCTCGTGGCTGACCATGAACTTTTTGGCAGTACCTTTAAAGTGACATGAATTCAAATATCCCGGTTTCCAGCGACTATTTATACACTAGTTGCCCGAAAATGTTTCTCTCTGGTTTCCTCAAGTTACTCTTTGACTTTGTGGCGGGACTGTTTTGTAAACAGTGTGATATAAGAAAGTAGTTGTTGTTGAGTTATTTCGTATTTAGTGCTTCATTTTTCGCAGTGAAAATGCCTAGAGCTAAAGCAAAAGTATTTAAAAAGCGTGTGAACTGGCAAAAGAAAAGAAATAATGATTCATTAGCAAAGCAAAGCAGTTCATCATCATCACTGTTGGAAAATGTGAATCCACTTATTACTGATTTGCCGAACGAACTTACACCAAATGAAAACAGTGCTTCTCATAAAAAACTAAGAGATTTGGAAGAGAAATATAATTTACTTGATAGAGGGAATGAAGTTTTTGAACTCATTGATACGAATATATTGTGTGAAGCTCTTGAAAACAGTTTGTGCTGCAAAAAATGTCATGGAAACGTTTCTCCGAAAGTAGAATCCCATGTTGGCCTGGCTGCCCAGTTTAATTTAATATGCAGTGTTTGTAAATACAGCTGTAAGTTTCCAAGTTCGGTTTCAGTAACTGTAAATAATGGATACAAGAAAACTGAACTTTATAGTGTAAATATTAGGTTAGTTTATGGATTGCGAGCAATTGGTAAGGGCAAAGCAGCTGGTGATATGCTATGTGGTGTTCTAAATCTTCCAAGTGCACCTTCAAAGTTTGAAGCTTACAATTATGTACTAGGATCTGCAGTTGAAGATGTAGCACAGAAGTCAATGCAGGTTGCTGTGGAAGAAGCAGTGGAAGAAAATGACGGCAGTCGTGACCTCACAGTGGCGTTTGATGGCACGTGGCAGAAAAGGGGCCACACCTCCAACAATGGTGTTGTAACAGCAACTAGTGTTGATACTGGCAAGGTTATTGATGTTGCAATAATGTCTAAATACTGTAGGTGCACAGGCAGGCTGAAAAATGAACACAGTGATGACTGTATTGCTAATTATTATGGTAGTAGTGGTGGCATGGAGGTTGCTGGGGTGAAGAAAATTTTTCATCGCTCTTCACAGTGGTATAATGTTCGCTATGTCAAATATCTGGGAGATGGTGACTCTAAAGCATTCAAAGAAGTTTTGGAAAGCAAACCATATGGGAACAGTGTAAATATAAGCAAACTTGAATGTATAGGACATGTGCAGAAGAGAATGGGTGCCAGGCTGAGAAGGTTAATCAGTTATGAAAGGGAAAAAACTAGATGATGGGAAAACCTTGGATGGCAGAGGAAGATTGACTGATTCCATAATAGACCACATTCAGAACTGCTATGGCCTTGCAATCAGGCAAAATACAGGCAATCTTGAAGAAATGAGGAGAGCTATATGGGCTTTATATTTCCACACCGCATCCACGGATGAGCATCCACAACATGGTTTGTGCCCCAAAGGTGAAAACAGCTGGTGTAAATACAATAGGGGACTAACAACAGGAGAGAAATACATTCACCACCACAGTCTACCATCAGCCATCATGGCAGAAATAAAGCCCATTTTCAGAGATCTGGCTGACAGAAGTCTTCTGATGAAATGTCTTCACGGAAAAACGCAGAACCCCAACGAGTGCTTGAATAGTGTGATATGGCATCGTCTCCCAAAAACAGTGTTTGTTGGAATTAATACACTACATTTTGGTGTGTATGATGCTGTGGCAACCTTCAATCTTGGAAATATAACTAAATGCCAGGTCCTTCAAAAGTTGGGTATGTGTGTTGGTTCCCGTACGGTACGTGCTATGTTCTTTTTAGATCAGCACAGACTAAGGCCTGCTGATAATATAATCAAGACATTAGTGAAAAAAGCAAGACAGGTGCAGAGGGGTGCCAAAAGAAGACTTGAAGATGATTATGAAGACTGTGAAGGGGGTATTAGCTACGGATCAGGAATGTTTTAATCTTCTTTCTCCGTTTCCCGTAAGTTTACTTTTTACTTCATCTAGGAACATTATCTCAGGTACTGGTCAACCTAGAAGTCTGAAATTTTTATGACGTAGTGACATAGGTCCCTATTACATACTGAAACAACGATTTTTTAATTACTTGATTTACAAAAGACTTAGGGGTGATTGTCTAGTAAAAAGCGATGGAAAAAATTTACTTAAAAATAAATGTACAATATCTCTGTAAGAAAATACTTTGACAATAAACTGTTGTTTCAGTATTGTTGTAACATATGAATGCACATACAGTAAAATTTTTACCTCTCTGTCTCCAGTAGTTTGTGAGAAAATGTTCCCTATAGTAGGCATATATTAACATTGCGGGGATAGGTGATTCCGTATCCCCTTAAGATATCCATTTCTCTAAATCGCTTCAGGCAAATGGCAGTGTGGTTCCTATGAAAGGGCACGGGCTGACTTCCTCCTCCGTCCATCCCTAAGCCGACGGGACCGATGACATCGTTGTTCGGTGCCCTCCCATGAATCAATCAACCAACCAACCAACCAACCACGAGGTGTAGTCGATTTGATGCACGAGGTACAGTCCCGGTATCGCTGCCGTCAGCGTGTTTTAGAATTATCGAACATATTCTATGCTCGCGGTTTATGACGTTTCTGGAGAACGAAACTCTCCTCTATAAAAAGCAAGACGGATTTTGTAAACAGAGCCCTTGCGAAATACACCTCGCTGCGTTCGTCCATGAAGTGCGCAGCGGCGTAGGCAAAGCGGCCTTGCTGGTGCCGTGTTCCGTGACCGCCGAAAGGTATTCGCTGCAGTTCCGCACTGTCGATTAGTGAACAAAATAGAAGCGTCAGGTTTGTGACTGGATTCAGGACTTCCTCAGAGAGAGAACACGGTGCGTGACCAAGTCGGCAGATGTCTGAAGTACCCCAAGCGAGTGTTATAACATCATTATTGTTTACAAATACATATACTAGATCTACTCCACCACGCGTTGCTGTGGCTGAGCCTGGTTAAATGGAAAAGAAGAAAAGAGAGAACACGTTTCTCACATGCATGGAAATTGGATATACGTCCTAACATCATCCTCCCCCAGTCTATATCCATCTTCTCCTCCCTCTGTCTTTGTTCATCTTCTCCTCCTCCGACCTGTCCATCACCTCTTCCACCCTTCTATCTGCCTCTCCTCCTGCTCCCTGCCACTTTCCATCTCCTCCTTCCCGTTCTACATGTTCATTTCCTCCCATCGGTTTTTCTATCTCTACCCTCCTCCCCCAGTCTATGTCCATCTTCTCCTCCATCTGTCTTTGTTCATCTTCTCCTCCTCCGACCTGTCCATCACCTCTTCCACCCTTCTATCTCCTCCTGCTCCCTGCCACTTTCCATCTCCTCCTTCCCGTTCTACATGTTCATTTCCTCCCATCGGTTTTTCTATCTCTACCCTTCTTTCCCTTTCTCTTCACCCCTGTCTTACCTCCAGCCTTCTTCGTTGTTGTTGCAAATCCGTATTCCGCTATAGTAATATTTTAATACAAAGCCGGTGAGCCAGCAACACAACAGTCTTATTTTCTGCGGAAAACCGGCTGCCAGGAAGAAAACAAAGCAGCACAAAAAAATGGTTCTGAGCACTATAGGACTTAACTGCTGAGGTCATGAGTCCCCTAGAACTTAGAACTACTTAAACCTAACTAACCTAAGGACATGACAAACATCCATGCCCGAGGCAAGATTCGAACCTGCGATCGTAGCGGTCGCGCGGTGCCAGACTGTAGCGCCTAGAACCGCTCGGCCATCCCGGCCGGTTCTCGTTTAAATTTGGACGTAGATCGCGCAAGATCTTTTTGTGATGCTTTGTAACACTGACCCCCTTTATACATTACACATATATAGAGATTATTCATACGTATTTAAAAAGTATGGTAACCTACTGTCCGCCTGAATGTTCATTAGAATTTCGTGTAAAGTTAAGTAAATCGGGCAAGAATGTTACCAGATTTTTGATAACAACGTTCCCGTTTTATATGTTACATTTATTTATATATTACTTATACTAAAAATAGGGACACGCGCATATTCACATACAACGTTGTGTGAAAATTACAAAGTAGTCGGTGAAGAACTATCAGACATCACTTTAGGACATGGTGTAAAAAAGATCTGAAGATGGTCATTACAAACTGAAACCGGTCATCGTCTAAAGAACTCATTTGTGATCAGAGACTGGAATAATAAACCATTAGACAATTAAGATTTTGACCAATCGAACGTGAATATAGCGGATAACGTCGGAAGCTGCATTAAACTTTTTGCCGATAGTTTTGTTGTCTACAGGAAGGTGGGAACGTTCGCCAAAGACTGCAGCTAAACGGAGGAATATCAGCGACTCGCTGTTGAAACTAAACGCAAATAAATGTTAACGTCGCTATTCAATTTCGCTATTGACGAAAACTCACTAGAAATAACGTCAAATATCTAGGGGTAACCACCGTAGGTACCTAAGCGGAATGACCACATAAAACTAACTGTTGTGAAATCGAATATCATGCTGAGATTAACAGGAAAAGTCGTAAGGAAATCCGGATTCACTCACGACGGAACTGGCAAAGAACCTGTTCGACCCATTCTTGAGTACTCTTATCGTGTACAATCAAAAGAAGAAGCTAAGAGGACGGGAGAGTTTAGTCGCTGGATCGTTTTGTAGGAGTGTTACGGAGAGTTTAGTCGCTGGATCGTTTTGTAGGAGTGTTACGGAGGTAGCCAACACCCTCCAATGGCAGATGCTACAAGGGACGCGTTGTGCATCACGGTCGGGGGTGCAGTTGAAATTCTGAGAGTATACACTATGTGATCAAAAGTATCCGTACACCCCCGAAAACATTGCTCTGGCATCTACTGCCAGGTATTCCATATCAGCGACCTCAGTAGACATTAGGCATCGTGAGAGAGCAGAATGGGCCGCTCCGCCGAACTCACGGACTTCGAACGTGGTCAGGTGATTGGGTGTCACTTGTGCCGTACGTATGTAAGCGAGATTTCCACACTTCTAAACAATCCTAGGTCCACTGTTTCCAATGTGATAGTGAAGTGGAAACGTGAAGGGACACGTACAGCACAAAATCGTACAGGCCGACCTCTTCTCTTGACCGACAGACCGCCGACACTTCAAGAGGGTCATAAATTGTAATAGCAGACATCTATCCAGCCCATCACACAGGAATCCCAAACTGCATCAGGATCCACTGCAAGTACTATGACAGGCGGGAAGTGAGAAAACTTGGATTTCATGGTCGAGCGGCTGCTCATAAGCCACACATCATGCCGGTAAATGCCGAACCAAGACTCGCTTGATGTAAGGAGCGTAAACATTGGACGACTAAAGAGTGGAAAATCGTTGTGTGGAGTGACGAATCACAGTAAACAATGTGACGATTCTATGGCAGGGAGTGGGTATGGCGAATGCCCGGTGAACGTCATCTGTCAGCGTGTGTAGTGTCAACAGCAAAATTCGGATGCGGTGGTGTTACGGTGTGGTCGTGTTTTTCATGGAGGGGGCTTGCACACCTTGTTGTTTTGCGTGGCACTTTCACAGCACGGACCTACTTTGATGTTTGAAGCACCTTCTTGCATCCCACTGTTGAAGAGCAATTCGGGGATGGCGATTACATCTTTCAACACGATCGACCACCTGTTCATAATGCACGGCAATAACATTCCTGTAATGGACTAGCCTACACTGAGTCCTGATCCGAATCCGATAGAACACCTTTGGGGTGTTTTGAAACGCCGACTTCGTGGCAGGCCTCACCGACCAACATCGGTACCTCTCCTCAGTGCAGCACTACGTGAAGAACAGGCTGCCATTCCCCAAGAAACCTTCCAGCACCTGACTGAATTCCAGCATTACCGATGGAGGGCGCCACGAACTTGTAAGTAATTTTTCTCGGACAAGAGTCAGGCAACACGTTACTTCCTCCCCCATATGTCCCGCGAAATAACGACGACCAGAAAATCAGAGAAATTAGAGATCATATGGAGGATGATACACAGTGGTTCTTCCTACATTCAGTTCGCGAATCAGACGGTTAAGGAATAAAAGTGGAAACAGCCTCTCTCGCGCACCGTAAGTTGGCTTGCAGAGGCAAATATAGGAACACGAACTGTAAAATTACAAGTTGTGATGGCAGAAGGCAAAGGCGTGTGTATCACTTCAGAGATTTTGGTCGATGCCATCTTTACTTTCGTACCCTCTAGTATCAATGGAAAATAGACTCCCACCTATTGGTTACATACAAAGAAAACATCAGTATGGCAATTTACCCAGCGATACAGTTTCCATTACTGCGGCAATTAGATTATCGAGGGAGGGCGTAGTGGGACACATTCGGAGTGTGAAGTGCCTGTTCCTGTGCTCGGCGTGCCTGTGAAACATATACTGTAACATAGGCAACAATATTTTAAATCATAACGTCTCTGGCACACCCAACCAAAAAAAAAAGTTTCGTATCACACAACAACGACTGGGTGTATTGCAGATCTGAAACATGCGCTGATGGTGCGCATGCCCTGGAGAATCTTGGAAGAGGGACAAACCTAAATGAGAATGGAAAGAACTCTTGGTGCACTGCTCTTGTAGGAGAGAAAGCTGGAGAGAGATCTAAACGACGAAGCGCAGTAGCTGGATAGACGTGAGAAGCCGATAACCATACTGGGAAATAAGATTACCTTAGACCACCGTGCTATAGGCGACCCCTTAAATAAACATGCCACGTCCGTTTAACCGTAACAGCGGACCCCGCAACGTCGCGATTAATGCTTGGAAAGAGAGAGACTACCACGCTACTACCGAAAGCTAGAAAGAGGAAAGAAAGAAGACAAACAGTACGCGAAGGTTGTGAATGGCACAGTTGCAAAGATCTAGTTTTACGTCGCATAAATCCAGCTTGCGCCTCAGATTACTTTACAAGAAAGCTTTTTCATCAGAAAATACAACATACTGATGTCACGTCCTTACGTAATGCGAACTCGCGGTTTTATGATGTATAGCGACCTGCTATGGATGTAATTCTCGTTCAGTTGTGAATGGAAAATTTTACGCGAATCTCAACAACGCAGCGGAGCGGTTAACTAATATTATTGTAATATTCCAGCTGCGAGTACCAGCGATGACGCCCTAACGTAATTGAGACGACAACGTTCTTTGCTGTGTAAAAGGAGAACCTATGGCTTTTTGTTATTTTGGAGATGAGGAATGGCTATTGGATATTGTTTTTTTGGAGTCAGATACGTAGTTTGCTTATAGACGAAATTTGAAGTGCAGAGGAAAACTTGTAATTTTAGTAATCAAGAATAAAAAATTTATTTTGTGAAAAATAAAGTAAATATCGTCTACGAACTTTTATTCGATGTTGGACCCCGGACCTTCATAAAACGATTAGTGTTTTAGCAATCCAGTGCATAGTGATTTCTTCGCACATTAACGATACTGGGGGGAATCTGCTAATATCGCGGTTCAAACGACGCGCAATATTTCGCCGTCAGCTTGTGTGTTAAAGACGGTCCCTAAGCGACCAGTTTGTTAGTAAGAAGATATCATACTGCCACTGTTGTTCAACCTTCTCATTCTCAGAGTGTTTCCAGAAAATCTTACGGCGACTGTGAGTACCTTAGCTGCGACGAAAGACGGAGTTTTCATCGCGAGTTGCAGAAGTTTTCTCCGACTTTGCCTGGCGTTCTCTGAAAACAGGGGAAACGGAAACCTCCGACCGCCAACTCATCCGTTCTCTCCTTACAGCAGCCACGAAGAAAACATATTCATCTAAAGGCAAATTTTTTCGCAGACTTCTATATTAGGCAATTCAAAATTTTAAAATCCCAGCATCTAGACGAAAAGTCAAAAGAGTTTAAACGCAGTACCTGTGTTATCTGTGTCAAAGGTCACGTTCATTACTTTTTATTTACGACTTAGCTGTTCATTATACCGAGTTTGTGCCTGGTTTGGCTGTCTCGTGTACGACGAGCTAGGGAGCAGCAATTTCGCGCCTTACGCTACGGCGCACAAAGCTAACGAATGCAACTGGACACGAAACCTGATGTCATCTGCGGCTGCTTGCATCATCCGGTAGTAATTGTGCGAGTACTGCCCTTGGCGACCACTTGACCTAGCCCACTGTGAGACCGCAGGTCTCTGTCCGGGTCCAGGAAATGAAGAGGACGTCAGAGAACAAGTAGTTTGGAGTTAAGTGTCCCGTAGTATCAAGGTCATCAGAGCTGGACTCTTACGGCAACAAAACCAGAATATGCAGAGAAAATCGGGTGCAACTGCGTCCTAAAGCCATCAGTAGATGGTAACGTAATACCACATGACAACCTAATTTGGAAATGAGATAGAGTTACTCGCAGAACTGAAGCCGTGAAGGCGGGTTGCGAGGTGTTCCTGGGCAGCTCAGTTGGTAAAAACAAAATACCTGAAAAGAAAGGTTCATATCAGAGTGTTGGAACGGCATACTGTTTCAGTCTACCAGAGGTTACAAACGCAACACGACGATACTGAGGAGAAGAGGCTGAAATCCAGCGATGTCTGCATGAAGCTTACACGCATTGATGAGCCAAAACGTTACAACTAGTGCTCCCAATTGCCGCCTGGCGATGCCGTAGGCACATGACGCGGTAAAGAAAATTAAGAGTGCAGAAGAGGAGCAGAGACGAATGACCAATCACTCTGGCGGCGATATGAGCCGCAAGTGAGGAAACCCAGTAACATTAGCGACTTTGGTAAAAGGAAGATTGTACGGCCCGTCGTCTGGGAATCAACATCTCGGAGACGACGAATCTCGTCGGCTGACCGCATGCTACCTCTCCGGAGCACGTGTGCGAAGTTGATCAAGGACGGTGAAATCACGATGAGACGACAAGGAGTTGAAGGTGCACGTGTCATTACAGAACGTGAAGGTCAGAGGCCTGCTCGCTCTGTAGAGCAGGATACGTGGTGATCCGTGTCACATCTGACCACAGACTACAGTGCTGGTTCAAGCACCGTTCAGTGTATATTGTTGAACATGGTACTCCGCAGCAGTCGATCCCTACACGTTCGCCTGTTGACCCAACAACATTGCCGATTAAGATTGCAGTGGTGCACACGATCATCGAAGTTGGTCCGTGGATCAATGGAAAGTTGTCACCTGGTTCTCGTTACATCAGATCGCGTCTCGGCGCGCCGTCATCCAGCTGAACATCTGGTTAACGCCACAGACGCAGGCCCGTGGGAGCTGGATCATTATTAGGTAGATATTGACCTGGACTTCCCTGAGTACCAAAGTAGTAATGGAATGCACCACGACAGTTTTTGACTAGGGACATTAGCGTGGACCAGCTGCATCCCTCCATGCTGATGTCTTCCCCGACAGCTATGGCGTCTCCCAGCAGGCTAAGTACCCGTCTCAAAAGGCAACGATCGTGCTTCAGTCGTGTGAGGAGCTTACCTTGATGAGTTGCCCACTAGATTCCTCTAATCTGTACCCAATGGACGCTATCGGTCCCTAGCAACATGCCCCCTAATTACCCATCTCAAATTTACGGGAATTTCTAAACTCCGACTGGAATGTATCTCGCAAAGGTAGGATGAACAGTGGAGGGGGGTTGGCGTGTTTATAAGAATAGAAAATACGGCAATATCTACTGAGATTAGCACAGATGCAGAATGCGAAATAATTCGGGTGAAGATAAGTGTTAAAGGTGGATCAAACGTGATTAATAATGGCAATCAGATGCTTTCCAAGACGACACCCTCCGCCCCATCTGGCTGCTCAGCAGCAGGTGGCGAAACAGTTGAGGCGAAAAACTTGGAGAATTTTTTGCGTTAATTTACTGGTCGTTTTACAGTTTTAGATGGAGATTTCAACTCGCAAGATACAGACTTGGGACTCTTAAGTGAGTTGGACAGCAACTAGGGCAAGGGATTGTGTGATTGTTCTAAGTGCCTTATCTGCCCAATATGGTTCAAATGGCTCTGCGCACTGTGGGACTTAACATATGAGGTCATCAGTCCCCTAGACTTGGAAGTACTTAAACCTTACTAACCTAAGGACATCACACAATCCGTGCTCGAGGCAGGATTCGAACCAGCGACCGTAGCAGCAGTGCGGTTCCAGACTGAAGTACCTACAACCGCTCGGCCACAGCAGCCGGCGCCTTATCTGCACACTACCTCGAGCTGACAGAAAACCGACACACCAAGATAATATCTTAGACCTACTGATGACAAACAGACCCGAAGTTTTCGACTCAACGCAAAATATGGAATCAGTGATCATTACTAAATAGCGCTGCAAATAGGAATACAAAAAAGAAGGGTTATCTTACTGTTTCGCAAGAGCGACAAGAAACAGATTTCAGGTCAACACAAAAATCTCATCACCAGCAGTATCAGTATTGTCCATCAATGGACGAGGCTCAAGAGCATTGTAGGTATAGTGCGCTTTAGACTGATATGTGTCGAGCAAATTTGTGAGAGATGTTGTTCGACAACCGTGTTAGAAAGTTTTTACGAAAGCAAATACAACTGCACTGCAAATTTCAACGTAGGGAAAGCCTCAGTCAAAACATAAACGAAGCCAAAATTAGCGTAAGGGGTATCACGCACGAAGCGTTCAACGAATTCGAAAGTAACATTCCATCTTTGCCCGCCCGGTTGGCCGTGCGGTCTAACGCACGGCTTTCTGGAGCGGGAAGGAGCGCCTCGTTCAAATGGTTCAAATGGCTCTGAGCACTATGGGACTTAACTACTGAGGTCATCAGTCCCCTAGAACTTAGAACTACTTAAACCCAACTAACCTAAGGACATCACACACATCCATGCCCGAGGCAGGATTCGAACCTGCGACCGTAGCGGTCACGCGGTTCCAAACTGACGAGCCTAGAACCGCACGGCCACACCGGCCGGCAAGGAGCGCCTGGTCCCCGGCACGAATCCGCCCTGCGGATTTGTGTCGAGGTCCGGAGAACCGGCCAGTCTGTGGATGGTTTTTAGGCGGTTTTCCATGTGCCTCAGCAAATGCGGGCTGGATCCCTTTATTCCGCCTCAGCTACACTATGTCGACGATTGCTGCGCAAACAAGTTCTCCACGTACGCGTACACCACCATTACTGTGCCACGCAAACATAGGGCTTAAACTCGTCTGGTGTGAGACGTTCCCTGGGGAGGTCCACCGGGGGCCGAACCGCACAATGACCCTGAAAGAATGGTTCGATGTGGGGCGGCGGAGGGGTGAAGTGGACTGCGGTAGTCGTCGTGGGGTTGTGGACCACTGCGGCTGCGGCGCGGACGGAGCCTCTCCGTCGTTTCTAGGTCCCCGGTTAACACAACATAACATTCCATCTAATGATGTGACAGAAAATCTGGTCGTACATTAAACGGACTGAAGACATCTGTAGAGATGCACTGTGACCGTAACTCTTTTGAAACGGAGGGTGACCCAGAAAAGGGCAAAATACCAAACGACGTTTTCCAAAACTGTTTCACAGAGGAATATCGCGGGTAGTTCCTTCTTTAAATCGTTGCACGAACGACAAAATTACAGGTATCGAAATAAATGACAAAAAACAGAAAGGCAACTAATATCTCTCATCCGACAAACTGCAATTGACGAGATTCCGACTCGACTTTACCCAGCGTCTGCGACAGAACTTGCGCCGCTTCTAGCAGCAGTGTGCCGTAGGTCTCTGGAGCAGCGAAGCGTTCCTAAGGATAGGAAAAAAGGAGAGGTCATTCCCGTTTCCAAGAAGGATCGTTGACGAGAACTGTAGGCCAATATCTCTGACCACCGTCGGGTTGCAGAAATGAGGAATATGTTTTATGCTTGCAAATTATGACATTCCTGGAGAACTAAAATCTCCTCTGTAACAGTCAGCATCAGTCAACAGCAACCGCATTAAATCTGTCTCGCTCTGTTCGTCTACTGGAACCAGAAAGCAGTGTGTATGGGTGACCAGGTAGATGTCGTGTCCTTGAGTTTCGGAAGGCGTTCGATAGAGTTCTGCGCTGTCACCTGATGAACAAAACAGGAGTCTACGAAATATCAGATCAAATGCATGACTGGACTGAAGAGTTTACAGCAAACAGAACACAGCGTGTCGTTCTCAACGGAGACGAGTCCTCAGACATAAAACTAACTTCGGACGTTCCCCAGATGAGTAATACAGGACCATTCCTTTTCACAATATATTTAAATGACCCAGTAGATGACGTTGGAAGTTCCATGACGGCTTTCGCGGATTATGTATTCAGAGAAGCCGCGAAAAGATCCTTTATCTAATGATTACACGATTGAAGAACAATCTCTGGAAAAACCTGCTGCTGCTGTTGTTGTGCTCTTCAGTCCAGAGACTAGTTTGATGCAGCTCTCCATGCTACTCTATCCTGTGCAAGCCTCTTCATCTCCCAGTACTCACTGCATCCTACATCCTTCTGAATCTGCTTAGTGTTTTCATCTCTTGGCCTCCTCCTACGATTTTTACCTTCACGTTACCCTCCAATGCTAAATTTGTGATCCCTTGATGCCTCAGAACATGTCCTACAACCGGTCCCTAGACAAGTTGTGCCACAAATTTCTCTCTTCTCCAGTTCTATTCAGTACCTCCTCATTAGTTATGTGATCTACCCATCTAATCTTCAGCATTCTTCTGTAGCACCACATTTCGAAAGCTTCTATTCTCTACTTGTCTAAACTATTTATCGTCCATGTTTCACTTCCACACATGGCTACACTCCATACAAATACTTTCAGAAACGACTTCCTGACACTTAAATCAATACTCGATGTTAACAAATTTCTGTTCTTCAGAAACGCTTTCCTTGCCATAGCCAGTCTACATTTTACATCCTCTCTATTTCGACCATCATCAGTTATTTTGCTCCCCAAATAGCAAAACTCCTTTACTACTTTAAGTGTCTCATTTCCTAATCTAATTCCGGGAGCATCACCCGACTTAATTCGAGTACATTCCATTATCCTCGTTTTGCTTTTGTTGACGTTCATCTTATATCCTCCTTTCAAGACACTGTCCATTCCGTTCAACTGCTCTTCCAAGTCCTATGCTGTCTCTGACAGAATTACAATGTCATCGGCGAACCTCAATGTTTTTATTTCTTCTCCATGGATTTTAATACCTACTCCGAATTTTTCTTTTGTTTCCTTTACTGCTTGCTCAATATACAGATTGAATAAAGTCGGGGAGAGATTACAACCGTGTCTCACTCCTTTCCCAACCACTGCTTCCCTTTCATGTCCCTCGACTCTTATAACTGCCATCTGGTTTCTGTACAAATTGTAAACAGCCTTTCGCTCCTTGTATTTTACCCCTGCCACCTTCATAATTTGAAAGAGAGTATTCCAGTCAACATTGTCAAAAGCTTTCTTTAAGTCTACAATGCTAGAAATGTAGGTTTACCTTTCCTTAATCTATTTTGTAACATAAGTCGTAGGGTTAGTATTGCCTCACGTGTTCCAACATTTCTGCGGAATCCAAACTGATCTTCCCCGAGGTCGGCTTCTACTAGCTAGTTCCATAAAATATCTAGGAGTCTGTGTACGGAGCTATTTGAAGTGGAATGGCCACATAAAATTTATCGCGAGTGAGGTAGATGCCACACTGAGATTCGCTGGAAGAAGCCTCAGGAAATGCAGTCCGTCAACAATGGAAGTTCGACCAATAGTGGAATATTGCTCGTCAGTGTGCGATTCTCACTAGTTAGGAGAGATAGAGGAAATAGAGAAGATCCAAAGAAGAGCAGTGCGTTTCGTTACAGGTTCATTCAGTAAGCGCTAAAGAGTCACGGAGATGCTCAGCCGACTCGAGTGGCAGACGCTGCAAGAGAGGCGTTCTGCATCACGCTGCGGTCTGCTGTTAAAGTTACACAGCGTACGTATATTGCTTTCCCCTAGGTATACCTGCCGACTACACTGTCAGGATACAACTACAGACCTTCTAGAATGAGATATTCACTCTGCAGCAGAGTGTGGCCTGATATGAAACTTCCTGGCAGATTGAATCTGTGTGTCGGACTGAGACTCGAACTCGGGACCTTTGCCTTTTGCGGGCAACTGCTCTACCAACTGAGCTACCCAAGCACGACTCACGCCCCGTCCCCACAGCTTTAATTCCGCCAGTACCTCGTCTCCTACCTCCCAAACTTTACAGAAGCTCTCCTGCGAACCCTGCAGAACTAGCACTTCTGAAAGAAAGGATATTGCGGAGATATGGCTAAGCCACAGCCTGGGGGATGTTTCTAGAATGAGATTTTCACTCTGCAGCGGAGTGTGCGCTGATATGAAACTTCCTGGCAGATTAAAACACTGTGCCGGACCGAGACTCGAACTCGGGACCTTTGCCTTTCGCGGGCAAGTGCTCTACCAACTGAGAAGAAGATCTTCTGTAAAGTTTGGAAGGTAGGAGACGAGGTACTGGCAGAAGCTGTGAGGACGGGGCGTGAGTCGTGCTTGGGTAGCTCAGCTGGTAGAGCACTTGCCCGCGAAACTAAAAGGTCCCGAGTTCGAGTCTCGGTCCGGCACACAGTTTTAATCTGCCAGGAAGTTTTACAGACATTCTAGTCCACGCAGAGGGTTACTAGTAATCGTTCTTTCTCACGAACTATTCGCGACTGGAACAGCAAAAGTGGAAGTGACGCTGGTACATACAGTATCCACCGCCACACACCGTAAGGTGGCTTGCGGGGTATAGCTGGTAGGCATGGAATTCGTGATATATGCGTAACCATCTTGGGCCACGTACCTCCGCAAACCGGCCACGTACTTGTTGAATCCACGCCAGACAGAATGCTGCTATATTGCGTTCCTAAGCAGATGACCACAATATCTTAGGTTATCAGTGTACGACTCAAGGCCGCGCGGGATAGCCGCGCGGTCCGAGGCGCCTTGCCGCGGTTCGCTCGGCTGCCCCCGTCCTCCCTGGGGCGTGTGTGTGTGTGTGTGTGTGCGTGTGTGTGTGTGTGTGTGTGTGTGTGTGTGTGTGTGTGTGGACCCATAGAAACTTACCACAAATTTCCAAATTTGTACATCTGAGGAACTGTAGTTTCCCCGCAGTCTTGCCTACCAGAGGCTGTGACAAATGTCCTGTAAACCAGACTCACGCGATTGCAGAGGCAGCGGTGTTTATTGAGGAGCTAACAACAACGAGATTGGATCATAATGGAGGAATGAGCTTTAGTTTCGTTGCACATTCGTCTGGAAGGAAACCAGTTGCCGATGCAACGAGAGGAAGATCCTCGAGTTACGTGCTGCGTTGTCTTTGTGTGAAGTAATGTTTTCGTTAATGGTAAAAGGAGTAATGTTGAAGCTCAGAGGTGATGTACTGCAACCACATGGACGATTCCAGAATATTTTATGGAATTAAAAAAGCGAGAGGAATAGTAGTTCCACCAGAAACCCGGCTTTGTCTGATCTAAGCGAATCTGAAGACTCTGAACTCGAAGTTTTGACAGACTGTAGTGGTGATGATCCAGACTACATTCCAGAGCGTCAATCTCAGTTCCAAAACCTAGCTATAGCAGAAACTGATTCTGATTCAGGAAGTGAAATCTCAGAAGCTGAACACGTGCAAGGACCTTCTGCAGTGAATCCTTCTAGTGCAAGTGCCAGCGTATGGGAGGAGTTGATCTTGCTGGTATGTCGATATACTCTACAGAGTCCCAATGAAAACTAGGCGTTGGTACATGAGCTTGTTTCGATTTATGCTAGATCTGAGTGTTGTAAATGCCTGGCTGGTATTTCAAAGAAAATCTCTGGGCAAGAAGACCTCATTGAAGTCATTCAGGGCAGATATTGCCAATGGTTTGATGTTTTCAGGGAAAAGGAAAGTAGGAAGGCCGTCAATAGACATAACACCATCACAAAAGAAGAGGAGGAAGCCAACAGCTGCGACTGTTACACCAGATGTCCGATTTGATAATATGGAGCATTGGCCTGTATACGGTCCCAACGATTCAAATGGTTCAAATCACTCTGAGCACTATGGGACTTAACATCTGTGGTCATTAGTCCCCTAGAATTTAGAACTACTTAAACCTAACTAACCTAAGGACATCACACACATCCATGCCCGAGGCAGGATTCGAACCTGCGACCGTAGCAGTCGCGCGGTTCTGGACTGCGCGCCCAGTACGGTCCCAAAGGTCGTCATTATTGTCCATCTGGATATTCTACAGTCATGTGTTCAAAATGCAATCTAGTTTAGTATTGTGCTTCGTTCCAAAGAGGAACTGTTTCCAAAAATTCCGTTGCAAGAAGAACTAGAAAGGAAAATGAAACAGTTCTATTACACAGCAGAAATGCATAAATGTGGTTATAAATTAAATTATTCACGAGCAGGAAACCTTTTGCTTGAGGTTATTGGCAAACACGTTTTTTCTATAATATGTATAAATGTGTGCTTGTAAGCAGCAATTCATAATTTTCATAATTTTTGTCAAAAATTTCTAATACTGACTAATTGTATTTCTTCAAGCATAATAAATAACTATAAGCACTGAAAAAAAAATTTTTGTTTGTTTTTATTTTCACCATTTGCCAAATAAAGGGTTAAACCCAATCGCGAGTCGGTGGGACGGAGTCGATCGGGCTGGCCGCGCCACGAACCTCAATCGAGAAACCTGGAGCTGCTGGCCACCGCTCTGGAGTCGCCATGGCTGCACATCCCTCAACCTCACTGACACTCTTCCTACGGGTCTCACAGCATCCCGTGCTGCAAAGGGCTTCTGACAGGTGGTCACACTGTGACTGGAGAGTGTAATAAGACCAACAATGATAACAGTGTCTGCACTTAAAACTTCCGGGCTGATAGGCCGTGGTCGAAGTATAAAACTCTCTGCTGACGTTTCGTCTCCGACTGCGGGA
Source organism: Schistocerca americana (assembly GCF_021461395.2). Classification (NCBI taxonomy): domain Eukaryota; kingdom Metazoa; phylum Arthropoda; class Insecta; order Orthoptera; family Acrididae; genus Schistocerca; species Schistocerca americana. The sequence continues at coordinate 64,563,706 of NC_060128.1, read as the reverse complement.
GCCATCCTCGGAGGTAAAGCGGCGAACTGCGAAGAGAACTCGAGGCAGCACTGGTTATATAGGCAGTGCAGAGGGCGCCACTGTCGATCACGTGGCGTCTGCTACGAGGCTGTCTCTGGTAATACCAACATTCTCGATTGAAAGTAATCGAAAAGTTATTATTGTTGGTAGGACAGACAGTCATATTAAAAATTCAGCTCATTTCATTGACAAGTTAAAGGAAACGAGCAAGGGCCCGGATGATATCCTCTTCAGTTTTGACGTTGTGTCGTTATTTACCATGATTCCGGTAAACGAAGCTATCTTATGCATAGCGCATATTTTTCCTACCGATAATGTGGCATCATTCCGACACTGTCTCACCACAACCTACTTTCAGTACAATAATAACTTTTATGAACAGATTGACGGGGTGTCTATGGGCAGTCCTCTCAGCCCTGCTGTGGCTAACTTATTTATGGAGACTTTTGAACAACGGCCGTTGCAGACTGCCAGTCAGAGACCAGCCAGGTGGTATCGCTGTGTCGATGACACGATCGTAGTATGGACACACGGAGCAGAGGAGTTGGATGCCTTCCTGACACATTTAAATAGCATTAATCCGAAAATCCAATTCACTATGGAGACGGAAAGGAATGGGCAATTGAAGTTCCTGGATGTGTCTGTGATTAAACGACGGGACGGAACTTTGGGCCATAAGGTGTATAGAAAGCCCACACATACTGATCGTTATCTACACAAAGATTCAAACCACCACCCTAGACAAAAAAGAGGTGTAATGAAAACTTTGGTAGACAGGGCGTACAAACTTCGTGAACCTGTTTATTTAAAAGAGGAGATTGAACATCTACGGTCAACTTTCGTGATGAATGGCTATTCTAGCAAGGATATAGATCGAACACTTCGCTCTAGGCACAGAATCAGGAGTAACGACGAACAACAATCACCCAAGGGCAAAGTTTTTCTTCCGTTCATTAGTAAGGTCACAGACCGCATTGGGAAAGTTTTAGGCAAGTATGGGGTGGAAACTATTTTCAGACCCACCAGCAAAATAAAAGAATTTTTAAGGTCGGCAAAAGATGCACGAGAGCCTTTGGCTACACCGGGGGTATATAACATTCCTTGTAGTTGTGGACAGGTTTACATCGGTACCACAAAGAGAAGTGTGAACACCCGTCTTGTCGAACATAAGAGGAATTGCCGCCTGGGTCACACGGATAAATCGGCCGTAGCGGAACATGTTTACCAGGAAGGTGATCTTGAAATAAAATTCTGCGCGACGAGCGTCATATCAAAAACCTCACATTATTTAGAGAGGCTATCGAGATTGTTAAACATCGTAATAATTTTAACAGGAAAGACGAAGGTGTTAAAGTGGATAAAATTTGGATGTCAGCGTTGCACCGCAAGCGTGACGATCGATTACTTTCAATCGAGAATGTTGGATTACCAGAGACAATCTCATAGCAGACGCCACGTGATCGACAGTGGCGCCCTCTGTACTGCCTATATAACCAGCGCTTCCTCGAGTTCTCTTCGCAGTTCGCCGCTTTACCTCCGAGGATGGCTCCCGCAGTCGGAGACGAAACGTCAGGAGAAAGTTTTATACTTCGACCACGGCCTATCAGCCCGGAAGTTTTAAGCGAAGACAATACCGGCCGTGAAAGCTTACACTGTATGAATGATAACAATGATTATGACGACGACGACGACGGCAGTGGTTGTGGACCGCTACATGCAGATGATGACGATGATGTTTAATTTTGTGTCTCTTTAGTTTTAAATTTAAATACGTTGTACAGTTCTTTAAGTGGAACACATATAGCGTCTCCCTACTCTCTATCATATTTGAAATCGTATTGGCAAACATGTTGTCATCGTAGACTGTGCTTAAATTCTGAAATCTACCATAGTTGACAACTTTTCGTCATCCGAAAGAAGAACACTAGATAACCTGGATATTTCGTACACATTGTGTACATTCAAACGAAATCGCGATTCATCACGCACGTAACTAGTGTTAAGCAATTAGAAAATGATGGTGTTGTGACTCAAAATGCGACGTCATCTCTTACTTATTGGTTTCCTTTAGCAACCAGTACTCTCTTTCGAAACCGAAGGTCACCAAAGGCAGCACTTGTCCTACGTGAGTTGCGCAGGGCCCGTGGCACTAATTGCTGCGCCTCGCACGAGCGGGCCGGGCCGTATAAGGAAGACTCTGACACAGTGGGCGGAGGGGGAAGTGGAAGTCGCCAGTGGCAGCTGCATGATTTAAAGCAACGGGAAGGAAGCTGGCCAGATAGCGCTGCGCCGACAGGGAAACGACAACAGCACGCTCTCTCACCCACATCCCGATTTCTTTGTCGACAGACCAACGTGTCATTGCTGAATTAATAGAGCAGCACTGAAAAAGTTAGGGTTTATTTTTAAGAAAACCAACTTGAAAACACACTATGTGATCAAAAGTATCCGGACGCCTTACGACTTACGACTTACGACTTACAAGTTCGTGGTGCCCTCCATCGGCAATGCTGGAATTCAGTATGGCGTTCGCCCACCCTCAGCCTTGATGAGAGCTTCCACTCTCGCAGGCATACGTTCAATCAGGTGCTGGAAGGTTTCTTGGGGAATGGCAGCCCATTCTTCACGGAGTACTGCACTGAGGAGAGGTATCGATGTCGGTCGGTGAGGCTTTGCACGAAGTCGGTGTTCCAAAACAACCCAAAGGTGTTCTCAAATCTTTTTTATTACAGTCTTCGATCACAATATCAATTCTTTAGACGATGACCGGTTTCAGTCCGTAATGACCATCCTCAGATCTTTTATACATCACGTCCTAAAGTGATAAGGGCGTAATGGCATCGTCAAAACATATAATCAGCACAGCATCGTTTTATAGATTTGAAATAAGGTGTAGAATAGGCCACATCGTCCACACAGTGATTACTGCAAATCTATAAGATTCTATAGGCTTCAGGTCAGGACTCTGTGCAGGCCAGTCCATTACAGGGATGTTCGCCACAGGCCGTGCATTATGAACAGGTGCTCGATCGTGTTGATGAGATGCAATCGCTATCCCCGTATTGCTCTTCAACAGTGGGAAGCAAGACGGTGCTTAAAACATCAATGTAGGCCTGTGCTGTGACAGTGCCACGCAAAACAAGGGGTGTAAGCCCCATCCATGAAAAACGGCACAGTAACCCTGGGTTCAGTGTGGGGCGGCGGTGGGACTGCTGTAGCCTGTTGTGGGGTTGTGAACCACTGAGGGCTACGGCGGGGACGAAGCCTCTCCATCGTTTCTAGGTCCCCAGTTCCATACAATACAGTACATGCATACCACTTAATTCACAATTAAGTGGCTGGCAGAGGCTTCATCGAACCACCTTTACAATAATTCTGTATTATTCCACTCTCGAACAGCGCGCGGAGAAAACGAACACCTATATTTTTCCGTGGGAGCTCTGATTTCCCTATGTAGGACACGGTCAACAAAATGTTTTCGCATTCTGAGGACAAAGTTGGTGGTTGAAATTTCGTGAGGAAATTTCGCCGCAACGAAAAACTCCTTTCTTTTAATGATGTCCATCCCAAATCCTGTATCATGTCCGTGACAATCTCTCCCCTGTTTTTCGATAATACAAAACGTGCTGCTCATTTTTGAACTTTCTCGATGTACTCCACCAATCTTATCTGGTAAGGATCCCACACCGCGCAGCAGTACTCGAAAAGAAAATGGACAAGCGTAGTGTAGGCAATGTCTTTAGTAATCTCTTACATTTTCTAAGTGTTCTGGCAATAAAACGCAGTCTTTGGTTTGCCTTCCCCACAACATTTTCTGTGTTCTTTGCAATTTAAGTTGTTCGTAATTGTAATTCTTAGGTATTTAGTTGAATTTACGGCCTTAGGATTTGACTGATTTATCGTGTAACCGAAGTTTAACTGATTCCTTGTAGCACTCATGTGAATGACCTCACACTTTTTATTACTTATTGTCAATTGACAGTTTTCACACCATACTAACTCGTTTTGCAATTTGTTTTGATCTTCTGATGACTTTACTAGTAGATAAACGACAGCATTGTCTGCAAACAACCTACGACGGCTGCTCAGATTGTCTCGTAAATCGTTTATACAGATAAGATACAGCAGAGGGCGTATGACACTACCTTGGGGAACGGCACAAATCACTTCTGTTTTATTCAGTGCCTTTCCATCAATTAGTACGAACTGTGACCCCTCTGACAGGAAATCATGAATCCGGTCACATAAGTGAGATGATATTTAATAAGCATGCAAATTTACTACAAGCCGCTTGTGTGGTACAGTGTCAAAAGCCTTCCGGAAATCTAGGATTACAGGACGAGCTGCCCTTCTTTGGACTTTTTCGATGTCTTTCTCTAGTCCAGTCTCGTAAGGATCCGATTGAGCACAGCAAGCTAGTGTAGGCAGTCTCTCTAGTAGACCTTCTGCGTCTTCTAAGTGTTCTGCGACTAAATCGCAGTTTTTCGTTCACTTTCTCCACATTGTTACCTATGTGATTGCTCCACTTTAAGTTATTCGTAATTGTAATCCCAGGTGTTTAGTTGATGTGAAAGCCTTTAGATGTGTGTGGTTTGTCGTGTTACCGAAATTAAGCGGATTCGTTTTAGTACTTGTGTGGATGACCTCGCAATGCAATGCAATGCCACTTTTCGTACTATGAGATAGCTAAAACATTTTCCAATTGGTCTGAATCTTCTGTTGACTTTAAGAGGCAGCATATGACAGCACCACCTGCAAACAATTTAAGAGGGCTGCTCAAATTGTCTCCTAAATGGTTTATGCAGATTAGGCACAGCAGGATGCCTGCAACAGGTCCTTCGGGGACGCCAGAAACCACTTTCATTTTACTGGACGACTTTCCGTCAGTTACTACGAACTACGACTTCTTTGACAGGAAATCCAGTCGCTCAACTGAAGCGGTACTCCGAAGGCACGCAATTTCACAAGAATTCGCTTGTGAGGAAGGGTATCGACAGCTTTCTGGAAAAACAAAAACAGAGAATCGATTTGAGATCCCCTGCAGTCACTACTTCTCGCGAATAAAGAGCTAGTTATATTTCATAAGATAGATATTTTCTGAAACCGTGCTGACTGTTTGTGAACAGTTCGTTTTCTTCGAAGTAATTGATAATATTCGAACACAGTATGTTCCAAAATCCTACTGCAAATCGACGTTAGTGATATAGGTCTATGATTCATTGGATTACTATTACTTGCTTTCTTGAGTGTTGATGTGACCTGTGCAACTTTTCTGTACGGATCATTGGTCGAGCGAGCGGTTGTATATGATTGCTACGTATGGGGCTATTTTGTCAGCGTACTCTGAAAGGAACTTAGTCTCGTATGCGCTTTCGGTAATAGATGTAGTGCACTTTAGCAGAATCATTAAAAAATCTATTTCCACTGTATTTTTGTACACTAATGTAACTGTATCCTGACTACGCAACGGAAGACATATTGTCCGTACAGTAATTGCCTATGTGGTAACCAGACAGGAGAAACACAACAGATTCCGTCAACGTGTGCTCAAAAAAGAGCATGTGATAAGGTAGCAGGCGCTTATCACAACGGCTGGACAGATATACGGCTGTCGCGGGACCTTGTAGCAGATTCGTGGATATCTTACAGGCTTTAGAGTGACACGTGTCACGTCCTTGAGTTATTAAAGGACTGCGTCTTAAGGAAGCTGGACCGAGTACTCTTCGTACAGTTCTCTACCTTGGTCGGTAAGAACTGAACCATTGCAGGATCACTTTGTCGTCTGTCTGTCCGACAGAACCATTTTTCACACGAACGGTTGGACATATCAAGTTGAAATATATGTCACGGCCCCTTTGCGGCCGTATCTTTTAATTTCATTATGGCACATATTCTGACACTCACAAACTCACACACCAAAACCTATAGTGCACTCCCCGTTGACACATGCAATTCGACACGAAACAAGTAAAGGAAAAAATCAAATATCCGACCGACCGTGTGTCCGCGTTTAAGGAGCTCTTTTTCTCAGCAATGGGTAACGAATTTCGAAACTGTCACATACTGACATCTACAGTCGCTTTGTGGTGTAAAAAACTGAAAGATACTGATATTTATGTCACATTGTTTGATATCTCGGCTGTTTCGACATCGATAGCAGGCAAAAATCGTCGAAACTGTCGATTCGCGGGATGGGGGATGATCTATCTAATACTTCGACCGCTACCCTCGGTGCGGAAGTTCTACTCGCAAACATCCCAGTTTTTTCCCTTCATGCTGTTTTAAATGGTTCAAATGGCTCTGAGCTCTATGGGACTTAACTTCAGAGGTCATCAGTCCCCTAGAACTTAGAACTACTTAAACCTAACTAACCTAAGGACATCACACACATCCATGCCCGAGGCAGGATTCGAACCTGCGACCGTAGCGGTCGCACTGTTCCAGACTGTAGCGCCTAGAACCGCTCTGCCACCCCGGCCGGCCATGCTGTTTCACTGCCTTCGTCACACAGCGACGATAATGGGGTATCAGCAACAGTGTTTATCGTGTCCGGATACGCGGATATCCAGGCGAACAGCTGTTAGATACTGACCGGTGCGGATGGGGAGGGGGCGGGGGGGGGGGGGGGATATTACGCTATGGGGGACATTCACCTGGGTTTACTACCTGAGCTGGTAATCGAAGGCGTCATTGCAGCTGTCGACTGCATGAAAATTATTGCATACGAACTGCATTCCTTCATGCTTGAGTGCTGACAGTGAGCGTACCTTCCAGCAGGATAACTCTCCATGTCTCAAGGCCAGAATCGTGATACACTGGTTCGAGGAACATGACATCTAACTCACGTTGTTGTCTTGACCACCAAATTCGCCTGGTCTGTACACTATGAAAGACATCCGATACTCCATCGTGCGCCAGTTCCGCATTCACAAACCAGGCTATTGAGTAAACTGTGCGTAGATATCTGTGCCACACACTGCCACAAATCCACTATTTATTTGTTGAATCCAAGCTACCCATAATAGCTGCTGTATTGCCTTCCAACGAGATATTAAGTAGATACCCAAAATGTTTTTTGTTCTCCACTGTATTTGGAAGTAATAATGCGCAGAATGTGGAAGTTTGGATTGTAGCTAAAGCATCTACATCTACATCCATACTCCGCAAGCCACCTGACGCTGTGTGGCGGAAGGTACCTTGAGTACCTCTGTCGGTTCTCCCTTCTACTCCAGTCTCGTATTGTTCGTGGAAAGAAGGATTGTCGGTATGCCTCTGTGTGGGCTCTAATCTCTCTGATTTTATCCTCATGGTCTCTTCGCAAGATATACGTAGGAGGGAGCAATATTCCTCTTGACTCCTCGGTGAAGCTATGTTCTCGAAACTTCAACAAAAGCCCGTACCGAGCTACTAAGCGTCTCTCCTGCAGAGTCTTCCACTGGAGTTTATCTATCATCTCCGTAACACTTTCGCGATCACTAAATGATGCTGTAACGAAGCCCGCTGCTCTCCGTTGAATCTTCTCTATCTCTTCTGTCAACCCTATCTGGTAAGGATCCCACACTGCTGAGCAGTATTGAAGCAGTGGGGGAACAAGTGTACTGTAACCTACTTCCTTTGTTTTCGGATTGCATTTCCTTAGGATTCTTCCAATGAATCTCAGTCTGGCATCTGCTTTACCGACGATCAACTTTATATGATCATTCCATTTCAGATCACTCCTAATGCGTACTCCCAGATAATTTATGGAATTAACTGCTTCTACATCCATACTGCTTGGAAGGAACAATGCATAGAATGTGGAAGGTTGGATTGTAGCTAAAGCATCTACATCCACACTGCTTGGAAGCAACAATGCGTAGAATGTGGAAGGTTGGATTGTAGCTAAAGCATCTACATCCATACTGCTTGGAAGCAACAATGTGTAGAATGTGGAAGGTTGGATTGTAGCTAAAGCATCTACATCCATACTGCTTGGAAGCAACAATGCGTAGAATGTGAGAGGTTGGATTGTAGCTAAAGCATCTACATCCATACTGCTAGGAAGCAACAATGCGTAGAATGTGGAAGGTTGGATTGTAGCTAAAGCATCTACATCCACACTGCTTGGAAGCAACAATGCGTAGAATGTGGAAGGTTGGATTGTAGCTAAAACATCTACATCCATACTGCGCACGCCACCTGACGCTGTGTGGCGGAGTGTACTTCTGGTTCCACTATGTGATTTGTAACTACACACATTCTACCAAACCCATGGCGGGGGGTACCACGCACCTCTACTAGTCATTTTATTTTGTGTTCCACTCACAAACAGCGAGGGAAAAGCGACTGCCCCTACTTCTCGCATCTTATTTCGTAGTCCTTACGCGAAATGTACGTCGGTGGCAGTAGGATCGTTCTGCAGTCAGGTTCCGGTTCTCTCAAATTTTCCCAGTTGTGTTATGCGTAAAGGTAGTCGCCTTCCCTACGCCAATTGCCATTTAAGTTCTGAAACATGGCTGTACTACTCGCGTGTTCTTCGAACCTATCGAACGTACCAGTCACAGCCCGCCTCTTAATCGCTTCAATTTCTTCCGTTACTCCGACCTGGTGCGGATCCCAAAATCTCGAATAATACTCAAGAATGGGTCGCACTAGTGTCCTATATGTCATCTCATATACAAGTGAGCTACACTTTCCCAAAATTCTCCCAATAAACGGAAGTGGAGAATTCACCTTCCCTACAACCAACCTGACGTGCTCGTTCTATTTCACATCGCTTTACAACGTTACACCCGGATATTTAATCGATGTGACTGGCTCAAACAGCGCACCACTATCGCTGTACTGCAACGTTACATGATTGTTTTTCCTACTCATTCGCAGTAACTTACATTTTTCTTCATTTAGAACATCGCTCAACGACGACGATTTCTCGTACACGGCAGAGTCATGAGCCAACAACCGTAAATTGCTGGTGACTCTGTCCGCCAAACAATTTATGTACCGTACACAGAGAACATCAGCGGTCCTACCAAACTGGGAAGAATGGCTGTCGAAAAAAACAATGTATGAGCTCTAATTTCTCAAATTCTCCCGTAGTGATCATTTTGTGAGGCGTATGTGGGATTAAGTAATATGTTGTACGACACTTCCCGGAAAGGACTCTCTGGAAATTTGAATAGCAAACCTCTCCGTGGTGCACAACACGTCTCCTGATATGTCCGCCACCAGAGTTCGTTGGGCGTCTCTGTAACGCTCTCTCGCCTTCTAAACGATCCTGTGACGAAACGCACAGCTCTTCTATCACTCCTCTCTGGTAAGGGTCTCAAATTGATGAACAATATTCAATAATCGCTATAGCAAATGCCTTGTAAGCCCCTATGGTGGATGAATTACATTTTTTTAAGACTCTTCGTGCGAACCTCAGTTTGGTATCTGCTTTTCCTACAGTTTTATGTGATCAACCCAGTTGAGGTCGATTCGAATAGATATTCCTAGACATTTTATGATAGATACTGTTCCCAGTGGTTTGTCGTCAATAGTGTAGTTGTACAGTAGTGGATTTCTTTTCCTTTGTGCGCTTGTTATGTTGCGTTTATTTACGTTTAGCGACAAACGCAAAAGCCTGCACCATTCATCAATCCTCTGTAGATCCTTCCGCAAATCGTCACTGTCTTCTGGCTTTGCTACTTCGTTATAGACAACCTCGTCATCTGCGAACAGCGTTAAACATCTTCCGACGCTTTTTACTAGATCATTTATATGCACCGTAAACAGAAACGGTTCTCCACACTTCCTTGGGGTATTCCGGGGAATTAATTTTACATCTGTCGTGTTCCATTAAGAGTGCGTGCTAGATTCTATATGCAAGGAAATCTTGTATCTAGTCGCAAGTACACTACGTGATCAAAAGTATCCGGACACCACCAGAAACATACGTTTTTCATATTTGGTGCATTGTGCTGCCACCTACTGCCAGGTACTCCATACAAGCGACCTCAGTAGTCATTAGACATCGTGAGAGAGCAAAATGGGCCGCTCCGCGGAACTCACAAACTTCGAACGTGGTCAGGTGATTGGGTATCGCTTGTGTCATACGTCTGTACACGAGATTCCCACACTCATAAACATCCATAGCTCCACTCCGATGCGATACTGAAGTGGAAACGTTGTAATGTGTAATAGGCAGACATCTATCCAGACCATCACACAGGAATTCCAAACTCCATGAGGATCCACTGGAAGTGCTATGACAGTTAGGCGGGACGTGAGAAAACTTGGATTTCATGGTCGAGCGGCTGCTCATAAGCCACACATCACGCCGGTAAATGCCAAACGACGCCTCGCTTGGTGTAAGGAGCGTAAACACTGGACGATCGAACAGTGGAAAAACGTTGTATGGAGTAACGAATCACGGTGCACAATGTTGCGATCCGATGGCAGGGTGTGGGTATGGGGAATGCCCGGTGAACTTCATCTGCCAGCGTGTGTAGTGCCAACAGTAAAATTCGGAGGCGGGTGGTGTTATGGTGTGGTCGTGTTTTTCGTGGAGGGGGCTTGCACCCCTTGTTGTTTTGCGTGGCACTATCACAGCACAGGCCTACATTGATGTTTTAAGCACCTTCGCTCTTCCCACTGTTGAAGAGCAATTCGGGGATGGCGACTTTGTCTTTCAACACGATCGAGCACCTGTTCATAATGCACGACCTGTAGGGAAGTGGTTACACGATGACATCACTGTAAGGGAGTGGCCTGCAGAGAGTCCTGACCTGAATCCTATAGAACAGCTTTGGGTTGCTTTGGGACGCCTTTTACCAGAGATTAATTTGGTTCATTAATTTCATGGTCCATGGACCATTTGCACGATAAATAGTAATACAGAATGCCGTAGTTGTCATTTAACATTCGCATCTCAGATTAATTTCGAAATGTGGCTACATGCTGAACTTTTAACTTTGTTTTTTAATATACAGGTCTGAGTTAGTAACTCCTACGCACTATCTTTCACACATGATAATAATTGTAATTCTTGTACTGAACAGGAGGAGATGTTACAGAGAACCTTTCTCAATTTCTTTTCAAATTTTCCCTTTCTGTTTGTCGGATATTTTGCATCACTATTATTCTTCTTTTGTTATAGCTTCATGTACTTACTCGTTCCATGACCAATGAGGCTTGCTCGTGGATACGTTCCTGTGGAACATGGAATGTAAACTAAAATGGAAATAGGTGATCAGAAATTTTCGTTACAGTATTGTGCACCCTTTTTTGTGCTAAAACAGCCTTAATCTATAATCATGAATATCATTTTCTCTTCTCGTGTAATTACGTAGACTATTGTTCCGTTTGAACTTTAGCGTATTATTTAGAACACACTTGATGAGCAATACGTGTACTGTGAAGCTATAGTCTGATTCGACAACTCCCTGTCCAGCTGGACAGTGCTCGTCCACACACTGCCCCTGAAGCTCGACGTGCTCTTCAGGACCTGCAGAAACTTCCCTCGCCGCCACCGCCTCCAGACTTGTCCCCAGTCGGGCACGTGTGGGGTGTGATCGACATCTGACTCGCGCGACTCGTCAGCCGACTAGTCTCGCAGAACTACCTGAAAAGGTCGAAGAGGCGTGGCCTAACGTATTCCAGGTCAGTGTTCTTCACGTTGGTTGCTTGAAGGTGCAAGTAGTGTAATTTTGCGGTAAATGGATGAGCATGTAACAAAAAAAAAAAGATGTTTTAAGTTAGAGTTTTAGATGTCCGCCACTTCAAAATGCAGGCACACGATCGACGGTATGCCAGGGCCGATACCTGCATGCCCATGAAAGCTGCACCGGCCGGCCGCCGTGGTCGGGCGGTTCCAGGCGCTTCAGTCCGCAACCGCGCTGCTGCTACTACGGTCGCAGGTTCGAATCCTGCCTCGGGCATGGATGCGTGTCAAGTCCTTAGGTTAGTTAGGTTTAAGTAGTTCTAAGTTCTAGGGGACTGATGATCTCAGACATTAAGTCCCGTACTGCTTAGAGCCATTTGAACCATTTGAAGCTGTACCACATACGAACATGGGTGTTTCAGCTTGTGTCGATTCCTGGTACCTCGTAACCGCTTGTGCTATTGAACTGTAGTCCACGTACTCCATATGAACCGTTGCTACAATAAATCTTGAGTGCATTGGAAACCTCTAGAAGTGTGCATTAATTTTTTTCCGACAGTGTATATTAGATGTGATTTGTCCCCAGGCTACATTGGTTGAGCTGTTAAGTACAACTTTCTGCATTCTCCGATCGCGCATGGAGCGCGAGAAGAATGGCTATTTATATACCTCTGTGTGCGCTGGAATTAATCTAATCTTGTCTTTGTGGTCACTTTTTCTCGAGGCTTTTGTGAGAAAATTCACGATCTTCAACGTGTGTGCTATACTTTCCCGTGAGTCGAAGCTGTGACCACCTGGCGTGCCCTCCTTTGTATATATTCAGTGTTCCTTGTTAGACCAGTGGCTAGCACACTGGACTCGCATTCGGGAGGACGACGGTTCAATCCCGCGTCCGGCCATCCTGATTCAGGTTTTCCGTGATTTCCCTAAATCGCTCGAGGCAAATGCCGGGATGGTTCCTTTGAAAGGGCACGGCCGACTTCCTTCCCCGTCCTTCCCTAATCCGATGAGGCCGACGACCTCGCTGTCTGGTCTCCTTCCCCAAACAACCCAACCCAAACCTCCACCCCCCCCCCCCTCCCCTGTCATACCTATTTTTTGGCACGGGGTCCACACGCATGAGAACAAGATCGTCAGACGGCACGCTCGAGTGATGTGTTAGTGACGTGGGTTGCAGACCAACCGCATTTTTACAGTGTACTGCCATCGAGCAGAGGGGCGTGGAGCCTCTCTTACCTGCGGTTGAGCCTAGCTGACTGTTCCATTTCATATCCCTACAGACCTCGATACACGCAGGTATTTGTATGAGTCGACCGAATCCAGTTGTGACTCACTTGTGTCGCAGTCTCACGACCAAATCGCCAACCTTTGCACAAATTCTCAGACAGTGTTGATGATGATGGTGAAACCTTGTTGCAAAATGCTAACTGGTTAAATAAATGATAAAAACTCTGAGGAATGTCACAGAGCACTTTGTGCAAATGTTACCAACCGACGGGATATTTGGGTAGCTTTTTTCAGGTAGTACTTTTCTATAGACTAGGTTAGCGTCCGCTGCTTCACTTCCGTTGATGTGTGGTCTGTGCATACCATTTTTTTGTTTTTCTTTAATCGAATTAGTATGTTGGTATGCCTATTGCTCGTGTGCACTATAAAAGAGTAAGTGATCATTTTCGCAGCCGGCCGGAGTGGCCGTGCGGTTCTGGGCGCTACAGTCTGGAGCCGAGCGACCGCTACGGTCGCAGGTTCGAATCCTGCCTCGGGCATGGATGTGTGTGATGTCCTTAGGTTAGTTAGGTTTAATTAGTTCTAAGTTCTAGGCGACTGATGACCTCAGAAGTTAAGTCGCATAGTGCTCAGAGCCATTTGATCATTTACGCGGCTAACACTCTTTGCATAATTGAAGTGTTACAATGGATTTAATTTCATACATCGGGTGAAAAAAGAAAGAGTAAGTGCTTCTGTAATTAATAGCGCCAGTCTCACAGATGGTACTGAATTCTCTCATCTCAAACGGATATTCCTGTACATGGAATACCATTTAAGTATGCCACCCATTTTGTCATCAGTAATAATTAGTTCGCGTATTAGTACAACAAAAATTATTTTGGAGCTATATATACATACATACATCAATCCTTGTTCCATAGATAATAATACGACATTTCGTAATGATGTGGAACGTGTCACTTTAACATAAGTTTTCTTTACAGAAGATAATTAATTTTCTTAAATTTACAGTTACTACTTTATATCTTAAACATACTGAAAAATCACCGCACTAAAGGTCCGTTTCTTTTCTATGCAGTTCAGACAAAAGCCGACTTGTCGTGGTGACTGTCGAATTGTTGTTGTTGTTTTGGGGAAGGAGACCAGACAGCGAGGTCATCGGTCTCATCGGATTAGGGAAGGAAGTCGGCCGTGCCCTTTCAAAGGAACCATCCCGCCATTTTCCTGGAGCGATTTAGGGAAATCACGGAAAACCTAAATCAGGATGTCCGGACGCGGGATTGAACCGTCGTCCTCCCGAATGCGAGTCCAGTGTGCTAACCACTGCGCCACCTCGCTCGGTGATTGTCGAATAGATTCCTTTGATTCAATTTACAAATTGCAGCTTCTAAATTTTTCACACTAATTAAGGGCACAGAACTTGCTCTTTTCCGCACGCACTTCTGACCAAAAAGCGATTCTGCATTCATAGTTCTGTTTATCGTTTATTTCACTCCCTTTGGGGTTGAATTAAAAAAAAAAAAACTTTGAAACGCGTATTTCTTCTCTAAAGACACTGAAACACGTATTTTCTTTTCTGGCCAAATAACCAAATAGCAATCCCATAGTTCGAACTTCAAAATTGCCTTAATAGCGACATATATTCGAAAAATCTGTTATCCCATGTTTCACACCCTTACTGATGGAATTTCGAAAAGTCATACAGAACAAGATCAACACCCTCTCCAAATCTCAAATTTCCTCCCTCAGCACTTGGGGGTGGGCGATGAGCAGTCACTGAATCAGTCAGCACATGTCCTTTTATGTATATAGAGGTAACTATCATTTGGAAAAAGTCTGTTGTTAGTATTAATATTGACTGCCATGTCATTAATAAGAACAACAAGGGCGACAACACTCATCCTTAGGGCACGACTAAAGTGTCTTCCGTTTCTGTCAACGATTCTCGATATGAGAAAATATGCTGCATTACCCATACCAAGAAATCCTCAATCGGGTAACAAATCTCATCCGCAATCCCATTTAATCGTACTTTAACGAACATTGGTGTGCTACGGAGCGAAACACAATAATTGGGAAATCCATCGAAACATGTCAACCAACTTAGTACATATATAGCTTACTATCGAGGAAAAAGAATGTATGCCAAGTCTATAGTTTTCCGGCTACGTTTGCTGGGAAACCACGGCATTTAAGTCGTGGGAGTGGGTGTGGCAGTAGGCAGCGTGAAAAGCAAAGAAGAAGTCTGGAACGCTTCCAACAATTTCAGCCAAACATAGTATGCTTACGACTTTTTACTACATAGAAAAGAAGCGTCAAATACTCTTTTGGAAACGTGTCGATAAAGTCAGCTTGTTTTTTACACTATAAGCGGATGTAATTCCTTTTTGAAATCAATAACCAAGCGATGTGGAGCAGTGGTAAGTCACTGGTTCCGCGGTTCGAATTCTCGCGCGGTCAATTATTTTTAGGTTTTCCATGGTTTCACTAAAATTTGTAAGGCGAATGCTGCAATGGTTGCTTTGAAAGGGACCGATTTCTCTCCGCTATCCGAACTTGTGGCCCAACTCTAATGACTTCGTCGTCGACGCGATTTTAACTTCAATCGCTCTTCCTGCCTCCAGTGAGATTGGGAGAAACGACTGAACAACCACGGAACTCAGCTGTTAATCAACAGAATGTGACACACAATCCATAAAACGTTGGTTGCTTGAAAGTGCAAGTAGTGTAATTTTGAGGTAAATGGATGAGCATATAACAAAAAAAAAAAAGATGTTCAGCCGGTTTTAAGTTAGAGTTTTAGATGTCCGCCACTTCAAAATGCAGGCACATATTTACACACACACACACACACACACACACACAAAGCGTAAACCCCGGCCTCCTCACAGGAGCAACGATATCTTTTCTTTTCTTTCTCAGACTTCGGAATCCGATCCACTGTGAAATATCAATATTCCTGTTTGCTCTTTGGACGAAGGCAGAGTAATTTCCGCTTGTTTCTGCTGGGTCGATATCGTCGTTTCCATGGGGGCGGGAGCGCCGAAACGCTCTGCGATCTGAAAGCAAGGCGCCAAACAGGAGAACAGGTGTGGCCAGGGGCAGTACTTACTCGTCCAATTCCTCCTCGTCGGACGACATGATGATCAGCTTCTCCGGCTTCGACATGGCTGAGAATCGGCGGAAAAGGTGTCAAACGGGGAAAGGTGACTGAAATTTCGTGAGCAGACGGGATGCGCGCTGTCGAGGCGACGGGGTAACTGGTGTAGGCGCGACGCGGTCTCCTAGAGCAGGGCCGGCCGCATCCTGTCGCACTTGTGAGGAGACGGGGGTGTGTGCGCCTGCAGCTCCGCGCACTGTCGGTAATAGGGAGCGGGCAGCGATGTTCCACCTGCGCCCGGTCGCCACTGATGCGTCAGCGCAGCGCGGAGCCGGCCGAGCGCTCGTAGTTCTGGCGTCTGCCGCGAGGAGCGCTAGCGCGAGGCGCCGCTGTTCGCGCTTCCTGCTGTTGCAGCAACGAGCGCTGCTGTCGAGCTCGTAATTTTTGCGACTGTCGATCACTCGGCCTCGTCGCTCTGTTCTTGAAGTCGATCCAGCGGAGTATCGAGGAAAGTAAAAAGGCGCTGCAGCCACTACCTCCCCGCTCCCGCTGGCCCAAGAAGCGTATCCCCGCTCCCCAAAGAGACACATCGTACTCCGTAATATTTGTTTACATGCTATTATTTCAGAATTTTTTGTGTAGTGTTGTATTATTTTTCTTTGAGTTGTTGTTTCCAACATGTTTATTGTATCTGCTGTCATGATTTATTAAAAAAAAAAAAACAAAAAGAAAACAGGATTCTTACTGCGAGGGTTGCGTACGAATTATTGATATAGGCAGTTCATCCATTCCGGGAATCGAAAATCTCTACTATTGATGCCTGTTATCAGTACTGATGCTGGCAAGATATCGGTCCCAGGGATTCGAGGGCTGTAAAAGAATGCTTTTATTTCATGGTCGAAATCGGATTACAAATGACGAAATATTTTTTAGTATGGTATAATTACAAATTAACAAGTTACTGATTCTTTTTCCTCTACTTCTACTGTGGAACGTTGCTTCTCGACAAATTTCATGATTTTAGGTCAATAGGAAGTGTACCCTATGGAGTTCGATGAGTGAGCTTGCAAGTATCAAAATATGTGACATAAATGCCTGTATACGTAAAAGTTTTCTGGGTTTGGTACCGCGTGATAATGTATAAAACTACTGCTGCTGGAGAAAAACCAACGTTTCGGCCACGATTGCAGCGGCCTTCTTCTGGACACGTGGTTTCCGTTTTCAATTACGGAGTGGAATAGAGTGTATCCCACTGGAAACGCGTCGACGTATGTGGTGTCAGCATGATGGTGCACCTGCACATTCCGCAATTAACACTAGGCTGACTTTTGACAGGATGTTCGACGGGCGTTTCAAAGGACGTGTAGGACGCATAAATTGGCTAGCCCGTTCTCCTGATCTTACACCTCTGGACTTCTTTCTGTGGGGTACGTTAAAGGAGAATGTGTACCGTGATGTGCCTACAACCCCAGAGGATATGAAACAACGTATTGTGGCAGCCTGCGGCGACATTACACCAGGTGTACTGCGGCGTGTACGACATTCATTACGCCAGAGATTGCAATTGTGTGCAGCAAATGATGGCCACCACATTGAACATCTATTGGCCTGACATGTCGGGACACACTCGATTCCAGTCCGTAATTGAAAACGGAAACCACGTGTATACGTGTACCTCACCCCTCATGGTAATGTACATGTGCGTCAGTGAAAAAGACCAATAAAAAGGTGTCAGCATGTGGACATAATGTGCTGTTCCAGTCTCTTCTGTACCTAAGGTCCATCACAGTTCCCTTTGGATCCCTACGTAATTCGGTGCTCCCCGATACACACGATCGAACAGCGGAGGAGTGGTACTCGAGCGTCAACTTTAGGTTACAATATCTCCGGATGTAATTAACATTTTACAATGCAACAAACGGCAATGATTAAGTATTTCTTTATATGTTCAGATGTGCTAACAAAACTAACGGGGTTCCATTTTAAAAAAAACGTAGGTTTGTGTTAAAAAACATACTTCCGTGCATTTTTTTATGGTTTGTATTAACCAATTACACTAGCCCCTCTCCTCACGTTCGGTCTGTGGAATCGATTCGTCAGTATTTGATGTGGTTTACGAAATACAGCCAGCGGTAACGTTAGGTGACTCACCCTGTATATACAGGGTGTTACAAAAAGGTACGGCCAAACTTTCAGGAAACAATCTAAAATGGCGTAGGGGCTTTGAGAGGTGGCATGAGCCCCCTCTCATATTTCTATCTTACGATTCTCCTCTCTAATTGCATGCGGTGGAAAGTTGCTATTTCTTCACACGCGGACTTCCCACGCAGCGTCTCTCATCACCCGGGTGGTCCGGTGACAGGCGGGCGCTGCTGATTTTGGAAGGGTAAGCCGACGGGTGTGAGGGAGTCGAGTGAATGCTTTCGAGACGCCGACATTGTCAACAGACACGCCCGCAGGGGCCTGAAGTAGTGGCTGGGCTAGAGGTTCCGTTACTTCGCAGAAACTTGGCGAAAACACTTTCTGGCGGGCTACCAGCGAGGCGTGGGAATGACTTGTGTACCCAGGCAGTTGTGGCGGGAAAATTCCCGCGCTTTCTGCAAAATAGTAGCTGTGATGGGCTTGCTCAGGGCATAGCTCCGTGACGTAGCAAAACCAGCGAAGAAATTGGCGCCAAGAATCTCCATTGGTGGAATGGTAGTGTTCCGGCAATAGAGTGGAATTTTCCGCCGGTTTTCGAGTTGCTGATTGGAACGGTTAACCACGGCCACTGTCTTGGGGGCAGGAATGTTCTGTGTTCGGTTTGTACAGGTGCTCTTGTGGGGTAGTCGGCTCTCGCCTTTCGGTCGGAGTAGGTTACAAAATGGTTCAAATGGCTCTGAGCACTATGGGACTCAACTGCTGTGGTCATAAGTCCCCTAGAACTTAGAACTACTTAAACCTAACTAACCTAAGGACATCACACACATCCATGCCCGAGGCAGGATTGGAACCTGCGACCGTAGCGGTCGTGCGGTTCCAGACTGTAGCGCCTTTAACCGCTCGGGCACTCCGGCCGGCGAGTAGGTTACCAGACTGAGCTGTCGCTGCTCTGGTCGGCCTGCTTCCGTTGACTGTCTAATATACGTTTATTTAATTGTAACTGCTTGACGAAGTTGCTAAAGTTTTGACTTCAACATAACTTTCCGGGTACAGTTGGCAATTGAGCGTTCTGCGTACAAGAGGCCTATGTTGTCTGTCTTGAGCAGTTTTGGCTAAAGTTGACTGTATCGGAGTTACTGTGTGACTTTGCTTGTTAAAATCAATCACTGTACCGTCAGTGATTGTGTGGTGAGCCTTCTTCGTCTCCCTCAGAGGCGCATTTGTATTGCTAGGAAGTCTTTAGTCTGGAACAACCAGGCCAGGATAATTTGTTTCGGGCTATACTCGCGACATTATCATCACCACGACGAGACTTCGAAGCAACCAACCATCACTTCCAGTACGCCAGATCGTGTCCTTGCAGCTAAGAAGACAGCTTGGTAATGTACGTCCGCAGCACCGGCAAAGCAGGCATTTTTGCTAGGCTATAATCAGAGCTCAGCAGAGCGCGCCTGTTCGTCTTTTCTAAATTTGCTCTGTCTTGGTTGTTCATTGCCTGAGTTCTCACTAATGTAGCAGCAATTAATGTTGGGTTAGCTGTGTGTCTCTCTTAAGATTTGAGTTGCAAGGAATTGGCTCCACATACCACTTCGTCATAAACGTCACAATCTAGTTTAGGGACAACTTCACCTTCACAGCGTTTGTTTGAGTATCCAATTTGAGCCAATTTGATGTATTGTAAATGTTTCATGTGTTTTTGTTTATTATTTTGTGTTTAGTCTTAATCATATTGTTATTTTGGACAGAACTTTCATTCTGTTAATCGGTAGAGCAACCCTATCATTTCTCACTACGTTAATGAAACCTTCCTTTATTTAACTTATTTATCAAATTAAATTATTGCAGGTGCCAAACTCTTTTTCTACTCCACTTGCAGGGTTTGTTACAGTCAGTTCGCGTATCTTTTTAATCCATGTGTTAGAATAGGGGGGGGGGGGGGGCTTAGAGCATCATTTACATTTGTAGATTCTAGAAGAATTTAGTGTGAAATACACTGCTAGCCCCGGCACCTCGCAACCAGACAGCTGCGCCACAGCCGTACGCAGCCGCGAAGCGTCACTACGGGAAGCGGCTGTTCTCCCCCCTCCCAGGCACTCCTCACTGGAAATGACGGTGCTGCCACCACGGTCTCCTCACCGGCACCATCTCCTCCGACGACGGCTACGAAACCGCCACCTCTCCAGAGCTCGATGACCAGCCCGCCCGCTGCGATGATGCGAGTGCAGTGCCTGCCTCTGCTTTTCTTCAGACGGGCGCGACGTCGGACATTGAACGTCCACATTCTGATACAGAACAGCACCTCCGAAAGCAGCGGTCGCCCCGGAAACGGAAGAAGAGAAGTCAAACACGATACGACGACACACTTCTTCATGTGGCACCACAGGCAGCAGAGCGGACACAAGACAGTGACCTCCCTTCGACTGCCCTGACGACGGGAGTGGCCGCTCCTGTTGTCCCATCTGAGGAACGATCCTACCCGACGACGATGGATCCTATGGAGGGAGAGTCCCTGGACCCCAATACAGCAGTGTCACCACGACTCGTCCTCGATTGGTGTGACAGTAGCTTGCCACCTGTTCCAGTGTCCTGGGCTGATGATGTCGACGATGGAGCAGATCGAGATGGTGGCCCTCCCATCAGTCACTGCCCCTTGGAGGTGCCTGACCCACCTTCACCCAGTGATTGCGACTACCGTGGCTGCACCAGATGTTACACGCCAGCCGGACATCTCTGCCGGAAGATCTGTGCCGATGGCGGGAGCACGCAACGCCCACAACATTACTGCATCACAATGATGAATCTGGCCACCATTCGGGCTTCCCACAAACTAGCACTGTTTCGAGAGACCATTTATGCTGCTGATGTCGACATTGCCCATCTCCAACAAGTGTTCGTGGCCGATTTCTATGCCCCCACTGGCTATGCAGCACACATCTCCCATGCCTTTGACAGGGGTAGTGGAGTCGTCATCCTCCTCCATTCTGGACCTTCCTAATGCCAGAGGTACTGTTTGGCGACTGCATCTTCAATGTATATGCGCCATCCAGCTCCAGTTGACGTCGTGACTGACGCACCTTCGTTGCTGACGAAGTACTCCCGCTTTTAGAGGGTCTTCTGCATGAAATGGTCCTCGGTGACGATGTCAACTCCACACAAGGGCCTGATGACCAACTTACACATCATTCCCCATGTGCGGCCCTCTCTGTCATCATCGACAGACTTCAGCTTGTTGAACAAGGACAAAGATTCATGGCACCCACACAGGTTTCATGTACTATACAGCGTATTCGACCAGTCGCCTCGACCACATATACCTCACATGTTCACTTGCTGCCGACACTCGACATGCCGAAGCATGGCCTCTGGCTTTCTCTGACAACGACGCCCACATCTGCAATGTCGTCCTCGCCTGCCAACAGGTGTGGCACAGTCATGGCCTGTGGAAGTTAAACGTTTCCCACCTGAATGTCCCTGATTGCCGACGGATCGTTGAGGATGCATGGGCTCTCTGCCGTCGACGTCGCTCCACATACACATCCACCTTATCCTGGTGGCTATCCTGCGCGAAACCAGCTCTACACAGGGCACTGATGGGATATGGCAAATACTTCAAAGCCTGACAAGCAGGCACTATGGACTTTAATTACGCAGTGCTTCGCGACTGCACTTCGATGGCATTCTCTCCTGTCCATCAGATGATAGCGCATCGTGTAAAGCGCAGATCACTTCACTCGTGTGATGACGCTTGGAAGGGGCCCTTGTGAGATCCTGCACCATATGCCTCACGAAACGCCATCGATGTACCACCTCCTCACAGAACGCCAACGTCGTAGTCGATCTCTCATCCATGACATCACCGACGCAGAAGGTCGACG
This sequence comes from Schistocerca americana, assembly GCF_021461395.2. Classification (NCBI taxonomy): domain Eukaryota; kingdom Metazoa; phylum Arthropoda; class Insecta; order Orthoptera; family Acrididae; genus Schistocerca; species Schistocerca americana. The sequence goes on along the minus strand of NC_060128.1, from coordinate 64,541,715 downwards.
ATACACAATGCAATGCGCCATTGATCATGCTTTCTGTTCTCATTTCCGCCGGCTGTACACTGCCGTCCCACATCCTCTGACCCTAATAGAGGAGACAGCGGCATTAACTATCAACACCATGCCAACACCATGCCAGAGGATGGCTCAAGAACTTCAGGAACACTTCCGATGAAGTCCTAGATATTATCAAGGTGGGACCTGCCAACAGGGTCCCCTGGACCTGACGGCCTCCCCCTCGAATTTTACAAGTGTTTTAGCTGTCTTTTGATACTTACCTGGACGTGCATCAGTCACGAACCGATGTCACCCACATCGACAATCCCAGCCACCTTCACCTTCATCCTGGTCCCTAAGCCACATGGGCGATCGTGGATCTGTGATTAGCGGCCCATCACTCTGCTCAACAGTGACACGAAAATTTTTACCCATTTGTTGGCTCACGACTCAAGAAGGCAACAGGATACGTCACCTCCCTCGATCAAACTTCGCTGCGTGGTGACAACATCCATACAGCCCTTTGCCATTAGAGAGATCACACTCGCGAGGTCATAACATTTGCCTGGCGCATTAGCATCACTTGACTTCAATCAGGCATTTCACTGTGTCGACCAACCCTCTTGAAATCGGTCCTCCAACACATGCGTTTTCTGGCTCGTATAGGAACAGTGATAATGCGGCTCTTGAACGGCGCGACATAAATACTCTGTAACGGTCGCCTCACCGCGCCTCTAGCGATCGAGCGCTCTGTCCGACAGGGTTGCCCACTTTCCACGATACTGGAAGCTTTGGCATTAGAGCTCCTACTCCAGGGTCTTCGCCAACGCCTAATGGGCCTGACATTGCATGGGCACCGCTTCTGTTGTACAGCCTATGCTGACTATGTAGTCCTCTACTTCCGCAATGAAGACGATGTTCGCGCGGCTCTGACTTGGGTGGCGACGTATGGGGAGGCATCGGACAGTTCTCTAACACTTCCAAATGGAAATTTCTGCTCATTGGTGAGGGTCTACTTGAGCGATATGTAAGTAGGGTGTTTAGGCTTTTATGTTGGTAACGTCACCTAGCGCTCTGTATGAAAGTCACTGGCTGTGCTGTCCAGCCTGTGGCTGGTGGGCATTGTTGAAGTAGTCGCAATTGCAGTGTTGGGCAGTTGGCTGTTAACAGCGCGTAGCGTTGCGCAGTTGGAGGTGAGCCGCCACCAGTGGTGGATGTGTGGAGAGAGATGGCGGAGTTTTGAGAGCGGATAATCTGCACGTGTGTCCATCAGAGACAGTAAATCTGTAAGACTGCTATATATTATGACTTTTGAACACTATTAAGGTAAATACATTGTGTGTTCTCTATCAAAATCTTTCATATGCTAACTATGCCTATCAGTAGTTAGCGCCTTCAGCAATTTGAATCGTTTATTTAGCTGGCAGTAGTGGCGCTCGCTGTATTGCAGCTTTTGAGTAACGAAGAGTTTTGTGAGGTAAGTAATTCATGAAAGGTATAGGTTATTGTTAGTCAGGGCCATTCTTTTGTAGGCATTATTGAAAGTCAGATTGCGTTGCGCTAAAAGCACTGCGTGTCAGTTTAAGCAGAGCCATGTATAATTTTTCTAAGGCGACGCTTCAGATATGTCGCTCCTCTATCTGTGCCCACCAGCATCTGCTGTTTCGGCATTGATTTTATGAATGCCCTCCGTCGTTGCAAACGATCAGCGCTGGCCTTGTCGATCACCAGCTTAGATCCGTCAACATTGTACAGCGTGCGCAATACGTGAATATTTACCACGCCTCACGCATCCCACATGTGGCACAAGTGGTCCCGGTCACAATTATTCTCGTGCGTTGTATGTTGATAGCGATTGGATCCTTTGTCTGTACCGGGATGTTATTTAAACTTCAGTATTCCTCCCTTGCCCTCCCGCGGGAGCGTGGTGGAGTGGGCTTATTCCATGTGCCAGATAGAGACACGCTACTTTTCATTAGCTCCCAACTGAAAATCTGGCGTCGCTGCCCGACGATCCTGACCAGCATGCTTTCCCATGAATACGCGCCAGTCATCCTACACGCCTTACCCCTTTCATGTATACTCCAGACAAAGGCTGTACACGACTCTTTACAAATGTGTCGAACTCCCAACGCCATCGAACACAAGTTTTCACATGTCATATGGCGGCGTGTATGGAAAGCGGAGTATGCTGGTTAACTGGACACCAGCGTCCAGTCCACCGGGTATATCATCGTCTGTGGCAAACAGGTCAACCAGTTTCGTTTGCACCGCATCCGCCTCGCTGACACACCTCTCTGTCTGCACTGTGGTGTAGAGGACAGGAACGCTCATCCACTCTCATGTGGTCCGTCGTCAGACGCCTGGAGGCTCGTGCAGCGTATCTTGGCTTTCCTTACCGGACAGACACCTGCCCAGATTACTTTGGTTCAAAATGGTTCAAGTGGCTCTGAGCACTATGGGACTTAACATCTGAGGTCATCAGTCGCCTAGAACTTAGAACTACTTAAACCCAACTAACCTAAGGCCCAAGGCATGGATGTGTGTGCCTCCTGTTCACAGTGTTTACCGCATGAAAGCCGCTCCATATGAAACTGGAAAAGAACTGCTTCAAGGTACTCCAGTAACCTAGTTCTGATTTCTCGTCGGGGCCAAAAAGGTAATGGACGGTACGAGCGCGTATCCAATTCACAGCATTAGTTTTTGGTGTGGGTTATGAATGACATCCGGGAATAAAAGCGTCACGAAAGTGATCTGGGCCGTCCGGAGTGGCCGTGCGGTTCTAGGCGCTGCAGTCTGGAACCGAGCGACCGCATTCTACATCTCATTTCCTAATCTAATTCCCTCAGCATCACCCGATTTAATTCGACTACATTCTACTATCCTCGTTTTGCTTTTGCTGATATTCATCTTATACCCTTCTTTCAAGGCGTTGTCCATTCCGTTCAACTGCTCTTCCAAGTCTTTTGCTGTCTCTGACAGAATTACAATGTCATCGGCGAACCTCAACGTTTTTATTTCTTCTCCATGGATTTTAATACCTACTCCGAATTTTTCTTTTGTTTCCTTTACTGCTTGCTCAATATACAGATTGAATAAAATCGGGGAGAGACTACAACTCTGTCTCACTCCCTTCCCAACCACTGCTTCCCTTTCATGTCCCTCAACTCTTATAACTGCCATCTGGTTTCTGTACAAATTGTAAATAGAATTTCGCTCCCTGTATTTTACCCCTGCCACCTTCAGAATTTGAAAGAGAGTATTCCAGTCAACATTGTCAAAAGCTTTCTCTTAGTCTACAAGTGCTAGAAACGTAGGTTTGCCTTTCCTTAATCTTTCTTCTAAGATAAGTCGTAAGGTTAGTATTGCCTCACGTGTTCCAACCTTTCCATGGACTCCAAACTGATCTTCCCCGAGGTCGACTTCTACCAGTTTTTACATTCGTCTGTAAAGAATTCGCGTTAGTATTTTGCATCTGTGACTTATTAAACTGATAGTTCGGTAATTTTCACATCTGTCAACACCTGCTTTTTGTGGGATTGGAATTATTATATTCTTCTTGAAGTCTGAGGGTATTTCGCCTGTCTCATACATCTTGCTCACCAGATGGTAGAGTTTTGTCAGGACTGGCTCTCTCAAAGCTGTCAGTAGTTCCAATGGAATGCTGTCTACTCCCGGGGCCTTGTTTCGACTCGGATCTTTCAGTGCTCTGTCAAACTCTTCACGCAGTATCATATCTCCCATTTCATCTTCATCTACATCCTCTTCCCTTTCCATAATATTGTCCTCAAGTACATCACCCTTGTAATACTAGTCGGCTACAAATGACAAATGAATCGTACAACTATGCCTAAGGTGTACGTTTGACGTTAAACAAACTGTACTGCTCAGTGTGCATGGGTGTACACCGTGATACTATTAGTTACGAAAGCCCATCCACCACGGCGAGGTCGCATCACATCGGATGGAAAAAACGGTTTTTAATTGTCCTGAAGCGAAAAAGTGCATAAAAAGCACCAGTCACATCAGTTTTTAACTGTCCTGAGGCCAAAAACCAAATAAAATGCATCAATCAAAATCAAATCGGATTATTAATTTCCGTGTGACTTGGCGCAAAACATGTTGGATATGCTGTCCATCGTTTTCTGCAACAAGTTGAAATCGAGAAACAGCATGTTCCACAATTGATCGAAGTGTTTCAGAATGTGTTGCGCAATGCGTGTCTTCAATGCAGTTTACAATCGAAACACTGAACACAACATCTTTCAGAGAGCCCCACAGCCAGAAGTCACACGCATCGAGATCAGGTGATCGGGACGGCTAGGCTGTAGGGAAATGGCGGCTGATAATTCTAGCATTTCCGAAATGGCGCTTTAGCAGCTGCGTAACTGGATTTGCAATGTGCGGAGGTGCGCCATATTTCATAAAAATGACCCCATCCACACATCCACGCTGTTGGAGAGCTACCGAGCTAGGTGGCGCAGTGGTTAGCACACTGGACTCGCATTCGGGAGGACGACGGTTCAATCCCGCGTCCGGCCATCCTGATTTAGGTTTTCCGTGATTTCCCTAAATCGCTCCAGGCAAATGCTGGGATGGTTCCTTTCAAAGGGCACGGCCGACTTCCTTCCCTATCCTTCCCTAATCCGATGAGACCGATGACCTCGCTGTTTGGTCTCTTCCCCCAAACAACCCAATCCAGCACGATAACACACATCCTTACACATCTTAGTGAACGATCGTGTCGCAGTGGTAACACCGGTTCACGTCAGATCACCGAAGTTAAGCGCTAACGGGTTTGGATAGCACTTTGATGGGTGACTGTCCAGGTCTGCCGAGCGTTGGCAAGTGGGTTGCACTCAGCCGTAGTGAGATCAACTGGGGACCTACTCGGTTGCAAAGTAGGGGTTCCGGTCAAGAAAACTGACAACGGCTGGGAGAGTAGTGTGCTGACCACGCGCCCCTCTGTATCTGCATACAGTGACGCCTTCAACTGAGGATGACACGGCGGTCGGTCGGTACCGTTGGGTCTTTCGAGGCCTGTTCGAACGAAGAGAAAGTTACGCACCTAAGAAGACAAAAGTCAGGATTTGTATGTTAAAACATCCTGATCTGACAAAGACATAACGTCTGCCCTATATGTAACCTAATACTGTTATGAAGTGTTCTGAAGATCGTTCCCATACACAGTGAGAAAAGCATATAAGCAAACATTCTTCACACGATCTATATATAAATGGAAATAAAGGAAAGCTTAATCCACACCACCATTCATTCAACATCCAGTGATGGATAAAGGCCTCATCCCAACTTCTCCAAGAATTGCAAGCTTCATCTGTACCCATCCGTGTCACTCGCACACCTTTTATCTCATCTGACTGTATTTCGTTAGTTCCCTTCTTATCTCTCCGTAGACAGCATAGAAATGCTTCGTCTGTGTGCCTACCGTTCCGGACCATATACATTTCATTTTTATTACAATCCCAGTTACGTTCACTATTCGGGTTCGTTCCTTCATCCGCTGGTGTGTTCTCTTATCTCCTACCACCTGCCAGCACATCTACATCTACATTTATTCTCCGCAAGCCACCCAACGGTGTGTGACGGAGGGCACTTTACGTGCCACTGTCATTACTTCCTTTTCCTGTTCCAGTCGCGTATGGTTCGCGGGAAGAACGACTGCCGGAAAGCCTCCGTGAGCGCTCTAATCTCTCTAATTTTACATTCGTGATCTCCTCGGGAGGTATAAGTAGGGGGAAGCAATATATTCGATACCTCGTCCAGAAACGCAACCTCTCGAAACCTGGACAGCAAGCTACACCGCGATGCAGAGCGCCTCTCTTGCAGAGTCTGCCACTTGAGTTTGTTAAACATCTCCGTAACGCTATCACGCTTACCAAATAACCCTGTGACGAAACGCGCCGCTCTTCTTTGGATCTTCTCTATCTCCTCTGTCAACCCGACCTGGTACGGATCCCACACTGATGAGCAATACTCAAGTATAGGTCGAACGAGTGTTTTGTAAGCCACCTCCTTTGTTGATGGACTACATTTTCTAAGGACTCTCCCAATGAATCTCAACCTGGCACCCGCCTTACCAACAATTAATTTTATATGATCATCCCACTTCAAATCGTTCCGCACGCATACTCCCAGATATTTTACGGAAGTAACTGCTACCAGTGTCTGTTCCGCTATCATATAATCGTGCAATAAAGGATCCTTCTTTCTATGTATTCTCAATACATTACATTTTTCTGTGTTAAGGTTCAGTTGCCACTCCCTGCACCAAGTGCCTATCCGCTGCAGATCTTCCTGCATTTCGCTGCAATTTTCTAATGCTGCAACTTCTCTGTATACTACAGCATCATCTGCGAAAAGCCGCATGGAAGTTCCGACACTATCTTCTACGTCATTTGTATATATTGTGAAAAGCAATGGTTCTTCAACACTCCCCTGTGGCACGCCAGAGGTTACTTTAACGTCTGTAGACGTTTCTCCATTAAGATCCACATGCTGTGTTCTGTTTGCTAAAAACTGATATTTCGTAGGCACTTACTTTGTTTATCAGGCGACAGTGCGGAACTATATCGAACGCTTTCCGGAAGTCAAGGAAAATGGCATCTACCTGGGAGCCGGCATCTAATAGTTTCTCTCATAGCTACCTGTGTTTTTTAATTGCTGCCGCGTGAAAAATTCATATGTCACTGCAACAAGGAGAAATTTGTAGTACGCAGTAACTGTAAACTTTCCACTTCACACAGATCGATAGAAATGTTTTGGAAACCATATTTAGTTTGCTACAACCACTCCACACCTATTTCTTACTCGCGTTATGTATTTTTTCGTCCAGTTGTCTTCATCTTCCCATAATACAAGAACTCGTCAACTGATTCTGTGAATTGAATGCCTCATTTTTTTTCTTCACGTATGTATTGCTTTAGTCGTCTTGCTACTGACTTTCATGCCTCCGGTGAGACTTGGTCCGTTAAGTTCCCGGATGCCACGAGTATTTTTCACGTAGTCTCGGCTACGTCTTCCACCACAGTGCGCTCCCCGACGCCTTCGTTTTCCTGACTCTCCTGACAGCCCCTAATATCCATCCCTCCCTTGTTCGCTGCCTGTTTCTCAGTTAGAGAAGGCTGCTCGGGGTAGGCTGCTTATTAAATCAATAACGCCAGCTGGGTGCGGGGGAGGTTCTCCCCTCTCCCTTCATCCGCCAGGGCTCACGTGGCCACGTCACGTGATAGTCCTGCCGTAAGGGAGTAACGGCAAAGGGCACGTACATACAGTAGCTGGAATCTCAGCCACGTTTGAGACTTTATCAAACTGCCTTAAAAAAATCGACAAGTAGGCTTGAGAATACCTAAACCCCACACAGTTAAGATATATGACCCTCGCTGTAACGTTCATTCTGTATCCCATACAACATAGGCCCCATTTGTTCTTTTAAGCACAGGGTGTCCGGGAAAGTGTTTCTTTACGGGTTATTTATCTCCAGAGATGGCAATGTGCTGTAAAATGTAGAAATTGAGTACAAAACCATAAAACCGTTCAAAACCTTTTCGCCTTGATGCGTTTCGCCAAATCCTGCATGCTGCATCCTAGAGTCCCGTTCTTTTTTTTTTCAAATTTTTTCGTGTTAAATGAAAATGATATTAAAATCAGCGGTATCATGTGGAGAGTAATTCATTCCTGTATTGAACACGAAGATGAATTCCATTGTTCTCTGTTGTGACATTACCCCTGTGGCAATCGCTGCAATGCGAAATCCTAATACTGCACATAACTTACATGCTGGATCAGATATAGTCAGATCAAATGACTTAGCAGAAGCTTGTGACTTAGTTCGAATTACTTCTTGACTTCCATGCGTACTAGGTAGACTGTGACCACAAGGCCGATATCTGACTGACTTCTGCAGCCTGTAACGTCTTTGGCACGTATTCGTACGTACGTTTAGCGCAATATTGCAATTAAATTTCAATTACACGCAGCACATGCTTCAGGCAAAACCTCAGTTTGTCTTGTTACCACATTTACTCCTGTGGATACCTGTCAGTGAACCCAGTATACACGTCCACTTTTCTGTTTCACGTATACGTCAAATTATGCCTCTGTTGGAAGACAGACCTCACGCCTCTCCGTACATTCCCTTTCCGATACATCGTGGGACCAGCGCTGTTACTGTATCTTTATGTAGTAGGTATGACGCATTCAGCTGCATTAATAAGTCATGATGATCATTGACGGGCCTGAAGCTGGTGTAACGTAAGACGGAATTGGACCGCAAATAAAGTAACATCCTACTAATGCAGCTGAAGGTGCTATCTCTACTACCGGCTGGTGCACTTATGTTACTGTATGGGGTGGACCTGTAACTAGGCTGTTGAAGTTTTTATGTTGGTAACGCCACGTAGCGCTCTATATGAAAATCACTGATTGTGCTGTGTCCAGTCTGTGGCTGGTTGGCATTGTTGGAATAGTCGCTATTGTAGTGTTGGGCAGTAGGATGTGAACAGCGCGTAGCGTTACGCAGTTGGAGGTGAGCCGCCAGCAGTGGTGGATGTGGGGAGAGAGATGGCGGAGTTTTGAGAGCGGATGATCTGGACGTGTGTCCATCAGAGACAGTAAATATGTATATATATTATGACTTTTGAACACTATTAAGGTAAATACATTGTTTGTTCTCTATGAAAATCTTTCATTTGCTAACTACGCCTATCAGTAGTTCGTGCCTTCAGTAGTATTGCAGTAGTTCGAGTAACAAAGATTTTTGTGAGATAAGTGATTCATGAAAGGTATTGTCAGTCAGGGCCATTCTTTACAATGAAATGAACACCCTTAGCTGCTTACAGGCGTTGACATACGTCGACAGGGACAGATGAAAATGTGTATCCCGACCGGTACTCGAACCCGGGATCTCCTGCTTACATGGCAGACGCTCTATCCATCTGAGCCACCGAGGACACAGAGGATAGCGCGACTGCAGGGATTTATCTCTGGCACGCCTCCCGCGAAACCCACATTCTCAACGTATTGCCCCGCACTACATTCGTAGTGCCCCCGCCCATTATACTCATTACTCGCGGCGCGTTGCCGATTCCCGAATGTCTGCACATTATCGAGACCGGCTGCATCTACATACATACTCCGCAAGCCACCGAGAGTGTGTGGCGGAGGGTGCCTGTACCACAACTGGTCGTTTCCTATCCTGTTCCACTTGCCGGTAGAGCCTTAATTTCTCGCATCTGTCTTCGTGGTCCTTATCTGAAATGTATGTTGGCGACAGTAGGATCGTTCTGTAGTCAGCTTCAGATGATGGTTCCCCTTAACTTTCTCTTTAGAGTTCTTCGAAATGAATGTCGCCTTTCCTCCAGGAATCCCCTGTTAAGGTCCCAAAGCATATCCGTAACACTTGCACTCTGATCGAACCTGCCGGTAACAAATCTGGCAGCTCACCTCTGAATTGCTTCGATGTCTTCTTTCAATCCGACCTGGTGCGGCTACCAAACACTCCAGTACCCAAGAATAGATCGCGCTAGCGTCCTATATGCAGTCCCCTTTACAGATGAACCACACTTTCCTTTAAATTCTCCCAATAAACCGAAGTCGACCATTCACCTTCCCTACCACAATCCTCAGACGCTCGTTCCATTTCATATCGCTTTGCAACCTCACGCCTAGATATTTAAATGACGTGGCTGTGTCGAGCAGCACACTGCCAATGCTGTATCCGAACGTTAAGGGTTTGTTTTACATACTCATCCGCATTAACTTTCATTTTTCTACCTCAAGAGCCGGCTGCCATTCATCACTCCAACTAGAAATTTTATCTACGTCATTTTGTATCTACTCACAGTGAATTATCTTCGACACCTTCCTGCACACTGCAGCTTCGTCAGGAACAACAGCAGGTGGCTGCCCACCCTGGCTGCCAGAACATTTGCGTATAAAGAAAATAGCAACGGTCCACCACACTTCCCTGGGGCACTTCTCAAGTTACCCCTGTCTCCAATGAACACTCGCCGTCGAGGACAACATACTGGGTTCCATTACTGAAGAAGTATTCGAGCCACTCGCGGATCTGGGAGCCTATTCCGTATGCACTTACCTTCGGTAACAGTCTGCAATAGGGTACCGTGTCGAACGCTTCTTCGGTAATCTTGATATTCGGAATCAGCCTGTTGCCCTTCACCCAGAGTTAGCAGTGTATCATGTAAAGAGCAAGCTGAGTTTCGCACGAGCGATACTTTCTAAAGCCGTGCTGATTCGAAGGCGCCGGCCGGAGTGGCCGAGCGGCGGAGCGGTTCTAGGCGCTTCAGTCTGGAACCGCGCGACCGCTACGGTCGCAGGTTCGAATCCTGCCTCGGTCATGGATGTGTGTGATGTCCTTAGGTTAGTTAGGTTTAAGTAGTTTTCTAGGGGACTAATGACCTCAGATGTTAAGTCCCACAGTGCTCAGACACATTTGAACCATTTGATTCGAGGGCATGAGAAAAGCTTTTCGGTTTCTAGGAAATTTATTATATTCGTACTCGGAACGTGTTCTAGAATTCTGCAGCAAATCCATATTAAGGAAATTGGTCTGTAATTTTGCGGGGCCGCTTTTTTACCCTTATAAGAGGAGTCACAGACGCTTCGTTCCAGCCGCTTGCCACTTTGCGCTGGTCTACAGATGCGCTACACATGCAAACTAAGTAAGGAGTGCTCTGTAAAACCGAATTGGGATTCCATCCGGACCTTTCAGTTGTTTCTCTACGCCAGGGACGTTTGTTACTGTGTCATCCATACGGGACTCTGTGCGATGGTCAAACGACGGTACATTTGTCATTCTCCTGCGTGAACGATTGCTTAAACGTGGAATTTAAAACTTCGGCCTTCCTTTTGCTATCGTCTACGGCCAAACCAGACTGGTCAACGAGTGCCTTATACCCGCTTGGCAATTTTACATACGACCAGAATTTTTTTCGGGTTTTCTGCCATATCTTAAGCCAAGGTATGAGGCCAGTAGCTGTTCTATGCTTTGTGCGTTGATCTTTTCATAGAGGCACGAATCTTTGCCTGTCGTCATATGCACGTTCTCTTTTAACCGAGAGTTCAACAGCCTTTCCTTCATCAGCTTTTTCCGAATTTCTTTCTTAAACCACGGTGGGTCTATTCCGTCCTTCATCCACTTACTAGGGACATACGAGGTATGACTGGAAAGTTTTAAGAATGGATCCGCTTCTGCTTACAGGTTCGGCGGGCGGGTACACAGAGAGTGGGGAGTGAGTCATTGCCTTGTCCTTGAACGCCCACTGACAGGAAACTGCGTTTCCTTTATTCAATTCATTGTGGCAGCTAGCTGGTTGAGTGTGTGTCTGTTACGGCTTGTTGCCGGATTCTGTCTGCGTGAAAATGGACTTAAAAACAGAGCAACGTGTCTGAAAGTTTGTTTTAAAATCGAGAAATCAGCTTCTGAGACTTACAACTATTAAAAACAGCTTTTGGAGATAATTGTATGAGCCAGTCAAACGTTTTTGTCTGGTGCAACAGATTCATTTCAAGATAAACCTCGGTCAGGCTGTCTTTCCACCTAAAAAACGAGTAAAAATGTTGTGAAAATTCGCGACTTAGTGTGCTCTGATCGTAGACTTACAATTTGCTGCTTCATTTAAGTTTCTATGCAGTTCAGTCAATTTTAACTGAAGAACTGAACATGCACCGAGTGCTCGCAAAATTAATTCCAAAACTGTTGTCAAGTGACCATAGACAATACCGACTTGAAGTGGGACTGAAAATGACCCAGATTTGTTAAACAGGGTAGTTACAGGTTGCGAATCGTGGCTGTTTGGATGTGATCCTGACACCAAAGTGCACTCTTCGCAGTGGAAGACTGCAGGTTCACCATGACCGGAAAAACAACAGCAAAGTCGGTCGAAGGTGAAGACAGTGTTGGTGATTTTCTTCCATTCTACCGGTATTGTGCATCACGAATTTACACCTGGAGGACACACAATTAACCAGGAACACCACTAATGTGTCCTTTGAGCGCTTGCAGAAGAAAAGGCCTGCATTGTGGAAAGACAGAAGTTGGGTGCTACACCATGACGACGCTCCGGCTCATTGTGCCTTCTCCATCGTTGAATTTTATTCCACATTCAAAATTCCTGTGCTTCCACAACCACCATATTCAGAGCGCCCTTAACACACTTCAGGAAAAAAATTTCCAGGAATGTTTCCAAAATTGGAAACACCATTGGAGTCGGTGTGTTCAGTCAGAATGGGACTATTTTGAAGGAAATGCATCACAGTAGCATGTAAGTACCACCATTGTACAATTACAAGGCCATTCTTAAAACTTTCCAATCACACCTCGTACCTTTCCAGAATACGATTTACAACCTGTTTAAAATTTGCCCATAATTCCTCTATGGCCATCATTTTGGAACTAAATTACTACAAAAATGGTTCAAATAGCTCTGAGCACTATGGGACTTAACATTTGAGGTCATCACTCCCTTTCACTCAGAACTACTTATACCTAACTAACCTAAGGACATCACACACATCCATGCCTAAGGCAGGATTCGAACCTGCGACCATAGGGGTCACGCGGTTCCAGACTGAAGAGCCTAGAATCGCTCGGCCACGCCGGCTGGCCTAATTGACTGCAGTTCATTGACTAAGCGAGTTGTCAACAACTGCTTGACTACTCTTTCTAGCAGAAACACTCTCTTAGCTTTCTAGACTGATTCGTTAACTTTTGTAACCATAGTCGCTGTGATATCATGGTCACGAATCCCAGTCTCTCTATACTGTCATCGATATGGTCTGGCCTGTTTGTACCTACAAGGCCCAAGATACCTCCATTGCCTGTTGGCTCCCAACTAACTGCTCAAGATAGTTTCCGGTAAACGTGTTCAAAAGTACTTCACAGGACTGCCTGTGTGTATCCCCTGCAATGAATCCACACGCGCCCCAGTCTGTACTCGTTAGGTTAAAGCCACCGCCAACTGGTATTCCATGATCTGGGTATTCAGGCACAAATGACCAAAGACTTTCTTTGAATGACTCTAGCACTGTCACAGCGGAGTGGGATGTTCGGTAAAACATGCAATAATTCCTGCTGCGGAAGAACGCAGCTGTGTGGAAACAACTATTTTTGTGCAAGATGGGGCGACATCTCATACCGCTCACCAGCGGAAGACCTCTTAATCCAGTGTCCCACGAACGTGTTGTCTCCAGAGATTTTCCAGGTGCATGATCTGCAAGATCACCTGACTTGCATCCAATAGGAACACGTTGCTGAGATTCCACTGAAACCGCTGCGAGCAACTGTGCGATCACACCTCAACGAAATCTCCAGTGCTCATATTGAGCAAACTGTGTGACTCTTAATAAGAAAATGAACATTATGCCTTTCTCACTTGTTTGACATTTTCTGCCCACTTCCTGTTCCTAATCCATTACACATGCAAGCATTTCTATACGCCTTTTTTTGCATTCACAGCACCAGATTTGAACGTTGTAAGGAAATTAGTGTTTGAGTTCCTGTCGATAGCGAGCTCATTAGAGACGGAGCACAATTCGTATTCGGCAAGAATGGGGAAGGAAATCGACCGTGCCCTTTCAAATAAACTGTCCCAGCATTTGTCTGAAAAGATGTAGAAAAGTCACGGAAAACCTGAATCAGGGTGGCCGGATGCTGATTTGAACTGTCGTCCTCCCAAATGCGAGTCCACTGTGCTAACCAATGTGCGCCTGGTGATCGAAATTGGAACTAATTTTTTTTTCAGTGTAAATCGATTCCGCATTGACGCATTAGTGTATCTACCACGTTTCGCAGCCATACGGTAACTATAGCCAACACTCTGAACAGCTGCACTTCAATTATAACCACCTGGTACATACGGAGGTTCACACAGTTCATGATAAGCTCTGTCGTGATTTGCACTGTCCGCCATAGATCACTTCGATTATATCGTGGACTATACTCCGCAAGTGACCTTACGGCGCGTGGTAGACGGTACTCCATGTACCATTGTCATTTCCCTGCTGACCTGTTCCAGTCGTATATGATACGTATGATGAGCGACTATTAGTAAGCCCTCGTTTGGGCTCGAATCTGTCTAATTTTATCCTGCTGATCTTCCTGCGAGATACAGGTGAAAGAAATAACATATTGGTCGATTCTTCTAGGAAACTAAGCTTTCAGGATTTTAACAGTAAACCACACCATGATGATTTGGGAGGACGACAGTTCAATCCCGCGTCCGGCCATCCTGATTCAGGTTTTCCATGATTTTCCTAAATCGGTCCAGGCAAATGCTGGGATGGCTTCTTCGAAAGGGCACAGCCGACTTCCTTTCCCATCCTTCCCGAATCCGAAGAGACCGATGACCTCGCTGTTTGGTCTCCTTCCCCAAACAACCCAACCCCAACCCACACCATGATACACGATGCCTCTCTTGCACTGTCTGCGACTCTAGTTGGCTGACCGTCTCCATGATGTTTTCGCTCTTACTAAATGGATCTGTGACTAAACGTGCTACTCTTCTTTGGATCTTACGTATTCAAGTATTGGTCAGAGGAGGCTTTTGTAAGTTACCTCCTCTGTTGATGGACTACATTTCCTGGGGACTCTTCCTACGAATACCAGCCTGGCATCTGCCTTTCCTACGATGAGTTTTATCTGCATCAGCAGCACTTTAAGTCCCTCCACACGTATATTCCTCGACGTGAGTGACTGCCGTGATCGTTCGCGTAATCACACAATAATGGGCCTTTCCTTTTACTCACGCGGAACGTCAGATTTACTTATGTTGACAGTCAACTGCCAGTCGCTGCACCGGCTACTGACGTTAACCACGCCACGTACCAGAGTGCTAATGCTATTGCAAGCGACGAAAGGAGCGAAAGTGCCTCGGCACGGTCTGCCGAATACCAGCTGAAGGCATTGTTCCAACTAGTACTAAATGTATTATTATATGTACATTAAAACACCACAGGAATATCTTAATGATAGAAACGACTTTTACACATTCAGTCTAAAAAAGTCATCTATATGGTCTTCTACGTCTTTATGCATTTGAATCTGGTATTCAACAAACAATTGTATTATTTTAGATCTCCTTTGACTGGTACAGAATGGAGTATTGCGTTTTGTACACTATGTGATCTAAAGTATCCGGACGCCTGGTTGAAAACGACTTACAAGTTCTTGGTGACCTCCATCGGCAATGCTGGAATTCAGTACGGTGTTGGCCCACTTTAGCCTTCATGACAGCTTCCACTCTCGCAGGCATACGTTCAGTCAACTGCTGGAAGGTTTCTTGGTGAATGGCAGCCCATTCTTCACGGAGTGCTGCACTGAGGACAGGATATCGGTCGGTGAGGCCTGGCACGAATTCGGCGTTCCAAATCATCCCAAAGGTGTTCTATAGGATTCAGGTCAGGAAACTGTGCAGGCCAGTCCATTACAGGGATGTTATTGTACTGTAACCACTCCGTCACAGGCCGCGCTTTATGAACAGGTGCTCGATGGTGTTGACAGATGCAATCGCCATCCCCGAATTGCTCTTCAACAGTGGGAAGCATGAAGGTGCTTAAAGCACCAATGTACGCCTGTGATAGTGCCATGCAAAACAACAATGGGTGCAAGCCCCCTCCATGAAAAGACACGACCACAACATAACACCACAGCCTTCGAATTTCACTGTTGGCACTATGCACGCTGGCAGATGACGTCCACCGGGCATTCGCCATACCCACATCCTGCCATCGGATCGCCACATTGTGTACCGTGATTCGTCATTCCACACAACGTTTTTCCACTGTTCGATCGTCCAATGTTTACGCTCGTTTACGCTCCTTACACCAAGCGAGGCGTCGTTTGACATTTATCAGCGTGATGTGTAGCTTATGAGCAGCCGCTCGACTATGAAATCCAAGTTTCCTCACCTCCCGCCTAACTGTCACAGGACTTGCAGTGGATCCTGATGCAGTTTGGAATTCCTGTGAGATGGTCTGGATAGATGTCTGCCTATTACACATTACGGCCGTCTGCAACTTTCGGTCGTCTCTGTCAGTCAACAGACGAGGTCGGCCTGTGCGTTTTTGTGCTATAGGTGTCCCTTCACGCTTCCCCTTCACTGTCACCTCAAAACAGTTCACTTAGAGATGTTTAGGAGCGTGCAAATCTCCCATACAGATGTATGACGCAATCACCTGGCCACGTTCGAAGTCTGTGAGTTCCGCACAGCGCCCCATTGTGCTGTCTCACGATGTCTAATGACTACTGAGGTCGCTGATATGGAGTACCTGGCAGTAGGTGGCGGCACAATGCACCTAATATGAAAAACGTATGTTTTTGGGGTGTCCGGATACTTTTGATCACATAGTGTATACAGAGATAATTGTTTGCAAACATTATGCACAAGAACATTGCTGTAATTGTGGCGTTTACTCTTACATACATGTAAATGTGCCTAAAGGGAGTTGGGTGTAATCAGTAACGTTACAAATTGCATGATTCAGTCGGTTGCATTGATAAAGATTTAAAGCTTCGTACAGTTTTACCATTGGAAGTTGCTTTCAACTGCAAAAGGGAAAAGCATTGTTATGTCCATCATTACCTAACTTACGCATGTTACGTTGACAGAAAGGTTTTTGTTCTTCTGTTTTGAGTCCACATGGCACAATTTAAACATTCGCAACTGAAGTTTTAAGACAGCGACATTCCGAACTATTTTGTGGAGGAAATTACTGCGCAGTAAATGCAATGAAATATTTCTCATAAAATCTTGTAAAATGCATTGTTCACCTAGGAACGGTCTTAAAATTCTTATGCATTGCTGACCCTCACGTAAATACTTAACTAAAGTGTTTCCGCAAGTTTCCATCTCACGCACAAGTTATCGGGAATAGCGTTGGGGATGGATATAGAACCCGCTATGGGCTTCGTCATTGCTGTAGCTTATTTATTTTTTTATATAAAGATGTAAACAAGACAATGCATAATTCATTCTAGTGAGGTGATCAGTGCTCCAGTGGTTCTATCATATGTGTAACGTGGATATTGGGTGGCGTGCACAGATTGCGGCACTGCGCTGTAGATCATTAGCAAACCCTTGGCTTAATCACAAATAACCTGTTCCAATCACCGTGGGCTGTGATCCCACAGTGTTACTGTTGTGTTGGCAGAAGAGTCAACACCGTGTTACAAGAGGAGGCCGAAATGCACGCGTTTTAGCTCACGCAGGCTGGCGTGAGAAGGGAAGAACTATACTGACGTGAGGTCTGGAACATGACAAGGAATGAGAATTCAGAAAGCGGACGAAATTAGTTTGATACTTAACTTTAATCCATTAATGATGAACGTCGCTCTTGACGGTACATGATTCACAATATTATCTGTTCAGAATACATTCATAGTAACTGAATATGGTGCCTCGCTAGGTCGTAGCAAATGACGTACCTGAAGGCTATGATAAACTGTCGTCTCTGCAAATGAGAGCGTATGTAGACAGTGAACCATCGCTAGCAAAGTTGGCTGTACAACTGGGGCGAGTGCTAGGCAGCCTCTCTAGACTAGACCTGCCGTGTGGCGGCGCTCGGTCTGCAATCACTGACAGTGGCGACACGCGGGTCCGACGTGTACTAACGGACTGCGGCCGATTTAAAGGCTACCACCTAGCAGGTGTGGTGTCTGGCGGTGACACCACAGTTACAGCAGTGTATTTGAATAAAAGAGTCAAGGGATTACACTGTCAGCCATGAACAACATGTAGGCAGCAACGGACACTATTACAAATCATCTGCACGTAACTTAGATGAGGACATCCATCAAGGAGGAACTTACTGCGCTGTAAATTGGTAATCGTTGATTTTAGTGTCTGAATCAGCACCGTGGAACAATCCAGACTTGCAGGATATACGACTGTAGTCGTAGAGTTCAAATTATCAACTCGAAAAAATCGAGCTGTCACCATGGAAGCTGATGATGACGTTGGGCCCTTCTCTACATCTACGCCGCCCAATGCTGCACACTATTTTTTACCAAGGTGTATGGTCTGCTAGAGACCTTGATCGTACTAATAGCTATTTCCGTTGTTGAGGAAGCGCTCCACCTCGAAAATCACACTGCCCTCATTCTGGAAATGCCTGACACGCAGTGGTGTCTTCACTTGAGGAAAGTCTAAAACGTCACTTCGCGCCATTTCGTCAGAAAACCGGGAGTGAGGCAAAATTTGATAGCCAAAAGTTAACAGCACGTGTTAGCCAGAGCGTTGTTGTAGAGCAGACGCCTTCTCGGACAAACTGCCATGACTTCGTCAGGAGGTTTTGTCAGTATGCTCCAGTGACGCTTTGGCCTTTCGACTAGACGTTCTAGTCATATTAGTGTGAGCACAGACTACGTTCGATCAACGTGCAATGACGACACATGGTAATACTAGCAGTGGAGGATACATACAGTGCGCAAGTGTGTGTGTGTGTGGGGGGGGGGGGGCGGAAGGGCGAGGGGCGGGCGGAAAACACTGCAGTCTTCGTATAGTGGAGATATCCCCAAACAGTTAATTTTGCAAACTGTTTGCATGTGACCGTTGTTAAACTATACCTTGCATGGCAAAAGGGTACTGTCCAAAACCGATGTTGCGCCGAGGCAACAGTGTCGTACCAAGGGCCATAGATGACAGGAGTGAACGAAGGCTGTGCAGTTGTGTACAGGCGAACAGACGTGGAACTGTGGAGCAGCTGACCGCCCAGATGAAGCCAGGCGCTACCAGCAGTGTCTTCTCAACGACCGTCCAGCGAACGTTACTGCATACGGGCTTCCACAGCAGGTGTCTGGTCCACGTCCCCGCGCTGACTCCTCCTCGTGGACGATGAAGGATGGAATCTGCAAATCAGTACCCCAACTGGACGTGCGCCGAGTGGCGACAGGTGACCTTTTCAGATGAATCACGCTCTTATGCTCCACTGGACAGATGGCCAACACCCAGTAACAATAGTCAGAAGGACAAAGGCTGTAGGAGGGAGCATTATGATCCGACTTACCTTCTTGTGGCATTTCCTGGGTGATCTCGTCGTTCTGGAAGGCACGGTGCGTCAAAACTAGTGTGCATCTATGCAGATGGCATCTATCGGCAGGACAACGAAACGTGTCACACAGCTCACAGTGGACGACTGAGGTTCGAAGAGCACCAGGATGAGTTTACCGTAGTCCTGTTGTAACCAACCTGTTTCTACGGGTTATTACGTTAAGATTAGGGTCGCCACCGAGTCTAACCATACAACTAATCAAAGGTTTGGCCGAGTCGGAAAATAAATTAATTTGATCACAAACCGAAAAACTCATAAAATTGCATACGTTGTGATGTCGCTCATAGGGAATGCGATGTAATTAATAGCATTTCCCGTGCACGAGAATCAAACATTTAAAATAAAATTGAACACTGTGCATATGATCAGCTCCCAGCAACACACCTGAAAATAAGCATTTGTTCTAAAATAAAAGGGCAAACTAATCACTGGACCTATGCGTAAGGAAACGCGTTCGATGTGCTAACGGTAAAGCTATGAGGTGAGTGGCTTAGGTGTAGAAACGTAACCTCGGAATAGAAGAGAAAATTGTGGATAAAATCATTTATTCCTAAGATATGGATGTGAGGCATGTACACAATTCCTGATAACATTAATTCCTAAAACATTAAAGAAAAGAATCGATACATTCACCTTTATAATCTACACCTCAAAGCACTGGTGTGAATCATTCATATAACTGCTGTTGCCTGATAACTGATCGCAATAACTCGTGAAACGGTACACGTTTCGCAGTACACCCGCGTGTCCACGTGGTTTGTGGAGACGCAATTTCTAGGTATCGTGGCCAAGTTGCAACAATATCACATCACACAATCACGAACAGTTAACATTCTTTAAAACAAACATGAGATGGGACAGTTAGTGATGACGGTAGTCCAACAAACTCTAATGTTCAACCACTTGGTTGGCTCCCCACGGACGAAAGATACCTAAAGCAAGGAAAATTTATGAGAAGGTAACGCTATTAAAATTTAGAAAAATAAAAGCTTATACAGGCACAGCTGAAGGCAAACAGACATACATACAGAAGCGAGTGCTAACTTCTTATCGACACCTTTGTGTGGCGCTCTTCCGGCGGATCCCAGTCTGCTATAGAAATTTACTAAAAGGAAAAATCTGCCAAAGTTTTGCATTCCTTGCTGCGACAAGGCAAAGCAATCTTTCAGAGTTGAAAAGCGAGACCAAAAGCTAACAGCTCTCCTCTCGCGAAGTAACAACGCCCCACGCGGTCAGTCTAACTCACCCTTCTTCGACTGGAGCACAGCTGTGGACGCTTCCCATACCGGCGGCAGACTGCCTCCCTTTTTCCTCTCCAGCCTCCTCCACGCTCTGCGTGGCCCGGAAAACCCAAAGATGCCATTTCCGGCCACCAACCAAACGCAGGTGGATTTCTCACAAGTAGCGCAAACCTCTTTGCCTACTTGACCACTACGAGAGTTGGCTATTCTGTGCAACTGCTGCTGAATCTGTACGACTATCGCAGACTTTCTGCAGCATACTACGCCACCGTCTAGCAACGTGACACACAACCACATTCATTCAGTCACACCAGAATGAGAGTTATGAGAAAAGAGCAAGAAGGAAAAGAAAGAGAAATGCTAGTGAAAATGGGCTACCGGACTAACGAAAGGTGGCTACAGGACCCTTTCACTGTGGCCGCCAAACTCCCCGGATTTAAATCCAATCGAGACTGTCTGGGACCATGTCAGTCTGGCCGTTCACGCCACGGATCCTGAACCGAGAAACCCAGCGCAGCTGGCCACGGCACTGGGGTCAGCGTGGCTCTACATCCCAGTCGGTACCTCCCAGAGCGTCAGAGACTCCCTTCCTGCACGCCTCGCAGCGGTCAGCGCAGCAAAAAGGGCTTACTCAGGTCTCTGACAGGTGTTCACGTTAACCTGTCTGGACAGCACCACACCATGGCAGTCCCAGAAAGCAATCAGCATCACTTTGTCCGATGATGGTTATGTCTTTGCCTCTTTTGCGGATGATGAATTTACATTGAAAGGGTACAGTACCGCCTGACACTGAAAATAGGTACAACATACTTCATTATTTTTGTCAGAACAACACATTTTTTTGTAAAATAACTCAATTTCAATTAATACAGCGAAGCCGAATACCAGTGTGGGAAAGAATGACAATTTATTTATTTAATTGGTCACATGTGCACTCCCACAAAATAAATCCCTACATCCAGTTTGGTGAGATCTGTGAAATGAATGAAAGTATGGTCGTCTGCTAACCGCAGATAGTGGATGTGAATATATGATCATCTTTGAGACGATCCTTTGGCCACCTTTGGTGGGACCAAAGAGATGAAATTTACCTGAGCTTTGAGCGCCTGAAATGTGGCTGACCAATACGGTAGCAAGGTGCTCCCCCACTTGGGCAGAGGTGCGAGAGGACCTGAAGAACGGCCATGTTTCAGCACTCTGCCGCTGGATCTTGTGCTGTTAAGACCTGTCTTAGTTGTGCTCAGTAGAGACAAAAGAGTGGAGACATGGTATGCATGTGGAATATTTAAGAGTAGTTTGGAATAATAATTTCTCTATTTCAGGAACTTTTGTGTGGAGAACTAAATGTCAGGCAGGTAATATTAATGGGATCGTAGTAATCTTCGGAAGTGACCAACAGTCACAATGAAACCACGTGTAGCAATAAGTTGAAATACTTCCGTGTGCTTAAGTTAAGCTGAATTACTAGCGTATGTACTATAAGTTGAAATATTTAAGAAATAGCGTGTGCAGGACTTGAAATTAGAGGCGAGCACTTCCACATGGTGAGTACTGTGTGAGTCTTAATCTGTGTATGAGACAAAGGATAAAGAGAAGTACTCGCCCATGGTATCAGTTGAGGAGTCACGTGTGTGATGAATATGTTCTTAATATTACTTTGCCAGATATGTTTCCGTGTGACGCTTGATTCAAACTATAACACTCTGAGAGAGAAACAAGGTGAGTCAGCCGTCTATCCAGCAACGCCACTTGGCTTGCATTGCACAGGAAGACGTGCATATATCTCCAAAGTTCATAGTAGGAGAGTAGAATTACGAAGTGGGGCAGTGTCGTGTGAAACTGGGATAAATATTAATTGAAGTGGGAAAGCTGAAAGTGATAATGTTGTGACTATTCCCTGTCTTGTATTTCATGTTGCAGTGTGGTGTATGTCATGTAATTTGGGTTTGTGTGGATTGCATGGGAGAGTAGCAAGGCAGTTTCAGAGGTAGTGGGTATGCATGTTCCTTTTGTAGTGCTCGGTCTGGAGGAAAGTTTCGTGATGATGGTTGTGAGAGTCGAAGTGTGAGATATAGCAAAAGATCCACCATCCTATCCAGAAAGTGCGCTGTAGCGTTAAAGAATTACGAGACCATAAGATAGAGATTCACCAATGTAAAGCCATGCCCACTGGGCGGAATTTCTCATGTGTTATTGTTGTAGGTTATAGAATTTGTGTGTTTAGGCTATAGAATTTATCGGAATAAATAAGATAGTGAAAAGAAAAAGATTGGTGGCCTTTTCCTTCGAATTGTATGATGTCATGATATCCAGAATTTATAATGTGTGCGGCATTCATATTCAGTGCGATGGCCACGTGTTGATGTTGTTGTTGTGGTCTTCAGTCCTGAGACTGGTTTGATGCAGCTCTCCATGCTACTCTATCCTGTGCAAGCTTTTTCATCTCCCAGTACCTACTGCAACCTACATCCTTCTGAATCTGCTTAGTGTATTCAAGCTATCCATTTCCCTTTTTAAATTTTCTAACCTACCTGCCCGATTAAGGGATCTGACATTCCACGCTCCGATCCGTAGAACGCCAGTTTTCTTTCTCCTGATAACGACATCCTCTTGAGTAGTCCCCGCCCGGAGATCCGAATGGGGGACTATTTTACCTCCGGAATATTTTACCCAAGAGGACGCCATCATCATGTAATAATACAGTAAAGCTGCATGCCCTCGGGAAAAATTACGGCTGTAGTTTCCCCTTGCTTTCAGCCGTTCGCAGTACCAGCACAGCAAGGCCGTTTTGGTTATTGTTACAAGGCCAGATCAGTCAATCATCCAGACTGTTGCCCTTGCAACTACTGAAAAGGCTGCTGCCCCTCTTCAGGAACCACACGTTTGTCTGGCCTCTCAACAGATACCCCTCCGTTGTGGTTGCACCTACGGTACGGCTATCTGTATCGCTGAGGCACGCAAGCCTCCCCACCAACGGCAAGGTCCATGGTTCATGGGGGGGCACGTGTTGATAAAAGCCGTTAAATAAAAAAAAGAAAATGTGGTATTGCCAGTGCGTAGTGAACAGTCAGAGTTCTGTAAATTACTGATAGTCAGATGTGAGTTTCCGTTATTATTCATATAGGAGGATAATTTGTAACTTAGTTGTGAGTACGAGAGTTAATGTTACTCGATAAATAAGAATGAGTCCACTCGCTTGGCAGACCACTCATCTTGCAGGCCTGACTGCTTGATGCCACAGTATGAGCAAGGCATGTGGGTGCCTCTCAACATGTTCCTTTGTCGTAGTGATACACCCAGCATTCGATCGTGGCGTTTAGGCAGCTAAAGAAATCGTCTGGGTCGGCACAGCTGCAACATTTCCACTCCTGTCTTGGTTCGGCAGACTTTTTGAGTCGATGTCAGCAGTCGCTGAGCCCAGCAGGCAGCAAGAAGCCTCTGTCATGTTCAAAATGTTGTGGAAGATGTTGAAGACTGATCGTGCACGACGTTGAAAAGCGATCGTGCAAGACACTGTAAATTGACTGTGCAAAATGTTGGAAACTTCTTTCATTGTCGCCTACAAAAAAAAAAAGCTCATACACAAGTCTTGGAGCACCAGGGCTTTCATTCCCACCGACACAGAGCCAACTTCACGGTAATTGCCAATTGACGGTTCAAATCTTAATAAAGACGCTGATAATAAAAATATACACAAAAGACAAATCTAGAATAGAGAAGATTATTTAACTTTTCGTTTCTTATTCCTTTTTCGTTAGTGAAATCTTCACACAGACAGCTTTACATCTAAGAGTGTACTGTTTGTTATTTTCCTAGTAGGTTCAACATATCCATTGATCCAGTTCTGTAATTTATGCTTGTGGTTCATGTTCATTTGAGTGTGTCTTTTACTTACCGGTACCTTTGTGGTAACTCGCCTTCTGCGGCTTGCTGCGTAGATCATACGTATTAAATAAAATTACTGCGTGTTAAAGCTGAGCTCTTGTTGTGCTGGTAATTATATTTATTTCTCTTCGTTCCTTTCTGTGCTTCTCTCATGCTAAAAATGTATAAACGTTTGGGTTCCGTCCCTCATTACAAAACAAAGTACATCGCTGGTTCTTCTCAAGTGAATTGTACTTGTAATCTTCTGTAGATTAGAAGTCGTTTTTCCTTCCAATTCCAAAATGTAGACCTCAACACTCATAAGATCTCTTAAAAATAACCGAGCGAGGTGTCGCAGTGGTTGGCGCACTGCACTCGCATTCGGGAGGACGACGGTTCAAACCCGCGTCCAGTCATCCTGATTCAGGTTTTCCATAATTTCCCTAAATCTCTCCAGGCAAATCCCGGAACGGTTCCTTGCAAGGGGCACGACCGGTTTCCTTCCCCGTCCTTCCCTAATCCGATGAGATCGATGACCTCGGTGTTTGGTCTCTTCCCCCAACACAACCCAACCACAACCCATCTTAAAAATAAGATTAAAATTAAACTACTGCGAGTAATACTATTCGTTCTTGTTTATATTTATGTTTATGTTATGTTTATGTTTATTAACTAACACCTAACGTGAACACCTGTCAGAGACCTGAGTAAGCCCTTTTTGCTGCGCTGGCCGCTGCGAGACGTGCAGGAAGGGAGTCTCTGACGCTCTGGGAGGTACCGACTGGGATGTAGAGCCACGCTGACCCCAGTGCCGTGGCCAGCTGCGCTGGGTTCCTCGGTTCAGGATCCGTGGCGTGAACGGCCAGACTGACGTGGTCCCAGACAGTCTCGATTGGATTTATTAACTAACTAATAATATTTATGTTTATGTTATGTTTATGTTATGTTTCGAATAGTTTGCCCTTATGGGCTTCAAAAGTAATATTAGTATTGAAAGTCGTACAGATTAAAAATACACCACCGGCCATTAAAATTGCTACACCACGAAGATGACGTGCTACAGACGCGAAATTTAACCGACAGGAGGAAGATGCTGTGATATGCAAATGATTAGCTTTTCAGAGCATTGACACAAGGTTGACGCCGGTGGCGACACCTACAACGTGCTGACATGAGGAAAGTTTCCAACCGATTTCTCATACACAAACAGCAGTTCACCGGCGTTGTTGTGGTGCCTCGTGTAAGGAGGAGAAATGCGTACCATCACGTTTCCGACTTTGATAAAGGTCGGAGTGTAGCCTATCGCGAATGCGATTTATCGTATCGCGACATTGCTGTTCGCGTTGGTCGATATCCAATGACTGTTAGCAGAATATGGAATCGGTGGGTTCAGGAGGGAAATATGGAACGCCGTGCTGGATCCCAACGGCCTCGTATCACTAGCAGTCGAGATGACAGGCATCTTATCCGCATGGCTGTAACGGATCGTCCAGCCACTGTAAGTAGGCTGTTTATGTTTTCTCTATGTAAGTAGGCTGTTTATGTTTTCTCTATGTAAGTAGGCTGTTTAGGTTTTTTTATTGGTAACGCCACCTCTGTATGAAAATCACTGGCTGTGCTGTGTGCAGTCTGTGGCTGCTTTGCATTGTTGTAATACTCGCCATTGTAGTGTTAGGCAGCTGGCTGTAAACAGCGCGTAGCATTGGCAGTTGGAGGTGAGCCGCCAGCAGTGGTGGATGTGGGGAGAGAGATGGCGGAGTTTTGAAATTTGTCATGAACTGCTATATTTATATATGATGATATCAAGGTAAATACATTGTTTGTTCTCTATTAATATCTTTCATTTGCTAACTATTCCTATCAGTAGTTAGTGCCTTCAGTAGTTTGAATCTTTTATTTAGCTGGCAGTAGTGGCGCTCGCTGTATTGCAGTAGCTTGAGCAGCAGGTTTTTGTGAGGTAAGTGATTTGTGAAAGGTATAGTTTAATGTTAGTCAGGGCCATTCTTTTGTAGGGAATTTTGAAAGTCAGATTGCGTTGCGCTAACAAAATATTGTGTGTCAGTTTAAGCACAGTCGTGAATTATTGTTCAAAGGGGACGTTTCATATGTCGACCCTTAGCCGAGGATACCTCACTGGAATCTTCTGATCTTTTGTTGTAGTTTGTTTAATTAGTGTAGATTTTGTTTATTGCTAGCGCGTAATTGTAGAGAAAATCTCCTTTGTAGTTGCAGTCTTTCATTGTTGTACAGTAAAACAGTTGTGGCATGCATGTAGATTTGCACCAAGTATTTCGCAGCTGCAATTAACTAGATATTATTTTCAGTGCTATGTTAATGTGTTCTCTTATTTTTGATCTTCAAATTGTGTTTTTCTGTGTTGTCGTGTGAAATACTGTGACAATAATGGCGTGTGAAAAACGTAATACTAGGCTCCAAAGTAAACTGAGAAATGACAGTGAAAATGAAAGCAGTGTGTTAGCGCCACCGAGTAATGAATTAACTGATGTTCAAAGTAGTAATTTGGTAATTGTGCATAGGGAAATGGAGCGGGCGGCAAACAATGGCGTGGACAGTGAAACAATTAGTGAAGAGGGAAGCATTATCGATCGATCGGTCGGCAACAGCTCGCCTCAGGAATCCGAAATGACAGGACACAATTTTGCAAATACTGTAGATTCAGGTTTTGCGTCCTCACCGTTTTCTCAAATGAATCAAGACACATTTTCCGCTTGTCAAAATGTGAATGTTGCCGGTGTAAATTCACTGCCGAAAAGCACTGACGAACATGTTTCAGACACCAGTGCATTGTTATTACAATTAATGCAAGAAATGGGACAAAAGCTTCAAAAGTTAGACACCACGCTTGAACAAACACGTGAAGATTTAACTACTGAGTTACATAAAATCGAATCGAAATGTCAAAAAGTCTGTAATGACGTAAAAACACAAATTTGTGAGCATTTCCAACCTATTTTTTCGCGTCATGAAAATGCATTACAGAATCACGAAGCAGCCATAAAAGAACTGCAAACTATTGTTCATGAAAATCACGACACCCTGCAAGCTAAAATTGACTCAGTTGCATCTACCGATTCGGTTACGCAACTTGCAAAAACTCAGGAAAACTTAAAGGACACAGTAGATACTCTGAAACTTGGTTCAGAAAAACATACAGAGGAAATAATTTCATTATCGGATAAAGTAGCCGAACTTTCAGATCAGTTCACTAACTTATCTACAAAGGTAGATGATGATCTGAATAACACAACACCTGTAGCCTTCACTGACACTGAAGAGTATGTAGAAATTAGAAAATTCAAACAAAATCAAAATCAAATCAATACACAGTACAAAAGAGAAATCCGGGAAGTGCAAGATCAGTTGGCACAAGTAGTACAAGAATTACGTATTTCAGAGGACACTCGCACCCCAATACGGGAAGAGGGACATACAAATACGGAACAGACACAAAATAACAACACAAGGCACTTCGGAAATTGTGAAAGAAGTTGGCAAGGTACGACGAATTTTGAGATGGAACCGCCGAAACGACGTAACAATGACCGACATGCGACTTGCCGACATGATGATTTTGACTATAAGCTGTTCATTACTACACGTAAATTCAAAACATTTAAGAATTCTGGCAACGACATTCATCCACAAGCGTGGCTCCATCAATTCTCTCATTGTTTTCCTCCCAACTGGTCATTAGAACACAGATTAGAATTTATGTGTGGCTACTTGGAGAATGAACCAGCTGTAAGAATGCGATCGGTAATTCACGATTGCCACAGTGAAGGAGAGTTTTACCATGCCTTCCTCTCAGCATATTGGTCTCAAGCCACACAAGACCGTGTAAAACATAGCATCATGATGATGAAACACTTTGAACAATCTGAATTTTCCAGTCTTGTCAAATATTTTGAAGACATGTTGCATAAGAATCAGTATCTTTCAAACCCATACAGCCCCTCAGAACTCATCCGCATTTGCTTAATCAAACTGCCTGAACATTTACGACATATTATTTTGGCAGGACGTTGCAAAGACGACATTGAAGCATTTCAGGGACTTTTACAAGAATTAGAAATTGACACTGACAATCGCGGAACACGAAACCGGGAAAACAATCACTACAGGTCACATCCGTCACAATTCCGTGACGACAGAAGTAATAACTGGACACGACAAGGCTATTCTCACAACACAAATCGTGACCAAAACAGACACCACCCTTATGACAACCGCTGGCAGAATAATAGTTACAGAGAAAGATCGCATTTCCGTAGAAATGAATATGACAGAGATAACCATAGAAACAGACAATATGGTAACCAGAACTGTTATTATCAAGGGAGACAGAATAATTTCAGACGCAACGGTCCAGCGCGCAGTTACGATTCAGGGAGAAATTCTCCACCACATGACCGACAAGAAAGAAACTACAGGAACTACCGACATGACGACAGACGATATAATCATAACGATAGACGTGAATTTCATCAGAACTGGCGGGACTCTAACAGAGCTGGGCCCTCTCGGCAAGGCGAATTTGTAGAAGTTAGGTCTCCTAACCCCAATAACAGCGCGCGCCAACAAAGAGACAGACAATGACTCGCACAGCAGGCAGCTGCGTGCGGCCGCTGGCTCAGGGGAAAATAACAAAGACGCTAGCCTTGAGAAAAGATTTAGCATTCTTTACCGACGTAAACCACATGATAATTGCGTTGAAGTTGAAACTCTGCGTACTAGGAAGAGTAAAGGTCTACACCACATTTCACATGTAAAACCATTTATTGAAAGATAATCTGCTTTTTAACTTAGTCTTTGCCATAAAATTTTTCGCTTCACATTACTAATATGCATTGTCAGACTTAGAATCTGTTAACATACAACAATGTTTGAAGTTAAATATCCAATCAAGAACCAAGAGAACTTACTTAAACAGAAATGACGAATGCATTGTTATAGTGAACAGACGTCACAGTGTTATTGTGTGTGTACATTCTTGCTTGTTAGTTGCACGATTATGGAACGACTATAAGGCTTACATACTTAGAACATTTACCAGTACTGTTAATGAGATTTTAATGCAACATTTTGGTTTACTTGAAAATATATTCTGGATTTAAAGTACTTTCAGTGAGATACCAGATGGCACAGTGGTTAGTTTATGTGACAGCTACACGATTTTATCACGACGCTACTAATGAGTGATAATTTACAATGTTGCTTTTGCAGTGTTTCTGTTTTATATCTGCACAGTTTTTCTGAATTCTTCTGGAAAGTAAAACATGTTTTAGTAGTAACTTTTGTGGTACAGCAACAATGAGATTGTCTTTTCCATAGCACAACAATACGTTACAGCACAGTACTTTCTTCATCACGGCAATAAGCGTAATAACTAAGATATCTATACATAAAGCATTTCACTTTTGTTTATCATGAGGTAAGTACATTGACTTCTGCAGAACTTGGCTTTCGGAGGACGATAAGTACGACACTTCCACAGAATTATCTTACAGCAAGACGCACATTTAGCGCTACAGGACACGCATTTGAGAGATTTTGTACTTAAGCCATTTATTTTTCAAGATTTTTGAATTACAAAGAAAGTTTTCCGTGATACATTTCATTCCATTGCTGTAATCTGTAACACCTGAGGGTATAATTACATTAATCCTCAGGGGGGTATACGCTTACTTTGTGTACCATGTGTTTGGCAAACACAAGGAGCCCTAGCTAATATGGTATTTGCTTATACAACTTTACACATTGGTACCATATTTCTCCAACACAAATTACACAGCTATCTGATCATTTAACTGAGAGATAAACATTTTTTTTACTACATCAGTGTCACATGTTTACGCAATACACAGTTGGGTAACTTCACACTTATGAAATTGTATTTTGTCTGTACTTTGTGAAATGCTCATATTTTTTCGGAACCATTGTGATACTATGAGAGCTTTGAATGATGTATTTGGTATGGATTCATGATTTTTAAAGTACGTTTGAGGCAGATGACACTTTTGACATGAGCAGAGAATTTTTTTAATTATTGGAGGAAGCTATGACGATTTTGAGATTTGACTGAGGTGTTATGATGTTATTTTTACGACAACGATGTGTATTATGCTGCTGAGGTATGTTTACGATTAATAGGCTGAGGCTATATGAGTTATTTGTTTATGCTTCATATTTATAATGACGAAATATTGACGAGTGTCGATGGATACGTATATGTGTAATAAGGTAAGGAGTAATGAATAGTGGGTAGGGACTCTTGACTTGTGAAACAGGATGTTGGAAACCAAGAATCGTACTTTAAGAGTTATGAAATGTGTGTAAATGCGTGAATGTATCACAATGCCGGCGAAAATTTTTTTTTTGGACACTTATATTTATAGGATTTTGTTTCTACAGATTTGCAACGCTAATTCTTGACCTGTGAAATATTTTTATGTGAGACTGTCACTGTAGCGGAAACTGGTGTCGTAAATATTTCCGTAAGAAAGTTAAGTGACCACCTGCACGTAATGCGTCGTGGGCACGCAGCTGTGTCAAACACCTGGAGAACAAGCCATTAGGGTGTGCCTTTCCGGAAGCACAGGTAGAAAAAAAAAGAAAAAAAGGCAGGCCTTTATCCTCGCCATTGGCATTCCTTCAGAGAAAATATTGCAAATGCGACACTCTCATTACTTCCATTAACCTTGCTATTGACATTCCTTTAGAGAAAATATTGCAAATGCGACACCCTCATTACTTCCATTAACCTTGCTATTGACATTCCTTTGTAGAAAGCATCGCAAATATTACGCACTCATTACCTGAAAACATATGATTACTCGTACTTTGTGCTAATTACTGCAATGCTTATGAATTGATGGGAAATATTCGTACATCTGCACACCTGATTATGACAAGTGTCTTTCTATGAGAGTTGAGAGCTACTGACTTACGAAATGCCACATGACTATTGAATGATATTTTTATGCTTTGCTTTTCGTAGTTGCTTATTTCACTTGATATCTGGTTTCCAGCTGTGTTGCAGCATTGCTTTTATAAAATAAAATGCATTTGCTAATGTGAACACTTTCTGTCAACAGATCTATTAAATAATTATTTTATGATCCACATTCTTTAAAAAAGGAGCACTTGGAAAGGAAAGAACAATAAGAAGGAACTAGTAACAGTAACACATAATTTTCTTTTCAAGTACATGGTAATATTTCTTTTTACAATCAGTTGTTGTGGTGCACCACTTTAATTACATAGACATTAAGATGTGAATATACATTTCCCTTATTGTTGTTTTTCCTGAAATATTTTTTATGCTTGAGCTTTGTCATGCTTAGGTATACGTCATAGCATTTGCTGCTGCTGTTTGCCAGGCATAGTGTTACTGAATTTGACTTTGTGTTACTCTTCTAAGCTAGTTTTTCTTGTTTCCTGCACAGTGCCTTATATTAGTTGTAATTTTGCATTTTTTTTGTTAATTTAGATTTACTGCTGCTTGCTTTGCAAATTGGCATTTTTTTGTCATTGCTGTTTGTGTTAATTGTTTTGTGCTGCTGTATTGCCTTGTTCCTTAGTTTAGCATCTGAGCTCAGTAGATTTAAGTTAGCTTAAGAGGGGGTAGCCTATAAGAGAATGAGTTGCGATGAATTTGAAGAAATGCACTGAGAGGCTATACAAAAAAAGTACAGAAAACAGGTTTAGGTAGGATTTTCTTGGAAATAAATGTTGAGGTGAGAAATGTGTGAACATATAAATACAGAAAGCATGCTTAGATAGAATTTTTTTGGTGGAAACAAAGGATGAAATAAGAGGAAAGATATATGAAGTTTTGGGTTGGACTGCAGTACCACATGTTACACTGAAAACGAACCCTGTCCTTTCCTATTGGTGTTATCCCACTATGTGTTTGTGTACCCTTGTGTATTTGTTTTCTTCCTGTCTGTGTAATTTCATAGAATTTTTTTCTTCTTTTATTATTAAGCTACATTCACTATGATGAGGAATACTGTTATCCTCGAATATAATTGGCATTAATAATATGTTATTTACTTTGTAAAGATGTTAGATATTATTAATTCTGTTCTGTTTAATGCTCATGTGTGAAGTTGATGTTTCGAAAGTTACTCTGATCTTTTATGTATGTACTCATGTCATAATTCCTGTAACACTGATGTATATGTCTATTTCTATTCTTTTGTAAAGCCTGTACTACAAATGTTATCTGTATTATTATGTTCTTTAATGATGTATTTTGTACCTTTGTAATTGTATTCTTATGTTATAAAATTGTAATTGACACCAGTTCATGATATTATTAACTTGTAAGTTACATTTCACTGCACACGTTTCTGTTGGTCATAGTATATGGACAATATGTGAGAAGTAGGGACTGTTAGTGTTTGCACATGTGTTAATAATTCAGCAAGGGACTGGATAACAGCACTGCTGGTTCTAAGGACAATTCCAAAAACTTTGTGAGTGCACAAGTGGTGGTTTATGGACTTGCTATATTATCCGCAAGACGCTTCAATGGTGATTGTGCACCTGCACAGTCACAACAGATGGCTGCTGGCTATCTCTACAAGGACTACAGTGGGTCTGCATCTTTGATGACTCACCAGTACCATTATCTCTACAAGGACTACAGTGGGTCTACATCAACCATCAATACCATCATCTCTACAAGGACTGCAGTGGGTCTGCACCTCTGGTGGCCCACCAATACCATACTCTCTACCAGGACTACAGTGGGTCTGCTCTGTGATGACCTACCTACCAATATTCTTCCAAACTATGACTGACTCTGCTGTGGGTTTGCTCTGTTGTGGCCCATTATCTGTCAGCATGTCAAGAGTCAGCACTGTCTTTCCGTTGGAAGGACAACGCTACTTCTTCAAGACTGCATGGAAATCCACTACTTCCGTGTGCATTTTCTTTTACTGCTCAGACTTTGAGAAAAACACTGCTATTCTACTGTTATGTACGATTAGGACTGTCTTTATGGACTGTGAGGAAATTTGAGCTTTTGACCAACGTTGTATCAATAAGTGTGTGCATTTGATATCTTTGTTATTGTAATTATGAAAAATTTTTTCAAATCTGTATTGGGCACTGCCCAAACCAATTTGTAAAATTTTTTGTGGGGAGCATGGGGGCTATGTAAGTAGGCTGTTTATGTTTTCTCTATGTAAGTAGGCTGTTTATGTTTTCTCTATGTAAGTAGGCTGTTTAGGTTTTTTTATTGGTAACGCCACCTCTGTATGAAAATCACTGGCTATGCTGTGTGCAGTCTGTGGCTGCTTTGCATTGTTGTAATACTCGCCATTGTAGTGTTAGGCAGCTGGCTGTGAACAGCGCGTAGCATTGGCAGTTGGAGGTGAGCCGCCAGCAGTGGTGGATGTGGGGAGAGAGATGGCGGAGTTTTGAAATTTGTCATGAACTGCTATATTTATATTTGATGATATCAAGGTAAATACATTGTTTGTTCTCTATTAATATCTTTCATTTGCTAACTATCCCTATCAGTAGTTAGTGCCTTCAGTAGTTTGAATCTTTTATTTAGCTGGCAGTAGTGGCGCTCGCTGTATTGCAGTAGCTTGAGCACAGATTTTTGTGAGGTAAGTGATTTGCGAAAGGTATAGTTTAATGTTAGTCAGGGCCATTCTTTTGTAGGGAATTTTGAAAGTCAGATTGCGTTGCGCTAACAAAATATTGTGTGTCAGTTTAAGCACAGTCGTGAATTATTGCTCAAAGGGGACGTTTCACCACGTCTCGATCCCTGAGTCAACAGATGGGGACATTTTCCAAGACGACAACTATCTGCACAAACAGTTCCACGATGTTTGCAGCAGCATGGATTATCGGCTAGGAGACCATGGCTGAGGTTACCCTTGACGTTGCATCACAGACAGGAGCGCCTGCACTGGTGTATTCAACGACGAACCTGGGTGCACGAATGGCAAAACGTCATTTTTTTCGGATGAATCCAGGTTTTGTTTACAGCATCATGATGGTCGCATCCGTGTTCGGCGACCTCGCGGTGAACTCACATTGGAAACGTGTATTCGTCATCGCCATACTGGCGTATCACCCGGCGTGATGGTATGGCGTGCCATTGGTTACACGTCTCGGACACCTCTTTTTCGCATTGACGGCGCTTTGAACGGTGGACGTTTCATTTCAGATGTTTTACGACCTGTGGCTCTACCCTTCATTCGATCCCTGCGAAACCCTACATTTCAGCAGGATAATGCACGACCGCACGTTGTAGGACCTGTACGGGCCTTTCTGGATACAGTAAATGTTCTACTGCTGCCCTGGCCAGCACATTCTCCAGATATCTCACCAACTGAAAACGTCTGGTCAATGGTGGCCGAGCAACTGGCTCGTCACAATACGCCAGTCACTACTCTTGATGGACTGTGGTATCGTGTTGAAGCTGCATGGGCAGCTACACATGTACACGGCATCCAAGCTCTGTTTGACTCAGTGCCCAGGCGTATCAAGGCCGTTATTATGGCCAGAAGTGGTTGTTCTGGGTACTGATTTCTCAGGATCTATGCACCCAAATTGCGTGAAAATGTAATCACATGTCATTTCTAGTATAATACACTCCTGGAAATGGAAAAAAGAACACATTGACACCGGTGTGTCAGACCCACCATACTTGCTCCGGACACTGCGAGAGGGCTGTACAAGCAATGATCACACACGGCACAGCGGACACACCAGGAACCGCGGTGTTGGCCGCCGAATGGCGCTAGCTGTGCAGCATTTGTGCACCGCCGCCGTCAGTGTCAGCCAGTTTGCCGTGGCATACGGAGCTCCATCGCAGTCTTTAACACTGGTAGCATGCCGCGACAGCGTGGACGTGAACCGTATGTGCAGTTGACGGACTTTGAGCGAGGGCGTATAGTGGGCATGCGGGAGGTCGGGTGGACGTACCGCCGAATTGCTCAACACGTGGGGCGTGAGGTCTCCACAGTACATCGATGTTGTCGCCAGTGGTCGGCGGAAGGTGCACGTGCCCGTCGACCTGGGACCGGACCGCAGCGACGCACGGATGCACGCCAATACCGTAGGATCCTACGCAGTGCCGTAGGGGACCGCACCGCCACTTCCCAGCAAATTAGGGACACTGTTGCTCCTGGGGTATCGGCGAGGACCATTCGCAACCGTCTCCATGAAGCTGGGCTACGGTCCCGCACACCGTTAGGCCGTCTTCCGCTCACGCACCAACATCGTGCAGCCCGCCTCCAGTGGTGTCGCGAGGGACGAATGGAGACGTTTCGTCTTCAGCGATGAGAGTCACTTCTGCCTTGGTGCCAATGATGGTCGTATGCGTGTTTGGCGCTGTGCAGGTGAGCGCCACAATCAGGACTGCATACGACCGAGGCACACAGGGCCAACACCCGGCATCATGGTGTGGGGAGCGATCTCCTACACTGGCCGTACACCACTGGTGATCGTCGAGGGGACACTGAATAGTGCACGGTACATCCAAACCGTCATCGAACCCATCGTTCTACCATTCCTAGACCGGCAAGGGAACTTGCTGTTCCAACAGGACAATGCACGTCCGCATGTATCCCATGCCACCCAACGTGCTCTAGAAGGTGTAAGTCAACTACCCTGGCCAGCAAGATCTCCGGATCTGTCCCCCATTGAGCATGTTTGGGACTGGATGAAGCGTCGTCTCACGCGGTCTGCACGTCCAGCACGAACGCTGGTCCAACTGAGGCGCCAGGTGGAAATGGCATGGCAAGCCGTTCCACAGGACTACATCCAGCATCTCTACGATCGTCTCCATGGGAGAATAGCAGCCTGCATTGCTGCGAAAGGTGGATATACACTGTACTAGTGCCGACATTGTGCATGCTCTGTTGCCTGTGTCTATGTGCCTGTGGTTCTGTCAGTGTGATCATGTGATGTATCTGACCCCAGGAATGTGTCAATAAAGTTTCCCCTTCCTGGGACAATGAATTCACGGTGTTCTTATTTCAATTTCCAGGAGTATATATTTGTCCAATGAATACCCTTTTTCATCTGCATTTCTTCTTGGTGTAGCAATTTTAATGGCCAGTAGTGTATTTATGCAAACACAAAGAAAAACCTACTTGTCTCCATTCCTCTATTCCATTCATTTAAGGGTGTCAATTTCTTGTCCCATCTTTTGTCCGCTCATCTTGATCAACATGTAGCAAAATACGTTGCGAGGTCCTTGCGCATAAACTCCAGATTCCTCTGCTACTTAACTTACAGTGGTCAATATACTGTCTTGTCTGACAATTACAAGTACATTCACGAGCTTCTTATCTGCTAGCCAGAAATACGCACTAGCCCAATTTCCTTTTTATAATCCAGCCTCATTTGCCACATAAATGTACTAATTTTTTGTTTTACTTAAGTACTGTGCGACGGATAGAATAGAACCAGTATGTCTGCATTGTTGTGACTTTGTTCTTCAGTTTTGTGCTCCGATCTATGGCCTTACTTTTTCATTACAGTTTTTTGGCCCTAGTATTACCTACACAAGCATTTGATAGTGTTAGGACAGCAACCAGCCACAAATTTACATTTTGAGTTCCTTTATTAAAAGGAAACCGTTACCGGTTTCGAATCGTTGTGATTCATCGTCAGACGGTTTACACGCTTTCTTTATGACATTTGGTGTGTCACTATAGATTAATTGTCCTAAAATATAAATGAAACGTAATTATAAACACGCCAAACAGATTGCGTTACAGATTTTCGTTACATGTGACTTACGTGAAATGTCGGTTTCGAGTGTTCGTTTTCATAACATTCTTCCAACCGATGTAAATGCATTCCACTGCATCCTCGTTGTTGCACACGTAAATAGTTCTCACTCTACACTTTAGATTTGTCGCTGAGATCATTTCAACCACGCACCACATGTTTTCATACATACAAAGAGCTTACCAACATATGAGTATCACAGATGCTATGATATATCGTAACATTTGACGATGATGTCCTATGTTTGGAAAGGATCATATATTCATTTACAAAACTGTAATGCCTTTTACATTAGTACAGAGACATTGAATTTTTGAGCTGATATTGCTAAATTAATTATAAAGTTTTTTATATATATTTAGAACTGTATAGGTAAAATAGTAGTATATTATTTTATTACATTTGGCATCATGAGAATTATAGTAACATATAAATTTGCTACTTGATCTGCAGATAGGTGTATTAATATTATTTGCTTTGGAGGCTGGAAAGTAATTTTTGGAAATTTTTCAGGAAAGGGGTGTTAGCTAACTCTGTTTGTTCGTTAAGGATATAGTCTGGGGTGCTGTTTTTGTGTGTGTGTGTATTTCTAATTCTTCTAATATATTCATAGTGGCTCCTTTTTCTGTTAGATGCAAAATTTTTAAGTTGTCATCAATCTTTCCCACTGAATGGTTGACTATGTCTCATGATGAATCACAACGATTCGAAACCGGTAACCATTTCCTTTGAATAAAGGAACTCAAAGTAAATTTGTGGCTGGTTGCCGTCCTAACACCATCAACATTTGTCTTCAAACAACAGCCACGGTCTCCATCATGTCATCATATGACCAAATTGCTTTGAACTTACCTCGCCAGGTAATGATAAACATACATGCTTTCAAGAAACGTAAAATTAACCTAATGATAACGTCTCTTAACATTAAATTCAACAAAGTGTGTATGTCACTTAAAATAGTTCCGAAATTCAAAATTAAGTGCAAAACTAAAGCTGCCAGATTTGCTAAGCAAAAATGTGAAAATATATGGCTAAAATCAGAGATTAAAATGGAATACAAGAAAAAAGAACACTTAAACATTGTCATGTACAACTTGCATCTGCAGCTAGGACACAGCCTCTCACCTTTACAATTCTCACACATCCTACAACACATAGACGATAAAGTAATAAAGAACAAAGGATTATCTTATCCAAACACAAAAAGAAAATTGAAGCCTTAAAATCTATGAACAATTCAGAGTTTGATAAAAACAAACAGCTAAGCGAACACAAATTTTTTGATAGAGTCATTAATACAACTGACATCCAAATTAGCAGCAGTGATCTCACTTTATTAAATAAAGGTCTGAAACATAATATTGGAACCAATCTCAATAATCACAGTGTTAAGAACCTCATAGCCTGCACAAAACTTGCTTGTAACACAGCAAAACTAGACACATGTGAGAAAAATGCAGTTGCATACAAGACAAATAAACTGATAATGAAACAACTTCAAACAAATAATACCCGCAAAAACACTGAACTTAAAGATTTGAAAAATATTAACAGCAAACTGTCTTAAAGTAAAGCACTCATAGTAAAAGCTGACAAAGGAAATTCTTTAATCATAATGCATGAAAGAGAATATGTGGAGAAAACCTTGCAATTTTTCCATAGCTACAATATTACTGAAATAAAGACAGATCCTACAGTAAAATTCGAAACTAAACACCGAAAGCTACTACAAAACTCTAACTTTTTACTGAACAAATACGAAATATGTAGCTGCATAACAATGAATCCCACGGCACCAAAGCTGTGTGCACAGCCAAAGGTTCATAAAGAAGTTTGTCCCATTCGCCCAATTGTTAACTCAAGAAACAGCCTTGCATACTTCATAAGCCGTAAATTAAAATACATACATTTGAAAATAACTACACCATACGTAACACACATGACGTCATAAGCTTAATTAAAGACATCCACATCCCACCAACAGCTAAATTAGCACCACTAGACATAGTCAACCTGTACACGAACATCCCTGTCAAAGAGACTATTAACATTAGAAGAAACAATCTGATTAAATATAAGAAAATTAGTGTTGCAGAGATCTGTGAACTCATAGAAATACTTTCACTTATTCTAGAGCATAATTACTTTAGCTTCAACAACAAACTGTACCAACAACATGATGGTTTGGCAATGGGAAGTAGCTTAGCTGGGATATTGGCTAACATTTACATCAACCATATAGAACAAAAATTCTTCTCTGCCAACCAGCACATCTCAAACAAAATAGTATACTACAGAAGATATGTTGATGATACAATCCTGCTTTTAGATGGTACAAGCAATGAAATAGATACATTAGCAGCAGATCTTAGCAAAATGCACAAAACTATTAAATTCACAGGAGAACATGAAACTAATAAAAGCATTAACTTTCTTGACCTCAAAATTTGCAATAGTAACGATAAACATCAATTCAGTATTTACAGAAAACCTACCACCACAGATGTCAG
Organism: Schistocerca americana; assembly: GCF_021461395.2. Taxonomy (NCBI): domain Eukaryota; kingdom Metazoa; phylum Arthropoda; class Insecta; order Orthoptera; family Acrididae; genus Schistocerca; species Schistocerca americana. Next base: position 64,502,234 of record NC_060128.1, on the reverse strand, counting down.
TATCAGCAACTCATCTTGCTACCCTCACCAACAAAAAATGGCATATTTCAAAACGATGCTACACCAAATTAAAAAAGTAGCAGTGAGTGACACAGACCAACAAAATGAAATCAATATAATTAAAACAGTTGCTCATAATAATGGATATAAACCCACAATAATTAAAAAACTCCACAACAAAATGCAGACAAAAACCACAGATCCACTTCACAGCAGTCACTTCAAGACAAATCAGTGTGCCACTGAAGCCAAACCTAAATATGCTACTCCCCCATACATAGGCCCACTTTCATACCAAATAGCAAACGTATTTAAAAAGAAGAAAAATATCAGAATCGGCTTTTCCACAAATAATAAATTACAACAAAAAGTAATCCATGATGTCAACACTTCCAAGAGTCCCTACCATAAATCAGGAATACACAAACTCAAATGTGATACATGCCCAAAATTCTACATTGGACAGACAGGCAGAAGTTTTGAAATTAGATACATATTGATGCTCTAAGACTTGGTAACTTGAATAAATCAGCATTTGCAGCCCATATTGCTGAAGAAAACCATTCAGTGGAAAAGATTGAGGACAACTAAAAATTTTGCATCTAACAGAAAAAGGAGCCACTATGAATATATTAGAAGAATTAGAAATACACACACACAAAAACAGCACCCCAGACTATATCCTTAACGAACAGAGTTAGCTAACACCCCTTTCCTGAAAAATCTCCAAAAATTACTTTCCAGCCTCCAAAGCAAATAATATTAGTACACCTATCTCCAGATCAAGTAGCAAATTTATATGTTACTATAATTCTCATGATGCCAAATGTAATAAAATAATATACTATTTTACCTATACAGTTCTAAATATATATAAAAAACTTTATAATCAATTTAGCAATATCAGCTCAAAAATTCAATGTATCTGTACTAATGTAAAAGGCATTACAGTTTTGCAAATGAATATATGATCCTTTCCAAACATAGGACATCATCGTCAAATGTTACGATACATCATAGCATCTGTGATATTCATATGTTGGTAAGCTCTTTGTATGTATGAAAACATGTGGTGCGTGGTTGAAATGATCTCAGCGACAAATCTAAAGTGTAGAGTGAGAACTATTTACGTGTGCAACAACGAGGATGCAGTGGAATGCATTTACATTGGTTGGAAGAATGTTATGAAAACGAACACTCGAAACCGACATTTCACGTAAGTCACACGCAACGAAAATCTGTAACGCAACCGTCTGTGTGTGGCGTGTTTATAATTATGTTTTAATTATATTTTAGGACATTTAGTCTATAAAAACACGCCAAATGTCATAAAGAAAGCGTGTAAACCGTCTGATGATGAATCACAACGATTCGAAACCGGTAAAGGAACTCAAAAAGTAAATTTGTGGCTGGTTGCTGTCCTAGCACCATCAACATTTGTCTTCAAACAACAGCCACGATCTCCATCATGTCATCATATGACAAAATTGCATTACACAAGCATTGTCTCTGCTGTTAGTTTTCTTTAGGTTTTCGTACTGGAAGTACTGCAGTGGTTTTGCTTGTACTGTTCTGCATGGTTTGAAGATATGGGTGTCAAAAGATTGCATCGGCGGGTATAATTAACTAATTCTAGTATAACGTATCCGTAGCTACCGACTGTGCATTATCGGTGATGTCAGTTGTATTCACCGCTGGATCTAGCCATCCCCATTCCGGCTTCCCACTCGGATTCGGAACCGGTTTCGACTGCTGGTAAGTGTTTCTACCCTGCTTCCCGTGGTGGCAGTCCCACTGTGGATTCTGAAAATTCATATGCGTACTTTACTGTGGGTGACTATTTGGTGGCAGTCACGTCCGACTTTTATTGTTCTGGTTATCCCAGTTGCTGCTACCGTGGTTCGAACAACCAGGGTGATACCTGTCATCATCACTCCTACGTCGACTTTTATGTCTGGAGACATGCCGTCGGCTGGACCAGGCAGGCACTGACAGCGGCGCAGCCTGCCGTGTGTCAACAAACGCAGGGCACTCGCCCGCGATTGTTGCTGCAACACTGCGAACGGGTGGGCGTATTTTAGCGCGTCCTCCGCGCGCACCATTATTATACGATACCCACTCTGGCTGTTACTGTTACTACTAGCCTTCATATCTTCGTTTATAAGGCAAATACAATCGAGGACAGACACAAAGTATTCTACATTAGTTTCTGGAACCTGCACTAGTTTCCTCTAATGTGAAATGGAAGTTCTCCTTTGAAAATGTGTAGAACATCACTAAGTTCCACGGGTGCATCACAGAAACGAGTGTTATTTACGTACTTTCCGAAACATTTTCTTAACGTTCCCTGCCTGATACTGTATGGCCCCGGACTAAATACACTCCTGGAAATGGAAAAAAGAACACATTGACACCGGTGTGTCAGACCCACCATACTTGCTCCGGACACTGCGAGAGGGCTGTACAAGCAATGATCACACGCACGGCACAGCGGACACACCAGGAACCGCGGTGTTGGCCGTCGAATGGCGCTAGCTGCGCAGCATTTGTGCACCGCCGCCGTCAGTGTCAGCCAGTTTGCCGTGGCATACGGAGCTCCATCGCAGTCTTTAACACTGGTAGCATGCCGCGACAGCGTGGACGTGAACCGTATGTGCAGTTGACGGACTTTGAGCGAGGGCGTATAGTGGGCATGCGGGAGGTCGGGTGGACGTACCGCCGAATTGCTCAACACGTGGGGCGTGAGGTCTCCACAGTACATCGATGTTGTCGCCAGTGGTCGGCGGAAGGTGCACGTGCCCGTCGACCTGGGACCGGACCGCAGCGACGCACGGATGCACGCCAAGACCGTAGGATCCTACGCAGTGCCGTAGGGGACCGCACCGCCACTTCCCAGCAAATTAGGGACACTGTTGCTCCTGGGGTATCGGCGAGGACCATTCGCAACCGTCTCCATGAAGCTGGGCTACGGTCCCGCACACCGTTAGGCCGTCTTCCGCTCACGCCCCAACATCATGCAGCCCGCCTCCAGTGGTGTCGCGACAGGCGTGAATGGAGGGACGAATGGAGACGTGTCGTCTTCAGCGATGAGAGTCGCTTCTGCCTTGGTGCCAATGATGGTCGTATGCGTGTTTGGCGCTGTGCAGGTGAGCGCCACAATCAGGACTGCATACGACCGAGGCACACAGGGCCAACACCCGGCATCATGGTGTGGGGAGCGATCTCCTACACTGGCCGTACACCACTGGTGATCGTCGAGGGGACACTGAATAGTGCACGGTACATCCAAACCGTCATCGAACCCATCGTTCTACCATTCCTAGACCGGCAAGGGAACTTGCTGTTCCAACAGGACAATGCACGTCCGCATGTATCCCATGCCACCCAACGTGCTCCAGAAGGTGTAAGTCAACTACCCTGGCCAGCAAGATCTCCGGATCTGTCCCCCATTGAGCATGTTTGGGACTGGATGAAGCGTCGTCTCACGCGGTCTGCACGTCCAGCACGAACGCTGGTCCAACTGAGGCGCCAGGTGGAAATGGCATGGCAAGCCGTTCCACAGGACTACATCCAGCATCTCTACGATCGTCTCCATGGGAGAATAGCAGCCTGCATTGCTGCGAAAGGTGGATATACACTGTACTAGTGCCGACATTGTGCATGCTCTGTTGCCTGTGTCTATGTGCCTGTGGTTCTGTCAGTGTGATAATGTGATGTATGTGACCCCAGGAATGTGTCAATAAAGTTTCCCCTTCCTGGGACAATGAATTCACGGTGTTCTTATTTCAATTTCCAGGAGTGTATTTGTTCTCTTAACCTTTCCTACACACAGCGCAACTAGTATTTCGCAAGAGATGTATTTTCAAATTGTGCTAATTGGTAACAGCTCTCTGTCGTCTCGAATGCCCAAACTGCGGTCTCACCTTGCATAAAACCTAATGCGTACTGGATTTCTTGTTGTTCAGATCCAGCTGTAGACAACACACTTCTAAAGGCTTTTACGATAACAACTGGATGAACAGATTTCGTTTCTGGGGTGAACACCTGGAATTCTCGGTTTTTTAGCAGACTTTTTTCTAGTATAACTGATGAAAGTGTGGTGTCTGCCCCCACATTTCGTGTAACAGCGTTTTGTTGTACTATGTTTGTGCTAGCTATTGTTCCTTGTGAACATACATTTGCATAAAAAGCTGGACTAAGACATAATTACTCTTACCTGTACGGCTACTATCATTTCTTGCGTGGTCCTTAATTTTATTCCATGCTTCTTCTAGTTTTTCTAATTGCGTTCCTATTTGTGTTCGCACATGATCCTACACTTAGGTGGATCCTGTGTAAGTGTACTTTGTATCTGACCTAACTCAATCTTTAATACTAACGTATTCTGTTCTATGCACACATCGGTAATTGTTTGCTCAACAGCCTCCTGTAGCTGTGTCTCTAACCTGCTATCAATTACTCTTTCTCTCGTAAAAGCTGTGCGGTGTAACCGCGTGGTCTTGGGCGCCTTGCCACGGTTCGCGCGGCTGCCCCCGTCGGAGGCTCGAATCCTCTCTCGGGCATGGGTGTGTGTGTGTATGTGTGTGTTGTCTTAGCGTTAATTTATGTTAGATTAAGTAGCGTGCACGATAACCTCAGCAGTGTGGTCCCATAGGGACCTACCCATATTTCCAAATTTTACACGTTAAAAAAAATCAACTTGTTTTCCATGTTTTTTTGCTATGTCATCTAATTGTTTGACTACCTGTTGAACTGTGGACTATAGTGTTGTGTGTTCTAACCGCGAAGTATCAAAGTCATTTTTCAGTTTTTTAATCTGCCCTTTTACTGTACTTTTCAGTGTTGAAATATCATTAGTTATTCCTTCTAAGCCGCCTCGTATCGCTTCAACGACGTGATTCGCGATGTCTGTTTTCAGAGTGTTCTGCATTGTGGGTGAGATTACTAACATTGTTAGTTAAAGCATCTAACTTTGCTGAAGTGGTATCTGTCTTTTGTTTGTTTTCGTCAAATCTTTTATCAAGTTTTGATTGAGTTGAACTTCTTTCCTTTGATATAATTGTGCAAAATGGTCAGGTGTAGAGTTTGTTACTTCGGAACTAGTATTGCTCACCAGCTGTGACGTGGCGTGTCCTGGGCGCGCGACAACGTCGTAACCGCTACCTTGAATATTTTCAACGTTAGTCTAGGCTATAGTATCCAAAATGTTCTCTTCCTCTGAACTTCCCATGGTTGTTGTTTCAGACTTAGTTCTAACTATAACAATGTGTATAAATTTCCGAAATCGAGTAACCTTCTCTTACTCATTTTCACAATGTAAACAGTTCACTAATGACGCTTAGGTGTAAATTACCTCTGCTACTGAAAAACGTTTCTTTACAAAGCAATTGCGTCACGCTGAGCGTGTTTGCATTTTACTACAAGAATGTTTCCACCATATTGTGAAACATTTATGTAATGAAAAAGACTACAAAAATAATAAATTTTGAAACTACTAGAGAAGAAACCAAATTCTATGCGTAGCACACAGTGACTCGTAAAAAGTCTATTCTACTTCCATACTTAACGCTAACAAGCGCTACGAATAAGTATTGCTACCTGACTTGTTGTTTTGCTGCCGTCGGAGATAATTCTCTGAATCGGCTTTTTTCCATATTTTTTTGTTCTAGTTTCACTGTATCAGATTTTTGAAAAATATGTCCTTATTACTGTTACATTCAGTTGCATACAGCATGAAACGGAAAATGTTGCTTTGTACATACGTGTATAATAAATATGTGTACATTTACGTCGTGTAAACAGTCGCCAGTGTGATTCGCGTTTACTGGCGAAAGTGTTTAAATTGTTGACTGCTTGGTGAGTGAAAAATAATTAAATAATTTTGAAAATCAGATACGCCCGCAACTTGAGGTTGAGTCTCGATAGAGTCGTTAGTCGTAGCACACAAAAGGGATTAATATCAGCGAGAGACTTACGGGTTATTTCCTAGTGCCATATTTAATGATTATGGTTAGTTTTACGGTCTAGAAAAAAAAATACCCGTCTCGCTTCAGATCGGTATGCGGGAGGCAGGGGATTTTCTGATGAGCTGACCTGGAGAAAATTATTACCAGCTAAACTCCTTCGTCTTCTCTACAATAAAAGATGCCACACGACCATAATAACTGTGTACACCCATTTCTTCACTTGAATGGTTATTATTAATTAATGTACGGACATACTCCCATCTGACCAAACTCTATTCAACGCTAAAAAGTAAAGATACGAGAACGTGTCAAAACAAGATCAATCTTATATACTGTTTTTCAACAGAGATTATAACATTCCATCTGGCGCCGAAGTTATTTATTGTAACTCTTCAATGCACACCGGGCAACGCTGGGTACACAGCAAATTAATAGTTTGATGATAGTTCGTTTACATCAGTAGCTAGTACGTCCCTTTATCGTAAGATCGAAGAAATTGGAATTCAAAGGAATATGTAGTTCTGACAACATCATAATTTACACAATATAAAACCCAACTATGCGCTCACCATTATCAGCGTTTCACTAAGCACTAAGATTTTGACCATTAGTCTGAAGACTATCTGTATGCGAGCGTGTAAATGAGGAGAACGTTGTCTTTCAGTGGTTTCTATCTAAGTTCGGGATGTCAGGGTTTGTTTTATTTCTTATTGGTTGGCGTCCTCCCTTTGTCTTCCCTACTCAGCTTCCTGTGAACTCAGGAACCGTGTCGGATTCGTTGTGGACTGCAGTGGGATCCACCACGATTCTTTAAAGAATCGAAGTTTCTTCTGTAAAAGTTTGAGATGTGACGGATTCGTAGATGAGTTAATGCGTCAAACATAGTTGAAGATGCAAAACCCTAATTATGTTGGCTTAATATCTTTCGCTTATTCACCCACAGACTAATGGAAAAAATAAAACCCAAAATTCGGCGAGTAGAGTATGGATAATTTGCACTCCATTTTAAGAAAAACTAGTTTTTCACGGAAGTCTGTGATCATGACGTCCTGTATCCTGAACTGCGTATCGTACACTGACATAATTGTGGGGATATGGAGGGGGAAAATGAACTAGAAATTTTATTTGGGTGCTTCAATCTAATATCAGTAGTGAATTTTCCAACTCGTGTGCAGCAGAATAATAGGACGCTGATTGATAACATTCTTGTAGACAGTGCTCAGGCTGCAACAATTCATGTGTACCCAATTGCTAATGGACTACTGATATTGATGCACGGTTAATGGAAATAAACATTATGGCGTTTTACAACCTGGAAGCAAGTTCATTGAAAGAAGTGAGGGCTATTAATGAGATACAATGTGTTAATAGTAAGCTAAGAGGGGTTGTATCGGATGCATACGTAGAAAGAGATGCTAATGTGGAGTTCAGTTTATTCCATAGTAAATTTGTCAATTTTTGAAAGCTGCTTTTCTAAAAAATTATCCGAAAGATTCATTAGAAAAACAAGTAAGCCATGGAGAACTTAGAGAATTAAAATTTCATATAAGAGGAAGAGGGAAATTTATATAAATGCCAAACTAAGTCGAGATCCAGCATTCTTGCATACTACAAAAAATATTGTAATATTTTAAGGAAAGTCATTGAAATGTCCTTAAGTATGCATGTTTTGTCAGAAATAAATAAAGCATATAACAACATTAAACCTATATGGGACATCGTCAAATGGGAGGCAGGACAGCCAGTCAGTGTACAAAATTCCATAGCATTTAAACTAAATGACAATGTTATGACTGAAAATTTACAACCTGCATGTATTTTCGACAGTCACTTTCTAAACGTAGCAACAAAGATAGGATTGCAAGGTTCAATTGAAGAAGCAAGAGAATACATTAAAAATATCATTCCACAAAACTTTCTCAGCAATTAAAAGTAGCACCAACATCCTCTACTGAAATTAATACGGAATTTCCTAATTAGTCTGTAGTGATATGCACGCAATGCGTCGCTGGCACAGGGGATTTTTTTCAGATTGCTTAAAATATCCAATTATTAAACCACTTCATAAGAAAGATGATACACAGATTGGATTACAGAAAATAGTAAAAGCCTTCAATAATGATATATCGCCAACTGATACTTTTTTTATGTCTCCAAGGCGTTCATTTGTGTAAATCACGATACTCTCTTAGAAAACTCCAGTTTTATGGAGTTCATGGCTTTGCACACAGCTGGTTTGAATCATATTTGACAAACAGAATGCAAAAGCCTGAACTAGATAATTCAGACAACATCAGAAAGATAGAAAATTTTAGTGGCTGGGCTAAAGAATCACAGAGGGAGTCCCACAGGGTTCAGTTTTGGATCCACTCCTATCCCTTATATGGGGTGAACTTTAATATCACCAACAAACTGCAGGGGCGGATTCCTAACTGGAAATAGAGGAACATGAGTACGGAAATGCATCGTTGCCACAGCAGATGGCACTGACGGATGGAAGTTCCTCAGACCACGTGCCGTGTATTGCTTGTGTGTTGCAGGTTGTGCGATTGGCGAAGCGTACTGTTAGCAGCAGGATGTCGGGAACAAGCCGAGGTGGTGTTGGTGATCACACAACATCTCAAGTCCTTTTTGGGCTTTTGTGTGATCGTGGGTCCTTTCAGGCAGACGAACGTGCATGGAGGCGGCGGACTGTCCGTACACCAGACCTGGATGACCGTGCTCAACACAGGATACGGAGACGAATCCTAGCACAAGCTCCAGGCAAGTGTCCTGCCAACATGGTATAAGCCAGAGTACGATTGTGTGTGTCCTGCATGACAACCGCTTCTATCACCATCACCTGCAAAAAGTACAAGCATTCTGCAACGAGTGAAAGGTTTATCAGCAGCGGATGCCATGCAGCTCTCCACTGCATTCCGGGACCGTATGTTGTGGCTGCACGCAAACCGTCCATTTCTGGACACACGTTCGTAGGATCTTTCTTCCATTTCCAGTCATGAATCCGTCCCTGCCGTCTGTCGGTTTTATTAATGCCCACCACGTGTATGTGAATGACCTTCCACTTAACAGTCAACACGTAAAACTGATACTTTTTGCAGATGGTGCCAGTGTTGTAATAAATCTCATTAGAGAGAAAGCAACACAAGATTAGTAAATGATATTTTCCAAAGAATTATTAAGTGGTTCTCTGAAAAGGGACTCTTCTTAAATTTTGTAAAAACGAACTACATTCGACTCTGTACAACAAATAGTCAGACAAACAAGAGTAGGAGACGAGAATGAGATTTTCATTCTGCAGCGGAGTGTACGCTGATATGAAACTTCCTGACAGATTAAACTGTGTGCCGGACCGAGACTCGAACGGGAGCCAGTAAGTAGGGTAGAATGCTCCAAATTTTTGGAGGTACGCATTGATGAAAACGTGAACTGGAAGAAGCATAGTACAGTTAAGATCAGCTACTTTCGCTGTTTGCATAATTGTTAATCTCGGAAACAACCAACCTCCTGACATATATTACATGTTTCCATTTAGTAATGTCGCACAGTATAATTTTCTGCGGTAACCCATCACTAAGAGAAAAAGTATTGATTGTAGAAAAGTGAGCAGTAAGAACTTAATGTGCTGTTCGCCTACGAGCGTCAGGCAGCTTTCCAAGGAGCTTGGCATTATAACACTGCCGCCACAACACATATTTTCGCTGATGAAATTCGTCATAAATTTGAGAAGAACACTGATGTACGTACATACAACAATAGAGAGAAAAAGATCTTCATTATCCATTGTTAAGGCTGTCAGTTGCGCAGAGAGGAGTTCAGTACGCAGCAATAAAATTTTTTGACCATTTTCCGAATAGCATAAAGTGTCGAACAGATAGCGAAGCAAGTTTTTAAATCTAATTTAAAATCATTCTCCCTGGACAACTCCTCTATTCCATTGATGAAGCTGTACTTTTTAAGTGTAACTGCATAACAGGAATAAAATGATAATGTGTTCATTAATGTTAACACTGATCATGTATACATATCCTGTAAATTGACTTGTTCCACATGATTTCGATGAAAGAATCCTTCCGATAATCCATGGAAAATGTTACTAAGTTACTAACTAAGTGCTTTACGGTGTGATTCTGCAGCCCCTACCGCCGTCGTTTTATGCAATCCACAATATTACAGCTCCCTTCATAAAACACGTGCGAAATTTTCATATTCTCTCGATCGCTACGCGTAAACTAAAAATGAGAAGTACCTTTTTGTAGGAAATTTCATGTTGTTAAATTTTACTCAAGAAAAGCTTATAAAAGTGATCTTCAAACGCTCCTCCACCCTACACTCATTCCTCACCAGTGGGGATTTATAGTACACTGTACGTGGCACTCCATGCTACCATTACACAAAAATTTTCGACTAGACGAGCTGTTCCCAATATTCGACCCTTTTTCGGTTTCTCTTGATTGGCCTACTACGACACCAGCATAGTCAGATGTTTCGTTGACATCGTTAATTTAAACGTGCCTGTGAGGGTAACGAATGAAAATCGACTTTTGTAAATGTTAAGCTAAAACTAATTACGTTGACAATTCTGTCGAAACTTAATCCCTACAAACACAGTAGTTTCGTAGTTAGAAGGCCAGAAAAATACGACGATCTAATTGTTTATGTAATGCTGTTACAATTCAAAAAACTGTTGGGTAAAGTTTACACAATCGTCAGTTTTACAATTTGTAAGTGCTCGACTTAAGACGGTGGCGTAATAAGGCCAGTCAGTCAAGACGAAAACAGGTCGAATACGAGAAGTATTCGTGCAGTCGCAAATATTTGTGGAGTGGTAGGAGGATGTGCCATGAACAACATACTAGAAATCCTGAGTGGGAACTGAGTGTGGGAGTAGGGATGCGTTTGAAGTTGATTTTCGTACGTTATCCTTGGACAACTCGAAAACTACGACTGGTAACGATAAAGCAGTGGCTAATGTTTCAAATGGCTCTGAGCACTATGCGACTTAACTTCTGAGGTCATCAGCCCCCTAGAACTTGGAACTACTTAAACCTAACTAACCTAAGGACATCACACACATCCATGCCCGAGGCAGGATTCGAACCTGCGACCGTAGCGGTCGCTCGGTTCCAGACTGCAGCGCCTAGAACCGCACGGCCACTCCGGCTGGCGATAAAGCAGTCCAGTGGAAAATTTGCCTACATTGCGTTTCCTACAAAACGATCCTCCTCGTTCTATCTGTAGAACAGGTTGCACGTAACGAGCGAAAGAGTATGAAAGCCTAGCGCTTGGTTTGTGAAGGCTAGTCGTAATATTGTGGGCTGCAGAAAATGACTGCGGTAGGGGCAGCTGGATGTTGTCTGCAGATGTGTCGTGAAAGTAAAGAAGGAGTAACATATTGAAACGTCGTGCCTCATGGTTAAGTTTTACTGCATCATCATGCAATATGTAGAAGGGATAAACTTTTATGACTAATTATTTTGTGACCGTTTGTCAGCGAGAAAAAGTTTTGAAAAGTTTGAAATTATCTGAAAAGTATGTTGGAAGCCACTAAGTGAGCTAATTCTTAGTATATGAATATGGTATCGGTAACTTAAAAGCCACGACTATTCCCGCCTCAAGATACATACACAGTTTCTAATTTTAATAGTTGATTTCCTGTATCAAACCTTAAGGTAACATTTCCCATCTTAATGGGCAGTTTATGATAGCATTTTAAATTTATAAACTCGGTCGATAATTTCATGAAATCAAATTTTTGTTGCCCTTGGGAGCTGTTAGATGTGTTATTTTTCATTCTACTTCTTTTGCAGAAAATTAGTTGTGAAATTTGGAAATTAATATCTGTAAAAAGAAATACGCTACAACCCACTCGCCCAGTCCCCTCCTTCGACGCTCGCCCACGCGAACAGTGTCTGTAGGAGGTTCTAATAGCCTCTCTCGGCCCGCGCAGTGTGGGTGACACTTGCAGCCGCGGCCGGCAGAGGCGCTGCTATCGCGGCCAGCTGCCGCCTGATGGACAGCGGACAAAGGCGGCCGGTGCTTTGTGCTGCTGTCCCCACCACCCGATAGCGCACCGGCTGCTGGCTAGCAGAGCAAATTTTACTGTAGCCGCCACAACTACCCTGCCAAGGGCGGACACTGAGGTACATTATCTGCTCGTCTCGCTATTTTATCCCTGCCAAGACCCACAAAAAATACGCGGGATTTGACGGCGAAAACCCACGAGAAAGGAAGGTACGATAATAGAAATTAGAGAATCCGGATAAAGTGTGAGTGGATTCCGCAGAAACATAATTGTCTATTAGATAGTTCACCCATCCCGAGAATTTTGACTACTTTTGCCTGTTACCAATGTCGATGCTGGCAAGATATCAGAATATGTGACATAATAGGCCATATCTTTTGACTGCATTGATCTGGAAGGGTAAATATTGTACACCGCCAAGGGACTATACACTTTAGTATGTGACAGAAACTTCAACTTGATATGTCTACCCGTTCCTGAGAAAAAGGAGTCTTCAACTGACGGACAACAACCGTCCTGTCAGGGTTTCATTTTTACAGACTGAGGTGCAGAAACATAAAAACGATGCAACACACATGGTCCAACAAATTGGACTTTTGCGAGGTAATTGCGAATGTGTGATTACGATCTGCCGCTGACTTCAGTATGGAATACTGTCCTAGTTCCTGTAGTAACCATCCCACTCCTGATACTTTCCCACGCGACCGCCCACACACACAAAGCCTCGTGTCTCCCAAGCTGTGAGTCGCACAACGGTACAATTTTACATGTACGTTCCGTGGTGTAAATGAAAACTGTCTGTAAAATTTATCCCGAATAGAGTAAATAGCAAAGAAGAGGTAGATGAAAACATCATACTGATGTCGAAGTTTCACTGCATGAAGATGTAATAAGCGATCAGCTTTTTTCCTTTCATTATTTAGCGGGGTCGTGCCAGCGAGAAAAACTTTCGCGAAGGTTTGAAATAATCTGTAGTGCTTGTTGAATGTAGCTAAGTGCTCTCATTGTCAAAGACTCGATGAATACAATCTCGGTAACTTGCAGGCCGTGAGTTAACTCTGCCTCAAAACATACACACTGTTTCTGTGTCCGACCCGTCAACGTTGAGCCACACTGCCGCACTGGATGTCGTCTCACATCAGCACCAAAGTGTGCCAGCGGTCCGCTGTGCATGTACCACGATCCCCAGCCACCCGGACCTTCTGGATAAATTTGAGCCCAAATGTAGTGGACCTTATCACAAAGTTTACGCTTGCAATACGTTTGCGGTTACTAGAAAAATATTTTTATACTCAAGTCGAGGACTTGTAACCACACATTCGCAAACATCTCGCGAAACCTTTTTGTACAACGAAAATCTGCTGCATAAAAATCAACATGGACTCTGCAGACATCCTGCGAAACTCTGCTCGCTCCGCTCCTTCATCAAAAAAGAAACGCAAAGTACATCTATTTGAAAAAACAGATAAAAAATCTATTAACGCCTTTTTAAGAGACAGTCTTCACTCCTTCCGATCTGATCATGTAAGTGTAGAAAAGATGTGGAATGATTTCAAAGAGATAGCATCGACGGCAATTGAGAGATATATACCACATAGATTAATAAGTGATGGTACTGGTCCACTATGGTACACACAACGGGTTAGATCGCTGTTGTAGAAACAACGAAAATGCATGCCAAATTGAAAAGAACGCAAAATTACCAAGATTGGAAAACTTTTGCAGAAGTTACAAATATAGCGCGGACTTCAATGCGAGATGCTTTTAATACTTTCCACGACGAAACTCTGTCTCGTAATCTGGTAGAGAACCCAAAGAGATTCTGGTCATACATAAAGCACACCAGTGGCAAGACGCAATCAATACCTCCACTGGGCGATAACAACGGTAAAGTCACTGATGACAGTGCCACTAAAGCAGAGTTATTAAACACGGTTTTCCGAAACGCCTTCTCCAAAGGAGACGATGTAAATATTCCTTAATTGCAATCAAGAACAACCACCAAGATGAGAAACATAGAAGTGGACATCCTCAGTGTAACAAAGCAGCTTAAATCACTTAATAAAGGCAAGGCCTTCGGTCCAGATTGTATACCAATCAGGTTCCTCTCAGAGTATGCTGATATAATAGCTCCATATGTAGCAATTATATACAACCATTCGCTCACAGAAGGATAAGTACCTAGAGACTGGAAATTGCTCAAGTCACACCAATACCAAAAAAGGGAAGTGCGAGTAATCCGCTCAATTACAGGCCTATATCACTAACGTCGATTTGCAGTAGGTTTTTGGAACATATACTGTATTCGAACATTATGAAGTACCTCGAAGAAAACGATTCATTGATACATAGCACGGTTTCAGAAAATATCGTTCTTGTGAAAACCAACTACCTCTTTACACTCATGAAGTAATGGGTGCTATCGACAGGGCATGTCAGATTAATTCCATATTTTTAGATTTCCAGAAGGCTTTCGATACCGTTCCTCACAAGCGTCTTCTAACCAAACAGCGTGCCTACAGAATATCGCCTCAGTTGTGCGACTGGATTGGCGATTTCATGTCAGAAAAAATGGTTCAAATGGCTCTGAGCACTATGGGACTTAACTTCTCAGGTCATCAGTCCCCTAGACTTAGAACTACTTAAACCTAACTAACCTAAGGACATCACACACATCCATGCCCGAGGCAGGATTCCAACCTGCGACCGTAGCGGTCCCGCGGTTCCAGACTGTAGCGCCTAGAACCGCACGGCCACCTCGGCCGGCCCTATCAGAAAGGTCACAGTTCGTAGTGATAGGCGAAAAGTCATCGAGTAAAACAGAAGTAATATCCGGCGTTCCCCAAGGAAGTGATATATGCCCTCTATTGTTCCTGAACTATATTAACGATATAGGAGACAATCTGAGAAGCCCTCTTAGATTGTTTTCAGATGATGCTGTCATTTTCTGTCTTGTAAAGTCATCCGGTGATGAAAACGAATGGCAAAATGATTTAGATAAGATATGTGTATGTTGCGAAAAGTAGCAGTTGACCCTGAATAAAGAAAAGTGTGAAGTTATTCACATGAGTAGTAAAAGAAATCAGCTAAATTTCGATTGCGCGCTAAGTCACACAAATCTTAAGGTTGTAAATTAAACTAAATACTTACGGATTACAATTAAAAATAATCTAAATTGGAACGATCACACAGATAGTGTTGTGGATACAGAAGAGCAATGATTGCGATTCACTGGCAGAAAACTTAGAAGGTGCAACAGGTCAACTAAAGAGACTGCTTACACCACGCTTGCCCGCCCTATTCTGGAGTACTGCTGTGTCAGGTGTGGGATCCGCATTAGGTGGGACTGACGGATGACATCCAAAACGTACAAATAAGGGCAGCTCGTTTTTTACTATCGCGAAATAGACGAGATAATGCCACAGGAATGATACGTGCATTGGAATGACAGTCATTAAAACAAAGGCGTTTTTCGTTGCGACTGGATCTTCTCATGAAATTTCAGTCACCAGTTTTCTCCTCCGATTGCGAAAACACTCTGTTGGCACCCACCTACATAGGGAGAAATGACCGTCACGATAAAATAAGAGAAATCAGGGCTTGCACAGAAAAATTACAGTGTTCGTTTTTCCCGCGTGTTGTTCGAGAGCGGAACGGTAGAGAGACAGCACTCTATTGTGAATAGCAGAGTAATCACTGAGATGTAGATGTTTCATACTGTAGCAAAAGCCATCATTGTAACGGACACGCATTGTAGACGAGGCTGGCCATCTGCCGATTGCTGCCTGCTTTTGGGGGTAAACCCTCTACTGGCGTGTTCCTTGTCGACACACGTGGCCCACCCACAACGCCCCCGCAGTAGGAACCCACCCCCAAGATATATTTTAAAACTTCTGTCTGGCCACTTCATCCACCTGTCCTTTTGAGTTTCACCAGATTCCGATACTCATCTTCTACCCTAAGTATATTTGGACAGTGTGAAGAAGGCATAAGTGAATTAATTTGCACTTAGCTTTTTGATGTCGTTGAAATTTTGAGCGACGTCTTCCACGCTGCTGCTGCTTCTTGTGGAAGTTGAATAAAAATAGGTTCTGGTAAGAGGTCTGACGTTTGTCTGTAAATAAATATCTTGGCCATGATGTCATTTTCCGCCACATGGTTTGCTTCCAAATTCTGATTACACTTTCACTACTGGTTACAGTATTCACACATGTTAGTGATGACAACAGTTTTTAGAGCGACCCTCAAAACACGCCGTTTCCTACCATCCCTGACAACCAAGTGCGCCGTCTGCCTCGAACGTCAGAGATCTCATAAAACCTCCTGGTTCAGGTTGCATTTGTTTTGTTCTGGACTTTGTTTGCCACCTTTTGACACAGGTTAATACTACTGCAAAAACTAGAAAATGTTAAATTCGTAGGTTGAAAGCAATGCTTACTACATCTATTGGAAATTACTTATGAGAATATGATGTTTATATTGTGTTGATAATGATATACTTAAATTGTCTACGGCGTGTTTTCTAGAAAGGGATGTTTTGCAGTTCTGTCTTTTTCTTCAAATTGGTTACATCTGTTTTATATTCCATATCAGGAATTACAAATAATAAAAGTAGCTTTGGTGTGAACAATTTCGAGAGTCAATGATGGTTTTTGATTCAAAATTACGACGCAATTTTCATATTTCAAATTCAGCTGTTTTCTATTTGGGATGCAACTGACAAAAACTAGGAAGCATTTCAGTGTCTCTATCTCCTAAGCTTTCGGATGAGATATAAAGTTCCAGAGGATGATTTAATTAACTATTTAACAATATTGCACAATTTGTAATTTTCGTCTTTTGGTTCGTTATTGAAATTAACATGTCTGTTTCTATGATGTCAGTGCTCTGAGGTTTGCTTACATGTAATATGCATTTTGTCTGTTCCAAAAATTTATGTTTTCTTGATACCTGTGTACTTGCAAATGTGGTTCTAAGTCTACACTGAAGATCATTTTTGATAAGATGTAAACTCCCTCCTATATTTCTTCTGTATAGAACATATACAGTGTCTACAAATGTTGTCTGTCGAAATATTGTGTGAACAGATTGTAAAGCTCAACTAGAAAGATTTACTGAATCTACCGATACCATGTCCGTAATGGTACACTCTGAACGAGAATACAGCCCGTATTGGGGGACGATTGGGAAAGTTGCCTGCCGTCCCCTTTCAAAGGAACCATTTAAGCGATTTAATATATTTCAATTAATGCCTCGAGTAATAGAAAATTCCAGAGTCACAGAAAAATGTAGAAGTTATTTTGCTCTTCAAAAAACCGGGCAAAGGCGGGTAGGGCTCGCGCTCTGAGAACTCCGTGGAAACTTTATTATTTGTATAGGCAGTTCATCTATAGGTTTTGGTGAGTGACGTTGCGAATATCAACATATGCGACGTAAATCTCTGCATCTTGTTATTGCATTGACTTAGACACTTAATAATTTTTTTTTTTTTTTTTTTTTTTTTTTTTTTTTTACTTCGCCATGGGCGATTCACCGAGCGAGGTGGTGCAGTGGTTAGCACACTGGACTCGCATTGGGGAGGCCGGCAGTTCAAACCCGCGTCTGGCTATCCTGATTTAGGTTTTCCGTGAGTTTCCTAAATCTACATCGAGGCAAATGCCGGGATGGTTCCTGTGAAAGGGCACGGCCAATTTCGTTCCCCATCCTTGCCAGATCCTATGGGTCTGATGACCTCGCTGTTTGGTCCCCTCTCCCATATCAACCAACCAACTTCGCCAGGGGATCATTGACCTTAGTACTTGACATGAATTTCAACTTGATAGCTTTACCTGTTGCTGGGAAAAAGGGGTCTTAACAGACTGACAGACAGGATCCCGTTTTAACAGACTGAGGTACAGAACACAATAAAGTGACAACTCGGACATCGACGATGACAGGCCTATTCGTATTTTGCAGTCTGCTAACAAAAGCCATTACGGACCGCCTGAGTCAAAAAATTTGACATCTAGCGACCAATCGAGAAGGCGGGACCCAGAAAAGGTTTCAGTACAACCGACCGTATCCAAGCAGTACACGCACAGAGAAATGTGCAGGGTGTAGTGAACCACGTCACATGGCCTTCATAGAGCACCAGAAGGCGTTGGACACGATGGAGACCTAGACAGTAGTGACGACGATGAACAAGGTCCTCATTGACGACAGATATACCGACTTAATCCGCTACATTTACGCGAGTGCCGCTGTACTTAGGAAAACACAGAGGGACTGTATCACAGGGAAAGTTCCCGTTAGGAAAGGCGTCATATCAGGAGACGCAGTCTCACCCAAATTATTAATCTTGACTCTGGAGGCTGTTTTAAAGTGTCTATCTTTGTGAAAGGTATCAGTATAGATCGAAAACGTCTCAGCCGTCAACACTTTGCAGATGATGTCATCCTCTTTAGCAGCGACGCAGACGAACTGTCAGCAATCATCCAAGAACTAAAATGATCCATCCCAACTTGTAGGTCTCAAAATCAACCTTCAGAACATCAAATACATTTTTACGGCCCCCATCAGAAACCGTGCACTGGAAATAGTAAATGAATAGGTTTGCCTGGAACATAAAATCCAGCTTGTGCAAGATAATCAGAACGCAGATACACCCAGCGAACTGATCTCACTTGGATAACTTTCGGTTAGCTCCATTACAACCTCCGCAAACTGACTATCCCTATAAATTTAAAGAGGCAGGTTTATGATACATGCATTCTGCCAGTGACAACACATGGGTTCTAAACTATGACACAAGCAGTGCAAATCGACTCCAGGTCTGTCAAAGGACAATAGAATGAGTAATGCGTGGAGTGAGTCTGAGACACAAGTTCAAGAAAAAAGAGATAAGGAAAAAACGAGTGGATAGCTAGCCTGAAGTACCTCGCAGCAAAGGTCGATATGGGCTCTTTTGAAGAGACCTGTGTCTAGGAATGGGTATCTGAAGAAGAAGAAGAAGAAGAAGAAGAAGAAGAAGAAGAAGAAAAATAAGGAGGAGGAGGAGGAAATAACGGAATACGTAAATCTGGATGGCTGGACAGGGATTTGGACCGGAGTCCTGGTAACCTCCGTGGCTTGAGGGATGGCTAGTTAGTTGTAGCAGTAGTTGCGGTGGCAGTAACAGTAGCAGTACGTTATTTTAGTGAAATTTTGCGTCGTTATAGGCAGAAAACGTGGCATAAAAATGCGTTTAACCCAAACTGCGAATAACGGGAGTATTTTTAAATACCATACGTACTTCCGGCTTGCAAATTCTTTATCCCTTTTTCTGTAGTAACAGATATACAGTACACCAACGTATGTGTTATAACAACAAATATTGAAATCAACGACCGAGTGCCGGTGTATTATTTTGTCGAAAAATTATGTGTAAACATTGTGTGGTGGACATCTTGAGATGGGATTCTTTGGGATTTCGCAGTGGACACTATATCCATACCTCCTTTCTTTCTGTCATAAATACTAAACAGACAAAGGCCTACTTTCAATACGTGCATAAATGTGTAAATACTAAACAGACAAATAATTCGCCATAGAATGTTAACCAGCAAACCAATACTAGTGTCACTTATAGATTTCAAGAAAGCATTCGATTGTATAGACAGAGAAACGATAGATAAGGTCATTAGAGAATTTGGCGTTAAATCAAAACTAGCAAACATAATTCGTGAAACACTAACAGGTACAGTATCTAAAGTCAAATTTATGGGAGAAGTATCTCAGCCTTTTGAAATAAAAACTGGTGTTAGACAAGGTGATGGTTTATCACCTTTACTAACTGTGTTCTAGAAAAAATTGTAAGGATCTGGAATTCGGAGCTAAAAAATCACAAAATTGAACCAATAACTCTGGGAAGGAAAACAAATGGAATTAAGGTAAACTGCTTGGCTCTTGCGAATGATTTCGCAATACTTTCAGAAAACCTGACAGAAGCAGTTACTCAAATAAACATTCTGGAAAAATTAGCAAACAGAACCGGTCTCAAAATTTCAGCTGAAAAAACAAAATTCATGACAAATATAAGAAATGCACCAAAATACATAGAAACACAAATAGGTACAATAGAGCGAGTAAATAAATTTAAATATCTTGGAGAAACTATACAACAGAATGGCCTAGAAAAATCTGCAATAGATGTAAGAATGAACAAAATGGAAAGAGCATATGGTTTGACCAAAAATGTTTACAACAAGAAATGTGTATCTAGAAAAACAAAACTAAAACACTACACCACAGTGGTACGACCAGAATGTTTATATGGATCTGAATGCCTAACGAAGAACTATAAGATGGACAAACTAGAGGAACTGGAAAGAAGGATTATTAGAAAAATAGTGGGTGCAATGAAAACTGCAGATGGTTGGAAAATAATAAGTAATGAGGAGATCTACAAAAATATAGAGAAAATATCTGAAGTAATGGCCAAACGAAGATTAACCTTTTTTGTACATCTCTACCGAATGGGTGGAAATAAACAAAACAAATACTCCTCTATTTCTGGAAGAAGAAATCGACAATAGCATGTATTACAGAAGTAAGAAAAGATCTTGAAAGAAACAACATCAAAGAATCTGAAATAGCAGAAAGAACCCGTTTTAAAAACAAAATACTAAATTTGGAAGGCTTTCAAAGCAGAAGAAATAAAAAATCGGGAACAAAAAATGAGGGAATACTGGAAAAATAGGAAACAGCAACAAAGGAATAAGAGGAACTGAAATTGTTAACGTGATCCTAGTTGGTCTATTTTTTTTTATTTGTACATTGGTTTACATCAGTTTACAGCTTGAACATTTAGCTATTTTTTGACATAATCACCATTTCTGTCGATTCATTTTTGTAGACGTTGTGGCAGTTTTTGTATGCCCATGTCATACCAGCTCGCCGCCATGCTGTTCAGAAAGTTATGAACCTCTTCTTTCGCCTCGTCGTCGGAGCTGAATCGCTTTCTGGCCAAATGTTCTTTTAACCTAGGGAAGAGGTGATAGTCACTGGGAGTCAAGTCAGGACTACAGGGCGCGTGAGATTATGTTTCACTGAAACTGTTACAGGAGAGTTTGAATCAGAGTCTAACAGTACCTGTCAGCGTCAATTCTGGGCCCAGAAATTGAGCTCCGACGACGCGGTGAAAGAAGTGGTTCATAATTTTCTGAACAGCATGGCGGCGAGCTGGTATGACATGGGCACACAAAAACTGCCACAGCGTCTACAAAAATGCAACGACAGAAATGCTGATTATGTCGAAAAATAGCTAAATGTTCAAGCTGTAAACTGATTTACACCACTGTAGAAATAAACAGGTCTATGTACTTATAAAAAAATAGGAGACCTTACTTTTGAAATTACCCTCGTATGTCGAATGAAATAATTTTCTGGGACAATTGCACATGTAGGCACACAGAATTCAATTTACAGAAACGCGATATGCATGCTCGAAATAAATGTAGGTAACTGTTGTAAAAAATGTGGCTTACGAACAACAGCCTCGTAGTACCTTTAGACTCTGAAGTTCGTTGTGAAGAGCCAGACACAACTTCAAAACAATAGTAGCATTAATAATATGTATATTTTTAGCACTTTCAGTTGCAAATGATTCGTGATTTCAATCACTTAACGATCATCTTAACAAATCCGATCTGGGGATGACAACTAAGTAAGGGAAACTAGGAATTAATTGTGGCAATTTGTAACTGATTGTGCTAAAATTAGAATTTAAAAAAATATAAAATTGCTGCGTATCTTATGACAATGTCGTCTATTATCAGTAGTAGGATTCATAAATATAGCACAAGGAGCAGAAATAGTTTTCACAATCCACAAAGTAAAATTGTTAGCCGTACTCTTGCACAGGAAGGAGTAAGTATGTAGCCACCTCTCTTGTGAATTAAAGGTGCTGGCAAAAATGGACGTTTTAAAAACAAGTTTGAAGTCAATTCCGCTTACGTTATTTTACTTGACAACTCATTGTACTCCATAGATAAATGCTGAATAGATAATATCTGCAATATTGCATTTGGGCACCGGTAGAAAAAAAAAATCTAGTTCTGTAAATGAATACCACGTAGCCATGTTTTCACGGAAAAAATCTGTCTTGTTCGTAAAGTTACTGACAGGATCCTCGTCATAGCAGTTTGTTCCGAATATTATGCAAAAAAGAAAAAGGGAGCATTGCGTATGATCACCTTTCTCACTTCGTTTACCATGCTTTTTTTTTTTGCGTGCAACAGTTTAACATCGAATGGCACAACTTCGTTGTTTTGAAAGTACTCTCCAAGTTATCATTCGTGACCGTTATCAATCTGGTTATAGGTTGCTGGCAACTACTACTAATATTGAAAATTAAAGGAAACTTCTATATGTTCGAAACTGCTGGGATTGAACAGATACCGTACTAAATACTTATTGACTGTGAATTACATAATTTTTCTAATAGGCTTCTCACAAGATGCAATGTCACGTTCATATACGTGTGGGGCGCGATTTACCAAGGTGCCCGGCTAGCTCAGTCGGTAGAGCATGAGACTCTTAATCTCAGGGTCGTGGGTTCGAGCCCCACGTTGGGCGAAAATTTTTATTCTTTGAAGGTATGTTCGTGGAGTCTTGAACAAAGGTACATTCCAAAGATAACACTATTTCACGTGCGGCGCCGTGGCTTAGTTGGTTAAAGCGCCTGTCTAGTAAACAGGAGATTGAGGGTTCGAATCCCTCCGGTGCCTTGTGGGCTTTCTAGTTTTTATATTTCTATGTCTAATAAAATCTCCGAATAACGGAAAAAGACGGAAAGAATATTAGGGGTTTGACATATCGTTATGGACAGCGATAGGACAGCAGTAGAAACCATCGCCACATTTGCGTGTATTGTCTTAAGAAAGCCTATGTCTGGATATTCGTAATCCGAATGTAAGGAAACAGTTGTCTGCCTGAATATGAGATCTGAAAAGTGTTTTGGATGATGAAACTTTTCTATGCATTCAACCAAAAGCTGCTATGACATAAAACGTAAGGCTTCCGTGCCTAGTTTGGACAATGTAATGTTCACGACACTTACCTCAGTCATCAATATAGGTATTTGCATTTATACTGTTAACATCCCGCATATACAGGTTACAATGTCAAGTAGTCCGTGATGAATTAGTAAATTTTACATTTTCGGCCACCATGACTTCCGCGCTCGCTAAGTGACGAGATGGGCTGCTCTTGTATAGATCCTCTATCAGTCCTGTCTGGTACAGAGCCCACACTGACGACCAATACTCAAGTGTTTATCGAATGAGAGTTTTGTGAGCTACCTTCTTTTTGGGCACAGTATATTGCCCGACGACTCTTCTAACGAATCTCAGTGTGGAATCTGCATTATCTGCTATTTCTCTTATGTGGTGAACCCACTTTGAAAAGCTTCTTACACTTTTTCACAGATATTTAATGGATGTGACCGCTTCCTCTCAGTCTTCTGAACGATTCCCTTAACCGTACAATACTGGGTGAATTCCCGTCTATTTATGTGCTGTAGGTTACATTAGGCTGTGATGAGGGTCAACTCCCAATCCCCGCGCCGAGTGTGGATTTTCTGCAGGTCTTCTTTGATTTCGTTACAGTTTTCTGGCATTGTGAGTCCTCTGCGTACAACAGTACCATCCGCGAAAAGCCACATGCTACATCTAGCGTTATCCACTGCATCGTTTATATACATTGTGAAAAGTAATTGTCTTGGTTTAGAACACAAGTTATTTTTACGTCTGAGGATTTCTCTCCGTTGACAATGACGTGCTGTGCTCTATTGAAATGGAAAAAAATGTACAAAAATGTTTTATTGCCTAGACCGCGGTTTACAATTTTGATATGTTTATGTGATAACTTTACGCACGTGGCGAGGCCACAGCGTCTGTCTAGACCAGTCCCCACAGCAAATGAGGAGAGAGTAATAAAACTGATCCTTTAATTCTGGTGACATTCCAACTCCCTATAAAATTCAGAGATAATTGATACCAAACTCACACCTGTCAATTAATTAACACGTCGTCAATCTTAATTACTCATTTAATACTATTAAACTAATTTTTCTCAAGTCTACCTAAGTATTGTTTACATAAAGGATCACCGGTTGAAGGGGCAGGATAATTTTGACATTCCCCATTTATTTTGTACAGAGAACATCCAAAAAGGCGAAATCTAGCTTGGTTTCCTGACAGTTATTTTGAATC
Source organism: Schistocerca americana (assembly GCF_021461395.2). Classification (NCBI taxonomy): domain Eukaryota; kingdom Metazoa; phylum Arthropoda; class Insecta; order Orthoptera; family Acrididae; genus Schistocerca; species Schistocerca americana. The sequence continues at coordinate 64,478,013 of NC_060128.1, read as the reverse complement.
GCAGTAGGTAGTGGCGGAGACATGTACTGCCGGTCAAAAAATTTATACATCCTTTGAGAGATTTCCAATTCACTGAAGATCTATTGTGGCAACAGTGCGTATGGAGTACATGAATTGACTACATTGAATGCCGGACATTTGCCACGCCGGACATTTGCCACACTTGCCCCTTCACCAGGTAGCTTGAGTAGCGATCCCTCAGGTAAGGGACGCCCTTCCTCGTACTTCTTCTGTCCGCTTTCAAACCGCCCTCTCCACATCTTACTCGATACAACCAGTACGTAAGGGACCTTCTTCTTCGACATCTTGGCCAAATACAGAGATTCTTTTCCGAAATAGAAATATTTATAAGTTTTGGGAAACGAAAGCAATATCGACGATTATGTCAGTATGTAATTACTTCTGCCAAGTATAAATATAGATCCGTCTGTCTGTACGGCAGCTCCCTTTCACGCTTACTGATTGCGATAGAAACAACCCATCGCCATGAGAGCAACAAGAAAGGAACGATGTAAAGAGAATGCGAATGTACGCTGATCATTTCTTTTTGATCACCGCATTTGTGCGTACTTTAATTACCACAACTGAATGCCAAAAAGACAATAAGGAAAGAAGAAATGCGTATGTGAATGTTTGAAAAGTAGAACGACATACTCCATATTAATTTACTCTCTAAAATGCGATATCTCTTGCGGTGAAACATTAGTTAATAAAGTGTAGCGGTACAATGTTCAAAACATGACTGAAAATACGTTCACTAAATAGAGATAAGATCATCTATGATTGACATGTCATCTAAAATCGACATACAATTTTAAAATGTTAGCAATAAGGAAATGAAGTAATACAGAATGCTATGCTTGTAACGTACGTTGTTGTTCTACATTGTTTAGCTGTGGAATTTACAGGGTCACAGAGAAAGCATCCCAGGTTTTGGAGGGAAAAGGCACACAAGAAGCACAACTTAAAGAAAAATAATTTAGTGTGTGTTCCAGCTCACAAGCGACATTGAAGCAGGTAGTTCCTGTGACTTTGTATGGGCAGAGGTTATATTCGACAACCGGAATAAATTAATAACTGGCTCCTTTTACCGACCCCCGGTATCAGATGAAACAGTTGCTGAACAGTTCAAAGGAGAGTCTCATCAGAAATACGAGTAGGTACCCCACTCATACAATTATAGTTGGCAGTGACATCAATCTACCTTCCTTATGTAGACAAAAATACATTTTCAGACCCTATTGTAGATAGAAAACAACTTCCGTAATTCTTCTAAATGCTTTTTTAAAAATTATTTTGAACTATTAGTTCACGAGGCCATTCAAATTGTAAATGGTTACGACAACACACTTGACTTCTTAGCCACAAATAATCCTGAGCATCACGACGGATACAGGGATTAGTGAACACACAGTCGTAGCGAGGCGCAATTCCGTAACAAAGAAACTCACCAAAACCAAACGCAAAATATATCTTTTAAATTCGGTTGACGTCTTTCTAAGAGACAGTCCCCGATCCTTCCAAACTATGTAAGTGAAGACCATATGTGGCTTAAGTTCAAAGAAATAGCATCGACAGCACTCGAGAGATTCACACCAAATAAATTAATAAGAGACGGAACTGATCCCCCATGGTACACAAAACACGACAGAAAGCTGATGCAGGAGCACCGAAAAAGGCAAGTATAATTTAGACGAACGCAAAATCTCCAAGACTGGCGAAGTTTTGCTGAGGCTCGAAATTTGGTGTGGATTTCAATGTGAGATGCATTTAATAGTTTCCACAACGAAACTCTCTCTAGAAATGTGGCGGAAAATCCAAAGAGATTCTGGTTCTGTCTTAAGAAAACCAGCGTAAAGGCTCAGTAAGCGATGATGATGAGGAGGAGGGGGGAGGGGTGGGGGAGACAAGGGACTCAGCCCTTCGGAGCAGGTAAAATCGTGGCAAATGTCTGCACACCGACTGCATTTACGGATCAATAAAACAAGCGGTTCTGAGGTACCAAATATCGACCCTTGCTAAAACATGCATATCAGTACGTGTTGTAACCTCCACGGGCAGTAATGCAGGCATTGTTCCTGGCATCCAGCCGATCTAGAGTTGGCGAATACTGTCCTGGGATACGTTATGGCTCGCTGTTCGATCAGGTCGCGTAGTTCAGTAAGAGTTGTTGGTCGACGAGTCACGTGCGTCACTTCTCGTCTCATCATATCCCACAAGTGCTCCATTGGAGATAGTGTTGGTGAGGGAGGTTGCTGCACGCCTTGCAGAGCACGTCGAGTTTTACGGGCAGTGTGTGGGGGAGCATTATCCTGTTGGAATAGCACATCACCTCCCTGTGGCAAGAACGGGTCTAACAATATTCTGCACGTACTGAGCGCTGGTTAGCATCCCCACCAGAAGCACCAAAGTGAACCAGAGTGTAGATTATCACCCCCCCCCCCCCCCCAGACCATAAGGCCAGGGTGTGTCTTGGAGGAATGCAGCCTATGAGGCAGCACTCATCAGGTCTACGTCGTACGTACATACGACCATCACTTGCGTGCGGGCAGAATCTCAGAATCTGGTTTCATCGCTGAAGACCACGGCGCGTCATTCCATCCTCCAAGTGACCCTGTGATAGTACCAGTCGAATTACGCACGGCGATGCTGTGGCGTGAGTGGAAGACGGGCTAGAAGTGTGCGTGCCCCTAGCCCCATTGCCGATATAGTCTGTCGGTAAACTGAAGAGCGAGCGAGCGAGTCCCCCCACTCTGCCAACCCGGCTACGTCACAGGGCGCTTCCACAGGCTGTTTCACAACGTAGTACCGGCCCTGCCGCGGCGCGCTCTTCAAATCTGAGGCGACGCCGTGCACAGACACGTCTCGGCTGCGTTCATTTTTAGACAAATGCATTAAGACCATAAGGAATACAATACACGATAGCTTCTTCCGAAACACAACATTATAGAGTAAATAATATTAACATAAGAACGGAAGTCAGGATTCTACTACAAACATAGGACCGAATGCCTGTTCATGTGAATGCATTGTATGTTCCTCCATTGCTATTCGCGAAACGAACCCCATATGATGCAATCAATCTGTATAAATTAAGGCTTGCTCTTACTTTGTGTTTCTACTAAAAGGCAGAAGTTTTCTTCGGAGGGCTGCATTGAAACTTAACAATTTTTGCAACACGAAGAGTGTTTAAAAAGTAAGCAGAAATTTATAATCTTGTGTGTTGTATTAGTCCCATTTGCACTACTTTTTTGCCACTGTCTTAGTAAACATGTCTCAAAAGTATGTGTACAATGTTATGCATATTGGGTATTTACTCTGTTGTCAGCTGTAGCCGGCCGGTGTGGCCGAGCGGTTCTAGGCGCTACAGTCTGGAACCGCGCGACTGCTACGGTCGCAGGTTCGAACCCTGCCTCGGGCATGGATGTGTGTGATGTCCTTGGGTTAGTTAGGTTTAAGTAGTTCTAAGTTCTAGGGGACTGATGACCTTAGAACTTAAGTCCCATAGTTCTCAGAGCCATTTGAATTTTTGTCAGCTGTAAAAAAAGAAAGGTTATGTGTGTTTTGGTAGCATCAACGATTATTTGTTTTGTATAAAAATAGATTAGAGAATCAGTATTAAATTTTGGTATAGGGATGGAATAAAGTGAATGAAATTTTTAGAAATGTT